>NC_083723.1:51038777-52288777 GCF_028564815.1 Eubalaena glacialis | reverse complement strand
TCCATGATTAAAGATCCTCATGACCAGAGAGACCAAAAACAGATAAGCAATATCTACTAAAAAACTATCTATAAAAGCTTATTTCTTCCTCCGTGCGCATTGTGCAACAAATGCTCCTTAAAAGGTTGGGGGAAGGGTAAAGCTCAATAATAAATAACAATAAATAATAAGTTCCTTAACTACAGCCAGAATTATATAAGGCATCCTTAGTAAAAAAAAAAAAAAAAAAAAAAAAAGTAGAACACAGTCATTTACAAACAACCGTTTTTGCCTCATAAAACCAATAATTTTAACTATCTTGCTTCTCTGTAGAGAAAATTACTTTACTTTATTTTACCTAGAAATAAACTAAGATTTTTTGTTTGCTTCTCAAGTTCGCCAGGACTCTTAAGACTACTGTCTTCCTCTTTAAGCCTAATGTTCACATGTGTCAATTGTATTTTAGCTCTCTGGTCAATATGTCCTTTTTCTTTGTGTCAACCAATATTTTCTAATATATTATTTTGTCTTCCATGAGTAAAAGGTCAATATAAAAAATGTCAGTTAAAATTCATGCAATGCTAAGTTTGGTCAGAAGGAAATGCTTATTTTTGGTTCCAATGTTTTATCATTTATATAGGGAAAAGAAAATTTGTTCCTCAAACAGCATTTTAGAATCTAAAAATAATGGAGCTTCTCAAAATGATTTTTTCTAAATTTCTTTAAAAAGTATAAACAACTTTTAAAATAAAAACATAAGCATTATAAATTTCTAATTGCACATGTAGAATTCCAATAGCCAATTCTTTAAAGTTTGCTACTTTTGAGTTTAAAATTACCATTTCTTCATTTTTCAAAACGCTTTTATAACTATCAGCAATTTTGTTTTTCCTCAAATGCTTTACTTATAAAGTCATAAAATCTGATTCACAAAATAAATGTTCCGTGTCAAGATTTACAGCATTTACCTTCTGCAGTATCTAGAAAGACTAGCTTAAATGTTTTGAAATATTTACAAATAATCATTTTTTTAATATTTAACTAAAATATACCTCTTATAATTATTCCGATTTGTTCAACAGTTAGAAAGTTATTAATGTCCTATTTTATCAATATGTTATTATATGATAGAAATTTATTAACATTTTCTAAATCAATATCTGTTTTTTTAAATAATCAGTTTTAAATAAACTATCTTCCAACATGAATTGCATCTTTTTATTGTTCCATTTCTTATCTCATCTAATAAGCTAGTCCTAAATCACTGGGCAAACTGAAACAAATCACATTTTTTGTCATTTTTTAAAAACATAATCACAGGTATCTTTGAATTTTATTACAATCATTTAAATTTATTTAACTACCTTGGCATCCTTTAAATAGGAACTTAATGCTGAAAATGCAATAAACAGCTGTAACAACATGAAACTTCACTTTCTTTAGATTCACTCTATGTAAACTATATTTTGTTTCATTTTTCACTTAAACATTCCATATAATTAATTAAATACTCTAAAATTCTCAGGGTACTGATTTGGTATTACTAAGTTAGAAGACTTAAAAATATATATAGTACTTATTTTCCATTCTTCTTCACTACTTAAAACTCTGTACTCTTGGATCTCCTAAGTCAAAATAATGAAATGCAATATTATAAAAATAAACCATTTAACATATGCCAGGACCAAAAGCAGGGCAAAATTCAAAGAATCTAGATTACAAATATTGCTTTTATTGTTACACCTACCTGTTGCAAACAGTTGTAACCGTACATAAATGAGAATACAAGTTCAATCTATTCTATTTACATGTCAATTTGGGATTGAGACAACAAGTATTAAAACAACATTCTAAAAAATCCTGACTGTAATGGTGTTATACATGTCAGATAATAGAGTACTATACCTCAGGGCTTTAGAAATTACAAAAAAATCATTAAACTGATCGTTACTATTATATCACATATGTATACTTTTTTGTTTGATATTACACTCAAACTAAACATGTTTGTCTCAAATTGAGGAAAGCCAATGAAAGGGTTAATCAATCACAGGATGATTTGAATAGCAAGCTGGCTAATAAAAGCTTATCAAGAATACAATTATTGAGCAGTTAATAAAACAAAGTAAATAGTTTTAAATTAATAAAAGTCAGCCTTTACATAGTGCTTTAAAGCATACCGAAATGCTTTTCACTGACTTGTCTCATTATCTCACAAATACACAAGTGGAAAAATGGTGGGCAGTAATAAAGAATTAGGATTTCACTAGATAAGACTTTTATCAGATAACTAGTTGGCAAAAATTATAAGCACTCATTATTTGCAACCATAACTTAATTAGGGGACTTTTATGGAATGGGTATTTCAACAACCATTTTAAAAGAAAGGAGGAAAGTTGTTACATTGTTCCAAGTATAGATAATTTTTTAAAAAGTGGAAGAAGAGTGAGTCATAATGGTGGTGGTGGCGAGGAAACAGACAAAGAAAAAAAATAGCAATTAAATTTGCTCTGGGAGAGGAGAAGGAATGGAAAAGTACAAGGAAATAAATAAGTATAGATTGTATAATAGAATCTTGTAGAGAATCATTCAGGGCTTTAAGAAAAAGGGCTCTTATAGCTGAAATGGTAGATAATGAAAATGGCTTTAGAAGCAACATTTAAGAATAACTATAGAACAGAAGCATAATTATAAAGAAATACCTTCTGTTTTCCTTTTAGCTCTGTTTATTTTTTAAACGTAATAAATATTTAAGAAAAAAAACTGCATTTTTATTATTAATTTAAAAAATTGATTATTTCACTGTTTTATTTTTCTTTTTGGAATTTTCATTTTGATTCTTGTGACGGTCATAATCTACTCACATTCTTCTCTTAACTTACTTAATGCTTTTTAAAATCTTTATTCAATTATTATCTTTCTCTAATTGCATTTTACTTTCAAATTATGCCTTCTAAATGGCCCTCAATCTGTAGGTGGCTCAAAAATCTAGGTTTAAAAAATACACACTAAGTGAAACACAATATGCTTAAAATAATTAACAAATATATATAAACAAATCTATATAAATATATATAAAGCTATTAATTCTGAAACTATGACCCTTGAAAGTCAAAAGCAGCAACTCTACATTGTAATTTTACTTTCCAAACATATGTATTGACATGGAATTATGAATTCATTATAACTTTCTCAAAAATTTACACACAAAGTTTAAAAAGTCTGAAAACACAACATTAAGCCACGCCACTATAATAGTAAAATAATTAATTGAAAAGTGGGGAAAATCAGGCAAACACACTAGTTCTCAAACATGTCTCTCCAAAATAATACTTCAGCTGAAACCAACCTTTCTTTAAAAATCACCCTATTTAGTCACTGTCTGATCAAAATTAAAATTACAGGGCCTTGCGACATCTCCCTGGCTTGGGATGTTGATAGTCAGGGCGGATAAAGCATGTTGATAGAGGGCAGTGGTCAGAGGGTGTATGGGAACTCTGTACTTTCCACTCAATTTTGTTGTGAGCCTAAAACTGCTCTTAAAAATAACGTTTATTAATAATAATAATTTTAAAATTGAACCATCCAAAATATAATTCTAGAAATTTGGGTTGTTATTTCACAATAATAAGATGATGGCAAGGGATATATGTTCTGAAATGTGTGGAAATGCTAAACCAAAATAATTTTTTACCTTCCAAAACAACGTTTTCCATTAAAATATAAACTATAGATAAATTGTTAACTTTAAGAAAAGAATGGCAGATCTGTGAAGCTTCAGAGAATCCTGAAATATTGATACATTCTAAAAGAGCTCAGAAAAACATTTTTGAATGCAAATGATTAAAATTGTTCCAAATTAATTTTTGAAGGACTAAAACATGAATTGGTTTTGGCTGTAAAGACAAAGAGATTTTTTCAGTTACAAATAAGAAAAAGAATACATGTGATTAACTGCTCCAATTTAATGTATTTATTTGCATGTGCAATTTTTGGTGACTCAGATGTGCAATCACACTAATGGCTTAATTATCTATATTCCTTAATGAAAAAGGGAGATGGAAAGAAAAAAAGAAAGTTCTGCTTGGCTGCTTCTGTGGGACAACCTCATTTACTCCTGCCCCTCTTCTCCCCAGCTAGGATGGAAAATGGAGAAAAAAGGAGAGAGGCAATAAATAAAGACATAAATATGGAAGCAACCTAAATGTCCATTGAGAAATGAATGAACAAGGAAAATGTGGTATATATACAATGGAATATTATTTATCCATAAAAGAAGGAACTCCTGTCACTTGTAACAACATGGATGGACCTTGAGGGCATTATGCTAAGAAATAAGTCAGACAGAGAAAGACAAATACCATATGAGATTCCTTATATGTAGAATCTAAAAAAACTCCTAAATACAGAGATCAGAGGTGGGAAGTGGGAGTGGGTGAAATGGGTGAAAGTGATTAACAGGTACAAACTTCCAGTTATAAAAACATAAGTCTTGCGGATGTAATGTACAGCATGGTGACTATAGTTAATAATAATACTGTATGGTGTATTTGAAAGTTGCTTAGAGAGAAGATCTTACAAGTTTTCATCATGAGGGGAAAAAAGGGTAACTATGTGTGGAAATGCATGTTAACTAGACTTATTGTGATCACATTTCACAATATATCCATATATTGAATCATTATGTTGTACACCTGAAACTAATGTTATATGTCAATTATATATCAATTTTTTAAAAAGACACAAATAAAAGAAAAAAGAGAAGAGAAATGGAAGAGATCCAAGAAAAGAAAAAAAAAGGGCCAATTGCTTTCTTCTTTCCCAGCACTAGCAATAACAAGGAAAAAGACAAGGAGTAAAAAAAAAGAGTATTCCTTAAAGTTCATGTTTCTTGTCCCTTCTCCTTCCCCAACCCTCATCATCACTGCCTTAAAGTTGCATATTCCATATTCCTACCGTATGATACAGTTCAGGGTCTGGGAAGAAATCCCTCCTCCTGGGAGGGTTGGTGTGGGAAGGGAATGGTAGGGATAGAGGTGGAACACAAAACACATTTAGCATTCCATCAAACAAAGAAACTCTAAATGTGTTTTCACACAGTCATAAACTAAGCTTACATTCTACAGTGCTGTGCTTCAGAAACATTATAAGATGATAAGGCTTTTGTGGATCACCCTGGAATCCACATGCCCTTTAACATTGTTTCTGCAAAAATTAATGTAAAAATAAAATTGTTATAATTTATATATATATAATTCATATGTGAATGTAATATAATAAACATAATTTATATAAACAAATTTAATTTAAAAATCCATTTACAACTTGAGAATGATCTACATATTTAAGAACTATAGTAAAGATACCTATCTTCCCCACAAGAAGCCAGTGTCAGCTAGAGCCCAGAACAATGATAAGGTGTTCAAATAGGAATCAGGACCATGGAGATGGAAAACAGAAAAGCTTTCAATTCAGCAAAACAGGGTAACAATGAAAAATACTGCTCTAGGAAGGAAAGCCAAGACTACTCTAAAAAGGGAGAATGCAACCTACCCGTAGAGATAAATAAGGACCTTGGACTAGGAATATTTTAGAGTCCACTGGATAAAGAGAATTCACACTGCAGAAGAGTGGTAAACAAGACTAAGCTACATTCTACAAGCGCCTGACTTGCTTTTCATAGTTCACTCTCTTTAAATCCTCATCCTTGACTTTTTTGTTATCATGAACAGGAGCTGCCCAAGTGTTAGAGTTGTTAAGATTGAATAAGTGTAGGGAGACAGGTGACAAGTAAGGTTAAGGCTGTAGCCTTAAGACACTGTGCCAACCCTTCAAGTGGTAGCCAATATAAAATCTGGAAGATATGTAAGAATCTAGTATATACAATATATTCAAGTAGTCTTTTCTCATTTTGGTAATTTACTGCTATACAATATTTCTGGAAAATGATTTCTATTTTATTGCACGGTACACATTTTATTCCATTAAATGCACTTATGGACACATACACAAATCTCTTTCACACATACATACGTGCAAATACAATTAAACTTCAATATTTCACATTTTTAACTGCAGGACCTATATTTTTCCCCTAGTTCCCAATATGTCCACCTAAATAGAAAGAAGGGAAAGTGAAAAAGGAATTAAAATTCATTCTTGCGTTTCCTGTAGTGGTAATTTTGGAGCAATTATGGCCACAATGGACTCATACGATCTGGTTCATTGCCTCTGTGTATATTTTCACTTGCTAATGCTTAAACAGAAAACGGATCTCTAGGGTAACATGGTGATATCTAATTAAATGACTTTCTACCTGTAATCTAGTCCCAAACTGTAGCATAATTTTCACTGAAGAAACTGATGTATGTTTAGACTCTGACTATATGTTTTAAACAGTAGCATAATTTGCCTCGATAATGGCAAATATTTACCACCTCTTTTGTGCCTTCCTAAAGGACTTTTGAGAATTGGTCACATTACTTTAAAAAAGGAAAAGATTGAAAATGATCATTGGTTAAGCTGGAAAATTTCATCATCATTTTTTTTTGGACATACTGTCTCCTAGATTCCCTGAGTAGAAACAATGGCAACTGTTCTCATCATCAACTTTCTATTTCGTGGTGAATAATCTCACTCTTCTCACTTTTGCATTTTCTCTATAGATATCATAGAGACAACTGGAACTATCAAATATACCAAAAGGAGCTACCATTTTCATTGCAGTTTGTAGGGAGGAGAAAACAGACAATCGATTTTGTTTTACTCCAATATATATGTTTGCTTGGAGCAAAGAAATGGCTTTTTGCTTCCCATTCTATGGTTAACTTCTAGGAAGGTGACAGTAATCTCCTTACACTGATTCTTGCCCACTACAACAACTTCTAGGTAGGAGGCGAGTTATAAAAAGAATAAGAAATTAAATAAAAAATAATAAGTTATAAGAGAACGGAGAGAGATGGAAAGCATTAAGAAGGTCATGGTAAATAAAATTCACTTCCAGTAGAATTTTTAAATAATAAAATGAAGCAGTCAAGAAGGGATACTAAAACAAACAATCTTACAAGAAAATTAACTTCTAGAAAATAGAAATGCCTAGAGTTGTATCAATACCATGGGATTCTTTACCAAGACGTCCAGAAGAAAATGTTAAAGTCCCTATTGGTTGTTCTATTTCAATATGCAAGTTTACCTGCTAAAGAGTTGAAAAATCAGAAACATTAAGGAATATTTGCAAATAGTTGTGAATAGAAACCCAAAATGTATTAATAATTGAAAAATGCATTTCCTACTCTCCTACTGTGTTGAAATAAAATTTAAAAGCCAATACAATGTTTAAATAAATTTTCATCCATATATGTAACACAAGGGGCTCTGTATTCTTATTGCCTGCCATTCATGGATAACAAATGAAATGTTAAAGGTGATCCAACAGCTCTTTATTCCATGCCACTATGATATTATTTACTAAATTTAGAAGTTACAGCACCTTAAGTACAGAGAAGAAGGGGACAGCAATAACAATCCTCTAATTTGAGGAGTGTTTTATTTCTTACCGTGTCTTTTCCACCTATGACCTCTAATTGACATGCTGGTTACTGCATTTCTTGATATTCTGGAAGAAGTTGGTGTGATTTCAACTTGAATACACCTTGTACCCTCCTTACTAGATTTCATGGCACCATGAGGCAATGAAGCCTGTATTGCATTGGCAACCTAAGAAGGAAAAATATAGTTCAAGATTGGCATTAAACAGATGTATTATTATACCCTTAGATAAAACAAGATGCTAAATTCTTTTTTCAATTTTGTTTATTGAAGTAGAGCTGATTGACAATGTTGTGCCAACCTCTGCTGTGCAGCAAACTCGCTCAGTTATCCACAGACAGACACATTCTTTATTTATAGTCTCTTCCATTATGGTTTATCCCAGGATATTGAGTATAGTTCCCCGTGCAAGACATTAGGACCTTGTTGTTTATCCCAAGATGCTAAATTTTAACAGATTTTTAAAAAGAATAATTTCTTCAAGATCTTTCATAAGATCCTCTAAAATGAGGAGTAAGAATGCAGAAGGAAACATGGTTAAAAATATGTGATGAAATTTAAAATCCTAAAATACTAAATTATATTTCCAAATGCCTAATGCTAATTAATAAATGCAGCTTGAGCATGTTAATGAGAATATTCTTAGAAGTGAAAATGACTATTCATATCAGGCTAAGACGTTAGCCTAATGAAATTTTCAAATTATATATGCTTTTTTCAAGTAACAATTTTTCTACTATAACAGGAACATGAATCACTGAGTATTAATAATGTATTAATGCACTACAAATGGCTACTTCTCAATTTACAGTTCTAAATTGAGAAATTTTAAATTACAAAATTTACATAAATAAGTGAGACACCTACCAGCAATGGCTCTGGATATAATTCTAGCTGGGCTCTGTATATAATATCATCCAATGCTTTTTGAGCTAGATCCCATTCTCCATTATAACTATAAAATTAAATGAAGTACAATTATTTTAAATTAATTCTATATAACTGAACAAGATATAATGAGAAATTGTTTATCTTTAATAAGGAAAATAATAGATCATATTAGCACATTGCTTAGCATTCCACCCTCATTAAATATATATTTCTAAATCTTTGAATTCCTTTCAACTGTATCTGAAAGCCTATTAATAGCAAAGAAAATTGTACAGATGTACATTTCTTCTCTAAAGAACATGTCTATTTATAGAACAGACAGCCAAAAAGCTAGGCAATCTCAAAGCACTTTACGCTTTCAAAACAAGTCAGAGCATAATAAATTATATACCTTAGAATAATGTTCAGAACACTTTATGGTCAAACTACTCTGTAACTCCCATGGTTTTTAATGAAAATCTACAACTACTGTGGCTTGCAGCATCCTAAGTAGTTACTTCTTTGCATTCACATAGTCATTTAGAAGTGTACGTGATATATGCTGCAAATATCACAGAGAGATTGGGAAAAAAGTGCATGTGTATATTAATTTTCAAAGATATGGCCAAACTCTTCCTAAAGATTGGCTAAATGATGGAATGGACAGAGAAATAATGGCTTGCTCATCTGACAACAAAATAAAGAAGTGTGAATTACATCAAGCATGCAAGTGAGGCCTAAAAAATGGAAGCAGCATTGCTCTCACCCTAAAAACAAGATAAAGCCAGGTAATCTACAAAATCATAACTTCTCATGAATCCAACAAGGAGCTAAGGTCACAGGGCAACCAAGTAGCCTGAAACCCAATGGCAGCCAGGTGCCCCTGAAGAGAGTGAGGCCACAGTGCAGGTGGGTAAAAAGAATACTTTTCAACAAATTTCTAAAAGCCAGGTGTGGGCCAGTACAAGAGTACAAAAACTCCGGAAGCAGATACAAGGGGACGTCACACCCACTCATAAGCTCTTCTCCACAAACCACCTTTAGGCACTCATAAGAAAAACTAAGCGCGAGGCGGGGGACCAGAGAAAGCTGCTCTTGGTAGTGCAGGCCTGAAGGAGAAGAGTGGCCACCAGAGCAGGAAAGGCACCAAGATCCAGCCAGACACTTTCAGTGGAACAGAAGTTTAAAGCCTTTGGGGAAAGAGCAGCAAACTCTTTCACCCCGAGGGCAGAGGTGAAGACCAACTCACTCTCGCCGTGAGGGAGAGAAAAAGAAAAAAAGCCTCTACATGTAGGGGAGGATCAGGAAATCATCCTATGCTGAGAAGAAGGAAGGCCAGAGGTCTCTTACCACTGGAGGAGGGCCAGGACCACTGAGGAACTCCCACCCAGATAAGCAGGGACATAGGGCCTGCTCAGAACTGAGGCCAGACCAGGACAACAGAAAACACCACTTCTCCTCCCTCCCACCCCCAGATACACATCTAGACACATGCAGCAGCACTCTACTGCTGGAGGAGGGGCAAGAACATGGAGAGAGACCCTCTCTGAGGTATAGACACACCGGGAAAGCTAAAAGCTGAGGATGGAGCAAGAGTATTGAGGAAAAACCCTCCAGCAATAAGTACCAGGTAACATAAAAGGAATTTGAAGTAGGTGGTGCAGTATAGGTAATCACAGCAACAACGAATCCAGTCCCAGCTCACTCCTGCCTACACTAACTCTACTGGCATCCTAGAAAACAGGCATATCCATTTCCAGGCATAAATAATATTTATCTCAATCTTTACTGTCCTACCCATGAACAAAATAATGATCAATCAAATATTACAAAGCACACAAAAAGCAAGAAGAAAACAACCCACTATCAAGAGACAAAAAACAACCGAACCAAATTCAGAGATGACTCAGATGTTGTACTTCTCCGGGAAATTAAAATAACTGAGATTAATATATTAAATGCTCTAGTGGAAAAGAGGGACAACATGTATGAACAGATGGGTAGTTTAGCAGAGACATAGGAACTATAAGAAAAAGCCAAATGAAAAGGCTAAAAATAAACACAGTAACAGAGGTGAAGAACCCCCTCAGTGGGCTCATTAGTAGACTCAGCATAGTCAAGGAAAGAATCAATGAACATGAAGATAGATCAACAGAACTTAATCAGAAACACAAAGCAAAAAGGAGAGAAAATAAAATAGATCAGAGCATCTAAGAGCTGTGGGACAATACTAATGGTCTAACACAGGGGTCAAGAAACTTTTTCTTAAAGAGCCAGATAATAAATATTTTGGGCTCGTGGGCCATACAGCCTCCACTGCAACTAGTCAACTCTTGTCACTGTAGCACAAAAGCAGCCACAGACAATACATAAACAAACAGATAACACTGCTTTTCAATAAAACTTTTTAAAAACCAGGGAGCATGCCAGATTTGGCCCAAAGATCATAAATTCTGCCTTCAGTTAAGAAGCTTATAATCTACTGGGGAAAATTAAGGTATCAAGTGAATATAATATAAAGTATAGTAAGATACGTGTAGTAAGAGAAGTACAAAGTAGTAAAAGATAGGGTGCAAAGAAAAATACTAATATCTCAAGTATCCAGTAAGACTGAGCATCAATATTAGAAATGAATAGCAAATTCATAATAAACTTTGATGGAAGAGGCTCTAAGATGTTTCTCAAGAATTAAATTTCTGGAAATGGAAAAGAGATATTCATTAGGGAAAAAATGCTACTTAGAAATTACAGCAAAAAAAAAAAATGGAGTAATGAAGAAAGAAACTGTAAGTGTATTTAGGTGTCACTAATTTTCATTCTGTCCCTGAATTAAAGAAAGATGATGAAGTGTTTTAGTTGGTTAAAAATTCTTTGGAATATTAAAAGATATGTTTTAAATAATAAAACTGTTATCAAGATATTGATTCATATTTTTTTCACAAAAATATGCTGATTGTTTATTGAGATTATAATATAGTAACAATAAAATAACAGACTATAATTTTCCAAAGAGATCAAAGGTTAACTTTGTATATGAAATAAACTTACAAGGCAAAATAAATTCCTGTTAACATTTGCACCATGAATCCTGAAGAAACCGGTACCCTGCTACTTATACCTTTGTATTTTCTTACATGTTGTCGAGGATATCCACAAACACAGATTCTAGAAAGACCAAAATAAATATATTTGTAAAACTAGCAAAAATTAAGGTAATTTATTTTTTAACATTTATAAGCCAACAATGTACAAGGTATGCTCTCATAACAAACCAAACAGCAATGAAACAAAGAATCTTTCAAAACAGAACATTTGTCTGTAACATTTTACTGAGTAAGTTAGACTGGGAAAAAATGTAGAAAGCTGGGGGTATGTTAATATATAGTAAGTGAACCAGATTCTCAGAGTTGGTTCACTAATTTTGATCAGTCATTATTATTGACCAAATTATTAATGATTTTTGGTTATCATAAAACCATAAAACATGAAACTCAGCACTATTCATCATGAATAGATCAGTGGTATGATCCTCTATTCCCGATAAAGTTCTTGACACAAACTGCAGGCTCCAAAAAAGTATTCTAAAATTAGACTCAAACTTCATACAGTATATCTTAATAAATTTCAGATAGACTGAAAATTTTAATGTTAAAATATCATAAGAGGGGACTTCCCTGGTGGCGCAGTGGTTAAGAATCCGGCTGCCAGTGCAGGGGACATGGGTTCGATCCCTGGTCCAGGAAGATCCCACGTGCCACGGAGCAACTAAGCCCATGCGCCACAACTACTGAGCCTGCACTCTAGAGCACGTGAGCCACAACTACTGAGCCCGCGTGCCACAACTACTGAAGCCCGCGTGCCTGGAGCCCGTACTCTGCAATGAGAAGCCCACGCACCGCAACAAAGAGTAGCCCCCCGCTAGCCGCAACTAGAGAAAGCCCGTGTGCAGCAATGAAGACCCAATGCAGCCAAAAAAAAAAAAAAAAAAAAAAAAAGTATCATACTATCATCAGGGAGTGAAAAGGAAAGAATAAGAGGAATGTATAATTATCCCCACATTTATTGGGGGGTTTGGATAGCTGGCTGGCTGGTAGTGCCACTAAATCAATTAGGACAAGTAACACATACTGTTTTGGAAGGTGCTAAGTTTCAGATATGTTTATTTTTAGGTATACAATATAGGTGTCAGTTTTGTCTGTCATGTCCTCTCTCCCACCCTCAATGTCTTCCATTAATAGTACCTCTATCCCTCTTACCTTTAGGAACTAGTCTCCCCCTATAAAATTAAGTATAACCATGTGATTATGGTGAGGCTGACAATAAAACTGCCTGTGACAAGAGGTCGCTATTCTAAGATCTATTTTTCCCTTCTTCCTTTTAATAACATATACAAAGGCACACTCCCCTCCACACTCCCCAACCAATTTTAACTAGAACTATGGCCACCTGCTAGAGACCATATTTCCTAGGCTTCCTTGCATCTAAGTGTGACCATGTGACTAGTTCTGGACAGTGGTCTGCTAACTGAAGTCGTACGACTTTTAGGCTGTACCCTTAAAAGGCAGCTGCTTGCCTTCCACTCTCTCTTTCTCCCTGCTTTCAAGATAGAAGGCAGATGTAATAGTAGTGATCCATCACCATACAGACAAGAGTAACACCATAGGGAATGGTAGAATCCCAAGAAAGAAGGAGCCTGAATACTTTAGAAACAGAGCCAATCTGCCCTCAGACCATCTATCAGCTTGGACTTTTATGTGAAAGAAAAATAAATAGCCACTTTATTTAAGTTACCGTTATTTCTGTTAAAACAGCCAAACCAATATTTAACCTGATATAGTACTCTTCCAATAATACTACTACGCAACTTGGCCCTATAGGGGTTTGTATAAGCTTCGGACGGCACAATCGAAACTTTTGCTGGATTGTTTTTCATAGTGAACCTGGGAGAGATGTTCTTTTTCCTGCGTTCACTAAAGGTAGACAATGTAAGCTTTTAGCTGCCTGTGGTCGCTGCTCTTACCACATAGAAGAAGCCTATCTTCAGTGAAAAAAAAAGTACAATGCCAACAGATGAAAATGAGGTAAGAGAGAGGAGAGAATAGCCTGATAACAGTTGAGCCTCTGCATCTAGTTGACCCTGAGGCCAGTTCCATCCCTGCTCTTCCCAAGTACTAACAGCCAAAAACTTTCCCTTTGATATTAGGTAGTTTTACGTAGGTATCAGTCAGTTGCAACAGAAAGAGTTCTAACTCTTACAAGGTATCTATGGGACATCTTGATGAAGATGTTTACTGAATTGGATACACAGGTTTAGAAATCAGGAAAGAAGTATAGGGTTTAAGAAAGAGAATATGGTCAGAAAAATAAGTTATTGCTGTTATTACACAATTTTTAAAAAACAACATTGCCATAGCTCTAGGATGGTCAATCAACTTTTAAATTTACTTTAGGTGAGAACTAGAGAGATAGTTCTCTCAATTCACAAAAGAAACAGGATTCCAGGTTCTCTTGTTTTCTCTACTAGCTACCTATAAGGAAATAAGGAGTTATCTGTTAGAGGCTGTATTTACTTCTTTATTCAGAAGTGCAAAGGGTTAGTGTCTTAGTCCGTCTGGGCTGTTATAACAAAATACAACAGACTGAGTAGTTTATAAACAACAGAAATTTATTTCTCATAGTTCTAGACGCTGGAATCACAAGATCAGGGAATCAGCATGGTCGGGCGAGGGCCCTCTTCAAGGCTGGAGAGTTCTTGTTATATCTTCACATGGTAGAAGGGGAGAGGGAGATCTGTGGTGTCTCTTGGCTAAGAACACTAATCCCATTCTCAAAGGCCCCACCTCCTAATACCATCACATTGGGCATTAAGATTTCAACATAAGAATCTGGGGATGGGGGGAACACGAACATTCAGATCATAGCAGTTAGGGGGTTTTGTTTGTTTGTTTTTTAGCAGTTAGCTTTTAATAACTACTAAAACTTTACCCAAACTGTAGCAAGTGACTACAGGAATTTTGCATTTATCAATGAAAGATTTTTAAAAAATAAAAACTGAATTATTTCCTTTAATCATAAGTGTACTTAATGGATCACAAATCTGACGTGGAAGAGATCATCTATCATTCATTCATTGAACAAATAGTTATTAAGTTTTTACTGTATGCCAGGCATTTCTCTTGAACTCTAAGGAGACAGAAGTGAAAAAAACACCAAAGTTCCTGACCTCATGATATTCCAGCAGTTGACAGGCTATACCAAGTGAACAAACAAGGTAATAACAGTGTTATAAGTGCTAAAAGGAAATAAACTGGGGTGAGAAGGTGCTACTATAGAAAAGATGATAATGGAAGATCTCTCCAAGGAGGTAACATTGAGCTGAGACCCAAGATAATCTAGTGCTAGCCAGCTGCAGCATAACTCATAATGGCAACTCTTTATCCTCTTTTCTCCAGTCCTTTTTGTTTTTTTTAATTAATTAATTTTTGGCTGCTTTGGTTCTTCGTTGCTGTGCGCGGCTTTCTCTAGTTGCGGTGAGCGGGGGCTACTCTTCGTTGCGGTGCACGGGCTTCTCATTGCGGTGGCTTCTCTTGTTGTTGAGCACGGGCTCTAGGCGCAGGGGCTTCAGTAGTTGCGGCATGTGGGCTCAGTAGTTATGGCTCGCGGGCTCTAGAGCACAGGCTCAGTGGTTGTGGCACACAGGCTTAGTTGCTCCGTGGCATGTGGGATCTTCCCGGTCCAGGGATCAAACCCGTGTCCCCTGCATTGGCAGGCAGATTCTTAACCACTGCGCCACCAGGGAAGCCCTCTCCAGTCCTTGCTTTTAATAATTAAGAATTCTGATTTACTCATCAGTACTCTGAATGCTCTCTTCAAAGATATTCTTTTCGCATAGATCCTTCACTGAATTTACATAAAATGCAGAACAAAGCAAAAACAATCAACAAAGCTACATGTCACATGAATGCCTGACTCCTCTGTTCATCAGAGGGTATCCTGAAGTTGCCTGACTTCCCTTTACAAATCCAAAACATAAGGACTCGACCTTACGAAAGAGCAGCTGAGTGGCCTAACCTCCACTGCTGTATTAAACTTACTCTGTGGTCATGTATAGATATCTCTCAAATTCACAAACCATGATAAAATAAAATTCCTTGTAGAAGGCATATTTGTCAGTACATTTCTGGAAGAAGTTCTATGTATCAATTTGTAAGTGAGGGAAACTACTGCCATGATTCTCATTCTCTGTTGAGAGATACTCTTTCTTAGACAGAGAGAAAACCTGTGAGATTGTTCTCAATATACTGAATTACAAACCACAAAATGATTAGAAAGCCCAATTCCAGTGGGGCTGACTGAAGAGAGTATTTATTTAGCACTATAAAGTAGAAAAGAAAATAGATTAACTACTATCATTAGATCATCAGACCAGTGAGTAGAAACTAGCTAGAAAAAAAGGGAAACAATGATTTTTCTATCTTTTAACTTGAGAAATATTTAAAATTTGGTCCAGTTCTATTTCCTATCCATCTGGATAAAATACATAGACTATGAAATAAAACTAACCAATTTCAAAACCTCTTCCTTTTCTGCTCTGCTTTTTAAATAGTGAGGAGAGGGGAGGTGAGAAGGCCAGGAGAGCAGAAAAAGTGGGGGAATAAGGGAGAAAAGAGAAAATGGAAGAAATTCCTATACAGTAATGAGCACTTTTCTGTTCTCATGCTTCTGCTCTTTGAAATTAGGAGCCTAATAAAGGCTGCATCTTCTATCACTTTCCTCTAGAGAATACCATATACAAAAATAGTGCTCGAGTTGCTGGAGAAGAGATTATTTCAGATGGGTTGTAAAGGAAGGATGGAGAAGATTTACAACGGTGGAAAGGTGTACAAAGTAAATAATAAGCAATGAAAAGTCAACTGTAGGTTCTTTCAACAAGGAATTTCCTAGTATAAGATATGCTCTAGAACAGCTGGCAACTGCAAACAGGTGGTAAAAAAGAAAGAGCGGCTGTGTATCTATAGTGAACATGTGTGTTCATCATTGGGGTACTAGCTGTCATTTATTAAATGATAACAAAATGGCATACACTGTGCTAAGAGCTTGTTCTCCCTCTCTCTCTCTCTCTCTATCATTTTACCAGTCAGGAAAATTAATCCACAAGATGGTTTATTTGCACAAAGCTGTCCCTAATAGACAGAAAACAAGAAGAAATCTGTTCAGGGGTCAGGAAGGCTGATTTAGGAATCAGGAGTGGGTCAGGGTTTCATTACAGATTCACAGGAACAAATACGCTGATCAAGAATCCCTAGCAGTACATATTCAAGTCAGTCAGCGAGGTGACTCACCAAGTGAACAAAATCAGGACAGTCCCTTAGACAACGGGGGAAAATTTAATTTACAGCTTAGTACAGTTTCATCTTTAATATTTATATTCTACATCAAAAGGCAAGATAAGCCACTTCTTAAACACAATTGTATTAAAAGAGATGCTCAACAGTAAAAAAAAAGAAAAAAATATTTCCCCAAATTTAGAGGACTTAGGAATATACTAATAAAACTTATTTGTAGTATTGGTGGGTATGTTGCTTTTAGAAGGGCCATACGTAATATTTAGTACTAGCAGAAAATAAAAACTTGACTAAAACTCAGTCTAGCTCTTGCCTCCTTTCAAATCTCTCTTCAAGTGGTCCATGCACAGATGTAGGAGGAAAACACAGGCTATCAAGCTGGCCGGCTATCAAGCTGGCCATCAGTCTGCTTACAGTTAACTGAAGCAAAGCTTATAGTTAACTGAACAGATTTTTGCCCAGTAGAATAGATTTGTATGTATGCGTGGAGGGTGGGAAGTGTCCAGGATTGTTTTAATTCCACGATTCATTACAATCAGAAGGTTAAAAAAAGAACAGAACACATTTGTCACTGAACCTAGCTCAGGTATTCCACGAAATTTTTCTGGTTGTATTTATGTGTCCTTCCTCCTAGATAACCCAGTCAATCATTTTGGCATAATTATCATGAACAACCAAACTAATCAGCAATCTGAAACAACTGCCACATGGCCAAAACAACTTGATTAGCCATAACACAGTGTGATCACTTTATTTTATTCTTCAGGAAAACCTGCACCAGGACTAAGATCATCAGGAATCTCTTGTACTTTATCATAATCATTTATAACTTACTTATCACCATAGTTCTATAACTAATTTTCCTTCCATAGCTCTGGACTAGGCTTTGCTTGATTAGATACTCGTGCTTTCTAGTTCTTTGCTATACATCTTTAAAGTGTACACCTTAATTAGAATATTTGATAAATGATTAAGGGAATCCAGAGTTAAGAGAAATAAATAGATTTTAAACCATTGAGAATACAGCAATAGGGAATCTAAAACAAAAACAAAAGCAAACTAAAAAAGATGGGAACGATAAATTTGATGGAGTTCCTATTACATCATGTTCTGCGGCTTAAGAGTTAGCATTATTAAATAGTTTAAGTCTTTTGAATTACATAGATCTCTTTCCTCCCTCATTTTCTTATAGCTAGTGGGTATACATGAGTTTTTCTTGTGGCATAGAATTAATGTAATATGTTTCTACTAAAATCTTCCTCGGCCAAAATCCTACAGCTAGTTTTTAAGTAATCGGTGTTTCTATTTGTTTTCAAAACCAGCTCTTACTTGCGTTCTTAAAGGATTATCCAATTCCCTGGTTAGGTAAAATTGATATGTTAGCAATTTTCTACCCAGAACATAAAAGTAATTATATTGAAGATAGTGCACTGGAGTTACACAGGACAGAAACCAGCGATACATGTTCTTTCCTAACTTTGCCATCAGTCATTTCAGGAAAACATCAACAGTGGTTCTTATTTAGGAGGTTGTATTAGAACATCTGTATGTATTAGAACGTTAGAGCTTCAAGCATACTAGAATATTCCTGGGTCCTACCATCTAAAATACTGCTTTAAAGTAGTGTGTTTTAAGTTCTACAGGTGAAAAGTTCCTGCATCGAACTACTCCTTAAGCCAATGTTTCTGAAGTGTTGGTTCTTACACTCATTTTAGTGCATAACAACATTTTAACTGGACCATACTGAAATGAGAAACAAGGAATGCTAAACATCTCACTTTTGACTTATAAACTGTTGTCCTTCCCTTCCATTCTACCCCTTTTGGGTGTTAAAATAGTCTCCCCTTTCATTAAATAATGTTGACGGTAGATATTTATAATACAATGACTTGACAAAAGACAAAAGTCGGCAACACCATGTGAATACCCACTTCAGCTTCTTTGAAATTTTACAGATCTGTGAAATTCAAAAACTCTGGGCACCTCTGCCTTTAAAATATTTAAAACAAGAAACATATTAGAAAGAGTAAGTGAGAGAGATGGCACACTGGTACCATCTTCTAAGGTGCAGCAAATGTACTTATGCTCCAATTCAGGAAATATCTGAATGACTCTCCACGTCTCTATCTTCTCGAATAAGCCCCTTGCCTTGTTACCTCCCTCTCCCTCTGGTCCTGCGTGGTTTTCTATCTTATTCAATAGAATCAATTTAGGTTTTTTATTTGTTTTGTTTTGACTTGATTTCTAAGTATTGCTCTATGCACCCTCCCTCTTACTAACTTTCCAAAGCTACATTTTCTAAATAAGTTTCCCAAATCTAAATTATTTTACAAGTTCCTTAGTTCTATATTTTCCCTTATTTACTTGAATTACCAAAGGCATTTTCTCTGCCTTGCTTTTTTTTGTTTTTGTTTTTTTAAAAAAAGGTAACAGGGACTTCCCTGGTGGTCCAGTGGTTAGGACTCCTCACTTTCACTGCTGAGGGTGCGGGTTCAGTCCCTGGTTGGGGAACTAAGATCCTGCAAGCCATGCAGTGTGGCCAGAAAAAAAAAAAAAAGGTAACATCTTCAACATAGAAAATGTAGAGAATGACAGAAAATCACACAGGAAAAAAATTAAAATAAACTATAATTCCACCAAGTAGACATAACTATTGTTAATATTCTGGTCATATTCAGTCAACGCTGGAATCACACCATATATACTATATCATTAAGTACTCTTTTAAATCAGAATTCTTAAATATTTGCATAGTATACCCAAGGATTACCATAATTTACTTAACCAAGCTCTTGGCTAAATTTTTTTTAACACATAACGTTTAAAAACCAGTATCTCTTACTTACTTCTTGGTACCAAATTAGAGCACAATAAGAATAACTACCTAGATAGATAGATAGATAGATAGATAAACAGACAGATAAAAAAGCAAACAAAACAGAAACCAACCACATGCCAAAAACTGAAAGGTCATAATAGTTCCATTCTTTTAATTATATAGTATGATCCTTTTCTAATTAAATATTCTATTGAAATGTTATTCAGCTTTACCCGCTTCACTGTGTTTTTTGTGACTTCATTGTGTTTTTAGGGAGCTTTCTATATGTCAACTAGGTGGAGCTTTATATTAACCTATTTAGTGTTTCACGCAAATGATTAAACAAAACAAAAATAACTTAGATATGTAACAAACTAGCAATCCTAGATTCATATATTTCAATACTAAAAACATTTGAATTTTAATTTACCTTGAACAAATTTGACACAGTGATTGAAGAGAAACACTGGGCATATAAGTTAGGGCAGCATTGTAACACAACAAAAGGAACGTCAACACTTCAAACCTAAAGATAAACCAAAAGAATATTTACAAATCTTGAGAATTCTAAGAAGTCAACTGTAATTAAGCAAGCATTGGGGAGGGATATTATGTTACAGAACAGATCTGTACAATATAATCACACCAATAAGAATACAAAACTGAAAGGAAAAAGTAACAGTCATATGAAAATTATCTTAAAAATTCAATGTTCCAGATGACATCTGAAGCAAAGTGTAAGTGACAAATCGGGAAAATGTGTTTTTCTCTTGCACAAAATGACTCAACATTTTAAAAATTGTTACATACAATTCATTAAACATTATTTATAAATCTACTGAAATAATTTCTTAAAAAATTAGCATGGTACAATAGCAGGTTATGTCTCCACAGTATACCTATTCTGTGCTGTCAGCATCTCCCTTTGGGGGTGAGGTCCGCTGTACACAACTTTTGACAAGCCATGCTGGGATAGGGCACTCTCGGTCAGAGCCATGGACCCAATGCTGGAAGGCTAAAGAAAAGACATGTGAATAAAGAAAAAACTATTCTGTTGAAGATGTGGTATTTAGAATATATACACCAGTAAGAATGACTGCCATGAACATCATACATCTTAGAAATATTCAGATTGCCTACTAAGTATTCTGCTCAAAGATTAATGAATAATTAAAAACAAACCACAAATAGAAATACAAAATAGTTTAATTTTAAAAATTCTACCCCAGAAAAACATAATTGCCACACATAAAAAATCTAATCTTATCTGTCAGGAAAAGGGGAGAGTATTTCAAAATGAATACTTTTAATAGATCTTTTACAATCAGGTTTTAGTTTTATGATTTTGATTGCCCATTTTTACTTTGGGAATAGCCAATGCTTTGTGTGGTGTTTTATACTTTTTAAGGCCTAATAAACTGATCAAATTTTTTGTCTCAATAACCAGACCCTAATTTATAGCAACTTCAAATCTTAGGACCAATAAACTTACTTTGATAAAAATGTCACTTACCTCATGATATACAGATGGTTTGGATAAAGATGGAATCGTAAAACTCAATACTTTGCTTTGTCCCTGTTTGTCAACTATTTCCTACAAAAGTGAAAGAAAATATCTTACAATATTTATTTTTTACACATAAATTTAAAAGCTGAATTTAAATTGTTAGTCTAAAAAAAAAAAAGACATGAGAAGAAAGGAATCTTAAATTCAACTAAAATCTTAAACTATGATAATAGATTATTCACAAATACTAGGAGTTAACCTTCTCCTTAAAATATAAGTAACACAGTTTTAAGGATGAAATACAGATGTAGTGTGGTAATAATCATTGATTTTTTTCTCATGTAAAAAGTTCTACTTTCTAAATCAATTAACATAGTTATGAAATACATTATGAAATGACCCTTAATTTTTTTTTCCACTTTAAAAAGTACAAACCTTAAGTATGTATCTAGAATATTGTTCTATTTATTTAATAGTTCTATACTATTATAGTTCTATACTATAGTTCTATACTAAATAGTTCTATACTAAATAGTTCTATACTAAATAGTTCTATACTATTTAATATACAAACACTATTAGTAATGCAAACTATACATTTTAAATCAATGGTGTGAAGTCTGGAGACAGTCCAGATTTTACAGAATTATTAGTGGTAGATATTAGACTAGATCTTTTCTCCCAAACTTTCTGTGAAGGTCACAACAGACAATTTATAGACAGTGGATTTTAAGTTTAAAAAATTTAAAACTCAATACTGATATTTTCAGATATCTCCATAAAATTATTTAAATGGACTGATTTTTAGTCTCCAATCAATCAAAAAATGTATATTTACATAATTGTATGTATGCCCATATAGCCTTCAACCTCCATAAAGTTATTTTTGGGAGAAGGAGCTATGAGTCATTTGATGTATTAAAAACAAATATTAGCTTTACTAAAATGAAAAATAGTTGCCATTATGTATTCATTTTTGTTGAAAGGGTTATATGCTTGGCTTTTGTCAGAAAACCTTTTGTTAACTACATTAAATACAAACCAAATTGTAAACCCCTAGGAGAAGAGCTTCAATGCATCCACTGCTATGCACGTTTCTGCTGGCTGAGACGGCAAGGTAGCACCAAATCAGTTCTGGAAGAAACTGCAGTGTAAATCGAAGCAACTGTTCCTCTCCGCTGCGATAGAATTCAAAGAGCTGGTGACAGACAGGTTCTAGCAACTGGAAGAAAGACAAAATATTCATTCAAGGACTGGACTGTATTTGAATGACACTGATATATGAAATATAAAAGGTTTTCCCTGATTGGTAATTACTGAAATATACAAATGTTTCCATTTTTTGGAAGCACAAAACTATTCACAGCTAAGCTATTTAGTAATAAACTCCAGTGGAAGGCCAAACTGCAAACTAAGTGTATACTGAAGCACTTTATAAACTCTAAAACATTCTGTAGCTCGAAGGTAGTATTGTTATTAAAACCATATCTTTTAAAATTCCTAAAATAGATAGGATGTGAGAGGTTTCTTCCTGAATATCCTTGCTTCCAGATAAAACATGTCAATATAAATGATTGGGTTGGAGAAATTGAAAGGAGAGTCCTAGGGAGTTACTGTCTCATTGCCTTCCTGAGTTATAACTAGGCAGCATCGGACAGCAATGACCAATATGTGGAGGGAAAAGCTGAATAATATAAAGCCCCTAGGTCTAGTTTCTTACTGTAACCATGGTTAATTGCCCCTGGATGATCTAAACGTTGCTATCATTTTATTTTAAACGTGATTTGGACTTACTGATAGCCTTTTTTTCCCCCCACCACACTCCCCCAGTTACCCAGTTAACAGAGCTGACTGTATCTTTATAACAGACCTTTTTTTAAAAAATCAGAAAGTCAAGATAAGAGACTCTTATAGGTAAGTATTATCTTAAAGCATATATAATCATCACACACAAGTCATTAACGAATATGTCCGGGCTACTTTTCAAACAAGCAGGCTACTATTATATTTTCAGCGAACAGAAGTTCATTCACTTCACTAACTTAGGCAATAGATTGACGTCAATTTACAAAACAGATTTTCTACTACCAATAATTGGAATGAACAGCAACTAAAGTGGATGTTTTGATTTCAAAAAAGTTCAATATGTAAAGCAAACCGGGTATAATTAAAGTCAGTATTACAGAAAAAGTTATACGTTAATAAATATTGACTAAATCAAACTGGTCTTTCCTATTGAAAAACTATCTTCTGACAGTTAAGGAACATTTTTCCACTCTCAGAATGGTCATCAGAGTGCAACAGGTGTCCACTGTGGCATGGCAAAGGCAACAGGAAACTGGAGGGTCAGAGGCAAAGTAACCCCATTCACAGATAGCAAGAAAAGTTTTTAGGGTAGGAATTTGGAAGAATGGAGAGGGGGATGGCGGAAGAAAGACTGGTAGGGGAATGTTTAGCTTTCAGGGTGGAGTTTTAAAAATTTCTTTGTGGACAAGGGTCGATAATCTTGTATTGTGGTGTAATATCGCTCATCTCTAAATACCAGGGGAAGCTTTGATTAAATCAATTAATATAGTCTAAAAAATATTTGCAAACTTGTGAAACTTTATGCTGAAAATTTATTCAATAGGCTGCATGAACACATAATCAATTTTAATCAAAACACTCCAAAAGGCCTTTTAAACTGGTTTAAAGTCTAAAATTAAATGGAGTTTTGGTTTATGAAAGCAGAACCAAATGAAGACAGATTCAAAAGGGATGTAGAAGTTATATATTGCAATGAGATTCGATGAAATTATGCATATCAAACCACTAGAGGTAAATACCAGTATCTGTGCAGGATTTTACAGCTTGCAAAGTACGTTCACATATATGACCCATTTAATTCCCACAATATTATATGGTACAATGTCATTACCCTCATGTATACTTTCTACATGAGGATATTGAGACAAAGAAGCTATCAACTAAAACCAAAAAAATCACACAGCTCACGAAAGTGAGACTGAAGCCAAGGCTTTCTAACTCCTTTATAAACATACCTGAAAAATGTCGGAAAAGAATAAAACAATATACAATGTGGGAAACACAATCAGTGTTTGACTTATCTAACCTGAATATATTTGAGACAAGCAATGGAGCATTAGAACATGCTGTATTCCTAGTGTCTTGCTTGAATTTTTGAACTATTTTCTCATGAAAACATTGTTATACTTGGTGGGTAGGTTTCATAATACTGTTAAGAGACAACTGCACCTCAAGTATATTTTGATGTGTTAAATGGCCTTTTTATGGTCTAATCATAATGTACCTTCTTTCCATTCTAAAATACATTCAGAATTCTAAAACAACTGAGTTACAAATGAACTTTTACAACAATCTATTCATAAGTAAGAAGCTGTATCTTAAGAGAGAATTTTAATGGTAAAAAAAACGTATCATAAAAATGCCTTTAAATGACTAAAGCAGGGATAAAAGATGGAAAAGAGCTAAGTTTGGGTAAATTCACAAGAGAATCTTCCAAACCTTTTTTGCATTGAACAATTACTGAGAATACAGGTAGGAAACAGATACAGAAAAGTTGGAGGGCACTACTCTTCAGGTGCCAGTAGCCAATGAACTGACCTCCTCTCACTCTGGGCTTGCTATGCCTAGAACACCAAAAAGATTTTATGTGGCTTTTTCAAAAAAAAACAGCTGGTTTCATAACAGACTTGAGCATTGTTAGCCTCTAATCCCATGCCTATCTTAGTCAATTAAAAGCACTGATTAAGGAAATTTCATTGTATCCATAAACTTCCTCTTTACAGTTTCTTGAGCCTGCCACACACACCACACCTGCATCAGGGCGTTTGCACTTACTATTCCCTCTCTGGAAAGCTCTTGCCCCAGTTTTATTTTCTTTCTCTAATTCATTCAGACCTTAATTCAACCATCACCTCCTCAGTCCCAACACATACTTCCCCTACTCTGCTTTATTTATCTTCACAGTTTTATGACTGACATTTTATTATACATTTAGGTATTTGTTTAATGTTTCTTTCACCTACCAGAATACAAGTTCTAATCTATAAGATAAAGAATTTGTTCTATTTTGTTCACTGCTACATTTCTAAGTGATTTCTGGCACACTATATGTGTTCAATAAATATTTATTAAATGAATTTAACTAAACAATGAAAAAGTACTACTTGTAAAATCTGAATACCAAATTTCCCAGACTTCAAATAACAGCAGAATCAACGTTCCAAATTTCAAAAATGCCAAAAGACAATGACGTCAACTTTTCGGGAATATCTCCACTTTAAGACACAAAATGTTCTAAAGAGCAAAAGGAAGGTTATGATGTTAAAGTAGACACTGCTATATTTTAGAAGCACTTCTAAGTACATTTTTAAAGACTGAGTTGTCTTTTTAAGAATACAGAATACACACTGTCTTTACCACATTCATCAGGCTAAAAACATAGAACAAACTTACATGCAAAACCTCCTAAACCAGTGCTTCTGAAAGTGTGGTCCATGGACTGAAGACCATCTACAAACTGTTACCAGTCCTCAACAATATAAATACAGAAATTGAGAGGAAATATTTAAAAACTTTTATAGCAACTTGATATGGCTGCAATAACCAAGAGGGTGATCAGCAGACTTACTGAACAGAGTATGGATCAGTTAGGGGTTATCAAATTTATGTGGTACCTCGCATGTGATGTGAGTTGCATACTTGTCATGCACATTAGGTACACATATTGGTCTGTGAGAGATTGGGAAAAAAATTTTAAACTGGTACTTCACCACAAATAGTTTGAGATATACTGCTCTGAGCCATTAGAGCTCACTGTCATCTGAATGAAAGAAATGCTATGAACCAAACTACCCTATCAGAAATTTACCTCTATCCAAAGCAGCCTGGTTAAAACACACTTCATTAGAGACATAATTTTTAAGTCTTTCAAAATACTGAGCAGTAAATGATAAATAAGACTTAATTTGTTCAAAAAAAATACTAAAGCACACAGCTATACTTGCTCCATTTGGTAAAATAATTCTCAAATAAACATGGAAAACTGTAAAACAGCTTCTACCCAAATACTTCAAAAACTAAAACCCTTCAAGAAAACAAGCTACTGTACAAATTAAGAAGCTTTGGGAAGGAGGAAGGGACAAGCAAAATATGATTGCTCTATTTAGTTATTCCAGTTAAAGTTTTTGTCTTGTCAATATAATCCCTAATCTTTTTTTCAGCACCTAAAATTCATAATCTTTATAATCTTCTTTATGGAATAATCAGTAGAAGCTGGGTTATTCTAGACCCCCTCCAAAAGAGGTTACCTACTCAAATAACAAAAGACTCTAGTTTTGATAGTTTCATCCCAAAGGCATATAGGTCCACATAGGACTAGACGCCAGGGTGTAAGTTGTTTTACCCCTAGATAATAGGATTAGTGGTCTTAGAGCCTATCGTTTCACCTACCAAACTCAAGTATAAAAAGAATGTATACCTCATACTCCTCCTCTCTACTCCACCTCTTTCCATTCCCACTGACACTGCCCTAGTTCAGGTTCTCAACAGCCCTCCTACACTGTTGTCATAGCCTCCTAGTCTTCTTGCTTTCATTTTTTCCATTCTCCAATCTGTCCTCCACATAGCCACCTTCCTAAAACAATAATCTGGTCAAGTCAACAGCGCAAAAAAAGTCTAAACTGCTTATGATGGAACTCTAGGCCCGCCATGGTTACAACCTAAACCTATCTTTCCAGCTTCAGTTCCCAACAGTCTTTCATCTCTTGTTAACTACTGCATTAGCCTATTTGCTTTTACCTGAATGCCATGCCTTTTGATTTTCCTCACTATTTCCAATCCTTACCTATTATATTTCTACTATGAATGGTGGGATTTATAAGCACCAGAATCTGGAGCATAGATCATTTTGTCACCTTCAAACTAAATTCGCTATCTAAAAAAGAAAAGGAAATGCGGGGTGGGGTGGAGGGGCGGGCAGAGAGAAGAAGAAAGGACTGGGAAAAACACCAGCAGGACCAAACTACTTGCTACTCCTCAAATTCCTCACATTTTCTCAGGCCTCCATATACTATCCCTACAGCTTGGAATGTCCTTTTACTTTCCACACCTGGAAAACATGTGCAAATCCATCTAGACTCAGTTAGGCATTGCCTTGAAAGCATGTATTTACATTATTTCCTCCCTTTCCTCTTACGGGATAAAGACCATGTGCTATTATTCATCTTTGATTTTCTGTTGCCTAGCACAGTGGCTGGCTCATAATGGGCACACAAATATTTGCTGAATGAATGAATGAATGCAGTGACCCAGACTTTCCAAGGCTATCTCCAGCAAGATAGATAGATATATAGATAGGTAGACAGACAGATACCTACATACGTAATACATAGGTAGATGAGCAGGAACATGTTCAGAGGTGGCTTTGGAATATGGTAACAATTCTATTTCTTGGCCTGGGTGATGGTACACTGGAGCTCATTTTATTATAATTTTTTTTATTCTGCCATTTTTCTGCACATAAAGTATTCTTCTCTTATCCCTCTATCCACTTCTCAAAAGTAATCAGCTAAACACTCCAGAATATATATTACAATTCTTTAAACTATACTTTTCTTACCCTTTTTAATATATGTGTTATTTTTCACAGTAACAAATTAAAAAATCAATCAAATGAATACTACTAGCACAATAAACTGTTCGAGTACTTACCTCACTTTGTGGCTCCTGGATAACTTTATAGAGAGATGAAACTAAAGAACTCTTGTCTTTCAAATTTGTAGCATAATTTGGTAAAGATGTTTCTGGTAGTGTCTAAACAAATTTTAAAAAATACATTTTATTTTTATGAAATGTCCAGAATAGACAAATCCAAATACAGAAAGCAGATTAGTTGTTGCCAGAGATTGGGGGATGGGGAATTGGGAGAAGGAAGAATTGGGAGTAACTAACGAGGTATGGAGTTTCTTTTGGAGGTGATGGAAATGTCCTAGGATTAGATGCTTGTGTTAGTGGCACAACATTGTAAAACCACTAAAAACCACTGTATTTTCACCTTAAAATAGTGAATTTTTCATTATGTGAATTATATCTCAACAAAAAAATTGTAAAAATAAAATAAAAGATATATTTAATCCTCAACATCAACAGGGACATAAATTAACATCAACACTTCATCTTTGATCACAGTTTGGGGTTAGAAATAAGAATACAAATCATTTGTAAAGCCAGAGATACATTTTTTTGTAGCATTATACAGGTTACCAATCTTATTAGCAGTATTTTATCCTGTTTCTTAATAAACATGTTATATAAGGAGCTAATGTTTCAAACCTTAAAGCCACAGATCATCTATCAAAGTAACTCCTGAGTTACATGTTGTGACTGTTAAGTAAGACTGTTCTACTTTACAGAATTGGGGGGAAATTTTTTACTTCTCAGAACTGGAGAAAAAGATAGCCACACTACCAACAAACTAGTGTTCTTAATGCCATTTAAAATATCAGCAACTAATCACAGAGCCACCCTTTCAGAAAGGACACTATGACCAGAGAGGAATGGGAAGAGATAAAACTCCAGTAGTAAGTCAGACGGTTTAGGATAAAAGTAGTAGGGAAATCTGAAGAAAAACAAAAAACAAAAACCCACTTCATTATAACAAACGATAAAAACCTATCCTTCTAGAGTATACCCCTTCCTTAACAACTTCTGTCTCCCAAGTCATTATTTTTTCCCATGAAAATTATTTCTATCAATCAACCAATTAATCAACAATGTTAATCCTGCAGTAGATATAATGTCTCAAGATACTGCTAACAGTCATTCCAAGATATACACTATTTCTCACATGTCCCACATCCTAGTATTTCATGATTTAAAATGGGTTATGGTTAGTGTATATAGGTGTGTGTGTGCATAAATAGACATAGAAAATTAAACAGCATTAATTTTTATAATAAGGACATTTGGTTCATTTTTACCCTACTGTGAACTCCTTGAGGGCAAGAACTATCTTATCTTTCCATCCACAGCATTCAGCACACAGCCTCGTACTCAAATCTTTGAAGACATTTATATAGATGAACAAAATAAGAAATAAATACTGTCACTGTTTACTCTTCAGTAGATTCTTTAAAAATAGGTCACATTTCACCTTAGTAAGTGAATAGCTTCTTTTTTTTATTAAGATAGTTTTGTTTACCAGAATGGTAAGTAAATGTGAACTATCTGGGAACCTTCCACAATTCTTCCGGGGCAGGGAAGCGGGGAGTTTCACTGCAGCTGCTTACACAAAGAGGAGATTAGGGCTTTCTTCAGTATTTCAAAAGCATGTAGCAAAAGATTTCCAGGCAACATTCCATTTCCGTTATTTGATCAAGAGTAACCTAATATTGTTGGAATTTATATAAAAGGGAATAATAGTCAAATAAACAACAGATTTCCAATCACCTGAATGATAACGAACCTAAGTATACATGTAAAACACATTAATATATGTGTGTGTATGTGCACACGTGCACATGCGTGTCTAAACATAAAATTTTAAACCAAGTGAATTGAAAAATAAATCTCAAAAAATGATTAGTGGATAGAAAGATTATTACATACACTATCTAGGCTAAAACTGGAAGAGTCATTAAAAATGTGAACTACAATTTTCAGTTTATGTATCAATTAACCCTCATGAGGTAAAATATTTTTTGTGAAACAGCCAAAAGCAAAAGGACAGCTCTTTTCTGAAAAGACAAGTTCTAGAAAATATCCTGGGCCTAGGCTACTACTGCTAAATGAGAGGAAGGATCTCCTAAAAATTAGTGTAGTGGACTATTGTATTTTATCACAATTCTGTCATTATTTCATTTTGTGAATGTGGGAAAAGTTACTTTTGTCTCTAGAAGGAGAGAAAATACAATTGCTGTGTTTATGAACAGTGCTTTGAAAACCTTAAGATCTAAAAGAGCCTATGGATTTAAATACCATGACAGCAAACCTTTAAATTTTCTTATACTGTACTAGTTCAAAGGTACTGGCCTTCTTAAATACCAGCTAAGCTTTCTCACTTTTCAGAAGGCAGAACTGGAGACAAAAGAAGTTATAATGGGAAATTATGGTAGGAAATTAGTCTTGGCAAAATTTGAAGAAGACAGATGCTTCATACTAAAGTATCATTTGGCAGATGGCTTTTATAAAATGTAAGGAAGTGATATGGGTTGGGTGGAAGAGAATTAATGAAGATGGACAGATGGGTGGAGAACCAATAAATAAAACAATTCTGACCAACAACATTACACATAAGACTAGATTTTGAGTCACATATTGTGATTCAGTGACTACCAGAAAATCAAAAATCTGGCAGATAAATCTATGTATAACATTAAGAAAAACACAATACAATCTGAAAGATAATATTTTACAAATAAATATTTGAAAAGACAGAGATTGAACTAACTATTCATGAAACCTTAAAATAATGAAGTCTGAGTCTAATTCTCTTTGTTGGTATACTAAGAGAATATTAATGAGGGCCCATAGCTAGAGTAAATACTAGTTTTTCCAAAGGCAAAAAAGAAAAAAGAAAAAAAAATTGCACAAAGCAAACTGCATTGTCTTTGTGCATTTGAGAGAATGTAGAGTGAGGTTATGAGGTTGGGAGTTCAGACTGTACCCATGGAACAGTGCAGAGCTAAAATCATCTTCACAGACCACCTATTTCAGTTTTTCTGGTGAGGATACTGAGACCCAAAGAAGTTATGTGATTTGTCCAACATCATAAAACCACCTAGAGGAACAATTATGATTAGACCAAAGGGTGTCTGACTTCTCAGCCCCATGTACTCTGTACCACTTACTTTATTAATCATGATGACCTTGGCCTTATTAGCACCACAGTTATTAGATTAAACAACCAAGCAGAGGCATAGATAGATAGATAGATGATCCCTAAACTTTATTTCTTAAATATTTTCACCAAAATATACAATTAACATCACAAATCATTTCAAAAGACAAGATATTCAATTTTAAAAGTATACTTGGGAGATTTGTTCTCATGTACTTTCCTATCTTCTATCACTTTTACTATGCTGCTGATTTTGTCTGGTAACCTTAATCTCTTCCTCAAACATAAAACAGAGCTGAATTCAACACACATTAACACAATTCAAAATAGTTTTCAGAAATGCCTACCAAATTAACCAAGGAATAGGAAACATCTTCCCTTATACTTGACAATAATTTAAATCATTTGTTATGTCAAATTGATTGAAAATTGGGTAAATTTAATTTTGGCGGGTTAAGGTAAAGTTAAATAACTTTTTATTTCATGGGGCCCAGGATTTTACTCCCCTCCTCTCAAGGAAAAGTTTCCTTCCCATGAAGGGAAGGAAATAAACAAAAAGATGGGAAGGGAAGAGAATTAGTCATGATTTTCAGTTATTTGCCTTAATAGTTGATCCTCCCCTAAGCCCCACATCCTTTATCGAGCCCTCTTGACACAACTCCCATAGTAAAGAACGGCTAACTGGCTCTATTTGCTTTTGCAAATTTTACTACATCATTAATATAAGAATGCCCTAGAAGTGGTATTCAACTGTTAAACTTGACAATTTTAATCAACTTGCCAAAAAAAATAAAAAAATCATGGTAATGAACCATATTAAGCACTCTTGAAGCAGGAAAAAAGCTTAAAAACACAAAGACAACATATGTAGGAAAAAAAGGCACACACCAGATTTAATCAAACTATTAAAATATGTATACTATATACAGTGCCCTTTCATAAGTGCATGTATAACTACATCACTTTATGATGAGTTAGGGGATCCATAGAAAGACATTCAATTCATGACTATAAAAGCTGAGAAAATGAAAACCTTTTGTCATTCATCAGGATGAGATAATGACGGGTAAGGCCAGCTACAAAATTAACAGGAAACATTGCTTCTCTCAAGGACATACTGCAGCTAAAAAGTGTCATAACAACCTCCATTTTTGAATGACTACTGTATTCTTACTCAGTGAGAAGCCTTGTAATCTAAAATCATAGATATCAAGAACTTTGCCATTTAAACATATATCGGTAAGAATGAAACATCCCACTCTTGGCGGGAGGACCTAAGTCACCTAGACACAGAGAAGCAGGCTTCAGATAAGGGGTTTCTGAACCCAACATTCCACAAAGATGTTAACTTTGTAGTTCCCAAGACAACGTGACCCTGGGTCCACTTCACAGTCCAGGCCAGATTTTAACCCCATTACACATAGCTCTGCTTTGTTTTGAGTCTATCAAAATACTGTTTCATTTAAATTTCACCTAAACTCCACCTTTCCTGAAAATCCTATAACAATTTTATTTTTCCCTTTGTTTGGTGAGATGCCTACAGGGTACCTATTGTATAGTCTCCCTCACTGAAACAAACCAGTAAGTCTGACTTCTGTCCGAGGCCTTGGGCTAACTTGGCTGGACAAAAAATAACAATTTCAGCCCAAACCCTTCCTTCCTGTGGTTCATGATCAGGAAGCTCACATAATTATGTGTAACAGCAAGACCCAGAGGACAAAAAGAAGTTAGTTAACTGGTTAAAGGAACACTATTTTAACTATCATAAAGAAGAGTTCATGAGACAAGAAAACAGAGTTATATTTTTCTTCATCAACTAACCAAAATTTATAAACCGCTTATACGGGCACTGGGTTAGCCAACCAGAGAAAGATGCACTGATAGAAAGTTGGGCAAATATCTTCCCATCTTCTCCTTATCGTTTATCTGCCCACTCCCAGTGCCCCCCAAATTGGGAGAAACGTTTCAACAGTGACTCTTTCATGGTGGTTGGAGAGAGTGACATCAACTTTCAGAGACTTTAACCATTCTTTGTGGTGCTGCCATAAAAGGGAGAAAACAAACTAAACTACTTGTTGAAAACAGGAGTCAATTTCCTAGGAAAGATTACTATGTGTAAATAATTCCCTAATAAGAGTTTTTGGAAAATTCTTTTGCTTCCACAGATATTTAGCTTTTTAGTCATTAAAAAAAAAAAAGTCACTAGAATTTAAACCCCAGACACAACTTCTTTGGAATATAACTATTATATTAAAACTGTAAATATTACCTTAAACTCTGACAACCATTCCTCCACAACCCCTTTCTCTGAAGTGAACATCTTTCCACATCTGTTCTAAACCTTCAACCTGAAAATTAACATAGAAAAATGTTAAAATTTTGAATATATTTTCTTTATAGTCAGATTACCAAGAATAGAAGTAATCCTATAAAATTTAGCTACTTTGTTACTTGTGAAACTAAAGCAGTTTCAAACATAAATTACTGGGTTCATTTCAAAACCAATGTGCACAAACAAGCATTAAAATGCACGAATTTTGACAAAAGTATAAATATCATAACATGATGAAATTGGCTCTGCAATTTTTCATTTAGCTTTTAGTAATACCAGCTGCAAAACATACTGGACTTTTTTCCCTAGTTTCAATTAAATAATTCCAAATAGATAATGCATCTTAAGAAAACTGCAGAGGGACTTCCCTCGTGGCGCAGTGGTTAAGAATCTGCTTGCCAATGCAGGGGACACGGGTTCCATCCCTGGTCCAGGAAGATCCCCCATGCCGCGGAGCGACTAAGCCCGTGTGCCACAACTACCACGTGCTGCAACTACTGAAGCCCCCGCGGCTAGAGCTCCTGCTCCGCAATGAGAGAAGCCACCACAATGAGAAGCCACCGCAATGAGAAGCCTGCGCACCGCAATGAACAGTAGCCCCCACTCGCCACAACCAGAGAAAGCCTGCACACAGCAGCGAAGACCCAACACAGCCAAAAATAAATAAATTAATACATAAATTTAAAAAAAAAAAAACTGCAGAAAACATTTTAAAACTGTGAAAATATAAAAAGACATGCATCCAAAACTAACTTTATAGAAAGCATTAATTTAATTTGTTTATATTTCAGTTCTTTACTACAGTAAGAATCTATCTAGGTAAGCCACTTGGTTCCCTGAAAGCTTAATATTCATAAAACAGAAGTAAAAGTGGTAATATCCAAGATAATGACCTTAGTCTTAACAATAATTATTCATAAGATTGGAATTTACTTAAGTATAAATAAGAAAAAAGGAAGCTAAAGGAAATGCAAAACAAATTTATCTCAAGCAAAACTTTTGTCAAAGTACAATGTAGTTTTCTTCACCCATCCATCCATAGCAGAATGAACTTTAAAACTGTTTCTTGAGGGGAAACTTTATTAGCTCTAGCTGAATTTCCTAACCTCCTAAGTCAGGCACAAACCCTGCATTATCCTTCTTAATTTTAATCAGCATTATCACGTAGTAGAAACCGGGACAGAATTGACAGAAACTGAATCCTGATTCTATTCTTATTTATAGTATAACCTTGGGCAGGTTATTTGCCTTACTTTTTTCATTCACGAAATAGGGATAACCACAGTACCTACTTTCAATGGATTATTGTGAGAATTAAATGAAAAAATGTAAATAAAAGCACTAATTACAGTACCTTGCAATAAAAGTGTTATTACTGTGCAATATTATTATCGAAGAATATCAACTTGTATAGCCTCTGCTCGGCTGTCTATCAAAGTATACAGATACTTCTTAATGAACAACACAGGTTCTTACAAAGAATACATTCTAATGTTTCTGTTGTCTAATTTCCATTAAAAAAAATGGTTAAGAAAAATATATATATTCATTAATTCATTTATTCATACATGAAGAATTACTTGAGAGAGATGCATTTTATTTTTTCAGGATAAAAAATAGCCCTTTTTTATTCTAAATTTTATCCTTGGATCAAGCCAGACTATTAGAAAACCACATATTTGTACCATATTATTGATTTTATAGAACTGTCCATTCAAATAAACTGGGCTTTGGAATTATGCCCAAAATGTTACTGAAAACCCTGCTAGATCACGTTCTTCCCTTTAAAAGCCAAAGGAGGAGAAAAATCACATCTTCATTTTTCAATACCAGGAAAAACTCTCCTTTAGAGTAAGTGGTTTACTTTTTCTTTTTTTTTTTTTAATTGTAGTAGCTGATTTTTTTTAATTTATTTATTTTTATTTTTGGCTGCGTTGGGTCTTCGTTGCTGTGCACGGGCTTTCTCTAGTTGCGGTGAGCGGGGGCTGCTCTCGTTGCAGTGTGCCGGCTTGTCATGGCGGTGGCTTCTCTTGTTGTGGAGCACGGGCTCTAGGCACACAGGTTTCAGTAGTTGTGGCACGTGGGCTCTGTAGTTGTGGCTCACAGGCTCTAGAGTGCAGGCTCAGTAGTTGTGGCGCACGGGCTCAGTTGCTCCGCGGCATGTGGGATCTTCCTGGACCAGGGCTCAAACCCGTGTCTCCTGCATTGGCAGGTGGATTCTTAACCACTGTGCCACCAGGGAAGTCCTGGTTTGCTTTTATATTATGGATACTGTGAATCTCATTACAGATTCTCTTTGCTTTGATTTTAATAAAATGGGAGTCAAAGTTTCTGCCCTAACTCTGTAAGCAGGCCAAGATTAATTTTATTTATCATTTTATGTTATACACTTACCTTTATTTTCTTTCTACCTAGATCTACCTATTTTTATCCTGTTATACATGTTTGTGAAGCAAAATGAAGAAAGGTAAATATAAATGCACATGAGTTTTCTTTTGTATTTATCCACTGTTTATCTAGTAAATTAGGACAGAAAGCAATCACAAATAGAACGACACTACATCAAGTTACAGAGAATTTGGGAGGTAAAATTTTTACAAAAATTCAAAATAATTCTCTAGTTAAAATTAATTTTTAAAAGGTTAAAAGGAATCAAGAGGCATATGCAAATGGATCAAGAATAGTCAAAGCAATCTTGAAGAACAACAGAGTTGGAGGACTTGGATTTCTAAGTATCAAGGCTTACTATAAAACTTACCAAAACCATAGTAATTAAGCCAGTGTGGTATTACTATAAAGTATTGTCATATTATCATCATATTATCATTACCAAAAAAGAAAATGGAACAGTTTAGAGTGACCAGAAACAGACCTACACATACATGATCACCTAATTTATGACCAAAGTCACACTGTAATTCAGTAGGGAAAGGGTAGTCTTTATAAAAAAATGGAACTAGATCAACTGGACAGCTACATGGGGTACGGGGTAGGGAGAGAACCATAACCTATAGCTCATGCCATATGGAAAAGTCAGTTGCAACTGGATCACAGATCTAATTTTAAAAAGTAAAACAAAAATTTTAGGAGAAAACATAAGAGAATACCTTCATAACCTTGGGGTAGGCAAAAAATTTTTAAATAAGAGGCACAAAAGCACTAATCATAAAGGGGTTTTTATAAATTGGATTCATTAAAAGAACTTCTATCTGCCAACAAATGAATGGATAAGAAAATGTGATACACATACACACAAACACACACACAATGGAATATTATTCAGCCTTAAAAAGAAGAAAATCCTGCCATTTGCAACAAGATGGATGAACCTGGGGGACCTTACGCTCAGTTAAATAAGCCAGACAAAAAACATAAACACTGCAAGATCTCACTTGTACATGGAATCTAAAAAAGTCAAACTCATGGTAACAGAGAGTAAAATGGTGGTTTCCAGGGGGGTGGGGGAAATGGGGAGATGTTGGCCAAAGGGTACAAACTTTCAGTTATAAGATGAATAAGTTCTGGTAACCTAATGTGCAGCATGGTAACCATAGTTAGTAATAATGTATACTTGAAATTTGCTAACAGAGCAGACCTTAAGTGTTCTCACCACACACACACACAAAAAAATGGTAACTATGTGAGGTGATAGATTTGTTAATTAGCTTGATTGTCATATATCAAAACACCACGTACACCTTAAATGTATATAATTTTTATTTGCCAATCATACCTCAATAAAGCTGGGGGTGGGGGGGGGAGAGAAGAATTTCTATTCATCAAAAGATACTACTGTGAGAATGAAAAGGCAAAACCAAAGATTGGGAGAAGATACTTACAACTGACATACCTGACTAAAGTCCCATATCCAGAACATATAAAGAACGCATAAATTATTACGAAAAAGGCAGAAAATTCAATAGGAAAAGCAAGCATGTCACTTATCCAAATGGAAACTTAATATAAAAGGTGCTTAAATTTGTTAGTCATCAGGGAAATATCACACACAAACACACACACACACACGCACTTACAAGTATGGATAGAATGAAAGAGATAGTACCAAGTGCTGAAAAAGATATGAAGCAACCAGAATATTTATACACAGCTAGCATGGATGTAAATTAGTGCAGTATCTTGGAAAACACTTTGGCAATATCCTCTAACTGAACACACGCATACTCTAACAACTCCACACATAAAAATATACCTTACAAGGACTTCTCTGGTGGCCCGGTGGTTAAGAACCCGTCTGCCAATGTAGGGGACACGGGTTCGAGCCCTGGTCCAGGAAGATCCCACATGCCAAGGAGCAATAAGCCCGTGTGCCACAACTACTGAGCCTGTGCTCTAAAGCCCGTGAGCCACAACTACAGAGCCCACGTGCCACAACTACTGAAGCTCGTGAGCCTAGAGCCCGTGCTCTGCAACAAAGAGAAGCCACTGCAACGAAAAGTAGCCCCCACTTGCTGCAACTAGAGAAAACCCACGCGCAGCAACGAAGACCCAACACAGCCGAAAATAAATTAATTAATTTTATATATATATATATACACCTTACAGAAATGTGAATATATGTCTCTGAAAGATATGTTCAGGAACATTCACAGCAGCAGTTTTTGTAAACAGTCAAAAACTAGAAAGAGACCAAGTGTCCATCAAGAGTAGGATGGATAAATTATAGTATATCATACATGGAGTTCTACACAACGACAATAAGCAAACTATAACTACATCAATGTCACAATATTGGGAAAAGGAAGGCAAACAAGAGTACTGCTATGCAATTGCATTTATATAAACTTCCAGAACAGGCAAAATTAATCAATTTTGTTAAAAATCAGAAGAGTGGTTGCTCTTGAAGCAGTTAATTCTCGGGTTCTGGTAATATTCTGTTTCTTGATCTAAGTGCTGGTTACACAGGTGTGTTCATTTAGTGAAAATTCATCAAGCTGAACACTTATGTTTTGTGCAGTTTTCTGTATCTATATTATACATTAGTAACACCAGACAGCTCCAGGCCTCTTATCATTCACTTGATAGAGATCAAATGGGAGCCCTCAATTGCATAACTGAGTTCACATGAATACTCAGTAAAATTGTCCCTCTCCATACTTCTTTGCCTTCCTCTGCAGAGCTCAAAAGGGAGACCTCGAAACAGCTCCCCCCAGAAACTTTCACAGCCTCGCCACCACTACCTGCCTCCACTAGGACTAAAGTCATTTTCCCTTCCCCCCTGTTGATGTCAGGAACCACAAGAAACTACAGCTCCCAGGTTACACTCAGCCCTTGCACACTGATCTTCGTAACTCTTTGTGGGCCCTCTATTTTACCTTCATCTCCTATTCCACCCTAATTCTGGAAGGAGGTTCTCGTTCACTGTGCCTTCGGGAATTGACAATCTGTTACCAGCAAAATCCTCTATATCTTCAACAGTTCTCTCACTGTCACTTTCTTCTTGTTCTAACAAGAAGCCTGGCTCTCCTCTGAAGACACTGCTTTCCCTGCAATCTTCTCAAAGAGGACTGCTTTTCCTCTCATAGCCCTGGAAGAAACCACTGGCCCTAGAGGTAATATTACCATTTCAGATCATTCTCCCTCTCTCCCCTCGAACCATCCACCCAACGCTGTTCCAAAACTCCAAGCTGTCATCTATCATTCAATCCCTCCCTTTCATTTCTAGATGATTTTAGCTCTGGCTCACTGTCATGCTTTGAAACTACTCTCCCTTCTCACTCCCTGAACTCTTAATTCCTAAAAATCTCCTACAACAATACTGTCTTCTTCCCTGCCTCAGGAACTCAATCCTATGATCATAAACTAGACCAAACATTTATACTTTTAAATATTGAGCCAACCTGAAAGAACACCCAGTGGTCACAGTTGGAACAATTTGAGCAACAGAACAAATAACGTAGTAGTGAATTATTACCCAACGTATAAAATAAATATACATGAGTCCATATTGATATAAATAAATGACTAAATAAATAAATAAATATTAGAGAATAAGAGACAAATCTTTTTTTCAGAAGAATTCCAAATAATATATATAGGTATTTCCCCCTCTAGGAGGAGTTCAGTCTCTGCCTCCCCAGTGAGAATGGGCTGGACATAGTGATTTCCTTCCAAAGAAGAGAGTATGGAAAGAGGAAAACAGTAATTTTATAGTGGAGAAATCTGATAAAAACTGCCTTGATCAAGGTTAACATCACCCATGATGTCATGTGAATATCATGTACCCTTGATATGATGAGAAGGGCACCTTACCTCTAAAAAGCCATAAACCCAGTATAATCATGATACAAACATTAGAAGAAACTCAATTTGAGGGATGTTTTACAAAATATCTGACCTATATTCCTCAAAACTAAAAGGTCATGAAAAATAAAAAATGCTGAGACTCACAGACCAGAGAGACTAAGGTGACATAACAACTACATGCAATATGGTCTCCTGGATTGGATCCTAGAAAAGAAAAGAGATAGTAATAAAAAAAAAAAGTCTGAAATTTAGTTAATAGCAAAGTAATAGTAATGACAAATGTACAACGGTAATATAAGATGACATTAGGAGAAACTGAAACTGGGTTTGGGGTATACAGGAATTCTCTGTACTATCTTTGAAACTTTTCTATAAATCTAAAATTGTTTAAAACATTATTGAGACTCTGATGTATTTCTGTTCTAGGATCCAATCCAATTGACATTTACTGTATTCAAAAACAACACAAAATTTAAAAGAACACATGAGCACATATTTCATTAGTCATCACTTATCATGTAGCCACTGTCTACTCATAAATGGGAATGAAAAAGACAAAAGTCCAAGTATTATTATGAAAATAGTTTTGAGCTTGCAGACACCATGAAAGCGTCTTCAGGACCCCGAGAGGTCTCAAGATGATACTTGGAGAACCATTACCCTAGTCCTTGTCATTACCCACTCTGATCGCTCCTCTTATCTTTTCGGCACACACTTTTATGTACTCAGACCCCAAAACGTTTTGACCATACCTGAATCTAATGTCACCTTCCAACCTTCTCCTTTCTCTCCTTACCCATTTCAAATTCTTTAGTCAATTATAATCACCATTTTGAATATGCTCCCTCAACTCCTTTGCTCTTACTAGTTTTACTCCTTTAGCAAAAATATAATTTTGGTAAAATCCAACTCTCCACCTAGTCCATGTGAGCACCCATGCAGCTGAACCAGGTGGAGAAAACAACTAAAACAACACCTGAAGCTTACGACCAAGAACCTGACTCGAGCTCTTACTGCTGCCTGGCAATCATGCAGTGTCCTCCTCCCCATAGCCCATTCACTTTGCTACTGTCCCATTTAATTGTTTCGTGCATTCTACCTGATCCTCAAAACCCCAAAACCATCTCCCCATTCCTACTCTCAGCTGATGATTTTAATTCCTACTTCACTGACCAATCAGAAGAGAACTTCCACAAACTCCCAAATGTCTACCAATCTTGAAGCATCTGTATCTTTATACTCCATCTTCCCTTCTGTTAACTATAAATGAACTGTCCATGATCCTATCTGCGGCCAATCCTTTGAATTACACACCACAACTATCCTTTCTTGTCTACCTAAAGAAATTGCTCCAACGAGTCTCCTTCTCTCCCTAATTAAATTTCTCCCTCTCTACTAACTCACTCCCCCTAAAAAACTCTCAACCTTATTTCCTCTTCAGCTATTTTCACATTTCTCTGCTTCTGTTTTATACTCAAACTTCTCAAAAGAGTGGTATGCTTGTTTTTAATTCCTACCTCCCCTCACAACATTTTTTTTTTAGTTTTTAGAAATCAGCTTTGAGGTATAATTTATACACAATAAAATGTACACATTTTAAGTGTACAGTTCTATGCATACATCCTTTCCTGTCAATCCTTCAACCCCCTATCCCAGCCAACTACTGATTTGATTTCTATCACTATAGATTACTTCAGTCTGTTCAAGAACTTCATATAAATGGAATCATACATTATGTATACTTGCGTCTGGCTTCATTTTCTCAGCGTAATGTTTTTGAGATTTATTCATGCTGTTGAGTATAGCAATAGCTTATTCTTTTTTTATTGTATGAATATACCACAATATGTTTACCTATTCACCTGTTGATGGGCACATGGATTACTTCCAGTTTGGAGCTATTATGAACCAAGCTGCTATAAATATTCATGTGGCAGACTATATTGTCTGAGGATGACCACAACATAGTCTTCTTACAAGATGACTTGGACACACCTTTCTTCAAGAAGTAGAATCAATGTAACCTCTCCTTGAATCTAGGCAAGCTTGTTACTATGGCTAGATCATATAAGGTGATATAGCTTCTACCTGATTTTCTGTGGGACCATCATTCTTGGAACCTACCCACTGTATTACGAAAATGCCCAAAGAGTAATATGGGAAGACCACATGTAGGTGTTCTCCAGTGACAATCCTACTGAGTCCCAGCTAACAGTCAGTATCAACCATCAGACTTGGGAGTGAGGGAGTCTTCAGATAATTCTAGCCCCCAGCTGTCAGATTACCCCTAGCCTTTGAACCTTCTCAGCTGAGGCCACAGACATTGTGAAAGAGAGAAAAGTCATCTTCATGTGCCTCTTCTGAAATCCTGACCTACAGAATCCAAGAGCATAATAAAATGACTTTAATTTACGCTATTAAATTTGGGATGGTTATGCAGCAACAGTAACTGGAACGATTTGTATACAAACCTTTTTATTTACCTTGGTAAAACACCTAGGAGTAGAGTTACTAAGTCATATAATAACTACATATTTTAACTTTATACACACACACACACACACAACAGCCAAACTGTTTCCAAAATGGCTACACTATTTTACATTTCCAGCAACAATTTATAAGATTTTCAGTTCCTCTAACCCTCATCAACATTTGTTTGATATTAACACCTTTAAAAATTTTAGTCATTCTAGGGACTTCCCTGGTGGCGCAGTGGTTAAGAATCCACCTGCCAATGAAGGGGACACGGGTTTGAGCCCTGGTCCAGGAAGATCCCACATGCTGTGGAGCAACTAAGCCCGTGAGCCACAGCTACTGAGCCTGTGCTCTAGAGCCCGCAAGCCACAACTACTGAAGCCTGCACGCGAGAGCCCGAGCTCTGCAACAAGAGAAGCCACCGCAATGAGAAGCCCGTGCACCACAACGAAGAGTAGCCCCCGTTCACCACAACTAGAGAAAGCCCACGTGCAGTAATGAGGACCCAGCGCAGCCAAAAAATACATAAATTAATTAATTAATTAAAATTTTAGCCATTCTAGTGAGTATATAGTGGCATTTCATCGTTTCAATTTACATTTCTATGATACCTAATGTTGAATATCTTTCCATGAACCTATTGGTCATTCATATATCTTCTTTTGTGAAGTGTTTCTACAAGTTGTTTGCCCATTTATAATCAGGTTATACGTCTTACTGAGTTTTAAGTGTTTTTAATATATTCTGGATTTACATTTGTTTTGCAAATATTTTCTCCTGGTTTGTGACGTGCCCCTTTATTTTCTTAACGGTATTATTTTTTTTAATTTTTGAATTTCATTTTTTTTTTTATACAACGGGTTCTTATTAGTCATCAATTTTATACACATCAGTGTATACATGTCAATCCCAATATCCAATTCACCACACCACCACCACCACCCCCACCCGCCAATTTCCCCGCTTGGTGTCCATACATTTGTTCTCTACATCTGTGTCTCTATTTCTGTCCTGCAAACCGGTTCATCTGTACCATTTTTCTAGGTTCCACATAAATGCGTTAATATACGATATTTGTTTTTCTCTTTCTGACTTACTTCACTCTGTATGACAGTCTCTAGATCCAACCACATCTCAACAAATGACCCAATTTCGTTCCTTTTTATGGCTGAGTAATATTCCATTGTATATATGTACCACCTCTTCTTTATCCATTCGTCTGTCGATGGGCATTTAGGTTGCTTCCATGACCTGGCTATTGTAAAGAGTGCTGCAATGAACATTAGGGTGCATGTGTCTTTTTGAATTATGGTTTTCTCTGGGTATATGCCCAGTAGTGGGATTGCTGGATCATATGTTAATTTTACTTTTAGTTTTTTAAGGAACCTCCATACTGTTCTCCATGGTGGTTGTATCACTTTACATTCCCACCAACAGTGCAAGAGGGTTCCGTTTTCTCCACACCTTCTCCAGCATTTGTTTGTAGATTTTCTGATGATGCCCATTCTAACTGGTGTGAGGTGATACCTCATTGTAGTTTTGATTTGCATTTCTCTAATAATTAGTGATGTTGAGCAGCTTTTCATGTGCTTTGTGGCCATCTGTATGTCTTCTTTGGAGAAATGTCTATTTAGGTCTTCTGCCCATTTTTGGATTGGGTTGTTTCTTTCTTTAATATTGAGCTGCATGAGCTGTTTATACATTTTGGAGATTAATCCTTTGTCCGTTGATTCGTTAGCAAATATTTTCTCCCATTCTGAGGGTTGTCGTTTCGTCTTGTTTATGGTTTCCTTTGTTGTGCAAAAGCTTTGAAGTTTCATTAGGTCCCATTTGTTTATTTTTGTTTTTATTTCCATTACTCTAGGAGGTGGATCAAAAAAGATCTTGCTGTGATTTATGTCAAAGGGTGTTCCTCCTATGTTTTCTTTTCCTCTAAGAGTTTTATAGTCTCCAGTCTTACATTTAGGTCTCTAATCCATTTTGAGTTTATTTTTGTGTGTGGTGTTAGGGAGTGTTCTAATTTCATTCTTTTACATGTAGCTGTCCAATTCTCCCAGCACCACTTACTGAAGAGACTGTCTTTTCTCCATTGTATATCCTTGCCTCCTTTGTCATAGATTAGTTGACCATAGGTGTGTGGGTTTATCTCTGGGCTTTCTATCTTGTTCCATGGATCTATGTTTCTGTTTTTGTGCCAGTACCATATTGTCTTGATTACTGTAGCTTTGTAGTATAGTCTGAAGTCAGGGAGTCTGATTCCTCCAGCTCCGTTTTTTTTCCCTCAAGAGTGCTTTGGCTATTCGGGGTCTTTTGTGTCTCCATACAAATTTTAAGATTTTTTGTTCTAGTTCCGTAAAAAAAGCCATTGGTAATTTGATAGGGATTGCACTGAATCTGTAGATTGCTTTGGGTAGTAGAGTCATTTTCACAATATTGATTCTTCCAATCCAAGAACATGGTATATATCTCTCCATCTGTTCGTATCATCTTTAATTTCTTTCAGCAGTCTCTTATAGTTTTCTGCATACAGGTCTTTTGTCTCCCTAGGTAGGTTTATTCCTAGGTATTTTATTCTTTTTGTTGCAATGGTAAATGGAAGTGTTTCCTTAATTTCTCTTTCAGGTATTTCATCATTAGTGTATAGGAATGCAAGAGATTTCTATGCATTAATTTTGTATCCTGCAACTTTACCAAATTCATTGATTAGCTCTAGTAGTTTTCTGGTGGCATCTTTAGGATTCTCTATGTATAGGATCATGTCATCCACAAACAGTGACAGTTTTGCTTCTTCTTTTCCAATTTGGATTCCTTTTATTTCTTTTTCTTCTCTGATTGCCGTGGCTAGGACTTCCAAAACTATGTTGAATAATAGTGGCGAGAGTGAACATGTTGTCTTGTTCCTGATCTTAGAGAAAATGCTCTCAGTTTTTCACCACTGAGAATGATGTTTGCTGTGGGTTTGTCATATACGACCTTTATTATGTTGAGGCAGGTTCCCTCTATGCCCACTTTCTGGAGAGTTTTTATCATAAATGGGTGTTGAATTTTGTCAAAAGCTTTTTCTGCATCTATTGAGATGACCATATGGTTTTTCTTCTTCAATTTGTTAATATGGTGTATCACATTGATTGATTTGCGTATATTGAAGAATCCTTGTATCCCTGGGATAAATCCCACTTGATCATGGTGTATGATCCTTTTAATGTGCTGTTGGATTCTGTTTGCTAGTATTTTGTTGAAGATTTTTGCATCATATTCATCAGTGATATTGGTCTGTAATTTTCTTTTTTTGTAGTATCTTTGTCTGGTTTTGGTATCAGGGTGATGGTGGCCTCATAGAATGAATTTGGGAGTGTTCCTTCCTCCACAATTTTTTGGAAGAGTTTGAGAAGGATGGATGTTAGCTCTTCTCTAAATGTTTGATAGAATTCACCTGTGAAGCCATCGGGTCCTGGACTTTTGTTTGTTGGAAGATTTTTAATCACAGTTTCAATTTCATTACTTGTGATTGGTCTGTTCATATTTTCTATTTCTTTCTGGTTCAGTCTTGGAAGATTATACCTAAGAATTGGCCCATTTCTTCCAGGTTGTCCATTTTATTTGCATAGAGTTGATTGTAGTAGTCTCTTAGGATGCTTTGTATTTCTCTGTTGTCTGTTGTAACTTCTTTTTCATTTCTAATTTTATTGATTTGAGTCCTCTCCCTGTTTTTCTTGATGAGTCTGGTTAATGGTTTATCAATTTTGTTTATCTTCTCAAAGAACCAGCTTTTAGTTTTATTGATCTTTGCTATTGTTTTCTTTGTTTCTATTTCATTTATTTCTGCTCTGATCTTTATGATTTCTTTCCTTCTGCTAACTTTGGGTTTTGTTTCTTCTTCTTTCTCTAGTTCCTTCAGGTGTAAGGTTAGATTGTTTATTTGAGATTTTTCTTGTTTCTTGAGGTAGGCTTGTATAGCTATAAACTTCCCTCTTAGAACTGCTTTTGCTGCATCCCATAGGTTTTGGATTGTCGTGTTTTCATTGTCATTTGTCTCTAGGTATTTTTTGATTTCCTTTTTGACTTCTTCAGTGATCTCTTGGTTATTTAGTAACGTATTGTTTACCCTCCATGTGTTTGTGTTTTTTACGTTTTTTTCCCTGTAATTCATTTCTAATCTCATAGTGTTGTGGTCAGAAAAGATGCTTGATATGATTTCAATTTTCTTAAATTTACTGAGGCTTGATTTGTGACCCAAGATGTGATCTATCCTGGAGAATGTTCCCTGCGCACTTGAGAAGAAAGTGTAATCTGCTTTTTTGGATGGAATGTCCTATAAATATCAATTAAATCTATCTGGTCTATTGTGTCATTTAAAGCTTCTGTTTCCTTATTTATTTTCATTTTGGATGATCTGTCCATTGGTGTAAGTGAGGTGTTAAAGTCCCCCACTATTATTGTGTTACTGTCAATTTCCTCTTTTATAGTTGTTAGCAGTTGCCCTATGTATTGAGGTGCTCCTATGTTGGGTGCATATATATTTATAATTGTTATATCTTCTTCTTGGATTGATCCCTTGATCATTATGTAGTGTCCTTCCTTGTCTCCTGTAACATTCTTTATTTTAAAGTCTATTTTATCTGATTTGAGTATTGCTACTCCAGCTTTCTTTTGATTTCCATTTGCATGGAATATCTTTTTCCATCCCCTTACTTTCAGTCTGTATGTGTCCCTAGGTCTGAAGTGGGTGTCTTGTAGACAGCATATATATGGGTCTTGTTTTTGTATCCATACAGCAAGCCTGTGTCTTTCGGCTGGAGCATTTAATCCATTCACGTTTAAGGTAATTATTGATATGTATGTTCCTATGACCGTTTTCTTAATTGTTTTGGGTTTGTTTTTGTAGGTCCTTTTCTTCTCTTGTGTTTCCCACTTAGAGAAGTTCCTTTAGCATTTGTTGTAGAGCTGGTTTGGTGGTGCTGAATTCTCTTAGCTTTTGCTTGTCTGTAAAGCTTTTGATTTCTCCATCGAATCTGAATGAGATCCTTGCCGGGTAGAGTAATCTTGGTTGTAGGTTCTCCCCTTTCATCACTTTAAGTATATCATGCCACTCCCTTCTGGCTTGTAGAGATTCTGCTGAGAAATCAGCTGTTAACCTTATGGGAGTTCCCTTGTATGTTATTTGTCATTTTTCCCTTGCTGCTTTCAATAGTTCTTCTTTGTCTTTTTAATTTTTGCCAATTTGATTACTATGTGTCTCGGCATGTATCTCCTTGGGTTTATCCTGCCTGGGACTCTCTGCGTTTCCTGGACTTGGGTGGCTATTTCCTTTCCCATGTTAGGGAAGTTTTCAACTATAATCTCTTCAAATATTTTCTCGGGTCCTTTCTCTGTCTCTTCTCCTTCTGGGACCCCTATAATGCGAATGTTGTTGCGTTTAATGTTGTCCCAGAGGTCTCTTAGGCTGTCTACATTTCTTTTCATTCTTTTTTCTTTATTCTGTTCTGCAGCAGTGAATTCCACCATTCTGTCTTCCTGGTCACTTATCCGTTCTTCTGCCTCAGTTATTCTGCTCTTGATTCCTTCTATTGTGTTTTTCATTTCAGTTATTGTATTGTTCATCTGTTTGTTTGTTCTTTAATTCTCCTAGGTCTTTGTTAAACATTTCTTGCATCTTCTCAATCTTTGCCTTCATTCTTTTTCTGAGGTCCTGGATCATCTTCACTATCATTATTCTGAACTCTTTTTCTGGAAGGTTTCCTATCTGCACTTCATTTAGTTGTTTTTCTGGGGTTTTATCTTGTTCCTTCATCTGGTACATAGCTCTCTGCCTTTTCATCTTGTCTTTCTGTGAATGTGGTTTTTGTTCCACAGGCTGCAGGATCGTAGTTCTTCTTGCTTCTGCTGTCTGCCCTATGGTGGATGTGGCTATCTAAGAGGCTTGTGCAAGTTTCCTGATGGGAGGGACTGGTGGTGGGTAGAGCTGACTGTTGCTCTGTTGGGCAGAGCTCAGTGAAACTTTAATCCGCTTGACTGCTCATGGGTGGGGCTGCGTTCACTCCCTGTTGTTTGGCCCGAGGCAACCCAACACTGGAGCCTACCTGGGCTCTTTGGTGGGGCTAATGGCGGACTCTGGGAGGGCTCACAGCAAGGAGTACTTCCCGGAGTTTCTGCTGCCAGTGTCTTTGTACCCACGGTGAGCCACAGCCGTCCCCCACCTCTGCAGGAGACCCTCTAACACTAGCAGGTAGGTCTGGTTCAGTCTCCTATGGGGTCACTGCTCCTTCCCCTAGGTCCCGATGCGCACACTACTTTGTGTGTGCCCTCCAAGAGTGGAGTCTCTGTTTCCCCCAGTCCTGTCAAAGTCCTGCAATCAAATCCCGCTAGCCTTCAAAGTCCGATTCTCTAGGAATTCCTCCTCCCGTTGCTGGACCCCCAGGTTGGGAAGCCTGACGTGGGGCTCAGAACCTTCACTCCAGTGGGTGGACTTCTGTGGTATAAGTGTTCTCCAGTCTGTGAGTCATCCACCCAGCAGTTATGGGATTTGATTTTACTGTGATTGCGCCTCTCCTACCGTCTCATTGTGGCTTCTCCTTTGTCTTTGGATGTGGGGTATCTTTTTTGGTGAGTTCCAGTGTCCTCCTGTCGATGACTGTCCAGCAGCTAGTTGTGATTCTGGTGTCCTCGCAAGAGGGAGTGAGAGCACATCCTTCTACTCCGCCATCTTGGTTCCTTAATGGTATTTTTTAAATAACAGAAGGTTTTAATTTTGATGAAGTCCAATTTATCATTTTTTCTTTCATGATTAGTATTTTCTGTGCCCCATTTAAGAAATTATTGCCTACCCAAAGAATTCAATTTCTCTAACAGATGTAGAGCTATTAAAATTCTTCTATTTCTTTTCATGTCAGCTTTAGTGAGTTGGTCAGTAATACTTTGCATGTGTTGCTGCAGTTCACTGCAGGAGAAAAAGTGTGTCCCATGTGATCACTATGAGGGAGGACTTTGAAAGCTTGTGTCTGGTTTCCTCCTGACTCTACCTGATGCATCTTTTTCCTTTACTGATTCAGCTTTATATGCTTTCACTGTAATAAAGCATTGTGAGTATAACTGCCTGAATCCTGTGAGTTCTTCTAGTGAATCATCTAAGGTATGCGTGCCATGAAATATCTGAAATAAGCTTATATGAAGCCTAAATCTTCTTATATGAAGCTTTCTCTTCATTTTTGGTTTTCAGCAGCCTATGATAAATCTAGGTGTGTTTTTCTTTGAATTTATCCTGCTTAGGGTTAGTTGAGTTTCTTGTATCAGTAAATCAAGTCTCACAGAAAGAGCTCATATTATGCTTGGAGTCAGCTAAATCCAAAAACTTTTCTCATACAAACTGCTTCCAAACCAGGTTACTCCTATCTTGTACTTATTATCTAATCTATTCTTTAAAATCTAAGTTACAATTTAGCCTTTTAAAATTGACTCACACATAATAGATACACAAACATTTGCCCAGTGAATGAGTAAGTGAAGAAACCTTGGAATCTTTGCTAGTTTGGGCCCTAAATTCCATTCTGTGTTTTTAATATAACATTCGTCTTATTAATTAGCCCTCCATGGTAGCTGACATCATAGCATGCAATAAAAGTGATCCTGAAAGCAAGGAATTTTGTACTAGAGAAAAAGTAAGGAATCAGAGCTAGAGATACGTTGTAAAACTATCCATGAATAAGCAGTAATGTAGAAAAACACCAGCCACTGTGGAGAGCAGATCTGAAATGAAATTAGTACAAACATTTCTAATTTTTAAAGGTAAATTTATTTTACCGTATATAAAGTAATGTAGTATATTATCTGCCACAAGTGTAATCTGAAAGCACCTTCCAACAGTGGGATTAAGATCACTTCAAAGATATTCATGTCTTCTGATAACATGCTATACCATTCTTCATTAAAGCTTCGATTTCAGTAACTTTCATAATACTTGATTACACAAGGGCTTCTTAACCCTAAGGGGCAAATTCTTTTCCATTATAACTTATTCTCTGCACTAAACTGAGGTGACAAAGAGACTAATTTATAAAGAGATTTCTTATCTAGTTGTTGTTGTAAGTTAAAAAACGAAAATAATTACAGTACTGAATTATAAACATGAATGAAAATTCAAATCATTAGTTGACTTATCATTAGTTGTGTTTTCTTTAGGAACAGTAATATACTCAAGCATTTTAGTTGTCTTTATATGGAGTCAAAAATCTTCAGTACAATGTAGAAATATTTTTAATTAAATGTATAATTTCACAGAAATATTAAACTATACCATAAAATTATAAAGTGAAAATTTCAACTGGCATTCATGTAATTTTAAATTACCAAGTCAAGCCAGTTCAAAACAAATCTAAATATGGTAAAACTTAAAAATTCTCTCAGATGACAAGTTTTTATAAATTTCAAAAAAGGAAAAGTATCTTAAGAGAAATAGAAAATGTATAAAGATTAAAAATGGGACCTGAAATATTAATGCATTATATGAGAAAGAGGTTAATGGAATTTTATAAAATGTAGTACAAGTAGCTAGAGAAATAGAAGATGAAAAACCAATAGTGTGTGTCAGTTTACAGAAGTTTTTCTTTGTCCTTACCACACATTGTGACACTGTAAAAAAATTTTCTTTCCATTAGACCTGGCTTCCATGGTTAAGTTATGACTATAGGTACCACTAAAGACTAGGGAGGACAAGAAGCAAAATGACCACAAAATTGAAACAGCGATTTAAAACCTTTCTCTCTCCACCAGCACGCAGCAAGAGGCTCTCTACAGTTGCTATCCCACCCCCACATTTCATATCTAATATGTAATCTTTTAACATTTATGGCAAAGTCTTGATTACATAACTTTAAAGCTTTATAAACTTAATTAGATCTCTCAAGCAATATTCAACATATACTCTCACATTAAAAAAATCTTTATTCTTCTCAAAGGCAAAAGGAACAAAATTAAAATAGGTATTTCCTGCTGTGTATCTAACTTCCTATTTTTCTCAAATATATCTTGGAACAGAGTACTTAAAATTATATTAGAAAGCTCGCTAGAATTCTATGCAGTATTTCACAAGCAGAGTTAGTAATGTGTGAAATTAATTTTTTATATTTTCAGTATGCAATAAAACCTTTCTAAATCTAATGTCTTTTTCTTCAATCCCCCACATTATATTTTAATTTTAACCCTAATAATGATTACTGAATTCCTCAAGGAGCTTTCCAGAAAGCACATCATAAAAATGTTGTCACAAAAGATATATAACTTATTATAAATGTTTTACTCTTATCCAATAGGAAGAACATAAAAAGAAAAGAAAAGGTACTTATAACTTTCACTGTAAAACTCTAAAAAATATTTTTACTATTATTTCACATCATCCCTTGCATCATGAAGTATTAACTATAAATTACTACTGAATCTTTTAAAACCATTTGCTTTATATGTCATGAAAATCAAGTTTCTATAAGTCTAAAGAACAAACAAATTTCTATAAATGGATTGTGACACATCACAAAGTTTTAAACTTCTGTCCTACAAAATGGGGCCATTGCAGTAAATTAAGTGCCACCAGAAGATTATCAAGATTCCTAGCTGAATTTCAGGAAAACAGAGCAGAAGGAAATGTTCAGATTATGTTACAGAATAAAATTAATTTCAAATAGTGATTTTACTGCTTAGAAAATGACCAGTCAACTGGAGAGCCCTATGAAACAGGAGGGTACCTGTGCTGGTGCTTGAAAAGAAGTGCTGTTGATTGCCTCATTGCCTACTCGACTCCTCAAGTGAATAAAGTTTCCTCTCAGGGCACAGGGAGAAGGAATATAATTTATAGGCCAGTAGAAGAGGTGTGAGAAGTCTTTCCAAAGACCCATAACTTAGGCCTATTTTCCCCATAAATCACAGACAAGTATCTGGTTATTAAAAAGAGAGCAGAGATTTTTACTACATGAAATGTTTTTTGCATTCAACATCTTTTGCCTAACCCAAGGACAAATAAAATCATGTTGGGATACCAATGTATTACGGCAACCAGGCCAGTGTGTTTCTTTTGGAAAAGGGAGGACAATTCGAAGAAAGGTAGCAATCCCTCTTCTCATTTCTCATTTCTATCTTTCTATTCTTTTCAAATCCTCCAGGACTTCAGAAGAACCTTTTGTCCAGGGAACGGATATCTGATTTGAATTTAAATAATAGAAGTGAGGGAAAAAAACACTTTGATATCTGGACTAGCCCCATGTGCTGCTTTCACCAAAAGAATGCAGTGAACACAATGCTGTGAAACTTCTGAGGCCAGGCCTTAGGAAATCTGCAGTTTGCACTTTCATGTGTTTAGAATCCAAACACCATACTGTAAGAAGCCCACACCATCACGAAAGGTTGCATGGAAAAGAACTGAGGCCCCGGCTGAGCTACCAACTGAGAGTCAGTACCAAGTACCAGCCACGAGACTGAGCCATTTTGGATATTCCAACCAAGCCAAGCCTCCAGATGACTGTAGCTTCAGCTGACAACATGAAGCAGAAGATCTGCCATTCTAAATCTAGTCAGCCTCAGATCTGTGAGAGATCAAAAATATTTGCTGTTTGAAGCCACTAAGTTTGGGGATGGTTTGTTAGGCATCAATAGATAACCAGAACACCTATCTTAATCAAACATGTAGAACATAACTTTTTAGTGCAAGGCACTGTGCTAACTCCTATCAGAGAATATTAGATTTTTCAAGACATGATCCCTGCCATCAAGGAATTAGATTTTTCTCTGAAAACTTGTAGTTAAACCTATTATAAATAGGATATAATCTATGAATGTCTAATAAATGTGTTTATATTCTGCTGATGTATATATAGTTTTTGCCTGATCCTACTGTTAATAATGGCAGACATTGTGATACGGTTGGCTAGAATTCAAAGTTTGGAGAAGTCCATAGCCACAAAGCAAAACAAAACTCACTGACTAATAATCATCCTATCTTAAATGCTATGTTTAATCAACGGAGCCAACTTATCACAGTAACCTTCACAGTTCTCACTATATTATATAAAAGTTGCTTTTAATAGCACAGGGAGATCAGCTCGTGCTTTGTGACCACCTAGAGGGGTGGGATAGAGAGGGTGGGAGATGCAAGAGGGAGGGGATATGGAGATGTATGCATACATATAGCTGATTCACTTTGTTATATAGCAGCAACTAACACAACAATGTAAACAATTATACTCCAATAAAGATGTTTAAAAAAAAAAGTTGTTTTTATTCATTAGGTATAAACAATCTTAGTTTGTACATATCCTGAGGCCAGCACCTCAGAATTTTCCTGAGATGTCAAATGATTTCATTTAAATTTTCAGTTTAAAAAAATGAAGTTTCACCTTGATATTCTTCTTTATACTATAGATCTTTGCAATTTTGAAACTAATAAAAAATTTTAATTTAAATGATACAATAAGGGATTCAGGTTTGATAAAATAATTAATAACCCTTATTATTGGAAACCTCAATATAAAATAGGCTACTGAGAGAAAACACACAATTTCCAAAATTCTTTAAGATTATGATAGATTTTTCATCTGTCCAGGATTTTATAAGTAAAATCTCATGAAAATTGAGAGATAATCTAGAAAACTCTTAAAATCCCTGCTCATCCTACATCCATATATAAAAATTAATTATTCAAAAGAAAGTTTAGTAAACTGTTACAACAATGTACCATCTTAATGTTACAGAAAGGGATATATGCAGAAGACCACAAAAGCCGTATGTCCAGTTCCCACATCTCAAAGCATAGGATGAATATACATTGCTTTCATAGTGTTGATGTTCCATTCTTCATTTGCTGAATGGCTTTCTAACTTACTCATCCTGCCTATGTCCCATTATGGCTATTCTAGTCCTAATTATCACGACCTTTCTGATCCAGACACACACTCTCATCTGCACCAAATCTGCATTTCTCAATCTCCCAAATCTAAATTCTTCAAATAAATCTGATTGTACCAGTTCCTTATTTTGATCATGACCACAACTCAACTAGCCACTCTGGAAATTGGCCAGCCTGAAGACTGCCCATCCTTGGACAGATATCTCCCCTTGGTCCTACAGTTGAAATCAAAGATACAGACGAATATAGATGCAGGTTTATTTCGAAGGGGCTTTGCGTGAGCAGGAATGGTAAACGTATCTAGTATCTACTATAGATATAATATCCTAGGAGAAATCTAACAAGCTGAATACAAGGACACAACATTTCAATCAGGGAAACCTAAATTTTTTTTTTACTTTCCTTTGTACTCAAGTCTCACAGAAAGAGATGATATTATGCTTACAGTAAGCTAAACCCCAAGACTTTTTTCATACAAACTGCTTCCAAACTAGGTCACTCCTATCTTATACTTATCCAATCAATTCTTAAAAATCTAAGTTACAATTTAGCCTTTTTAAACTGACTCACACATAATAGATACATAAACATTTGCTCAGTGAATGAAAAAGTGAGCAAACCTTTGAACTTTTGCTAGCTTGGGCCCTGAATTCCATTCTGTGTTTTTAATATAACATTTACCTTGTTAATTAGCCCTCCATGGTAGCTGACATCATAGCATGCAATAAAAGTGATCCTGAAAGCAAGGAATTTTGTACTAGAGAAAAAGTAAGGAAACAAAGCTAGAGATGTGTCATAAGCTATCCATGTATAAGCAATTATTAGGGCAATGACAATAAATGAGTTTTCCCAAAGTGGACACAGGTTAAGTACAGGAGGCCCCAAACTAAGTAAGTATCCATGATAAAAATCCATTTTCAATGTTTATTTTTTTAACATCTTTATTGGAGTATAATTGCTTTACAATGTTGTATTAGTTTCTGCTGTATAACAAAGTGAATCAGCTATATGTATACATATATCCCCATATCCCCTCCCTCTTGCGCCTCCCTCCCACCCTCCCTATCTCACCCCTCTAGGTGGTCACAAAGCACCAAGCTGATCTCCCTGTGCCATGCAGCTGCTTCCCACTAGCTATCTATTTTACACATGGTAGTGTATGTATGTCAATGCTACTCTCTCACTTCGTCCCAGCTTACCCTTCCCCACCCCCATGTCCTCAAGTCCATTCTCTACGTCTGCGTCTTTATTCCTGTCCTGCCCCTAGGTTCTTCAGAACCATTTTTTTTTAGATTCCATATATATGTGTTAGCATACGGTATTTGTTTTTCTCTTTCTGACTTACTTCACTCTGTATGACAGACTCTAGGTCCATCCACCTCACTACAAATAACTCAATTTTGTTTCTTTTTATGGCTGAGTAATATTTAATTGTATATATGTGCCACATCTTCTTTATCCATTCATCTGTCGATGGACACTTAGGTTGCTTCCATGTCCTGGCTATTGTAAATAGTGCTGCAATGAACATTGTGGTACATGTCTCTTTCTGAATTATGGTTTTCTCAGGGTATATGCCCAGTAGTGGTATTGCTGGCCATTTTCAATGTTTAGAATGAAGAAAGAATAGGGGCCTATGCTGAGGAAGGTTCCAGATCAGCCAATGAAATAGAAATCTCTGAAATAGATAACAGGAGAAATATCAAGGAAAAAATTAATAAAAGTATACAAGAATTACAACAATGAATCTTATGACTGTCCAGGAAGACAACACAGAAAACAAAATATTAGTTCCAACAGAATGAAAGCATTAAAAGCCAGGGCTTTCATTGGGATCTAATAGGGAAAAAAAAAAAAGCAATGCTATAGGCAGTATATTTACAGTTATGACAGTAAGAAGAAAAAATTACTTTTGCTTGTTGTCAATGAAGACAATACCATTACAATTGAAATTTTCCAGTCTTTCTCATCAACACACTAAGGTATAAATTATTTATAACATGAAGATTTACCTCCATTGCCTCACTCTGCCCTCATACTTATATTCCAACATGCAAATTATTATGTGTTATCAACATTACTTAAGGAAAATCTTTATCTTATAAGCATGATTAATGTGGCTCTTTGAGTGGATTCATACCTACTTTTGTTATTGGCTTTAACCAGAGAAAATGACCTTGAAATTAAAGTACTTTTCAGTTTGTTTTAAACCAACAACCTATTTTAAGCATTGCTTGATGTAGAAATCATACTAACAAGATGCTAAATGTATGGCACAAAGTGATAGTTGGCATTATAAGACTGTAATGAAAAGACTTTTTTATGCACTAGAACATTCTTTTTTGGGGGGGCGGGGGGGCTGCACTGCTTGGCTTGTGGGATCTTAGTTCCCCGACCAGGAACTGAATCCCTTGAACCCGGGCCCTCAACAGTGAGAGCTCGGAGTCCTAACCACTGGACCACCAGGGAATTCCATGCACTATAACATTCTTAATCGTTCACAAATATAAATGCAAGCTTTCTTAAAAAATAAAGCCCTCTGTTTAAGAACTTCCATTTGCTTGCCAGAGGATTTCTTATATGTATAATTAAGTAGCTGGTTTCAATTTGTTAATCAAATAAAGTACAAATTATTTTGGAAGATTAAGAAGTGTTTGCTCTTCATTTTAGAAAGGTCTAGAAGATTAACTATTTTTAAAATTACAAACCACCAGAAAAGAGAATAGTAAGAACTTCACCACCGGTGTACATAATTTTAAAGTTTAAAATTGTATTGTAATTATAGGCAAAGTTCAGTCCAGATATTAGAAGCATAAATATATACAGTCAAGTATTTAATAAATATTTGTTGAGTAAAGGAATAAATTTCATTCTTCATAATGCCTGTCAAATTTGCCAACTGCTCTCCATCTCTATAGCTACACCCTCAGTCTGGGTCTTTATTGCCTCTGCAGGCTCAGTTCACACAGCCTTCCTGCTTCTGTTTCTTCTCCAGGACACCATATGCATTACTGCCAAACTAATCTTCCTGAAACACTGCTTTTCTCCTGAAACATACTATGACACTTTTCCACATCATACCTATCAGATCTTCTACCTCAAGCTCCCATTATAATACAGCCATAATTTACCTATCTAAATTTTACTTACTGCTATTCTCCAAAATGCATCATGCCACACCATCCTCCAAGTCTGTATGCTTTTCTTCTCTACTATATCTTCCTTTTACTCCTGTTTTTTACAACCTACCCAGGAAAAACTCAGAGCCTAGGCTGATGAAGTATATGGGTGGCAAGGAAAACTGTCAGTAGAGAACTATGGCACTGCATCTATGAGCCACAACAGCATCACCTGATTGATTGGTTTAAAGATTGACTGATTGACCTTGACTTAGAAAATATTACTAGAATTTTACAAGAATTCTAAAGAGTTGACTAACGTAAGTTATGCATTTCTTTAAAAACAGAAGTATCAGAAATTGAGTTATTTCAAATTTAATATTGGGTATAAATCTACAAGAGCAATTATTGGCTGAAATAAAATTTTCCAAAATGTATGTAGCGTCTTTTATAAAATATAATTACAGTATATACTGAATGATTCAAGTATTACTTCAGTAAATCAAAGTCCATGAAACCATGATAACTAAGACACAAATTGTAAAGTTTATGTTGACAGATTATAAAAGTTTCAAACTACAAAAATTACCTCAATACCATTCATTGACATGATTATTGTATAAGTAATAAGTAAGTAGTATAGTGATCAGTACTGCTTTTTACATATTCACTAGACCAGGACCTCAAGTTGATACAAATTAGTTATACATCCCCTGTCTAGCTCATACAATTTACCCAGACTGTAGGGCAGGCAGGGTCAGAGTGGGAACAAAAAAAGAGAACAAGACTGGGCAAAAACAGACAAAGGATGAGAATCGATCATGTGTATAACTCACTCAATATTTTTATACATGCAAAAAATCAATATTACTATATATTCAAATTGCAACGTTAATAATCAACAAGCCCTTGAGTGCCTACTGAGTATAATACAAAGTGTTTCTATTACTTTGTACTGTTAGCAAAAGAACAGTAAAATATGATCTGTGTCCACAGGAGGCTGTAATCCAGATGGCAAAGGAAGGGAGAAGCATAGCTGAGGGGGAAAATGAATCAAGACAGCACCCTATATTTTCTACAGGAATAATTACAAGTACTAGAATCATGATAAAATTATGTGAAATACACAAAATCAACAATGTAGAGTGTAAAACAGGGTTCTGCTTATTATGAAACTACAAAAAAATTACAAAATTTCCATTAAGAAAGAAAACAAACCAAAAAACTATAAACACTTTCACAGAACATTAATCGCCCATCTCCACTAATATTTTTCTTTATTGGAGTTTTCTTTCATTGCTACACTTAAATCTTTTCCACATAATTAAAAGAAATGTTCATCCATCTCACTGTTGCTATCCCACTCTTCAAAGGAAAGCACTGTTGTACTATTTTGTATTATTTCAAACTTTTTTCTATGCATATACCATCAATATATAATCAACAGTTCTCAAAACTCCTTACTCTTAAAAACTATTGAGAACCCCAAAGAGCTTTTGTTTATGGTGGATATATTTACTGACATTTATCATATTTGAAATTTTTAATGATAAATTTTAAATTTTATTACAATAATAAACCTATTATATATTGACATATTTTTATTTTTAATAATCTCTAAACAAAAAAATTATTGAGAAGAGTGGTTCTGTTTCACATTTTTGCAAATTTCTTTAATGTCTTGGCTTAATAGAACATAATTGGATCTTTATAACTGCTTCTGCATTCCAACTGATATGATATGATGGTCAATTTGTGTTTTGATTTCCCCTCTCAGCCCTAAAATGGAATCACTCTCCACAGAGACTTGATCTTTTTCCATCTAATATATCCTGGACATTTTTCTTCATGTGAGGTAGACTATTACTATTATATTTGTGGCCTTCAACAAACAACCCTTCCTATCATTTTACACCTTTGTGTAGTCCTCTCCCACACTGATGCTGGGCTTGGCAATGTGACCTGTTTTGACCAGTGGCCTTTACCAAACATGATGCCAGCAGAGGCTTAATAGAAGTTTGCACCTCAGGCATGTCCTCTTGAAATACCCTTTTAGAAGGTAGCCACCATACTGTAAAAACTCAGGGATAGACATGTGAATGAGAAGCCATGTGAAGAAAGGCCTTGGAGGATGAGAGGCCATCTTGGGGATTTCAGACACAGCCAAGCTCCCACATGAATACAGCTGCACAGTGGTTTCAGCTAGACTGCTTTTAGCCATGCAAAGGCAAAACTGCCAGCTGAACCCAGTCAACCCATAAAATCATGAGAAAAATACATCTTTGTTATTTTTAAGCCACTTGGTTTTGGGGTAATTTGTTACACAGTTACAGATAACTAAAACACCATAGGACACATTCAGAGAAATTAGGTTTTTGTGGGGAAAAAAAAACCTGACTATTACAATTTTAGCTAAATCTATTAAGTTACAGGTATTTCCCTTTTTTGAAATTTTTTCCAGCCCTTTAAAATGGTTTTTTCCAATTTTTCTATTTGAACAATGCTGTGACAAATTTTCTTGTATTTCTGCAAGTACTTCTATAGGATAGACTCAAGAAAGAGCATTGCTGGGTCTAAGGTTACTTGTGCATTTTGTTATCTAATAGGGTTTAATTTATACTGCTATTATAAATGAGCTCTTTTTATTACACTTTACATTTTTTCTTTTTAATTGTAACTGCTTATTTCAAGTATCTAGGAAAGCCATTGTTTTTCTATGCATTCGGTTTATTTTATTTCTAATAATCCTACTGAAATATTTATCCAAAGTTCCAATAATTCTTCAGTCTATTATCTGAAATACTCTAGATAGACAATCATATTAATTATAAATAACTGTCCCACATGACAGTTAAATTTTTTATTCTACCTCAATGTTAATCTCCAATTTAATTTTACCTATATGAATTTTGCCATTCAGTAGGCAAATCATATTTTACATTTCAAACATTTTAAACATACAAGTATTAAAGTTTGCTGCTATGGATATGATATGAAGAGATGTTGGCAATGCAGGTGAGATGAAAAAAGTTTCATAAAATGTTATTTTATGAAAAGATTCCTGAATGTTTCAAAAATAAATAATCCAATCAGAAAAATATTAACCTTTATAGCTAATAAAACCATTTGCTTGTTTAGTTCATAATTAAATGAAAACTATCACTACCACAGACAACCTACACCAATTCCTTCTCAGCCCTCACACACTCACAAACAGGCACAAACATTTTAGTCATGCTAACACCTATACGAAGGACAGTCTTGTGACAGCTTGGTATCACGCATTTAATCTCAAAAGGTAAAGCTGAATGGAAATTAAATGAAGACCATATAGTTGGGTCTAAAAAATGAACTGGACAAACAAGGATGGGGGAAACATGACTATGTACAGAAATTTAGGTGCTTAAAAAAACAGTAAGAGGATTTTTAAAACACCAGGCTACATTAATAGGAAATATTTAGCACAAGGAATTTGAATGAGTGGCACAACAGAAGACAATATTCTAAGGATGCTGAAGAACAGCACAGGGAAAAATTAGAACAGCAGCTGGGGCCAGAGTTCTGTTTCCACCAACTACTCTAAGGTGACCAGGCAAACATGGAAACCAAGGCTCAGAAAGTTTATTTGACTGTTAAGTGACACTGAATTAAAAAAATAATAGCTGCCCTACCTACCACACATAACAGAAAAATAAAGAAAATAAAGCATGTGAAAACACTCTAAATTACAGAATGATAAATGAATAAATGAATATAAGGTATCATTACTAGTACTGGTTTAGGGAAATGCTATTTGACAAATGATCTCTATTTTTTTTTAGAGGGGTGTGGTTTTTTTTTTTAATTGAAGTACACTTAATTTACAAGGTTGTGTTAGTTTCTGGTGTACAGCAAAGTGATTCAGTTATATATGTATATTCAGTTTTATACATATATTCAGTTTTATATATATATTCAGTTTTATATATATATATATATATATATATATGCTTTTTCATATTCTTTTCCATTATGGTTTATCACAGGATATTGACTATAGTTCCATGTGCTATACAGTACGATCTTGACCTTGTTGTTTATCTATTTTATATATAGGAGTTTGTATCTGCTAATCCCAAACTCCTAATTCATCCCTCCCCCACCCCCTTTCCCATTTGGTAACCATAAGTTTGTTTCCTATGTCTGTGAGTCTGTTTCTGTTTCGTAAATAAGTTCATTTGTATCATTTGGTTCCACATATAAGTGATATCATAATGGTATCTGTCTTTCTCTTTCTGACTTACTTCACTTAGTATGATAATCTCTAGTTCCATCCATGTTTCTGCAAATGGCATTATTTCATTCTTTTTTATGGCTGAGTAGTATTCCATTGTATGTATGTACCACATCTTCTTTATCTATTCCTCTGTTGATGGACATTTAGGTTGCTTCCATGTTTTGACTATTGTAAATAGTGCTACTATGAACATTGGGGTGCATGTATCTTTTTGAATTAGAGTTTTCTCCGAATACATGCCCAGGAGTGGGACTGCTGGATCACATGGCAATTCTTACTTTTTTGAGGAACCTCCATACTATTTTCCATAGTGACTACACCCATTTACATTTCCACCAACAGTGTAGGAGGGTTTCCTTTTCCCCACACCCTCTCCAGCATTTATTATTTGCAGACTTTTTAATGATGGCCATTCTGACTGGCGTGATGTGATACCTCATTGTAGTTTTGATTTGCATTTCTCTAATAATTAACAAAGCTGAACATCTTTTCATGTGCTTATTGGCCATCTGTATGTCTTCTTTGGAGAAATGTCTATTTAGGTCTTCTGCCCATTTTTTGATTGGACTTGTTTTTTTGTTGTTGAGTTGTACAAACTGTCTGTATATTTTGGAAATTAAGCCCTTGTCATTCGCATCGTTTGCAAATATTTTCTCCCAGTCCGTAGGTTGTCTTTTCGTTTTGTTTATGGTTTCCTTTGCTGTGCAAAAGCTTATAAGTTTGATTAGGTCCCATTTGTTTGTTTTTGCTTTTATTTCTATTGCCTTGGGAGACTGACCTAAGAAAACACTGCTACAATTTATGTCGGAGAATATTTTGCCTATGTTCTCTTCTAGGAGTTTTATGGTGTCGTGTCTTATATTTAAGTCTTTAAGCCATTTTGAGTTTCTTTTTGTGTATGGTGTGACTGTGTGTTCTAACTTTATTGATTGACATGCGGCTGTCCAGCCTTCCCAAAACCACTTGCTGAAGAGACTGTCTTTTCTCCATTGTTTATTCTTGCCTACTTTGTTGAAGATGAATTGACCACAGGTGTGTGGGTTTATTTCCAGGCTCTTCATTCTATTCCATTAATCCATATGTCTGTTTTTGTGCCAATACCACGCTGTTTTGATTACTATAGATTTGTAGTATTGTCTGAAATCTGGAAGGGTTATGCCTTCAGCTTTGTTCTCTTTCCTCAGGATTGCTTTGGCATTTTATGGTTCTATATCAATTTTAGGATTATTTGTTCTAGTTCTGTGAAAAATGTCATGGTTAATTTGATAGGGATCATATTAAATCTGTAGATTTCTTTGTATAGTATGGCCATTTTAACAATATTAATTCTTCCAATCCAAGAGCATGGGATATCTTTTCATTTCTTTGAATCATCTTCAGTTTCCCTTATCAATGTTTTATAGTTCTCATCATATAAATCTTTCACCTCCTTGGTCAGGTTTATTCCTAAGTTTTTTTGTTTTTTTTTTTAGTGCAATTTTAAAATGAATTTTTTTTTAACTTTCCCTTTCTGATATTTCATTGTTAGTGTAAAGAAATGCAACAGATTTCTGTATGTTAAAAATGATCTCTATTTGAGGATAGATTTTATTATTTTTTATTTAAGTTAGGCTACAAACATCAGAATGTGACAAACTAATCTAAATTAAGTATGTTAAAAAAAAAAAAAACCCCAAACCTCAACTTCTTAACCATATACAGAATTTGAACTTGTCAAGGAATTATTTTTAACCAGATTTCTCAAAGCTTCTGTAGTTTTGTTAGTGATTATTTCTATAATGAATTTGATATCAGGGACTTGATCATGAACATAGCTCTTATTCCTATAACTTATTTGCAAGGCTGGTTGTATGACAGTTGGTACTAAGGCTGAAAAAAAGTCAAATCTAATAGGCAAGTTATTTCAATGACAAATCTTTCATATAACCAGCTGTTTACAGTCATTTTCCTCATTTATTTTGTTACTTTTAAAAGGCACATATACAGGCTAAATACAAGATCACTCTCCTAGGTAGTTACAGAAATTCTACTAGAATCCCAAACTCCTGGCTCCTTCCAACTATACATCATATTGTTATTGTAGAGTACAAATAATTGGGGAAAATAAAAAAATCACTATCCTTATTAATTCACTAAACCAGGTAAACACAGTATAAATAGTTTAGGCAGTGCTTCCTAAACTCTTGTTAGAACTGTTCTAGGACTTCCCTGGTGGCGCAGTGGTTAAGAATCCGCCTGCCAATGCAGGGGACACAGGTTCGATCCCTGGTCCGGGAAGATCCCACATGCATTGGAGCCACTAAGCCCGTGCACCACAACTACTGAAGCCCGTGCGCCTAGAGCCCATGCTCTGCAACAAAAGGCAACACAATGAGAAGCCTGCGCACCTCAATGATGAGTAGACCCCGCTCGCTGCAACTAGAGAAAGCCCGCGTGCAGCAACGAAGACCCAACACAGCCAAAAAAAAACCAAACAAACAAAAACAAACTGTTCTAAAAGATATTAACAGTTGTACCAAAGAAGAAAAGGCTTTCCCTATTAAAATTTAACTATTCAAGAAAGTTAGAGTTTTCTTTCTTTTTAATCAAAGGACTCGTCAGAGCCTTTTAATATGCTATATCTGTGTTAATGAATCTCCAAGAAAGCTATTTAGAATGAAATATTTTCCCAAGTGTATTTGCCCATTAGATCCTTTATGGTCCAGACACAACTGGCATCATTGGGAATACAGTCTAGAAAACAGTGTGAGTCAAATGTGTCAACAACAGATGTCCAGGGATGATATTGTGATAACGATTAACATTTCTCAAGCACTTATGTGTCTGGCACTTTGTTAAGTGCTTTATGGGAATTTTCATTTAATCCTCACAGACTTCCTAAATGGTAAATTAATATAATCTCCATTTCACAAAAAAAAGGAAGCTGAAGCTTAAAGAAATAACTTGTCCAAGGTCACACACCAGTAAGCAGTTGAGTCAGATTTAGAACCCAAGCAGCGCAACTCTAGAGTCCCCATTCTCAATCACTCTTCATGCTATCAACAATCTCTACCCCCAGCACACAACAGTTCAAAGTTTATAGTATACTGTTTCATGAATAATTTACTCTTTTATTTTCATTCTAAACAGAAAACTAGAATATTTTCATCTCAAAATAAATTGGTAGGGGAAAATAAATTACATGGGTGATTCTGTTTGGCAGCCAAGTTGAGAACTACAGGGTCATAGAAAAACATGGTAGGGTAACACAGCAAAAGTCTTCAATTTACAATGAGACCCAGCTCTGCCACTTGTTAGCAAGTGACTTTGAGAAAATTCTTGGTTTCAGTATTTTTCTCAACAACTGGAATGAAGGAAAAGAAAGGGGATGAAAAAGTGTAACACTGGTATTTACCACAGTAACTACAGGCTGTTAACAAGGGTGCTCCAGACTGTGTGGATGTGACTGAAGCTTAAATGCCAAAAATAGGTTAAAAGTCTTACTGCCCATAAATTGGACGGTTTTGTTGTTTGTTTTGTTTTGCTTTATGGCAAACAATTTTTTTTTTAACTCTAGGACTGAGAGGTTTATTCAGTTTGCTAGTTAATTTAGTTTACCCTATTCTCAGTACTCTGGTAAACTACTTCCAAATGATGATAGAGCAAGTGTTCTTGTTTTGTACACGTCCAAAATTTTCTCTTTCAACTAAGTGTCTCAAAACACTATAAAAGACACACTGCTCTGCCCTGTTGATTATAACACAGGCAAAGTAATGTTGCTGAGATTATGCGCAAGCAATTAGTTCAAATTAACATCACAATAACTATTTTATTCAGTCTTCCTCTTCCATCTCCATACTTTGAAAAAGCAACCAGGTTTAGCGGCAGTTCTTGAACACTTAAACACAAATAACTCATAAACACTTCCTCCATGCCAAACCAAACAAATTCAGTTGAACTAGAGAATTAGCTAGCTGCTTGCCATTGACTGTATTGGTAGGAAAGTGGAAGGAGACAAATAGTTATTGTTTATTTTTTATTTATTTATTTATTTATTTATTTATTTGAGATGTATAGTTATTACTTTCTCCCTTAAGCCATACAAATTTCTCTTTCCCAAGTCTTGCCTGGGGGAAGAGTAAAAAGTTCTAAGGTTTTGACATTAAGTGTAGCAAATTGTTCCTTGGAAATAGGCAAATTAAGGGTATCAGATTTTGCTATAGCCAAGCATACAAGCCAGCTGTATTAGTTCATTAGGGTTGCTGTAACAAAGTACCACAGAATGGGTGGCTTAAACAATAGACATTATTTTCTCACAGTTCCAGAGGTTAGAAGTCTAACAATCAAGGTGTCAGCAGGGTTGATTCCTGCTGAGAGCCATTAAGGAAAGGTTCTGTTCCAGGCCTTTCTCCGTGGTTTGCAGCCATCTTCTCCCTGTGCCTTCACATTATCTTCCATCTGTAAAGTCATATCCAAATTTCCTCTTCTTATAAGGACACCAGTCACACTGGATTAGAAGCTACCCTAATTACCTCATTTTAAGTTAATTTATACCTCTACAAAGACCTTATCTCCAAATATGGTTACATTCTGAGGTACTGGGGATTAGGAATGGGGTGGGGGGACAGACACAGTTCAGTCCATTAACACCATCAAAGCTGCATGCAATTAACTAGGATTGCAGCAATTAACCTCTCTTCTCTTGTACAGAGGTGCTTAAATATCATCCATTTAGTTATGAACTATTAAATGTCTTCTATGTCCTAGATGCTAGATTTACAAAAATGAGTATGACATAGTCGCTGACTTGAGGGATTCACAGTCTATTAGGGGAAACAAGTAAACCTAAAACACAGCAGAAATGAGTGTCCTTTAATCCCTTTTGAAACAAATCAAGGCAAATCAGGGTATAAGCAAATAAAAACAAATGCTATGAGGAAAATGAGGAGGAATGTTGAAGAAAGTCCAATGTAAATATTATCTTGCAATCATTTTGCTATCATTCACCTCTCTTTCCTCTCTCTTTCCCCAAAATGATAGCATATAGAAATACACTTTTTAAAGCACAGCTCTATTTTAATTCCTTTAAAGTTTTTTGCATTCTTAAGTGGCAGTTTTCCCTTCTCTAATGTTGGAGACAAAAGAAGAGAGAAATGTTAGGAGAACCAAATTCCAAGTGACTCATGGGTTGGGTTGATGTCTTAAGGTGAGTCACTGCCCTTTCAAAAATTGGAATGAGATGCTCAACCATTAATGACATCTGCCAACAGAAGTTCAGATGTTCAATCAGAAAATGTGCAGACAAAGGGAGGGTACAATGAAAAAATGCAAGTAAACAATTAATGGTGGTAATGTAATAGAGCCAAAATAATCCAGCCATAATAATAAAAGCAACATAATAATAAAATAGAGCCATAATAACAAAAGCAACAAATCTTAACTACACTACAAAATTCTATTTGATTTGTCTCAATCAGAAACTCAGTGGATCTTATTAACATAGTTGTTTTTCTTGGTTTAAAAAATTATAGTAACCAAAGATGAAATAAATAGTGCCGTATGATCATGGTTTTTTGGGTTTTTTAAAATTTATTTATTTTATTTATTTATTTTTGGCTGCATTGGGTCTTTGTTGCTGCACGTGGGCTTTCTCTAGTTGCCGGAGAGCAGGGGCTACTCTGTTGCGGTGCGCAGGTTTCTCACTGTGGTGGCTTCTCTTGTTGTGGAGCAAGGACTCTAGGCATGCAGGCTTCAGTAGTTGCAGCACGTGGGCTCAGTAGTTGCGGCTCACAGGCTGTAGAGAGTAGGTTCAGTAGCTGTGGCGCACGGGCTTATTTGCTCCGCGGCATGTGGGATCTTCCCGGACCAGGAATCGAACCCATGACCCCTGCATTGGCAGGCGGATTCGTAACCACTGCACCACCAGGGAAGTCCCAGTATGATCATGTTGATTCATACTAACTGGGGTTACAGTCAATTTGTTTTAGCAGAGGCTGAATTATAAAATTATTTTTTAAATAAAGTTTTGTTTTGTTTTGTTGGCTGCGTTGGGTCTTCGTTGCTGCACGCGGGCTTTCTCTAGTTGTGGCAAGCGGGGGTTACTCTTCGTTGCGGTGCTCGGGCTTCTCACTGTAGTGGCTTCTCTTGCTGTGCAGCACAAGCTCTAGGCGCGCAGGCTTCAGTAGTTGTGGCTTACAGGCTCTAAAGCTCAGGCTCAGTTGTGGTGCATGGGCTTAGTTGCTCCATAGCATGTGGGATCTTCCCAGACCAGGGAGCGAACCTGTGTCCCCTGCATTGGCAGGCGGATTCTTAACCACTGTGCCACCAGGGAAATCCTCTAAATAAAGTTTTTAATAATATTAAGTCTTATACTAGTATAGCAAAATGTAACTTAGATGTTGTTTTGCAGCTGAATGTGAAACCAAAATTAGTACAGCAAAAATTTCTATGTTGGTTCCTCTCAAAGTACTTGAAAGTCCTGTAAGAATGTTTAATCCCTAAAGTAGTTTAAGTATTTCTTTTCAATTATGCATTCTTTCCAAAGAAAGGGTTTATAACAGAAAATTAAACATCTGTTTAGACTCTGTCATCAATAACCAATTCCTGACTGATGGAATCCAAATTCAATAAATCACATTATACTACAGTAAACTCTGAAGCTTTATAATCTGGTGTCATGAAAAATATCTGCCCTGATTACCATCTTGTGATAAGCTCAGTATGATTTCCATGAAGATGCTAGACTTTCTGAGGTGCTATCGAAAATTGTATAACATACTTGTAGCTCTCACAGTGAAAAGAACTATTCGTACACTACCTTTTTTTTTTTTCTTTCTCCCTTTGGCTGCGCCACGCAACTTGTGGGATCTTCGTTCCCCGACCAGAGACTGAACCTGCACCCTCGGCAGTGACAGAGTGGAGTCCTAACCTCTGGAATACCAGAGAATTCTCATATCCGGACTTTTCTTGACATCATCTTTCTTGGACTGTACTTCCTTTCCCCTCAACCAATCATCATGGATAAAAAGAACATTTCATCTCTAGATAAAATGTTTAAAATTTAAGTATTATACATATGGTAGAGGAGCTTACTGAAAGGAATCCTTTTATAAAACATTTTAAATAGAAAATACAGTCAACACAAATTACAGCAAACATAACTAAAATTTCTCTTCCACTCCTTTCTATAAGGAGAGGAATCATACCTTATATTCCTTTTACAACCACCCCTTCCCCAAGTGTTTTTTTTTAATTAATTTTATAGGAGTATGGTTGCTTTACAATGTCCCCAAGTGTTTTAACACAGCTCAATAAACAGAAGAAGCATGGCATAATGAAGAGTTCAAAAAAACCATGCCCACTTTCCAGCAAGTTACTTAAACTTTCTCAGTTTCGTCCACTGTGAAAAGTAGGTGATAACATCTGTATTACAGGAATGTTTTAGGGATTAAAAATAATAACCACAGATGCTCAATGATAGTTCAAATTATCACTAACAAAATATTTTCAATTGGACAATTTGCACTTCATTCAGTTGGACAAAATGCTTTTCAGGATCTGTGGGGAGGGGGTGGGGGAGGGATAGAACTGGGAGAGAAGCTTCATTAGCTTCTAATGCCCTCCAGTTACTTTCATCCTTATTTATTCTTCACTGATTAGCTTTCTGATTTAGTAGCCTTATCTACTGCCACTGCCTCCAATTATTTCACCACCAATTTATTCCTTAACCCCCTTTACAGTATATATTTGGTTCTCATCATATACTCTCCATGACCTCAAAAATGACAATTCTATTGGTTCTCTCCATACTCATTCCTTCTCTTTAACCTTGCCACAAGCATCTTCCTTTCTGAAACTCTACTGAGAAGACTTCACTGACTTCAATATTCTGCTTCTATCACCCACGTAACCCATTCTTCTGATTTTCCATACTTCTCTAACAGTCTATTGGATTTGCACATTTCTACCTTTCATACTTAGTTGATGCATCTCCCCCCACCCATTTCTAAAATACTTCCACCTTCCTCTACATTCCTTTATCCAGACCCACTCAAAGTTTCATAATTTCCCAAAACAGTCTCTCCCTCTTCTCAACTACTAAAGTGTGCACTGCTTTGAGGACCATGTGGTGGCTCCGTCCACCACAATAATATCTATGGATTAACAAATCAACAGGAACTTTGACATTTAGATCCAAAGAGCATGTTATGTGCCAGGTCAGACTGGCAGCTTCTTCTGCCCCCCATTAGTGGAGGTGGGGAGTACAGTCTGTGTATGTTGATTAGAACCAATATCCTAATTGAATAAATTAAATGTTACTTACATCTAAAGGGGGAAAAAAAACCAGAGGAGCTCAAAAAGATAGAAACAGAGTTTACAATTGCTTGCCCAACTTAAGCACTTTTAGGGCTTACATTATTCTCCTTAATTTCCAAGCCTGTAAGTTCCTCTACAGAAGAGGAATGTATATCTTCCAATACCTGAAACCTCAAATAATTTTCATTGCACAGTTTAAGAACTCACATATAATGTTTTCATTAGGTCTAGTGCAAATAACTGAATGAATGCTTATGCATTTATATGAGAAAGCAACTAATGTTCATCCGCTAATCAAAAGACTCTTTGTTCCAGAAAGCACACACCAAACAAATATCATTTAACATTTACTACTAAAAGCCTACTCTGATGCAAGCTTCAACAATGACAAATATTTAAACTAGAACGGAAAAGTACTATTTCCAAAGCTCCTTAATGTGTTGCGCTTAACATTCCTTACAAGGTAAAAACAGGATTCAGGAATGCAAGTTGATCTTGAACACCTGACAAATTAAAACATGAATTATATAAAGTGCATTAAATAAATATCATCCCATTCCCATTCCAGTATCTTCTGTCATAACCATACTGGGCTGTATTTGTTAAAACAGCAGAAGATACGATATCAAAACAGAACAAACCAGTAATAATTAAGATAGGGTTACCAAAAACTGAAATTAATTGGGCAAAGATGAAAACACTTAATAAGACACTCAAATAAAATAATTAAGTTTACTTCTCAGTAATAGAGAATAAGGAAAGAGTCCTGATAAGGAAAAAATTAGGGTACTGATTAAAAATCATGAATCATGGCATCAGATAGGAATTGAGTTTAAACTCTCTCTACCACTAACTAGCTGTTGCTCTTGAACAAGTATCTTAATCTCTCTGAGTCTCAGTTTATCTGTAGAATAAGGATAATACTTATCTTGCAAAGCTGTGCACAGATAAATGAAATTAATTATGCAAAGTACTTAAGAAAGTAGCAGATATTAAAATCTCAACAAGTTGTATTTAATCCAAAAAGACCTAGACATTTTTATAGCTAAACTATTTCAGACCATCAAAGAAGAGATTGCCAGAGCTTATAAAAAGATGGAACACTCCTCTCTCTCTCTCTCTCTCTCTCTCTCTCTCTCTCTATTTTACAAAGCTAGCACATTCAGAAACCAAAACCTCAAAAAGGTAATACAAAAAGAACACTAGAGATCTTACAGAGCAACCAAATGTAGCTTTAAAGAGGTATGCTATTATCAAGTTGCCTTTATTCCAAAGAGACAAAATTGGTGAAATCCACTAGGATATCTTCTAATATAATTCATCAACCAATAGGTAAAAGAAGAAAAACCATATAATTATCTCAATATACATTATGAGAGTATGTGATCAAATTTAATATATTTTTCCAATTTAACCTCAACTCCAAAAAAGGGGAATAGAAGACTATTTCCTTAACATACTAAAAAAAATTGTCAAAAAGAATACACAACTGTGAAACCCTAAAGGCATTCATTCAAATGAGAAATGAGCCAAAGATGCTCACTATTCACTACTATAATTTAACAATCTTCTAGACATTCCGATCAGTGTAATTTTTTAAAAAAGAAAGGGTTAAATATTGGCAAGAAAACAAAATTATCATCATTTACAAAGGCTATAACTGCCTTATTACAAAATCCAATAAAAACTATTAGAATTAAGAATTTTGTAAAATAAACAGTTAGAAAACAGTATACACAAGTCACCAACTTTTCTATGTTCCACCAGGAAGATGCAATCCTCTTTAAAACACAATGAAAAAATATTCCACTCACAATAGCAACAGGTTTTAAAATACCAAAAATCAACTTTAAAAATAGGCAGAACCACATGAAGAAAACTACAAAACACTGAGTCATAAAAGATGACTTGAAGGAATGACGAAAATATTGTAAAGATATCACAGCTATCTCTAAAACATTAGTTTAGAAATTCCAATTGGGTTCTTTCAGGGTCTTAATAAACTGAATTAGAGGCAATCTGAAAAAAATATATGAGAAACACTGAAAATGTTTTGAAAAAGATAATAGGAATTCACACAACCTTATAGTAAGATACATTAAAAAGTTATAATAATTAGAACTGTTTGGAGTTACTGGAGCAAAAAATATAGCCCAATGAAGCAGAATAGAAAACCTAGAAAAAAAATCATGAATTGGTATATAAAAAGGAAAGCATTTAAAACCTCTGGGGAAAGATAATTATTCAGTAAATAGTATTAAAATAATTGACTTGCCACTCTACCTCAAAATACATTCCAAATAGATTAAAGATGTAAATGTTTTTTAAAACTCTGAAAGTAATATAAGGAAATAGAGGTAATTACTTACATAATTTGGGAATGCAAGAAGGCTTTCCTAAGCAGGCAGATACCATAAAAGAAAAATTTGATAGATTTAACTACACTAAATGTTAAAAATCTGTTTAAAAAGAAAAAATTCACACCAAAAACAAAATTAGGATGCAAATGACAAACTGGAGAAATTATCTGCATTGTAATTTGACCAATGTCTAATAGTTTTATATACAAAGAGCTCTCATAACTCAGTTTTTAAAAGTCTCCATATCATATCTTTATATCATAATAAACAAAGTACAGTAATAGATAATTCACAAAAAATACAAATAACCAATAACTAATAACCAATGAAACAAAAAAATTTATAGAAGATATAACTCTTCATATCAAAATGGCAGATTTTTAATATGGAGAGGTTGCTGACATTCTCAAGCACAATTAACAAAAATGAATATTAAATAAAACTTTCTGGAAGGCAGTCTATTAATATCTATCAAAAATAATTAAAATATGATACCTTTTGATTTCAGAATTTGTCTTAAGTAAATAAAGATATGGGCAATGATTAATCCATCAAGAAGCTAACTGCTACATGATTCATTCAAAATTATTGGAAAGAGCTTAAATTTTTAACAATTGAAATGCTGGTTAAATAAATAATGGTAAACCCATATGCTGGAATGTGAGCCACACATTTAAAATGATGTTATGTTGTAAAAAAATAATGTTTTATTGACTCGGGTAAGTATTCATTCAATTATGTAAAAGTAAGCTAGAAACAGAACAGCATGAACAACAACAGAAAAAGGGTAGTTACAATACGGGGGGTTTTTTGTTAAAAAAAAAAAAAGAGTAAATCCCATTTAAAAAGACGTGTAAGGATATTCACCAAAGTATTAATAATGATTATCAATGGGTGAAGGTATTATGTTATTTATCATTTATGCTTTCCTGAATTTTCCAAATTTCCTACAATTATTACGTATTACATTAGTAATTAAGAAAATACAGAATGTTTACAATATTGCTTTGACTATAGTAACAACAGTATCCAAAATCATGTTAACATTGATAGTCCCACTCTTTTAGGCTGCACCAAAACTAGGGATGCCTACCCTCTCTAGGTCTGATCATACTTTTATACTTTAATCACAATGAAAGAAATTTTCAGAACTCTAGGAAACAATCAGACAAAATTTTTCACCCCACCTTTATTTATGCTCAAGTGCAATGTCAAATAATATTTAGATATTAACCATTTGCTTTCAGCCCCCTGCCAAAGGTAAGAAACAAGAGTGAAGAACAAACCCTGGACCTCAGAACCAGTGGGGCTCAGCTTTCACCTACATCCAAAACCTGATCCAGAAATTTAAAAAAAAAGAAAAAGAAAAAGTGGAATGGGGGAGTGGGGTAGGATGGGGGGGTAGAATTACCTTTCTCAGGATACAAAGTGTGGGCCTTTTTTTTTTTTTTAATATTTATTTATTTGGTTGCACCGGGTCTTAGTTGTGGCAGGTGGGCTCCTTAGCTGAGGCTCACCAGCTCCTTAGTTGCAGCACGTGGGCTCCTTAGTTGTGGCATGAGAACTCTGAGTTGTGGCATGCATGTGGGATCCAGTTCTCTGACCAGGGATCAAACCCGGGCCCCCTGCATTGCGAGTGTGGAGTCTTATCCACTGTGCCACCAGAGAAGTCCCAAAGTGTGTGCCTTTGACAACTTCTAATCACAACTCTTCTCTGTCTCATTTGGGACACAGAAGAAGGATTTTCTTCTCCAATGTATTTAAAAGGCATATATCCAAAGGGCAAACAAGCAGGATTTCTTCTGAACAAAAATACTTTAAACAGGAGATTTGTAAATGTTAAATGTTCTCTTTCCACAGTGCAGATATGCAGCCTAACTCTGAGAGGGCCAAAAAGATTCTAGCAGTACTTGGCTCTTAACAATAAGCAATAGTCAAACAGTTAATTCCATCTGCTCCCCTCCAAAAAAATGACAAAGCATTACATGGTGGTGCCAGGGGTCTCAGGCTGCATTTAAGGGGTTTTTCTGAGGGGCATTCATTTTCATAATATTAAGATGCTAATTGTTTTTGAGTATTTCAGAGAACTAATCTTGATATTACATGATGACAACTTTGATGCTGATAACAACAACAACAAAAAATACTATCTTTAATATCATATTCTTTGTTAGAGATGTTGCTTCCAGAATTGTCTTCCTTTCTTACCAGTCAAAGCTCTAAATTCCATCTACTTCTATCTCCTCAGGGACTTAGTTCCAATAGATAACTTTCCTAATCTCTTACTTCTCACTTTCCTTATGCATATAAAAAAATCAAGCACAATATCTCTTCAACCCATATCCCTCTGCAGCAGTTTCAACTATGCCTATAGAATTACCTAGGGAGCTTTAAAATATCTATGCAACTAATCTATAGTAACAAAAAGTAGATCAGTGGTTTCAGGGGATGAGAGAGAGAGATTACAAAGGGGCACTAGGAAACTTTTGGAGGTGATTTTGATTGTGGTGATGGTTTAATGAGTATAAACACATGTTAAACATTGAACTGCACACTTTAACTATGTATAGTTTATTATTTGCCAATTATACTTCAATAAAGCTATTGAAATAAATACTGATGTCTGGGTCCTGTCCCACTCCCCAAATTGGTACAAGAGTTCCCCCTTGAAATCGGGATTCTTAAAAGCTCCCCCAAAAGATTGTAAATGTGTAGGTAAGATTGAGAACCACTGCTCTATAGCTGTCATTCTCTCCCTTCCTCAGTTTTCTTAAAATGCCTCAGGCAAGCATGTCTACTTTATCATCATCCATTCTTTCTCAATCTTTTGAAGACTAGTTTCTGAACCACCACCCAGCTAAATCTGTACTTGTCAAAGTCACCTATGGACTCCTGACAAATTCACTGGTCCCTGAAGTCTCTCCTTATTTGACACCTCTTTAAAGAATTCGAAATTGTTGACCCATTCCCCCTCTATTTGAACATTTCTCCTCCCTTGGCATCCCTCTTGAAGTTCTTCCTACCTTTCTAACTACTACTCTTCTCTCTTTCACACTATTCTTCCACCTATCTGCTTTTTATTTGTCTGTTCTCTGACTGCTGCTTTCATTATGCTAAAGACTACCAATCTGAGTCATTCCAACATACCCAAGTCAACGCAGCTTCTTCAATTCAACCTCCACTCTTCCCTCTATTCCTGATTTCCCTTACAAGTTTCACATCCTAGATCCAAACATCTATCTACAGCTTCACCTGAACATTCCACAGCTTCCTCAAATCCAAAAATATCCAAAATAGAATGTATCATCTTCCCTCCATCTATGTGTTCCTCATTTCCAATCAATGGAACCAAATCAAATCCTCAGTCTTGATTCCTCCTCCTTTCTTTCCCGAGGTGACAGCATCTATCAGATTCTACCTCACTCTACCAGAGTGAGGATCCAAAACACAGATCCATTAAGCAGTTTCTTACCCATCACTTTCAACGCAACCCCCTTAGCCAAGGATACAAGGCCCTGGTCTGGCCCTCTACCACCCTCACTGTTCTCATCTTCCACCATTTCCCCATCTCACCCCTGCATTCAAGTCACGTCAACGTTACTGACTTCGGACTTGTCACTGACAATGACTTCTCTAAACTACCAGGGTTTCTCATGCCTCCTTGCTTTCTCACTGACTATATTTATATTCTCTTCTTGGCAAGTTATTCACTTACGTCCTGCACTTGACAAAATTATGTCATACTTTAAAACTCTACTGTGTGCCCCCGACTTTATATACATCCAAGCTGAGTTAGCCATCTCCTACTCTGCTCCCTTACTATACTAGGCATATCTCTACTCACACTTATCAGAGGGTATTATAATTGTTACTTTACTTATCTGTCTTGCATATTACACAGTAAATTCCTTGATGACAAGAGTTATGACATTCATTTCTGTATCCCTAGCACCTATTCAGCCTGGGATAGTGCAAATTTTACGTTTGACATAATTTCCATTATTTACAAAATGTAAACTTGATACCCCCCAAAATGGTCTTGATACTAACATTTTTTAAAGATTTCTTAATATTCATTATAAAATAAACATCAGGCAACAGGATCCTGAGTAAAATAGTTGACTACGAGATATATTTAAACTCTGACTGTCAAAACAACACCACTCTAAAAATGCAACCAAGAGCAGATTTCATAAAATACGAATACAACAAAGAAAGGAAGCATAGCAGGGATAACACACTGACCTAGCCAATGCCTCATCTGGGTATCCATATCCTGTTAATGCTGATAACTAAGAGGGTTTATAATCCCTCTGTGGTTATAAGTACAGTAAATCAAAAAAGGATAAATACACCAAATCCAGAGTTTATTTCCTAAAACAGGTGATGATTTTCTCCCTTGCCACTTTGTTGAAATGAATTATTAGAATAACTGACTTTGAAGCTACTATTGGCCAACCAATCATATCCTACAGATTTTTTTTTTCTTTCTTTCTTGCCTGCACTTCAAAAATATGGTGCTTTGTACTTAAAATGTATTAACCTAAAGAAAAAAATGCTTAGAAATTGGGGGCCGGGGGCGGGGCGGTGACCTATGGATGTTAGGAGAATGTCCTTATGGAAAACAAGCCTCCCAGGACTATCACATTGACTCAAGGTTAGACCAATATTTATGACTTTATGCAGATAAGATTTTAAAAGCTGAAAATTTCAAACTGTAAAATGATACACGAACCAAAGAGGTGTCATACCTGCCCCCAAAACTACCGGGTGACCCAAAGGACAATTTGCCAAAGGATACCCTGGCCCTCCTGCCGGTAGTACGGTCTCTGAGATAAGTAGAAGCTGCCAGCGGAATAAACTCCCCCTACCTGAAGAGCCGAGTGGCTGCCAGGCGTGTGATAGTGTATTTATCAGAGAACCGATTCTGCAGAGTACGAAAACACCAGGGCAAAATTAAAAATTATCAGGACTGTCTAAACTCTGAGGGTACAACGCACACATGTGCACACCGAAGGGCGGATACCCAGTTTTGCCAAAGCGTGCAAACTTCGGCGGGTCTTTCAATGCAACAATTTTCAGACAAAACCCTGACAATTCTCGAGTATGTTAGAATCATCCTAAGGAGAGGACTAACTCTTAGTAAGAAGAGGGCAAGGGCTGCAGAAGAGATCTCCGGTGTAAATAACCAAGGAAGGAATCGTGGCTGCTTTGTGCATCTGTCCGACCTGGGGGTGGGGGAGGGGGGAACCGAGGCGAATGCAGCTTTCAAAGACGAGGGGGACGACAGTGACCGTTTTGGCCATTAGACTGAACGGATAGCGGCAGCCTCGCTGAAGTGGCAAGCAGGAGTAGGAGGGGTGGGAGGGGTAGGAGAGGTCAGGCCGGAGCATCAGCCGCGGCGGGGGTGGCGGGGTCCCACTCCAGGCCAACCCCGCCGAGGGGCGGCGGGTCGGGCCGAGGCGGCTGCACCCCGGTCACGCCCGGAGGTCGGAGGGCTCCTGGCCGGGGAAGGAGAAAGACCCGAGTCCGCGCGCACAAAGCTGCCACCGCCGCCCAAGCAGCAGGCGGGCTGCGCCCAACTTCTGGGCGAGAAGCCGCCGGCCGCAGCCCACCATCCGGTCCCGCTCCCCAGACCTCCGGACGCCCCAGGCGCCCAGCACCGTCTCACCGCCAGCCGCGGCGCCTCGCGCGGGAGCCGTTACCTCCAACGAAGCCGCCGCCCCGGGGACAAAGTCCCGGTGCCCTCCCCGCCGCCGCCTCGCCCCGGCTCCTCCCTGACAAAAAAGTTATCGGTCGCCGGCCGCCCTGGGGGCCCGGCGCGGTTCGCTCGGCCGGACTCACCAGAACGGCTCTCCAGGCTCCACCTTCAGAACCTCGACTTGTCTGGCTCGCAGCGACAGCGACGGCGGCTGCTCTGCTTTCTCCCGAGTAAGCAGCACCACCTGCCCCCCTTCTTCCTAGCAGAACGGGTCCCCGCGAGCCATCTTCCCCCTCCGCTCACGGACTGACAACCCAGTCCCGAGAGCCGCCACTGCCGCCAGCTACCCTGACGGGCAAGACCAGGGACCCGTCCCCAGGCAGCCAACCGCCACCGCCCCACGCCAGCTCGGCCTATCGCCGCTCGCCAGGGCGGGACCAGAGCAACTTCTTCACCAATGAGAATCTTCCTCTGCTAGGCTTGGGGCGGAGCCATGAGGTGGGAGGGAGGGCGACTTGGTGGGCGTGGTCTGAGCAATAGGCGTGGTCGGGGCACCCAAGGGGAGATGATTGATTGTTAAGATTGCGGCAACAACTAGGCGATAGTGATCAGAGAAGGTCTCTTGGACTCAGCCATTAGGATTTACAGCCCTCCCAGAAGAAAATAAGCCTTTCGAAATGCTGCTAACCGTAATCACAGAAGAGAAACTAATTGATATCTTAATTTCTTGGTCAGGAGGATTTACTTCCCAGTAATTTGAGTCACCCGAATTTCTCAAAATTTTATCAAATCCTCGGAGGGGAGAAAAAAATGTACGTTTTGCGAAATGGTAATAAAAACTCTTCTCACCTTATATCATTGCTTTTGGCCTTAGTCTGGAAAAAGTCAAACAATTCCACAATATCCGTTCCATGAGCTGTTTTGTTTTGTTTTGTTTTTCTTCATCTTCCCTCCCTACTCTTCTCCCAAACACACACTAAATATTTTATGTAACGACTGGAACCTGAGCACATCTGAACTATTTCCTACGTATAGTTCCTCTGTTTCGACCTTGTCGATTCCTCCTACCACGTCCCTCGCAAGTCCAATCAGAATTGATTAGAAGAAAAATGAACCTTCAACCTGGAAGACAGGAAGCCACTTTAGTTTTATAAGAAAGGGGAAGGACTTCTCCTAAAGCACCAAAATCTTTTCAAACATGGCACACACATAAATAACAAGCAAAAAGTAAGAAAATATATTACTTGATATTGAAAGGGCATCAAGCAAACAACTTCAGCTAATCATTAGGGTAGATCTATAGAACAATCAGGATCCCCCATCCAAGAGTATAGACAGATTTATAAGTAAATAATTACAAAATATGGTGATAAGGGCAACAGAGCTAGGTTCAATGAGCCAGAGGAACACAGAAGAAGAAATTACTGTGTTTAGGAGAGTCAGGGAACTTCACAAGGAAGGTGACATTTGAGTTGGATCTTAAAAGGTAGATAGGAGTTTGCCAGAGAAGGAAGTCAAAGAGCATTTCAGGAAGCGGGAACAGCAAGTTCAAAGGCGTGAAGTGTGAAAGGGCACTGATTGGCTGCGGAACACTGAGAAAGTGGGTGGGGCTGAAAGGTATGTAGCAGCCAAAAATTAAGCTAGAGCAAAACACTGAGATGAGATTATAAAGGCCATATAAACTACACTAAGGTATGTAGATGAGCACTGTCCAACAGCGCTTTCTTCAAGGATGAAAATGTTCTATATTTGCGTTGTCCAATATGATAGCCACTAGCCACCAGTGGCTATTCAGCGCTTGAAATATGGCATAGTGGAGGAACTCAGTTTTTTATTTGAATTTTAATAACTCCCATATTGGACAGCTCAGGTTTAGACTTTATTCTACAGGCAATGAGGGACCCATAGAAGCTTTTAATCATGTGGACAATCTTAAAGACAGTGTAGAGAGTGCCTGTTCTGTTTGATGAGAATCTTGACAGATCAGACCAGGGTACTGGTGGAGGATTGCAGGATAACTGAGGTCAGCTGGGCCAGAGCCTGGCCAAGGTAAGTGTTTACCTGAAGGAATAGAAACAGGAAGATCCAGAGAGTGTGTTGTACTCTAACATCTCAAAGAATGCAAGAAGTCAAAACCCAAGAAATTGAATTCTGCCATCAAGTCCTGACAGAATAGGGAGTAGGAGAGTGAGGTGTCAGAGAGGGAAAGAAAGCCAAAAGGTCAGCTGATCAGACAATAGGGAGAGAGCAAGGGTGAGCAGAGGAGTACACACACAATCAGTTTTACTGACAATTAGCCATGTGGGCCACTGATGTGTTGGCCTGATTTAAAGAGCCAGAGAGTCTGTTGGCAAGAAGGTCCACTAGGACCAGGGCAAGACCCCAGCAGACATGAAGGGCCAAACCACACCTTCGGAAATGGGAGAAAGGGGCAAATACTTATTGACTTCCTGCGCTACACAAGGCACTCAGCTTATCAAGGATACAAAGGCATGCCAGAAGCTCACAGTATGGGTCCCTGGGTAACAGGTGAAAAGTAAAGCAAAGTTTAATCATTTATCACAACAGTAGAAGAGATAACACAAAGCAGTACATGATTGATTCATTGTTCAGATGATTTTCTAGGCAATAACTGCTGTGTGAGTTCAGAAGAGGGAGCAAGCCCTCCGGTCAAGGATGGTCAGGGAAGACATCATGGGAGAGGTAAAAACTGGGCCAAGTCTTGAAAACTGGGCAGAAATTTGAATCCGAAAAAAAACATGTGAAAGGAAACTCTTGGTATGCCTGGAAAAGAAACAGAAGAGGGGAAGTATAAGCAATGTACAGAGGACATGGGGAGCCGTTTGAGCTGGCCAGACCCTGCCAAGCTAGGTTGGAGATGGATAATAGAGTGCCGTAAAAGCAAACTCAAATGTTCAGGTTCTGTCTGCTTGCCTAGTAGCTTCCTGTCTGTTCCTTAGAGTTACTTGGGATGACTTTCAAAAATATAAATGCCGAAAGCATACCCACGTCAAATAAATCCGAAAATTGGGGGATGGATATAGGGTTTATTTCACAAGCTTCCCAAGTGAATCTAACATACACTCAAGGTTGAGACCAGGGGAATGACATCATAACATTTTACTAATGCTAAATCAAGACTGTGCATAGGATGGATTGAGTGGTGAGAGACTGAAGGCTGCCTATTTATATTCGTATATTTGTTTCCTTTCTGCAAGAAGACAGAAAGCAATTTATTGCCTGACCACTTCCTGTTTTGAAGTGGTGAGATGATATAGAAGGCAATTTGAGTCATCTTCCCTCTAAGAGTAAAACCAAAACACAAATTTATGTTCGCGGTCCACTCTCCTTTCGATCACAATTTGTGCATATAAAAATAATTTCCAACAATAACAGCCTGCAGTTAACAGTTACACATAACCATTTGTATCTGAGCAGCAAAGCACCAGGAAAATGCCTGAGAACATTGTTTCAAAAGGGAAATGCTTTTAACCTACTTTATGAAAGTCAGCATACTCCAGACCTTAACTACCCAAATTTGCCAGTCTCCAATATCTGTATGCATAATTCTACATTAACTATTAAAATGCATTTACCTTCTTGCAAATAAGTTGAACATTTTAAAGCGTGAACATTTTCCCTATGATATTAAATTTCAGAAACCTAAGAAAAATTTAACTCAAATATATTTCTATTAAATTAACCGTAAAACAGCTAGGTAACATGACTATTTTCTTCCAGGTTTATTGAGATAAAATTGACATATAGCATTGTGTAAGTTTAAGGTGTACAATTTGACCATTTGATATACAGACTGTGAAATAATTACCACAGTAAGATTAGTTAATACATCCATCACTTCACATGGTTAACTTTTTTCCTTTTTTCTTTCTTTCTTTCTTTTTTTTGGCTATTGTTGTTGTGAGAACGTCTAGGATCTACTCTCTTAACAACTTTCAAGTATACAATACAGTATTGTTAACTGCAGTCAGCACGCCGTACATTACATCCCCAGAACTTATTCATTTTATAACCGGAAATTTGTACCAACATCTCCCCATTTCCCCCCACCTGCAACCCTTGGCAACCACCAATCTATTCTTTGTTTCTGTGTACCATGACTATTTTAAATGACAGAGTCAGGAGAATTTTATCTTGAAAAAAACATGAAGAATACATTACTTTAGTGGCAAGTATGTTAAAACACATTTTTTTTTTAAAATTGAAACAAAAAGAGTGTGTCTAAGAGGTCATTCTGTCTTGCTGTGCCAGATTCCCCTTCTAAGAGAGCCACTCCAGCCAGTGGCCCCAGCAGAGGCAACAGCCATGATCTGTGCCATACAACCCCCTTCCTAGAACCATATAGGCCAAGGCAAGCCAGGCCTAATGATGTGAACACTCCACCCAAACAGGGATGGTGGTAATTACATAAACCCATTCTCTTTCAAGAATGTGAACTGGATATGGGAAGAGAAAATCACTCACATGGTGGGTGCAGAAGCTAAAAAGTCAGGCAATAGAAGGAAACCCTGAGAAGCCCCAAGAGGGGCAAGTTATGAGGAAACTGAAGCCATTAGGCAGTGAACAGAGATAAAAAGTAGAGGATGAAGTAACTGGTCACAAAGGAGCAGTAGAAGTAGAGACAGAGTAGAATGAGTCACCGTCATAAAGATGGGGATCAATGAAATCCTGCTGTTGAGGGGACAATGAAATAATCCATTTCCTACAGCTGCACTGAATCACACCAGTTTCCAGTGTTTGCGTTCAACATCTGTGAGATCCAACTGCAATTGTTTCCAGAGTCCTATAAGATTCCCATCTGCATCACCTAAGATAGTCTAAGTAAATTGTTGTACCTTTCATGCCTGTATAAAACAATAGGTAGACTCCCAGAATCATGCACCAAGTGAAAGAAGCTGGATCGATTGCATTTTGCAAAGTGAATTTTATCCTTCAAGGTTGGTTCCAGGTTTTTCTAGGAATAACATCCTAGAAAGAAGACAACATTCTCTACATCTTAAAAAAAAAAATTCATAAGTTAAAATTAAAATTTCAATATCTTTATAACAGATATTTTAAGGGAAAAAATCTTTTTTTCTCTTAACTTTTAACAGCGGAGCCAATCTTGCTCATATTTATGAAAAGCCATATAGATAGGGGTGGAAAGCCTAATGACTACCTGCTACCCTCAAGTCATTAGAAATGAAAAATATCCACATATATCTTCTAAGACATTTTATTAACCAGTGTTTTCTAGAAGAATTATTGTTGGGAGAGTCTTGTTTTGCAGGTTTTATAAATCATGTTTTTGAAAAATATTTTATGACATGGGAAAAAGATGAAAAATGGGTACAAAACTGCATATGTGGGACTTCCCTGGTGGCGCAGTGGTTAAGAATCTGCCTGCCAATGCAGGGGACACAGGTTCAAGCCCTGGTCCAGGGAGATCCCACATGCAGCAGAGCAACTAAGGCCGTGTGCCACAACAAGAGAAGCCACCGCAGTGAGAAGCCCGCGCACCGCAATGAAGAGTAGCCCCCGCTCACCGCAACTAGAGAAAGCCCGCGCAGCAACGAAGACCCAACACAGACAAAAATAAAATAAATTTAAAAAATAAATACATTTTTTTAAAAAAGCAGTAATCTTTAAAAAAAAAAGAGAGAGAGAGAGAGAGAGAGAGAGGCAGGAAGAGGCACACCCGCAAAGAGTTTTGCCAACCCATTCACTCTGGTTTGTTACTCTTGGGTTAAGAGAGTCCAATGTATGAATAATACTATTTTTCAATTTTGTTCTCATCTACTTAGTCACCATCACCACACCCTGATATTTATGCAAAAAACAAAAAGTTCCAGTGAGCAAATTCAACATCATCACCAATGTTCAGTAAGGACAAGCCCGTCACCCATTTCCTCCACCGCCATGTTGAAATGACTCAGTCCTCCATTAAGCTGGTCTTTCTTGATACCCCTTATGTCAGCAGAACCAAGGAACACCTTCTGTAGACTTCTCTGTTTACCTGAGGCAAGTCTTCAGCACAGGCATGGGACACATGTCCAGGCTCAGCTCCCCTGTGTCCTTTAAAAGGTGTCATTCCCCAAAAAACCACTACCTCTACGGGCTGAACCATGGTACTAATCTTTAAAGTCATTCTCGAAGATTTTTTTCAAATTTGAATTACACCAGGAAGAAAAGAAGTCACACTGGTCATCAAAAAATTAGCAGAGATCAGGAATTCCCTGGCGGTCCAGTGGTTAGGACTCTGCACGCTCACTGTCAATGGTTGGGTTCCATCCCTGGTCAGGGAACTAAGATCCCGAAAGCCTCAGAGCTCGGCCAAAAAAAAAAAAAAAAAATCAGCAGAGATTAATTGATCATATCTCTAAGACAGAGCAGGGCTTTAGGAAAGACAATGGGGAGGACGGATGCAAGGAATGTAGACATTTGAGCCTGGGACAGTAACTAGGGAGCTCTTTCCCTCTGGAGACCATGGGCAGTAAGATGCTATGGGGAGTTGAGAAGAATCAGGGGGACGCTTGAAGGAAATAAGATATGCTGAAGGGGTCAAGGAGGGGCAGGCTATTTTGACTTGGACCAGTCCTGCCAGCTCTGCAATTGTAATTTTGTTTTAACAGAGGTATAACATACATATAGAAAAATAGAGAAAACAAAAATACGATGACCTCAGTGGATTGTCACAGGTGAACACTGCAACCACTGATCCATGTCAAGAAAAAAGAAAATTGACAACAATTCAGAAGCTCCCTTGGGCCTGCTGCCAATCACCACTTGCTCCTTCCTTCCCAAAGATAACCTCTGTTTTGACTCCTATTGCTTTAATGTAGCTATACTGATGAAATTTGATGTAAGTGGAATCATACAGAATATATACTCAAGTCGTTTTTTTCTCTACATATTGTTTGTGGATTCCATCCATGTTTCTTGTACTTATAGTTTATTCATTCTCATTGCTATATGGTATTCTACTATATGAATATGTTACAATGTATCTGACAATACTACAGCTGATGGACATTTGGGTAGTTGTCAGAGGAAGACTATTACAAATAATGCTGCTGTGAGCATTCTTGTACTACATGGCTCTCAGTGTACATGTATGTGTACTTTTGTGGTATATATCCAGGAGTGGAATTTCTGGTTATAGGGTCAGCTTATGCTCTCCTTTACATGATACTGTCAAATCATTTTCCTAAGTAATTGTATCATTTACGTAGCTATCAGTGGAATATGAGAGTTCCAGTTGCTCCACATCCTTGTCAATATTTGTATTACCAGCCCTTTAAATTCTAGCTATTCTAGTGGATAGGTAATGGTATCTCATTGTGGTTTTAATTTGCATTTTCCAGATGACTAATGCAGACTTTTCCATGTTCAGCAATTTTAAAGGATCTCTGCATGTCTGTTTCATTGCAAATCACTGCTAATGTTAATTGAAATATATTTGACATATAACGTAAATTTAAGGTGTATAACATGTTGATTTGATACATTTTTATATTATAATATGATTACCATCATAGCTATAGTTAGCACTTCTATCATGTCACATAATTATCATTTCTTTTTTGTGGTTGGAAAAATTAAGATCTAGACTTAGCAAGTTGGATGATTATAATACAATATTATTGTCTATATTCACCATACTGTGCATCAGATCTCCAGGACCTATTTGTCTACTAGTTGCAAGATCAACAATCATTCATTAAGTCCCTACTGTGAATCTGAGACTACATGTGTTAGTTGCCTCCAATTACATGGCCTGAAGATGGTGGTGAGAGATTTTTCTGGACTAGGTGATTTCTGGTCAGACCTGCTGGTTTAGCTCCAGTATATTTTCACTGACATTGCAGGCAGAACACTGCTGGGAGAAGAATATGCCAGCAGGGGCAGGGAAAGAGGAAAGGAGTTGAGTATAAAGAGTGAAAACCAGCTGCGTTTCCAAACTTTACAGCTTGAAAATAGTTGGTGACAGTTTCCACAAGGAAATAATTTAACCTGTCGGCCATAAAATAGGATGATTATTAATACTGATACAGATAATACTAATCCTCGTAAGCAAGGGAAAAGTGAACTTCGACAGGTGTTTGACGGTATTGTGAAATAAAAATCTCCTAGAAAGATCTTTCTTTGAATGACTCATAGCACAGCTGCTCTAAAAATGTGGGTAAACCTCTGGGAACATGAGGTTCTTTGAAGGCCAAAGAAAAGTTTACTTGGCCTCAAATCCCACCTGGCAGTTTTTTCCAGAGCTGGCAATAGGGGCTGATGAGAAGCTCTTTTCTGTTCCAGAAAAAGAGGCTGCAAATTATCTTCCTCTGCGCCTCAATCAAGAGGTGGTGCTAGATGACCTTCCCCCCTGCTGCCTGTCACAGGTTGACTGGAGTGTATGAATATTCCTCCATAGGGTCTATTTATCAGACTGAGGTGCTGTCAATGTGCAGACAGTGGAGAGGAATGTGGGGAGAGTATTTGGCAAGGGTAACACATTAACAGGCTACTTAACAACCTCGAACTGTTAGACACACCTTTGTTTAGTAGATCTGCTGAAGTCTCACTGAAAAGGAAACCCTAAAGGACAGTAGGCCTTGACTGAGGAGAGGGCCAAGACAGTCTGAAACTCTGGGCACGTTCAAGGGGATAGGAAGACCAGCTCCTGCCTAAGGCGGGAACTAGCTCTTGGTGACCGGGAGTGAAGGGGAGGAAGAAACCTGGGAAGGAGTGAGCATAAGGCAACTGAAGGCAAAGGTCAACCGTTTCCCAATTTTCCCTAAGGCTGACCCTGAAGTATTGAAACCTAAGTGACCTGAATTCCCTGCAGTGAACCTGATAACAGACCCAGCATTTTGGCCACCTTAATTACCCATTCACATCTCCCCAGAACACAGCTGTGGTGCATTTGGAAGGACAAGTTGACCTCTCCTGGTGAGCCAGGTCTTTCTGGTCCACCCAGCTTGCCCAAAGGGCTGTAGTTGAGCTTTCATATAATCACATTTTCATTTCTACGCAACTCGCACCCTATTCAGATGAACAGTCTACTGTTGGCGGCATATGTCTGCCCAGAGATGAAATCTTCATCTCTCTTTTCCTTCTCTAGAAGACACAGGAGAACTGAGAAACTGAATTTTGAGGGAGAAGTAAGATAATGAATAGACCCAGAGGGTCTAAAAATGAAGAGTGGCCGCGTGGAAAAGACGCATTGTGGAACTAGAAGGCAGGATTGGGCTGACACCTCACAGTGACCTTGTGTGACTTTAAACAAGCTCTGTGGATCTCAGTTTTCTCATCTGTAAGATGAGTGGATTGGACTCTGAGCTGAAAGTAAAATGTTCCTTTATTTGACATACTGGAGTTTTGCTCAGTTTTTACCCAGAAGGTAGATTGTGGAAAGAGAGGCCTAATTATTCTCCATTTTCTCCCCAGGGCCTTGTGTGCTCTGGTTCCAGAGAGGCTCTCACTTACTCACATTGCATCTCCTGGGCTCTTTTGCTCTCTGGTTCTATCTGAGTTTGGCTAGTTGGAGATACCTGTAGGAGAACTGAGAACTGAATGAGAGAAAGAGAGAGATTTCTTTCCTGCTTCCTTCCTGCTTTGATGTGCTGCATCCACAAGTCCAGCTTCTATGGGATGGCCCTTCCTCCAGCTGGTAACACCTTTACTCTCTTTGCCCCCTCAGACTTACTAGCGGTAATAGCTTCCCACTGTCAACAGTCCCTGGGTACCTTAACATCTTTGCTGGCTCCCTGGACCTTGCCCTCATCTCTGTAAATAGTCCCTTTACTAAAACCTCTTCCACTGAACTATTTTGAGTGGAGAATTCAGTTTCCTACCAGGATCCTGGTTAATACAAAAATTTTCTCTTCAAAGAGAAAACTATGAATTACAGAACTTCCTGAGTCCCCCCTCTCCCCACTTGATGCTAGCTGTTACTCTTTTTCCCATTTCCAGAGAATGATGAGGTCTGATGGGTGTATTTACTTGGAGGAGGGAAAGGAACACAGAGTTAAGAGGTCTCCTTTTTATTACTTACACTATTGTTTTCCTTTTTTTATTGAACGGTGGTTGGTTTACAATACTGTGTTAGTTTCAGGTGTACAGCGAAGTGATTCAGTTATACGTACATATATATATTCTTTTTCAGATTCTTTTCCATTATAGGTTTTTACAAACACTATTGTTTTTCAAGTGGACTTCATCAGTGCAGCAACTCACAACAACGTGCAGGTACACACTTCACGTGAAAGAAATCCAGGTTGGGAAATGGTTAAGTTATTTGGCTAACACAAATGCCGAATTACATGATCCAAGCTCCAAAAACCATTTCCTCCCTCTCCACACGTCCTCCTACAAGCATTATTGGACTTGACTGAAACATGACGAGATTAAGCAGGCGGTTTCCAAGTTTTCCCTTTCACTTTGCATCCAGGATAAACATAATCCATGACTTTAATTTTTATACCTTTTCGTTTCAGTCAGGAGTTGGCAGTTTTTCAGCAGGGCTGCACCAAATTTCATCTGTTTACTGAAATTTACATTTTTTACCCTTTCTGGTTATAACCTTTCTCCCTATGTCCTCTTCTTCCCTCCTTCCCCAGTCGTTGTGGATCGAGGACACTATATCAGCCAGGGATGAAGGGATTTGAGAGGCTAAATGTCTTTTATAGACATATTCAACTTGACTAGAAGTCTCTGTGAGGTCTGAAAACTAGACATGCTGAAGACACGTAAGATTGTCAGGGAGGTGGGGAGTTTGCAGTTGTGGAGAATAAAACCCGGAGCTTTTAGAGCACTAGAGAGATTTGAAGTAAAAGGAGGAAATGAAAAAACTTTTAAAAGCAAAAATAGCTTGGATAAGTCTCTCCTGAAGTGTGTGCCATGGAGCCCTAACACTGTACCTCCTGTGCGGGGTGCAAGTTGGGGGGAGATTATGATCAAATACGTTTGGGAAATAATACAAAATGTGGCACCTCCTTGGAGAGCCCCAAAGCCTACTAAAGGTACTGAGAACTCCTGTAGTAAAGAATTCTGTTTAATGGTTGAGTCCCCACGTTTCCCCGCAAAATTCTTAGTCATGGAACTTTTAAAATAACATCTATTTTCATTCTCTTGTGGAAATATCAAGGAACAAACTTTGAAAAACACAGTCTATCATACTGGGAGGAGAAACTCAGGGAATAAAAACAGAAAAACCTGATTTGTATCTTCTCTATCTCTTTCTTACTTCCTGGGCAATAGGGCTCTCGTACTAGGATTCAAAGTCAAACTGCTGCTCTTTTCCACCCTGATGAATAGTCTAGCTGAAAACGGTCTATATAGTATATAATACCAGACTGGCAAATGTTAAGTGTTCTGCAAATGTCTGTTGAATGAATTCATGATTGAATAAAATGAGTTAGTCCCTGTAAACCATGCACAATGCCTGACACAGAATAAATAGCAACAAATGCTATTATTACTATTCATCATGATCTCTGGTTTAGAGGAAACAGAAAAACTCAACACTTGTTACTGTCCCCCCCTTCAAAATAACTTAAAAGACTTAGATGGGCTCTGTCATCAGGTAACATACATTTTCTGAAGGAGAACCAAATGATTAAGCCACAATAAAATGACCTTTCACACAGAGAAGTCTTACATGGAAATATATCAGAATCACAGACAAAAAATTCTGTTTGCTTAGAGTCACGAACAATGAATGGCATGTTTCTACAAGGAAGAAATGAACTGGGTAAAATAAATATATATACACATACATACATATATATATTATATTCCAATTCTGTGATGCCAGAAGGAGGAGCTAATTTGTTGAGAGTTTTGTTTTTTATTTTTAACATCCTTACCATAGTTGCCATTACTTACAATAACAACATAAAACATGAAGGAGGTGAAGTAACTTATTTCACTTCTGCTCCTACCTCGACTTATAAACAGAATGGAGGCTCTAACAAACTGCAGTTGTTAAGATTATGTGGATCAGCTTCCTTAGAAGGAATTTATCTTGTCTAAGAATCTCAAGCCTTTCCTAAGTTAGTAATGTACCAGTTTGTTTCTCGCTGACAACTATTAACTAATCACATCAAATCTTTTGAAAGAGAACTGTCTTTCCTGCCCACAGTATATCATGAAAACATTAAGAATAGGGTCATGCTTTTATTGAGCACTTTCTGTGATTTTAAAGCATAGAAATAGATTTGTATTTATATATGTATTATCTCATTAATGAAAGATAAAGTTGTCAGTTATTTGGAAGAGGAAAAACTCCAATAAATAAAAATATTACTTATTTCAAATGCATTTATTTTCATTTTTTTGAGTTTTAGGAATTTATGTAACATTAAGTGTTACAGTTAAGCATGGCCAAAGTAAAAGAAGCTCTGATTTGAAGCTGCTTAAGTAAGGAAATTTGCATAACCTCACATACCAGGAGGTACAGAGGAAGATCAAGTCTCTGGCTTGAGTGATTCAGTGTCTCAATGATTTCATCAAAGGCTTGGGCCCTGTCCTTCCCTCTGCTCTGCCATCTACCCCACTGGCTGTTTACTGAGGCTGGTTCTCTCCTCATGATAAAATGGGTGCCAGCAACAAATAATCATTCATTATTCATCTACAACAGGAGAGAGTAAATCTTCCAACCAAGGAATATACACCTTTGCCTTTAGTCTGATTGGGTCAAGTTATTACACTAGCTGAAAACGGTCTATATAGTATATAATACCAGACTGGCAATGTGACACAATGCTAGGAAATCCTATGGCCATTTATCTTGCGTCTTCATGAGGAGAAAAGAACATAAAATTGAGAAAATATCCAAAAATGTCATTACTGGTAGTCATTCTTAATAATTCAACTCTGTAATTATACCAGGTTTCCTTATATATAACACACATTTATTTTACATGTATGCATATTTCTATAGTACATAAGTGCTTTAAAGCTACATAAAGGATATATGTTTTTAATTATTAGACACCAGAACTGGGTTAACAAACAAGGATCTTCAGACTCTATGGGGTAAAACCAGGCACTATTATTTTTTTTAAAACCCCCCCAGGTGATGACAATGTGCAAGCAGAGTTAAGAAACACTCATCCAAAATATTCTACCAACCACACATGAACATGAACACATATATTTTCTTAACTTCACTGGGAACACCTACTACTAGCAATATAGTCTCATAGAACAGACAAGTTCAGGGGCGTGCCTGCTCCCTCTCCCCATTATCCTTCATTAACTTCTCCTTGAGCAAAATATCCAAGAGATTGGTTTGCCCTTTTGTGTGTGTGTGTGTATAGTAGCATCAGTAGTAGAAGAAGTAGCAAAGTTCTTTGTTCTTTTTCCAAATGATTTTTCCTGCAGACTCAACAAAGAATACTGAATAAAGCATAATGCACAGAACAAAAGTGGAATGCCTCAAGCCCCTTCTGCCCTCCTACCCCTTTCTCTATCATCATCAGGACCCCAGGGGTCCCCAGAGCACCATTCTAAAATCTGCCTCTCAGACCCTAGAGAACTTGGCTATCTCACTTAGTGGCTGCTGGAAGAAGACTCATCTCAAGTGTGACAGGAAGGGCCCCAGGACAATCTGCTGAATTGTACAATAAGCAACTCCACCCAGGCAGTCCTGGATCAACCTCTGCTTGCCCTTGGCCATGCTATGAAACACCAATAATTGTGGATATTTAGAAGGTTGTTCTCTTCTAGTTCCTGGTATGAATAGTTCTAGGCAGGGCCCTTACTCATGGGTGGTGGAATGAAGCAAATAATACCGTGTGCTCCCCTCCCTGCTCTCCCCCTTCTTCCAAATCAGAGAACATCCCGAGGGACCCAGAAAAGGACTGCCAGTCATGAAAAGGCAATATATAGCCTAAAAGGGGTGTGTAGAGTTAGGGAGGGCAGTTTTGCCCACACTGTTTTGGTGATTTGGGGAAGTAGTTGTGGGCAGTTGGCATATGAGTTTGGTCTTTGTTAAAAACAAAATAAAACAAAACACAGAAAGCCTGGTTGACAGCATGTTCTCTCTCTGGCCACCTCTGAGTCTCTACCACTAGTCTTTGTATCCACTGAGCCCCTGTCCAGGGCCTGGGACCTGGACTAATCTTCTTGATTCATCACACAAAAGAGAGCTTGGTTGAAGACGCTACCTGAAAGTTATAGGGTGCAAAAACGTTTTGTGCCTGCCGATAACCCAGTGGTTAATCTTAAAACCAATGCTTAAAGAAGTTAGCCAACTTGGCCAAGGTCACAGAGTGGTGGAGATGGGATTCCACTCCATGTCTGCCTGATTCCAAAGTCCACAGTCTTTCTACTACATTTGCTTGTCCTTGAGGAAAGGGGTTTTGATTGGAGGATGAGGTAAAAGATGGGTAATTTTAGACACCAGGTGAAATTGAGTTCAGACAGGGCCTAAGTAAGTGCTTTATTAGGGGTCTCTAGGAAGACACAGGAAACATAGACCCACAAGGGAGTTGGGGAAGAAAGACAAAGAAAGGGAGGGCACTGGAGACAAACATCACCTAATCCAAAAACTTGAACACTGTGAAGCAAATCCTGATACCTGGGCATTACTAGATGTGTAGAAACTAAATCTGTACAGCTCTTAAATTTTTTATTGTGTGACATTTTAATCTGATAGAAGATATACATTCAAATTCTATACTAATTTAATTCTTCATCTTGTTTCTGAGGCAGTTAGCAAAGGAATACAAGATACTCTGATTTGTCCTAGGCAGTCAAACATTGTGAAACTTTTTACATTGGTTAAGGTGCCAAAGTGATGATTCATTTCACACAGATCACCAATGGGATTGACTTCCGATCATGTCTATATTGGTCTATATCAGAAACAGGTAAAGGGGGTCAAAAGGTACAAACTTCCAGTTATAAAATAAGCAAGTCCTGGGGATGTAATATACAGCATGGTGACTATTGTTGTTAATACTATATTGTATATTTGAAAGTTGCTAAGAAAGTAGATATCAAAAGTTCTCACCACAAGAAAAAAAATTTTAACCATATGTAGTGATGGGTGTTAACTAGACTTATTGTGGCTATCACTTTGCAATATATAAAAACATAAAACCATTATATTGTACACTTGAAACTAATATAATGCTATATGTCAATTATATCTCAATATAAAGAAGAGAGAGAGAGAGCGACCCACAGGTCACTCACCGACTCAGTAGTTCACTTACAATTTGCCATGAAGTTCCTCCTAGCTCCTATGTATGTGGATGTGATGACAGATTGGCCAAAATGAGGTGGTATTTTGGCTAGTTTAAACAATGTGCCTCAAGTAAAATTTAGCTCCAATCATCCTAATTCAAACAACCAACTGTTAAAAAGCAATATATAAGACAATCAGGGAAATATGAACACTGACTGTATATTTGATGATGTTAAGGAATTTATTGCCTACTTCTTTTGGTGTAATAATGATATTGTGGTTAGTTTTCATTGTTGTTGTTTTAGAATATTTCTCTTTTAAAGCTACATACAACAATATTTACAGATGAAATGATATGATTCCTGGGATTTGCTACAAAACAATTCAGTGGTAGAGGGAGGGAGTGAAGAAAAAGTAGATGGGTAAAGATGAAACAAGATTGGCTATAAATTAATAATTGGAGAAGCTGGGTGAAAAGTAAATGGAAGTTCATTATACTATCCCCTATCCTTTTGTTTATGTTTAAAATTTTCCATTAAAAAGTTTTGCTTTTCTATATATAGACCTAATCAGTGTGACATAATGGAAATTTCAAAGGATTTGGAGCCAGGTAAACCAGAGTGCAAATACTGATTCTTTTCACTAACCAGTTAGTGAAAAGATTGTTAAACTCATGGAGCTTCTTTTTCATCTTTAAAATAATTAATTTGTACCTTACAAGAATATTGAGAATTAAAAGAAATAATATCTCTAATGCACCTGGCACAGTGCCTGATACATAGTAGACACTCAGTAACTATTGTTATAATTGTACAAGATATTGAAGACGTAGGCATTTCAAAGAAACTTGGAACATGTTTTGAGATTTCAATGGAAATCTCAAAGCAGAATGAAGTGAACTAACAAAACAAAAGGTGGTACACTTTCACAGAGAGCCAGAGATCAGAACTTTTCCTAGGCAAGTAGACAATTATCCAAAGCACAAAAGGAAACAACTTTCTATTTATCTCATTTCTAAGGTAACCATTGTATCACTAGTAAAATAGTCCAGGAATAAATTGGACATGAATTGTAAGGTCTTAAATTCCATTCTGCTTCAGTATTTGAATGAGAAGGGGCAAAGAAAAATGTCCTTGGCTGGGAATAGGGGAATAGGATCCAGAATTTTTTTTATTGACATCTTTCTCTAGTTTAAATTTGTACTTAAATTTAATTTACTTAATTATGTATATTTAATTATGAGTATTCAACTCACATAGATCTCCTATGTGAAAAAATGATTCTCATTAGACAATTATGTTTATAACTTGCTCCTTCTTCTATAACAACCCAGTTAATGGCTTCAGCATTCAGCTACTCAAACCAGAACACTGGTAGATATACTCAATTCCCTTTTCTCCCTCACCACTTCTCTTCCCACACACTTTCAAGTGATTCCCAAGTCCATCAGTTTTATCTCTCAGATGCCTTAGGCCAAGTCCTCAGCATCCCTCAATTAATTTCTGCAGCAATTGTCAAACTGGTTTCTTTATCTCTAGTTTCTTCTTTATTCAAATTATATTGCAAAATACTGCAAAGTGGCATTTTAACACTCAAATCTGATCATTTCATTACTCTGGGTAAAATATTTCAGTAGCTCTCAACTGTCTACAGAAGACGTTCAAATGCCTTAGCTTGGCAAGGACCCTTGTCCACATTTCTAACCATATCAGCTCTTCATCTAGACATTCAAATGCACCCTGTCCCTTGCTCTCTAGCCTTACTAAATGACTTGCCATTTTCTCCAAGTACCATGTTCTCTTCAGCTGCTGTGTTTTTGCACGTGCTATTCCCTCTGCCTTGCAAGATATTCGTTCTGTCTATTTGACAAACCTTGCTCATACTTCAACTCTCAGCTTGCATATTCTTTTGGTTGTTTATTCTTTCACTGCCAGTTGCTCACAGCCACCATGCTGAGTTAGACCCACTATTCTCTGAGCAACTTGCGCATGCACATATCCCTATTTAAAAATCTTATACTAGTAAGTTGTGTGTGTGTGCCCATGAGCTCCTAGAGAACAGAAATCTCAGCTTATTTATCTTTAACTCCTTAAAGGTTACCTAGTATCTGGCACAAAGTAGGTGCTCAGGAATATGTGGAATAAGTGAAAGGAACAAATTAAGCAAGAGAAAAGTTTAAAAACGCAATACAATGAATAACTGTTCTTCAATCTTTCAAAAATATAATACCTATCTTTCCTAGAATACACCTTACCCCCTCAAGTCTTAGTTCATTAGATTGTTCTTTCTGTCTAGAATGCTTTTCTCTTCAATTTTATCCTTGGCTCATCCTTCAAGAAGCTACTTAAGAGGTGACATCATTATCTCTACTAGGCTTGTCCTGAGCCTCTAGGGAGAGTTACCAAACTCCTCCCTTGTATGCTCGTAAGTCTCTTATGTGAAAAATAGATTCTTATCAGATTCTTGTACTTTATAGTATATACCAGAGCCCCTTGATATTTGTAAGGTATATGTCCTGAGACCTCACAGATCCAAAACATTGACTATGGAAATGTTTATACGGGTTTCTGGATTTCTTCTAAATTAAATTTCTAGCTTGCTGCACTCTACAGCCTGCAAGCCACAACTACTGAGCTCACGTGCCACAACTACTAAAGCCTTCACGCCTAGAGCCCGTGCTCCACAACAAGAGAAGCCACTGCAGTGAGAATCCTGTGCACCACAACAAAGAGTAACCCCCGCTCGCCGCAACTAGAGAAAGCCCTTGTGCAGCAACGAAGACCCAACGCAGCCAAAAATAAATAAATAAATAAATAAATAAATAAATAAATAAATAAATAAATAAATAAAAAAGAATTGGTGTTAAATTTCTAGCTTGAATCCTGGATTTCCTCCCAGCACAAGACAGTCAGCTTTTTGACTTTCACCCAAAATCGTTCTTTTACTTGATGGCCATTTTGAAAAGTCGTATTTATTGGAATATGATTTACGGAGAGTAAAATTCACTTTTTTTTTTTTTTTGGCCACTCCCCATGGCTGAAAGAACAGAGTCCTAACCACTGGACCACCAGGAAATACCCAAAATTCACCTTTTTAGATGTATGATTTTATGAATTCTGACAAATACATCCAGTCACATAACAACCACCACAATTTAAGATAGGGTACATTTCTACCACCCCAAAAAGTTCCCTGGTGCCCCTTTGCGATCACTCCCCAGCTGTGCCTATGGTTTTAAGTTTTCCAGAGTGTCACACAGATTGAAACAAATAGCATGTGGCCTTATAAGTTTGGCTTCTTTCAGTTAGCATAACGCATTTGAGATCTGTCCCTTGTGTTGCTGAGTAGTATTCCATGGTATGGAATTCCACTGTATGGAATGTATCACAGTACGTGTGTACACATCGTGGATGTTCTGTAGTTTACTCATCCCTTCTCATGTAACGAACATCTGTGTTGTTTGTATTTTTTTTGGTAGTTATGAATAAGGCTTCTATAAACATTTATGTACAAGTCTTTTGTAAACAAATATTTTTATTTCTTTTGGGTAAAAACCTAGAAGATGAGTTAAGTCATGTAGTAAGTACATGTTTAACTTCATAAAAAACTGCCACGCTGTTTTTTCAAAGTGGCTGCACCATTTTTCATCTTACCCGCAACGTATGAGAGTTCCAGTGGCGCAGCATCCTCGCTGACACTAAGAGACCTGTAATGATATCTCATTGTGGTTTTAATTTGCATTTCCCTAATGGCTAATGATCTTTTCAGTGTTTATTAGCCCTCTGTATCTCTTGTTGTATGAAATGTCTGTTCAAATGTTTTGTCCATTTTTTTTTAATGAGATTGTCTGTAAATTATTGAGTTGTCAGGGTTCTTTACACATTAATGAAATCAGTCTTTTATTAGATAGTGTTTTGTAAATATTTATTTCCAGTCTGTGGCTTCTCTTTCATTCTCTCAACATTGTTTCTTTGTTTTTTTTGTTTTGTTCATTTTTATTTTTGGCTGCATTGGGTCTTCATTGTTGCGTGGACTTTTCTCTAGTTGCAGTGAGTGGGGGCTACTCTTTGTTGCGGTGCGTGGGCTTCTCAGTGTGGCGGCTTCTCTTGTTGCAGAGCACGGGCTCTAGATGCGCGGGCTTCAGTAGTTGTGGCGCATGGGCTTAGTTGTTCCGTGGCGTGTGGAATCTTCCCAGAACAGGACTCAAACCCGTGTCCCCTGCATTGGCAGGTGGATTCTTAACCACTGTGCCACCAGGCGAGTCCTTAATACTGCTTTTTGAAGACTGGTTGTTTTTAATTTTGATCAAGCCCAATTTATCAACATTTTCCTTTCTGGTTTGCATTTTTTGGCTGCTCTTTACAAAACTTTTGCCTAACCCATGTTCACAAAGATTTTCACCCATTGTCTTCTAGAAATGTTATACTTTAGGTTTTACACTTAGGTCTATGATCTATTTTGAGTTAAATTTTTAATACAGTGTGAGGTATAAGTCAAGGTTCACATTTTGCAACATATATGTCCAGCATCTATTGTTGCAACAGCACATATTGAAAGTCTATCCTTTCTCCATTGCATGTTTGCACGTTCTCCTCAGCATGTTTGCCAAAAATCAATTGACCATATATGAGTTGTTTTATGCCCGGATTCTATTCTAGGAGTTGGCCAACTTTTCCTGTAAAGGGAAGGATAAGAAAGATTTTAGGCTCAAAGGCCCTACAGTCTCTGCTGTAACTAATCAACTCTGTCATTACAGCATAGTAGCAGCTGTAATAGACAATATGTAAATAAATAAGCCTGGCTATTTTTTTGTATCAACAAAACTTAATTTACAAAACAGACAGCAGGCCAGATTAGGCTTTTAGGTTGTAGTTTGACAACACTTGCTCTAGTCTGTTTCATTGTTTTGTGTCTGTCCTTTTGCCAGTACCACCCTGTCTTGATTACTCTGGCTTGCAAGTTTTGAAATCAGGTAGTAGTGTGATTCTTCCAACTTTTATCTTTTTTTCAAAATTGTTTCACCATTCATTTAGCCATTCTTCTGCAGAATTGTTTTGACTATACTTTTTGCTTTCCTATTTAAGTTTAGGATATGCTTGCCTGTTTCTATAAAAGAAAAAAATCTGCTGGAATTTTTATTAGGATCACACTGAATCTATAACAATTAGGGAATAATAGGAATTTTAACAATATTGAGTCTTCCAATCCATGAACTCAGATACTTCTTTCTTTAGAGATATATATTTTATAGTTCTCAGCATACAAAACTTACACATATTTTGTTAGGTTTATACATGATATATGCAGTGATATTTTTTATTTCACCTTCCAACTTTTGCATATATATATATATATATATATATATGCAAAATATATATATATAAATGATTTTTGTGTATTGAGCATGTATCCCGCAAACTTGCTAAATTCACGTATTAGTTACAGTAGCTATTTTGTCGATTCTTTGCGATTTCTTATATAGACAGTCATGTCACGTATAAATACAAACCGTTTTATTTCTTCCTCTTCAATCTCTTTGCATTTTTTTCTTTCTTTATTGCACTGGCTACAACCTCCAGTAAGATAGTGAATAGAAATGGTAAGAGTATACAATCCTCCCTTGTTCCTGATCATAGGGGAAAGCATTCGGTCTTTCACCATTAAGTATAATGTTAGCTCTAAGCTTTTCATAGATGTCCTTTATTAAGTTGAGGAAGTTTCTTTCTATTTCTAGTATGCTTAGAGTTTATATCATGAATGGATATTGAATTTTGTTTAATGCTTTTTCTGCATCCATTGAGATGATCACATAATTTTTCTTCTTTAGTCTATTGATATGGTGAATTACATTGATTTTGTTTCAATATTATGCCAGCTTGCCATGCTGGGATGAACTCCCTTGATCATGATGTATTATCCTTTTTATATATTGTTGGATTTGATTTGACAATACTCTGTTGGGAATTTGGGGGTCTATGTTTATGCAGGTTTTCTTTTCTTATAATGGTTTTGTCTGGTTTCAGTATCAGGATAATGCTGGCCTCATCAAATGAGTTTCCTGGGACTTCCCCGGTGGCGCAGTGCTTAAGACTCCATGCTCCCAATGCAGGGGGCCTGGATTCGATCCCTGGTCAGGAAACTAGATCCCACATGCATGCCGCAACTAAGAGTTCGCATGCCACAACTAAGACCCAGCACAATCAAATAAATAAATAAATATTTTTAAAAACATAATGAGTTTCTTATGTCAACCCTCTCAGTACAATTTTCACCCACTTACTTGATGAACAAAAGAGCCTCTTCAAAATGACTCCCTATATGAAAAATAGTGTGCATCAACAAAGCCTCTTTAGGATATGGATGACAAGCAGTAAGGTAGACATACTCATTGGTTCAGTAACTGAACCCAGAACCCCAGCCCCTATAGTATTAAAGAAAAAACTCTAAGCCTTGGCACAGTTGTATATTAGTGTACCTCATTGGTCTCTTCCTGGCTTGGGACTAGCCAAAAAACACATGTTAATTCCAACTGAGTCTTCGTCTATGCAATTGCTACCCTAATTTTTGTTTCAAAAAAACAAAAAACAAAAGAAAATCCAAATTCTCTCTCACTAGAATATAATCTCCTTATGGACAGGGCATATAATTTATTTATTTTTGTATTTGCAATACTAGTACAAGGCTTGGACATTCTTGGGCATTAGCATAATTTATTTAATGAATGAATGAGCACTTTAAAAAGCTACACTTTGTACAGCTTTTCCTTGTACAAAATTCTTATTTCCAAACAGAATAATACTCTCTGAAACAACATATGTCATAAACACTAAAATTTAAATCTTTCACTGCTACTGTATTCACTGTATTCAATTTGTCTTTGGGTTTTACAGGAGAAAAGCAAGATGGTATTAAATATAAGTAATGGTAATTGTTGCTTGTTTAAATGGAAGCTTTAATAAACCTCAAGATCATGTTGAAAGCTTAATAGTCTCAAGTTGCAAGCTACATTATATATTAAGACTTATAATATTACTGGTTATGTATATTCTTTTTGCAGAAATATTTTTTACTTAGGCTTCAAAATCTCCTTTAACTTTCAAAATAACCACAATTTTATACTTATGGTGGCTCTATGTCTTTGTCAATAAGAGAAAAAAAATCTACATGATGTCTTTTTTACATGTATGTGCATCATGTATCAAGGGGAAAAAAAGACATTTCTGAATTCCTTGTCTTTGGGGTGGCTGATCAGTTAGCTGGCCTACACGACAATGACATCTACTGGCACAAGCTGGACTGAGCATCCAGAGGTAATTGTGAATGTGACACAGCAGTCTTTGAGTCTTCCTTTATGATTACTGCCTGATAATATGAGTTGCACCAGCCTGAATTTCTTAAGAACAGAGATCATGGTTTTTGTTTTGTTTTGTTTTTTAATATTTATTTATTTTGCTGTGCCCAGTCTTAGATGTGGCATGCGGGATCTTCCTTGCAGCATGAGGGATCTTTTAGTTGCAGCATATGGGCTCTTAGTTGCTGCATGCATGCGGGATCTAGTTCCCTGACCAGGGATCAAACCCGGGCCCCCTGCATTGGGAACGTAGAGTCTTAACCACTGGACCACCAGGGAAGTCCCAGAAATCACGTGTTTTTGAGCTTTGACTCTGTGGTGCCTAATACTATGCTTGTCACATTAAAGATGTTCTACAAATGTGTTGGACGATCATGAACGTAATTGCCTGTAGTCTAACCTTTTAAAAAGCAAAAGACTTTCCTGGTGGTACAGTTGTTAAGAATCCGCCTGCCAATGCAGGGGACACGGGTTCCAGCCCTGTTCGGGGAAGATCCCACATGCTGTGGCAACTAAGCCAGTGCGCCACAACTACTGAGTCTGAACTCTAGAGCCGCGAGCCACAACTACTGAAGCCCGCGTGCCTAGAGCCCGTGCTATGCAACAAGAGAAGCCACCTCAGTGAGAAGCCTGTGCACCGCAACGAAGAGTAGCCCCCGCTCACTGCAACTAGAGAAAGCCCGCGTGCAGCAACAAAGACCCAACATAGACAAAAATAAAAAAATAAATATATTTTAAAAGCATGGAATCTGATAATATTGTAACAGTGATTTACATTTTTTAAAAAATAATAAAATACTCTAAAATGATGACTCTTCATGTTTGTGATCGAGAAATCTCTTATAAAGTCTAAAAATAAAAGTAAGTCCCATGTTCCAGAAAAATCACACACAATTTTACACACCATTTCACAAAGGGCCTAAATCCCATCTCTCAACTCCAGGTTAAGAACCCCAGATCAGGAGGGAGCAATATGTTTTGAGACATTTCAAAATGCATGTGGACAAATTAAAACAACAATGAGATATCATTCTATACCTATTAGAAACGCTAAAATCCAGGGCTTCCCTGGTGGCGCAGTGGTTGAGAGTCTGCCTGCCGATGCAGGGGACACGGGTTCGAGCCCTGGTCTGGAAGATCCCACATGCCGCGGAGCAACTGGGCCCGTGAGCCACAATTACTGAGCCTGCGCGTCTGGAGCCTGTGCTCTGCAGCAAGAGAGGCCACGATAGTGAGAGGCCCGCGCACCACGATGAAGAGTAGCCTCCGCTTGCCGCAACTAGAGAAAGCCCTCCCACAGAAACGAAGACCCAACACAACCATAAATAAATAAATAAATAAATAAAGTGGTTAAGATGAAAAATTAAAAAAAAAAAAAAAGAAACGCTAAAATCCAAAACATTGGCAACACCAAATGCTAGCAAATATGTGAAGCAACAGGAATTCTCATTCATTGTTGGTAGGAATGTAAAATGTTACAGTCACTTTGGAAGACAGTTTTGCAGTTCCTTATAAAATTAAACATACCTTTATGTATGAACAAGCACTCATGCTCCTTGTTATTTACCCAACTGGGTTAAAAACTTATGTTCACACGAAAATCTGCATACAAATTTTTATAGCAAATTGACTCATAACTGCCAAAAGCAACAAAGATGTCCTTTAGTAAGTGAATGGATAAACAAATTGTTGTAATCCATGCAATGAAATATTATTTAACAATAAAAATAAACTGTTAAGTCACGCAAAGACTTGGATGAACCTTAAGGAGGAAGAAATTTTCCTCTACTCTTCTAGGTTCTTCTGGCTGGTCTAAGAATTAAATTGACATGAGACAGATTAATAGGAGACAATCATACAAAAGTTTAATAACATGTGTACATGGGAGAGACCCAGGAAAACTGAGTAACCCACCAAAATGGCTGAAACCCTCATCTTAAATGCCCTCTTCGGCTAAAGACAAAAGAGGATGTTTCACATAGTAGTTTGGGACTTCAAAGCAGAGGAAGGCAATTCACATGAAGTTGGAAAAGCAAATGTTTGGTAAACAAATGTTTTCTGGGCCACTCAAAGGCAATGGGACACAGAGTGGGCTCTGATCTCCAGGCCCTGCCAAGTTTCCCCTACCACACCTGGCCCATGTTCTTTCCATATATCCCTGGTGACAGCTCTGTTCCGGGAACAGGGCCTTTAAATGCTTTAGGCAGCTAAGAGAGAGGTCAAAGTTTCTTCCTGAGTCTTTCGGGCCTTGATTGTTTTCCATTCGAAATAAACCACAAGCCAAAGAGACATTTTGGGAGGGCCAATTTTGTTCTCCTACAAATGCATATTGCTAAGTGAAAGAAACCAGTGTGAAGAGGCTACATACTGTACATTGCCAACTATATGACATTCTGGAAAAGATAAAACTATGGAGATAGAAAAAGTTCAGTGGTTGCCAGGGGTCAGGGGGAGGAAGGGAATAAATAGATGGAGAACAGGGATCTTTGGGACAGTGAAACTATTCTGTATGATACTGGAATGGTGGATACGACATACATCATACATTTGTTTAAACCCAGAGAATGGACAACGCAGAGAGTGAACCCTATTGTAAACTAAGTACTTTAGTCAATAATAATGGATCAGTATAGGCTCAGTTGCAACAAGTGTACTACACTAATGCAAAATGTTAATAATAGGAGAAACTCTGGGGTGGGGAGGAGGCAGTGGAGGAAGTGTGTAGGAACTCTGTACTTCCTAATCAATTTTTCTATAAACTTAAAATTACTCTAAAAAAGAGTCTGTTCATTTAAAAAATGAAAAGAAATAAACTTCTATCATATTGATATATTATAGGATCTATTTGTTATGGTAAAAAAAAATGCATGTGGTCTTATAAGGAATGAATTGAACAGGTTTACCTTCTAATGTTATTCGCTGCTACAATTTTAAATGACACATAATCTATGCCAGAAGTTTATTTTATAAGGGCTCATGTAATCAAGTCTCTCTAACAGAAGGCTACTTTGCTATTATAAACCCTACAGAGAAAAAGACTTTTTACTTAATTCTTGGGTTGATGAAATTAAACACTTCATTTGGTGTGCTTTTCACTTTGATGTCCCTTAGGACTGAGAATTGCCTTTCTCAGAAAGCACTATAAATCAACTGTGAATGGCTGGTGTGATAGAGGAAAGAAGGACAAGTTTATTATAGCTTCTGCCAAGAGCTCTAGGCACATCTAGCAAGCGGCTGCCAAGAAATGCTTATTGGTGTGGTAGGGAGTTCTACTCCCTGGATCCTTGTGAAAAACTGAAAATTGCTTTTGGCCTGTCAGTTGCATTGTAAAAAGTCTTCGGCTTAAAAATTGATCACCATTTTATCTCAGAAAGCAGAATGGCAGTCCAGCAAATCATGATTCCCATAAGTCCTCATCTGAACCCCTGGTGCTTACCGAAGTGGAAATATTTTTAGCCCATCTCCATAAAGTTTAAAGGTAGGTGGACATTTGGGCCATAGCTTGAGCAATTTCAAGACAGCAGTTTGTCTTCTGGCCTGAGTTATTTGGAGTTTGGGTCTCTCATAACAAAAAATTTTACAAAATAACAACTTCACCACGGGGCAGGCTTAACCTTAGGTAACAGAAAAAAAATAAATAATTGTAAGATAAAATTATAGCTATAACTGTTCATATTATTCAGGTTAAAAGATATTTTAGTGTGACTAAATGTGCTTGGCTTGTGTCCAGGGAAAAGACCCTGCCCCAAATGAAGAGATAAAACCAAAGGAAGTGAATCTCTACAGACCCACTGGAGTCCTACCTTGCTCTTAGCTTGCTTGGGTTGTAAACTGGTGCATATACTGAAGTCTAGTCCACCGGGGCCAATGGAAGCTTTTTGATGGAAAGCAGACCACGTGAGACGGGAGGAGCCTTAGAGAGTCTCCCACTCTAACATCTCTACCCACCCAGACTCTTGTTAGAAATGCATGTATCTAATTTTGTAAGTTGCAATTCTTTCTGGTCACTCACTGTAAACTGCAGTTATACCGGTCACTAACACCCTTGAGTGAATTCATTTGTCAGATTTCACTCTTATGTAGCATCTGGCCCAAAACATGGCTCTAAAGAAACCATATACTCTAAAAAAATCTATTTAAGATAGGGAGGAGGAATGATTTTGGAAGAAGAAAGTATTGGGACACTCGGGGGACTGCCCAAAACTGTAGCAGTAGCAGCAGCACTTCTGCTTAAAGGTATTTATTACAAGCAGCAACAGCAACTAGGCACATATGTTTGCCTCCTACTCAGTATCCAGATTCCTTTGCTGAGAAATTCAGAGGATGAAATACCTAGTGGATAACTGTTATCACCTTTACTAACATTTCCCCCTCCGTTCAGTACTAAATGTTTCACTTGTGAAAATCCTTTGGCCAGACATTAATTTGAGATAATACACTGAGGTCTACTTATCTTTAAGGTAGAGGAATCTGAGCTGCTATACTCAAAGCAGCATCAACTTGATTTTAATAAGTCACTTGTTATCAATCAGACCTATCAAAATAGGAAGAAATGATTGTAGGGGAAGGGGTAATGCTGTAGTGCTAAAACAGGTCATATCCTTAAAACCTGTTTATTAACACATGCCATATATTAGGTACACAGAGTCTAACATTTTGGTCCAGGTCACATGGTTGCTAAGTAGCTGAGTCAGGATTTAAACCCAAGCTCATCTGACTCACATTATTTCCCCCATTATTTCAACATCCTCTCAATGACATAAAATTTCAGCCACTGTTTTAAGTGCTTTATGTCCATTAACTCATTTAATCTTCCCTGTAGTTCTATGGAGTAGGGACTATTATTATCTCTATTTACACATGAAGACCCGGAGACAGTGACAGCAGAAATAATCTGTCCCAGGCTCGGCAGCTAGAAAATGGTAAAGCTTGGATTTGACCCCAGATAGCCTTGACAATACAATAATGTTTCTCGAAAACTCTAACTTGAGATTTGTCTTCTTACAAATGAATTTTGAAATCCTCCCCCCATGGCGATCAGTTTCAGCCTTTAGAAGACATCTCTCTTCCCACTCCCTTTCCACACCCTTGTTCTTCATCTGTAGCAGGTGAGGTCATGAGCTCAGTGAGAGCAGCACACCACAGACATTCAGCAGGCTTGCTCTGAATCAGTGGACAGGATTCAAAGCTTAACTCCCAGCTGTGTAAAATTGGACAAGTCCCATAACCTCCCCCTTAGTTCTCTTGTGTATAAAATGGGGATATTCAACCCTATCTCATGTCATTGTTATGAGGATTAAAAAGGTATGTGTGGGGACTTCCCGGGTGGCACAGTGGGTAAAAATCCCCCTGCCAATGTGGGGGACACGGGTTCAAGCCCTGGTTGGGGAAGATCCCACATGCCGCGGAGCAGCTAAGCCCATGCACCACACCTACTGAGCCTGCGTGCCACAACTAGTGAAGCCCGCGCGCCTAGAGCCTGTGCTCCTCAACAAGAGAGGCCACCGCAGTGAGAAGCCCGAGCACCGCAATGAGGAGTAGCCCCCGCTCGCCGCAACTAGAGAAAACCCGCACCCAGCAACGAAGACCCAACACAGCCAAAAATAAAATATAAAATAAATAAATAAATTTAGTTTTTAAAAAATGTATGTGTGGCTCTTTTCATGCCTAGCGCAGCCATGGCTCATGGTCCCAAGAAGCACCTGAAGCACGTAGCAGCTCCAGAGCATTGGATGCTGGATAAACTGACTGGTGTGTTTGTTCCTCGTCCATCTAGAGGACCCCACAGGCTGAGGGGATGTCTCCCCCTCATCATTTTCCTAAGGAACAGACTTAAGTATGCCCTAACAGGAGATGAAGTAAAGAAGATCTGCATGCAGCGTTTCATTTAGATTGATGGCAATATCCACACTGATATAACCTACCCTGCTGGTTTTATATATGTCATCAGCATTGACAAGACTGGAGAGAATTTTCGTCTGACCTATGAAACCAAGGGTCGCTTTGCTGTTCATCGTATTACACCAGAGGAGGCCAAGTATAAGTTGTGCAAAGTGAGAAAGATCTTTGTGGGGACAAAAGGAATCCCTCATCTGGTGACCCACTATGCTCACACCATCCGCTACCCTGATCCCCTCATCAAGATGAATGACACTATTCAAATTGATTTGGAGACTGGCAATATTACTGACTTCATCAAATCTGACACTGGGCAACAAACCATGGATCTCTCTTCCCCGTAGAAAGTGTATCCAGCTTACCATTGCTGAGGAGAGAGGCAAGAGACTGTCGGCCAAACAGAGCAGTGGATAAAATGATCTCTAAGTGACATGACTTGTACTTAAAGATAACACTACATTAAAAAAAAAAATGTATGTGTGTATGCACTCCAGTGTTCACAGCAGCACTGTTTATAATAGCCAAGACATGCAAGCAACCTAAGTAAGTATCCATCAATAGATGAATGGATAAAGAAGATGTGCTACATATATACAATGGAATACTACTCAGCCATAAGAAAGAATGAAATGACGCCATTTGCAGCAACACAGATGGACCTAGAAAATATCATAATACTAAGTGAAATTATTCAGACAGAGAAGACAAATACCATATGATGTCACTTATATGTGGAATCTAAAAAATAATACAAATGAATTTATTTACAAAACAGAAACAGACTCACAGACATAGAAAACAAACTTATGGTTACCAAGGGGGAAAGGGCAGGGGGGAGGAGTACGGGATTAACAGAAACACACACCACTATATATAAAACAGATAAGCAACAAAGATTTACTGAATAGCACAGAGAACTATATTCAATATCTTATAATAATCTAAATGGAAAATAACCTGAAAAAATATATATATGTATAACTAAATCACTTTGCTGTACATCTGAAACTAACACAGTATTGTAAATCAACTCTACTTCAATTAAAAAAAAGAAAAGAAAAAAATAAATGTGTGTATAAATATTCTCAGCCCAGTGGTTGGCACCGTTCAATAAATGGTAGCTATCATTATTATTAATCATTACCATTATGACTATATTACTGTGTTACTGTTATACCAGGAACACAAATTGATAATGAGAGTGCTTGCCATTTTCAGTTACGTATTTGTGTGCTGTTTCCAAAGGGAGGTACTCACATTTCCAATCCTGGGAAAGATGACTCATACTGTTCTTTCTTCAAAAATATTTGAAGCAAAGTAGTAAGAATTTACTACTTTATAATATGCTTAATATGCATATGCAATAATATGCTTTATGGAAAACACCATGTACCAAAGAATGATGGTTATTTATCACAAGTGTAAAGTCAGAAACTTGAACCTAACTTTTTGCATTAAGCCACCTGGCAGGGATGACAGAGAGGCAGTAGTTATTAAGGAGAGTCCCTTCCAACCCATAAGAAGCAGTGACTCAGCACAGTGACCCTGCCCATGCAGGTCCATTGTTATGAGGCTTTCACTGTTATAAGCCTTTGGCATAGAACCCTGTAGCAGACACTGTGGATCCAACTACTTTTCTTCCTTTCTCCAACACTACTAGAATGCCAAACTCTTTCAAGCATCAGGCAGCAAAATGCTCAGGGAAGGTCAATTCTGCCTCTGGGAATAAATCATAATTGGCCTAAGCCAGTCCTGGTAATCTCATTTCCCTTTATTTCATTGGCTTAAGTATAAAAGTGTGATACATTGGGGGTCAATTAATTACAAGGGAAAGTCAGCTGAAAGTTATTTTTTAAATTCTCTGATGAAAGAGAGTCATATGAGAAGAAAATCCTTTCCTATTGCTGATATTGTCTGATGAGGGCATAATGTTTAGAATGGTAGCAATTATTTTGTGACCATGAGTAGAAAAACAATAAAACTGCAGTCAAGCTGACCAAGAGCTCAAGCATCATTAAACATTCTGGAACTTCTCACATCAAGATTTCTTTTTATATAAGATAATAGACACCCATTTTTTAGCCATGTTTAGTCAGATATTCTGTTACTTGCAACCAAAAGCCTCCTAATTAATTCAAACCATAATTCACTTGGTTCTAAACTAAAATTGATGTGTGAAGTTAGGTGAGCTCCTAAAGCTCTCTGTAAAAGGGATATATTATGGGGAAATAAACAGTACACAATTCAACTTGGCTTATAATAAATATCCCAAACATCCCTCATACATTAAGATGAAAAAAGAATGAAAAGAAGACAAGTTTTAGGATGAGACAGGTATGGACTTGAATCTTGGCTCTGCCACTTAACAGCAGTGTGATCTTAAACAAATTATTTAACATCTCTGAGCCTCACTTTTGAAATTTGTCAAGTGGGAAGAACAATACTTACCTGATAGCATTTGTGATAAGGATCATATAGAAACACATAGAAAGCTTTGTCTTAGTCTCTCTTTTGACTATGCAGATCCTGACACATAGGAGGGCCTTAATTTGGTGATTGTATAATTTGTTGTTTAAACTGACACTGATCCAGGCAACCAAGACATATGGTCATCTTAAGCTTAATAGGTGCCTTAATAAACGCCTTAATAAATGCCTCCCCTGCCCCCAACTCTCCCTTCCCTCTCTCTCTCTCTCTCCCTCTTCCTCTTTCCCTCCCTCCCTCACCAATTTAGGGATATCTTATTTAAATTACTCATTTCAAATCTTGACCATACCCAACATCCAAGTCCTCAGCAAGACGTACCTTCTCTCCCAAATGTGGCAGACAGAATCTCTAGGATGCCCTCATGAACCCCAATTCCCATCATTCATGCCCTTGTATAATTCCCTCCTGTTGAGTGGGGACAAGACCTGTGACATGTTTCTAATCAATAGAATGAGGCCAAGGTGATGGGATGTCACTTCTGTGATCATGTTACCTTATATAAGACCCTGGCTTGCTAGCACACTCCCTCTAGAGACTTTCCTTGCTGTCTTGATGAAGTAAGCAGCCATATCATGAGGTCCACAGGCAAGGAACTGTGGGCAGCTTCTATGAACTGTATGGTCTCTAGGAGTGGAGGACAGCTTCTAGATGTAGCAAGAAGCTGGGACCCTCAGTCCTACCACTAAAAGGAAATGAATTCTGCTAACAATCTAAGTGAGCTTGGAAGCAGTTCTTCCCCCACTCAATCCTCCAGATGAGACCACATCTTGTTTGTGGTTGGTTGAGACCCTAATCAGAGGACCCAGCTAAGCTGTACCCAAACTCCTGACCCACAGAAATTGTGAGACAATAAATGTGTGCTATTTTAAGCTGCTAAGTTTGTAGTGATTTTCTACACAGCAATAGACGATACACCAAATATCTAGCACGGTGTTCTTCCAAGACAAGATGGTTCTCTCCTGAAAGGAAATATTGCTTAAAACCTGTTATAATATTAAAATAATAACAATTTCCCTACATTATGATATGCAAATTGAGAAACAGGCTCAGAAGGATTTACTGACTGTATTAAGAGGGGTAATTAAGGAGAATTTAATAAAGGGTCTGTTTATAATAAAGCTGTGGCCAGGTCTTAGGAAAAGCAACAGAGCCACAATCAGTGGGAAAGTTTTACCACCATGTCTGAAGGAGAAAGAAGCAGTTACTAAAACCAGGGGTGCTGTATGGGAAGGGATCTGGGTAGGTGGGAGCTAGAGGACTAAATACCCTGACCTCACTCTCCTCCCTCCTACTCCAGCCAGTGTACTACTTTTGCTGAATTCAACCAAAGCCAGAAGGAAAGAGGCCCCACTGATGCAATTCATTCAGGCTAGCTTCCCAGGGCAAGGAGCAAGGTGGAAGAGAGTGGAAAGTAAATCTGCAGGGGACACTCAAAGAAATCTGGTACAGGGGCTTACCCAGGATCTCACAGGGAGTTGGTGACAGACATGGGACCAGGACCTATGCCTCTGACCTCCAGACCTATCTTCTCTGGCCCAAAGTAGGTCAGAGACAATGGGGATGATGGGGTGTCCAGAGGAAGAAAAATTCACCATTTGTAGAAGGTTTTCCTTCTCCTACGTAGTGTCTGGTATACAGTACATCTTCAATACAATTTTACCAAATGAAGAATATAAGTGATTAATGAAAGAAGTTTGACCAACTCACCTTCTACAGGGATTCAGCCAGGCATGCTCACAGACCCCTCTGCCCTCCATAGGCATGAGCTTCCCTAACACCATTCCACCCACCCTGAGTGAGCCAAGCAGCTTTGGGTGATGCCAGGTCACTAAGTCCCAGGCTACTTCAGTTCTCTCTCTCCACCTAGCAGTACTTGACAGATGACCCCAGCATCTACCAAACCATGTTTGTCCTCAGGTATCATATGGTCCTAAAACAACCTTCTGGTCACCAGAAATGCAGAAGAACATTAAGGGCTGCAGCCAGATCCTCTTCTACATAAATTCTATATAAGTTGTGTGTCCAGACACTGGTGAGCAGGAAGAACACTGGACTAGAAGTAGGCTGAGCTGGGTCCCAGTGTCTTCTCTGTCCCTAGTTCATACATTCGTTTATTCATTCAACAAACCTCTATTGAGAACCTCTCCTGTATCAAGCACTGTTCCATGTGCTGGAATTACTATGATTTTTAAGACCCTGTATCTACCTTCAAGGAGTTTATACTAACCAGCTGGTCAATTCGGGACAACTCACTTGACTTTAGCTTTCTCATCTGAAAAATATGGATAATAACACCCACTATACTTCACTTCCTTTTTAATAGCATCAGTGTATAGACGGATTTCACATAGTTGTTAGGGAGCAAAATAAAATGACTTATAGGAAAGTGTTCTGAAGAGAAGATAAAATTCTATGCAAACACACTCTTCCATGCAGAGAATTAAAAGACGGCCCTTTCCGGGACTTCCCTTGTGGTCCAGTGGTAAAGAATCCACCCTGAAATGCAGGGGACGTGGGTTCGATCCCTGGTCGGGGAATTAAGATCCCACGTGCCGCGGGGCAACTAAGCCTGTGTGCCACAACTGCTGAACCCCACACGCCTCAACAAGAGAGCCCACCTGCTGCAAACTACAGAGCCCATGCGCTCTGGAGCCCACGCACCACAATTAGAGAGAGAAAACCCGCACGCCACAACTAGAGAGAAGCCCGCGCGCGGCAATGAAGAGCCCTCATGCCACGACAAAGATCCCGTGTGCTGCAACTAAGAGCTGACACAGCCAAAAATAAAAAATTAAATAATAAAATAAACAAACAAAAACAAAATGCTTTAAAAAAAAAAGACAGTCCTTTCCTTTGAGCACCTGCCTAAATGGGAAACATTCTTTGACTTGAGATAAAAGGCAAAAAATTTATACCTATATTACCATTATCATTATTATTATTATTATCATTATCATTATTCTTTATTCTTTCCTATCCCCAGATTATCATTATCATCCCCAAATACCAGCAGCTTAGAGCTGAATTATTTTTTGTTTGTTTTAAACATATGACCACTCCTGAGTATATCCAGAAAAAATAAAAACACTAATTCTAAAAGATACATGCACCCCAGTGTTCATAGCAGCACTATTTACAATAGCCAAGACATGGACGCAATCCAAGTGCCCATCAACAGACGAATGGATAAAGAAGATGTGGTGTATATATACAATGGAGTATTACTCAACCATAAAAAAGAATGAAATTCTGCCATTTGCAGCAACATGGATGGACCTAGAGAATATTATGCTTAGTGAAATGTCAAAGACAAATACTATATGATACATGGAATCTAGAAAATAATACAAATGAATGTACATGCAGAACAGAAACAGATTCACAGATATAGAAAACAAACTTGTGGTACCAAAGGGGAGAGGGAACAGGGGAGGGACAAATTAGGAGTATGGGATTAACAGATATAAACTACTATGTATAAAATAGATAAGGAACAAAGATATATAGTCTAGCACAGGGAATATTATATATTTGTGTTACATTTTCTCTATATAAGGAGGGTGTTTAGTGGTTCACTATATCACACCCCCTTTAATATACATAAGTATCTCAACCCTTTCTGTAGTTTGTTTTAGAAAAAATATATAAAAATTTAAAATTATAACCAGTGTATTGAATAATCCAGACTCCACAGGGTGCAAGCAAAAAACAATGTAGTTTTTTCTCCCCGCTGCCCTTGCAAATCCTCTCTGATTGTTATTTTCTGTCCCTTGGCTGAAATCTTTGGCAGATCTCATAGCTTTTCTTGCCATTCTCGGTAATAAAAGAATGTTCTCCTTGTTTTCAGATCTTAAATAATCCAGTTCAGTGAAACATCAAAACTCTAAACTCTCATGGGATTGAAAACGTCTCTCCTCCCTCCTTTCTGCTCAGATGAAATCAAGATCTGCAGGGGTGATGCCTCAGTTTCTTCTCTCTGTCTCTTGTTATCCTTTCCCCCACCTGCTGGCTGCAGTTTAGAAGCCTTTATAGGTTTGGAGCAGGGGTGAAGGAGAAGCATAAGGGGCAGGAACAGTCCTTGATGAGTACAGTTTTAATCTGGGTGCGCCAGTTTCCAAATGCATCCTCTTTCCTTCTGGGGAACCATTTTGGGTTCTCTGGTGAAGCCCCACCCTTACCCCTTCTGTACCCTCCTGCCTCTGGGATCAGCTGTCTCCACTTCCTTTGATGTAGGTGATGCCTCCTTAGGGGACCTGGACTCTGCTTCCGCATCTGAAGGTTCATCTGTAGCTTCTTCCCGCTGTGGTCCCCTCACCCTTATCAGAAGACCCTCTTGGGCATGGCCAATTTCAAGACAACAATCCATGCCCAGGTTTAATCTGCAGGGTCCACTCTAGCCCAGGAGAAATATGCTTGTGTTCTTGACCTGCTGAAGCACTTTCTACCCTGTCAAATCCAGGTGCAACCCCTCAACTTCAGACTTTTCAGGTGTGAGTTCAGTGTCAAGCTCTGTGTCCCCCCAACTCCAGGGATGTATGTCAAGTTCTCCAAGTGGTTCCATTGAAGCCTATTGCACCTGGCTTCAGATGAAGGTTCAGTCTCTCCCTTCCGCATCCCTCCTTCTTGGAGGCAAGAAGAAGAAATGCACAGCACCCTGCCCTCCTCCCAAGTCTCTTTCAAACTTGAATGCCCTTTATTTTCTCAGACAGTCTGGAAGTGGGTCATGGGCAATGGCAGCAAGATGGGGCCATCCTGAGGTAGCCTCACATTTCCCTGAAACTGAAGGGATTTAGCCTTCAGTTTCAAGATGTGCCTCCCCAGAATGTGCCAGTTTGGTCAATGGATTATTTTGACTTGAAGACAACAGAGGCTCAAAAGACTTAGGAAGAGCTTTTTCCCTCCCCCTCAACTGCCTAAAAGAATTTATTTTTTAAATTAATTTTTATTGGAGTATAGTTCCATTACAATGTTGTATTAGTTTCTACTGTACAGTAAAATGAATCACCTATACATACACATACACCCCTTCTTTTTTGGATTTCTTTCCCATTTAGGTCACCACACTGCATTAAGTAGAGTTCCCTGTGCTATACAGTATGTTCTCATTAGTTACTTATTTTATACATAGTATCGATAGTGTATATGTGTCAATCCCAATTTCCCAGTTCCTCCCACCTTTCCCCCTTGTCCAGCTGGTATCCACACATTTGTTCTCTACATCTGTGTCTCTATTTCTGCTCTGCAAATAAGATCATCTATACTATTTTTCTAGATTCCACATGTATGCGTTAATATACGATACTTGTTTTTCTCTTTCTGACTTACTTCAATCTGTATGACACTCTCTAGGTCCATCCATGTCTCTACACATGACCCAATTTCGTTCCTTTTTATGGCTGAATAATATTCCATTGTATATATGTACCACATCTTCTTTATCCATTCCTCTGTTGATGGACATTTAGGTTGCTTCCATGTCCTGGCTATTGTAAATAGAGCTGCAATGAACATTGGGGTGCATGTGTCTTTTTGAATTATGGTTTTCTCTGGGTATATGCCCAGTAGTGGGATTGCTGGGTCATGTGGTAATTCTATTTTTAGTTTTTTAAGGAACCTCCATACTGTTTTCCGCAGTAGCTGTATCAATTTACATTCCCACCAACAGTGCATGAGGGTTCCCTTTTCTCCACACCCTCTCCAGCATTTATTGTTTGTAGATTTTTTGATGATGGCCATTCTGACTGGTGTGAGGTGATACCTCATTGTAGTTTTGATTTGCATTTCTCTAATAATTAGTGATATTGAGCATTTTTTCATGTGTTTGTTGGCCATCTGTATGTTTTCTTTGAAAAAATGTCTATTTAGGTCTTCTGCACATTTTTGGATTGTGTTGTTTGTTTTTTTGATATTGCGCTGCATGAGCTGCTTGTATATTTTGGAGATTAATCCTTTGTCAGTTGCTTCGTTTGCAAATATTTTCTCCCATTCTAAGGGTTGTCTTTTCATCTTGTTAATGGTTTCCTTTGCTGTGCAAAAATTTTTAAGTTTAATTAGGTACCATTTATTTATTTTTGTTTTTATTTTCATTACTCTAGGAGGTAGGTCAAAAGAGATCTTGCTGTGATTTATGTCAAAGAGTGTTCTGCCTATGTTTTCCTCTAAGAGTTTTATAGTGTCTGACTTTACATTTAGATCTTTAATCCATAGATAAAGGGCCTGGTCCAGGAAGAATGCTATCACCAGAGATGACTACAGAGAATATGGGCTAAGTGTGATGGGCTGGGGGGAACTGGGCAGGGCCTGTTTATTCAAAGTCCTCTCTGTCTCCCACTGTCTCTACATGGCAAGGCGAACATTTGTTTACCAAACATTTGCTCTTGCCATCTTCTTGCGAATTGTTTTCCTTCCCTTAGATGCCCCAGGACGCTACCCACTTCTTAGCTCAGAAAGGCATCTAAGCCTCAATTGTCTATCAGGAGCCTCTCATTGAATTTGTGGGGCTCCTATACATACGTAATTAAATTTATCTCCTATTAATCTCTCTTATGGTAACTTAACTAATAGAGCAGCCAGAAGAACCTAGAAGGGTAGAGGAAAAGTTTTCTCCCTTACAAAGCTTCTGCTGAAACTTTGAGATAACAGGAAAAGTTCATTTAATATCCAATTCCCAAGGTATATTATAATAGTAAATAAACTTTAAAAATGAATATTTTCTCTCAGAGATTCTTAAATTCTCCTTCCAGGGGCAGTGCCCATCCCCCATGTAGTTGAGGAAGATCACTGTTTGTTTTTGTTTTTGTTTTAGCTGTGCCGAGGCATGTGGTATCTTAGTTCCCCGACCAGGGATAGAACCCCTGCTCTCTGCACTGAAGCGTGGAGTCTTAACCACTGGACTGCCAGGGAAGTCCAGACCACTGTTTTATGCATAAAAAATATTAAATCTTCTTGAGCTTTTTCTTGGAGCCCCAGGCATCTTTGAATCCACCCAAATTTGGTACCTGGGATCAAGGATCTGTAGGGACCTCTGCCCAGATATAATATCTAACTTCGGTGAGTTGTAACTGGTGGTTGCATTTGACAAGGTTTACAGCAAAAACTGAAAATGCTGAGACTCTTCGGCCATGCTACAGTTACAGTTCCCTAGGTCATTAGAACGGGAAAGGCTCTGTCTGTCTAAGGGGTCAGTAAGACCTGAGCTTTGAGACATCGTTTCAGCCACTTGTTTGCTTTCCTTATGATCAGGAGCAGCTTGGGGTTGGAATGCTCATATAAGGCCACGAAGTAGAGTCAAAATGACTGTACCCTGGAGACCTGAACATACAACTCTAGCCTCACTGGCCTCATTCTCATGGCAACTGAGCTCACATTGCAGAGAGCAGTGAGCAATACAGTAGCTGTCCCTAGAATGCTGTTTCTCCCTTTGCCGAGAATGGTTCTGAAATATTTGCAGCTCTCCTCTTGACTAGATAATCAATCTAATGGTCTGGATTTTCCCATAAAGACTATATCAATATGATTCTGAGTTTTAAAAGGATTTTAAAGGCCCAAGGGGATATATAAAGGAGAAAATATTCTACCAAGGAGGCTGTAACTCTCAGAGTACCACTCCACAGGACACGATGCTATCAAAGCGTTTTGTTACCAAGGTATCTCTGCTAACCCCAGGTGCCAGCCCAGTAATAGTATAGACACAGTAGATGTGGCATTTCCTCATTGGAGGAATCAGTTCATTTCCCAGATCTTAACAAGTCCTGATGGATTTGGGAATTGGTTTGAAATCTCCTCTAGGAGTTTCTACAAAACTCTACCCTGGATAGGGGTATGTATGAAGTGGTTTCTATTTCTTAAAAGCCCTGAAGATCAGGAGCAGCATTAATTCAGTGAGTTATGGCTCCTATGAGAGCAGTGCTCTTAATCGTCCCAGGTGGCTGTCAACCAGGAGAAGAGGTAGTATCTCCTTCTGAGACGCTAAATGCCACAGTGCAGCAACTCATTGTCCTAAGGTTGTACGTCCCAGAGTCTGGCCACAGAGAGGGGGCACAGGATTCATGACAATGCAAATGAGACTTCTTTTGATTAGAGGTTAAGGGTGGGTGATAAATGAAAATGATTCCTATTGCCTAGCCTGTAATGATAAGTAATTTGGAGATGATTAATCTATTTTTCTTTCCTATTCCTAGATAAGTCTCATCATTCCTGGCTGCCCTCCCCAACCCCCAAAACACACACACACAAAGTTAATGGTTGTTTACAAGTGAATGTCAACCTCAGGTCATGTATGTCCTAGATTGTGCTCCACCATGCTGCCTACGAAGATAATAGACCTAAGAGTGGAAGCAAATCTGATTGTCTGAAGTATTATTCAACTTGAGCCCTGACAAGTACAGAGTGTCAGTGTAACAGCAGCTGAACTTTGAAAAATTCACGTTTTTCTCTTCTGCTTTTCCTAGAAGTCATGACCTTCTCTTTAAAGAGTTAAAGCACCCATCTTTGGGGAAGGGTGGTAATTAGGAATGAAAGAAGTAACAGGCAGTTTCTGACATGTAAACTAGGATTTTGCAATGAGAAACAGTCAAGGGGAAGGAGATTTATTTTCTACATCTCTCTGGCTCCCATTTAACATGTTAGGAGCTAGACTTGGCAAACAAAATCATAGAGCTTTTCCTCTTTCCCTTAAACACTATGCCAAGAAACTTCCTACTCTGTAGGTGTGTAGAAAGAGGATGGATGGAGAAGAAGTAAAAGAAAACCTTCCTCTGTGGTCCCTGGGATGGTGAGAAGGAAAAGAGGGATCAGAGGAAGGGAAAGTAGACAATGAGAAACTCATGCTCCAAGGTGGTCATCTTGTCCTTGTGGGATTCCGGGAGACTTATGCTGAGTGGCTTCACTTCACCATGTAATGCCCCAGTATGATTAGAAGACTGCAGTGCTGAGGTCCCTCCCTGAGAGAAAGAGAGAGAGAGAACTTAATTTGCACTCCAAAGCCTACCTTGCTACCCATGTAACATGGACATAGAATTGGCAGCCAGAAGCTTGCCATGGGACCTGTTGTGGCAATGGAAGAGATGATCCCACTGTGTTTTCAGGATGGACAGCCTGGCCGGGGGCTGGATTGGGGAGAGAACCAGAGGGTCTGCAACCAGAGAGAGTTGAAGGAGGGCCAAGCAAACAAGGAAGGCATGACCAAGCCCTGATTAAAGCAGGAAAAAATAGACAACTTTAGGAGCAACTGAAGTCTGTAGCCAAAACTTGGATGAACTGACCAGTGCACAATCAAAAGCCAGGACAGGACAAGTCCATATGGACCCCCTCTCCCAACCGCATACCATAAGAATACAATAAACTATACCCTTCCCCATGTATTTTCAGATAAGAGGGCAGTGAGAAGTGGAAATGTGGGAAATCTCAGAACCTGAGAAATATCTAATGAGGTGGTTTAAATTACTGGATCAGAATACATTGAAACCAGATCAAATCAAGTTAGTTTTGCTTTGTTTTTTCTTTCCCACTACCTACCAGGTCATAAGACCAGATCAGCTATAGACAAAATAAAGAAACTAAATTTTTTCTAAGTTTCTGTTATCATGAGTAATTTTGCAATCCTGCTACAAAAACACTAAGATCAAATAATAAGTTCACATCATACTGCATTTGACCCCACAAAAATAGTCTTTATTCCTCAGAACTTTGTTACTGATAAAGGTTTTTCTTTACGAGAGGCTTTTGTGCATGAAGAATGATCACTACTATTTGTGCTTTGGTTATTATCCAATATTTTAATCTCGTGGATGTATTAAATGTGGTAGACTACATTATCTGCCCACAATTCTTTCTTCCCCCCCCCTTCGCCATGGTTCACCGCAGGCAGACCATTCTTCCTTACCTCTTTGATGTTGGCCTTGGCCATGTGACGTGCTTTAGACAATGGAATATGGGTAGAAAAGAGAGCCTGTCAGTTTTGAGCCAAGGTATTAAGGTAGTTACCTGTTTCTACTCTTCTCTTGCACTTCTGCCATCTAGCTTGAAAAGATCCTTGAGTAGCCACTGGTCCCACAATAGAAACACTTGGAACATACCTAAACTCAACACACAACCTGAAAGATATCCTCACCAGCCCCCAACTACAGGCCGTGAACATGAAATAAGCGATTTGGGTGTTACACTTTACACATCAATATTGCAGAAGAAACCTGACTGGTGCATTAAGCAATTCGCATTTCTTTAAATAGTAAACAATCAACATTATCCTAAATATTCATACAACATTCATACTGCTGATAAATCAAATCACAGATTTATAAGTCAAATTTCTCAGATATTCAAACATTGATTATAAACTTATTTAATTATACTCTCTAGATAATGACTTAGGAACTTCCCTGGCAGTCCAGTGGTTAAGACTCCGCGCTTCCAATGCAGGGGGCGCAGGTTCGATCCCTGGCCAGGAAACTAAGATCCCACATGCCGCGCAGCCAAAAAATTTAAAAATAAAAATAAAATAAAATAAATAATGAGTTTAAATCACAAATTAACATAGGTTCTTATAAACGTTTTAAACAACTTATAATAAAGACAAAACACACACACACAGTATTATACTGATTACTAGCACTAAAGGGTTTGGGTAGACAAATGACTGCTTCTCAGTTGGATTTGGAATCCAATCACACAGTTCTACCCCAAACCACTGGTTACTAAATTAAACCTCTATTATAGTCAACACTCACTTTTACTTTTAATTAATTGCCTTTCTTATAGATTTTAATTTTTTGACACATGGTTTCTCTCTACAAAATGATATGTTCTTTCATGTTTTCTATGTCTGGCAGTATATAACCAAATAGCTTACCACTCTGACTTAATAGTCTAACCTGAAGGTTTAATTGACAACTTCTGTTTCATAAGTACCTCATTATAATTAGCAGACTATCTAGATTAGGGTTTTGTAAACTTTAAGGTACATGCAGATCACCTGTGAATCTTGTTAAACTACAGACTTTGGTTCAGTAGGTTTGGAATAGGACCTGAGATTCTGCATTTCTAACAAGCTCCCAAGTGATGCTGATGCTACTGGCCCTTGAAACATACTTTGCATAACAAAGATATAGAGATGTCTTCTCCTGGGTGGTTAAGGATTATGTCTATGTAGCCCATTCTCTTCTTTGGGATAACTGGCTCTTTTATTTTCTTGGAATACATTATCTTCTTGCACGGCTATTGTATGTGCTGAATAGTTGTCAAACCCCCATTCTATTGGTTACTTTATACGGCTGCTGGTGTTGAAGAGTTTCTTGGAACAATATCTACTTCTTCTGTTGTTCCCTGTGTATATTCTGTATACAGACATAAAAATAAGGACATTTATATACCTCATAAACAGACTGTGAGGAAAAATTGTGAAAGACTTTGAAATCAGAAAAAAAAAATTATTAACTCTCCTGTCTAGCACAATTTTCCACAGTTCATTGATGGGGTTCAGGACACACTACCACAAAATATGGCACCTTGGCATATTGAATATATTAAGCTGAAGAAATTTGAGAGATGGCGTGTGCAGGAAGGACTTTCTGACCTTACTCTGAAGCAGTTTATGAAACCCTTATGTGAGAAGTGCCCTCCCTGTACTTGGAGGAAAAGAACATCCTTATCTCCAAGACTCCGAGAGGAATCTGAACAGGCCTTGCTGTTTACCCCAGTTTTCTATACTTAGCTCATATCCCTTTTTTGTCCTATCACATTTTTCCGCCACTCTCTACTCTTCATCAAACCTAGCATTAAAACACTCAGGTATGGGACTTCCCTGGTGGCACAGTGGTTGGGAATCCGCCTGCCAATGCAGGGGACACACATTCGAGCCCTGGTCCGGGAAGATCCCACATGCCCTGGAACAACTAAGCCCGTGTGCCACGACTACCAAGCCTGTGCTCTAGAGCCCGCGAGCCACAGCTACTGAGCCCGTGTGCCACAACTACTGAAGCCTGCTTGCCTAGAGCCCGTGCTCCGCAACAAGAGAAGCCACCGCCATGAGAAACCTGCGCTCCACAACGAAGAGTAGCCCCTGCTCACCACAACTAGAGAAAGCCCGCGCACAGAAACGAAGACTTAATGCAGCCAAAAAATTAATTAATTAATTAATTTTTTAAAAAAACAAGCACTCAGGTGTAACCACTTCAGGTCTTCATTTTTCTTATGAAGTGTCTTGTGTCACATAGAACTTATATTAAACAAATTCATATGCTTTTCTCTTGTGAATCTGTCTTGTTCTTGTCCCAGCCAAGAACTTAGAAAGGTAGAAGAAAACCATATTTTTCCTCCACTGTAAACTATTTTACAACTCTGTAAGCTGTAGTGAACTAATAATAGTACAAAGGATTTTTGTCTATAGAAATGCAAATTAACAGTCGAATGCAATTTATTATTGCCTGTGGATATACGCATTTTCATCTATTTGTAAATTTATTTTGGCATTCCTTATTGCCTGTATATATACGTGGTTTTTTTAAATTCTCCTTTGAGCAAGTAGTAACAAAGGGCTGGTACCCTCATTAATTAATGAGTCACATGGATTTATTTTATGTCTACATAAGAATGTCATACAGAAATAATGCTCGCTTTTTAAAATTATCCTTTAGCAAGACATAGAAATTGAAAAGAAAAAAACTACTTACTGTCTTATTCACTATTTAATATCATTAATAAGTAAAAATTAAATAAATCTATTCATCTTCACCATTCTTTTGTCTTATATCCACCTTTTTTCTTACATTTTATTATTTTAACTTTTTTCTTTTGAGTATTATTGTGAACTTAGAAAATAAAAATAATCATTTGATGCTTAATTTTTCAAAATTTAGAATATGGGAACGCCTTTAATTTACACCTACGCCCTTTCAGCACTGACTCTAATGTTTTTTTAAAGAATCTTTGTCTTCTGTCAATAGAAGGATATTTCCTGACCCGTTTCCATTTTTTTCCTGTCATCTGGGAAACTGCTACCGTCCAAGGAGTCCAGGCTCCTTTTGGTGGAGAAAAGTATCAAAGACCCAAATATGGGCATTATAAGTACACATGAGAGCTGGTGGTGAGTGAATGCTACTGCTGCCGAGGCATTGGAGAAGTCACAGAGTTGGAAAATATAAGTCTTTTTGGAGTCTTGAGTTCATACGCATTTTCCCAAGTATATTAAATTGCTATGACCTACTTTTCTCACAGGCTGGGGTTTTACTGACCTCTGAGAATTTTTCCCATGCTTCTGCTAAAGAAAACATGTTAAACTCATAGAAAAACACAGAGACATAGGTTTCCAGACACAAAGAAGAATGCTTGGGGGACAGCTGCAAAACAAAGGTTTCTATCTTAATTCTAACTTATTTCCTTTCCCTAATCTTGTATGGATAGTTATTTACATATGACAAGAGGAGGGAAGAGAGTTGGAAACCACAGAGATTTGGGAAAATCACTTAGGGACATAATGAGGACAAGATATGAACCATGAACAAGAACTCAAATATTCTGTCTTAAACAATCTCCATTCCTCTGGGTTCGAACTAGATTCCCAAACTGGATGAAGTAAAATATTCATCTTAACCTCCCCCTTGGTAGCGACAGAGAGTCAGTGTTCTCCAAGAGCGCTGTAACTGTGGCTTATGATCCCCTGGAGCTTTCTCTAAAACAGGAAATACAATTTTTTTTCCACTGTGAGGTTTTTCACTTTGGCTATGAAAAGCAAGTACCACTTGATTCTAAAGAGTTTTCCTCTTACCAGCTAATTCCCCACTGAGTTTCCTCTCCTTAGTTGCACTTTTCATCAGACCAAATTGCATCTTGCCCCACCCAGAGAATTGGAACCATGACTAATGTCAGATTCTTGGATCTAAGCATTAAATACAGCCACATCTGAGTTAGAGGGCTCAGGCATCCTCTCAGTTCCCATGTGAGGCAGCCAGAGGGTGGAGAGAGAGTACAGCTTCTGTCCCCATGGATTGGCTGTGCTTTAGCACGGAGCTCATGTGACTTGGGGCCAACCTCTCTTAAAATCTAGATTGTTTCTCAAAGACAATCAAATCAAAATTTAAGTGCCCTCCCTTCACACAAACATACACACACACACACTCAAAGAATGAAATGTTGTTGTATTACAATAAGATTCTTCCTAAAACTGTATCACAGATTACCAGGTAAAGAATAGACTTGAATGATTTGTATACACTTTGTGGGAATACTGTAGGGTCTGTCAACTAATATTATATTTCCATCTTGAAAATGACCTCCTCTCTGCTTGTCTGAAGCAAGCAGCAGTTAATGGTGAGTACGAAGCAACAAAGTGCTCTGTTCATTTCTGATCCCTGAGAAGTTAATATTACCCCCAAAGAAGAGAAGTTATCCTTTAAAAATCACAAATGAGGACTTCCCTGGTGGTCCAATGGGTAAGGCTCCACGTTCCCAGTGCAGGGGGCGCTGGTTCGATCCCTGGTCTGGAACTAGATCCCGCATACCACAACTAAGACCAGGCACAGCCTAAATAAATAAATAAATAGTTTAAAAATAAATAAAATTGATCACTTAATCATTCAAAAAAATCACAAATGAACCAAATTTGGGGACACATTTAAGTTACTATCTCTTTGAATCATTTGTAAGAGACAAAATTTGGGGTACCTAGCCTCACAAATGGAGGAGGATGAAGTAATGTATAAAAGATTTTCCATAATCCATGATTATGGATTATTTTCCATAATCAAAGTAATGTATAAAAGATTTTCCAAACCTCATGAGGGTGAGGTTAACAGGAGACCTTATTGCCTTACTTTCTGAAAAGATGCTGAAATTTGAACAGGCAATTCACAAACTCCATTTATCCAATTTTATCACATTCCAGTACTAGGTAAAGTTTATAGACAAGAGGTATTTATAGTCTAGTTAAATTTGTATATGCTTACTTCATTAACTGAATATCTACTATGTGCCAGGTCTTGGGTTAGGACTAATGATACAAAGGTAAGGAGGAAAAACAAATCCCTGCCACCAGAATTTCTTTTGGTACCGATTTTATAAGCAGTTCTTTGACTCTTGCATTTAAATGAAGCAGCATTGGTTGTGAAGGCAGCTAGAAAGGAACGGTCATTTTGCCTAAATATTGAACTCAGTGGGGAATTAACTGGTGGGTAATAGACGTTTCTGAGCAGCCAAAACCAATTTCCCACATTCCAAATACTGAAAGTCATAAGTTGAATCCCTAGTCATGCCTCCTGGAGCATTTATTCCTATTTTATACACAATTTTAGCCATGGTGGTACAGGAAAATACTGGCTCCCTTACAAAGACATATTGTGAGAACTTTCAATGGAGGGAGGGAGAGTCTCCAGCGAGGAAACAGAGTGAAACTGTGCAGTCCTGGTTTACCTTCATCTGATTCTAGTAGCTTTGTTTTCAAAGTATGTTTGACCAACAGCCCACAACTGATAAAAGGGCAAATGGTGCCACAGCCCTATAAAGCTGGAGGTTACCCTGAGGGATTTGATAAGGTGTTACGATTTCATAGCCTTCAGAGAAAGTAACCCAGAAGATGTTATGGTTTTATTGCCCTGTAGCATGTTATCCAGTTTTGTATCTCAATTAGCCACAATTTTTTTTTTTTTTTTTGCGAACAGTATACACATCTGTGTGTGTGTGAAAGCATTCAAGGAAACCAACTCTTTTGTCTAATTGCCTAATTCCTGATTCCCTCACTAATAAAAAGTAGATACATTCGAACAAATACACTTGTTCAAGAATTTTGGTTTTAGAGCTCTGTATTGTTCCACACATTATCTGAGATACCTGCCCTTCAAATACTGACATAAATTCACAGGTATCTCATCTATCTTGCTGTCTTCTTAGCTCCTACCCTGTCTACAGAAAGAGGCAGCCATCTAAACATTCATTCCAGAGTATGTTTTATTGATAGTTTTGATGGCTTTGTGGTTGGGACCAAGAGAGACGTATTCTTAGCTCACAGCAGCTCCCCAGACCTCTCCTTCCCAGCCTCTCATCAGCTGACTGCACCATGAAGGACCTGACCTGGACAATGTAACCATCTGACTATAATAAAATACCAAAGTTCTGTGCCAAGAGAAATGTACCCGGGGTGTTTTCTTAAAGAACTTTGCAGTATGCGTAACTCCCATATATTTGCTGTTTCTGTTCCTCCTTATTTGTTTCCCTAAAATAAGTGGTAAAACTTAAAATAAGAAGAGCCTATGTTGAAGGATTATGAGAATAAATTTTCCCTTTTTTATTTCTGTTCAAATATCTCTCATCCCCTATATATAAGCACTGTTAGCAATTTGGTTTATAATTTGGTTTCCAGACAGTTTTTCTATGTATTTTCAATGTGTTCTGCTATCTTTCCATATCAAAGCCTGTCTTTTTGTATCATTTCCTCACAATTCTGAAAGATTTTCCCAAAAGACTTTGAATGTTGGTACAGCAATGGAATACTTGGAAATTGTGCTCAACCTATTTGGGGATTTAGAAAATTGCTTGTAATTTTTCTGTTTTGTCTATTGTTGGAAAGACTTGTGGAGTATGGGGAAAGGTAGGTGGAAATGTGGAGAAGACGATAGAAAAGAAGCTTAGAGGGCTTCCCTGGTGGCGTAGGGGTTAAGAATCCACCTGCCAATGTAGGGGACACGGGTTCAGTCCCTGGCCTGGGAAGATCCCACATGCCGCGGAGCAACTAAGCCCGTGCGCCACAGCTACTGAGCCTGCGCTTTAGAGCCCGCGAGGCAAAACGACTGAGCCCGCGTGCCACAACTACTGAAGCCCGCGTGCCTAGAGCCCGTGCTCCGCAACAAGAGAAGCCACCACAATGAGAAGCCTGCGCACCACAACGAAGAGTAGCCCCCGCTCGCCACAACTAGAGAAAGCCTGCGTGCAGCAACGAAGACCCAAACAGCCAAAAATAAATAAATAAATTAAAAAAAAAAAAAAAAGCAGGGTGGTCTTAGGCATGGGAAACGTGACTGGAGGTAGGGAAAAGGTGAGGTAATCGGTGTTCTGCAGAGGCGTATCCGCGTTACATGCCTCTTCATAGGATAGATGTTCCAAAATGGTGCAGTTTTTAGTCTTCTGATGTCAAAAGGTCATTTACGGAACACCTGGGCAGGCCCAGTTTGGGGGTCAGTGGTCCCAACCACTCTTGGCCAGTTTGAACTGGGCGAGAGTCAACTCCAGGTCCCTGGGAAACAACTTAAGCCCACCTGTTACTATAGTGACCCATACATCAGAGGTGTTATCTATAGGGGTGGTTAAGGAGTCCTGTAATATATTATCTAGGCTACGTGAAGCTTGGAGGGTAGGCAATTAAAGAAAAAAAACAAGTAAAGCAGGTTAATTAGTAAAGGCAGGTTACAAACAGAGGGGGTTTTAATAAGCTGTTCCCTTATCTGCTGTTCTGTAAGACACACTCAAGGATTTCTAAGACGCCAGCTTCTGTTAACCCTGTGGTTTCAATCCCACGTGACAACAAATTGTGCATTTCTCCTTTGTACAAGGAGGAACAACCATAGCCTTGGCTAGGACCTGTGGTGCAATTAGAGCCACAGCTGTTTGGGTTGGCATGGGTCAGCAGACAGCAATCCTGAGGTTCAGTGTCAGCAACAGCAGTGACAGTGCAGATGGTCACCGTGCAACAGCAGCATGGCCTGGTCAGGGCATGCCTTCAGACTGCTCAGGTTTCCGAAGGCAGTGTACCAGGCACCTTAGTCAACACTGAGTCAGCAGCACATTCTGGAGTTACAGCACCAGGGCTGCTCTGTGGAATCCTCTGGCCTCAAGGGGGCACACTGAGTTTTGGGTTTGCGAAGAAAAATAGCTAGAAGGACGAACATTTGGACATGAACCAGCTTCTTGGATATACAGTACTTGGGGAGGAAAACTCAAAAAATACTGGACTTCCTGCAGTCATGCATGCCACACTAAATTGTATAAAAAAAAGGAAGCATGGCTTGTGAGGATCATATGAGGACATGCTTTTCCACATCACTCTGAATACTTCTTTTTTGCCTCTGCTGGATCCTTTTCCTCCACGAGTTCTCAATCAGTATTCTACTTTCCCTCATTTGTATTCTTTTATTTATATTTATTTATTTATTTATTTATGGCTGTGTTGGGTCTTCGTTTCCGTGCGAGGGCCCTCTCTACTTGCGGCAAGTGGGGGCCACTCTTCATCACGGTGCGCGGGCCTCCCACTATCGCGGCCTCTCTTGTTGTGGAGCACAGGCTCCAGACGCGCAGGCTCAGTAGTTGTGGCTCACGGGCCTAGTTGCTCCACGGCACGCGGGATCTTCCCAGACCAGGGCTCGAACCCGTGTCCCCTGCATTGGCAGGCAGACTCTCAACCACTGTGCCACCAGGGAAGCCCCACATTTGTATTCTTTTATTGGCGGCCACATCCTGAGTCTTCAATGACTTACTGGATATTTTACACATATATTATCTCACAGTTTACCTAAAACCCACCTTAACAAAGAATGCTTATAGGTGAAATTCAGCCTCTGTACCCTGGTACCGAACTGAAACTCAGAGACAGAGTTTTGGGTGAAGTAGAAAAGAATAGCTCTATTGCTTTGCCAGGCAAAGGGGGCCACAGCAGACTAATGCCCTCAAAACTATGTGTCCACCTGGAGGAGGTAATGAGGAGTTTTATACTAATGGTTCAAAGCAGATGGCATGATCAGCTAGCTCATGGACATTTTTCTGATTGGTTGGTAGTGAGGTAATTGGGAGTCGGCATCATCAACCTTCTGTTTCCAACCAGTCTGGGGTCTACATGCTTGTGGGCATCACACAGTTAACTTCTTCCACCTGGTAGGGGTTTCAGTATCTGCAAAACAGCTCAAAGATATTATTATGTATATTCCTTGAGAGGTGGAATCAGGACCCCACCCCAAGTCTGCACTATTGTTTCTTGACTGCTCCCCTCTTGTTTCTGCATTCCCTCCCTTCCTTGATTAGCAACTGTTTGAACCTGCCCTTTGGAAATCAGGGAAGGTCATGGAGGCTGAATGAAGCCTATTTCCTACAAACAAGAAACGGGGGACACAGAAAGACTTTTGTGCTCAGAAATCCCATAGGGTCCTGCTTAGTTCCATGCTTACAAATCAATAAGAAAAAAATATGCGAAAGAAAAATGAACAAAGGACATAGGCAATACAGAAAATGCATGAAACAAAAAACGTAAATGGCCAATAAACATGAAAAAATATTCAATCTCATTAGGAATTTTTTAAATAACACAAAAAATCATTTTTTGCCTGTCATATTTATAAAGGCTTCTAAAACCTAGGGTTCCACTGTCATAATCTGGATCTAAAGCTCTTTTTAAAATGGTGATCCCAATGCCTCCAAGCTTGTAGTCAGTTTTCTTGTCCACTTGGGACTCTTCCCTCCAGGTGAATGATCCCTCCATTCATTAGTTATCTTTACAAAAGGAACAAAGGAGGTCTTCTGACAATTAGAAAAGCTAAGAAACCTCAAAAGGTAGTCTACTACAGCAAAGTAGACCTAATCAAGGTTCAAGCAATAGGTACAACAAGTCTTCTCCAAGCACTTAATATGCAAATATATTTGAGATTTTCTCCGAGAATGACATGTTAACTTATTTCGCAAAGTTGTATTCCCAGGGATTCTATTTCAGGAGAGGAGAGAGGAGAGGGGGATGGTTCACAGCACTAGTATTCTGAAGAACACGTTTTGGGAAATGCTGGATTAAATAATAATAGTTAATATTATTAGCTCAATAAAGGAATACCGTTTGTCTTGCTCTGGCACCAATCTAAGCATTTTTGTAAACCTTATAACAGTTCCATGGGAGGTTCTATTTTTACAGATAAGGAGACTGGGACACAAGAGAAGTTAAGCAATTTGCCCAAAGTTGAACAACTAGAGAGTGGCGAGTTTGACTTTGCATCCAGGCGAAGCCTAGTGCCTAACCTCTGTGCTATATAACCTCCATGGTCTCTTTTTTTTTTTTTTTTTTAATTTATTTACTCATGGCTGTGTTGGGTCTTCATTTCTGTGCGAGGGCTTTCTCTAGTTGCGGCAAGTGGGGGCCACTCTTCATCGCGGTGCACGGGGCCCCCCATTATCGCGGCCTCTCTTGTTGCGGAGCACAGGCTCCAGACGCACAGGCTCAGTAATTGTGGCTCACGGGCCTAGTTGCTCCGCAGCATGTGGGATCCTCCCAGACCAGGGCTCGAACCCACGTCCCCTGCATTGGCAGGCAGACTCTCAACCACTGCGCCACCAGGGAAGCCCCTCCATGGTCTCTTTAAGCTCTAAGTCCTAAGGCTCTTCCATGACGTTTGGTGCTCTATATTCTGCAATACGTGAAAGGACTGTTCCAACATCAGGTAGAAAGGATGCTGCTCCTTGTTTCCTTTGCCATCCATCTCAGTGTTACAGAATAGCACTCCATCTCATCACCAACATTTCTGCCTTTGAATCATGGATCCTTAGTGTCTGCCAAGGCCTTAGAGTAAGAAGACAGATTTCCACTTCATTTCAATTAAAAAATGTTTAAATACACTCACTCTTCAGTATCCTAGGTCGTTTAATAAAGTAAATGAAATTTTCCTCATTTCTAATTCCATTAGGAATAAATGGTTTCTATTGCCAGGGTCTGCTCTAAAGCCTCAAATTAGAGCTTACTCTTGAACAACAGGGGTCTGAACTGCACAGTTCCACTTACACATGGATTTTTTTCAATAAATACATGTAGTACTACACGATCCATGGTTGGTTGAATCACCTGATGCAGAACCATGGATATAGAGGGCTCATTATGGGACTTTGAGCGTTTATGGATTTTGGTGTCCCCGACAGGTCCTGGAACCAACCCCCCCGCAAATACCCAGCGATGACTGTATTGACTAGTTAAAATAGAAGATCTGAGAACCTTTAGATGAAAAGAAAAAGAAAAGGCGCACAAAAACGTAAATGTCTTATTCTTTTGTAGAAACGTAGGCTTATATGCCACTTGCTCTTTCATTTGAGTTATACTATATTGTTTTGTTCTCATCAAGAGAAAGCATAATGCTTTGATAGTGTCAATTATTTTACTTAAAACGTTTCTATGTATTCCTATATAGACCTAGGTAGCAAATTAAAGGGGTATGTATAAGTTTTCAAAATGTAAAATAATGTACAATTTCAAATAATCTTGTAGATTATCATATACTAGAAAGAAAAAATTATTATAGTTACAAAAAGCATGCTCCTGAGTTCCGTGACTAAGTTCCGTGTTCCTGTAGAACACTTGGGGGAGCCTAATTGAAGATTTCTGGACCTGACACCTGATCTTAGTCTCAAACATTGAGGAGTAAAACAGCCTAAGCAAGCAGGCATTCTACATCAAGGAGACATCAATGGGGATTGTGTGTTCTTGCCTTATGAATCCCAAGCAAATAAATCTTGTACTCCATGCAATAAACCTTTAACTTTCAGTATGTGATAGTCTTTCCTGATTTCATAAATATTTATTGAGCGCCTGCAATATGCCAGTCTCTGATACAGCAGTGAAGAAAACACCAACCCTGCTCCTACGGAGCTTACATTAATGGGAGACTCTTTAATGTGTTCTACCACCCAATTATCCAAAAAAGATAATCTCGCCACGTAATCCAATTGTGTAAAATCTGTCTTGGGAAAAGGGAACGGCACGCGCATCCTCGGATCAGCTTGAAATGAAAACTCAGCCTGTGCGGGAAGGACGCAGGGCGCCAAACGCAAGAGGGCGCCCTCGCCTCGCGCCGCTCGGAGCGGCGCGCCGCTGTGACGCGTAGGCTCCGCCCCATGCTCCCTTCATAGCGCCCCCGCCCCCTTGAGCGAAATGCGCAGACTCCTCCTCCGGGCTCTGCTTCTCCTGGAGACGCAGCGGAGTCGCAGAGGTCGCCTCCCCGCGTGCTTCTGAGGTTGGCTGCCGGGCCTTGTCCTACCGCAGTGGCCGCGCCGCGCGGTTCGGGAGCAGGGCGCTGCAGCCGCGGTCCCGGCCTCGGTGTTTGGTAAACAGAAGCCCCAGCGTGCCGGGAGCGTGCAACCCCTCGCCTGGCCCGGCGAGCCCCGGGCGTGAACCGCGCTGACGGAGGATGGCAGCCTCCGGGGTGGAGAAGAGCAGCAAGAAGAAGACCGAGAAGAAACTTGCTGCTCGAGAGGAAGCTAAACTGTTGGCGGGCTTCATGGGCGTCATGAATAACATGCGGAAACAGGTACCGCCTCTGTGGGAGTGACCGACGGCGTCGGGGAGGTGGTCCGGGACTCGGGCCCCTGTCAGCCGCGGCTGAAACCCGCGCCCCGGGGATCGCGACCCTCTTCTTCCTCTGTCCTCGCCCTTCCTTGCATTTTCGCACGCCGGCGAAGCCGCTGTCGGTGGAGGGTAGCGTTAAACAGTTCTCGGGCAAAAGTGCCTCGTCGTCCGCCGATGCTGTGGCTCCTGACTCCTATGGGGCCCCGTGGGCCGGCATTCGGCGTCGGGTATCGGTTGTATAACAGCTGTGCCCTAGTTATCTCTTTGTGAGGCGAGGATCCCTCCATTGGCCAGCCGTTTTAAGGTGTCGTGAGATCTCGGGCGAAGAACCCCACTGGCACAGCCCAAACCGAAGCCCCCCAAGGAAGGGAGAAGCATTGCTGGCCTGACATCAGCTCCTCTAAAATAAGGATCCCCGCCCCCCTTCTGTGTTACCAGGGTGGAGCTAGTAGAAGACAAATCCTCCTGTACGTGTTAATTTAGAGCAGAAACAGCCGTGGATAAATAACCGTGCCGCCTTTTAAGGGCACCGTGCGCCTCTGTTGAGAGGAGTTCTTTGTTCTTTGATGTGTGGCGTATTAGTGAAAGTCTTCAGCACGTCGGCGAAAGGTGGGTTATGAAAAGAATGGGTTTTAACGCCAGAGAATGTAGACTAGAGAATCTATTTGTTTTAAAATTCCATAGCATCTTATACCAGTAGGCGTAGAAAAGTCACTTGGTTATTTTCTCGTCCTGGCAGCTTTATTTCTAGAAATACGCATCCAGGAAGATTTGTGGGAATGTTTCAGTTTTGTGACCGTGGTCCTCTTTTTCATGACAAAAGCAGGACATGAGTATAAGTAACTGCAAAACCTAGTTTGCTCAGCTGGTGGTGCTGAAACCACACAACCCAGATTGGGACTGGAACCTACAGGCAGGGACTCGAATCCACCGTCTTTTAACTGAGATCACACACCTGGTCTCAGGTCTTTAATGAAGCTCAGGTTCTTTCTTTGTTTTGGGGGGGTTTTTTTTGGCTGCGCAGCGTGGCTTGTGGGATCTTAGTTCCCCGACCAGGGATTGAACCTGCGCCCTCGGCAGTAAAAGCGCAGAGTCCTAACCACTGGGCCGCCAGGGAGTTCCCAAAGCTCAGGTAGTTTATGTCTCATGGCAGAAGGAATTCATTGAAAGACAAGGTGATAGGTAAGAAGTGGATTTATTTATAGAGATACACATTCCATAGACAGAACGCAGTCTGTCTCAAAAGGCGAGAACGGCCTTGGGAGAAACACACTTCACAGACAGAGTGTGGGCCATCGCAGAAGGCAAGAGTCCCCAAAATATGGGGTGGTTCGTTTTTATGGGCTGGGTAATTTCATAGACTAATGCGTGGGAGGATTATTCCAACTATTGGGTGGGGGGGGAAGGGGCGGAGATTTCCAGGAACTGGGCCACCACCTACTTTTTGGCCTTTTATGGTTAACCTCAGAACAGTCAGGGCACTGGTGGGTGTGTCATTTAGCATATGCTAATACATCACAGTGAGCATGTAATGAGGAAGAAGGTCCACTGGAAGTCAGATCTTCCACCATTTTGGACCTAGTTGGTTCTAACCAGTTTTTGTCATGTTCTATGGCTATGTCATTCTTTTAAAGGTTGTGCCCTGCCCCCTTTCCTCCTGTTTCAGTTCTGATGGGACTGTGGACAACAGTAGAGGAATTTAAGAGTTTTATGAAGATATTAACTTTGGTTTCTTTAAGCAAACTCTGCTGGGGTCTTGTCTTTGTTCATCAGCTCCTGACATTGTGCATGAATGCAGTAGGTATTTGTGGGAGTGCCTTTAAATCTTGCCTGGTCTTCGGGCTGAAGTAGCTGTGAATGCTTGAATTCAATATTTTATGTAACTTTCATGTATCTATTTCCATGTATACATTCATGTTCCTTTCCTGTGAACCTTTCTTACATTTAGGACACCACTGACTTTGCATTGCTGATGAATTTAACTAGCGTCTGCCTCTAAAACGTAATTGCACCGCAGTTCACCAGTGCCCACATTTGTTTCCAACAACCCTCCCACTCCCCCAAATACGTGTTTTCATATGCAGACTGTAGCATTGTAAAGCATTGCCTCATTCCCTGCGTAGATGGGGAGCAACTGGGTTGCAGCATCAGATGTTTACTTGAGGAGGAGGGGATTGTCTGAGACTGTATGTTTAGCTTTTGGGGTTTAAAAATTGATTCATATCCATTTCTTAGACTTAGCTTTAAACAATATTAGCATCTACTTATTTACTGTTAAAATAGAAATACAGTTACTGAAATACCAGGATTCTGTTACTGAGTAGGAAGGGGAAAATGGATGCTGGGTGAGACATCAGGAATTTCTTCGACAATGGTTAACTGGCCTTAATCTGCCAGTTTCTCCTTTTGTCATTGGCTTTGCTTGTTATTCAGACAGTTCTCCAGTAACACTTTTACCAACTTCTTGGAATCCTGCATCTTTTGTAAGGTGGGCAGCTTCACTTTGCAGTTGATTTACATTATACATGTATTGTTCTGTTTAACATAACACAGAAGAGGCTCACCAAGAATGACTGACAAGGGCAGTTGATGGGAAGTGGCAGAAATAGAAGCTGGTCTGAGCCAGAGGAGGAATGTTTGAGTGAGGACCAGTTTTAAAAGTGTTCTTCTATGGTGAATACTTTTGTGTTATTACTATTTTTGCTTTCCCTTATGATCTCATTACTTTGGGGATCAGGGTAATGAGTGCCTGGATGACAAGGGCCCCCAGAAACATCCCTATACAAATTTAAGAACACTGTGAAATTAGAATTCCTGAATCCCAATTCCTGCTCTATCATTAATTAGTTTTGTGATATTAGAAAAAGATTTAGGTCATTTCATCTCTCTGTAGCATTGCAGCCAATCTGTACGTAGTGGTGAAAGGGGGTTCTGCTGAGCCCGCAGCCTCAGCTTCCAGTGGAGCCTTTTCCTCCATTATCCTTTCAGTCATTTCTAGCCTTTTGTTTTTAAGTAAACTTTACAATGAAGTATAGGATTCACGAAAAGGATCCACATCATAAATGTGCAGCTCAAAGAATTATTGCAAAACGAACACACCCCCTCCAAGAAAAAGAACTTGGCTAGTACACCAGAAAGTCTCCACCTTATGCCCTTCTCAATTGCTACCCCCTCAAAGGTAACCACTATTCTAATTTCTGCTACCATAGATTTGTTTGTCCTGTTTTTGAACTTGTATACATGGAATCATACAGTATATACTTGTGTGTCTTGCTTTCTTAAAGCTAGCATTTTTTTTTAATTTTTGAATTTTATTTTATTTTTTTATATAGCAGGTTCTTATTAGTTATCCATTTTATACATATTACTGTATAAATGTCAATCCCAATCTCCCAATTCATCCCACCACCACCACCACCACCCCGCCACTTTCCCCCCTTGGTGTCCAAGTCTAGAAACTGTCATACAGAGTGAAGTAAGTCAGAAAGAGAAAAACAAATACCGTATATTAACGCATATATGTGGAACCTAGAAAAGTGGTACAGATGAACCGGTTTGCAGGGCAGAAATTGAGACACAGATGTAGAGAACAGACTTATGGACACTAAAGCTAGCATTTTGTTTGTGAGATTTATCTATATTGTTGTGTGTTGCTCTAGTCCCTCTTCATTGTATGTAATATCCCATTGTATGAATACACCAGAATTTATCCATTCTATCATGTTGGGTATTTGGGACTGTTAAAAGTAGTACTGCTTTGAATATTTTTGTACATTTTGTACATGACTCTTGATGTGTACATGTATGCATCTCTGCATTTTTGTTGGGAAATACCCAAGCGTGGAGTTGTTGAGTCATAGGTTAGGCTACATTCAGCTTTAATAGATCCTGTGGTACAATTTCCGAAGTTGTGCCAGTTCACACTTTGGCCAGCTCTGTATGAGAGAGGCTTTTGCTCTACATCTTTGCTAACACTTGATATTGTCCGTCTTTATAACATTAGCCATTCTAGTGGATGTATAGTGGCATCTTATTTAATTTGGTTGAGCACCTTTTCATTCATTTTTCCAACTTTTTTTTAGATTAATGTTATTATCTGTTACGCTAGAAAGGGGCTCTACAAAGCAGGGCAGGGTCATAGTCACTCTTGCAGGTACCCAGTGCTATTGCTATTGTGTTAATGAAGTCCAGAAGACCCTTAACAATTGAGAGATGTTTTGAGAACTTTCTGAGTACCACTACAGTTCACAGTTTCCTCAGGTTAAATGAATTAAAACATAATTAGAATTTAAAAGCTTATGTTAAAGCCCCATTGAGAGTTAAGTGAGAGAACCACAAAGCTGATTTGAGGATTGGATGCTGGGCAGTCACCTGGGCTCACTTACTAACTAAAATGACTCAGCTTCTGTATACTCACCTCTCCAAGACTGTCAATTACTACATGTCATTAATCTTTAGGGTCTCTTGTGAATAATCTAAACCTTCTGCATTAAATCCTCAATAATAGAAACACTTCTCGAGCACTTATTCTGTACCAGCCATTCTCCAAAGTGTTTTATATGCTTGTCTCATTTAATTTTCATAACAACTCCCATTGACAACTCCCATTATCCAGACCTTCCTATTCTTAACTCTATTCTGTTTTCTCTTTTTGTCTGTCCAGTTTAGGTGATATATCTTTCTCTTCACTGTCTCTTCAATGTCCTAAGCTTTCTTGGCCCTCAGTTCTTTTTTCACATCCTTTGGGCAAAAAGCATTGATGACTGTTTACCTTCTTTGTGCAAGGCTTCTAAGCACAGCTGCAGAATATTCCATTACTGGGCAGTCCTCTGCCAGGTGAGTCCAAACTTCAGCTGGGCTGGCAGTACTACTGGTGAGCAGTTCTACTTACTGTTTATTTTACTGTTTTCCTCTAACCCAAGCCCTTACTCTGTATCCTCATCTTCAGTACATCATCCCTCTTTTGACATCACAAATAAATAGAAGTCATTAGTCTGGAACTATCTAACTTTTAACTTTCCACCACCAAATCTATAAACCTGTTTTGGCACCTTTTTTTATTCTGCTGCAATGGATAAAGCCATTTAAAGCCAGTACTTTCACCTGGGCTATGACTTTCTCAGTACTAGTGTAGTCAGAAAAGTTACACCATTAGTTATTCTTTCTTTGTTAGGCATCTTTAACTTCTCCTTCTCTGCTGGATTCTAGCCATCAACATTTAGGCATGTTTTAACCTCTCTAGCCTTTAAACTAACCAACAAACCAATACACTTATTCTTAGTCTCAATATTTCTCTGTAAATAATATCCCTCTCCCCCTTGTTAAAACCAAAAGGTGGGTTGAGTCACTGCCTCTTGGCTCACTGTTTATCTATTCCCCTATTTCAGTTTGGCTTTCTAACTTATCCATTTAGATGAATACTTTTTGAGAACCCATTGTGTGAGACCTACTTACCATAAAATGGCAGGTACAAGAGACTGATAAAAGGCCAGTGTGACTGGAGCACAGAACATAAGGGGAGGATGGTGCAAGATGAAATTGGAGAAGTAGCTAAAGATCTGCCCGTGTATAGCCTCATAAGTCAAGTTAAGGGGTTTTGTCTTTATTCTAAAACCCTTTCAAATATATGTGTGTATGAGAGGAGGAATAGGTGTATCAGTTTTTCTTTTGAAAAAGATGATTGACTGCTCTATGGTGAATGAATTAGCTCTCAGAGTAGAAGCTGGCAGACCAAACAGGAAGTTGTTACAGTAGCGCAGTGAGATGGTCTTTTGGACTAAGGTGATAGCAGCAACTGGCAATATCAATAAAGAAAAGATTATATATTCAAGAGATTTAGGAGGTAAGATCAACAGGACTTAGTGATGGTAACGATATGTGGTTGTGATGACTAAATTAGAAAAACAAATTAAGATAACTTAAAACAGAACCTGATAATGAGTAAGCTCTCAATAAATGTTGGCTATTTTTGCTGTTGTTGTGATGGTGGTGGTTGATTGGATGCTGAGGAGTTCTGTACAAGATGTCATTTATGACCTCCAGGGTTCTGAAATGCATAACTAGATGGATGATGACACAGTTCTCTGAGAGAGGAGATGCTGGAAATGGATCAAGGCTTTGAGGAAAGGATTATAGTTTGTGTTTTAGATAGTTTAGTTTGCAGTGCCCCTGAGACATTAAGGTATCTGATGAGTTGACAGGTCTGGAGAGTTGTGGGTTAAAAGTATAAATTTTTGAGTTATCTGCATATAGAAGATAAACTTCATTGAAGCTGTGGAGAGTTAAGAATCTAGGATAAAGGCTGGGTAGGGAATGAGCCTGTAAAGAAGACAAAAAAGTAGTGGCCAGAAGAGTAGGAGGAAAATGAGAGTTTTGAGAATCAGAAGAAATTGTTTCAGAAGGAAGATGACAAATTTTGATGCCTAAGAGAAGTCAGAGTAAGATTAGAACTAGAAACGTTTCAGAGGATATAGCAACAAAGAGGGGTTTATTGACTGTGATGAGAGTTGTTTTGATGGGGAGACGGATGGAAGTCAGATTAGTGTGAGTAGGATATGAGAAAATTGAGACAGTTCATTTGAGATTTGACCCTGAAGGGAGTGAGGGAATCAAATAAAGGCTTTTTAAATGGAAGATGTATGTGTGTTTAAAAACTAGTAGGAAGAATTCATTTGAAATGGCGAGGTTTAATATGTGTGAAACAGAATGGGTGATTGATAGATGATTCCTGAGATGAAGTCCAAAGTAAAGGTGAGTAATCTCCTATGGGAGGAGGATGGTTCCTCTTCCATAGGAGTGGGAAGGAGGAGAGGGTTGGTAGGTACATAGGAGGGTGTGTTTGGAATCAAGAGAATGAAGGAGTTCCTATCTAGAGGCTTTTGTTTTCTCTGAAAAGTAGGAGATGAGATCATCTGCTAAAATGAAGGAGGAAGAAGATGAAGCTGGAGGTTGAGGAAAGTTGTTTTTGTGAAGAATAGAAATGGTATGATGGCTGGCAGTGTGGTTTTGTTTTGTTGCTGTTTTGGCCGCACCGCGTGGCGTGTGGGATCTTAGTTACCCGACCAGCCAGGGATCAAATCCATACCCCCTGTAGGAGTCCTAACCACTGGACCGCCAGCGAATTCCCAATATCTAAGTCGTCATCTTTTTTTTTTTTTTTTTTGCCACACCGCACAGCTTGTGGGATCTTAGTTCCCTGACCAGGGATTGACAGCAGTATTTTTTGAGGTTAATTATCATGAACTTATAATGAATATTTATCCTTAACCTGGCCTTCAAAGCCTTGTCATAAAGGTTCTATGACTCGCTTCCCTTCCTACTCATGCTTCAGTTCTTTATTTTTTTTATTTTTTAAGATTTTTTCATGTGGACCATTTTTAAAGTCTTTATTGAATTTGTTACAGTACTGCTTCTGTTTTATGTTTATGGGGTTTTTTTGGCCCCGAGGCATGTGGGATCTTAGCTTCCCCGACCAGGGATTGAACCCGCACCCTCTGCATTGGAAGGCAAAGTCTTAACCCCCAGGGAAGTCCCTCAGTTCTTACTTTAAAAGCCACTTCTTCCCTGAATGCCCTAGATTATGTCAAGCCTCTCTATTACGTATGCTCTTACAGCACTCTATTCCTTTCTTTCATGCATTTATCAGCTCTATAAAGGCAATAAACACTATTTAGTTTAATGCATGTCTTTGCTACTAGGCTCTAAGCTCCATGAGGGCAGGGACTGTGTTTGGCTTGTTCAGCTATATTGCCAACATCTACCACATAGGTGCTCAAATATTTGTTAATACAATAGTTGATATCATATGTATGGTTGATAACACCTAGAGGATGAGTGGACGGAGGATCTGGGTAGCATCAACATTTTAAAGGATAGGAAGAAAAGTGCATTGGAGATTAAGGTGTGGGAGGAAGAAAGACAGCAGGGAATAATGTCATTGAAACCAAGATTAAGTTACAAAGGAGAGCCAGTCGGGAGTATCCAGTGCTATAGGGAGGTCAAAAAAGAGAGTGTCCAGTGGATTTGAAAATTGGTGGTTTTAGCAAGTAAAGTTTTAATGGAATGGTGGGGGGAAAAAGCAAATTTTAGAGGACAAAGCAGGGACAGAGTGGGGAGTACATGGAGAGGAAACTGCCCCCTTTGTGGCCCAAGCTTTCCCAGATGGGATCAATGTTCTGCTAAACTCTGTAGTATCTAGTGCATACTGTCATCATGACACCATATGTGTATTGAATAAATGAGTACAGAAGCACATCTTAAGAGAGACATGATTGTCTCTCTTAAAATTACCTTCTGAGAAGAAGGGGGACAGTCAAGATTTGGAAGATGCGAGAACCAGGGTAGCCCCAAAAGCCTCTGGCCTTTTTCTAGGACACTGTCTTCATTGCACCTCACCTCTGACTACTTGCAGTCTGTTTCTCTTTCAGAATTTCAAATCCTGGAGAGAGAGGATCTGATAGACGTAGTTTGGGTTAAATGTTAATCCTGTGAATAAATTATCCTAAGCAGAATAGGGCCATGTAGCACAAACATGATCTTGAAAGGCCCATGTATTGAGGCCATTTCCTGAGAAGGAAGAATTGTAAGTCAGGTGGCTACTCCAGTTGGCATCTACTACAAAGATTCATATTAGTGAAATCACTGATAAATTTTTTAGTACATAATATAGCAAATAATTTAGTTACATTCTGTTGAGCTGTCAAAAAATGTGGTTGATTAACATTTACGAGAGACACTCTTAAGAATATGCCATCTTAAAGATGTTTTAACAAAAAAAAGAATATGCCATCTTATTTCAGGTTAGCTTACTAGAAAATGGTGTGCCAGGATTAAATGAGTTCTGCCTTAGACCTTCTCTTTGAGTTGCAGTTAAATTGAATCACAATTTAATATTACACTGTAAGCTATTACTGTGAAAAATTATTTTTAAATGGTTTTGTGTCTTCTATAAAACTTCTTTTAGCAATTTTGCCTTTAGTAACTCATTGCTTTAGGAAGCAGCATGCTATAGTGGAAATAACATGGACATTGGATTCAAACAGATTTCTGGGTTTGAATTCTGCTGTCTTCTTACTAATTGTGTGACGTTGAACAAATCGATTCTTCAGCCTTTTGTGTTCTTATGTGCACAATGATCATAATATCCTACCTTACTGATGTTGGGACTAGTGAGAGAAAGAATGTGAAAACTCTTGATAAATTATGCAGTGTTACACAGATACTGTTGGTATTGTTATTATCACAGTGAATCTGCTGGGATTCTTGGTTACCAGCAACAGAAACCATTCTGTCTTAAGTAAAAGTAATTTATTGCAAGGGTATCGGGAACTTACACCATTCACCGTAGACTGGAAGATGAGCAGTCCTGGCAAACAAGCCCAGGGATTCTTTGGTAGCTAGGCTGCAGAAACCCTGGAGTCAAGGTTACAATGCAGGAACAGTTTTGACGACTTGCTGGTGCCACCATAAAGACATCCCATTGTCCCCGACACACCGCCCCATCTTTCTGTCATTCACCCAAGATTCAGAATCCTGGAAGTAGGTATCTAATTGGTTGGCCTTAGATTGTTTGCCAGATTAGGGCTCTGCTAAGGAGTGAATAGAAGAATTATCTGACTTACTTGTTCCATAACGAGAGGCAGGCTCTGAGAATTGCCCTCTCCCCAAGATAGTTCATAATGAGGATTTTTTCCAGAAATGAGAGTTTGGGGTTCTAGGAGGCAGGGGAAATTGGATGCTAGATTGCCAGAATCCACAAATATCCACTATGACCTATACTTTAGGTGTCCATTGCAAACATGCATGCCCTTATTCTGTCCTATAATTTTTTTTAAAATTATATATATATATATATATATATATCACCAATTAAATTTTTTCACTTACCATATCTAACTCCAAGATCACTTGGTGATATCCATTTCTTCTATAGGCATTTTAAGACCCTAAGGGTATATGTAATAATAGATGCTTTATATGATCGTGGAGGGGAAAGGAAACTAGTTAACACTTAGGTAAATATAAAAGCAAAGATGAAAATAAAAGTAGAAGCCACATTCATTGTTTATTATTTTTTCATTGTTGTATTTGTGACTTCTTCCTTCACTGGCTATTCCTATTCTTTGTCTTTAGCCAACCCCTTAAGGTTCTTTATCTGATGGGGTGACCTGATCTTTTATTCCTAGGTATCTTGCACCTTTGGTCTTGCCTGTATAGGGTTACTTTAGTCTTACATTAACATTTACCACTGCAGTTGGCAGTACTAGTGTTGGGTCTGGGATTTGATTTTATGCTACTTAAAAGCTGATTAGTTAGCCTGTTGCTGTTTAATGGATGCTGGCAGAAGACATGAGACTCCTAGGTCAGAGACAACAGACTTGATTGTTCACAGCACAGCATCACCAGCATCAGCATGTATGCATCAGTTCCCCTTGCCCCACAAGTACTATGAGGGTGACATGGTGGGACCCAGATGGATGTTAGGGTTTGTGTTGCAGCTAAGGAATAAACAGTAAGGAATCTGCCACTTTTATAGCAAATGATAGGCAAGCTTGCTGTTTATCCTGGAGGGGAGACATTATCTCACCCTTATGGTCGCTTTCTGCCAACAAAACCCTGAGAAATGATGGCCTGGGTAAAAAGTGATAGAGCCTTGCATTCTTGGCATGTCCAGGAAGCTATGCAGGAACTCGAGACCCATAGAGAACTGTCTCTCCCAACAACCAGAAGGTATCCAAGGGGGTCCCCCGAGTTCCAGTCATCTTCTGTCCCATGGAGGAAGAGCAACAACTTTTTTCTTCATGGCCAGGATCAGGCACCTACCCAAATGTAATAACTTTTTACCAGTGGCATGAGGAGGCCAAAATGGCCAGGTCACAGTCTTAACTGTCCATTCTGTGGAAATGTTGTTATATCGCTTGATTAAATGATTCTTCTTTTAGGTCCCCAAATCTCTAAACTGCTAGCAGAACCCACCTCCAGAAAGACTAATTGCTGAGATCAGAAACAAAATTTCTGTAAATGAATCCTTAAGCATATTAGTGAGGGGAGCCTCTTCCATGCCTTGGTTGCCAGGCTAGTTCTGGCTAGAAACCATTCTATCTATACAAATTAAGAGAAATCCACTTAATTTGTATAGATAGAATGAAAATGGATTGAAAATGGTTTCAGCTGCTTAAAGAAAAAGGTTTGAAAACCACTGATCTGAGGCTTTTCCCTGAAAAGAGAATAAACTGTGTGTGTCTTTCTATGTCTAAGCGGTGTTGAGAACAGAGGATTTGCAGGGGTGGTCTTGAGCAAAGCCTCATCTTCCAACTTTATTTTACTAGAGAAGCACTGCATATGGGGGATTACCAGGTAGTTGCCCATCTGTCAATAGGGTGTTCTATTATGTCTCAGTTGGCTGTTGATCATTACATAAACTCCCTGAGTTGAGAATCTCAGAGAGCTGAATGGTAGAATTCAGGCACCAAATCCCCTCACAAAAGTTGGCTGGACAAAGTACTGTGAGTTCGAATTGCCAGGTTTGCTTTGTCTTTTAGTTGTTCTGTTTTCTTACTGGCACAGGGAGTGCTTTGTTCTATCTTAAATGCTGACAAGGCATCCTCTATCAATGACTGTTCCTTTTTGTAGCCTCTGAAGAACAGTTGAAGAGGTTATTTACATTTTTACTCCAGAAAGCTCTGGAATGGGTCGATACCTCTTAAGTTAACTCTAGACTGGAAGGTCATTTCCATTTCTCATCTCAAATTTTTCTCAGCCAAGATGTCATTCATAGCTCTCCGGATTGTCTGCAGTGAACCGAATGACAGCACTCCATCTAATTCCATACTAGCGACAGAAAATCCCCCAAATTTGTCTGTTATGAACCCTCTTATTATTAAATTCCCACATCTATAATCTCCCTGTAAATTAAAATTGAAAGGCAAAAGTTTGCTCTCCCTGGTTTCTTAAACTGCTCAGTCTCAGCCAGAAGGCGTTCACTTAAGTGTTTGGGTCAAGTCAGGGTAACTTCTTCAGCAGCTTCAGCATAGGCTGTCTTCCACTGGAATAGATTAAGTTAGTTTAGCACCTCCAAAGCTGAACATCTCCAATTTCAAGGTAGTTTGTGTCACGTGTTTTCAGTATGTCAAAGGGTCTCTGGGACTTTTAAGATTAGCATAGTGTCACCCCCACCCCTACAAACCTGAAAAGATACAAGCACATCTCCTCTCTCTACAATAAATAGTGCAGATGTATACAGTCCTAACCCACCTTATTGTTCCCAGCCAGAAACAGATAGAAACTTCATTTCTGGAGGAACAGGGTTTTCAAAGTAAGAAAATCTTGGCTTTTGGTTTTGACAGATTGCCAGTCTGTGTCAGCTCTCTGTAATTGATAGACCCTAAGACTAAACTCAGCTGGGAGGAATCACTTATCAAGAGGCTAATAGGGACACTATGTTTACTGGATAGGGAAGGAATTTCACATATGCATAATAATGTTTCATTGGCATATGATACATTGTTTTTCATGGGCAAAATGTTAGGTATTTGCCAGGGGGATTTCTCAGCTGCTCGGTCTCTTAGAGTTTCTTTTTTCCCCTTGTTGTCCATCCTGCATGTTTAAAGATTAATTTTCATTTCTTTTTTGAACCCTGTGGTCCTGGCCACTCAGTGCAGAAATGATTGAGTTTTGTCTAGTGACAAACTCTTCCCTCCCTTTTGGGAGGAGAGTGATCCACATTTGTAACAGGCAGTTGTGCAGAGCACAGTTTGTGGCCCTGAATTCTCTGCAGTTCTAATCCTCCTGGTTGTTCTGCACCTTTGTGTCCTCATTAGAAGCCTCACCTCCTGTGAAATTCCTTATATATATACATATACATGTATATATTTAAAATATATTGAAGTATAGTTAATTTACAATGTTGTGTTAGTTTCAAGTGTACAGCAAAGTGATTCAGTTTCTTTATATACATTAATCCTGTCTCTTGGAAGAGCCTTTTCTTTTTTCCCCTCCATTTGTCTCAGCTGGAGTGTGACCTTTAACAGATTCCTCTAAGGCCTGTGGCCCTTTACAGTGTGCTCCTCAAAACCTTGCCTTTCTTCATTTTTTGTTTTCCAGGCCTTGGAAACTTGGTGGTAGCAGACACATTCCTTTCTGTTACCTATTTGTGTCAAAATGGGCTGTGTCTTTGTGTCTGTTCCTTCCAGACAGCCCCAGCTGAGTTATTAACCTGTTTTTAAGTTGAATACTTTCCTATCCTGTAGAGCTAACATTGTTTAGATCAAATGCCTCTTTTCCTTTTCTTTTTGGGCCCAGATGTTTTGCTAACCTACTTCTACTAGTGCCTTTCAAAGTCTATAGATTTTGCCATGGTGGAAAATAAGAGGTCCGTGCGTTCAGGATTACTGCCAACCCTTACCACCCTCAGTAAGGTAATTTTAATTATGGGGAAGCCCAGCATCTTACTTAGGTCTGGACTATGTCTGAATTATTTGGCTTCCCTTAAGGTGACCTAGTACTCTGCCTTAGTCTTATCTCCACAAACTTCCCATATACTTTGCACTAGAGCATATACCGATCCTGTCTTCCCACCAGATCACCTTGCAGATTATTTAATAATGCATGAAATACTCTATTGCTGCTCTTCCTTTTCCCTTTTCAAATCAATCTGAACTTACTGTAATCACCTACTATAATTGTCCCAGGCTTTTGAGGGCAGTCCTTTGATTATGTGTTTGATTTCTTACCTTTAGCTTTAAAAGAAATCTTATAAAAAAATTCCAGGATCAAGCTTCTTTCTGAGAGAAACGATTTAGTCTGCTCCTGAATTCTTTCTTCCTTCATTGTATCTCTTTGGTCCATATTGCTTTTGTATAAATAACAATAAAAATAACTTTTTTGTGTTTCCTAATTTCGTCTTTTAAAGAACAGTTATACCAAAGTTTATCTCCTTTCCCTTTCAAAGCTGTTTGGCCTAGCTTGTCATATGTTTCCCTTAAGGAAGGAAATCCCCTTTTCCTTTATTAATCTAGGTGTGTTCCTTTGTTTTTCTTTAACTTTCCCACTCGCCTTATTGTGATTATACATGTGTTTAAGCCCAGTGCTGTTTTTCTTGCTTTTCTGAACAAAGATGATTTCTAAAGAGGCCTTTTAAATTTTTTCTCTTAACCTTTGGGTTTATTATGGCTTTGTTGAGACTCTTCTAGTATCTCAATCCAACATGATGATTTACCCTATATAATAAGGGTTCCATTTTCGTTTATCCTTTCAGTGATTTAAATCCACCACCCAACTATAGTTGAATCTACAGTCTACCCAGGGATTTGTACCCAGGGTCAACTTGAAATCACGCTGGGAGGGACTGATTGCAGAACCTTGTTGACAAGCTACATAAATCCAAAGGTTAGTCATTCCTCAGTCCTCTCCTTGGGATACAATAAAGAATAGAATTTGGGACAGCTGCTTGCATGCCTCCTACTAACGCCAGCACATATTGTTAAAAGCTAGAACCTCATGCAATGCTGTGGAGCTTACAGGAACCTAAAGTGCCTTTTGCAGTCCTGTCTGGCAAATACATAAAGAGAGCAAAAGGTTATTCCACTAATGCATGCCTAAAATGCTTGCCTGTTTTGAGGTCTTTCCAAACCAAAGAACTCTTCCCTCAAAAGTGTCTAATACTTGCAAACACTAAAGTAGCACCAAAGTTTCTGTTTGCCTCTGTTTGAGTGTCTATACATACGGATTTGAGGGGCCCTCTTCTTCTTCTGGTTCTAAATATTTGAGAAGTAGAGGTAGGAGACAGATAAATTAATGGTGATGACAGACTAGTGAACATGGCGTTGAGTTGAGCATAAAATGGGCTTCCTCTTCTTTTTCCCCTTAACCAAAAACTTACCCAGTCTGAGGCAGAGCAGCTGAGGAATGGGAACAGTCCTCTCCTGCCATAGATAGGGGCAAGCCTCCCAATGAATTATGTTCTACTTTGGGGGCAGATTAATGGAAGAAGAGTGAGCCAGGAGGCCTGGCTCTGTGTGGTCAGTGACCTCTACCATGCTCTTGCTCATCCTGTAGTCACTCTTCCATAAGCGACAGATGGAGAAAAGGGCTGAAACTTCCTTCCCAGTACTTACCTTCCCCAGAGGAAGAGAGAGGACTTCATGACAGAGAAATCTGTTGTTTCTCAAATTGATATGTTATCCCATTTTTTCACTTATCAAATCTCTCACCACATTTTTTAAATTAAACTTTATTTTTTTTTTAGAACAGTTTTAGGTTTAACAGAAAAATTGAGCAGAAAGTGCAGTTTTCATTTACCCCCTTTGCCCCTCCCCCCCACCCCAGTTTCCCCCATTATTAACATCTTGTCTAAGTGTGGGGCATTTGTTACAACGGATGATCCATTGTTACATTACTGGTTCACTCTTTGTGTTGTACATTCTGTGGGTTTTGACAGATGTATAATGACATATATCCACTGTTAGAGTATCATACAGAATAATTTCACTGCCTTAGACATTACCTGTGCTCCACCTTCTCACTACATATGTGAAATGGTATCTTTATCACATGCCAAATGCCCGTTAATGTGGATCCCTCACATTTCTTAGGTTTATTTCTCAACATTTAATTATTTTGTTGCTGCTATGACTGGGATTTTTATTTCTCTCATTTTTGTGTTTTTCTAATGGCATATTACATCTAATTGCTTTTTCATGTTTATCTTATTTGTCTAGCCACCTTACTAACTTTTCATATTAGTTCTACAAGTGTTAAATTGATTTATCTTTATTTCCTTAGTGATATGGCTAAAATTTCCAGAACAATGTGACAGGGTGTGTGTGTGTGTGTGTGTGTGTGTGTGTGTGTGTGTGTATTTCAAACTTGAATGAGAATGTCTCTCCTGCTTCACTAGTTTGCTGTTGATCTGATGAATGACCTTCAACATACAGACACATCATTTTCTTTACTAAAGAATCTCAGGAAATGAATTTTTAATTTTATCAAACACCCTTTTGCCCATATATTGAAGTTTTTCTTTTTTTTTTTGGCCAAGCTTCACGGCGTGCAGGATCTTAGTTCCCTAACCAGGGATCGAACTCGTGCCCCCTGCAATGGAAGCACGGAGTCCTAACCACTGGACCACCAGGGAATTCCCTGAAGTCCTTCTACATGAAAATTTTCTCTTTTAACCTGTCAGTATGATGAATTACATTTATAGAATTATCATTCTTGAACCCTTCTTGCATTCCTAGAACAATACCCTGCTGGATTCAGTTTGCAAATACTTGACAGATCTGTAAATGAGACACCTAAAGGAGGAAAAAGTCCAAAGAAAATGTGACCAAAATAGCAACCAACAGTTTAAAAAAAAAAAAATGAAGACAGCAAGGAAACATAATAAATAGTATTTAAAAAGATGGCATATGTAAGATGAAACATAAGTTATCAGTAATAAATAGGAGGGATTCAACTAAACCCTACTAAAAATAATCCTTAGATGGTGAGAACTTCAGACTAAGTTACACAAAAATCTATGCTGTTTATAAGAGGCTAAAAATTCAAAAGCTGAAAATAATAAATACAAAGATATAATTTTGGGAGGACATAAACAGAGAAATTTCAAGGTTTTTTGGTTTGTTTAATCCAGTGAAGATGTATTGTTCAAAAGGTAGTTTTGTTTGTTTTGTTTCTCTTCCATTCACCTAGGACTTGTTACCTCTCATTCTCCAGATCACCTGAATCTCTGTCTCTTCCCATTTCCTGTCTTTTCATACACCTCTTCCCCAGAGGATTGATAGCAGGAGGGACCTCTCTTTTTAGGTCAGTCTCATTTTTTGTTGAATAAGACCTATTAATCTATTGTAGTCCAGTCAAATAAATGCACCATTTGGATATAAAAGATTGCTCCCATTTCACCTCCTCCTACCCGCCACACACAGCATTAATATCTGGTTAGAGATTAATCTTAGACTAAGACTAAGTTGTGCAAAGATCCCTCTGATTTCTCTAATTTCCTTCAGTGCCTGTAAATTCACTACACTAACATTCCCCATTCCTGAGTATGCCTTGGAAAGGTTTTTTGCTACATTTCAGTTTACCTTTACCTTTTCTGGAACTTCCCATCAGCAGCCATAGGTCCCTCCCCTATCTAATTTGCTTGCTATTCTGTCAGTATTCTTTCTTCCTCTCCCTCCTTTTTTCCTTCCTTCCCTCCCTCCCTTCTCCCTTTCTCTTTCTTTATCTTCAGCAACTTGATCAGCTTGTTTTGATAGTAACCAAATAGTTGGCTTGGTTTTGCTACCTGGTATTTATGGATGCGGCAAAATCACCTGAGAGCTATGCCTATTCTGTACCCCCTCCCCAAATAAAAGGAAATAAAAATTTAAGACACTGTTGGAATAACAGTAGCTTTAACTATAATCTGCATATAATTTCTAAGCAATAGTCTGTAGGCCTTATAAAAAAATATTTAAGTAAGCTGTAAGAGTGAAATGTTCATCCCTTAGCCCATTAATTGGGACCCATTTCTTTTCTCATTCTAAGCATTACCATCTTATTTGGGTTTTTTATTCATGAAGTAATAAAGTAGGAAATAGCAGTGATTTATCTATCAGAAACTATATCAGTAGTTTCAGTAAAATACTTAAAATTTGCAAAATGCCATATCCTCTGAGCTCCTGAGCCATTATTTAGTTTTGTGAGTGAAATTACTCTGAAAATATTATTTACCTCATATTCCCAGTGCCTAAGAGGGTGCTTCACAAAATCTTTTCTGAGCCCAAGCTGTACATTATCTTTAACTTCATTAAAAAATTGAAATTTTATTTGGTAAAAAGGACATTTCTTTTTCCTTGAAATTCATCTTTAAGGGTTCCAGTAAATCTTAAATTTTTTCCTTAATGTACCCCATTTTTCCAACATTTTAAGTGTATAATTTAGATCTGCCTTCTTTCAGTAACCTAGAGCGACACATTTTGGCCTAGGTCAGAAATCACAATTTAAAAGTGGCTGCTGGGCTTCCCTGGTGGCGCAGTGGTTGAGAATCTGCCTGCCAGTGCAGGGGACATGGGTTCGAGCCCTGGTCTGGGAAGATCCCACATGCCACGGAGCAACTAGGCCCGTGAGCCACAACTACTGAGCCTGCGCGTCTGGAGCCTGTGCTCCGCAACAAGAGAGGCCGCGATAGTGAGAGGCCCGCGCAGTGCGATGAAGAGTGGACCCCACTTGCTGCAACTAGAGAAAGCCCTCGCACAGAAACGAAGACCCAACACAGCCAAAAATAAAATAAATAAATTAATTAATTAATTTAATTTTAAAAAAAGTGGCTGCTATCCAGGTCCCATCAGAAGTGCATTTTAGAGAAGTGTTATTTAAGGAAAGAGTGCTGAATGGACATTTGGTTCATCCACTCTGTATATTCTGAGTTGTTTCTATTGCAAGTTAGATCTATGAAGGCAACTTCTTTGGAAAATGCAGTGTGCCACCTGCATTTTATCAAGGACAATTTTTAAAAAGCAGATTGTTATATTTGAAAAACCATCAAGGACATTGCCATTAGGTCATTTAATATCCCCATAAAATCTCACCATGAGAAATATCTTAGAATTTGTGTCAGAAAAAAAAATTTGGCTTCCCTCAAAGATTAGTAGACTACTTTTTTTCTGATTATAAAGATCTTTTCTTTTTTTTTCCTGACTGTCGGGAAGCTAAGTGCCAAATTTTGATACAGCAAACTCATGACAGCAACTCTGTAAGTCCTTCCTAAATAGGTTTTACATTAAAAACAAAATCTGTGCTGGAAAAAGACTGGATTTAAATACAAAATAGAGATAAAACATTTGGCAAGCGCCTGTTTTATATCTTCGCTAAGCCATGCCCATTGAACCCCTTTTAATTTTATTTATTTCTCTCTTGATTAGAAAACATTGTGTGATGTGATCCTTATGGTCCAGGAAAGAAAGATACCTGCTCATCGTGTTGTCCTTGCTGCAGCGAGTCATTTTTTTAACTTAATGTTCACAAGTAAGTATCTTAAGATAAAACATAATATTTTTTCTATGAGAATTAGGTGGGGTCTAATTGAAAATATGCCATTTTTCCCAGTTTTAAAAGCACTTAAGGCCACAGAACAGTGAAGAGATTGAAGAGTGGTCATGGTGATGATTGATCAAAGGAAAGCTGTCCTTTCGTTGGCCCTAAAGGCCTGAAGTCTTTATTAATGGAGATATAGCTTCTGCTTGAATACCGGGTTTTTTTCTTAACCTCCGGTAGAAAGGCAAAGGAGCAGATAAGTCTTATGGCATTTTATCTAGCAAGTTAAACTAAATAAAAATGAAATATAACATATTATACTAGAAAGAACCCTAGTTTGGAGTTGAGAATTGGGCCCAAGTCCTGGTTCTACTTAGTACTGCTTGTGAGCTTGATCAGGTTATATAATATATCTGTCTCAAGTTTTCTCTTTAGTGCTCTGGCTGCCTACCAGGGTTTTGGGGAAGATTGAGAGCTTTGCTAGTGAAAGCTGACTATATATATAATTGTCATTGTTCTTGTAGGTTTGTTCCAGCTACATCAGAGGCATTTTGCCTGTAACAATTTAAGAGAATGCTACCAAATTAATTTAGGAGTTGGGGAAATACTAAATGTAGTTTTATATCTCTCTGTTCACTTGGGCTTTTTTTTTTAGAAGTACACTAATTCACTAATTTCTTAAATTATTTTAAGGCACATGTCAAGTATGGAGAATTAATTTGCATTTATTATAGGAATGTGTTGGGCTTTCTGAGGTATTTTCTTTCAGAGAGGTCTCTGTCCTGTTATTTTTCTCCAACATTTAACACAGCCTAGAATGATCGGGTTCTTCAGTTAAACTCAGGGTAGTACCCATGCCATTTATGTTTCTTCTCTTTGTATTAGCTAACATGCTTGAATCAAAGTCCTTTGAAGTGGAACTCAAAGATGCTGAACCTGACATTATTGAACAACTTGTGGAATTCGCTTATACCGCTAGGTAAGTTAAGGATCGTTTCTGTTGTGGAGTAAGGTCGGGATCTGCCATGACAAAGCGTTGTTGTAACAAATTGGTGTGCTCCAGAATCTTCAGAATGAAAAACTACACGGGCGGTAGGGGCGGGGTTTGAGGATCCTATGCCATACTAATTCAAGGGCTGAAAAGTTTAATTTTTTGTTTAATTTCAGGGGCTAGAAGGATACATTCTATGGTAGCATTATTTAAATAATAAATTGTAGAAAATTAACATTCACTTTAACTTACTTACAGAATTTCTGTGAATAGCAACAATGTTCAGTCTTTGTTAGATGCAGCAAACCAGTACCAGATTGAACCTGTGAAGAAAATGTGTGTTGATTTTTTGAAAGAACAAGTTGATGCTTCAAATTGTCTTGGTAAGAAATGAGATTCCTATTTTTAAAAAAACCAAAAAACACCATTAATGTATGTTTTAATAAAGAAAAAAAGCATGGTTATAAGTGTCCTCATTTAATCTTTTTTTTACCCTCATTTAATCTTAAAGACGTTGTCCACTACAAAATTTTCTAGTAATATATTTTATTTTATTTATTTATTTATTTATTTTTAACATCTTTATTGGAGTATAATTTCTTTATAATGTTATGTTAGTTTCTGCTGTATAACAAAGTGAATCAGCTATATGTATACATATATCCCCATATCCCCTCCCTCTTGCATCTCCCTCACACCCTCCCTATCCCACCGCTATAGGTGGTCACCTAGTAATATATTTTAAGAGGAGGTTAGGGAGATACATATTAACCTGGGCAGAAACAAGCCATAAAATACCGTGTCAACATTTTCCAAAATAAAAAATAGCCTCAGTAATGAGTTTTTGTGTGTTTAGGAAAAGGAGTAATGATTTACTTCAGAAATGACAGAATGATTCAGTATTAAAAAACCAAACATAATATACTATACTAACATGCTATAGGAAAAAAATACTTAAAATCATAGCAACAGATGCTGAAGGCACTTTTGTGTTTTCAGTACCCATTCCTAATGTTTAAAAAAAACTCTTAAACTAGAAATAAAATACCTAAGTTAACCTATATGTGTCTGAAACCTAAAGCTAATATTCTTTGCATGGAAACATGCTACTGTTCAGCTTCGTGCTTGAAGATTTCCATCAATGTAGTCAATCAAAAAAATAAATAAGGTAACAATAAAAGTTTTCTTATCAGGCATAATCAGAACAGTAGTTTGTTGGCTAATTTAAAACTTCATTAACAACACAGTGAGTGGTTAAACAAGATTATATCTGCCATAAAGGTGTTATTTTAGTGTAACATAAAAATATACCAATCTGCCAATCTCTGACTGTAAGACCAAGTCTATGATTTGAATACTGATCCATTGTCTGTCTTACCTAAATCACATCAATAATGTATTATCTATGATTTTTTATTTTTAGTTTCCTTTAAACGAATTGATAACTGAGCAAGACAGTCTGATTACAGAATCCCTCTAGAATTTTGCAGTGTTTTCCCAGATTTTATCAGTTGTCCTGGTCATGCTTAATTTGAGCTGTTTTCAAGTCTGTCATAAACCTTAGAATTAGTTTTCATAGAAGCAACTGCTTTCTTTTCACATTCAAATTTTATTGATCTGCATGATATTTAATTGGGTTGCATAATTACAACAAATTCAACTGCCAAAAATGAGTTAAAAAACAAATACTGGTTCTTGGTGAAAATATCATTTCCCTGGTGGGAACATAAATGTTCAGATGTAGCAAACTGTGAGCACGTAGCATGCCATGGCATTGGTCAGTACATTTAGAAAATGGCAACTAGTCTGACAAGTCACTAGCAGGCATCAGTTATGAGAACCTTTATGGTTATAAATATGAAAGTGTCAAAACTGTCTGAAGACAACATGAAGTTGAAACATGGAAAATCAAAACTAATAAACTAAAAAAAATTTAACTGATGACTTTGAACGGAGGCCTGCCACAAATCATATACAGTAATCAGTGGTTTTATTTAGCAGAGGTTGGCAAACTTTTCCTATAAGGGCCAAATAGCAAATATTTTAGGCTTTGTGGGCCACGTGTCACGTGTGGTCCTTGTTGCTCCTCTTCCTACTTCTCCCTCTCCTGCTTCTCCTCTCCTTCCCCTCCCCCCCTTTTCTCCCCCACTCCCTCTTTTTTCACAACCCTTCAAAAATATGAAAAACGTTCTTAGCTGCTGACCCTACAGCTAGATGTGGGGTGGATTTGGCTCATGGACGGTATTTTGCAGACTCCTGATACAGAACATTAATAATCAATTAGGGGGGATCTTCCCTCCTAAAGAGAAAATAAAATAGCTGAATGGAAAATATATGGGGTTTCTATGAAGAAAACTGTTAATCATTAAAGATGAAGATCATTAAAAAATGTAAGTGGAGATCTATGTCATGTTCCTAAGTGGAACTCCTCCATGTTGCAGAACAGGCAACTGTCCCTGACGTAATCCAAAAATTCAGCAATCCTAATTGAAGTCATATCAGGATTTTTAAAAAGTAGAATGTTATAAGCTTATTTTAAATTTATTTGCAAGAGAAAATGTTATACCAGTAGCCAAGAAAAGTTTGAAAAAACACTGAAGGGGGACTGTCCTACAAAGTACCAAATTCAGCCACACAGAAGAGAGTATATTGGCATAACAATAGACAAATCAATGGAAAAGAAAAGGATCCAGATTTATCAAATTTATTGTCTCATTTTCCTAGAGTCATACTTAATCTTTAATGTATATTTGTTTGTTTTTTAAGGTATTCATTTTTCATTTATTTTCTTTCTGTGTTCAGGTATAAGTGTGCTAGCAGAGTGTCTAGACTGTCCTGAATTGAAAGCAACCGCAGATGACTTTATTCATCAGCATTTTACTGAAGTTTATAAAACTGATGAATTTCTACAACTTGATGTCAAGCGAGTTACACATCTCCTCAACCAGGACACTCTGACTGTGAGGGCAGAGGATCAGGTGACTAAATTGGCTTCTCACATTTTTCTTAGTAAAAATGTCCCTATGGATTTCTTATGCTTCATTTTTGGATACATGACAAAGAAAAGAATCATATTAGGAGAGAATGTGTTCTTTACACTAATTCCAAATTCATAGGAAAAATAAGTTTTGGGTGCTTGTAGGGGCTGGCTCTTTGAGAGACAGGCCACTTGTAGAGATGCTATTGGGTAGGTAAAACAATGCCTCCCCCAAAGTTGTCCACATCCTAATCCCTGGAATCTGTGAATGTGTTACCTTACATAGCAGTTGAGACTCAGCAGATGTGGTTAAGGATCATGAGAGGAGGAGATTATTGGGTGGGTCCAATGTAATCACAAGGGTGCTTAAATATGGAAGAGGGACAGAAGAGTCAGTGTCAGTGTGGTGTGATATGAGATAGACTTGGTTGGCCATTGCTGGCTTTGAAGATAGAGGAAGGGCCGCAAGCCAAGGAATGCAAATGGCTGCTAGGTGTTAGAAAAAGCAAGGAAATGGTTTCTCCTCTAGGCCTTCAGGCAGCCCCGCTGACACCTTGATTTTTGCCCAGTGTGTGACCCATTTTGGACTCTGACCTCCAGAACTGTCAGATAAACAGTCAGAGGTGTAAGCTAGGTACAGGTGTTGGGAGCTGGATGGGGTAACACTTTGATATGCAGACATTCACTTAAGCCCTGTTTTCAGTTCCCCATCCTTCTCTGTACTTTAAGTCAATAAGTTTGTGATAATGTGTTACAGCAGCAATAGGAAACTAATAGAGGTACAGTAAGATCGCATGCTTTGAGTTACTTTTGTTCTAGAGATAAAAGGTTTGCACTGAGCCATATTCTTTCTCCCAGTCTTCATGGCCCAGAGTATTAGTTTGCAAGTTGACAGGTTGGACCCAGAGAACCTGAGTAGGCATAAAGAAAAAACTCAGTTATGTGATCAAAATTGACTGACATATATAGTATAGAAAGGGAAGAATAAGTAATTTTAGACTGAAGAAACCTGACAAACTTGATGAACACTACCTACAGGTTAATATCATCAGTGATACCATGTACCCTTGTGTAATGAGGATGGCATGTTACCTCTGTGTCTTCCTCCCAAAAAAACTGTAACCCCAGCCTAATCATGAGAAAAACATCAGACAGACCCAGATTGAGGGACAGTCTGTAAAATACCTGATCAGAACTCAAAGCTGTCAAAAAGTCCTCAAAAACAAGGAGGGTCTGAGAAACAGTCATAGTCTAGAAGAGCCTAAGGTGACATAACCACTAAATGTAATGTGGTATCTTTTATGGGATTGTGGAACAGAAAAAGAACATTAGACAAAAACTAAAGGATTTTTTTTTTTTTTTAAGTATGGACCTTAGTTAATAATAATGTATCAGTATTGGTTCATTAGTTATGATAAGAGTTTCATACTAATGTACTATTTTAACAACTGAGTGCAGGGTGTATGGGAACTCTGCACTATCTTTGCAACTTTTCTGTAAATCAGAAAGTATTCCAATAAATAGTTTATTTAAAAAAACAGACCAATTCCCGTAAAAAATTAACTGTCTCAAACTTAGGGCTTATTAACACCAACCCAAAATAACTAATGTAACTAACTCAAATGTGTGTGGTAGATGTATATGTATATGAAATAATGGGTTGGTTTTCAGTGTATTTAAACTAGTGATTTATGAATCCAATTATGTTAATAAACTTGGGCTTGTTTGGTACAGTTAAATGAATGCTACCATATTATTTTGGAAAGCAATTCTTATGTAAATATCCTGTAATTTATTTTTTATATATAGAATTATTATATCATAAAGTTTCCATAAAGTAAATAAGTCTGTCAATTCATTATTCAGGAATAAAATCATAGATGACCTTCATGTCTCTTGGGGTAGAAGGCCTCTGAGGAAATTAACCTGTTTTCCTGGTATCATATGAACATATATTGAAACTATCATTGACCAATAGATATTTTTCAGTGGAAATGTACATCATATCTCCTTCCAAAAAGGAAGCTATATTTTGTTTAAAAACAATTATAGATTCAACATCCTACCTGTCATTACATTACGTAGTAGTAATTAGTTTTAAAAAACATATTACCTGGAAGAATCACTAGAGCATTGTGTAAACTGTTCTGAAGTACAGATGGTGTTTGGGGATGAAAGCAAATATCTGAATAAAATATTGGGAATAAGAAGTTGTGTCTTCATGAGACTCTCCGCCTTCAACGTGAGAGCAAACATAGGTAATTGGAAGTGCTGCTGCCTTCTAAGAACTGTACTATGCTGTTTTTCTCCCCTTAGGTTTATGATGCTGCAGTCAGGTGGTTGAAATATGATGAACCTAACCGCCAGCCATTTATGGTTGACATCCTTGCTAAAGTCAGGTTTCCTCTTATATCAAAGAATTTCTTAAGTAAAACAGTACAAGCTGAACCACTTATTCAAGACAATCCTGAATGCCTTAAGATGGTGATAAGTAAGTTGCCTTAATATCCATTTATAACTTATCGTGTAGCCAGTTTCTCATGGGCTTAAAACCCTTCAGAATGGATCAGACTCGGTAGCCAGGGAGAAACGCTCAAGACTTTGCCCTTCTGGATAATTAATCTATTGGGTTCTCAACTGTCTATCTGGAGGGAACTTAGCCTCAGCCCTTATTTTATAGGAACATGTGTGATAGAAGTTTAAAAATTACTTATGCTTTGTCTCCTTTTGTGTACAATAACTTTCATTCACTTTGGTTTTTGTGTTTCCTTTTTAAAATAATTTGGCCAAGTAGTGTACTGTGATCACATTTTCTTTCTTAAAGAAAAAGGTTTGTTTGTTGTGCCTGGAGCACATTTTTTGCCACATTTTTTTTTTTTCATTTACTTAATTTTTCTTGACTTGCAGGCTAAGTTCCAAACCCTCTGTAAAATGCCTCTTAATAAAATTGTCTGTACAATTAAACAATCTGTTGCTTTTATTTTTTGGAAACACATTTATAGAGCCTTCCTTCTGCCTATTCCAGTATGGAGTGTTTGCCCTTTAGGCTTAAGGCACAGTTCTTGTCCTGGGCCTTCCCTTCTCTGCCATACTGGGATGTTCTTTCACTCCTTTCCTAAGTTAGATTCACTATCTTCCTCAACCCCAGGTCTTTACCTTTCTTAATTCTGTTTGATTGAACATATCCTTAAAAGGTTCCTGAGAAAGAATATATGATCAATAAATATTTGGAGATTTGACAAATCTCATACCTTTATTTTATCATAAAGTGTTGAAAGATAGTTAAACTGGGTATAGAATTATGTTGAAAATCATAGGCATTCTCCATTATTTGCTAGCTTTCATTGTTGCTTTTGAGAAATCTGATGCCAGTTTATTTATTTATTCTTCCTTGTAAGCATTTAAAGTCTTTTATTTTTTTTAATCCCTGGTGTTTTGAAAGTTCACAATAATGTACCTTGGTGTGCATCTTTTCTTTTTTTTTTTTCTTTTTTTTAAGTTATCATATTGGGCATTCTCTATCTTTTCAGCCACAGATTTCTCAGTTCTTTATTATTGATATTGTGATTCTTTAGGCATTGAGTCTCTAAAGTCTCTCTTGTTATCCATCTTTGCCTCTTTGTTCTGTCTTCTTGGAGATAGGCTTAATTTTTCCTTCAGCACTTTTTTTTTCTTTTTTTTTTTTGCCTGCACCGTGTGGCCTGCAGGATTGTAGTTCCCTGAAAAGGGGTCGAACCTGTGCCCCCTGCAGTGGAATTTCAGAGTCTTGACCACTGGACCACCAGGGAAGTCCCATTAAATACAGTTATTTTATATTCTGTGTTTGATAATACCAATATCTGAAGTCTTTGAAGACCAAATGCTGCTGTTTTTTCATTGATTTATTCCTGGTGGCTTAATTCTTTGTGTTTTGTAATTTTGGATTGGGAGCTTATATGTATATATATTTATATATATATATATATATTTTAATATTTATTTATTTGGCTGCTTCGGGTCTTCCTTGCGGCGTGCAGGCTCTTTAGTTGCAGCATGTGGGATCTAGTTCCCTGACCAGGGATCGAACCCGGGCCCCCTGCATTGGGAGTGCAAAGTCTTAGCCACTAGACCACCAGGAAAGTCCCGTGAGCTTATATTTGATCGATCTTAATCTCCAGAAATATTGGGAGGTGTGGTTTGTATTTCTCCAGGTTTTCCCTGTTTTCCTTAAGAGGAGAATAGTGTTTGCTTTTGCCAAGTGCCCTGGGCCACAACAATCCAGGACTACTTTGAACTTTTCTCGGCTTATGGGTTTCTAGACTTGTAGACAGGTAAATTCAAACCTCAAACCTGTATGAGCTGTCATTATAAATTCTCCAAAGAGGGAAACTTTACCTCTGCCTGGAGGTGAAATTGAAACAGGCAGATTAGTATTTTTCCTTTTTGCCATTAGACAGTTTTCTTAGCTTATCTTCATTAAAAGTATAACCAATACAAGTGATCCAGCTTTAGATAGAGCTCTCAGTTCCAACACTTGTGCAAATCCAAGACCTAATCTTATTTCCCTCATACAGCCAATAATATCAATTTCTAGGTTTCCAGTATTATCAAAAGCTCCCAGAGCAGCTCCAGGGTCTCTTAACACTCACTATTCTGGTGTTTAGTTCGCTGTCCATTTTTGGCCCTCTGATCTTAGCTATGCACTTAAAAGAATGTTTGTTTTATTCTTTCCAGCATTGTAGTAATTTTGTAGCAGAAAGTTATTTCTAAAAGTCTCAACTGTCATACTGCTGTAAGTGGAAGTTCAGCTTGTTCTTTAAACAGGCCTGAAATGTGTAGTGTATGACTGTGATATGCTGAGATAAGTATGTTCCTGCTAACTCTACCAGGCTCTTCTTGAGTTCCCATTCATCTTAAACCAAAAACCACATGGACAGTATCCACACATGGGATAGCAGTATAGATTTCAATTAATATGTAATGAGCAAGAAAGCCTCTCCTAGAAGGTATTTAGAAACCTACTTTGAAACCTTAAGTTGTTTTTGGCATTCATCTGCACATTTCATTTAAGGTGTCGCTGGTTTCAGACACAAAATTAAGGAAGGAAATAAAAGAGAAATGAGAACTTTCATTCCTGCCTAAGATACCCTTCTCAAGAGTGGCAATAAGTTTGAGTGTCCTGATTATTAAATAGTATCACTTGCCTGTTAATTTGGAAGTAAAGTAAAATTTCTGTCAGACTCATCACATAGCTACTACCTAATAATATTGTTGTGGTTTTAGGTAAGTTGACCCAATAGTGTCCCCTAGTTTGGAAAAGTATTACAATATATCCATACAATGGAATGCTCTATATTTACTAAAAATATTTTAGATGAATATCTAATAATATAAAAATTTTTCATGAGTGGCAAAAGTATAAGACAGTGCATGGTATAATACCTTTTGGTTACAGTTACGGTGTCAAGGGAAAAAAAAAGAGAGTGTGAATCAAGGATATATCCTTGTGAATATCTACGTTTAAGGGCTGGTAGACAAAGAACCGGGAAAAGAGAGTTCACCAAGCTACTTGAACCACAGGCTGGTATCTTTTTTTTTTTTTTAACATCTTTATTGGATTATAATTGCTTTACAATGGTGTGTTAGTTTCTGCTTTATAACAAAGTGAATCAGTTATACACATACATATGTTCCCATATCTCTTCCCTCTTGCGTCTCCCTCCCTCCCACCCTCCCTATCCCACCCCTCTAGGTGGTCACAAAGCACCGAGCTGATCTCCCTGTGCTATGCAGCTGCTTCCCACTAGCTATCTATTTTACAATTGGTAGCATATATAAGTCCATGCCACTCTCTCACTTCGTCCCAGCTTACCCTTCCCAGGCTGGTATCCTGATAACCAAGATGTAGGGAGTTTTAAGAAGTACAGCATAGGTTGCCACTAGTTTCTTGAAGTACAGGGACGTGAAAGAAAATCAGGCCAAGAAGATGCCTTTAGATTAGGACTTTCATCTTTTGGATTTCACAAGTTAATATCAGATTTTTTGTTATGCCTCTATTTGCAAACTGTGTTATATTTCTGGTTTCATTGGGTAGAGAGCTGCACCTGTTTCTTCATACATGGTGTAAGCTGTTGAAGATAAATTAGCCAGTCTCAGTGAAGTATTTAGTTCTTATGTGGATTCTGAATTGATTTAGAAACAAGATACCAGGATTATTCAAGAAATCCAAACAAGTGTGGGGATTAGGCTCTTGAGCAGGAATCTTTGTTTTTTGTTACATTTTTTTCTTTTTCTTTTCCTTTTTTGTTTTGTCTTGTTCTAATAAAGAACTGTGAGTTCTAAAATTCCTTGACTAGGCACAAGCAGCTGAGACTCTTCAGGCTTTGGAGCCTGGGTAGAGCTCAGTGGAGGAAAGAAGGCCTCCCTTCTTCAGATCATCGGTTACCTTCCTACCATCTGATTTAGGGGCTGCCTTTTGAGAGAAGAAGAAAAACAAAAGATGATAGGAATATAGAATAAAACTAAACAGAAAGAATTTACAACTAAAAGAAAACAAGTCATAAAAACAAAATGAAGAACACAGTCAAAACCATAACAAAGGGGCTTCCCTGGCGGTGCAGTGGTTAAGAATTTGCCTGCCAATGCAGGGGACATGGGTTTGAGCCCTGGTCTGGGAAAATCCCACATGCTGTGGAGCAGTTAAGCCCGTGCACCACAACTACTGAGCCTGCGCTCTAGAGCCCACGTGCCACAACTCCTGAGCCCACATGCCACAACTCCTGAGCCCGCGTGCCGCAACTCCTGAAGCCTGGGCACCTAGAGCCTGTGCTCCGCAGCAATGAGAAGCCCGCACACCACAACGAAGAGTAGCCCCCCGCTTGCCACAACTAGAGAAAGCCCACACGCAGCAACAAAGACCCAACACAGCCAAAAATAAATAAATACATAAATTTATATTAAAAAACCATAACAAAGGGTCAGACTAAGTTCTTATTCAAAATTTGCAAATGACAGTACCTGACTCTCAAAGGAATAACTCCCAAAGGAATAAACCTAAGGAGCAAGACCTTTCTCAGGGAAAGGTGCCAGAGAGTTTGTCCCCAGCCCCGTCCTGGGAGAGAAACAGCCCATCAGTGAAGGAGCCACAGTTTGTGCTTCCTCCAGGGTCGACATGGTTAGCCACAGTCAGCCACTTTTACCCAGTGGCCTGTTCCCTGGAACAGTTCCCTCCCGTTTCTCTCCTTCCCTGCTGCCTGTCTTCTCTTGTTGGGAGTATTGTGTTCATAGATTCCACAGTACACCTCTGCCCTGTGTGGAGCCCTCACTAGAGCAACGACTCTCAAACTCCACAAGATCTGTTCAGGTGTAGTGTTCAATAATTCGGACTTCTAACACGTTTCCAAGTGATGCTGCTAGTCAGGGAACTATATACCTTAAGAACTACAGTCTTAGACCTAGAGTGGGAGAGGAGGGAATGAGGAAAAGTGGTTTTCATAATTGTAAAGGATTGTAAAAAACAAACAAATGAAGAATATATGATAGAAACCATATGTGGCCTGCAGAGCCTAAAATATTTGCTCTCTGGCCCTTTACAGAGGAAGTTTGCTGACCCCTGACCTAGAGCAGGCTGCTGAGCGTTCCAGCTGTTCTAATGCACGGTGCTTCTACTCATACTCTGAAATGGAAGGAATGCTAGCAATATTGATACTGATTTTCATTCATTCACAACCTGTTTTCCAAACGTGTCTTCTCTATCTCTCTTATAAAGGCCCAACACAGCCTCATGAACAGAAGTGTTTTCTGCATGTATTGAGAATTGCTTACATTATTTTATTTTTGGATCAGTAATACTGCACATCATCTACAATTCAAAAAGGTATAAAAGGGTATATGGTGAAAAGTAAGTCTCACTGGAGGTAACCATTATTATCTTGCATATCCTTCCAAAGGTAGTCTTGAGTTTGTGCATATACAGTACTTTAGTGACATATACTTGTATAAATTATGTATAAAAATATATATGAATAAAGATATAAATTTTTTAAACAAATGGTATCACACTCTGTGTACTCTTTTACGTCTTGCTTTTTTTCTTTCTTTTTTTTCTTTTGGCTGCGCCACATGGCTTGTAGGATCTTAGTTCCCCAACCAGGGATGGAACCTGGGCCCTTGGCAGTGGAAGCCCTGAGTCCTAACCACTGGACCACCAGGAAATTTCCCATCTTGCTTTTTTTCATTCCACATTATTTCTTGGAAGTCGTCCCATGTGTACATGTTACCCTTCCTCATGTTTCTCAACAGCCACAAACAGTATTCCATTATGTGGATATACCGTAATTTTTAACCACTTGCCTGACAGTGAACTGTAGGTTGATAAAATCCTAAAGGGGGAATTACTGGCTAAAGGGTGTGTGCATTTGTAATTTTCACAGATCATCCTGTGTTGCCTTCCAGATAATTTGTACCCATCCACATCCCCACCAGCAGTGTAGGAGCGTGCTGCTTTCTTTATCATACCCTGTGTTCCAGATAGTTTGATCTTGTACAATCTGATGAGTGAGAAAGTATGATTTTAATTTGTATTTCTCTAACTAGAGCAATTGAGCATCTCTTCATATGTTTGAGAGTTATTTGTAATTAGTTCTTTTTCTGTGAACTTTGTTCAGATTATTAATCTAATTTTCTGTTAGTTGATCGTCTTAATATTATTAAGAATATCCTTAGGTCTTTTATATGATTTGTAAATACTTTCCTAGTTTGTCATTGTCTTTTGATTTTGTTTTTTCTTTTTTGCCATGAAGTAGTTTAACTTAAAATTTTATGTAGTTCTGAATACTTTTTTCATAGTTTCTGTGTTATTTGCCTTTTCTTAGGCTTCCTCGTTCTGGGCCTATTTTTTTTTTTAACTATCCGATTTTTCCTATAGTTCGTTTGTGAGGTTTTTTACATTTTAAAATATTCTATTGATTTGGAATTTGCTTTAGAATAAAATATGAGGTAGCGGTACAAATATTTTCTCCATATCATTGTCTAACATCATTTATTGAACAATCTACCTTTCCCACACTGATTTGAAATGACGTCTTAAAAGTTTTTAACTGTTGAGTGTCCCCTGACTTGACAAAATTAAGGAATTGCTTAAAGGAAAAGGGTCATGTTAGATCACAATAGTTCTGAATCCTCACTGCATTTTAGAATCGTCTAAGCAGTAAGTACTTCTCAAAGTTTTATGTGTGTCTGATTTACCTTAGGATTTTGTTAAATATGTGGATTCTGATTCAGTAGGTCTGGGATTCAGTATTTCTAACAAGCTCCCAGGTGCTGAAGCTGCTGATCTTTTAACCACATTGAAGTGGCGATACCAGTGCCTCAGCCCTACCACCAGAGATTTTGATTTAACTGGCCTGTGGTAGGGCCCAGGTATAGATAGTTTCTGAGATTTTCTAGGTGATTCTAATGTACAGTGAAGATTGAGAACAGCTGGGTTGGGAGATCTGAATTTCAATAATTAGTATTATGGCAGCTGTTGCTTGAAAAGCCAGATAATTCCCTGGTATTTAGTAAGTGGGTGGGACAATCTTAGCATTAATGGTGATGGCTGAGAATAATAAATTGATTAGGACTCAGATTATTATACATTTCTCCTGCCTCTTCTCCCTCACTCTTTCCTTAAATGCTATAGAGGGATGATTTAAAAAAAAAAAAAAAACAGTTCCAGAAATGAAAACACTATTTTGTTCGGGTATTTCCTTTTCAAAGTATTAAAGTGCCTGAAGTTCTTGAAGAGTTGCCATGTATTTTTCTACAGGTGGAATGAGATATCATCTCCTGTCTCCAGAGGATCGAGAAGAACTGGTAGAAGGCACAAGGCCCAGAAGAAAGAAACATGACTACCGCATAGCGCTATTTGGAGGCTCCCAACCACAGTCTTGTAGATATTTTAACCCAAAGGTAACTAATTTTTATTCTTGTTTTTGTTTTTAAAAGCACTGAGCACATAGACACGCACCCACCACCAGTAGTAATAACTCATATAGGAGATGTTATAGTTTATGGTGTTCTTTCATAGACCTTACAAGATACATAGTTATCACCTTCATTTTACAAATAAGGAAACTGAGGGTTAGTCAGATTTCAAATGTTTCCATGATTGCTCTGGAGTGCTACATGGTAACCATTATAAAAGAAAACGGGAAACAGTTCTAGCTTCTTTTGTTAGGAGGTCCTTGCATTCATTACAGCTCCTTGCTTTCCTAATGTGCGATTTTCATTGAAAATCTGCTTCTAGAGCTATGTGGGTTGTTTTTTTTTCTCCTTAGTAATTATGTTTGAATATAAAATAATACACAGTCATTCTAGAAAATGTGGAAAATCTAGACCATCATGAAGAAAAAAAGAAAATTACCTTTAATCCAATCATCTAAAAAAATATAAATTTATTTTATTTATTTTTGGCTGTGTTGGGTCTTCGTTGCTGCACACGGGCTTTCTCTAGTTGCAGCGAGTGGGGGCTACTCTTCGTTGCGGTGCGCGGGCTTCTCATTGCGGTGCCTTCTCTTGTTGCGGAGCACGGGCTCTAGGCACACAGGCTCAGTAGTTGTGGCGCGTGGGTTCAGTAGTTGTAGCTCATGGGCCCTAGAGGTCAGGCTCAGTAGTTGTGGCGCATGGGCTTAGTTGCTCCGCGCCATGTGGGATCTTCCCAGACCAGGGCTCAAACCCGTGTCCCTTGCATTAGTAGGCAGATTCTTAACCACTGCGTCACCAGGGAAGCCCCAACCATCTAGAAATTATTACCAGTTTTAATGTGTTTTCCATTATGTGTTATGCCAGTTGGACAGCAGAGCCTGAGTCATAGGTCTAGGAACACAATTTTTAAAAATAGATTATGAGAAAATGCACTCATATTTCTACCCCTTGTTTCTTAGAACTGTGTTTTTTGGCTGTGGGGGAGATAATACCATATTTTGCTGTTACTACATGTATTGCCCAAGCAGAGCAGATACCATAATCCTAAAAGATAGCACCCCGACCTTGCAAGGTGGTACCCATAACTGATGTTGAATCTTAGCACTTAATGGTCTCTTTCAACATCTCATAGGCCCATTTTTTGTTGATGATAGATAACCTGGTGAGTCCAGAGCATCCTTTTTACATCAGGATACTTCTGATACTTCTTTCTCTGAGATGTGGGTCCTTGGAGGCTTTCTGTGTAATACTGTAGTGGTGATATACAAGGCATTTATAAAAATACATATGATGGTGTTGTCAAGAGTGCAAAAGACAGCAAAGGCCAATCCAAATCCAGAGTAAGTATCAGTTCCAATGAGGACAGAGCTTTGTCCCTTCAACAATGGAAGGGTTCCAGTGTAGTTAGCTTGGTATTAGGTAACTAACTGGTTCCCTCAAGGTGTGATAACAAATCAAGTTCTTAGAATCGGTCAATATTGCCAACAAAGTGGGTGCTAGCCAGTAGTGGATAGCCACATTGGCCTCAGGGAGGGAAAGTCCATTAGCTTCTGTAGCCACTGACTTACGCAGTTACTGCATGCATATCTATCACTGCCACTGGAGTCACTCATAAGCCCATTGAGCAAGCATCGGATTGGGGAGGAAAGATATAGATGCAATCCTGTCCACATGATTATTAAGAGACTTTGCTGCAGTTGTGGGCAGTCTGGTAAGAATTCATGTGGGACCCAAATTTGTTTCCTTTCTGGAGTGCGTTCTACATTATCCTTCCTCAGATCTCCTTGTCAGCAGTCTTTCGTGCTTGCTTATTTTAAGTCTGTATCCATCTGGGAAAACCATTAGTCACCATCCGAGAATGGATAAAAACTGACCTGAGGCTTTCTCTACTGAGAGGTATAATGGACATTAAAAGGAACTGCTTGAAAATCTGCCATATCAGGATATGTCTCTTCTGTATTATCCTTCAATACCATTCCTGAAGGGAGTATAATGCTTAAACAGTCCACTTTTGGCTAGTACTATCACAAATGAACCAAGCTCAGGTCTCTCAATTTTGTCAGCTGATCTGTAGGGACCACCTCCATGAAGACATAACCCTGGGTGAGGGAGAAGGCCTACTGAGTAAGGGTTGTGATTATCCCATTTGGGTATTCTGTGCCGTTGGGACCTCCATATGCCCAGTTTTATGTTTAAATACTAGATCATGGGTTGAAAGCATGCTATTTGTGATTTGGTAGGTCAGGGAAAACTGTTCAAAATGGGTTAATGATATGGTCACCTGGTGTCCCTTGGTGTCAGACATTTGCTGTCTGTCAGACCCTAGCAGCCAGCCAGGAGCTATTTACTGAAAAAATGGTACCTGCTTAAAGTAGGTTGGCCTTGCTCCAGAATCCCACAGGTGTGCTCTCTGGTCATATTGAGACATGCCTGAAGTTATATGCAACATCTCAATCAGCATCCCAATACCCTAGGATCACAGGATAGCCTGAGCAGCTGAGCCGTATGATTATAGCCTGTCCCACTTAGGAAGTTTACCCAGTAAAGTATAAATGTAGGACACCCAAACACAGGATATGTGTCATCTGTAAAATATTAGAAGATGGTTGGGGCAGCAAGCTGTCCTTCCTTTCCAAGGGGCTATGCCAACATGCTGTAGATCAGGGCTTGGCAAACTTTTTCTATACAAGACCAAAGAATATTTTTAGCTTTTTAGGCTACACATTCTCTGCCATAACTGCTCAACTCTGATGCTGTAGCAGGAAAGCAGCCATAGATAATACATAAACAAGTGGGCATGGCTGTATTCCAATCAGGTTTTTTTTTTAGGCAGTGTGATGAGGTTTTTTTTTAAAATTAGTTTATTTATTTATTTATTTTGGCTATGTTGGGTCTTCGATGCTGTGCGCGAGCTTTCTCTGGTTGCGGCGAGCGGGAGCTACTCTTCGTTGCAGTGCGCGGGCTTCTCATTGCGGTGGCTTCTCTTGTTGCAGAGCACAGGATCTAGGCGCGCAGGCTTCAGTAGTTGTGGCACGCGGGCTCAGTAGTTGTGGCTCGCGGGCTCTAGAGCGCAGGCTCAATTGTGGTGCATGGGCTTAGTTGCTTAGCGGCATATGGGATAGTCCTGGACCAGGGCTTGAACCCATGTCCCCTGCGTTGGCAGGCGGATTCTTAACCACTGCGCCACCAGGGAAGTCCCTCCAATCAAATTTTATTTACAGAAACAATCATTGGGTTGGATTTAGCCTGCAAGCCATAGGTTGCCAACCCCTGCTGCACACCTGTGGACATATAGGGACTCTGAAGTGACCAACACTGTACTCTAGGATAACTTCTCTCCTGTCCTGTGAAGCACTTGTCTCACTCACCAAGACATACGGGATCCTTTCCATTTTCTGTTCAGTTCTGTTTCCAGAACTGATCAGTATTACAGGCGTCAATGTAGGAGACCTTTGGCAAGGTGAGATAGACCACGGCTCCTGCAGCTGAGATTATAGCAGAGAGTTAGAGTCTAGAGATCTTGAGGTCAGACTATGAAATTATTTTATTTTCCCTGCCAGTTGAAATTCCATGTAATGATCTGGGTAAATAGTAACAGAAATACACATTAGCCAGAGTGTTAACTACAGACCAAGTTTTAGTCAATCTGGTCCAGTAAGGAGACCACATCTGGCCCTGCTACAACAGTTAGAGTCACCAGTGTGAGTCATATAACTCATAGAGTATATATGCTGCCAGATATCAAAAAGACCTCCAAGGAAAGAGTATCAGGTTAGATTGGTTAAGTACCATCATATTTGGACTGTCCCTGTGGGCTGCTCTCAGGTCATATATCTATCTCTGGTCCATTCCTCCATCTCCAATATATAGGCTGATTTTTTACTAAAGACATCTAGCTTCCTTTCTTAGTAGAAGACTGAGCGACTGGCAGGTACCATGAGGTTTCATGGCCTGTGCAATACAGTTCAATAAGCACAGTGTCAGTGTGCTTAACAGGTTGATACACCTACACATCTGTTTCACACCAGGTAAGCTTTAAGACTACTGACATTTCAGTGGCTATTTAATTTCACTGTTTTTTAATTTTTCAGGATCCTTTTGAGTCAACAGCAGGAAATTTGTAAATAAACTTTTTTTTTCCCAAGGAAAATCTGAAGTCATAGGAGCTTAAATCTGTAAACCACAGCTTTCAGGTGTTGATAATAGTTACACCCCTCTTGTTTCCCTAAGCCTAACTTTGGTGTTGATTTTGACAGTTAAAAGGCAATTAAAGTATGTTTTGGTAGAAAATACTTTATCTTAAAGTAGATGTCTATTCTGATGTACAGGGGGACAAGGAGAATCCTGATTTCATTTGGGAGACAGCCCTGTTTTTAGAATAAGGCAAATATGGAATGACTACTAGCACTTTGTTTTTGGTCTGTAGTTGTAACACTTTCCTTAATTTTTTTTTTTTAAATTGGACAGATGAAAAAAAAAAGATGGATATTCTGCACGAGCCTGGAAATGAGACTGTAACTTCAGAATTCTCATTTGATGTCTTACTTTGCTCTTACAAATGGCACGTTCCTAGTGCTCTTTTGTATACTCAGTCACAAGTTTTTAGACTTCCAGTGGAAAAATTTAAATAACTGAGGATATAACTACCAATAAAAACATCCTCATTCCATCAGTTATTACTTTATTCCCTAACGCTGACACCATTAGAATCCCATTACAATATTTATTAAATATTTCTATTAGAAGTACCAACCTCTCCTTTCTTTCTGCTGAAAACTTCATCTTGAAAATATTCACTGTTTACTATTATTTATAATATTTTAATGTAAGTTGGTTGTCTTTATTATTTCTAATATTAAAACAATTGGGAAGGCTGATTTCATTATAAGTTACTATTATTTACCTTGAATCTCCCAAGGTGAACATTATTTCATTATTTAAGTAGACTGCTTAATAATAAGTACTGTATAGGAATTGTTTTAAAATTCTTGAACTTAATATTTTCAGAGATGCTAAAATGGTTTTAACTGTCATTAAACGGAACCCATTGATGTGTGTCCTGTACCAACCCAAAATGATTATTTTCACTGAATTGATCTCCTTCAAAGAGACAATTTAAGCAGTACTACTTAATTGAATTATCTAGAATTAAGCCAACATCCCTATAAACTATTATCTTTAGATATTCCTTGGATATTGCTCATGAGAGGTGGCAAATATTTGTATTAACTGCTGACTGAAAAATGATAAGAAAGAAAATCTTAACATTTTTTCTAGTAGATAAGTAGATAAAGGATAAAGAAATCTTGGGTTGCTATATTGAATTGAAATGATACTCTTCTTGTCAGGGTCCTTTCATGAAGCCTGCTGAGTCTCCCCTTCCCCACCTGTACCTGTTTTTAAAGTTTTCAAGTGCTTATTGATTACTAAAAGAGTTTTTTTTCTGAATCCAGTACTCTGTTCTCTTAGAATTGGTGTTCTCAAATTGTAGTATGGGAACGTTTTATGATATTGATGCCAAATAAAAGTTGACTTAATTGACCAGATTATTTGGACTATTCTTGTCAGTGAAATGATCAGCTTTGAGGGCTTAAAACTTTGTAGGGGTCTTGGCTCACCACTTTCATATGGTGGAGAAATAGGAGACTATGGGACTTCCCTGGTGGTGCAGTGGTTAAGAATCTGCCTGCCAATACAGGTTCGATCCCTGGTCCGGGAAGATCCCACATGCCACGGAGCAGCTAAACCCGTGCGCCACAATTACTAAGCCCACGTGCCGCAACTACTGAAACCTGAGCACCTAGAGCCCGTGCTCTGCAACAGGAGAAGCCACCACAGTGAAGAGTAGCCCCTGCTCGCTGCAAATAGAGAAAACCTGTGGCCAGCAACAAAGACCCAACACAACCAAAAAAAAAAAAAAAAAAATAGGAGACTGTGCTCTAGAGAAAAAGGGATTCTGCATATTCCCTGGCAAAACCAAACAAGGAGTAAGACCAGCAGAGTGAGGACTAGACCCTGTAAATTGCAAAGGCAGAAAACCATATGGTGCCATATTTTATGGAACCATCAGGTTCTTCCCCTGAGTACCTTTTCTTCTTCTTTTTTTTTTTTTTGGTCTCACCGCGGGGGCTTGTGGGATTTTAGTTCCCCGACCAGGGATTGAACCCAGGCCCTTGGCAATGAGAGCACAGAGTCCTAACCACTGGACCGCCAGGGAATCCCCTCTTAGTACCTTTTCCTACTTAAAACTCTGAAGTAGACTCATCACTGAGCTTAGTGTCTGGCCCAATGTGGGTAGTCAAGTTTGTGAGGATGAATGAACCTGTATAACTTTATATAATATTTCATAAGCAGTTTTGTCAGTTGGTTTTATAGGACTGGATTTAAATATAGGTGGGCCCTAAATCAAAAGAAGTGAAGTTACTTTCAACACAAAACACATTTTCCTCTTGGAAATATTGTTTACTAAAGGTATCACAGTGCCTTTTCTCACAGTATCATAGCTACCTTCCCTCTTAAACAGGCCTTCACTAAGGAGACAGTCCTACACTGTCATCAGGGTGGAAACTGGCAGTTATACGTTGCATGTGATTTTAAAAGACCTGTGTGTAAAAGAAGTGTAAACCTTATAGGAAAATGGTGTTACATTAAAAAATTAATGAAGCTTTTGTAAGAGTGCATCAGTAGTGTTTGTCACCAGCAAAAGAGTGTTGTAGGAGCAGTGTACTGGAGTCAAAGAGTGAGTGCTGCTAAAATGATCAGGGGCACCTGTAAGAACAAAATATCCAAAATGGACAGCAGTAATCCCAGGTGGTTTGGACCTATAGCTGTGTCCCAAAGGGACTGACATTGCTGGAATGCAAGTGTGGGTCAACATGGGTATCCGTTAATCTTCCTTAGTGGTCAGTATAACAGGCGCCGGTGGTAAAAATCAGTGTTCTTTGCCGCTTATGCACAATAAGTATTCCTCATACCTGATTGTTTGCAGGCAGTTTGGTTAGACAGGTGGTCCTCACATTCAAGTAGAAGAGATTGGAACACATTCTGAGGTAAATTCTCAGTAGAGTGCCTTCCTAGAATGTCTTCCAAAATAGGAATATTGAGAGCCTCTGTTTTGTTTTGTTTTCAAGCATCTCCATAACACACTTTTGTAGTTTTGTTGTAAAGTCAACCTCACAGCCCTTGTACCCTACAAAGGTGCAGTACCTGAAGTTCCCACCTTCAGGGATCAGTTTCCTTTTGTGTTTAGTCACTGTGCCTGCAAAAAACCCCAGTGAAAATACGACTCACCAAGAGAGGGATGACTTCAGACTCTCTGTAAGCCACAGCCAGCCATAATTATTGTAAATTAACAGATCAGTCCCCTTAAAGGACAGAGAGGGCAGAAACAAAGCTGTAGGTATTTGATTGAGGGCCACAGGTGGGAAGGGATAAGGAGACTAGGGATGATAAATCTGTGTGGTGGTGTTTTAAAGGACTCTTGTCATCCTGGAATTAGCTGGAGGGTAGTGGCTACATAAATGCAGGGCTAGGGGGTAAGAGGCTGAGGGAAATCAACAGGGAATGAAATAAATATTTACTATACCATGTCATTCAAAAATTACTGTTGGCTACCTTTGGTAATTGTTCATATGATGACCCAAAGGCACAGTAAGATCTTTTATCCTAGAAGTATTAAATCATGTTCAGATAGGTTTCTTGTGATATTCTTTGGAAATTGGTGATCAGTGTAAGAGAAAGCTAACCTCAGTTGCTATAAACAATAGCAGATTGCACCATAGCATATTGTACAGTTAGCTGGTTATAAACTGCAGTTTGAACAAATATTTTGTCATATATTACCAGTATGACAATTCATCTAGAATTTGAAATTTTGGGGTTGCACTGCAGCAGGGATTATGAAGGAGTCAAATGCAAAGTGTATGAGATGTATACAAGCTTGAAGCAATTAGAGAACACAGAGGCTGAGGTTGGTGAAGCTGCCCCTGAATGTAGGCAATTAAAAGTCCCGGTATGGGATAGGTAATGACAGCCTTGGTGGTCTGAAAAGAAGAGATTCCCCTGGGTTGAATTTGTCCATGGAAGCTTCATGGAAGTTTTCTTGAGGAACACTTACTGGTAGAGTTTAGATAGGAAGAAAGAGAAAGAAAAGAATATATTGAGTCCTAAGTATGAATATATCTTTTTGGTTTGATAAGTATGAGTATTAAAAGTTTTCATAAAATGCATACAAAGTATTATTTAACTGAATGGAGTCTAACTTTTTGCTTTAAAAAAAAAGAATTTAGATATAGGTGGAAGAACTGAAGGACTCACCCATTGGTCTTTTTTCTTTTGTGAGACCTTTTTTTTGGTCCCTTGTCTTCCTTCCTCCCTCCTTTCCTTCCTTCTTTGCTTCCTTCCTTCCTTTATTTCTAAAAGAAAGCAGCTGTTTTGTAGAAGGAGCATTTCAAGTCTAGGTATAGGAGCTTAGGCAAGTCAGCCTTTCTGAACTTCAGTTTTCTGGTCTATTAACAGAAAGTTTAAATCTTAGGATTTGCGTGAATATCAATTATGTTCATTTGACTCTTTGATCTTCTTTCGCTGAGTCTCTTTCTCCCTGCCATCCTTAAGTTTTTCTCATTTTCCCATATTTAAATGTAGAAAGGCTTACCATCTCCATTTTGTTTTTTTCTTCCCCCTGCCTAACTCTTCCAAACCCCCTGACTGGGTACGTTATCTCCTATACTCCACACATCTGAGAACAGAGTTGATGTTTGTCCCATTGGTGAGAACGTTTTATTAAATGGGTATGTTACTGCATTTTGAGATTTGAGATAATCATTTAAAGTATAATATGCCTTCCTGTGCCAAGATAAAAAATTACACGTCAAAGTTCATCTAAAGGCAAATCTTGTCATTGAGATGTCTGGCAAGGTGCTAGCGCAGAGATGCGCCCCTGCTATTTCATGTATTTTTTACTGAAAGGACAAGAGCTGATATTGAGCATAATATTCATATCAGGTTTCACTTTTGAACTGAGTTTCATCTCACTTAAATTTCTGAGTAGATCTGAGTTGTGTGTCTTGGTGGTATGGTTTTAGTTTGAGAGTGGAGTGGGGAGAACATTTTGTGACTTTATAAAACAGTAGTGATTCTTAATTAGTAATTCCCTTTGAGCTGGTGTCTGGCCTCACTTCCCACTCCTTGCTAGTTTTAACTGATCAGTAGCTGGGAACTGCCCGTTGATATGTTCACTGTTCCTGAGTTTATCTAGCAGCTTACAGTAGCACAGTCACGTCCTGCCCACCCACTGCCAACTGTGGAAGCCTTTTTCTAGCTGTGATGCTATGTTTTATGAAGAACTTAAGTTACAAGAGTATTTTCTTCCAATGGCTGATTATTAAATCCTTTTCTGGACTTTGGGAGGTTAATATGTTTACAGAAATATCTGTGTGATCCCATTGAAAATGAGTGCATTTCAAAGTGGGTACAGCCTAGGAAATTAAGCACAATCAAGTGTTCACTTCTGAAAAACTAGCCCTAATAGTGTGCTATTTGGAAGGAAGGCAAAGACTGTTTCTGATCCGTCTTGTAGTTGAAATTCAGCCGCGTAGTATAATAGCTATTTAAGTGTTTAAATTTTTAAAGCCTTAACTTAAATTAGTTTTAAGTCCACATTTCTGTTAAAACATTTAGTACTATTATAAGCATCTGACGTGAGAAGTTGTTTTCTTTGTACCATACTTTTGGTACTACTTGCCTGGTTGTTGTATTTACTTTTTATGTTTAAAAAAAATAATATATGCTCATTGTAGAAAATTCAAACATAGCAAGATAAAAAGGAGAAAGCCAGAGTGCTCCCAGCATAACACAGTCATCAATAGTTGGTGACCATCATTCCAGTCCTCTCATTTTTGTTTTTTAATTTAGAATTTTTTATTTTTTTAATTTTATTTTTTATTTATTTTTTGTTTTGGCCGCACCTCGCGGCATGCAGAGCTTCCCTGACCAGGGATCGAGCCCATGCCCTCTGCAGTGGAAGCACGGAGTCTTAACCACTGGACTGCCAGGGAAGTCCCCAGTGTTCTCACTTTATATATGTGAGATCATGCCATACGTGCTATTTTACAAAAACTTTTTTTTACTCTCTCAGCATTTATATTGTGGTGGTATTTTCATGTCAATGAAGATACCATCCTTTTGAAGGGCTGTGGAGTATTCCTCATAAGGATATGTAATATTATCATTTATTTGTAATAGTGACTCTATTTCTGTTTTGTAAGTAAGTTCATTTGTACCATTTTTTTAGATTCTACATTATATGTGGATATCATATATTTGTGATATCATATATTTGTCTTTCTCTGTCTCACTTACTTTACTCAGTATGACAATCTCTAGGTCCATCCATGTTGCTGTAAATGGCATTATTTTGTTCTTTTTTATAAGCCACAGTGTTTTGATGTACTTTTCATGAAACTACTTCTAGGAATGTTGTGGCATCTGGCATATACCTCCTCTCTCCCCTAGCTTTGCTTGATTTTCTCTCAAAATGATGCAAAATAAAGTTCTCAAGTCTTAAAAATAAAAAGTTTCTTTCATTCTGCATTTTGGTTGTCTTGATTATTATTAAAATTTACATCTGTAGTGTTTCTATTATTTGAGGATTCATGTGTTTTCAGAATAAAGATTATATAAAATCAATCCTTACTCTCAAGGAAAATAGCAGGCTGATGTTTTTACCCTAAGGCATTTGGAGAAAAATATTACAGCCCTTCAACTCAAGAAGGGCTTTCACTTTCACTTCCTGTAGCAGTGTCCTACAGCTGAAAAGTCACACAAGACAAGATGTAATGGCGTATTCAGTCATCAACTGCAGACTTCAGTGTGGTGGGGATTCAGAAAAAGGAAATCTGAGGGAAGCTTGCAAAAAGAAAAGGAGTCTTGAGCTTGAAAAAAGTCTAGAATGTGATATATCACAGCAGAGGCAAGAAAGGCTGACTGGGACCAGGAAAGACAGGACTTTATACATGGGTATGTCTGCATATATATGTGTGGATGCATACATGGGTGATGTGTCAGAACTTAAGAAATCCTTCTACCTGTGTTTTTTCTAAGCTTTCCGGTTTTCTCATTTTCATATCTTCTCAGCAGCTAAGCATAGAACCTTGCCTGGAATAGGTACTCAATAAAAACTGCATTAAATTATATTTTTAGGGTAACAATTTCCTGCCCACACACATACACTGTGACTCTAGTGCTATTCATCCGTCTGTTGCTAACATGAAAGCTCCATGCCCCTCTAGCTTGCGCTGTAGCCTGTGAGTGCTGGGAGCCATAAGTAATTCTTCCTCCACCTACAGGCCCCAGGTTGGGAGTGGTCCCATGACTAGAATAAGACCTGGCAAAGATATCCACTGAGCTGACAAGCCTGACTTCCCATCTGTTTTTTTCCCCTCTCTGCTTGCTTCTTCAACTACACACATCTCCTAGGTAGTGTAATAAGTTATTAAAGGTCAAACGTTAAATCACATTCTCAGTACTCTATTTTGGATGGGGGGTAGATTGAGGGAATTGGGTAGATTTCCAAGGGAGGTTGGCCCATACACACACAGAAAAAAAAGACCATAAGCTCCCCTGCGTACAACCAAAGGCAGATATGCTCAAACATAGGTGCATTTAACACCTGACAGGTATATTTAATGAGCCCAAATGTAAAGCATTACATTTTATCTGAAATAAAGTCTATTTTGCATTCCAGGTAAAAAGAAAGATCATTTCACTTACCTGCGTAGAAGATGAACTATTAGGGAGAATATTATTTATAGCTAGTATTTATCAAGCATAGTGTTTAACATGTATGGTGACCAATGACAGTATTGGGAGAGTTGGAAAAGATTTAAAAACTTGAGGACTTCTAGAGAAATCAGAGCCCACATTGCAAGTAGATAGAAACATGTGCCTATTCCCGTGTTACACACACACACACACACACACACACTGCAGACACACAAGCTAATCAATTTTCCCTTGGGCTTAGAGTTCTGAGAGAGCAATGCATTTTAATTCTTAAATATGAAGCATAACCAAGTCCTATATGACTTATGATCATCCATCCCCTACTCAGACCCTTGAGTAGTATTGGAAAGTTAGAATTATTCTGTTACCAACCTCTTTGAAATTATTTCATTCTTTGGAACCTCATAATCTTAGTGCCTAAGTGTTTAAGCTCATCTAGCTAAAAGAAATAGTGTATTGTTCTTTTAGTTCCAGCTTCTACATGGGCAGTTCTTTTTAATTTGAAGAGTATCAGGTCTTGGAGACCATTTCAAAGAATATCTGACCAACTTTCTCATCCTGAAATTAAGGAAGAGTTTAGAAAGATAATGTTCTTAACGATGTCTTTAGAAATTACGGGAAAATTTGCTTATTACTTTCTAATAATATCAGATAAATTGGGTGTAAGAGTGGCAAGACTTCAGATTCACTAAGTTAATGTACCTTATTAATGAAATTGTATTTCTCTGCTAATGAACCTGGTCAGGTAGGAGCTATGAGTAGATTTGCATAATATGTAAGAGAGTAATTTTGTTTACTTTTGAGGTATCGCTCCCTGTAGAATATTTTATCGCTTACTTTTTTTCATTCTGTGGTACACAGTTTCCCCAAGAAAACAAATTTTTAAAGTATTCTTCCTCAGTTTTTCAAATCCATTGAGTAAAACTGAAGCTTCAGGAAGATGTTATGTTTATCCTACAGTTCTGTGTGCCTACCAATAAAAATACCACTGAGTAACCCAGGGGGACTCATAGACCCTAATTTGAGAATAAGAAAGGGATTAAGGCTCTGTTTCTCTGGTCACCTGAAAAGCAGAATGTTTATCATCACTAGGAATCAAGATATTCTCAATCAGGGACTCTTCTTTTTCCTAAGAGACCATTTCTTATGTTCCATGATGCTTTGATCTAATTCAGTGAATGCCTGAAAAACAGGACATTAGCATGATAGATATCAAATTTTCCCAAAGGGAAATCTACATTAATAAATCACACACAGTGCTTTGATTGATGAGACTGGGAATTGTTTGGATTTCTATCTGACCCTAATTATTTTCAACCATTTTCAGAAAGCAGCAGGAACACTGTAACTTCCTTGCTTTAATAGGGGGAGGATCCAACAAGCTATAACTTTGGGAGCATTCCCCCACATATTTACGTAGAAGAAGGGCACAGGTGTCCTTGGATGTCATCAAACATAGGAATCAGTGGTGCTGTGAACAGCCTTTATGGTGAAGTACTGATAGGTGCCCATTTCTTCTCATTGAGAAGAAAAAAATTGTTTCCAGACTACTCAGGTTATTCAAGTGTTTCATAATATCACAGCTTTAAGAGTCTGGCTGACGATACTGGCTCACCTGAATATTTACAGAAAATTAATATCTCTCAGAAGTCTACAAAATGCCTTCTGGCTTTAGACATTAGTAGGTTTATGGCAGTTAAAGCTTCAAATTATCCATTGATTCTTTATATCCCTATACATCCGGCAAAGAAGGGATGCGCATATTTACATTTGAAAAAAAAATCTTTCTTTAAATAACAAAACTGCTTATTTTAGTATTTTCTTGTATTGTTATCCTCAATAACAGAAGGAATAGAAGACTGGGTGGTGGTGATACATACAAATGTGTTAAAGTTTATTTTAGAGCCAGAAAAGACCCAAAGCCGTCACTGTCTTCCTCTTGCCTTCTGACACGACTAACCAACATTCTGAAGAAGCCACGCAAGATTAAATAATAGTCTCAAGCCAAGCATTCTTATATGTACTCTGATAAATTTAACATATTCTTATGTTTTGTATGTTCTCAATTATATCTTTGCTTCATCCTTTTCTATTATAGTTTTCCATTACTGAAATCTTCCTGTCCTTTCCTGTTACAGGATTATAGCTGGACAGACATCCGCTGCCCCTTTGAAAAACGAAGAGACGCAGCATGCGTGTTTTGGGACAATGTAGTTTACATTTTGGGTGGCTCTCAGCTTTTCCCCATAAAACGAATGGACTGCTATAATGTCGTTAAAGATAGCTGGTATTCCAAACTGGGCCCTCCAACACCTCGAGACAGCCTTGCTGCCTGCGCTGCAGAAGGCAAAATTTATACATCTGGAGGTTCCGAAGTTGGTAAGGACTTATTCAGTATTTGTGTGTGCTTTAAAGCTGAGGATCTTGGCTTTCATATTTAAACAGAGTTGGTATTATTTGTCCAGATACTTTTTGACAAATTTAAATACATATCTGACATATTTTAGAGCACATTTCCCTGAAGGTTTACCTTACTCTTTATAAGTCATTAATTAACGAGAACTTCAACTTCCTTGATTATGTTAACTGTTCATTTTTTGTCATGACAACGGTTTCGTTGACGTCATCTGGATTTTAGCGTCATTGTTGCCATCTGGATTAGTCATTTTATATACGTAATATTATTTGCTTTAAAGATTTCAGAGTTTGGCTTACTCATAGACCCACATTCAGGCTTTTAAAATCTGTATTATCTTTGCTTTCTTTGTATCAGAAAAAAGTAAGAATAGTCTTTTTCATTTGCTTTATTCTTTAACTTTTTTTGTTTCTTTTGGCTTCGTCGGGTCTTCGTTGTGGCATGCGGGATCTTCGTTGCGGCGCGTGGGCTTCTCTCTAGTTGTGGCGTGCAGGTTTTCTGTCTCTAGTCGTGGCACGCGGGCTCTGTAGTTAGCGGCACTCGGGCTCTCTAGTTGAAGCGCGTGGGCCTAGTTGCCCAACCAGGGGTTGAACCCGTGTCCACTGCATTGGAAGGCAGATTATTTACCACTGGACCACCAGAGAAGTCCCTATTCTTTAACTTTTTAATGTAATGATTGGTAGTGGTATCTTAAGCTTATTGATCAGAACAGGGTGTGGGTATGAGTATAAAAACCTTTCTCATTGACAGATAATTTGTAAGTGTCCACTAGTGTTCGTTTACTAAATGAATAATTTTTCTAAATGAATATTCTAGGTGCAGACTAGCTTTTATATGCTTTCGTCTTTTCAAGTAATTTCTTTAGCTAAATAATGGGCTTATAAAGAAAACTAGGAAGACCAAGTAAATCTAAAGTATGGAATTTAAACATTGTCTTTTTATTTTCTTTTATATTAGCCCAAAGACTGTTTTACTCTTGGTCAGCATATTTATTTGTTTTAAGTTTCTACCCCCCACTCCCACTAGATGCAAAATGAATACAAGAAAGATGATGATTTTCTAAATGTGACTTAAGAGGTGACCTTTCCCTCTCTTTAAAAGCATTCTCACAGAATGTCTAATACAGCATATTTCAAATACAATAAATCCTAAATATAGTAGGAAGTGTTTTATAGATATACTTTTTTGTGGAAAGTATAGTAGATAACTTCATTTCTTCAGCATTTACTAAGTCAGTTTTTCACTTAAATAGTAACTTTTTTTTATCTGCTATATACTGTATATTTCCCTTTAGTGTCAACCGACTGAATCTACCAAATTTGAAATGTTTAAAAAGTTAAAAAGAAGTTACTGTTAGTCATGACTATTACTTCTTCTGTTTGTTACTCTTCATAGGCTTTGGTTTTGATAGAGACTTATAAGGGTGTTATTGCTTTTAAGCGTTAGAAAAGTCCAGAAAAGTGGGAGGGGAGCAATAATTTGATAAAGTTCTAGCTTCGTTTTTCTTGGGAAAGAAAAAAGGCACTTGATCTTTAATGGTATCATTTCTAAAACTCTTTATTGAGCTCCTAAAATGTGCAGAAGTTGCAAAACAGGATGGGTGTGTTTTGCCGTTAAAGTGTATGATCAAAGTACACCAGAAACACATAACAATACTTTGAGTGTATACTCAAGAGTGGACCGGCATGACTTCAGGGCCTACCCACACAACTACTGAGAGCAGTCAGGAAGAACAGTTTTGTTAATGATGCAGTGGCTGTTGTAGAACATTAAATGACAAGCCTGAGGATACTCTTCAGATAGTAGTCTTCATATTTTAAGATATAGACTTCCCATCTGTAAACAGCTGTGTTTTTCCCCCTCTCTATAAACATTTGAGGTTCAATTAATTCCCATCATGCATAACTGGGCTGGAAGACGTACATAATGTTTATTTAATTTGAAAATCTTTTGAAATCAAACCAATTTCTTTTTTTTGTTTGTTTAATTACCAGTTAATGTCTCTCCAACAGATCCTTTTTTGAATATTTTCCAAGGTCTATACAAACAGGGATAGCTTTTTCTGAAAGTATTTCTACGTTTTGTTGTTGTTGTTGAGTAGAGAAAAGACTCTACAACCCTAAATTCTTTCCTCCAGTAATTAATGATTCAACTCTACAGTCAACTCACTTCAGGCCCACATACACACTAAGTTAAGCAAGATGGGGTCCTTTTCTTTTACAGGAAACTCGGCTCTGTATTTATTTGAGTGCTATGATACAAGAACTGAAAGCTGGCACACAAAGCCCAGCATGCTGACTCAGCGCTGCAGCCATGGGATGGTGGAAGCCAACGGCCTGATCTATGTTTGTGGTGGAAGTTTAGGGAACAATGTTTCTGGGCGAGTACTGAATTCCTGTGAAGTCTATGATCCTGCCACAGAAACGTATGTATCAGTTTAAAACTCCTACTACACAATTAATTGTATTCTATAAGCTCAATGGAAGAAGATGTCAAAAGGCAGAAGGAACCCAGCAGAAGGATTTTTGAATGTGCTAGGGTCAGGGGCATGTTTATAGCCTTGACCCTTCCTTTACACCTTAAGAAATGGCTTGACCTTATACCCCATGGGAGCCCCTCTCTTTCTATTCCTGCTTGTGCAATAAATAAATGTCTGTGAATAAGAAAATATGACTGATTCATCAAACTCAAAATATTTTTGTTTGAGAGATCAGGAAGTGTAGAGAAGGGGAAACAATTTATGATCAGTAGTAAATTTGCCTTTAATTAGAAAAATATTATGTATTGGTTCGTGGCATTAATGAATCATACCCCTAGGTATAATGTCTTTTTTGAGTTTGTGCTTACTAAAGTATGTTTGGATTCATATTTATTAAATAAAACTATTCTTTTTTTAAATATTTATTTACTTATTTATTGGGCTGCACCATGTCTTAGTTGAGGCATGTGGTATCTAGTTCCCTGACCAGGGATCAAACCCGGGCCCCCTGCATTGAGAGCGCAGAGACTTAGCCACTGGACCACCAGGGAAGTCCCTAAATAAAATATTCTTAAGTCAACTGGGAAGTAAAATAACTGCTTTTAAAAGGCAAAATACAAAGAAATAAATGGTTAGCCTGTTTTTCTGATCTCGTAATTAATGATGGAACCCATTCAATACAGCCAAAGGATATGAGCTAGTTATTGATAGTGGGGGGTGGTAAGTATAGTGTAATTAACTAACAAGAAACTGAACCCAGATGATCTTCCAGTCAGACCTTTTGTTGACAATCAGAAACATCCAAAGACCTTCAATAAGAAAATTAACTTGCTCGTTTGAAAGGACTGTTCTTCCTTTACCAGAACAAGTTATTGGGCAAATATGTTCAACTTAAATGTTATGCCAAAGAGCTGCACCAAAACTCTTGTGCTCAATTTTTGTATTTAAGACATATTTCCAGGCTACAAAACATAGAAGTCTTCTACTCCAGCTATTGCTTTTATTAAATTAAGAGTAAAGATTTAATTATAAAATATGATTGTCATTTGCAGTTATTTATGCTTCCCACCTATTTTTGAAGGATTTAAGGAAGCAAAATCAGTAACTCCTTTCCCAAAGAAAAGTGCAATTACAATTGTTCTTTTCTCATTTTTTGCTCAACTAGTCACCCATGTTAGGGATAGAATTGAAAGAAGCTTATCTTGAAACTTATCTTTTGCTAAGTGTCTAGACTAGGAAATCTCTTGAGATCATCAAACTTAATACTTCCCAATGTTTTTTTAAACTGTACCTTTGTACTTGCTAGGGCACACTGGGGATACGCCTTATCCTAATCCCATCATCCGTCCATCCAGCTATCTATCCACCCCCTCTTGTCCTAAACCATAGGAGCAGGGTATATACCAACTGTCCTCCCTCCTATATCAATCTCTACTTAACCTCCCATAAATCCTATACGCAAAAAGCATTACAGCATACTAGTTGGAAAACTGTAATCTCATTCATTCTGCTGCCTAATTATTGTTTTGTTTCTAAAAAAATATCTTAGAGTAGAACCCATACCATATGAACTCCAGGCTTCTAAATTCTGAGATCTTTGTTCAGGCAGTATCAGTGTAAATCAATATATTCTTATTTATGGTAGCAGAGAAAGAGTATAATGGGATTCTACAACTTCAATATTTTTTAAAACTAGGTGAATATAATCAGTTTGGGGAATATTTTAAAACTTACACAATCTAGCATTTCTTTTGTCTTGTATATATTGAGCTTATGTATTAAATTTGAATTCTCTATATTCTCTAAATTTTCCTAAGTGAAAAAGCTCGTGTGAATATAATTATTCAAATCTCAAAATGAAAGATGTTATATACTACTATGATTTCCTTTCTAATATGTTGTGTCCATCCAACGTATTTTTTGTAAAACTGTTTCTTCCCAATCTTGACAATTTTTAAAGTGTTTTTTAACTAGAATATGTTCGATTGGAAGCTAAGAAATGAAACCTATGGAAGCAACACAACACAGTTTCCACAGTTAGAATTTTAAGGAAAGCTACTGAACACTAAGCTCAGGTTGGAGAGAGCAAAGACCTAGTGCATACTCTGCATGTGAATTATAGGAGGAAGGAAGCGTGTTTCACGAAGTTCCTTAATTCTAAACCTTGAGGAGACTTAGATGTACATAAAACATTCTCTTATTTTATATCATAGACATATTTAGAGAAGAAAGGGGTATGTATATTGAATTTTTCCAAGTCAGATACTCTGTTTAACACACTTTGACAGCTCACTGTGTGGAGAGGCTGTGGAGGTCGAGTACTGGCTCTCCCACTTTCGAGCTGAATGCTGGTCTTTTCACCTGGAGGAGCACGTGTGTTCATCCTGAAAAACAGGAGGACTTACTTTAACTGAATGCTCAGAAAATGAGAGTGGTGACTGTCAAACCATTTTTAAAACAAACCAAAAGTATGTAAATATAAGGCAACAAGAGTTGTTGATATTTCAGAGTTCATCGTTATGCTCTAATTATGTTTTGAAAAGTTAAATGTATTAAATTATTTAAAAGAGTTATAAATAACCATATTAGAGCATTACACTTATGCCAAATTGCCCTTTTTTTGTTTTTGTTTGGAGTCTTTCGATTTATATCAGCTGTTAAGAGCTGTGTGTTGGTACCACCTTCACAATCACCAATGTCAGTTATCTGTATGGGAGTACATGCAAAAGAAGAGATGAATCTCATAGAAAACAATAACAAAATTGTCCGTGTGTTTAATGCTGCTACCTGTGAATTAGTATCCTTCAACACTTGTGTCCACATTTATATTCTCAAGTCTCTTTCTTTATAGTAGTGCCTGTGAACACAGCAACGTGCTGATAAGTTATTAAACATGATAGAATGATAGGAGCTGCCTGAAGTTCTAAGTGTATATTTAAAGATGGGTGTGTGAATAGTAACAGATATGCTAATTTGCTGATTGCTAGAGGCCCATGATAAATTTGTTTTACTTACCCTATGTAAATATTAATTAAAACCACGTGTGACTAAAACCATATTAGTACCTTATATTTTCTTACATATCTTCCCCGTTTTGTTTGTTACTGTTTTACAAGTTATTGTGAACTATAGGAAATGGATGTCTTCCAAAGACATGTTAATAGTCTCCAGATATCCTCTATTTCCCATATCCTATTGGAGTTGAAAGGAATAAAATCCCTATTTACCCCACCTATAAATTACTGAAAACCACTGTTAAACTTTTGTTTTCTAGCTTTCCAAACGTGCACGCGCACATTTGTGTGTGTGTGCGTGCATGTGTACACATATGTGAGTGGTAAATGAGCGCTTACTTGGGATAACAGACCTTTCTTATAAATTCGTATGAGTCCTTTTACCTTCTTGTGAACATGTATACTGAAAACTTTCCTTTGTTTTTTCAGATGGACTGAGCTGTGTCCAATGATTGAAGCCAGGAAGAATCATGGACTGGTATTTGTAAAAGACAAGATATTTGCTGTGGGTGGTCAGAATGGCTTAGGTATGTGAAGTTAGTTCACTTTTCAACTTTTGCAATGAATTTGCTGATATTTCCTTAAGTTATGAAAATGTTTCTTGAGATCTAGATACAAGCATTAATCACATACATCATTAGACTTTTCTTTTTATAGTTTCTGTGAACTAATGGTTTATGAAACATTGTAATACGTTTAACATTTCTGTCCATGAATGTAGGTAATAGCCACCAGTCATTGTGACAGTCTCAGGTGGCTTTAGCACATTTCCAAATACCCTCTGGGGAATGGTATCACATTAGCTTAAGAACTATTGAGTGGGGACTTCCCTGGTGGTCCAGTGGCTAAGACTCCATGCTCCCAATGCAGGGGGCCCGCGTTCGATTCCTGGTGTGGGAACTAGATCCCACATGCTGCAACTAAGAGTTCACGTACCGCAACTAAAGACCCACATGCCACAACTAAGACCTGGCACAGCCAAATAAATAAATATTAAAAAAAAAAAAAAAAAAAACTATTGAGTGACAGAAACATTTGAACTTTAATATAACTTTTAAAACTTTTTAATTTAACTTGTAGGACTTGTATCCAGGCTCTGAATGGCAGTGTTTCCTAAACATTTTTAAACGTTGCATGAAAATATCAGTATTACTTTTTTAAATGAGTAAATTTGATCTTTTTATTTTCTTAAATAATGTTGTACTAAAGAATCTTAAATAATTTCTTTTAATAATGTAGAATTTGGACTGAATCTATAGATAAGATTCCACAAAGCTTATTTTAGTCAGTACCTTTAATCATTACTTAAGTATAACAAAGAAATAACTTTATTTCCTTCTTCCGTCTCTATCCATTGCTGTTTTTCATAAGCTGCTGACAGATAAATGGTAGAAGGAAACAGAAGGACATTTGAATGATTATAATCAAACTTAATCAGAAGGAAACTTCACTGGTCTACTTTTTAATTTTTCCAGAGCAGATAGAACATCTTTAATTTTATAGAATAAATATAAGTATTTATGCTTCTAAAATGACAAATAAAAATTAAGTTAAATTTCTGTTGTGTTCAAGTAAGAATAGGAATTTAAATGGTAGATATGTGAGGATTCATTGTAAAATTCTGACAACTGTTCTACATGTTTGAAGTTTTTCATAATAAAAGGTTTGGAAAAAATACAAAGAATTATTACTTTAAGAGATCTTAGAATTGTTCATGTAGTTGTTCACGTTTTATTCTTTTGAAGGTGGTCTGGACAATGTGGAATATTACGATATTAAATTAAACGAATGGAAGATGGTCTCACCAATGCCATGGAAGGGTGTAACTGTGAAGTGTGCAGCAGTCGGCTCTGTAGTTTATGTCTTGGCTGGTTTTCAAGGTGTGGGTCGATTAGGACACATCCTTGAATATAACACTGAAACAGACAAATGGATCGCCAACTCCAAAGTCCGAGCTTTTCCAGTAACAAGTTGTTTAATTTGTGTTGTTGATACTTGTGGAGCAAATGAAGAAACCCTTGAAACATGAAAAATGAGTGAACTTCAAGACTCACTGGAGACTCAAAACTATGGCCACCAGTGCTTTGTTCCAAGAGTTTGGTTACAAAGTTTTAGTTTGGTGTTTTGTTTTTTTCAAGGAAGTTTCAAGTAAAGTAAGGTTCCTATAAAATAGATTTTCTTTTATATGGGATTTCTTACTTAATTCAAAGACCGTATTTCAGCTGGCCACATAACCAAGAACGTATCTAGCAAGAAAACTTGTAAAGTTATAAGCACTTGGTGAAAGTATGAATTCTTAAATGAATTTCACATTTGTAACTATGATTATGGCAGAATGGGGGACTGACTCACCATAGAAGCAACCTCATCTTAGCTCTAGATTCTATTTTCATACATCGTAGAAGTGCTATGTAGTTAGGTCTGTTTGTTTCTGTTCAGTCAAGAACTAAGAAATAGTATGAATTGTAAGTCAAAGGTAGGCAGTTCTGATGGAGCAGCTTAGTCTCACGTAGTTTTGCTTGTCTTCATTTGTTCCATTTAGTGCCAAATGTATTGCATTTTAAAAGCAAGCCAGAGTGAGTCAAAGCATACACTTATATCTCACAAAACTTCATAAACACATTTTGAGAGTTAAAAATGTACCCAACTCCTCATGAAATATATTCTATCCAGTTAAATAATTCCATCTTTTTAACACAAAATGTCAAGCCTAGCACTCATAACTAATTTATGTCACTTTTTTTCCCAGGGGTTAAAAAAGGATTATGCCTCTTCAGTGCTCACTCTGTTAAATAAAATCCAATCATTATAAGAATTACTACCTAGCAAAAGAAAGCTACTTATAGCAAATTTCTAGGTCACTAGAACAGCACTGATAGTTATACATTTTGAACTTCTTACAGATTAGAAAGGTACATGATTTCTCTTCCTTAGCAGAGCACATCATTGATATTTGACCCAGTTGTCTCTAAAAGTTTTTTAGTTGAGTTAAATATTTGTCATCTTGTATTAATTGCTTATATGTGGTCAGTAAATCTTTTACAAACCCAGCTATTCATTTCTTTCCTAGTAATGTTTTGCCCTTTTACATTATGAAATGTATGGAGTGAGCCATGTAAAGCTGTCACCATCCATATTTTTACCTGGCAATATTAAATATTTTTAAACTTCAAGTAGACCGCTAAGTTCATTCTTCATTTTAAATGTGTTAGGTAATGGTGGTTTTTTGAACTTGTGAAACAATGTTTCTTTTTAAATTTTTATTGTTTTCTTTATAATGGGAGTTATAAGCTTAAAACCTAAAAATGTTTAAATGAAAAAGGAATTATAAAAAGATTATGGTAGATATATTTCTATTTATATAAGGTTTTATGTACATAACAGCTTTATTAAGATATAATTTACATGTCATACAGTTCACTGATTTAAAGTGTACTATTCAATGGTCTTTAATATATTCACAGAGTTACGCAACCATCACCATAATTTTGGAACACTTTCTTCACCACAAAAAGAAACCCCATCCTCATTAGCAGTCACTCCCCATTTTCCCTGTATTACCTTCTTATGGCTCCTGGAACAAATTACCATAAACTTTGTTGCTTAAAACAACAGAAATTTATTCTTTCACAATTTGGGAGACCAGAAATCCTAAATCAAGGTGCTGTTAGGGTTGAGTCCTTCTGGAGACTCTGAGGCGAAAACTTCCCATGCCTCTCCTGTAGCTTCTGATGGCTGCCGGCAAATGTCGGTGTTTCTTGGCTTATAACTACATCACTTCAGTCACTGCCCCAGTCTTCACATGGCCTTCTTCCCTGTGTGTCTCGTCTCTCTGCATCTTCATGTGGTGTTATAAGGACAACAGTCATTGGATTTAGCTCACCCTCCTCTTAATCCATTCTGACCATATCTTAACCAATGACATCTGCAAAGACCCTGTCTCCAAATAAGGTCACATTTTGGAGTTTTGGGGAGACATTATTCAACCCAGTTGCATCTCCCAAACACCCCATCCCTAGGTAACCATTAATCTTTCTGTCTCTAGATTTGCCCATTCTGAACATTTTTATGTTGGATTTTGAATTTTTCTCTCGGAAAAAAATGTGTCAATTTTTTTTGAGGGTAGAATATCCATTTATCATATTACAATGGTTATATTACTTAATTTGATACAATAATTTCCCATATGGGAATATGCAGCTGTTTAAGGTATTTTAAATAACTACCCTTTTCTTTAGGCTGTATCTGCTGACTAGAGCACACTACGATAAGTATGTAGACAGCTTTGATGTAGGTTATAATGAAGTGTGTGTGGTTTTTTTCCTTAGTAATCTTAGTAATTCTAATTAGTGTCTGTTTTCTGTCCTGGAAATAGTCTATGATATTGTCAGTATCATGATAATGAGTAAAAGTACAATATGTTGGCGAGCATATTTTCTATTACTCCCCCACCCAAAATTCCTATCCTGTATAGTGCTCTACTTTCTTTTTAGTAGATATGTGATTGTTGATGTTATATTTTTTGCAGTGACACGACTTTGATGACATAGCAGTTTAGCTTTTACTTTTGAAAATCACAATGTGAACATGAAATTTTAATGTCTTGAAAAAAATTGTTGCTGTCAAAAACAGTCATTAATTACAATTGTGACCTAGCTTTCAAAAATGTGACGTATAGTGTCATGGAAAATTTAGAGTCATGAAAAGGAGCCATTTTTTTAAACCAGCAGTCTATTTTCCTTTTGCCTCATATACTGTTAATGGCAAATATTTTGGATTTGCTGCAGAGGCCAGGGTAAAGGAGATATTTGAAGGAAATTTTGCTTTTTAAGGGTGGTAGTGTTAACACACATCAACAACTTCAAAAATTCAGTCCACTCAAACATGGCACCAAAACAGCTCTAAGTCCCTGTAATTTGTTAATATGAAAGAATATTTTACAGGTTACATCATTCAGCACTTGATAAATCATTCCTTTCAATAACCCCCTTTCTCCTTATAGTTGCCTCAAAAGACTTTTAAAAGCTTGAATCTACTTTCGTCTTCCTAACTTTCCTCCTTCCCAAGGTGATTCAAACTACTTTAGGAGAAAATCTGTACTGGGAAATTGTCTGAAATGTTATCCTTACTAACTAGAAAGCTTTTTTACTTTCCAGAGCTTTAAACCTCTTCTGATAACAAAGCTGTAAAATGGGGTTCAAGTTCTGGTTTATTCAGTTCTTTTTTTTTTTTTTTTTAACATATTCATTGGAGTATAATTTATTCAGTTCTTGTAGGGGATTTCCCTGACTTTATCTTCCAGCCATCCATTGAATTTGTTTCCACTATCCATGTTTAATTTCCAAGAGCATTTTCTTTTTAGGAGTGTCCTTTTATATGGCATGCTGGTCTTGTTTCATGTTGCCCTGTCTGAGGATATTTTAGTTTCCTTAACATTACTTATATTTTTGGTGTGTTTCTCTTTCCTCTGACTTCTTTTTCGATTGCTTTGCTCTTTGCTGTTGGAGTCTTTCTTCAAATATCTGGTGCCTGGCTGTGCATTTTATATTTAAAATTAGACATTAAGAAGTTGTGAACTTTTGTTTACAAACGTGAGCTGAATTTTCAGTGAATCTCATCATATGTTAAGGAAATGGCTGCCTGTTTTTTAATAAATTTATTTATTTATTTATTTATTTATTTATTTATTTATTTATGGCTGTGTTGGGTCTTCGTTGCTGCACGCGGGCTTTCTCTAGTTGTGGTGAGCGCGGACTACTCTTCGTTGCGGTGCACGGGCTTCTCATTGTCGTGGCTTCCCGTTGCAGAGCATGGGCTCTAGGCGCGCAGCCTTCAGTAGTTGTGGCACATGGGCTCAGTAGTTGTGGCTCACGGGCTCTAGAGCTCAGGCTCAGTAGTTGTGGCGCACAGGCTTAGTTGCTCCGCGGCATGTGGGATCTTCCCGGGCCAGGGCTCAAACCTGTGTCCCTTGCATTGGCAGACAGATTCTTAACCACTGTGCCACCAGGGAAGCCCCTGGCTGCCTGTTTTTGTTGGAGATCCATAAGAGATCCACAGATCTTTTTCTGGGATGTTTGATTCTCCAGAATATAAACTTACAAACTCCTGCCCCTTGGGTGGGGGAGGGCAAGCTGGGAAGAGACTGACTATAAGCCTGGCTGCAGGATTTCTGGAGCTCAGGCAAAGCGCCATTCAACAGGCAAGAGTTCGGTTCCTCTTTTGTCAGTACCATAACTTGACCCTCTATATTTACATCGTGAACTCTAAAGCCTCTCTTGTTCCCTTTTTTCAAGAAAAGAACCTATCTCCCAACAGGTAAGGATAGTCACCTAATGGATTTCTAACTGAACCTCATACAGATTTTCAAACAGTCCACCGTTCTGTGATACCTGGTTGTTCTTAATTCTTGTGGCTTTTCAGCCTTCTCTGGGGACATCAGTCGTCCATCTTACAGGAATATGATTCTTCCTCTAAGTAATTTACTATGTACTCTTCTATGTGCATTCAGTCTTCATAAATTGTGGTTTGAAATTACGGTTATCTCCTAGTATAATCAAAGACGATGTTTTTGCTTGTTTTCCCTCTCATTTTGAGATATTTTCAAGAGGAAAGGGTGGCAGAGGCATTTTTACTCTGCCACCTTGAAACCAGACGTTTCCTTCCCGTGACCTCACTCTCCTGATTTCCACCTACCCCTCCCCTATCACTACTGAGTTCTACATGCCTCAGCCCTAGGCTGTCATCATCTCACACAGCACTTTATCCAGATGATTTCAGTCAGGATTCTGGCCTTGCCTGCCTCTTCACCTTCACGGAGCACCATACACACCCTCGTTTAAGCTTCAGCCTAACTGGTATTATTTTAGGTCTTTGATGCCAGCAAAGTCCTTACACATGCTGGCATTTGCATGGGTGAAAAGTCAGTGAACACAGAGATTCATTACTACAAGGGGACTGCTCAAAATAGATATGTTAAGAATAATGGGAGCCAAGTTTCTCACTATGAAAGAAAAAAATACAGAGGGGAAATAAAATGAATTCTGTGATCTTGGGTTGAAATTGGAGGTTATCAGTGTGAAGTCATAGTTTTTAATATACATATAGATATAGGAATATGTATTAATGTAAATGTCTCTGTGTATAGTATGTATTCTCTAGCAATGCCCATGAAAGGATTTGGGAACAAAGATACCACAATAGCAATGAGAAAATTTAGAGCTCAGATCTTGGCTTCTAAGTGCCACCAAAAAAGACCCAGGGCTCCTTGGAGAACAGGCTGGTTCCAGGACTGAAGCAGGGAAAGTGTCAGATGACCCTGGAGCATCTTTTAGGCCAGGAAGTGAAGTGCTCAAAGAATCATGGGATGTGTCAACTGGAAATGATTTGAGCATCACAATAAATGATAGTAACAAATTATAACCCAATGAATAAAATTGGAAACCATAAGTCATACTGATACGGATAAATAAATGAGTGAACTAAAAGTTTGGTGAGGAATGAGGTTTTTATATACTTTCAAAGTCTCTCCCTACAAAATCCTTATTACTAACAAAGAGGAAAAGAGTAATTTTACAGTGGAGCAGCTTGCCAGACAACACCTGAAGTGATCAAAGTGAACGTGACAATGTGACAAACAGAAATTGTGCACAACTTGACAGGTACATTGTGAAGGCCATGGATGCCAAAGATGCATAATCTAAATCTAATTACTAGAAAACAGATAAGTCTGCATTAAGGAAATTCTACAAAATAACTAGCTGTAATGTTTGTGTCAAGGTCATGAAAGTCAAGGAGAGACTGAGAAAATGTTCCAGAATGAAGCCTGAAGAAATATGAGTAAGGCAACAATGATTCCGAACTGCATCCTTGTCCTTTAAAGGACATTACTGGGACATTAGGCAAAATATGAATAGAATCTAAGGATTACATAGTCGTATGCAGCAATATTAATGTCCTGATTTTGGTGATTATATTGTGGTTAAGTAGAATGTCCTTGTCTGTAGGAAATACAATAAATAATTAGGTGTTGGGGCATGAGGTCTGCAATGTAGTCTCAAATGGTTCAGGAAAAAGATCTTTGTACTATATATACATGTAACTCCTCCATAAATTTTTTTCAAAATAAATGAATTAAACTGATTTTTAAAACTAGGTTGCACCAGTTATTCCCAGTGCTCCTGTAGATTCTGCTGTTATCAAAATCCAAACAAAGTATATGAGCCAGAACAATGGCTAGTCATCTTAAACCACCGGGGACGAACCTGTAATCCAACAAAGTCAGATTTATTGACGCACTGCAACCAAGGAGACTGCACACTAGAGGAACTGTAGGGTGTCTCACCACACAATGGAAAAGGTAGATGTAGGATTTGTGGGAAAGGTGGAGTTCAGGTAAAATCTAAATGAAACAGTTTTGATAGTCTCAAAGCAGAGCGGTGTAAAGAGGCATCAACATCACATCTGGAGTGGGAAGTGGGTGTAGGGTCATGTTCCCTTGGAAACCACAAAGTTAAGAGAATAAGTAATGTTCTTTTCAGGAACCCCTTGTCTGCAGCTCTGCACCTGATTAGAAATAGAAGCTGCTTCTCTGTGTCAAAGTGTCTTAGATCCTCCAGGCAAGAGTGGAATGTTTCATTCTTACTGATAAAATTTCAAATAGCAACGTTTACATGGACTTTAAAGAACAAGGTTTCTCCGTGTAAGAATGTAGTACTCATCCAAAGACGCGGGTTGTTATGATACTTTTTAGTTGCAGTTTGTCCTTAAAAGAAACTGTTTCCTGTAAACGTTACAACTGGCTTTATCTTATACTGTTACCCATCCTGATGAATGGCTGGGCAGATTTTTACTTTCTCAGCAGTTACAAATGAAAAATACGACTCGGTCTCTCAAACCACAGCTAATCCTCCTCTCAGGGCCTTGCTGAAGTTATGGGTTTGCCTGACGAACTTTCTTTCCTCTCATTTTGGACCTCAAACCTCCCCTGATGAACGAGAACCTGCACCACGGTCTTCGGCGCCTTTCTTCACATAACCTTTCAATCATCCTGCCTTCCCAGGCCACGCTCAGTGCGTGGGGGGCGGTCCCACTCTTCTCAAATCCTATTGGGTGAAATCCACGCCTCTCTTCGCACTGAGGGCGGGACAAGAGAGAAAGGGCCTTTCCCAGGCGCGAGAAGATGACGTCACAGTAGCGGAGCCGCGACCTCCGGTTGCTTGGGGCTCTGCTAGCTGAGGGTGTGGACTGAAAACAGTTCCGTCCGCGATGCCGTCGCCATGACCATTTGTCAGTTCTTCCTTCAAGGCCGGTGTCGCTTCGGAGATCGGTGCTGGAACGAACATCCCGGCGCCGGGGGTTTGGGCGAAGGACGGCAGCAGCAGCTCTCAGGTGACGTTCTCCTCCATCCTTCGCCCCTAGCCGAGCTGGGGAAGGCCTGGCGTGGGGTCGGGCCGGCGAGGAACAGCCGTCCCTCGTGGGCCCAGCCGCTGGGCACAGCGCCGTGGCGCACCAGTCAGGTGACGCGGACGTGCCCGCGTCGTCCCCTCGCCCGCCCCGCCCACCGCGCCCACCGGCTTTTTTATTCATTTATTAGGAACTCGGTTGGCTTTTGTTGAGCGGTTGGAGGCATGGGCTTGGTCCTGGTTACTAATGAAAAACAGTTAATTTTTAAGTTGGACTACGTGTCAGAACTTACCTTGTCTTTGGGCGGCAGTGGTTAGCAGAATTGGCATAGGTCGACCCAGACGCCTCCTTTCTTTACTGCTTTACTATCCTTCTGGGTACTTGTTTTTTCCCCTTGATGCCTTGAATATAATTTTTTCTAAACTTTTTTCTAGGGAGAGGCTAGCAACTGGGGTCAAAGTCAGGATTCTTAACTTTGGGAAACTCCTTTGAAGATCTAATAAAAGCTACAGAGCCATTAACCTCAGATAAATGCACATGCTCATAAAATTTGGGGTAAAATCGAGAGTGGGATGCTCAGTTAAGAACTCTGGGCTATAAGGGAAGGGGGTGCAGGAGTACGTTGACCTGCTTCCTGGCCTAAGTCATTGTCAAAGCTTTTGGAATATTCCACTACACCAGTTGTGGATGATGCAAAAGGATTGACTGTCTTCGAGGAGAGGAGGGGTCCGAAATGAAACCATAGTACAATGCAAGGTTTTAGAGGTCAGATGAATAGTTAGGTTTTCTTAGGACTGAAACTTAGTCCTTAAAGGTACCACAAGATGCTGACCACCTCTCCCTTCTCTTTCCTCCTTTAGAGCTATTCATCTGACCCTTAAACCTTGTGTTACATTGTGGTTCCACGTCTGATTCCTCTTCTTGGAGACAGTCTTTTTACATCACCCACAATTGGTCTAGTGAAATATTCCAAACCAAAAATTAAGACTCAGGATCTGATAAATGTGCGAGTATTTCCAGGAACAACAAAACGTAATATTTGACATTCTGTTGAGACTCACTCTAAATGCAGTAATTAGAGAATAAATGTTGAATGGAAACATGTTAATGGATTTTAAAAGTGGAGATAAAACTAATCAAGTAAACAGTGTATTTAATGCCCAGAAACAAATAAATGCTTACGGAATTAGTAAGTATGAAGACCAAAAGCTGTATACAAAAGATGGAATGAATTTCTTCAGTTGTGTCATCCCCGCAAAGGATTTGAAACTCTAGGAAAATAAAATATCATTAACCCATACTTGAGGGATCTGGTCTAGCAATCTGCCCCCTTTCCTCTTAGGTTTTGTTAAGCAGTTTTAGAATTGGGAGGTGAATTTTCATAAAGGAGTGTATCTCCCATCACTCCAGTTTTTAATATACATATTTAATGGCATATCTCCTAATTCAGTCAGAAACAAGGTGAATTATCTTGACCCCCAACTAAGAAGTGATGAATAAATGAGACAGTAGAAGTGAAAAAATTTTGTAAAATATAGAGACAGAGAGGAGAAAAATGTTGGCTCATTTTGATAGTTATAGAATACTAGAAATCTGCTCATAATAGAGGAACTCAGTGCACTTTATTCATATGTAAATTACCTCTATAATCTCCTTATGGAAGGTAGGTGAGTAGGTGTTGTTTTCTCAGAGAGAATACTGAGTCAAATAGACTTACCCATCTATTCAAGGACAGAAGGTAGAATCTAATCTTTTATATTCAATACACTTCTCAATACATTGTGTGTTTTTCAGATTTTACTACTATATAGGGCCCAGTTGGGGAGCAAAGAATGATACAGACACATCTTTTTATCACGAAGGAGCTTATGATTTAAGATACATGCCTTCTATCCACTCCATTATCGAACAGTTGTTTACCTAATAAACTTACATCAGCTGAATTTAGTAATATATCATTATTTTTCTGTGTATTTACAGTCTTCTCAATCTTGTTAACTTAGACCATTATGTGATTTGTTGATACTACACTTACCTATATAAATTGAAAGTGAAGAGTTTTGTAATTTAAAATGAGTGGAAATGTAGTGCTTGTTGAATCTTTACATAATGTCTGCACATAATAAGACAAACTACAATGAAATTTTAAGAGATTTTTAAAATGAGTTGCTAGTAAACTTGTTTATTTTGTTATTTATTTCAGGTAGTAACAGACGAGGATGGAATACCACCAGCCAGAGATATTCCAGTGTTATCCAGCCATCCAGTTTCTCCAAATCCACACCATGGGGGGGCAGCAGAGATCAAGAAAAGCCATCTTTTGCTTCTTTTGATTCTGGAGCGTCAGCTAGCAGGAACAGTGGGTTTGGATTGTCTCAGAACCCATTTGCTTCACCTAACTCTGATGGGCAGAAAGATGAAAAGAAACTTCTGTAAGTGAAAGCCTTCAGAAAAATTCCTGCCCATTTGCTTATTTTTTTCAAAAGTACCTACAGTACTTTCCTTAAAAAAGAGGTAATGTTATTATTACTTTATTAAATTATTAAAAAATCAGAATAAGCAAAAAGCAGAAAAAACATCCATGATCAGAGATAACTACTATCTTGCAGGTATCATACTAGACTTTATTTCACTTAAAAATGTCATTCTTCTTTATCAATACAGTGAGTTCTTGGGGATAATTATGCTTTTTCCACTTTTCTATTGATAACACTGTCCTGTGAATATCTTTCTAATGTAGTCCTGCTTATATTAAATTATGAGTTCTTTACAAAGTATGAGGTGATTTAAAGCAACTTGTGATCTTGGAGGTCACTTATAGCATCTTGTATTCTTTCTAAAACTTTTACTTAAGTAAACCCATGCAAACATTTCATTTGATTTCCTTCATTATTGTAGAGTAGATTTCTTATCATTTATTGAGAACATTCGTAGTAGAATTTATGATTGGTGCCGAAACAGTGCCTGGCTGTGTATAACTGTTCCGTCAGCCCCCAGCAACTAGGACAGAACTTAAATATACTCATTAGTCTTTTACATCCCATAACTAAATTAGACTAGTTGTAAACATTTTGAACCATGTACCATATATAATTAATTAAAATAAATAAATAAAAAAACAAATAAAAAAAAGAAAAAAGAAACCCTCCTTCCTATATTTGATGTTGTCATAAAAATCCTAAATTTTATTATTATTTTATTATCAGTTATTCTTATTTGATTAATTTTGCTCTTCTGGATAAAGGGAAAATGTTTAATTTAGACCCAGATATATCCATGACTTTGCCAACAAGTTAACCATGGACATGGGTCTGTTCCCTTTTTGCAAAATGTGAGAATTAGACAAAACGATCTCTGAAGTCCTAACCACTAAAATATTTTATAGTTCTTTATTACTTACTGGTTCTTTCTTTCCCAGTTAAATGATCATTGATGTTAATGATAATGAACAAAGAAAGATTAAACTTAGTATTGTGTATTTTATATTTCAGTTCTTTAAGGTATGTGTGGTACGATAGTTGAGTTCTCAGTAAATGTATCAGTTAATGGTTCAGTGTATTGGAAAACCAAAATTATGAACTTCTTTGATATTATAATATTTATAATCATGAAATGTAGCTCATATTTCTATAAGCTTCTGCTTTAAAGAACACTCCTCAGAAAATATAACGGAAAAATCTAAAATTATATATTTACTACAATTAAAATTTCAATCATTGAATATTATAAATGATAAATTTTAACAATCAGAAGAAAAAGATCTTTTGCCCTTTTTATTCTTTCAGGGAAGGAATTGTAAAAGATATGGAGGTTTGGGAATCATCAGGGCAGTGGATGTTTTCTGTTTATTCACCAGTGAAAAAGAAACCTAATATTTCAGGTAACTAGAAATTATGTGTTTTTAAATTGTGTTTTACAACTATTATTTTCTAAAACCAAGACTATGTCAAATAAAGAAATCGACCACAAACTTAGCTACAGTTAGGAGAGTTTGGACATTGTTTAAAGTATCCGAGTATTCTAGCAGAACTTCATAATTCAGAGATTGAGGTTGGAAGATATAGTTCAAGATATATAGATCCCTTGGGAAAAATAGTAGAATCAGGACCCACCACATTTCCAATTCTGTAAGCCCAAGAAGAGGCTCTGCTTCCTTGGTTTCCTGTAGATACAACTTCAGAACCCTTTAGCTGCCTGCAGTGAATAGAAGAGTCCTGTTATGCCAAGGCTTTGGCTGCCTGATTCTGTTCTTTCTCCCCTGTCTTTTTTTCTAAGGATAGTTATTTTTCATAAAGCATGTTGAGATCTATTCTGGGGGTAATATTTGAAGGGAAGGAGCCTTAGCTGGGCTACAGAGATAGCATTTCTTTAGAATACTCCTTTCCTTCCCATTTTCTTTTGCCCATAGCCCTTTTTGGGCTGAAAGCTAGACAACCACAGATTTTTTTGTTTTGTTTTGGTTTGGTTTTTTGACATCTTTATTGGAGTATAATTGCTTTACAATGGTGTGTTAGTTTCTGCTGTATAACAAAGTGAATCAGCTATATGCATACATATATCCCCATATCCCCTCCCTCTTGCATTAGACCACCACAGTTTTCTAAGCCTACTCTGGGTGGTCCTGGGCCCTATTAAGTTGAACAGCAAGTGCCTAGAAGATGAGAGCCCTTTCAGTCTCTCAGAACTCTGGGATTTCTGTCTGTCTCTGCTCTATCTGCTCATTCTCTGTGAGCATTTGTGTCACACCACTCCTTATTTATTTACTTAATCATTCAACAAATACTTATTGAATTTCTTTTGTGCCAGGCCTCATTCTAGGTGCTAGGGATATAGCAATGAGTAAGATAGATAGGATCCATCCCTTATGAAGTTTATTTTCTTGAGGGATGGAGGCAATAAGTAATACAAATAAATAAGATAATTTTAGATAGTGATTTTTCTGTAAAGAAAATAAGTGTGGGCTTCCCTGGTGGCGCAGTGGTTGAGAGTCTGCCTGCCAATGCAGGGGACACGGGTTCGAGCCCTGGTCTGGGAAGATCTCATATGCCGCGGAGCAACTAGGCCCGTGAGCCACAACGACTGAGCCTGCGCGTCTGGAGCCTGTGCTCGGCAACAAGAGAGGCCGCGATAGTGGGAGGCCCGCGCACCGCGATGAAGAGTGGCCCTCACTTGCCGCAACTAGAGAAAGCCCTCGCACAGAAACGAAGAACCAACACACCCAAAAATAAATAAATTAAAAAAAAAAAAAAAAGCTTCCCCCAATATGACCATATATGTTGATTATTTAAATTAAAAAATGATCAACAATCTTCTTGAATTTGCAACTTGAAATCTTTGACACCTTCAAAGGATTCTTCTCTACAAGCAAAATATTAAAAAAAAAAAAAAAGTGTTAAGCCTTTTTTAAAACGTTCAGAATTGAACATAATGCCTAATGCCCTAGAGCAGTGGTTCTCAGTGTGAAATGTAGATCCATAAGCAGGGTTGTAAGAGAAAATATGGGACATCCAGTTAAATTTAAATTTCAGATAAACAATATTTTTAGTATATGAATATCCCATGTAGTATTTGGAACATACTTATACTTTTTTTTTTTTTTTTTTTGGCTGTGCCGTGCAGCTTGTGGGATCTTAGCTCCCCGACCAGGGATTGAACCCGGGCCCACGGCAGTCAAAGCGCCAAGTCCTAACCACTGGACCACCAGGGAATTCCCAGGACATACTTATACTTTTAAAGTATTTGTTGTTTGTCAAATATTCAAATTTAACTGGGCATCCTCTTTTTTTTGGCTAAATCTGGCAACCCTATTGCTAAAATCCTTTTAGGGGCTGTACAAGTTTAGAAATATTTTCATAATAATACTAAGACATTAATTGCCATTTTCACTGTGTTGACATTTGCACTGTTGATACAAAAGCTTTGATGAGGCACAGGCAACAAACTGTACCAGTAGATTATAATAGTCAATAAAAAAAAATTTTAACGGCATTTTCACTTAAGAATGTCCTTGAAGAAAAGGTAAAAATTATTAATTTTATTAAATATTGACCCTTAAGTGTACATCTTTTAAATATTCTATGTGACAAAATGGGAAGCACACACAAAGTAACATTAACAAATTTTTTGATATTGTAAGATGACATGTGCCAACATTTGGAGGTTCTGGATAACTCAGTGAACCAATATTTTCCAGTTGACCAATGTGTGATGTTACAAAATTATGCATGTTTGAAAAATCCTTTCTAAGTGCAAGATAAAACAATTAATAGTTTTGGTTTATTAATATGATTTCATTAATATGATTTGAGTCCACATTATAGCTAACCTTTAAGAAACTACTGTCTGTCAAGTTTTGGTATAGTATCAAGAAGGATATCCACAATTATCTGAAAAGGCCATTAAAGTCATCCTTTTCCAGCTACACATCTGTGTGAGAACAGTTTTTCTTCATATACTTGAACCAGGCAATATACTGAAACAGGTTGAAGCAGATTGAACAGCAGAAGCAGATATAATAATCCAACAGTCTTCTATGAAGCTGTACATTAAAGAGATTTACAAACATAAGACAATGCCACTTATATCACTAAATTTTTATTTTTTGTTTTGGAAAATAGTTTTTTCATTTACGTTGATATATTTGTTTCTTATTTTTAAGTGAATTAATATTTTCTATATTTTTTCAGTTTTCATTTCAAATATGGTAAATATTGATTTATGTAACCCATGTAAGCAAAAGGTCTGGCATCCTTATTTACTTTTAAGAATGTAAATGGGTCCTGAAACCAGTAAGTTGGAGAATCACTGTCTGTAGGCATCCATTATAATGAATTAATTTTTCCTGTGCAGCTAGAATGATACTACGTTTGTACCACCCTTGAAAGAATTGAGGAAATAGTCACTCAAATCATTTTCTGTCTTCATGGTTCAGATGAGTAACAGATGGAAGGAGGAGAAAGTATCCAGAGGGATAGTGTTTCTTCACAGAGAGTGGTTATCTATTCTTAGGAAGCAGTATTGGAGCTGAGTCCTGACTGAAGAGAAGATGTCACTTATGGAAAGATTTGGGGGAAAATGTTCCTGACAGTACAATAGCTAGTGCAGAGGCCCTTGTGGAAACAAGGTTGGCATGTATTTAGTCTAGCAAGGCCTGAATTGCCAGAGGAGAGTAAATAAGAGAAAGAGTAATATGACATAAGGCCAGAGAGAGGCAGCCAGGGGCCAGATTATGTTGGGCCTAATTGCACTAGGAAGCCAGAAAGAGCTTTGAGCCGGAGGAGGGATATGATCTGATTAGAAAAAGCTCACTTAGGGACTTCCCTGGTGGCACAGTGGTTAAGAATCTGCCTGCCAACGCAAGGGACATGCTTTCAAGCCCTGGTCCGGGAAGATCCCACATGCCGCAGAGCAACTAAGCCCATGCGCCACAACTACTGAGCCAGCACTCTAGATCCCGCGAGCCACAACTGCTGAGCCCGCGTGCCACAGCTAATGAAGCCCGTGCTCCGCAACAATAGAAGCCACCGCACTGAGAAGCCTGCGCACCGTAGAGAAGAGTAACCCCTGCTCACCGCAACTTGAGAAAGCCCGCGCACAAGCAGCAAAGACTCAATGCAGCCAAAAATAAATAATTAAAATAAATAAATTAATTAATTTTTAAAAAGCTCACTTAGACTGTTGTATGAAAAGAAATGGTCTCTTGGGGGGCAAAATAGCGGCAGGGCAATGAGTTAGGAGACAACTGCTGATGACTGAGAGTTACTAGCAGTGGAGACGGAATAGGTCAAATTCGTGTTCTGTTTTGGAGCTAGAACTGCCAAGAGGCTTATTAATTAGATATGGGGAAAGAGAGAAATGCAAAGTGATTCTAGGTTTTGTGGCCTGAGCAGTTAATAAAGGTGGTAAAGACAAGTTGTTAGCCTCCAGGATTCTGATTTGAATGTTTAGTCTTTTCTTTATTCTGAGGTAAGGGTCTTTGGAGTTAATGGTGTCTGGTTATAAGTAATTCTCTGTAGAAAAATATCCTGAACTTTTTTTCCCTTTCTTAAAAAGTTTTCCTAATTATGAAAGTTACAGCTGTTGCCATAGAAAACTTGGAAAATACAGAAATATGTGAATAAAGATCAACTGATCTCAGAGATAACAACTGTAACATTTTAGTGTATTTCTTTCAGAACATGCACACACATATTTCTTATTTATATGTATAATTAGGAATCATAACCTAGTGTTGTATTCTGCTTTGTTTTCAGTGTCTCTATTACTAAAAATACTAGAATGAACATCTTTTTATGTAACACCCTTTGTTTATATATTTAATTATTTCCTGAGGTTAAATCCTAGAAATTCTAAGATCAAAAGGTATGAGCATTTTTAAGGCATTTGACATTTATTGACAATTTTCCTCCCAGAAAAGTTTTCCCTTTTTGATTTCCATAATGGCAACTTAGGAGAATGTTCATTTCACCACATCCTTAATAACAATTATTCATTATTAATTTTTGTCAGTCTGATAAATAAAGCATTGTATCTCTATTTAAGTTGTATTTTTAAATTGAACTTTTTTTTTTTTTGCATGAACTTTTTAATTTCATTTATTTACTGGCTATTTGAATTGTTTCGTGAATTGCCCATTCATTATCTTTGTCCATACTAACTTATTTTTCTTACTGATTTGTAATAGCTATTTATACATTGATGTTAGCTCTTCTCCTGTCATATATGTTGCAATTATGGTTTTCCCAGTTTACTGTTTGCCTTTCAATTCTGCTATTGTAGTTTCTGACTTACAGAATATTTTTTTTAGAAGTATGAATGTATATGTAGTCAACTCTTTCTTGTTTCTTTTGTTTATTATTCCTTCCACTCCATTTATCTTTAGAAAATTTTTCCCCTTCAAAGATCAAATAACCAACTATATTTTATTCTAATTTTATACTTTATTAAATAGAGTATAGGCTTTGAATTTTTTCCTTATGATTATGAAATTTTTCTAATGATCAAGATTAGCATATTTTCCTGTCTAGCACCTCTTATTTTACTATACTATCAAAAGTATTGGTATTTAAAGATTCCAATTGATTCCTCACTTCAGGTTTTACAGATATTTCACCAGAGGAGTTGAGACTTGAATACCGTAACTTCTTAACAAGCAATAACTTACAGAGTTATGTAAGTTTCTTTCCTATTCATCTACCTAACAGATTAGCTGTTAATTATTGTCTTTTCTGTAGTGGCTTGCTTGTGTGTTGGCAAAGTGGATGAGGTCTATAATTTTTTTTCAGAACAAGGCTATTTTTATATTCTAAATTAAAATTTAGAATTTCTTTGAAATTGGTTGGTTATCTAAAATGGTGATAATATACTTTGACTGTAGTAACTAGGAATGTCATTATTTTTATTACGGGTTATCCAGCAATCAGTCCCAGAAATCATACCTTTCATCATTTGGCAAACATCTACGGAGCACCTCTTAGGTGCAGACACCACAATGAATGCTAGAAAAACAAACTTAAATAAAATGCAGTGTTGTATATAGATTAAAATTCTCATATATCAAATATCAAAAAATTGAAAAGCTGGGCTTGAATAAGTTCAGTGCCTAAAGGAAATGACATAAATCCTGTATTTTTCTATTGTCTACAGTCAATATCATGTGTTTCAACTAGTACACATGTTTGTCTCTGTACTGCCAGGTACTTGTGATTTTAACTAGGTGATACAAGGAGTTGGAGAACAGGGAAAGGGGTCTACAGCTGGAGTATCTTTGGCAAGTAGGGGTAGGTCAATGCAAATTTTACAAGTTATGGGCCGTAAAAATGTTTTATAAATTTATTGTGACTTTGGAAATACAGAAATGAAGTTGTTGGAGAGATTATCTTAAACACTCAATATTGACTTATTATTTTTCTGTCTTCTCTCCAGCTACATTCCATCCAACAGTTAATAAATCAGTGGAGGAACAGGGTAAATGAACTGAAAAGTCTAAATACATCAACTACAATAGCTTTGGTGAGTATTGGAGAATTTTCTACAGGGAGATGTCTTATCTATTGCTCTTTTGCAGAATTTCACTTTGGATTTGGAAAGCAAAGCTAAAATTCTCTGTCAAGAGTTGTGATACACACATTCTCAAGAACTATATTATCATTTAGAGTCACGGTCCTGGAATTGTTTTCTCTCTGTTCCTTAGTCAGAAAAGCACAGATAATTATGCTTTTCTAAAACTATTTTTAGGATAAGGTTTTTAACTTTGGTGGTACTAGTTTTAAAAATTGGAAAATATTACATAAATTCAAGTATTCCAGGTTATCAGCATTTAAAAAGAAATTGCTTTGAAAAATATGAATGCATATTTAGACTAATGTATACTTTTGTGACTGAAGGGCCATATGTTCCTTGTCTTATACAGAAATGCCTTTAGGAGATACATGCCCACTTGTCCCCAAAGATACATGATCCTACTGCAGCATATTCATTATCTCTGTCAATAAAGTTTATTTTGCTACCCCCATAAGAAGTTCTTAAGAATATTATTTTTAAATAAGATATTTACATTTAGAATTTGATATTTCCAGTCTCCTAGGTGGTTTTTCTTTGTACTTTCTGAAAAAGGCTATGAGAGTAGTAGCTGCCTAAAGTTAGTGAATGACTGTTTGAAAGTCCCGACACCCTACTCCTTTCTTTTTTATTTAAATTTATTTATTTATTTATTTATTTATTTATTTTTGGTTGTGTTGGGTCTTCGTTGCTGCGCATGGGCTTTCTCTAGTTGTGGCGAGAGGGGGCTACTCTTCGTTGCAGTGTGCGGACGTCTCATTGCGGTGGCTTCTCTTGTTGTGGAGCACGGGCTCTAGGCACGTGGGCTTTAGTAGTTGTGGCGCGCGGGCTCAGTAGTTATGGCTCACAGGCTCTAGAGCGCAGGCTCAGTAGTTGTGGCACACGGGCTTAGTTGCTCCGCGGCATGTGGGATCTTCCCGGACCAGCGCTCAAACCCGTGTCCCCTGCATTGGCAGGCAGATTCTCAGCCACTGCGCCAACAGAGAAGTCCCCCTACTCTTTTCTTAAATATGTGCTTCTAAATGACTAGACTCTTGTTTTTTGGCATTGCATTTTATTTTTGTTTAATTAATTTTTATTGGAGTATAGTTGCTTTACAATGTTGTGTTAGTTTCTGCTGTACAGCAAAATGAATCAGCTGTACATATACATATATCCCCTCTTTTTTGGATTTCCTTACCATTTAGGTCACCACAGTGCATTAAGTAGAGTTTTCTGTGCTATACAGTATGTTCTCATTAGTTGTCTATTTTATGCATAGTATCAATAGTGTATATGTGTCAACCCCAATGCCCCAATTCCTCACACCCCCCCAAATGACTAGACTCTTGTGCAAGCTAATTTCTTCTACCTTTCAGTTGTTGTAATACCATTTGAATTCAGTAGGACTCCTCGGAAGTATTTTTTGTCTAGATGAGAGGTGGCCCACCATCACCATTGCTGATGTAGAAGGGATAACTGAGTCCAGAGAACTACAGAGCTTCCTTCAAGGTTGGAAGTTCCATGTTCTTTGCCACCTTCCTAGGGTCCCTTCTGTAGGTGAGAATCTTGGACAGCCTACCTACAACTGGCTTACCATGTGTCAATTCTTTATGCCAAGTGATTGTGTTTTTTTAAATATTTATTTATTTATTTTATTTTTGGCTGTGTCGGGTCTTAGTTGCGGTTAGTGGGATCTTCATCACGGCATGCGGGATCCTCCGCTGCGGCACCCAGGCTCCTCATTGCGCAGGCTCCTCATTGCAGGGCACGGGCTTCTCTCTAGTTGTGGCCCATGTGCTCAGTAGCTGTGGCGTGTGGGGTCAGCTGCCTCGCGGCATGTGGGATCTTAGTTCCCCAACCAGGGATCAAACCCACGTCCCCTGCATTGGAAGGTGATTCTTAACCACTGGACCACCAGGGAAGTCCCTGCCAAGTGGTTTATTCTTTATTCTTTTAATCTATTATATGGATATAATTTGTTTATCACATACCTGTTAATGACTGAGGGAGAAAAGCTAGACGAAAAAAAGAAAAAGTACATACTATATGATTCCATTTATATGACACTCTAGAAAAGACAAACCTCATCTCTAGTAATAGAAAGTAGATGAATGGTTCCCTGGGGCCAGAGGTTGGGAGAGTGTTGACTGGAAGGGGACACAAGGGAACTTTTATGGGTGATGGAAATATTCTAAATCTTGATTGTAGTGGTGGTTATAAGTTTGTCAAAACTCATCAAAATATAGATAGATTGTTTTAATGGATGCATTTTATTTTATGTAAACTGTACCTCAGTAAAGTTGATTTTTTTTTTAAAGAAAAAATGCCAATAGGGTTTTAAAATGAGAGAAATCTTATATGCTTAGGTTGATGAGGGAAGGCTTCTTAGAGGTAAGGATTAAGTGAAAAGTTCCTTGAAAAGGAGATTAAGATTTCAGTAAGCAGAGATGAAAGACATTTCTAGAGCAGAAAATAGCAAGAGCATAAAATATTTTCAGGGAATAGGAAATGTTTAATAGATTTTAGTGGTAAGCTTTTAATAATGTAATTGCGAATTAACTTCAGTTCAAGCATTTGAGTAAGTAGACTGGGTAGCCTCTAAAGGTCCTTTACCTAATATCTAGGTTTTTTGATAAATGCAGATCAACCAGTAGAAACTAAAATCTAGAATTAAAAAGTATTTTCCTGATTTTAATATGTGTTCATTGAAGAAATTTAGAAAGTGTTTTAAAAGCATAAGTAAAATTAAAATCATTCGTAATTCATCAGCCAGACAATCACTTCGAACTCATTGAGGTTGGCCCATTTTTTTCTATGAACATTCACTCGTAGGCATTTTTCTATGTTAAACAAAATGAAGACGTTTTTAAGTGCACATTTTAAAAATTGAATTTGGCTATAAAGTGTATAGAAAAGGTACTTGAGAATTATTCACTTGCCTACCTTTTTTTTAATAGCTCTCTGATATAAAGGGTGGAGTAAATCAAGCAGCACCTGCGTTTGGATTTGGCAGTAGGCCATCAGTAACATTTGGGTCACCAGGTAAGTGACAAAGTAATGAAGGACTCCACTGATTCAGAAAAATAGGATTTTATAGGTTTCAAATATAAAGACTGGAGTTTTGTTTAGTGCCATTTTAAGTCACCCTTGCCACCTTCTACCACCTTCCATAATAGAGCTTCAAAGAATTTGGCTCATCACGCATTTGCGAAATGGGGTTCAGAATGGGCATGTTCTTTGAAAGACCCTATGGCTCAGGCTTTAGAAGTATATTTTAGGAATGGTTTTTCAAGACTTCCATAGGAATACATAGTTAGGGTAGCAGCACCTTTGAGGACTTCATTGTCCCTGTATATAACAGCATAGTATTGTCCTCAAATGACAGCTCCGATGAGATGAGGGGACAGGTGAAGTGAAGGTTCACTCCCTAATCCCTGAGGTTTCTCAAGAGCTGCCTCCTTGAGTGTAAATTATGGTGCAAATGAGATCAATGTAGCAGAAAGACAGGACAACAGGGTATAGTGGGTTTGTCCTAGCTTCTCATTTTCACTTTTCTCTTCTTCCTTTCAATAAGTTAATTATCATCTAAATATGGCAGAAATAAGAAAAAAAAGGGCGGGTGGGGAGTAGTAATATAGCTACATTTCCTGACTAATAGTTTCTTTTTCTGGTTTTTGTAGGTTTTCCAGTGAATAACAACAGCAGCATTAATGCTCAGAATTTTAGTTTTAAACCAAGCTCTGGATTTGCTACTGCCCCTTCTGGAAGCCCTTCTGTGTTTGGGAATACTCCAGCATTTGGAGCTGTACCCTCCGCCAATTCTGCCATCACTGCTTCTACTCCAGCTTTTGGACTTGGGAAACCCCAAATCACATCTGCTGCTTCATTTTCATTTAAAAGCCCTGCAGCTTCTGGTTTTGGATCATCCGGATTTTCAGGATTTCCAGCTCCTATGGCAGCAGGCCCTGTTGGAGCTCCAGAGGCCCCAGCCTTTGGAAGCGGCAGTTCTTCGGCTGGTTTTGGTAGTCTAGGCTCACAGTCTCACACTGCTTTTTCCAAGTCATCCAGTGGCACCTTTGGAAACAGCAGCATATCCACATCTCTCTCATTCTCAAATGGCAGCACCACAACAGATAATGTATTATTCACACCCAAGGATCAACTAACAGCAGAAGAACTGGAACAATTTCAATCCAAGAAATTTACTCTGGGAAAAATTCCATTAAAGCCACCTCCTGTGGAACTTCTAAATATTTAAACGAGTAATTTTAAATACAGAAAAGAACAGCTTTTAAAATTGTTTTGAGTGGTTCATATGAAAGGGCAGATATATATATATATACACATACATATATATTATATATATATACATATATATTTATAAGAAGTATAAACTTTCAATAATAGGAGTTTTTAAATTTAGCATTTTCTTCTTGAGCATAACTATTTAAGTAAAACATAACAAAAACTCAGCAGCGGATTTTTTTTTTTTTTTTTGCTATAATTATGAATGGAACTGAAAAAACTGTCAGGGTGCACTGAATAAAGTACTTTTCTTATTCTACATCACTTTACTCTCTTACCATTTAAAATTTTACCTTTAAACTTTTTTTTTTTTTAAAGGAAGGAGATAATTTCTAGAACCAGCAGAGAAAAAATGCTTAAATGGTTAGCCTACTTACCAAATAAACATCAGTAGCATGACTTTCCTTCATGTTAAAGAAGATTCTCTTAAAGAGAGAAATAACAATTTTTAAAGGGTGAAAACTTTTTAGGACCTAAGAAGCATTTTCCCCTCATATTTTTTCCTCCTCAATTTTGGCTCTCTCATGGACCATTTGAGTTTTCTTCAACAATTTTGGGCTAATTTTTATCTTGGCCTAATTTTTATGTAATTCTATTTTTTCCTCACATTATCCCATCAAGTGGATGGATTGTAAGAGGAGTAGAAATTATGATCTTGTTTGAATAAATAGTATACATATATCCTTTGTAGTTGCATAAAACATTTCTGGAAGAATATGTAAGAAACTTGCTAACAGTGATTACCTCTGGGAAAAGAATTGGTGTCTGGGTTAGGAGAAATACTTACTTTATATACCATTTTGAACTGTTTGAATATTTTACCATGTACATGCATTACTTTGTTTTTTTAATTAAAAGAAAATCAGGAAAATTAGAAAAGGATTAGGAAGCTTTTTTCAACTAAAAACAGCAACATTATTAGCAAGTTTAATGATACTTATGATCAAGCTAGTTTTTCTAGCTGCCTTTTTGAAAAGCATTTTTTTTAATATAAATTTATTTACTTATTTATTTATTTGTTTTTGGCTGTGTTGGGTCTTCGTTGCGGTGCGCGGGCTTCTCATTGCCGTGGCTTCTCTTGTTGCAGAGCACGAGATCTAGGCGTGCAGGCTTCAGTAGTTGTGGCACGGGGGCTCAGTAGTTGTGGCACGGGGGCTCAGTAGTTGTGGCTTGTGGGCTCTAGAGCTCAGGCTCAGTAGTTGTGGCACACGAGCTCAGTTGCTCCGCAGCATGCGGGATCCTCCCAGGCCAGGGCTCGAACCTGTGTCCCTTGCATTGGCAGGCAGATTCTTAACCACTGCGCCACCAGGGAAGCCCGAAAAGCATTTTTTTAAAACTAACAAATAACTCTTTATTCAAGATGCATCTTCTCTAGACTTTTGTTTAAGTAACAGAGAAGGGACTTTATAACTGGAAAAACGTTTTTGAACAAATCTAGGCTGCTTTCTTCCACCTCCATTTACATTATTATTTTTTTTTTTTTTAGAATTATTGTTTTCCCAAAGTTTTTTTTTTTTTTTTTTAATTAATAGCTACTTTATTTATTTATTTATTTTTGGCTGTGTTGGCTCTTCGTTTCTGTGCGAGGGCTTTCTCTAGTTGCAGCAAGCGGGGGCCACTCTTCATCGCGGTGCACAGGCCTTTCACTATCACGGCCCCTCCCGTTGTGGGGCACAGGCTCCAGACGCGCAGGCTCAGCAGCTGTGTCTCACGGGCCCAGTTGTTCCGCGGCATGTGGGATCTTCCCAGACCAGGGCTCGAACCCATGTCCCCTGCATTAGCAGGCAGATTGTCAACTACTGTGCCACCAGGGAAGCCCCATTTACATTATTAAGGTATGCTCTTATTCCTTTATGGTATATTTCTTAAAGCACTTTTTTATAAAATATGTTTATTATAATAAATTTGGAAATTTCCAACAAGGAAATTAAAATTATCAGTAATCTTCTCCCTGCTTCCCCCAAATAGTTTATGTAGAGCGGTGAGGATTCACCAGCTATTTCTAGAGTTTCTATTAGAATTCTCAGATATGTTTGGATCTCCCTGTGTCCTCAGATTGAGGGAGTACTATCTTGTATATCTTATATATGGTTGATCCAAATACCCAGAGACCTGTCATGAGTTGAAGCATATGTGTCAGAGTTCTGTGTTCCTTTCTCAAGCCTCAAAAATTACACAGCTAGCACTGCGAGAACAGTTTCCTAACACAGATCTGGCATTGAAGTCATTTTTTTAAGTGAAAATAAAAACTATTAAAAGATATGCACTCCACGTGATTTTAGCATATATGCAAAGGGTTTAATCCTCAGGGGATCCAGATTCTCTGTTACACTTTTTGAAGAACTGTATGACTCAAACTAACAGTTTTGGAACCCCAGCATTTAGAATAAAATCTACTCAAGGGGGTATATGTTTGAAACCATCCTTGGTGTAGAGGTGATAAATAGACCGTAAGTTCCTGCTTTGGTCGTAAGCGCTAAAGACTTTCCAATGTTTTTTTCAACTTACAGTTGACTCCTAGAGTTGTCCTACCCTGATGGAATGAACCCTGTGCTACCGTTAGGTTGGTTACAGGCTTACCAGGCTCCCTTGGGTCCCAGTTGAACTTCCCCATGTCCTGGAAGCTCTGAGGATGCAGATTAAGGGCTCAGTGTTTCTAAATCTGCCTGACTATAAGGATCACCTGGGGTACTGATTAAATAATATATCCATTGGGCTAGGCCTGGGAATGTGTTTTTTTTTACCAAGTGACCCATGAGATCCTTCAGGCGAGTTTGGGAAACTAGCCTATCCAACTACATTTAGGCTACTTAGTAATATGCAATTTGGGAGTTGTAATTGTTGGAAGTCTATTTTCTGTGCTCTCACACACACAAAAATGAGATCCAAAGTTGTCAGATAGTGCACTTGTCAAAAAGTACAAATAGGTGCTATGAGTTCCTTAAAAGTGTGAGAAACTAAAGCAAAGAAGTCCACAAAGTAGAAGTCAGCAGTATGCATGCATACTGGTATCAGGAGTCCAAGGAGGCCAGGAACTCCTAGACAGGCCCTAAGGGGCAGCAGGGCTTCAGAAAATCAGAAACAGGTAACACTGAGGTGGTGGTGGCCAGGCATAAAGGTAGATTGAGTTTCAAGACCCTAAGAGAGAGTGGAAGGGAAAAGGCAACCACAAGGCACAAGAGCAAGTGCCACCATCTGGATTTATTCAGTGAGGCAAGAAGCGATTCTAGCAGAGCTGGTCAAACTGAAAGTATACCCGAAATAAGCACACACAGCCTCCCTTCACAGCTTCTACAACAGCTGTCCCTTTTACCTAGGACTTAGAGCAAGGGACAGAATTGTATATAAGGTTTTATTACAAGTAAATGATTTAACTAGGTTGATTATCTGATCACAGATTAGAAGGGGAGAAGTGTAACAGCTGAGAGCTGACTAGAAGGGGAGAGAGAAGCTGATATTAAAACTATTTAAAAGGCATAACATGATTTAGCTACATAGTATTGTTCATAAGAGTAAAATAATTCAATCCAGTGTCCAACAACAGGAAATTGGTTAATGTGGTAGGTTCACATATTGGAATACTAAACAGCCTTTCTAAATGACCTAGAAGAATAGGGAATAAACTTGGAAAGTTTCCACTCTGTAGTCAATGGGCAAAACCTGTTATAAAACAGCATGTACAATGTGGTCCAATTTTGGGGGAAAGTGTATATTCATGGGAGGAAAAAGCCTAAACTTAATAATAGCTCAGATTTGTTTGGTTTTTTTATTGTGGTTAAGAAAAAAAAAACATTAAATTTACCATCTTAAACATTTTTAAGTCCAGCGGCATTAAGTTACATTCACATTGTTGTACAACAGATCTCTGGAACTATTTCATCTTGCCAAACTGAAACTGTATACCCACTAAACATTAATTCTCCCTCCCTCCTTTCTCCAGTACTTGGCAATCACATTTCTACTTTCTGTTTCTATGATTTGACTACTTTAGATACCTCATATGAGTAGAATCATACAGTAATTGTCCTTTTATGCTGGCTTATTTCACTTAGTATAACGTCCTTGAGGCTCATCCTTGTAGAATGTGATCGAATTTTCTTCTTTTTTTTAAGTTTGCATAATATTCCATTGTATGTATTGTATGAACCACAATTCGATTATCCATTCAGCTGTTAATGGAATTTGGGTTGCTTCTACCTCTTGGCTACTGTAAATAATGTTTAATGAACATCTCTTAAAGATCCTGCTTTGAATTCTTTTGGATATATACCCAGAAATGGGTTTGCTGGATCATATGGCAGCTCTGTGTTTAGTTTTTTGAGAAACCTTTACACTGCCCTTCATAGGAGCTACACCATTTTACATTCCCACCAGCAGGGTTTCAGTTTCTCCACATCCACCCCAACACTTAGTTTCTTGTTTTGATAGTGGCCTTCCTAATAGGTGTGAGGTGATACCTCGTGATTTTGATTTGCATTTCTCTTATGATTAGTGCTGTTGAGTATCTTTTCATATGCTTGTTGGCCATTTGTATATCTTCTTTGGAGCACTATCTATATATTGAACTCCTTTGCCCATTTTTTAATAGGGTTATTTGTTTTCTTGTTGAGTTTTAGAAATTCCCTATGTATTCTGAATGTTAACCCTTTATCATATATATGATTTGCAAATATTTTCACCCATTCCATAGATTGCCTTTTCACTCTGTGGATTGTTTCCTTTGACACGCATAAGTTTTGAAGTTTGATATAGTCCCATTTGTCTATTTTTGCTTCTATTGTCTGTGTTTTTGGTATCACATTCAAGAAATCATTGCCAAATCCAATGTCCTGAAGCTTTTTCTCCTATGTTTTCCTCTAGTAGTTTTATACTTTTAGGTCTTACATTTAGGTCTTTAACCTATTTTAATTTTGGTCCATGGTATAAGGTAAGTGTCCAACTTCATTCTTTTGCATGTAAGTATACAGGTTTCCTAGTACCATTTGTTGAAAAGACTATCTTTCCCTATTTTGTAGTTTTGACATCTTTGCCAAAAATTATTTGGCTATATAGGCAAGGGTTTATTTCTAGGCTCTAGTCTCTGTTTCATTGGTCTGTATATCTGCCTTTATGCCAGTACCAGACTGTCTCAATTGGTGTTGCAGTGTAGCTGGTTTTGGAATAAGGAAATGTGAGGCCTCCAACTTTGATCTTTTTCAAGATTATTTTGGCTATTCAGGGTACCTTGAAATTTTGTATGAGTTTTAGGATTTTTTTCTACTTCTGCAAAAAAATGACATTGGGTTTTTGATATGAATTGCACTGAATCTTAACATCGCTTTATGTAGTATGCACATTTTACCAATATTAAGTTTCCCAAACCATAAGCACAGGATGTCTCCATTTATTTGTGCCTTCTTTGATTTCTTTTAGCAATGTTTTATAGTTTTCAGTGTACAAGTCTTTCACCTCCTTGGTTAAGCTTATTCCTATGTATTTTATCCATTTTGATGCCATAGTAAATGTGATTGTTTTCTTAATTTTCTTTTCACATTAGCCATTATTAGTGTATAGAAATACACCTGATTTTTGTGTGTTGATTTTGTATCCTGCTACTTTGCTGAAATTACTTATTAATTGTAACAGGGGTTTTTTTTGTGTGTGCGTGAAGTCTTTGGGGTTTTCTACATATACGATCACGTAATCTGTGAACAGAGATCATTTTACTTCTTCCTTTCCGAATTGGGTGCATTTTATTTCTTTTTCTTCTCTAATTGCTCTGGCTAGGACACTCGGTATTAAGTTGAATACAAGTGGTGAGAGGGGGCATCTTTGCCTTGTTTCTTTTTTTTTTTTAATGGAAACTTTTAATCCTAATTGCTTTTTTTAAAAATTCATTTATTTAATTTTTATTTTTGGCTGCGTTGGGTCTTCATTGCTGCGCACGGGCTTTCTCTAGTTGTGGTGAGCGGGAGCTACTCTTCGTTGCAGCGCGCAGGCTTCTCATTGTGGTGGCTTCTCTTGTTGTGGAGCACGGGCTCTAGGCATGCAGGCTTCAGTAGTTGTGGCACGTCAGCTCAGTAGTTGTGGCTCACAGGCTGTAGAGCACAGGCTCAGTAGTTGTGGTGCACGGGCTTAGTTGCTCCACTTTGCCTTGTTTCTGACCTTAAAGGAAAAACTCAGTCTTTCGTGGTTGAATATGATGTTAGCTGTGGCCTTTTCATATATGGCTTTTATCATGTTGAGGTAGTTTCCTTCTTTTCCCAGTTTGTTGAGTGTTTTTATCATAAAAATGTGTTGACTTTGTTAAATGCTTTTTCTGCATCATTTGAGATGATCATATGGATTTTGTCCTTCATTTTGTTAATGTGGTGTATTATATTGATTGATTTTGTGTGTTGAACCATTCTTGCCTTCCAGGTACAAATCCCACTCAATCATGTGTATTATCCTTTTAATGTGCCGTTGAATTCAGTTTACTAGTATTTTATTGAGGGTTTATGTATCGTTATTCATCAGGAATATTTGTCTGTAGCTTTCTTGTGTCTTTTTCTGGTTTTGGTATCAGAATAATGCTGGCTTTGTACAATGAGTTTGGAAGTGTTCCCTCCTCTTCAGTTCTCTGGAAGGGTGTGAGAAGGATTGGTATTTTAATCCTTTAACTGTTTGGTAAAACCCCTCAGTGAAGTTATCTTGTCCTGGTTGGGAGGTGTTTGATTACTGCTTCAATCTCCTTATTAGTTATAAGTCTGTTCAGATTCTTTATGATTTACTTTTGGTAGGTTGTATGTTTCTAGGAATTAATCCATTTCTTCTAGGTTATCCAATTTGTTGATATATAATTGTTCACAGTAGTCTTTTTTTTTTTTGGCTGCACTGCACAGTTTGCAGGATCTTAGTTCCCCAACCAAAGATCAAACCCATGCCCTCTGCAGTGGAAGCACAGAGCCCTAACCACTGGACTGCCAGGGAATTCCCCACAGTAGTCTTTTATAATGCTTTTTTATTTCTGTGACATTAGTTATACTATCTACTCTTTCAATTCTAATTTTAGTTATTTGAATCTTCTAGCTCTTTTTCTTAGCTAATCTAGATAAGGGTTTGTCAATTTTGATGATCTTTTTAAAAGACCATGTCTTAGTCTGCTTGGGCTGCCAAAATAAAACATCATAGAATGGATGGCTTAAAAAACAGATATTTATTTCTCACAGTTTTGGAGCCTGAAAGTCCATGTCAGGGTGCCAGCACAGTCAGGTTCCGGTGAGAACCCTTTTCCTAGCTTGCAGATAGCTGCCTTCTTCTTGGGTGCTAAGGTGGCCTTTTCTCATGCGTGTGCATGAAGAAATAGATTTCTGTCTCCCTCTTCTTACGAGGGCACTAGTCCCATCATGAGGTTCCCACCCTCATGACCTAATTTAAACCTAATTATCTCTCAAAGGCCCCACCTCCAAATACCATCACTTTGGTGGTCAGGGCTTCAACATATGAATTTGGGTGAGGGGACACAAACATTCAGTTGGTTTTATTGGTTTTATTGATAATACCAACTCTTGGATTTATTGATTTTTTTCTATTGTTTTTCTATTCTTTATTTCATTTACCTCTCCTTTAATCTTTATTGTTTCTTTCCTTCTGCTAAATTTACGTTTAGTTTGTTCTTTTTCTATTTCTTCAAGGTATAAAATTAGATTGTTGATTTGAGATCTTTCTTCTTTTTAATGCAAGCATTTATCTCTATAAAGTTCCCTCTTATCACTGCTTTTGCTGCATCCCGTAAGTTTTGGTATGTTGTATTTTTCATTTGTCTCTAAGTGTTTTCTAAATTCACTTGTGATTTATTCTTTGACTCATTTGTTGTTTAAGAGTATGTTGTTTAATTTCCACATACTTGTGTTTTTTCCTTCTGCTGTTGATTTCTAATTTCATTCCATTGTGGTCAGAGATACTTTGTATGATTTCAGTCTTCTTAAATTTGCTAAGACTTGTTTTGTGACTTAACATATGGACTACCTTGGAGAATGTCCATGTGCACTTGAGAAGAATGTGTATTCTGCTATTGTTGGGTGAAGTGTTCTGTATATGTTTGGTTCAATTATTCTATAGTGTTAAGTCCTCTGTTTTCTTATTGATCTTCTGTTTGGCTGTTCTATCCATAACTGAAAGTGGAATATTGAAGTATCCTACCCTTATTGTGTTGCTGTCTTTTTCTCCCTTCAGTTCTGTCAATGTTTGCTTCACATATTTGGAAGTTCTAATGTTAGGTGCATGTATATTATAACTGTTATATCTTCCTGGTGAATTGACCCTGTTATCATCATGCAATGTCCTTCTTTGTCTCATATGATAGTTTTGGTATTAAAGTCTATTTTATCTAAGTATGGCCACCTCTGCTCTCTTTAGGTTCCTGTTTGCATGGAATATTTTTTCCATCCTTTCGCTTTTAGCCTATGTGTGTCTTTAGATCTATAGCATGTCTCTGTAGACAGCGTATTAGTTGGTTCTTGTTTTTTATCCATTCAACCAATCTGTGTCTTTTAATTGGTACATTTAATCCATTTACATATAAATTAATTATAGGCAGGAAAGGACTTATATTGCCATTTTGTTTTCTGTATATCTTATAACTTTTTTGTCCCTCTCTCCATCCTGCTGCCTTATTTTGCATTTTGCTGATTTTTTGGTAGTGACATATTTTGATTCCCTTCTCATTTCCCTTTGTGTATATTCTACAATTTCTCTGTGGTTATCACTGTAATTACATAAAATATTTTAAAGTTATAATAATATGTTTTAAACTGATAACAACTTTAATCACATATAAAAACTCTGCTGCTTTACAGTTCTGCCTCACCCACTTTATGTTATTGAGACATAAATTATCTCTTGTAACATTGCATATTTATTAACATAAATTTATAATTACTTTTTATGCTTGCTTTTGTTTTTTTAAACTCTGTACCAGATTTAAAAGTAATTTATGCACTTACATTACAATACTACATAATTCTAAATTTATCTATATGTTTACCTTTACCAAGGAGTTTTATATTTTTATATGGTTTTTGTTGCTCTTTATCATCCTTGTGCTTTAACTTGAAGGACTCCCTTCAGTATTTTTTCTTTTTTCTTCCTAGCCAGTTTGTTTTCTGTTGACCCCACAATGCTCAGGTCTCGACCAGGTACTTCGATGGTGGTCACAACCATTGCTTCCATTGCTGCTGCTTGGTCTTCAGGTTCTCCTCACGCTTGTTGAGCTGGCAGTGCATAGTACATATTTTCTTGGGCTGCAGTTCCAGGGGTTTGTACTTCTTGCCCTTGTAGAATTTCCTGAGGTTCTCTTTCTGAGTCTGGTTAATGGCAGCGAGAACACAGGCAATAGATTTGCAAACAACTCGAATCTTATAGAGTTTGGATGCTGCACTGCCTGTCACTTTGGAAACATGCAGCTGGGACAGCTCCACTTTCAGGTCATCCATCTGTTTCAGCAGCTCCTCCTTCTTCTAGCCTGAAAGTCTCAAGACTTAATCTTGGCCATGGCTGCACAAGGATACTTTAAAGTATGAAACAGATGAATGAAGACATCTTCTTTACCCAAAACATTAGTTTATGTTAAAAATTATTGCAGAAGAAGAAACTCAAGGGGTCTGACTTCAATAATACTCATCAAAGGTAAATTAATAGAACAAAATACCACTTCATGCCCATCAAATTGGCAAAAATCAAAGTCTTACAATAACAATGTTAATGAAGATGTAACATTGTGGAGACTGGTGAGCTGCTGATAGGAGTGTGGATTGGTGCAAGCACTTTAGAGAGCCATTTGGCCATATCTAGTAACATTGAAGATGATCATCCTCTACAACCTAGAAGTTTTACTCCTCTGCAAGGCCCTTGCTCCTCAAAGCATGGTCCTAGGACCAGCAACATCAACACCATCTGGAAACTTAATACATATGCAGAATCTCAGGCCCCATCCCAAACCTACCAAATCAGAGCCTGCATTGTAACAAGATTCACCAGATGATTATATGCACATGAATATATGAGAAACTACTGCATGTGGGGAAAGGAGACATGTATAAAACTTTAAATAGTATTGTTTGTAGTAGCAAAACATTGGAAACAACCAGAAGTCCATGCCCATGATAACAGATACACTTTGGTATAATGGGATACATCTGTACAACAAGTTGAGTTACATGTATAAACAGCCAAAAAAGCACAGGTGCAGAATGATATGTAAAATATACCACTGAAAGTACAAAGTACAAAACAATATTATATATTGTTTATGAATTTATAAACATAGTAAAGGAATAACAGCATGAGAATAGTAAGCACCAAATTCAGAATAGAGTTTGTTCAGGGCGGGGACAAAAAAGAATGAGATTTAGGAGGCATATACAGGGGGCTTTATATCTGTGACTTTTTAAAAATTTAAGCTTAATATGACAATAGTAAAATTCTATAGAGTGGGTGATGAGTACATAATTATTCATTATATTTTTTCTGTACTTTTCCATATACTTGAAATAAGTTTACAAATTTTTAAAGGTTTAATTTAGAAAAACAAAAAAAGGAATGCCTTCTTTCCCACCCTAAATTTTGTATTATCGAGTAGCTTTTAGATTTCTGAAGTGATCACTATGAATCAACTAGTTTGTCAAATTGTTTCCAAGTCTTGAATTAAATATTCCACTCTGAATATTCCATTCATTCAAGTACTGAAGTACAAGGAGTAAAACTACTCTAAAGAACAACTGACTGTGGATGTAGACCATGTTATTTTTGCTGCTAATGAAATGTTAAAGGTACACATTCAAATATTTGTGGAGCAAAATGAAAATTACATTTGATTCACTTATTTGGGTAAGAATATGTGTTTGTCTCTCTATTTACACCAGACAAGGAAGATAATCTAGAATCAATATGATAACCTTGAGGCTCTTTTCTCAACCATATGTTATCAACCAACTGGAAGTCTAGTCTTGTTTCCTTGGTCATTTATAGTGTAAACAGCATTTAGTCCTGTCAGCATTGAAGCGGAGAAATAGAGGAATTCTCTGCCACTGATATTTTTTTATCTCAATGGTTGTCAAGCTTTTCCATTTGGAAACCTTCTATTGACTCTATATGATTCACATCTCCCCTACACCAAGAAAAAAAAAAAATCAAAAGAGGACATGACTTTACTGGAATTATCTATTAATTTAGAAGCTATTCGACTGAGGGACATTTACATAATTCAGTAGAGAAAACATACAGTGCTGTGTAAGAAAAAGTTTGCCTGATTTATAGGAATTGTTGATCATCAATATTAAGGACCCACCAAATGCAAATGTTACACTAAGGATTCAGTCCTCCTAAGACCTATTGAGAAGGTTTGGGAACAGGCTCTGAAGGATTATGGAAAGTTCTAAACAAAGTCTATCAAGGGCTTCCCTGGTGGCGCAGTGGTTGAGAATCTGCCTGCCAATGCAGGGGACACGGGTTCGCGCCCTGGTCTGGGAAGATCCCACATGCCGCGGAGCGACTGGGCCCGTGAGCCACAATTACTGAGCCTGCGCGTCTGGAGCCTGTGCTCCGCAACAAGAGAGGCCGCGATAGTGAGAGGCCCGCGCACCGCGATGAAGAATGGCCCCCACTTGCCGCAACTGGAGAAAGCCCTCACACAGAAACGAAGACCCAACACAGCAATCAATCAATCAATCAATCAATCAATAAAATATTTAAAAAAAAAAAAAAAAAAAGTCTATCAAGGAGCTCATCATCAAAGATGAAGATGAAGGAGAATAGAATCATATGCAAATTCAAACGGTAACATATATACAAAAGCACTGCAGTGAGTACATCAAAATGCTACAGAGTCAGGTTAATGGAGTCATGAGAAGCCATGAGCCTGTGGTAACTTCCCAGAGGAAATGAATTTTAATAGTTTTGAGAGGGAAGTGAAATCATAATGGGACGGAGAAATAGCCCAAAGGACCAGAAGTGAGCTTCTAAAGCGAGATAACCTGAGCCTGGGAAGACTATTCACTTTATGATATAGAGTTTGAAAAGATTATCTCTTTAGATGATCTAAATGTGAGCTTGGGCAGGTTAACTTTTCTAATCCTCTTATCTGTAGAATAGGTAATGTTCACCACCCAGAGACTGTGTGATCAATAATGAATGTAACATGCTTAAGAGAGAAATTATGTTCAATAATTCCATTATTCACTAAAATTATGCTTGTTCACTATAGAGAATTCAGACCACATAGAAATACATAAAATGAAAACTATACTCCACGTTCCCAATAACATTGTCTTTAACATTTTTGTGTGCAGTTCTTCAATTTTTATTCCTTATACACATTCTAATAGTTATTATCATTATCGATGCTATCATACTATTTTGCATCTTGTCACTGAACAGAATGTCTTGAAGAACCTTCCATGTCAGTACATATAGATTTACCTCACTGTTTTTTGTTTTTTTAGGTAAGTAGATTTATTAATATAGGATGCTTGTGAAGGATAGAAGCAGGCAAGCAAGAGAGCTCTGCCCGGAGAACTAAGTGGGCTACATTTTTATAGTCAAAGGAAAAGTGGGGAGGGAAAGAAGACCACCTTCTTCCTCTTCCTTTGTAAAGTTATTGCAGGAAAATTGGGCACAAGAGGACGGTCATGTCCCAGGTGAGTCCCTGGGATGGGCCACCAAGTGAGGATCCTTGGCTTCGCACAGGAAAGAATTCAAGAGCGAGCCATAATAAACTGAAAGCAGAGATACACATTCCATGGGCAGAATGCGGTCTGTCTCAAAAGGCGAGAGCGGCTGACCTCACTGTTTTTAACGTCCATATAGTATTCCACTGTGTGTCCATTGCTTAATTTACTTAACCAGGCCCCTATTTATAGGCCAACAAACCTTCACTAGGACATTCTAGAACATATATCTTTGCATTGTGGTGGTGTTTTGTAAGAAGCAAAAATGCTGAGTTGAAAGTATGAAAAATTTTCATTTTAATAGAGTTTGTTACATTGTTATTTGAAAAGTCTTATTGATTTATCCCTCCCCGCTTTCCTCCCCACCATGTAGGTGCTGAAAACAGAAGACATAACCTATTCATATTTCAAAGGATAATAGATGATGAATTTTTTGTCATTGAAAATATACAGCAATAATGGCCATGAAGACTGGGAGATTGATCAGCAGCGTTTCCGTAAGTCCCTTCCAGTGAGCCCCCGGACCAGTCCTGTATGGACATTGCCTCAGGTCTTATGTGCTTTTTTTCATCCAAACCAGAGATCCGTATATATATAATACATCCATATGCATACATAATCAGATACATTGTTGCTATTATTATTTTGAACAGACTGATATTTGTTAGATCAATTAACAGTAAGAAAAATAAAACTTTTATTTTACCTTCAAAAAAACAAAAAGAACAATCCAGAGACCCAGAGAGACAGGATTCCCAACTGCTCTGAAGATGCCATCTGCCCTGCAGACCAGTTTTTGTGCTTGACCAAACAGCGGAATCTCATCAAAACAGAAAGGAAAAAAAAAAATTCTTGGCAGAAAGTACCACCTTAGGCAGCTCACTGTTGGGGGGCAGAACTGGACAGGGATGGCTTTAAGAAACAACCCTAGCCTTCTAACTGGCCAAGCAGTTTCTAACAAGCTGCTAAAGGAAGAGGAAAATGAAAATCTAAGGGAGAGAGAACTATCCCCAAGTGACTGAGGCACCTTCTGACCTCACATGCTTCCTTATCTAGCTTAGATCCCATGGCCCATCAGTCAATCACTCTTAAAGATACGTAACTGCAACTCTTCTGCACCCCCTTCCTCCAGGTACTTGCCTGGCCAACCTAAAACCCAGGGAGTCTGTCTCCTGTGACCAACACACCTGCAGGGCAGAGTGCTGCTGCAGACAGCTGCGCTGTGAGTCACAATCTACGATCTCGGTGACACTGCCCAAAATTCCACACAGTTCCTCCAGGGGGCTCAGCACCTGTTCCCAACTAAGCCGTTCTCCACTGTCGCCTAATCTGTCTTCTCTCTGAAAGAATGACTCCTCCTCATACTTCACAGAGAATTCAAAGCCATCCAAGAAGACACTGGTCATTCTCTTCTGCACTCCAAGTCCAGCCCTTCACACATGCTATATGACACCACCAGTTATCCACTCCCCTTTCACCAAGTCTCCCATAAATGTCACACATGCTGTAGCATCTCCCTGCTTGAGGGGTGGAGAAACAAATGCAAAATGCTCTCCATCTCATCTTCTCGCCACCACTCCAGCTCTCTACTCCCTGTAACAGCCGTGTGTCTTTAAATGTTAGCTTCACTTGATGGCTCCCCTCCTCTGCCCAGTCTCCTCTCACTCTTCAACCCATTTGTCTCCCACCCGCCATTACCCTGAAACTGTCCTTGGTAAGGTCTCACTACCAGTTAGGCTTCTTTTCAGGCTCCCTTTTCACCTGACAACATTCCTGCCACAGCTCCAGACTCTACATCTTCTCTGAAAGTCACTGAAGGAAAAAAGATTCCCAGCAAAATTCTCACAGCCTCTCTGGCTCTGCTCAGGGCTATGTGCCCATTCTGGATCAGTCATGGAATACACAGAGGCTCTTCTGATGTCCTGACCAAACTCTGATACAGAGGTCTCCTTTTTAATGGCTGCATAGTATTCCATTGCATGAATGTATCATTATTTATTTAACCTCTCCTTTGCTAATGGACATTTGGGTTTTTCTAGCAATTTACTAACATAAATAATGCCAGGATGCACTTTCTTGGACCTTGCCCACCTACATACACACTCATACTCACACAGTTCTTTCTTCACCAAACTCACAGAGCTCATGACTGCTGAATTGTGCTTTTTGTGTTTTTAAGGATCTTTCCATCACACCACCAACATGTCACATTGTATGTTCCTGTGACCACTATGAGGAAGAGAAGGGGGGAGGGGACACTGGAGGCTGCAATGTCTAGACTTTGTCTTCATTGTCTTCAGTTCACTAAATGTAGTCCAGCTGTCAAGAAAGGAGCTCTATGAAGTTTAATCTAAAATTAGAAGAAAAAAAAGCTTCAAATTTCTATGGAAGTCTCACTTGCCTTCTAATTTCTCTGGGTGACCTGGGGGTGCAGGGGGAGGCAACTTTCTCCTGATCTGTCCTGCCTTGTAGCCTCTGTTTCCACCATGACAGTTCACGTGAACTGTTAAAAACCTTGAAATTTCCCATTTCCCTTCTTTTGCCATTGTCTAAGAGCTGCTATGACCCAAGCTGCAGAGAGAGCCTCTACCGCATCCCTCCAACTTCCATCCTCAAAGAGGTGACAACACCCCCAGACCAATGCCTGACTTCTTAGCCCTTGTCTTGGTCCCCTTCTTTGTGGTACTGGCCTTACCTGTCCCACAATGCCCTTATCCTGCCAACCCATCACTCTGAAGCTATAAATCAGCACTTCTGGTTAACTAAATGCAGCATCTCTCAGAATGTCATGTGTTCTTTCTGCTTCTGATGCCTGATTTTTAAAAAAATAATGTCTTTACAAACCTCTCTGGGCTAGCTTCAGTTTAGAAGTCCTAGAACTCAGCTCTAACACTATCCAGATCTGCAGTTAATACTTGATTACACTTCCCGTCCTTTTATTGTTGTTAAATAAGCTTTCTCTTCCTTGACTTGCGGAAAATTTTTTTGCATTTTTTTCTCTTGTGCCTTCACATGCTCAGTGCCATGACAAAACAACACCAACCCAATTCTCCTGTCCTTACAACAAAAGCCCTCTTCCTCCTCCTTCTCCCCCCATGCCCAGCAGGGAGTGAAAACACAGACTGAAAATATTCTCTCTCCTACCCCTTTCTGATGGGATCCCTGCCCCTCTCCATCAGCATTCGCAACTCCACAGGGGTTCCCAGTGAAAATCCCAGCCCCTTTGGAATACGGTCTTCCCTCGGGTCACATTTGCTGATATTTTATAAACACAACTTTCTTTTACTGGCACTTAGTAAGCTGAATGAACAAGTATCAGTACTACTCACAGGGACTTCGCTCGTGGTCCAGTGGCTAAGACTCTGTGCTCCCAATGCAGGGGGCCCGGGTTCAATCCCTGGTCAGGGAACTAGATCCCATATGGCGCAACTAAGAGTTCACATGCCACAACTAAAGACCCGGCACAACCAAATAAATAAATAATTTTTTTTTAAAGTACTACTCATAAAATATAGAGAGAACTTACAACTGCCAGCATTGTTTCTAAAGGGTGTTACAAACGCTGCACTATTGACATTAGTTAACACATTTGTTTTAAAGACTCAGTTGTATCAGAAGCTTCAAAACAGAATCAGGAATGGTGTACAAGTTATAGTCCCTACCTTGTGATTATTTTGGTTTTCCAAAGCCTAATTTTTTTTCTAAATCTGCATACATGAGTGATTCTTTATCCTGTGAAAGTAGCACTTTATCACTGCATAGCTCCCTAATTGCCATTTACTCACAAGATTTAGAAGAGAGGAGCTCAAAAGGCAAGTTATTCAACTTGAAACAAAATTTCTACTAAGAAAATAACTAAGCGGGCTCCCTGGTGGCGCAGTGGTTAAGAATCTGCCTTCCAATGCAGGGGACATGGGTTCGAGCCCTGGATGGGGAAGATCCCACATGCTGCGGAGCAACTAAGCCCGTGAGCCACAACTACTGAGCCCTCGTGCCACAACTACTGAAGCCCGCATGTCTAGATCCCGTGCTCTGCAACAAGAGAAGCCAGCGCAATGAGAAGCCTGCAGCTAGAGAAAGCCCATGCGCAGCAACGAAGACCCAACGCAGCCAAAACTAAATTTAAAAAAAGAAAATAACCAAGGCTTGAAGCAGAGGAAACCCCAGCTGGCCTATTTCCATTACCTAATTAAGAAGGTAAATCAAGGGACTGCCGTGGTGGTCCAGTGGTTAAGACTCCACACTTCTAATGTAGGGGGCACAGGTTTGATCCCTGGTCAGGGAACTAAGATCCTACATGCCATGCAGTGTGGCCAAAAAAAAAAGAAGGTGAATCAATATACGAATGTTTGCTGATTTGATTAATTTGGGGGGTGGTGAATTACATTTATGGTATTCAATGTCTCAGTCTATAATAATGCACATATGTACATATGACTCTTTTTTTAATTTCCTTCCTTTTTAAAAATTTATTTATTTATTTATTTTGGGTGCGTCGGGTCTTACTTGTGGCACGCGGGCTCTTTGTTGCGGCGCATGGGCTTCTCTCTAGTTGTGGCGTGGGCTCCAGAGCACGTGGGCTCTGTAGTTGAGGAACACGGACTTAGTTGCCCCAAGGCATGTGGGATCTTGTTCCCGTACCAGGGATCAAACCCACTTCCTCTGCATTGGAAAGGGGATTCCTAACCACGGGACCACCAGGGAAGTCCCACATATGACTCTTTTAAAGGACAGATTCTCTGATCCCCCAAGTCCCACTGGAGCCAACACTTTTCTGCAGTCCTATGAGATCCAGGATTGTTTTCCTCTGGTTTGTCCCAGAGTGTGGCACGTCTACCTCTGGAAGTACATGAGATGACTTTTGGAGGTATGTGAACACATTTTTAAATTTCAACAGGTTTCCAATATTTATTTTACAATAGATTACTTTTCTATAGCTACAGTAGATTATTTTTCTACAGATAGAAAAAAACATAGCTAGCGTATCAAACTCCTAAATTCATGGGTACTATTGCTTAGGGTGAGATTGAAGTATCACTAGTAGATCCAAAGATAAATATTAAGTAAAAACTACAATAAGAAGTACACAGATATGACAAAAATCAGGAAGGTGGTACAAGGGTGACTGAGGTTGAGAAGACCCTGCCCTCTCTCTCATGCTGCCTGAAACATTATGGTGCTTCATCAGAGTTCAATAATGTGACACCTGACCCTCATCCATCCTTTTTCCTGCGATATTTCAAATAGTCTGCCACAGGCAAGGTGAGTTAACTTAGTGGCTGGCTTTCTGTGCTCCCTGTTTCCTGTGTAGCTCGTACAGCAAAGCAGAACCCACCTGCTGAACTAATTGTGCTGAATTTGGGCATCAGAGAAGATGCCGGTCATTTATCTGTTCAGTGGCTAGTGAGTTCTTTTGGATTTGTTTTACTTTTGAGAAAGACGAAGAGGGAGGCAATGATCTCCTCTCCAGGAGCCCTGGGCAGCTGACTCGGGGTCACAGGACTTGCTGGCCTGGAGGCATTTCAACACCAGGCTCGGGCCCTTGCAGAGCAAATCCCATGACTCCAAGGGACTGCCCCCACTCACTGTTGTGCCAGAATGCCCCTGTGAATGATACTGCTCAAGTGAGTAGGTCCTGGAAAAATCTTCTTATGTTATACGAATTTTATGGGAAGAAGGTGCTTGATCTTCTAGGATTTAATTTATTTTAACAATTGTCATTTATTTATTCAGGTATAACCTTATTCTAGAAAGGATAGGAGATGACTTACAAAAATACTCACAATAAGATAAAACTTTAAACAAGTAGATGAGGAAACTGGAAAAAGGAAAGTGAGAGCAGGAAAGATAAAATGGAGCCTAGAATGAGGACTGTCACCAACACGCATGCAGTACGGGCTCTGCGCTTCCTAGCGGTGGTGGCCTGGGGGCCTCTAGGCTCCCTCACAGCGTGAAGGCAACAATGAGTGATGAGCCCATGATGACCCTGACTTTTTTCCTAAAAAGAGAACACAAACAAACAGCTGCTCAGGACAAGGCTAACCATTCCATGTGCTGAGATCAGAGGAGTTTCTAGTGTACATGTGATGCCTTCAATAGCATCCTCAATAATGTCCCTAGGATGCACCATGGTGGCTTCACAGGGCTGTTTAATACCAGGTCCTTAAGCAGAGGTGGACAACTGATTTTTGACAAATATCTGAAGGCAATTCAGCGGAGAAAGGGTAGTCTGTCAACAAATGGTGCTGGAACAATTGGATATTCACATGCAAAACATGAACTTTGAGCCATACCTCACATCATACATAAAAATTAATTCAAATGGACCATATTTTCATTTTAATATTTAATTTAATAGCTGTATTGAGGCATAATAAATAGTATATTGCTCATATTTAACGTGTACAGTTAAATAACTTTGACACACATACATATCCAGGAAGAATGGAATTGCTGCTGAGGGAAGGCAGACTACATCATCAGTCAAGGTTCAGTTGCAGAGAACAGAATCCAGTCTAGCAGAAAATTCCACTCTAGTTGAAGCAGAAAAAGACATTTCAGAGTATAAAATGATGTAGGGGATCATTACAAGGGCAAACAATAGAGGCTCTACCCTGAGCTTCTAGGAACAACTCAGTCTCATGACCAAGCCAGAGTCAGCAAGCTGCCTCTGCTAAGCTAGGAAGCCACCCTGACTTCTGCAGGCCTCAGAGCTCTCCCACTTCTGCTGCGTTCCTCATTAGTAAAGAGATGCATGTGCCCTGCCTCTCCTCATAAAATCAGTTCCAAACTCAGGTCTTGCAACTGATTGTCGAAACCTAACTGACATCTGGAACTCTAGCTTTAAGAAAGTCTGGGCAATGTAGTTTTTAGGTTTCCAGCCTCTGCAGTATTGGAAGGCACTTTATTTTATTTTATTTTATTTATTTATTTTGGCTGCGTTGGGTCTTCGTTGCTGTGCACGGGCTTCTCACTGCAGAGGCTTCTCTTGTTGCGGAGCACGGGCTCAGTAGTTGTGGCACGTGAGCTCTAGAGCGCAGGCTCAGTAGTTGTGGCGCGCGGGCTTAGTTGCTCCGCGGCATGTGGGATCTTCCCGGAGCAGGGATCGAACCCATGTCCCCTGCATTGGCAGGGGGGTTCTTAACCACTGCGCCACCAGGGAAGCCCTGGAAGGTACTTTAGAAGGAGCTTGGGATAGATGTTGAGCAAGCAAATCCACAATACCCATCACGCTGTGGAAGGAGTTGGTTTGGGGGACAAAATCAGGAGTTCAGTTTTGAACATGGTAACTTTAAGGTATCTTTTAGATATAATAGTAGAGGTGTATAGTAGGCAGGGTAATAAAATGCTGCAGCATAATATAGTGGTACAAGCACAGATTCTGGGTCTTGGGTTGGGTCTGGGTCTTGAACCCAGTCTGCTAGTGTTCATATCATACCTATATCATTTATTAGCTGTGTGACATTGGAAAAGTTACTTAACATCTCTGTGCCTCAAATTTTATCACCTATAAAATGGGAATAGTAATAGCATTTGCCTAAGTAAGGTTGCTATGAAGACTTAAATGAGTTAAGTTTTGTAAAGTGTTTAAAGCAGTACCTGTCACAAAAGAAGTGTGTTTGCTCTAGTAATAATTACTATTGTCTTAATTAATAATTATTGTTCAATTAATAATGCAGGTGGTCCTCCATATCATGGGTTCTGGGAAATAATGAATTTGTGCTATTTTAAGCCACTAAATGTGTTTTGTTACATAGCAACAGATAACAAATACAGTGGCCTAAGTATGAAGTGATATTAAGGAATTACTAAGTTAGAACTGTTACAATTTGGAGTTACAAAACATGTTCTTTTTACCCTAGGGTGCTGCCTGCCTGCCTCTCCCAGAGAGCCTCAACCCCTGTGTTGGGCCCAGTGACGCTGCCTGGACAGTATGTGCTGACCAAGGCAGCCCAGCCCGATGCCACCCGCTCCTGTTCCATCCAGCCCCAGGCCCTGGTGGCTTCCACCCCTGCCTCTACCCTCTGACTGGGCTTTGCATGTTCCACTGACCCAGGGAGGTGGTGGGTGGAGGCGCCAGGCTTCAGCTGCCTTCTGGGGTAGAGCACTAACCTGACCATGGCAGGTCTGCGGTGCTCACCCCAGTGAAAGCAATTCCAACTTAAAAAAAAAAAAAGGTGATTTTTTTAGTGATACATACAGAAATATGCAGGAAGTGTCTGGGATTTATTTTAAAATGATGGTAAAGAAATAAATAGATAAAAATATATGAAGAAAACACGGTAAAATGTTAGTAATTACTAGATCCAGGTGATGGATATACATGGAATCATTGTGCTCTTCTGTTTTTAGATATGTCTGAAATTTTTCATATTAAAATGTAAATATAGGGCTTCCCTGGTGGCGCAGTGGTTGAGAATCTGCCTGCCAATGCAGGGGACACGGGTTCGAGCCCTGGTCTGGGAAGATCCCACATGCCGCGGAGCAACTGGGCCCGTGAGCCACAATTACTGAGCCTGCGCGTCTGGAGCCTGTGCTCCGCAACAAGAGAGGCCGCGATAGTGAGAGGCCCGCGCACCGCGATGAAGAGTGGCCCCCACTTGCCGCAACTAGAGAAAGCCCTCGCACAGAAACGAAGACCCAACACAGCCATAAATAAATTAATTAATTAATTAATTTTTTAAAAAATGTAAATATATATACATATAGTTGGGTGTGTATAGAGAGAGAATTCTGTCTTAAAGCTCCTTTCTCCTCCTCCTCCTCCTTTATGTTGATGTTTCCTAATTGTCCCTTTCATTTGTCTCACGAGGGTATCCCCTTTGGGTGGACTGTGTTTCTAAAAGGTGTCCCTATTAAAGCATACTTTTATAATCTTCTCCTCTTGAAAGTTGGATTAAGCCTGCAGACTCCAACTCTGTGTGTCCTGGAGTCCAGTGTGAGCCAGCCCAGGGGGACTGCCACCTCCTCTCAGCAGGTCTGGTTGAGCCGCTGGGGGCTGAAATGTCCTTGAACAATGGCCCTTATTTGCTGCCTTTCAGGGGTCCTGGCGTGCTCTCCTGGTGCCAACCCCAGCTGCCTTTTTCACCATTCTGAGCTCTCCTCCGCCACCTCGGCCGAGCCTTAATTCTTTCTCAGAAACCCGATTCCTTCGGCAGAAGCCGTGTGTTCCGCTCAGGCCCCATCTGACAGCTGTGGCCCCTGGCCTGGCCCTACAGACATTCAGTGTTCCCTTTCACAGGCCGTGGCGTGTTCCTGCCAGAAAAGTCCACTTCCTTTACGAGTCTCTTTTTCATGGTGTCGTTCTTTGTGGCCTTGAGTGTCATGCCAATTCCTTGCACACTTGATGAAAGGATTTGGGGGCAGAAAACTTGAATCAATGGGGTCTTTTTATTTTTGAACATCAGTAAACAGCACAAATCAGTTCAATGAGTTCAGACTCAGTTATTTCCATGCTTGGTGCAGTCTCTACCCAGCATTAAATCCCACTGAAAATGCCTCTTATTATCTCCAGCTAATGAAGAATGTTGCTCTTTTTTCGTGGTTTGAACACACTCCAAAGCACCGGCCTGAAAGATCGGTTTAACACTGGACAGCACTGAATACAAAAATCTTTAACTTTCCCTTTTCTACAGCTCACTGACATTATTCTAATCGTTTTCTTTCCTCTCCATTTATTCTGCTCACTGACAGTATTTTTATCTGTTTGGTAGTGTAAAATGCAACCATTTGTTTTTGAGACTAATGAAGACATGCCAGGATCCTTTCCATTGATTCAGTTACAAATAATATAATTAGAGATTAAGAGGTCCAGTTAACCTGTTAATTTGTCATAGTTGTACCTCCATCAAAACGGCCCCTTCTCACCTGTGTCATTCTCAATATCCAAACCCAGGAAGAACACTTCACAGTATATTGTGGCACCAGCAAAGAATATGACCCTCAATATTTTTTACTTAAAAATAATTGGTGGTATATGAATTTATTGAGAAATAAAACCACAGAACAAATATTCCTGAAAGAAGATTTTAAGGCAAAAAAATCTATATATTGTCCCCTATAATACTGAATGCCCCCATATTTTTAAAAGGTTAAATCTTTTATAGTTAAACCACTAATACCACGAGCATAAGTTAAGTGGTACCAGTAATATAGCTTCATCAGGTACTGATAACACCTAGTGAAACCCTCAGCCCAGCAAGAGGGTTCAGTGGCAGATTCCAGAAGCAGACTGCAGGGGTTCAAATCTCAGTTCTAGTACTTACTAACTGTGTGACCTTGGACAAATTACTTCACCTCTCAGTGCCTTAGTCCCCTCTTCTGAAAAATCAGAACAATTAGAGTACCTATTGTCTCCCCTCCTCACCTTGGTGGGTTGTTGTGAGGATGTAAAACACTTAAATTATTGTCCAACATATGGAAAACAATCATTGTCATTGCCATTGTTGTTATCCTGGGTGATGACCATTAACTCTCTCTGCTCTAGCTTCACAGCCCTGCCAGAATGTTCTTCCTGCAGCACTGCTACCATCTTTTCTCACACTAGCCCACACTTGACAAAACCTCTGGCATTTTTTCACTCATCAAGTGATCTGCCACTCCCCCTTGGGGGAAGTTTCATTTCTGTGGCATGATAAATCACCAGGCTTTCACTCAGAAGGCAGAAATGATCAGGAAACCCCAGGTCACAACATGAAACAGATCTGGTTTTTCAAGATCCTCATTCACTTAAAAAACTTTAAAAAAATGTTAACCTAGATGGAAAGTTGAGTTAATTCTATTCCTCTGTTTGAAGCACATTCTCATTAGTCTCCACATAAGTCTGTTCCCTTGTTTTATATTTTACTTATTCTCTTATTCACTTTCCTCACTCCCGTCTTCCCCCACTCCAGCATTCTATGTTTAAGGTGACTCTCTGTTTCGGGCTTTGTGAAAAGGCAGTGTGGCAGTGGTGAATGCATGTGTCTTTAAGTTACACATGTGTTATGTGTGATATTCCCCCTACAGTCTTAAGGTCCACGCTGCTGTGAGGACTTCTAGGCTTCTCTTCTCCCTGCCTAGTACCCCAGGGCACCAATCCTTACATCTGACTCTCCTGGTCCCCAGGTGACAGACACCCAAGTTGCTCCCAAACATCCTCTACAACAAACCAGGGAAAAGAGGGGTTCTCGGAAGATGGTCTCGGGAAATCTTGCTACTACGTGGATGAAAATAAAATTGGATCCCCACCTCCCACTACATACGAAGTGAACTCTAGATCGATTAAAGACCAATATCCGAAAGCTGAAACAATGGGATTAATAGAAGTAGGTGTGGGTGACTAAGTGACCTGGGGGAGTAGAGAACTTCTTAAACTAAACCTTAAAAGCATGAAAGTCCTTGAACATTTCTTCCATTCACCTTGGTTTTCCAGTCCTCCCTCACCTCTTGGTCAGCCCTTCTCAATTGCCAAGAGGTTATCTTTTGTTTAAAAACAAAAGTGGAACAACAGAACTTTCAATTCTCCCTTCCTGTAAATCAAAGAGATAGTCTTTTTTCTAGGCTTTTCCTTCGTCCAGCACAGGGGTCAGTAATCTATGGCCCATGAGCCAAGTCTAGCCTGCCTCACAGTTTGGTACAGTGTGCTAAAAAAGGTTTTTACATTTTCAAATGGTTGAGGAAAAAACAGAAGAAGAATATTTTGTGACACTTGAACAACCTATGAAATGTCAGTGTCCATAAATGAAGTTCTGTTGGAACCCAGCCAAAATCACTTATTTCCATCTTGTCTACACCTGCTTTCTCACCGCAGCTGCAGGATTGAGTAGTTGTGACAGAGACTGTACGACTCACAAAGCCTGAAGTAGTGACTCTCTGGCCCTTGACTGGAAAAGGTCTTCCAACTGGATTGCATGCCCCTTGAGGATGGGAGTCATATCCAGTAGGTCTTTTATTTCCCTGATGTCTTAGCACAGGGCCTTGCAGGTAACCAGTGCTACTTCTAACACATAGGACTACTTTTGGCTTCAAGTAACAGAATACCCTACCGATAGGGTTTTTAATTCTAACGTAACAAGGAATCCAGAGATAGGGCTGGCACTGATTCAACAGCTCAAGGTCTCTTCCCCTGTCCCCTCAGGGTTGCAAGAGAATAGAGATAGCTCCTCAGAGAGTTTCTTCAAGTGACCATGTTCAAAGGCAGAAAACTGGCAGCAACATGGGCAAAGAAATGACCTGGTATAGCCTCCTCTTATAAGAGAAAAAAATATTCCCTGAGACACCCCCATCCCAACAGACTTCCCCCCTTGGTATTAGCCAGAAGTGGATCATGTGCTCACTTAGGCCAGGGGCTGGATCCCCCTTCCTTGAGAGCTAGAGATCTCCACCCAAAACTCAAACGGTATCAGAGAATGAGGAATAGGGGATGGCTTTGGAGTAGGCAAAGAATAGCGTCTGCCTAAGGATTAACTAATGATGAGGCTGATTTTTGAACTTGGAAAGGCAACCCAAAAATTTGAACTATTTTTTTCTGAGTGGAACCAAGCAATAGCTTGATTCCAACCTTCCCTATGATTGATAACTCACTTTAAAAGAGAATAAATTTTTCAAATAGTTTCAGATGGTTTTCAAACTGCAGACGCACCAAAATTGACTGAGTAGCTTTTACAAGTTCTGCATGTTCTTTTCTAATGAAATTTAACGGTCCACAGTCAGGTCCCTCAGCTGCACAGAGTCACATGGTGGGAGGCCATAAATTGAATAGCATCCCACAGCCTGCCCTCTTATAGTCAAAACTCTTATATGCATAATGGCTGGTCCATCAGGATCACGGGAGTGATCTTTCACAATGGTTAAACAAGCAATCAAACAGAACGATAATAATGGCTTCCAACCAAAGCATGCTGCTGCGTGTAGGAAAGAAAGGCCAGGATGTGAACACACAGGTTCCAGAGAGATGTGAAGCCAATGCCCAGCATGTGATCCGGGCCCCTGTGATTCAGAGCCGCCGGCTCTGGCAGCCTGCCACAACAGGTGGCCCCTTTGATTCTCCCGACTCATGTGTTTCACATTCTGTTTAGGAACCTCTGCACATTCAGTTCAGCAGATGAGCAAATGCAGACACAATCAAACAAGGACAAGTAATAACAAGAAAAATAATATAACTTTTAAACCTAGAAATCTCGAAATGCCAGCTCTGTAAAGAGAGTGTTATGATGTGGTGGGTTTTATATACTTTTAGAAGATTTGGCTGGTCTTCTTGCTCAATATCAGTATTTCCCAAAATTTTTCAGTCTATGACGTTGTGGGATCTGTCCCCACACGCTTGTCCTATTCTGACAGTCCCACCTGCCTCTAAGACCCAGGTGTGAACATAATCCACACCATCCTGCCCCACAAAAACTTGGGGGAAACAGGTGCAGGGGTAGAAATTACAAATTTATATGTAGCGAATAAAACACTTTGTTTCACAAAGGCAACTTCCTTGACCACTTCAGTGCATAGCCTTAACTTTGTAGATCTATGTTTCCTAATGCCAGAAGAAGGTAAGGAAGTGGTCAAAAGAACAGCAACAAAACATATTTAAAAATTTAAACTTTAAAGCATTGACTCCTGCCATGAACCATAGTCTACCCAAACTTCTCCCAGAAATTCAAATATGGCTATGGAGTTGCTCTCTCTGCTTCAGTCAAACATTACACTTTTTATGACCTGTTGTCAATATTATCGGCACCCCCAATACACACACACACACACACACACACACATACTCAAAAATTGTAATAGAATTTGCATTCTGTGGCTTGCATTCTGTCAGCTTCCAACTGTATCCCCTTCTCCTGGGTCCCTGGGAGAAGCAGGGGGTGAGGCCTGTGATGCTGGGCCCTAAACCTGACTCTACTCACAGGTCTCGGCTCTGGAACAGAGCGTGCGGCTGGGCACACTTTTCACTGAACTGGAGTTCTTTTGCATTTCCGTATTTAGTTCAAGGTACTGAGAAAACCCCTGTTTCATTTTCAGTCATTTCATGTAAAGGATTAGTGAATAGATACCATTTAGCTCTAAAACTACATAAGCTTTAGAATTCACATGATTCATAAAAGAAAGATAAATAAATGTGCAAGAAAGTTTTTGTTCAAACCCACCAAATTAAGAAAATACTGAAGATAAAGAGAGCAAGATGGAATGTAGCCTCTTTATAAAAACTGACCTGCTCTAACAAGGGAGATTGTGTTATTATGTGTGTGAGCTGAGGTTTGTTTCATTACAATTATGTATGTCTTCAATGAAATCACATTCTAAACATTTTCAGAATTTTCCCATATATACTTAAATCAGAAGCTTGCTGCTTTTTATGTGAAGGAAACTTCAATTTGTTTTATAAATTTCATGTAAGAATTGCAATAGCCCTCTCTTATTGGCATAAGGCCTCCAAACCTCAATCAATAAGAATGGTCCAGAGCCTACTCTATGCCTTGCCCTTTGCTAAGTGTTTGTATATACTTACTTTTAATTAATAGTCTCTTCAATTTAGTGACTAGAAAAGTGTTCAAAAGTTATTAGAAGATGTGATGCAATAAAAAGGAAGTAGTATTACTTATGCAGTACTCAAAATGCAGAACCTGAATGTAAGCGTGAGGAAGCATGAGACAACCCTAAAATGAGGGGCATTCTGTAAAACACTGGCCAATACTCTTCAAAAATATTAATGTCTTGAAAGATAAAATAGGCTGAGGGAATGTTCCAGATTAAAGAAGACTAAAGAGGGCTTCCTTGGTGGTGCAGTGGTTAAGAATCCGCCTGCCAATGCAGGGGACACGGGTTCAAGCCCTGGTCCGGGAAGATCCCACATGCTGTGGAGCAACTAAGCCCATGTGCCACAACTACTGAGCCTGTGCTCTAGAGCCCACGAGCCACAACTACTGAGCCCACGTGCCTAGAGCCCGTGCTCCGCAACAAGAGAAGCCACCGCAATGAGAAGCCAGAGCACCGCAACAAAGACCCAAGACAGCCAATAAATAAATAAATTTTCCTTTGGAAAAAAAAGAAAAGAAAAGAATGCTGGAGACAGACAGTTGGGTGTAGGGAGTGGGCATTAAATCAATTATGTGTAATGGGAACTCGACCTCTGTGTTTCCTCTTCTTTATCTCCACTCCTGGGAAATAGGTCAGAGAAAACAATACCAGATGTGCATTAAAACATCGTCCCTATTACACTCACTTTCCGTAGAAATCAGGCTTGACCCTCTGCCCTGGCTGTAGGGTGAGCATGTCACCCTCATAGCTCCCCTCCAGCTGTGGCCCCCAACCCCTGACTTGGTTGCCTGGAGCAACACAAACTCCAGGCCACTGCTCAACCCGTGGGGAAGCTCTTCCTGTCCCTCTGGAGCTGCTCTGTGTGACACACCAGCCACTGGCACGTGTGGCCAGTGAGCACTTGCAATGTGCTGGTCTAAACTGACACATGCTGTAAGTCTAAAATACACACTGGACTTCAAAGACTTTGCATGAAAAAAATATAAAATATCTCATTAATAATTTTACACATTGATTACATGCTGAAGTGATGTTTTAGAGATATCGAGTTAAATGGAACATAGTCTTAAAAGAATTTCAACTGTTTCTCTTTTCTTTTGTAAAACGTGGCTGCCAGGAAATTTAAAGTTACCCACATGGCTCACATTATATTTGTACTGGACAGTGCTACCCAGCTGGGACTGAGCAGCCCCTTTCTTCGTGCCCTCAGTGTGCACCCTGACATATTTCTACCGTAGCACCTGCACGTGCTTCTTCACCTGGCTGTTAACTCCAACTGGACTGCCAGCGCCATAATGCTTGGTGCCCTCTTATCCTCGGTTTCTAGCATCGTGCCTGGCACACCTAACAAAGGGTGTCATGGAGTTAATCATTACTGTTCTTTTTTTTTTTTTTGTAATCAGGGTGAAATTCACATAACATAATATGAACCATTTTTTATAGTAAATATTTTATACTTTTATTTATTTATTTATTTATTTATTTATTTAACATCTTTATTGGAGTATAATTGCTTTACAATGGTGTGTTAGTTACTGCTTTATAACAAAGTGAATCAGTTATACATATACATATGTCCCCATATCTCTTCCCTCTTGTGTCTCCCTCCCTCCCACCCTCCCTATCCCACCCCTCTAGGTGGTCACAGAGCGCCGAGCTGATCTCCCTGTGCTATGCGGCTGCTTCGCACTAGCTATCTGTTTTACATTTGGTAGTGTATATATGTCCATGCCACTCATATGAACCATTTAAAAGTGAACAATTCAGTGGCATCTAGTACATTCACAATGTTTTCCAACCACCACTTCTATTTAGTTCCCAAACTTTTTCACCATGCCAAAATAAAACCCATACTCATTAAGCAGTTACTCCCCATTCTCACCTCCCTATAGCCCCTGGCAATCACCAATCTGTTTTCTTTCTATGGATTTGCCTATTCTGGGTATTTCATATAATAGAATCATACAACATGTGACCTTTTTGGTCTGGTTTCTTTCACTTAGCATATTGTTTTCCAGGTTCATCCACATTGTAGCATGCATCTGTGCTTCATTCCTTTTTTTTTTTAAACGTTCCTTCTTCTATTCACATTATTCCCTCCTACCTGAATTCACTCTCCCCGTGCCTCCTCTGTGCTTATCCAGCTTAACTCATCACTCAAGAACTAAGTCATAATTTCTCCATAAAGATTTCTCTACATCCTCCATCTTCTCTGAACTCCTTTAGCTCTATCTACATTACTTAATTTAAATGCCACACACCAGTGATGTGTAGGATTGGTTTTTAAATAATCCATCAGATAATGGTGTGGGGAGGGGGATGAATAAGACAACATTGGCCATATATTGATGACCATTGGAGCAAGTGATGAGTACATGGAAGTTGATTATGTCATTCTCTCTATATTGTGTATGTTTGAAAGTTTCCAAAATAAGAATTTCAAAAGGTGTTTCATACTATTACCTGTTCTATGAGTCTCATCCTCCCCATGAGATCCTATGCTCCTCTGAGGTCAGAGATTGTCATTCATGCCTTGGTTGATGATGGCTAGTATAGAAAGGCAGACCTCCACTGGTGAATTAAATTCTATCTGAGGTGTTAAAAAATTTCATTGAGAAAAAGCTGAATTTAGACATGAGAATAAAGATCCAAGAGGCTATTCCAGCTTCAGTTTCCTGACCTTTCTTCTACAGTTAAAATCCCTTTTGATTTTTGCTCTAACTTCTTTCTTGGGCTTACAATTGCTCTCCCATGAATGAGTGCAATGCACTGGCTCCTGTGTTCTGAGACATGTCTGGATAATCCATAATTATCAAAAATCTGGAAGCCAGGTTTCCATTCAGATTTCTATTTTTGTCCCTCCCTTCTTTCTCTCTGCTTAGATCCCATTCTAGTTCTCTCTTTTGTCCCACTGATCTACGGGCACCAAAAGTAGAAAAGAAAGGCATCATTGCTTCCACCTCCACTCATTAAACTTTCATGTCTTATTCTCCTTCTACACTAATAATTCAGAGAAAGTACTTTAATAACAAAACTAGGACTTAGTATGATAACCCACACTTTTCTACACCTACTGCTCTTTCTAATTTCAAACGGGCAACTCCTTAAGAAGAGTCTTGTCAAAAAACGTTTGCAGCCAGCACCCCAAGAAGAAAACTCCTTTACCCGAGTCTAGTGTCCGATTCCTTCAGGTAGAAAATCAGACTAAAAATATAACAGCAATTGCCACTTTGTGATAGCAGAGGTGACCAGAAAACGATGCACTGACCTTTTCTCCTCTTTCCCTGAAAAGCAAGGGAAAATATTCTCATAGAAGAGTAATTTCAACGCTTAGCAAACCTAGAAACCAGGGGGTTTAATTACTTATTCATGTGGGGAGCACCCAGACAGGAGAGGCCGAGGAACTGGACACAAAACAGAAGTCTCTGCGTCATTTGTTAATGCTTAAATCTGAAAACTGTGACTCTGATTATAACACGTTAAAAAGCCCACATTAGGACAAAGCAGTCACATGGGCTTTCTCTCTCTCTGAACTGATTCCTTTATCTTCAGTTTATTCTTGCCTTCTGCTCTGCCAAATATCAAAAGCTTTGTTTCAACAAGTCATGTAACCTCTGAGAGTTACTTCCCATCACTGCTCTTATCACACACTCTTCTTATAAACAGAATTTTTTTGCTAAATCACCTGCTGTATAACTGTGATAGGCAGAATAATGGCACCCCCAAAGATGTCCACATCCTAATCCCCGGAACCTGTGAAGCTGTTCTGTGGCAAGAGGGAATTAAAGGCTGCATATGGTATTAACGTTGCTAATCAACGGACTTTAAGACAAGGAAATTAACCTGGATTATCCAGGTGAGCCCAATGTAATCACAGGTCTTATAAGTGAGAGAGGGAGGAAGGAGAATCAGTGTCAGAGTGATTGGGTGTGAGAAAGACGTGCCTGGCCACGGCTGGCTTTGAAGATGGAAGCGGGCCCCGAGCCAGGAAATGCAGGGAGACCTCTAGAAGCTAGAAAAGGCAAAGAAACAGATGCTTCACTGGAGCTTCCCTGCTGCCGCTTTGATTTTAGCCTGCTGAGACCCATACCAGAAAGCAAGGTATTAGATTTGTGTAGTTTCAAGCCTCCAAGTTTCTGCAAATGCTGCTAACCGTGGCAATGGGGAACTTATCCAACACGTATTTACAAGAGTTGGAGAGAAAAGGGCCTTCATTTTTATTCTCTTGCTTAAAAACATCAGTTTGAACTAAAAAATTCCTAAAACTAAAGGGAACTCCCCCACTGCCTGCCGTGACACCTGGGTGTGGCCGCCACCTGTCCCTCCACGAGCCCCCCTTTAGGTGGCTGCTACCCTTCTTCCAGCTCAGGGGCTACTCCTCAGGTTGGGACTGTGGCCGCACGAGGGGTGCCAGAAGCCAGGCCGCTGAGAGGCCATTTAGGACATTCTCAAAAGTTGACTATTTGCTCAACAGCATTTCCACTAGGATAATCATGTGGCTAATACCAGGTAATTGAGATGGTTCCCTTCTTTGAAGGAACTATTTCAAACCTTTTTCACAGTATAATTTTATTTTACAAGGAAAAAAAAACAAGCTTGAAGATATTTCTTATCCAAAATAGCCCGGTATCTTGAATCCTACAAAGTACTTTATATGTTGTCAGCTGTTGATTATCAAGGCACTGATTAGTCAATTTGTAGTGCTTTGAAATTAAGAATTTCTGGTGCCTTGGCCTCCATCCAGCTGCCTACCTTTTGCCTGTTGCCTTAGTTCATTGCTATCGCCTGTTGATGGGACAGGGAAGGAGAGAAGACAAAAGAAAAGACTTGATCATTGTGTCTGTCACCCTAAATAAGATCTCGTTACAGAAGAGTCTGACACTTCCAGTTTTCTTAGAGACAGAAAGAGCTAATCTGGCCAAAAATAGAAGCCAGAACTAATCGTAAGCAACAAAGGGAAATCATACTTTTCAAAAATCAATAGTAAGTTTCCCCTACACTGAAGAGCTTTTTTTAATTATAAAAGTTATTCATGTTTGTTGTAAAAAGAAAACAGAACTATATAGATTATTCACATTACATAAAACCAACAACTACTTCCATTATTCACTTACTCATCTGTATTTGAAATCGGTTTTGTTTCAGTTGTGCATATGTTCCCTTCCCTGTTTTTTGCTTCATATTTGCTTCAAAGGCTGTAAAAGCAGCTCTAAAGAGCTGTGTGTGGCCTTAGGATAGGGAGTTTCACAGCCTATTTATTTCTATTCCTCATTAGCACAACTGAAACATAAATCACTACCACAAATTTTCCCCTCACCCCTGACCAGGCCTTCTACATGTACTGAAAACGGTTATGTGGATGTGACTTAGAGAACAATCACATGCAGTAAAGTCATGTTGCCACATTTTCTGCACATTCTGTAACCAGAAACGATTTGATAAAATGTATGTTCTAGGCAAGCTTGTTCTTACATTTAATGCTTGCTTTCTGTAACATGAAATAAATATGCTATATGTTGAATGCAGTTGGTCCTGAGTGATACAACACAAATAAATGCTTTGAGAGCAGTTATCAAAAATGATGCAGGTGGTTCCAAAAATTATACGGAATTGCACAGATATCCTAAATGCACTTTTGAGTAAATTTCTCAGCTACCAGAGGTGGTGCAGCTGCTTCAGTCCCCTTTCGGCACAGCGTATGTTTTTATCCATGTATGTCATCCACCATTTCAAGTGATGGAAGAGATCGCTCCCCATCTTAGTTTCCTCTTGGGAGAAGGGGATGTACAAGCACTACCTAGCGCTGAGAAGAGCTGGTCGTCTAAATTATCGCAAAAGAAGCATAATCGTGACATTTCAACATGAGCTGGGTGAGTGAATCAGCAAAGGAGTCACAGCAAGTTAATAATCAGTGAGGTTGGAGAAAAATGGTGCAGATGAACCGGTTTGCAGGGCAGAAATTGAGACAGAGATGTAGAGAACAAACGTATGGACACCAAGGGGGGAAAGCGGCGGCAGGTGGGGTGTGGTGGTGTGATGAATTGGGAGACTGGGATTGACATGTATACACTGATGTGTATAAAATGGATGACTAATAAGAATCTGCTGTATAAAAAATAAAATAAAATAAAATTCAAAAGTTCAAAAAAAAGAACAGAATGAATGAACAGAATCTAATTCAAAATATAATAAAACATATTTCAAAAATTTTTTTAAAAAATCAGTGAGGTTGGAGATTGAAATTTTATTTGGGGAAGGCTATCAAAATAGGACCCATAGGAAAGTAAGTCCCTTTAACTAGAAATATGGAATAACAACACTGAAATGGTGTGCATCTGAAAAGTGAATAAATAGACACTAAGAGCAAGTGAGTCAGAAGCACATGAGTGGTTGAACTCCAGAGACCAGATCAAGCAAGCAGTGCTGCTTAATACCATCACATGATCTGCCCCGAGGCCCATATTTAATTAAAATAAGGAGTGGAGCACAGCAAAAACCAGAAGAACACTGTTGCTCTTAGCGGATGGAGCCAGAGGAGTTACAAGTTAAACCTTGATTGCCTGGATCTGTGAGAATTCAGCATGGAATGTCTCTACTGTTTCCTGGGATTTCTGCTTCTGGCTGCAAGACTGCCACTTGATGCTGCCAAACGTGAGTAACTGTCAATTTCTGTATTTTTAACCCATTCTCTGGCTATTGTCTGAAGTGATGGGTTTGTCTGAAGTAACTTTGCCTGAGCCCAAAGTTGGACTTTAGGAAGCATTCACGCTCACTTGTTTCTTCTTCCGAAAACCATTGGGGATGTTGAAAGTGCAGCAGAATGCGTTCAGTCCCCATTCTTTGCTCCAGGCTCTTGAAGTGAAAGACGTGCAGCCCCTCTGCTGTGGAGGTTTTTTCTGTCAAAATTGCCACCCACTCTCTTAGAGACATTGGGAGAGTGGGGGGGTGAAGGGCACAGTCTCTGGCTTGAGAACACAGCAACGCTACCCACTAAATTTTGTTTCATTGCCATCCAACAGGATAGAGCCTCAGATGAAATGGGGCCCAAAATCTAATAATCTCAACCCAGAAGCTATTGCCAACCCTGCTGAGGGAATTCCCTGGTGATCCAGTGGTTTGGACTCCACGCTTTCACTGCTGAGGGCCCAGGTTTGATCCCTGGTCAGGGAACTAAGATCCCACAAGCCGCTTGACAAAAAAAAAAAAAAAAAAATCCTGCTGCTAGGTTTTCACAGACCTGCAGGAGTTTGCTGCCACCATAGTGAGGATACTGAGAAAAGAGCTAAAGCCCTGGGTCTCTTTTCTAGTTAGAGTAGAGGCTGGGGACTTTTTAACAATGCTGATGCCCAGATCAATGAGATCAGAATCTTTGGAGGTGGGGTTGGATCATCCTTGTTTAAAAATCTCCTCTTGTGATTGGAACGGAAGCCAGAGCTGCGAGCCACTGAGCTCACCGGCGGCCCACTTGTCCAGCCCAGGGGATGGGCGGCCATGGCAGCCCCTATCCTCCAGTGGAGTGGGAGAAGGAAGTGAATTAGACCTCTCCCAGAAGGTCCACTCCACCCCACTCCAGTAGAGTGACAACGTTCCCTGGAGGAAAAGTCCTGATTTTGCCAGACGACTCCACTGGGGGAGGTGGGCGCTGAGAAGGGTCCCCCCGTGTGTGCGCCCTGTGCTGGCCGCTTCACTTCAATCAGTCGGGTAGTCCTCACAGCCCCCTTGGCGGAGCAGATGGTCCTCCCACTCCTCAACGGGTGAGGAAACGAGGAGCCCAGGTCGGGCTTTTCACCTGCGGGGCCCAGATCTAAGAGAGGAGGATCCTGGACACACGTGCGCGCGCTCCTCTCACTCCTCCCAGCGGGAGAGAAAAGCCCTACAACGAAGAGGTCCTTGCAGAGGGCGATCCCCGGCGCCTGCTGGGTGGAGGAGAACGAGAGGGGGCCGCTGCAGTCTCGGTGTGGGGGGCGCTGAGGAGCGGGCGCTCGGCGCGCCGGGAGCCCGCGGGGGTGGGGTCCGGGATGGGGACCTGGGCAGGGGGGAGGGGAGGAGAGTGTCCGGAGGCCAGTTCTGCCGCCAGCGCTGAGGCCGGTGACGGCGCAGGAAGAGGACCCGCGACTTCGACCCGGGAGCCCAGACGCAGGGGCTGTGCCGGCGGGGGCCGGGCCGGAGAGCGGCGGCCCGGGGTTTGTCGCTCGTCTGGGCCGCACGGGGCCTCGCAACAGCCCGGGGAGGCCGGGCAGGCCGGCGCTGTTCCCCTGTCCCGGACAAGGGGGAAGGGCCGCACGGCGGATACGAGGACGAGGAAGGCTTTCGTGGCAGCCGCTGTCCTTCCTGCCAGCCGTGGGACTGGACCACGAGTGACTCAGCACCCCTGAGCTTTCGCTTCTTTGTTTGCAAAACTGGGTAATAGGGTTCTTGTGACATCAGCTAACAAGTGCCTGGAGTAGGAGTCGTTCGTGGCAGCAACTGTCTTGTCTGCATGTCCCCCCCACCCGCCCCGGACAGACTCCCACAGAGGTCCGGGGGGTGGAGGGACAGAGAGTGGACAGGTCAGTGGGAGGCCCCTGCACCTAATTATAGCCTGCTGTCCACCAGCAGCCCCTTGCTCTGCTCAGCAAGGCAGATTAGCCTGAGGCTGGCTGGCAGTTTGAGAGGAGGCCCAACCTATTAGCCCCGTAACAAAACCTGCTGTGCCTGGCTTCACCTTGCCTTAAGACGAAATGTCCTGGCCACAAAAAATAAGGATGGGTAGAATTTAGCAGTATATCAGACACCAAGGGATTCCTTGCCATTTTCCAGTCATAGCCGTGGTAAAAAGAGGAAGGAGAGGCTATTGACAGAGTAGCTCACAAGCGGCCAAGCCGCCATGTCTCTGCTAGTACACAGAGCAGGGCGTCGGAAGGGTAGAGGGAACAGCCACAGGGGTGCTGGGTGTGACCCCATTTACCTTCACATCTATTCCCCTCCCCACTTTCTTTTTTAAAGTCTTAGTGTTGGGGGTTTTTGATTGTTTATTCTATTTTTTAATTCAACTTTTTAATTCTTTTTTATTTTTTAAAGGGAACGCTATTTATTTATTTATTTTGGCTGTGTTGGGTCTTCGTTTCTGTGCGAGGGCTTTCTCTAGTTGCGGCGAGCGGGGGGGGGCCACTCTTCACCGCGGTGCCTGGGCCTCTCACTGTCGCGGCCTCTCTTGTTGCGGAGCACAGGCTCCAGACGCGCAGGCTCAGTAGTTGTGGCTCATGGGCCTAGTTGCTCCGTGGCACGTGGCATCTTCCCAGACCAGGGCTCTAACCCGTGTCCCCTGCATTGGCAGGCAGATTCTCAACCACTGCGCCACCAGGGAAGCCCTCAACTTTTTATTTTGAGGTTATTGTAGATTCACATGCACTTTTAAGAAATAATACAAAGAGATCCCCTGCTATGTACCCTTTACAGGGTTTCTCCCAATGGTAACATCTTGCAAAGTTGTAGTACAATGTGGCAACCAGGACATTGACATTGACACGGTCACAATACAGAACAGTCACATCACCACAAAGATCCAAACCCACTTCCCTTTCCCACTCTGCCCAACCCCCAGCCCCTGGCAACCACTAATCCATTCTCCAGTTTTATAATTTTATAACTTCAGGAATGTTAGAGAAATGGAATCATACAGTATGTAATTTAGGGGAGCTGGCTCTTTTTTTACTCAACATAATCTATTGAGGTTGTTGTGTATATCAATAGCTAGTTCTTGATCACTGACTGGTATACCTTACTACATGGATGTACCACAGTTTATCCATTTGCCCACTGAAAGATTTCTGGGTTGTTGCAGCTTGGGCTATTAGGAATAAAGCTGCTCTGAACATTAATGTACAGGTTTTTATGTGAACATAAGTTTCCATTTTTCTGGTACAAATGCCCATGAGTACAACTGCTTGGTTGCATAGTAATTGCATGTTTAGTTTTACAAGAAACTGCCAAACTGTTTTCCAGAATGGCGGTACCATTTCCACCAGCAGTGTATGAGTGATTCAGTTTCTCTACATCTTCACCTACATCTGATGTCATTTTTTTAAAATAAATTTATTTATTCTATTTTTGGCTGCATTGGGTCTTCGTTTCTGTGCACGGGCTTTCTCTAGTTGCAGCGAGCAGGGGCTACTCTTTGTTGTGGTGCTCAGGCTTCTCATTGCGGTGGCTTCTCTTGCTGCAGAGCACAGGCTCTAGGCATGCGGGCTTCAGCAGTTGTGGCACACGGGCTCAGTAGTTGTGGCACACGGGCTTAGTTGCTCTGCGGCATGTGGGATCTTCCCAGACCAGGGCTTGAACCCATGGCCCCTGCATTGGCAGGCGGATTCCTAAGCACTGAGCCACCAGGGAAGCCCCTGATGTCAGTATTTTTAATTTTAGTCTTTCTGATAGGTATGCAGTGATATCTCATTGCGGTTTTAATGTGCATTTACTCACTGGCTAATGATACTGAACATCTTTTCATGTGTTACTTTGCCTTCTGTACATCCTCATCTGTGAAATGTCTGGTCAGGTCTTTTACCTGGATTATTTGATTTTTTAACATTGAGTTTTGAAAATCCTTTATATGTTCTAGATATTATTCCTTTTTTGGAAATGTGGTTTGCAAATATTTTTCTCCCTGCAATGTGCCTTTTTATCCTCTTCACATGGTATTTCACAGAGCAAAATTTTTTGATTTTAATGAGGTCCAATTTATCAATTCCTCCTGTTATAGATTATGGCTTTGGTGTTAAGTCTAAGAATTCTTGCCTACCTAGAGCCTGAAGATTTCTCCTATGCTTTTTACTTTTTTACAGTGCCATGTGTTGAAAGGCTATCTTTTCTCCATTGGATTATATTTGCAAAAATCAGTAGGGCATATCTGTGAGTCTATTTCTGGGTTCTATAGTCTGTTCTATGGGCCTATGTGTCTATTCTTTGTCACTCGCCTTTTAAGTTTGTATTTTTCCTTGATTTTTGACATTTATTTATTTTTTTAAATTTATTTATTTATTTATTTTTTGGCTGTGCTGGATCTTTGTTGCTGCGCACGGGCTTTCTCTAGTTGCGGCGAGTGGGGACTACTCTTCGTTGCGGTGCCCGGGCTTCTCATTGTGGTGGCTTCTCTTGTTGCAGAGCATGGGCTCTAGGCGTGTGGGCTCAGTAGTTGTGGCTCGCGGGTTCTAGAGCGCAGGCTCAGTAGTTGTGGCACATGGGCTTAGTTGCTCCGCGGCATGTGGGATCTTCCCGGACCAGGGCTCGAACCCGTGTCCCCTGCATTGGCAGGTGGATTCTTAACCACTGCGCCACCAGGGAAGCCCAGACTTTTGACATTTAAAATCAGAGGAGAAATCTGTGTTTGGATTATGTTTCTGGAAACACTGACATTCACTCAGGATCTGAGGAAGAGGAAGACTTTGGAAGAGTAGAAGAAACTGATCCTGGGACTCAAAGATGCAAATCTTCATTTCTACTTGATTACAGATGACTCTGAGTGAATCATATCACTTCTCTAGGCCTGAATTTCTTCATCTATAAATGAAAGGATTTGAATGAACTATTCTTAGTTCTTTCTATATAGCACGTTCTACCAGTCCATGACTCAACATTCAACTGAATTTCCAGTTATAATAAACATTTATTGATAAACATAGATTTCCTGCCCTCACTTTGTTCCTTTTTGGAAACAGATACTATCTCACAGTATCACAGGACATTTGTTTTTTTGCCTGATGTAAAGGCCCAGAGGAGAAACATGGCCTGAAATCCCACAGCCTGTTTCGTAGTGGGTTCTGTAACTTCCAGCTCAATGTTCTTTCCCACTCCATCTGCCTCCATTATAAGAAGGGAATTACGTGCTTCCCCTTCCTCCTACCAGCAAAGAGGAATAGAAGGCAGAGGCTAGTGGCATCCATTCAGTATGGCTTCTCTGAGTACCTTCTAAATACCGCCCCTCATAGGAGGCCTCTTTCAGGATGTAAGAGAAAAGGCAGTGTTTCTGTCTCTGAGTCCATAGCCAGACCAAGACACAAGACCATATGACTAGATGAGACAACAGTTTATAGCAGTGTATGATTAGGGGCTGGTGAGGGTTATAGACAGTGGAGCTTTTGCCTGTGAGTAACAGATACTCAAATAGGTTGAGTAAGACATTTATTGTCTCAATCCACCGGAAGGTAGACAAGGCTGGAGGAAGAGCTCAACAACATTGTCAAGGACTCTTTCTTTTCATCCATCTGTTCTGACACCCTTGGTATGCTGGCCTGCTTCCTCAGAATTTTGCCCTCATGGTTAAATATGGCTGTCACAGTCCAGACATCACATCATTATACTACTGTCTCCAAAATCAATTCTCAGGAGGAAAAAATGGAGCTTCTTTCCACTTTTTTTTTTTTTTTAATGATGGAAGAAAATGTTTCCCAGAAGCCTCCAGCAGACTTGCTCTCAGCTCCCGTCGGCCAGGATCTAATCATCAGTTCCTGCCCAAACTGTAAGGAAAGCTAGGAAAGTGATCCTCTGGAATTTTGAATCATTATGGTAAAAACTCTGCAACAAGAGAAAGAGGACAGGTGCAGGCAGGAACTGTCTGCTACAGTCCTCAAAGAAAGGACAGACAATGTGACCACCAGACTTGTCAGGAAAGGCAAAAAGACAGACATCAAGATTGGAAAGAATTTTAAAAGAATTGGAATACTATAAACCCTGGAGCAACCACTCAAAACAAAGAGGTGTAGCTAATAAGCCAATAATGCAGATAAAATGGAATCCAAAAAGAATCCCAATAGTATAAGAAAAGAAGAAAAAAGGAATAAAGAACAGAATGGATAAATAGAAAACATATAGTAGACAAATCCCACAATATTGATAATTACATTAAATGTAAATTACCTAAACACTCCAAATAAAGGGTAAAAATTATTAAACTAGATTTTTTTAGAAAAACAACAATATGCTGTCTACAAGAAACCCACTTCAAATATAAAAATATTTATAGGTTAAAAGTAAAAGGATGGGGACTTCCCTGGTGGTGCAGTGGTTAAGAACCCTCCTGCAATGCAGGGTACACGGATTTGATCCCTGGTCTGGGAAGATTCCACATGCCACAGAGCAGCTAAGCCCGTGCACCACAACTGCTGAGCCTGCGCTCTAGAGCTCATGAGCCACAACCACTGAGCCTGCGTGCCACAACTACTGAAGCCCACGCACCTAGAGCCCGTGCTTCACAACAAGAGTAGCCACCACAATGAGAAGCCCGCACACCACAATGAAGAGTAGCCCCCGCTCACCACAACTAGAGAAAGCCCGCGCGCAGCAATGAAGACCCAAGACAACCAAAAATAAATATAAATAAATTAATTAATTTAAAAAAATTTTTTTAATATGCAAAAAAAAAGTAAAAGGATGGAAAAAGATGTACCAGTTAAACACTAAGCACTAATATCAAAGTATTCTTCAGAACAAGGAATATTACCAGAGAAAAAGAAAGTCAATTCCTAATGTTAAAAGGGTCAATTCATCAAGAAGACTTAACAACTTAAAATAGAGCTTCAAAATACATAAAGCAAATAATGCCAACTGAAAGACAAAGTTGGCAAATTGGCACATCCATAATTATAGTTGAAGGTTTCAACATTCCTCTTTCAGTAACAAAATAACAAGCAAACAGAAAATCAACAGGAACAGAGAAGTGCCAAAGACAATACCAACCAGCTTGACATAAGTGACATTAAAAAAAACACAATACAGGGCTTCCCTGGTGGCTCAGTGGTTGAGAATCTGCCTGCCAATGCAGGGGACACGGGTTCGGGCCCTGGTCTGGGAGGATCCCACATGCTGCGGAGCAACGAGGCCCGTGAGCCACAATTGCTGAGCCTGCACGTCTGGAGCCTGTGCTCCGCAACAGGAGAGGCCGCGATAATGAGAGGCCCGCGCACCGTGATGAAGAGTGGCCCCCACTTGCCACAACTGGAGAAAGCCCTCACGCAGAAACGAAGACCCAACACAGCCATCAATAAATAAATTTTTTAAAAAAACAACAATACCCCACAACTATAGACTACACAACTGTATATGGAACGTTCACCAAGACAGACCATGTGCTGGGCCATAAAAAGATTTGTTCAGCAGTGGGCCCTCCAGTACTGGTACACGTCTCCTGGAACCTTGGAGGCATTCCTCAGCCTGGCACTCCATGGGCCAAGTAAACCGTTTAGAATGGAAAAAGATGAAAAACTGCTCTGAAGATCATTGGCATCAGTGTCTTTCCTAATGATAGTGTATCAAATCCAATATTCAGAAGACATGTTTTGAGAAACCAAATGATGTCTAAGAAATACTGACATTCAAAAATTTTCCTTGATTCACTTAAAGTATGTAAAGAGATAGGATCTGAGTACTTGTATTCAAGGTATTTCTAGTACACATTTTTAAAAAAAGCATTTTCTATCTGCTTCACATATTGGAAATATTATGTATGTGCTTTCCAATCTTATGAAGTGAAAAGTTGCTTTAACCATTGTTAGATAATACTAAATGAGAGATGAGGTAGACAAAATAATTTTTTTTTCAAATATTGTTATAGGCGTTCATGATGTGCTGAGCAATGAAAGACCTTCTGGTTATATGCGGGAGCACAAGCAATCAAATGGCTGGTCATCAGATGAAAATGACTGGAATGAAAAACTCTATCCAGTGTGGAAGAGGGGAGACTCGAGGTGGAAAAACTCTTGGAAAGGTAAATCAAAAGACTCAACCAAAACAACTGTAATTTCTTTTTTTTTTTAATTTCAAGTGTACAACATAGTGATTCAATTTTTTTAACTGAAGTATAGTTGATTTACAATGTTGTGTTAATTTCTGCTTACAGCAAAGTGATTCTGATATATATATATGTATATGTTCATATATATATATGAAGACACACATTCTTTTTTTAATATTCTTTTCCATTATGGTTTATCTCAGGATATTGAATATAGTTCTACAGTTCCCCGTGCTATACAGTAGGACCTTGTTGTTTATCCATTCTATATGTAACAGTTTGCATCTGCCGACCCCAAACTCCCAGTCCATCCCTTCCCCACCTTTCCTCCCCCTTGGCAATAACAAGTCTGTTCTCTATGTCTGTGAGTCTGTTTCTGTTTCGTAGATAGGTTTGTGTCATATTTTAAATTCCACATATAAGTGCTATCATATGGTATTTGTCTTTCTCTTTCTGACTTACTTCACTTAGTATGATTATCTCTAGGTCCATCCATGTTGCTGCAAATGGCATTATTTCATTCTTTTTTATGGCTGAGTAGTAGTCTATTGTATATATGTACCACATCGTCTTTATCCATGCATCTGTTGATGGACATTTAGGTTGTTCCATGTGTTGGCTACTGTGAACAGTGCTGCTGTGAACATAGGGGTTCATGTATCTTTTTGAATTATAATTTTGTCTGGCTATATTCCCAGGAGTGGGATTGCTGGGTCATGTGGTAATTCTATTTTTAGTTTTTTGAGGAACTTCCATACTGTTTTCCATAGTAACTGTACCAATTTACATTCCCACTAACAGTATAAGAGGGTTCCCTTTTCTCCACACCCTCTCCAACATTTATTATTTGTGGACTTTTTGTTGATGGCCATTCTGACTGGTGTGAGTTGATACCTCATTGTAGTTTTGATTTCCATTTCTCTAATAATTAGCAATATTGAGCATCTTTTCATGTTCCTATTGGCCATCTGTATGTCTTCTTTGGAGAAATGTCTATTTAGGTCTTCTGCCCATTTTCCAATTGGGTTGTTTGATTTTTGTTGTTGAGTTGCATGAGCTGTTTGTATATTTTGGAAATTAATCCCCTGTCAGTCACATTGTTTGCAAATATTTTCTCCCATTCCGCAGGTTGTCTTCTAATTTATGGTTTCCTTTGCTGTGCAAAAGCTTGTAAGTTTGATTAGGTCCCATCTGCCAAACAGCTGTAATTTCTTATTTCAGTTAGCCTTGTAGATTGTAGACTCTGAGATCACAGGGCTCATGGTGCTTCCATGAATGACAGTACTCTAGTTACCAAGTGGGAGGCACCTGGATTTGGCAATCTTTCCTTTATCTCAACAATATCACTTTCTAAACTCCTCTCCCCCACCACACACACAGTAAAATCGCCTTAGAAATTTACAATTGGTGCCTCTTGGAAGATTTGGAAGAGCAAGCAGGTTTGGCCTCAGACTTCAGTAACTGATGTGGGAATGGTCATCTTCAGAAGTTCTGCGACTCCAGGGCACTTTGGCCATCTCAAAAGTGTGGTTTGTCAGAAAGTTAATATCTTTCTGTTCATATCAAAAATCAATGAATCCTTCAGTCATTGGTTTTGAAATTAAAAATTGCAAACCTTTAATACCTGTCTCAATCCAATTAAATAGATTTTTAATTATTTTAAGTAAATGTTCTTTCTGTGGTTAGAGAATTCTTCAATTGGTCTGACTTTTTAAGTTTGTCTTCTGGAATGTTGTACTCTGACAGCAAAAGTTAAGAATCCTGCAAATAGTTTGTAAAGAGGCATAAGGATCCTCTGGTTCTTATTTGTAGATTTAACTTTACTTTTGTTTGTTTATCAGTGAAAGGGAAAAGAGGTGTTTGATTGAGCTCCACTTTTCTATGCCCTAGGAGGCCGTGTGCAGGCGCTTCTGACCAGTGATGCACCAGCACTGGTGGGCTCAACTATAACATTCGCAGTGAACCTGGTATTCTCCAGATGCCAACAGGAAGATGCCAGTGGCAACATAGTCTATGAGAAGAACTGCAGAAATGGTAAGGAATGTTAGTCACATCACAGGAACACGCTAGTTCTCCTAACTACTGGAGACCCTCCTCATAAACCTTAATGCTCACAGGTACTTCTGTAAATGCAAGATGCTGCAGTTGTCCCTTGTCACCGCCTCCTCAAGTTGGATAACAGGGGATGTGAATATGTCCCTCCATCAACATCAGCCAAACCCATTTTGGCCAACTGGTGTCTCTCCGCTACTTGGAACTCTCCTCAAATCTACATTGTCAGGCTTGGCCTTTTTCTTTTGGCTGCCCTTTGCTGCATGTGGGATCTTAGTTCCCTGACCAGGCATCGAACCCATGCCCCGCTCCCCTGCATTGGGAGCTCGGAGTCTTAACCACTGGACCACCAGGGAAGTCCCTAGGCTTGGCCTTTTCTTAGTGTCCAGTTGATTGGAAAGAGAATACCTTGTTGGTTCTCAGATTTTGGTTTTATTACTTGGAATTCTTCTGGCTACTCAAAGAATAGTCAATTTGACAGATCTTTGTTAATCAGATAGGTTTCTGCTCACAAGAATTCCTTAAGCTGTGTGCCTAGCACAAATGCTAAGATGTGTCTGTTTTGGTTTTGCTTTGCTCTTAGTTAAAGCAGATAAGCTCTTTGCCCATGTTAAAGAGCACAAATGATTACAAATACATCAAGGGGGATTATCTTGTTAGAACTGTACAGCCTTAAAAACTCAGGTAATTACTGAGATTCCTCAGTCAGTAACAAGGCTAATAAGTGCAGTTATGATCTGATTTTATTACTTAGAACTTCTATGAAACAGTCGATGTGTTTATTTCTTATTAATTCATCATCTTCCTATGAAGAAAACAATAAATTCTGTGTAGAAAGAGTTTGATAATTAAAAAGTGTTGTTTATAATCATCTGTAGCATTTTTCTTTCTTTCTAAAAAAGTTAATTCTTCTGAATGTTTCAAATGACAATCTAGCCCTCTGAGCACTTTTATATGAAAGAGTCCTTGTGACTTATGAAAAGTTATATAAAGTATATATCACCACTAGAAGAAACTAGAATTTTTGAAGAAATGACTAATTCCAGGTGTAGGACAGGGAAAGTACCACGTGAACCAGGGACATCTTGTTGTGCCAGAAAACAAGGGAGTAATGGGGACATGTCACAGGGACACAGAAGGCAGCTTGAGGGGCTCCTACTGGCCATGTTTGGGACAATTTAAGAATAAAAAAAATAATGGCTGTAGTAGATTGATAAATAAAAAGGCTCTTCATAAATGTCAGTGACATTAAAAAAAACGAGGGTGAGGGGATTGTTCTAGATGAAAAGATATTGATCATGACTTGTTTAGAATGGAAAACTGATGTTTTCCAAAACATATACAGAAAAGTAGAAAGCAGGTACTTCGAGATTCAACAAATTTAACATTATTTTCCTGTTTCCGTCTATCTATCTATCTACCTATCTAGGTATGTATCATCTATCTATCTATATTTCTAGGTATATTTCTTTTTTTTTTTCTGAATCATTTGAAGAAACAAAATAGCCAAATGTATGATGTGACCCTTGACTAGACTGTGGTAGGCGTGGCGATGACGTGGTTAGGTAGGAGAATGTCCTTATTCTTCGGAGATGTGTGCTGAAGTCTCTAGGAGAGGAGAGTCATGATGTCAAATGAGTAAGGGAAAAAAACCTACAGACAGAGAGAGTGTATCAAAGTAAAAAGATACAGCATCCCTCAGTTTGGTTTGAATATGCTTGTGATTTGGAGACCCCATATGAAGATAAACATATTAAGTGATAGCTCTAAATTTCCTGAAAAATTGCTTTATATAAAACTCATTGAAATATAACATGTAGGCAGAAAAATGCACAGGTCGTAAAGGTACCATTAGATGAATTCTGAATATTAGGGTTTTAGTTGCCCAACCATATTTAAACGAGTTATGAAAAAATATGAAAATGTGTTTAATTCAATGAAGAGCACTGAGCATTCTTTGTCAATCATGGCGTGTTCCTTTCTCTCTTTAGATACTGGTCCATCTCCTGACCCATATGTTTACAACTGGACGGCATGGACAGAGGACAGTGACTGGGGAAATGGCACCAGACAAGGCCATCACGGGAAGCCTTTCCCTCACCCCCTGAAATGGAATTTCGTCTATGTGTTCCACACACTGGGTTGGACTTTGACAAACCCCCTTAGCTTCTTCTTTACCTTTCCTTCAAATTTTAAATTTTTTCTCTTTCCGTATTCTATAACTGAGAATTACAACACTGGGAGTTTAACAACAGTTACTCTTTTAACTTTCCTTAGCTGGAGTGGAGGGTGAGGGATAAAAGTTAAATCTGGGTTAGCCTTGCCATATCTCCAGGACATCAAATAATTAAAAGGAGAAAAAGACAGGTTCAGCTTTCTTTTTTTAAAACAAAGCTACTCAGGGACTTCCCTGGTGGTCCAGTGGCTAAGCCTCCGCGCTCACAATGCAGGGGGCCCAGGTTCGATCCCTGGTCAGGGAACTACGATCCCACATGCTGCAACTAAGAGTTCGCATGCCGCAACTAAAAATCCCGTGTGCCGCAACAAAGATCCTGCACACAGCAACAAAGATTCCGAGTGCTGCAACTAAGACCCAGCACAGCCAGATAAATAAATAAATATTTTAAAACGAAGCTACTCAATTTTTTTCCATCTAAAATAGTAATATGAAAAATAATATTTATTTATTTGAACCGCACACGGATGGGCATTTGTTGATTTATTCTTTAATTTTTTTTATGTTTTTAAAAGAATTTTAAGAATTTAACTTATGCTCTTTGTAGGAAATTTGGAACATGCAGAAACACACAAATGAAAAATCAGTCATCATAATTCATACCAGAGATTATCATTGTTAACATGATGGTGTTTTCTCTACTAGTATTTCTTTCTTTCTTTTTTCTTAGTATTTTTTGATTAAGATCATAAAATATATACATTTTGATCAGTATCATGAGCATTGACTAAAATTCTTGCGCGGCTTGTGGGATCTTAGTTCCCTGACCAGGTATCAAACCCAGGCCCCAGCAGTGAAAGCACCGAGTCCTAACCACTGGACCGCATTGGAGTTCTCTAAACTTTTTTATATACGTTATTTTAATGACCGCATAATATTCTATTGAGTAAAAGTAAAATAATCTAACTACTCTTCTTCTTTGACATAGCCTACCCTCTTTTTATTTTTTTTTAACCACAAATGGTATCCACTTTGCTTTATTATTAGTGAAGTGATTTTTTTGTTTAAGGAGGACTAAATTTAGGTTATTATTAGCAAAGCTGCTAAATTCTTAGTTAAAAATCTTACCAGGTGCCACCTGGCTCTGAGTATTTCAAATCTGCTGCCAATCATGCAGACTCCAAATTTCTAAATGTTTGGTCTGTCTTCATGAGTTACAGACAGCTTCTCTTTCTTCAGTTAACTTATTTATAAATCAAAATAACATATTAATAATACATGGTCCAGTTGAACAGAGTACAAAATATATAACAAATACTATGCTCGTCTATTTAAATCAGCTGATTTAAAGCCGACTTTTTTCAGTCCCTTCATGGCCCTGTCAGTGAATTCCCCAAGTGTCATGATTTCTTTGACCTGAGAGTTTGCATGGAGTCACTTAGGCTCACTAACACTACAGATTCTGTTTAGCCTAGTTAACATCCATTAACTTAACTAGTTAAGATGTCTTTATTTAACATCAGTTTCCAGCCCAGAAACCTCTGTTTTCCTAACAAGACGGTTTTGAATTTCCATCTTCTGCTGAGGTCTCAGAGTTAACTAATATTTTTCCTCAGCTAAGCACTGCCTCTGTGGTCGGTGCCAGAACTAACATTTCCTCACGTATCACTAATTCCAAGAGACACCTCTTCCCCCTATAACCTCTAACAGAACTGTCTCTGCATTTCAAGGTAAAGGGGAATCGCAAGCCTTTCCTGACACTTTATTTGTTATTTTTGGGGCTGCAACTCGCGCTGTGTGGGCTCTTAGTTCCCCGACCAGGGATCGAACCCGTGGCCCCTGCAGTAGAAGCACAGAGTCTTAACCACTGGACCGCCAGGGAAATCCTCCCTTTCCTGACACCTTTGACCATGTGATGAACACGGTCTTTAAACATCCCCATCTCACCAGCATCCATCTTACAATACTTGTTGTTTCAATGACACATCTGTGCCAGGTGCCTCAAAAGGATTAGAAAAATCCTTGAGCCCTGAAGGAGAGGAATTACTTTCACTAGCTAGCCAGTGGCAGTTAGATTTAGGTTAGAGTTGGAGAAAGAAAAAGAAGGACTCAAGGGCCCTAGAAATGTTAATGGAACTACTCCGTTCCTTTTTATACCCACCATACCCTGTTTCTTTTTCATCACTTACTGCATTTTTATATACAAATACTACTAGAAGGTGGAGGATTCTAGTTCCCTAAAAGAAAAAAAAAGTTACTTAACAATATAGCTGAACTAATATTGTTACAAAAATAAGGTAGATTTTTGGATATATTTTTAACTCCCTTGGGCACCTACATTAAATGTATTTTCTGTGGGAAACATATGTATTTCAAGTGCCAGATCACTTCCTTCTAAAAATTATTTATTTGTAAACTAAGGACTAATGGCATTATCCCACTAAACAGCTCTTTTCATTTTAATCAACTATATACAATTACATTTATGTTTGTGAGATTGTTTTATAATGTTTTATATAAAAATTAGCACCGCCTTCTTTTCTGAAGGAGCCAGGACTGCATCCCCATCCTGTTTTTCCTTTCCCAGAACTATCTCTAAATGGCAGTTGTTATGCTTTAAGAAACATCAACTTTCTATAATGATCATATAATGTGGCCAATAACTAAACATTTCCATCCTCTCAAAGGTCAGTATTTCCGGAAACTGGGACAGTGTTCAGTGAGAGTTTCTATAAACACAGCCAATGTGACTCTTGGCCCTCAAATCATGGAAGTAACTGTCTATAGAAGACAGCGATGGGCATACGTTCCCATAGCAAAAGTGAAAGATGTGTATGTGGTAACAGGTGAGTGGAATGAACTCTAAATTAACTGAGCATGAGGCACTTAGTTCTGGTGATGTTAGTGGGTTAGAAAGAATTAGAGCCAAGTATTCTGGGTTAGGTTAAATGTCATCTGGACTCCTTCTCAACCTTATATATTTAATAACATATTCCATCTATGTTTTCCAGAATAACCTGGGAAAACTCTAGAAAACTTGTATAAGAAAAGGGAAAATGATGCTGAATTATCCCTAATTTTAATTTCTAAACTAAAAACATTAAAGTCATCCACTTAAGGTCAAGCAATGGTGACTTTCTTTCTTCCTTTTCTTTCTTTCTTTCTTTTTTTTTTTTTGGATATATCTTTTAGATCAGATTCCTGTATTTGTGACTATGTCCCAGAAGAACAATCGAAATTCGTCTGATGAAACCTTCCTCAAGGACCTCCCCATTACGTTTGATGTCCTGATTCATGATCCCAGCCACTTCCTCAATGAGTCTGCCATTTACTACAAGTGGAACTTTGGGGATAATACTGGTCTGTTTGTTTCCAACAATCACACTTTGAACCACACCTATGTTCTCAATGGAACCTTCAGTCTCAACCTCACTGTGCAAGCTACAGTGCCTGGACCTTGTCCTTCACCTTCACCCAGACCTCCAAAAACCACCCCTTCTTTGGGTAAGTGTTTTTCAGGTCATTTTTGTTGTCAGGGTTCCTTAACAGCTAGAAAAAAAATTCATGTGGGTTGTATAATTCGATCCTTAGTTAAAGGGATTGTGTAAAGACTCTGCAATGATTCCATTTTCTACCTGTTGATTTCCTTTAGCTACTTGATCACTATTTTTAGTTGTTAGAGTATGGAAGAAAGGAGAATGTGTTTAAAGTCACTTGGTGACTCATATACAGCTCCTTGACCTTCCTAATTCTCACTGGCCCTTGTTATGTGTACGGATGCTTTCCCCCTTCTAGCCTGTCACATTTCTGTTTGCCTCCCTTTTTTTTTTTTAGTTAAGAGACATTGACCCCTTGTAAACATTCAGGCCATCCCACTGTCCTTCCTCCCCCTCCCACATTTCCTTCCCATTTCCATTCTCCTCCCCACCATGCCCACATCCACCCCATGTCCCATGAAAACTCAGCCACCCTTAAATGTAGCTTACAGATAGGCTCAAAAAAGAATGCACCTTGAGAATATTTCTTGGCTGGCAGGCTGGAAAGATTCCAGACACTAAAATTATTCTAGATATAAGGCATAATTACTTAAATCCCACCTTCTAATAATAGTATATGAGGTCATTCAAGAAGTTCTTAAGAGTTTACTTTGTGAAGCATTAGCTTCCAACTGATTCTACACCCTACCCCACACCATTACCATCCTTCCCCACTCAACCATGAGTACATCTTACCATCCCGGCAACCCAGGGATGGTAATAGACTGACATCCTCTCACTGGACACTAGAGGGCACCATCACCAAGTCCGGACAGAACAATCGATGATAATGTCCGGACTTGTTGCAATTGGTTTTTTTACCCAAACCTGTTAGATATAAATAATAAACTGTTATTAATAAGTGTGTTATTAATAAAAATATCTTGCTAAGTCAAGCATATCTAAAGGAAGACACTAAGTTATTACCGACTTTGATTAATTCTTTCTTGGAATGTTTTAAATTATAAAATTAATGCATGTCCCTTAATAAAAATTCAAATACAGAAATTTCAAATAAAAGTGAAAGTTCCTCTTCATACTCTCCTCTCGAGAGTTAAACCCTGTTAAGGGTTGGTAGTGTTTGTTTCCGGATCTTTTTCTGTGTATTTACAAACATATTCTATAAATACATATAGGATTTGTGGTTTTGATTTTTAGGCAGATGGGTTCATGAAATATGTATTCTACAGTTTGCCTTTTTTCATTTAACAAACATCATAGACATCTTCCCATTATCAGTACATGTAAGTCTAACTCACTTTGTTCAGTGGCTTATTTATTTAACCATTCTCTTACTGGTGGATGATTCAGTTAATCCTAATTCCAATTGTAAATATAACTGCATTAAACAACTCGAAACATATAGCTTTGTTCTGGTATTTCTGTAGGAGAGTCAATTTATTTATCTACAAGAATTGGTCTTCCTTACAAATAAGCAGACCAGGTGTAAAATTCAAAATAAATTACAGGTGCTTGTTACATCTGTCTAGAAATTCCTGAATGGTAAAAGTCTTAATGTTAGGTTATTTAATGTTAGTCTATCTTGAACTGCATTTTTATAAAGCTAGCTTATTTTTCTTAGAACATATTTGTATCATAACATGCAAAAAAATATATTTTAAGTCAATGAAAGAGTATTTTAAATTTGTTATTATTTTCTATAGGTTAGACCATAAGATATAAGGTAGCAATTTGTTAAATTTGTTAAATTTCATAGTGAAAAGAAGCTGCCTGGCTTTATCTAAAGGTGTTAGATCAACCATAATCAACCCCAAAATGCCTTAAAGCAGCTGTGAGACTTAGGGAATGGAGGGATGGGACCCAAGGTGATGATAGGAGTCAGCCCATGACTTGAGAAAGGGGTTGGGGTACTTGTCCTCTGGAAGGGAGAACATTTTCAGCTATGCAGAGCATATTAACAGGCTTGGATTATTGAGCACTGGATTATTATTTGACCAAAAATTATGTTGTCTCTGCTATAGTAAGTGGCTTCAAAATAAGTACAGCTATTAAATAGAAACCAAATGCAACCACAGGAGTGAGACAGAAGCAGAGCTGAAGTGGTGATTCAGGAAGATAATTACATTATAGGGCAGACAGGTATGCACTAGTTTTAAGCCACAGAATTCTCCCTTAGCTAACCGTGCCATTGATCATTTCTGTGTACAAATCTAAAAAGAAAAACCTTTGTAAGACTGATGCACAAATCTAAAAAGAAAAACCTTTGAAAGACTGATGCTAATCAGTGTAATATTATATATAATATGTATATATCATATATATATCATATCATGTAGAACTTTTCAACTTTCCCAAAGAATCAAAGGATCTCACACCATTCTCTGAGTAACACAGACATAAATAGTGAATTAAGTAGGATGCTTACCTTCTTCCCCATCTGTCTATTAAGGTGTCAGTTTTTCTCCATTAGCCCTTTAATCATACCTTGACTTTATATGTATAGATATAGATTTGACATTGTACATACATCTGCAAAACTCCACATGCATTTTTATAAGCATTCTACCAAAGGTAAAATCATGGACATTTATTAGTCATTTTTTATGAGAAGTTTTATTTTAAAAGATGGCAGGGTCATGATTCCATGCTCTAACTTGACAGCTAAATTTCACCTGTCAAGACCTTCAAAAGGAGTTTTCTAGGGAAGAGCCAGCCATCTTTAATACCCTTCACAAACATACTTTTGCTTCGGAGCCCATCAGTTAAATCTCAGAATAGCATGAATGATTACCCTGTAACTTCCACAGGACCACCGTGAAACTCAGGGGACACAGCCAACCCTGCCATAGCCAAGCCTGCTGATAAACCACTGCATCTGAATCTGGCATGGCATCAGAACCTTTCTGGGTTTTACCCAAACAACATTTCCCAAAGTGTGTGCCATGGGGCACTAGTTTCCAGAGATGCGCTGAGAACTGCTCTGCGAAGGTGCCTCTGAGCAAAGGAGCATCACAGGCACATTCATTCACCCACTAGAGGCTCCGAGGAGCCCTGGAGAAGTCTCCCAATTGGCTTCATACTTACATATCCCTATGTTAGAGATGCAGCTCTTATGAAGCTTGATTCCCCCCAAACTGGATCCATTTTCATGCCTTTGGAAATTTGAGACAGTAATGTTGTATTTTCAGTATTATATTTTCTTTCCAGTCTTTTTATCTTGTTAATGGAACACCAGCACCTTAATTAGAGCTTTTTAAATTGTAACTAATAGAGCATTAAATTCTTTGCTCTAATCACGCTCAAAGGGTTATTTTTCAACAGCATCTTGTATTCACTCCTTTCCTTCCCCACACCTCGACCCATCATAGTGACTGTATGACTTGTAGAATGTAAACTTAGGATCTATGAGACATTCAAACAGGGAAGGAATTGCCTTTTTCCATGTTGTTTCCTTCTTATCATTTAAAATTATCCACCTTAACATTTAAAATTACACATCTCATTACATATATATGTTATAGCACATCTATATCTACATAGATGTAGAGAAGTACATATTGGGATAAGGAACGGATATTTATTAAGTACTTCCTATGTGGCAGACATGAGAAGCAAGTTTTATATACCTTATTTTATTTAAGTTTCATAGTTCAACTCTAGTAGGTCAGTAAGTATTGTCCCTGTTTTACAGATGAGCAAATTGAGGAAGGAGAGGTTAAATGACATGCCCGTGGCCTCAAACAACTAAAAACAAGGGACCTAGAATTTGAGCCCAGAATACTTTCCTCCAAAATTACAATATAATTTTATCTGTTGTGGCCTGCTTTATTTCATCATGATTGTTGTATTACACATTTTAATATGGCTTCCACCTTTCATTTGCTATTTGTGCTTGAACAAGATAGGGGATTGTGTTTACTTACATAATTTAACAATTTTATAATGCCTTATAGCTCTCACATCTATATGAATTGTTATACATTTAGTTCAAATTTCTGCAGCAATTTAATAGTATAGAATTCTTGATGTTTTTCTAAAGAGCAAGTAGACAAATGTTTAGATCTTTGGTAATATCATGTACATCTTTTACATTCTCAACAACTACCCTAAAATCTTGTTATTCAGACTCTCCAGTACCTGCTGGTGACAATGCCCTGGAGCCGAGGGAGATTCCTGATAAAAACTGCTATATTAACAGATATGGCTACTTTAAAGCCACCATCACAATTGTAGGTAAGACCATGGAGGAAAGATGTTAGAATCCACCTTGGGTCACCCACTCCCTTACCTGACTCTGGAGGGGTGAGGATGGGGAGCAAGGGCACCCACTCTCTGTCCAAGGTGGTACCACATGTGCACAAGCAAAGACTCCACTAGTTTCTAGATTTCCACCTGCCTTCCCGGCCTTCCTTAGACATCCTGGTGGAAGTGAGCCCTCTGTGAGGCCCACAGAGCAATGAGCCTGCCAGGGGGCCTGGACCTCCGACCCTGTGCAGCTCAGAAACCTGAATGAATGTGGCCTGAAGGAAGGCCAGTTGCAAATTCTCACAGCTCCCACTTTCTTCCCCTGGGTGATTTCACAAAGTCACACCTCCTGTGTGTAAGAAAGAGGGTTGAACAGGGCCACCACACGGGGCTGTGCGCTTGGGGCGCTGCTCACAGGTGCCCAACAGAGGAGACGGCTGGGGCTAAAACCCGCCTGGTGGTCCAGGGGCTACGACTCCGCCTTCTGATGCAGGGGGTGCGGGTTCGATCCCTGGTCGGGGAGCTAAGATCCCACATGTCTCGCGGCCAAAAAGAAAACATAAAACGAGCAATATTGTAACAAATTCAATGAAGACTTTAAAAATGGTCCACATTAAAAACAAACAAACAAACAAATCTAAATAAATAAACCCCAAGCTGTGCCTACTGGGGCTGAGCCACTTGGGCAGGTGAGACAGCGGCCGAGGCCTGAGCCTGGGCCTGCCCCCCTTCAAGGTCATCTTTCCAGGAAACACCTCCTCGAGTGGGTGCCGCCTCCTGACACGCACACAGGCTCCAGGACTAAAGATCGAGGTTGGGCTAAAGAGCTGTTCAGTTTGACTTTGAAAATGCTGCGGGAACATGTACCCAAAGCTCTGGGGTAGATTCCCGGGTCTGGGGTGGTGAGAAGCTGAGTCCGTTTTGCTTGGCCTTCTGATTAGTTAAGAAGTGGTTTGGTTTGGTTTGCGTTGTATTTTGATGTGTTTTTCTGCGGGGCATTGTTCCATTAGAGGGAATTCTAGAGGTTAACATCATCCAGGTGACAGATGTTCTGATGCCCATGCCACAGCCTGACAACCCCCTGGTGGATTTCGTCGTGACCTGCCAAGGGAGGTGAGTACATTATCTCCAAGAAAGGGGCCAAGTGAGGACCCCAGGCTGAACAAAGGCCTTCATACCCCTCTCCCCTTTAAAGTTGATTTGGATTCTAGATCCTCAGCAAGCCAGGATGTGGAAGGACCCTCCCACGTGCTCTCAAGCGTGCACTTGCTTTGCTAGAGCTGAGCAATGCTCATCACCTTTAACTGTTGAAGAAGAATTACTGACTGAACACCTACTGTGCCCTTCACATTTTACTTCTGTTTTCATGTCAAATCCTCACACAATCGTATGTCTCCTCATTTACACCAGTGATAATAGTACCTCCCTAGGTGGCGGGTACCTGGCAGAGCAAGGTTCCCTGGTTGAGGTCTGGCTCAGAGCCTCTTAAACTCCCTGAGGCTCCTCCGGAGTCAGGGGAGGCAATGTGGAAGGGCTGTGTCCTTGTGCTAAATAGTACCAATGCCTGATCATCCTGTCTCGCTTTAAAACTTACAAAACTCTTTCTAATGCATTATATAATTTGACTTCCTAATGTTTGGTTATAACTATAGAAAATAGACTGAATATAAACTAATTAATATATAAATACTATATCAATTAAGCCATTAAATATGTGAATGACTTACTAATTTACATATAAGTCAATCAAGTAATTAAAATGTATGTGTATGTGATATATAAATTAATCAAGAGAATGGGCTGGTATAAAAATGAGGCCTTATTTGATCAAAAAGGATAGCTCCAGGGAATTCCCTGGTGGTCCAGTGGTTAGGACTCTGCTCTTCCATTGCAGGGGACACAGGTTCAATCCCTGGTCAGGGAACTAAGATCCCGCAAGCCGCAGGGTGCACCCAAAAAAAGGGGGGGGGATAACTCCAAAGCTCTCTGGATTGGGGAGAGAATGGGATGAGGATGACAGAAAGAGAGAAAACCCTGACTGAGGAGGTGAAGCTGCTTCAAGAGGCCAGGGGCCAGCTGAGAAGAGAGCATGAACTCATCTAATTTCCCACGCCCTCATCAGGCCCAGCTTCAGAGCCTGGTCTCTCCATCCAGCAAGTCTACTCAGAAGTGAGACAGTGGCTAAGACAGTAACTCATGGTAGCCGAGTGGTTACAGGGACAGCTGTCAAACCTCTTTTATTCAAGTCCCAGCTCCACCTCTAACTGCTTTTTTAACCTGGGGCCAGAGATCTCCCCTCCCAGAGCTGGTTTGTCACCTGCTGCATTAGGATAATATTACTTTCCTCATCAGGTCGTTGAGAGGAATACACAAGACTATATCACTTATGAGAAACTCAGTGCCTTGCACACAGTAGCTGCTGCATAAACAGCTCTGGTTGCTGCTGCTGTTGTTGTCATACCTCTGCAGGAGGCCACGCAGGGCTGACTGGCATTTAATACTACCTTTGCCTAACACCTAAGCCATCTGCATCTTTGGGCATCTAGGGAGCCAAAAAGGAGAGGGAAGTTCCCAGCAGCCCCTTGCCTTGGGGGACATAATTTCTTCCTCCTCCAGCAAGAGGGGCTCATCTTCCTGAGGATACAAAAGAAACAGTGTCTCACACCCAGGCTTGTTTAAGAGTAAATTAAGATCCCACATGCCGCGGAGCAACTAAGCCCGCGCGCCACAACTCCTGAGCCTGCGCTCTAGAGCCCGTGAGCCACAACGACTGAGCCCGCGTGCCACAACTACTGAAGCTCGCGTGCCTAGAGCCCATGCCCCGCAACAAGAGAAGCCACCGCAATGAGAAGCCTGCGCACCACAACAAAGAGTAGCTCCCGCTCGCCACAACGAGAGAAAGCCCGCACGCAGCAATGAAGACCCAACGCAGCCAAAAATAAACAAATAAATAATTTTTAAAAAAATTTTTTAAAGAGTAAATTATATGTGACAATTTCATGTCATATGGTTTTAGTAAGAATAAGTAGGATTCCATTTTATAGAAATGTAGTGATTTTTCTTTCTACACTGATGTCACATTCCTCTCTCTGTCTCTCTCGGTGTCATTCGTGCCCTCAGCATCCCCACAGAGGTCTGTACCGTCGTCTCCGACCCCACCTGCCAGGTCACCCAGAACACAATCTGCGACCCTGTGAACATGGAGCTGGGCGACATGTGCTTGCTGACAGTGAGAAGAGCCTTTGGTGGGTCTGGGACATACTGTATGAACCTCACTCTGGGTGATGATGCAAGCCTGGCCCTTACGAGCACCCTCGTCTCTATCCCTGGAAGAGGTAAGTTTTGTTTTACGGTTGTATGAACATTTCATATTGCAGATAAAGTGTGTGTCCAATACCAAAGCTACTCAAGGCTTCACTCTCAATATTTAGTTTTATTTCCATGTAAAATTCATTGAACTGTTGTTAACGTGGATTTGAGAAATGGCATTAAAAGCCAACAGCAAAGCTACTTAGGGAAGGGATGAGAGAGAGAAACCCAATGAAATAATGGCCAGAGAAAAGCCTTTTGATGAAAAAAAATCAGCTGTGATCATGGACCAGTAATAATGGGATGTGGTCACTGCACGCTCAGATAGATTTGTAATTCAAGAGGAAAGTGCAAAGCCCAATATCAAAAAATAACAATGTTCTCCAATTAAGCTACAACAAAGGGGGGCTGGCATCATGCTGTCATTGGAATCCACCTGGGCAAAGATATGAAGCCATGAAGAGAAATGAGAAACCAGGTGGACTCCTGGTTCCCTTCTAACTTGCCATGTGCCCTCTCTTTCCCTTCCCAAATTCTACCAAGCATTACACTGAGGCAGAAACAAACCAATTTACCTAGTCCTTAAATGTTCACCAGAAAAACTACTCCTTGTCCCCTTAATGCTCGGAGAGGTAAAATGTTAGCAAAGTGGTTGAAGGAATTTCATTGTGAAATTCCCATTTACTGGTGGCTGCTAATTTTCCCCAACCCATAAGGACTCTACCTGGTGACCCTAACTGAATTTCACTTATAACTGACTGTGTTGTAAGATACTGCTTTACCTCTTAGAGGAAGTGCTACATGGTGGGACGGAAGGCACAGATTAAATTGTGCACACATTACAGCACATGTTTTGCTTCTTAATTTGAGTATTGTCGGGTACAACCTAACAACTAACTCACAAATAACTCTTTCAGTCGTGGAGTCTATCTTATAAGGTGAAATGTACTTAAACATATATTTACTCATTAACTATATAAAAGGCAGCTTTAACCTCATTGAAAGAAAAGCGTAAGTAATCATGCATATAATTATTTGCATGAGGGTTTATTGTTGGTGAGATCCAAGGTGTACATTAAAAAAAAAAGAAAAGAAAAGAATGCAAAGGTACGCTGCTTCCTCCCAGGGAGGGTGCATGGGGTCTGGGGTGCAGAAGTGGGGAGCCGGGCAGAAAGAGGCAGCTGGAGCCTCTGTATTCGAGTGAGTGTGGATCTTCTACACCATCACCTCCAGGAGCTACTGGGGTTGTTTTTCTTGTGCTGCTGCAGTTACTTTTAGAATTGCCTTTTAAAGTCCCAACCTATTCTGTGAAGCTTTCTCAGTTCTGGCAAACCACGGTTCTCTTACCTGGATTAGACGCTTGGATATTTGCTTCCCTTTAATCCTTCTTGTAGTGAGTGATAACTTTAGGTGTGACCCGAGCCATTTTTAAAATCCAAAAAAGGAAGCTCAGAAAGAGAGCTTTTAATCCAATGGGAATTGTAACTTGATGACTTGGGTTTCAAAGTCAGTATCTCCAAAGTCCATCCTTGTTCAAAGGCAAACCCATTGACTTTTAGCTGAAATGACTTTTAATCATTGATTCAAGGAACATTCATGAAGCACCTGCAATGCTTTCAACAAATATTCACTGGGTGTCCACTCCATGTCCATCACAGCTCCAGGCACCAGGTAGCCAGTTCTAGATAGAGTGGGAACAAGGTGAGGAAGGTCCCAGCTTTTGTGAGCAGAAAGAGACAATAAACAAATAAGATGATATTGTGAAGACAATGAAACAAGGCATGGAGAGTGACAAGCATGGGAGAGAGGGCACAGAGGTTAGCTCTCTAGATTGGGAGGTTGGGAAAGTCCTGCCAACACAGTGGCACCCGCTTGGTGAAGTGCCTTCTCTGAATGAGGAGAAGGGCCTCCGCCTCCTCCTCCTCCTCTGAGACCTGCATTTCAAGAATGAGCAGCCCATCTAGATCCTTATGCACCACAGGTAGGGTTCGGGTTCTATTCTGTACGTAAGGGGAACCACTGGCGGGGTTGAAGCATGATCTGATCAATGCTTTTAGATGATCGTTCACACTGCTGAGTGAAGCAAGGGTTGTTGGAAAGTAGCAGTGGAAGCGAGTAGACAATGAAGAGGTCCTCTCAGGGAAGAGGGCTGGTGGCCGGGACTGTGATGGCGGCAGAGAAGACGGAGAGAAAATAGACCAACTCCAGTTATACTTTGGTGGCAGAGACAAGACTAGTTGCTTTGCTGGGTTCTGGGAGTACAGAGAAGACATACTCCCTGCTTTATGGCTCTTACAGTCTAGCAGGAGAGAAATTTGTGTAAAGAAGTAATTGCAGGCTTCCCTGGTGACACACTGGTTAAGAATCCGCCTGCCAATGCAGGGGACACGGGTTCGAGCCCTGGTCTGGGAAGATCCCACATGCCACGGAGCAACTAAGCCCGTGCGCCACAACTACTGAGCCCGAGCTCTAGAGCCCGAGAGCCACAACTACTGAAGCCCGCGCACTTACAGCCCATGCTCCGCAGCAAGAGAAGCCACCGCAATGAGAAGCCCGCGCACCGCAATGAAGAGTAGCCCCTGCTCACCGCAACTAGAGAAAGCCCACGTGCAGCAATGGAGACCCAATGCAGCCCAAAATAAATAAATTAAATAAATAAAATTTTTAAAAAAAGTAATTGCAACACAGTGTGATGGAGGCAGAGGAAGAGAGACAAGGAGAGAAGTGACAAAGGAAGGCATGACCTGGTGCCCGCATGCATGTCTGGAAGGTGTCCCAAAGGGGCAGACGCTGGAGATGAGTTGGGAGAAGGATGTTCCCGGCAGAGGGCATGGAGATTTGAAAGAGCACGGGGAGGATGGATTTTTAGCACAGCTGGAAAGAAGGCAGTGGAAGATGAGGCCAGAGGAGTGTGCAGGGGGATCATGAAGACCTTCACCGCGTGTGTGCAGCTGGGTCAGCTCAGACCCCATCAGGTATCTCCGGGGCGTGACATCTGTCTCCTGAGCCCTTAACACAGTGTTCCAGACACGCTAACTCATTCTCTAAATGGAAGATAAGCTGCCCCCAAAGACTATGTATTATGTAATGGGAAAGATTACTGAAAGCGCAGAGAGAGCCATATATCTTCTGTTAGCTCTCTTCCTCATTGATTTAATTGCATTACAAGCAGCATGTCCTCGAGGTGGAAGTTGTCACTAATACGGTCTTGCTTTTGTTTTAAGACCCAGCCTCCCTTTTAAGAATGGCAAATGGTACCCTGGTCTTCGTTGGCTGCATGGCCATATTTGTCACTGTGATCGCCCTTTTGGTGTACAAGTAAGTTGCTGGTTCTAACACTTTAAATCACTAGAGTATATTGTCAAAAATAAATAGCATATCTCTGCACAAGTGGGCTGTTTTCCCTTTTTTGCTTTTAAACATTTTGTGTGTGGGAGGAAAATCTTCCACTGAATGACGAGTACCAAACTAGCCTATTAATTTTGCTGTGTTTTTTTTTTAATCCCTAAAAATGCTACCAAATGTCAGTAACTTTACCAAATTGTGTCAGCTTAATGTTTAACATATAATCTCAAGTTATAGTAAGCAGACACATTTCTTGCATGAAGAAGAGAAAATAAATATATTTTCATAAGACATCAGTGTCTTAAAAGCCATAAATTAAATAGAATTAACCATTCTGCACTTGGTATGTAAAAGACTGTAGAAAGCAACCTTTTCCAGCTGGAAATCTTTTTTTAATCTGTCCAACACATTGCTTTCAGAAAACACAAGGAATACAAACCAATAGAAAACAGCACTGGGATCGTGGTCAGAGGCAAAGGCCTGAATGTTTTCCTCAATTGTGCAAAGATGTTCTTCCCCGGATACCAGGAAAAAGATCCACTGCTCAAGAACCAACTGGGAATTCTTTAAGTCTTCTGCCTTACTTCTGACCAACAGCTCACTCTTCAGCGCCATTTATGTCAGCTATGCTCGAGTGGATGACGATTAACTTTTTAAAAAGGTGATCGTAAAATATATATTGTGGTTTAGGGAGGTCCAATTTTTATTATAGGTTAAATGACATTTTAGAGAGGTGGAGGGGAATTAAACTACACACAGCCTCACCCATGTTATATTAACTGATACAACCAGTTAGCAGCGCTTTCTTTCGTGATGGTTTATGTTTCACTTATAATGTCTTAGGTGATTAGTAGGATAAATACACTGTATCCAGAGTAGCAGAGGAAGGTACTTTCATTAGAGTCTGACCTAGGTTAACTGGAAGGAGAGGCTGGATGTGTTCTAGCTTTCCATATAACCATATGCATAAAACCAGTGTATTCCTGTTCTGAAGGTCATGTTCCAAGCTACCTGAATCCTATGTCAATGAACATGCATGACCTCCCAACAGAACACTAACAGGTAAGCCTTTAGTAGGCTGTGCATGCTTGTTATACTAAAAAAAAAAATACTAATCTAATAAATGATTGTGAATATGTTTGTGACCACCTGCCGAGCCCAAATGTGTAAAGGAACGGTACTCATTCATTCATTTTTCCCATGGACATTTATGTAGCACTTTCTGTATACCAGGCATGTTGCTAAGTACATGGCCCTGTACTCAGAGTGTTGACATTCTTGCGGATATATCTGAATTTCTGTACACTCTGGCACCATAGTTGAAAATTAGAGTTGAAATTATATATTACGATTTTCCAAAAAAGGAGGCCCCTGGTTTTCCTACTGGTTTCTCTATTCAAATGATACAGAACCTTAATCACCAAGGATTTTACTTTCATTTGTAACTGAAGCTACTATATGTCAGTCATGACATTCTTCTTCTCCTTCCTGGAAAATAAAGTATGAAAATAAAAAAAATAAAAGCTCTTGGAATTATTTTCCTAATTTGTTGTTTGCCATTCAATTTCATTTAGAGTTTTAACACATAAAAAGTTGTTTAACTCTGCCCCATGGAGCACTGATAGTTTCATAAGTATTTTGTCTTTTTAAGTATATGTATACAGTATGTGAAATTGCAGTAAATTATATATATATATATACACACACACACACACACACACACACATACATATGTATATGTATATATATATATGTATATAATCAGGCCAGTCTAAAAGAAGAGATTTTCTACAGGCAGTTCTGGACTCTTTGAACAGTCAGGATTATATTAAAAATAAAGGTTAGAGGATGGTTCTAGGTCACAGATTGGCAATCTTTTTCTGTAAAGCGTCAGGTAGTTAGTATTTTAGGCTCCATGGGCCATACGGTGTCTGTTGCAACTACTCAACTCCAATATTGTAGCACAAAAGCCATCATATACATAAATGAAAGCACATGGCTGTGTTCCAGCACAAGTATATTGACAAAAGCAGGTGGTGGGCCACATCTGACCCACAGGCCATAGCTTGTGGACCCATATTCTAGACTAAAACAGACTAGAGAGACACAGCAACCAAGAGCAACTGAGGAATCTAGATTGCATCCTATTATTAAAGAACAGCTATGAAAGATATTCTTGAGACAACTGAGGGAAATCTGAATACACACTGGTTACCAAATGATATAACAGAACTAGTGTTAATTTTCTTAAGGAGTTAATCTAGTTCATTCACTTCATAGATGGCCGAGGCCAAAAATAAGCTCTTTATTCTGGAATCATCCCAAAGAGTACAAAATTTGCAGAACAAGAAATGTGGAATTTATCTGCATTTATGAGTTGGCTGAAGGTCAGTGGTTCTCAACCACAGGTTACTTTGCCCCTCGGGGGGCCCTGGCAATATTAGGAGGCTTTTTTTTTTTTAATTTTTAAAATTTATTTATTTATGGCTGTGTTGGGTCTTCATTTCTGTGCGAGGGCTTTCTCTAGTTGCGGCAAGTGGGGGCCACTCTTCATCGCGGTGCGCGGGCCTCTCATTATCGCGGCCTCTCTTGTTGCGGAGCACAGGCTCCAGACGTGCAGGCTCAGTAATTGTGGCTCGCGGGCCTAGTTGCTCTGCGGCATGTGGGATCTTCCCAGACCAGGGGTCGAACCCATGTCCCCTGCATTGGCAGGCAGATTCTCAACCACTGTGCCACCAGGGAAGCCCCTAGGAGACATTTTTGATTGTCAGAACTAGGATGGGGTGCTACTGGCATCTAGTGAGTAGAGGCCAGGAATGCTGCTAAACATCCTGCAATACACAGGACGGCCCCCACAGCAAAGCACCCCATCTTACCTGACCCCAAATGTCAGCAGCCCTATTGTGGAGTAACTGAAGAATCTCTGGACATGGATGTAAAGAGAGAAGACTTAGATTTGAATCCAGCTCTGCCACTTAAAGCTGAGAAACCCTGGGCAAGTTATTTGAACTTTCTTGAGCCTCAGTCTCCTCATCTGTAAAATGGATATGCAGTCCCTCCATAACTTACTTCATAGGGCTACTGCAAGCCCCTCTGAAAGAATGAATGGATGTGAAAGCACTTTGTATAGGGCATAATTGTATATATACTACATGTGAGAAGCAGTGTGAAGGGGCTTGCCATTTTTATGATGATTAGGAGGCCAGGACATTCATACCAAAAGCAGAAAAATAATATCAAGTTGCAGCAGAATCTTTTGTAGGTTTGTTAACCACAGGCTTCTGAGCCCAACCCCCCCAAAATTATGGGTCGAGGCCCCATAATTTCTGTGTCTCACCAGTTCCCATGTGATGTTGATATGGCTGCTCCCAGACCTAACCTTGAGAAATACTGGTCTCGAGATCTACTCTTGCCTTCTCATATCAACAGGGGGTAGCAGAGAGCAGCAAATATCCAGTCAGTCACCAGGGAAGTGAGTTGAAATCCTCATGAAACCTCCCGCGGTTTCAATCTAACAAATGGCAGGAGAGAGGGCTGAAATTGTGAATTATTTAGATTTATATTCTCCTTGTGACCTTGGCAACAAGTCATTTAACTTCTGCTGAATTGCTATGTGTAAAATGGGGGAAGTAACCTAAAAGATAGTGGGATGACTTGATTAATGTTTGCTGAGAATTAGAACTTCCAAACAAAATTGAAATGTGCAGGTAGTAAATTATTCTGGGAATTTCTTATTCCTTGGACCCTTTATAAACATCTGCATTTTAAACACTTCTGACTCATTTATAAACATTGGTTGCCTTCGATGCATTTTCAGTTGTTTAACAGTTTAGAGGCAATACTTTGTACGCATTCATTATATCCGGAATGTGTAATAACTCCAAGCGTAAGAGACAGGCTAAGGGCAGATGAGAAGGTAGTTATCCAGGGGGTGAAGGTGACCACCTTTTGATGGGGCCCCTGGTGGGTGGGAAATCCTTTAAGGTTTTTTCAGAGTGGCCCCAAAGCTGCTGGAATAGGTGCTCTAAAAATTCAGAGGCCAGTTCCCAGGAATCACCTCTTACAGGCTGATTTTGATCCTTCGACCATCATTTACTAAGCACCAGTATGACCCAGGCTCTGGTCTGGAGGCGACACAGCCATGAACAAGAGACAAAGACTCTGCTTTCTTGGAGTTTGGGTCCCAGAGGTTTACTGCAGTGAGAGTCCTAACCTCTGGCCTGGAGTCCCCCATCCTGGCCACCCCATTGGCCTCAGTCTAATCTGCAGAGGTGATTTCTCTATTATTTACAATAGAATTGTCGTTCCTTTTGCCATCGAAATTCTGGAATAAAATTTGCTTTGGAGATCTTCATAGGCTTTTTGGAATTTAAGTGCCTTATTTAACCAATTTTAATTCTCTGTGTAATTTTCCCACCCATATCATCATGTCACCTCCCCAGTGAAAATTCCTCTCAAATTTCCAATGCAGTTGTCACTGTTAATTGCGTTGCGCAGGTTTTAATAATACAAATTAAAGATCAAGATTTGAGCTTACTGAATCCTTAGTTTTAAGGTGTTTGTTAGAATAAATTCCTTTAGGGTGAAAAAAAAAGATGAATTACTTATGAGAAGTGGCAGGAGGATTTTGCGACTATGGGTGGAATTTTAAATTTTGCTTTTTGGAATTGAGTGGAGGGAGGGAGGTAGGCCTTAAATCAAGACCCCCGAACTCCAGCCTGGCACTGTCGCTCACGAGCTATGCAGCCTGAAGTCGGGCACTTTCTCTCTCTGCACCAAAACCTCCTTCTCTGTAAAACGAGGAAAGGAGGAGGAGAGGGAAACTAACCTGGACGAATGCTAACGTCTCCTTGGGTTCTCGTGCTCCACTGTGCAAAGTGGGAGAGGGATATTAGCCAGTTGCCTTACAGGGATGTCAGGAGGATGTGTTCTAAAGCAGTAGGGGTTGGCACACTACTGTTTATGGGCCAGATCTGCCTCTCTGCCTGTTTTTCCATGGCTCGCAAGCTAAATTTGGTTTTTATATCTTTTAATGTTTGGGGAAAAAAAGAGAATATGATTTTGTGCCACATAAAAGTTGTATGAAGTTTGAAGTTCGTCCTCTGTAAATGAAGTTTTATTGGAGCATAGCCACGCTCATCCATTTACGTATTGTCGGCAATGCTTTTGCACTCCAAGAACAGCGATGAGTAGTCGGGACAGGGACAGTACCGTCTACACAGCCTAAAATATGTACTATTTAGTCCTTGATTGAAAAAGTTTGCTCATCTGTGTTTTGACACTTTGTTGAACTCCATTCCGAACTGAATTGAGAAAACAAGAATTCTTCAGAGAATTTCAATTCCATGAAATGCAATTTTCCTAATTGAGCACGTTGAGCTCTTACCTGCAATCTCATGTCACATTCTGTAATGACAACAAACGCTGTATTATCGGACATAGTGAGTTAAGTGTACATTGCCTACAAACTGCTATAGGGAAATGTCAAAAAAGACCTTTCTGAAGAAAAAAAATCTAATAATCCTCGCAGGAGAAATTACAAATAGAATCACAACATGAAGAACCAAGTGATGAAGGATTTCATAAATCCCCAAAAGCACCAACCATAAAGAAAATGATTGATATATCAAATTACGTCACAATTTTAAAGTTCTGTATGAAAAAGATGCCACAGACTTCTTGTCTAATGACCCACAGAATTCTCATACTCTGCTAGTGAAAGTGCAAGATGGGAAACAATTCAGCAGTTTGGGAAACAATTAGCAGTTTCTCATAAAAACAAATATACAGGGCTTCCCTGGTGGCGCAGTGGTTGAGAGTCTGCCTGCCAATGCAGGGGACACGGGTTCGAGCCCTGGTCTGGGAAGATCCCACATGCCACGGAGCGACTGGGCCCGTGAGCCACAATTGCTGAGCCTGCACGTCTGGAGCCTGTGCTCCGCACCAAGAGAGGCCGCGATAATGAGAGGCCTGCGCACCACGATGAAGAGTGGCCCCCGCTTGCCGCAACTAGAGAAAGCCCTCGCACAGAAACGAAGACCCAACACAGCCATAAATAAATAAATAAATAAATAAAAATTTTAAAAAAACAAATATACATATATCACATGGCCCTTCTACTCTTAGGTATTTACCCAAGAGAAATTAAGACATATTCACACGATGACGTCTATGTAAATGTTCATGATAATGTTATTTGTAATAGCCACAAACTAGAAACAGCCTTAATTTCCATCAACTGGTGAATGGATAAATAAATGTGGTGTGTTCATGTAATGAAATACTACTTGACAATAAAAAGGAATAAACTGCCGATAGATGGAAGAACGTGGATGAATTTCAAAAGCATTTTGCTAAATGAAATAAGCCAGATATACTGAATGAGTATGTTTATATGATATTCTGAAAAAAAAGCAAAACTAGTGACTGAGAGCAGATCTGTGCTTGCCTGACACTAGAGGTAGGGGGAGGAGAGGGACTGGGGGCACAAGGGAATTTGGGGGGCAAGGGAAACATTTTATGGCATGACTGTAGTGGTTAGAGAACTGTATCCATTTGTCAGATATCAAATTGTAGGCTTAAAATGGTTAGGTTTATTTTGTAGAAATATACCTCAATAAAGTTGATTGAAAATGGAAAGGTACAGACTGGAAGAAGATATTTGCAATACATGTAACTGATAAAAGATTAAGTTATATAAAGAATTGTTAGGGAAATGCAAATCATCACACAACTAGACATTGTTTTATACCTACCAGATGGTCAATGAAAAAAATCTGACAAAATCAAGTGTTGGTGAAAGTGAGAACACTGGAACACTTATACTTTGCTGTTGGGAGTCTAAACTGGAACAGTTCTTTTGGGGGACCATCTGGCATTATCTGGTGAAGTTGAAGATGCACACACCTATGAGCCAGCAGTCTCACTCCTTGGTGGGGAATGCTCCAGAGAAACCCTTGCACACGTGTTCAGGCGACACAGGCAAGAACATTCAGAGCAATGTGAACGTCCCTCCACAGTAGAATGGCTAAATCAGTTGTAACATACAATGGAATACTAATTATCAGTGAAAATGAATGAACCGACAGCTATAAACACCCAGAGGAAAGACTTGCCAATGTAATATTGACAGAAAAAAAGAAATTTGCAAAAGAATACGTGCAATATGATACCATTTACATAAAGTTTTCAAAAGCATGGAAAACTAAACAATATGGGAATGTATAAAAAAATGTAATAAGCCTATGGAAAAGAAGGCAAAAGAATTGTTATATGAAGCTCAGCACAGTGGTTGCCTCTGGGGAGGAGGAACGGGGGTCGGGGAGAGCAGCAGTCAGGCGGCTTCCATAGTGCCAGCCATGTTTTATTGCTTAAATTGACTGATAGGTTTGTTTTATTATTACTCTTTACATTCTATCTACATGCTATATGTATTCTTTAGTAGTTTTCAAATATTACTTTAAAATTTTTTTATTTTATATTGGAGTATAGTTGATTTACAATGTTGTGTTAGTTTCAGGTGTACAGCAAAGTGATTCAGTTATACATATACATGTATCTATTCTTTTTCAGATTATTTTCCCGTATAAGTTATTAGAGAATATTGAGTAGAGTACCCTGTGCTATACAGTAGGTCCTTGTTGATTATCTATTTTATATATAGTAGTGTGTATAATTTAATCCCAAATTCCTAATTTATCTCTCCCCCCAACTTTACCCTTTGGCAACCATAAGTTTGCTTTCTAGGTCTGTGCGTCTGTTTCTGTTTTGTAAATAAGTTCATTTGTATCATTTTTTAGATTCCACATATAAATGATATCATATGATATTTGTCTTTCTCTGTCTGACTTACTTCACTTAGTGTGATAATCCCTAGGTCCATCAATGTTGGCACAAATGGCATTATTTCATTCTTTTCTATGAAATATTACTTATTTTTTAAGTGGAGTAAAATAACTTCTAAAAAGAATTTCAAAATAAAGACAACTCAGTAGAAAAAATTGGCAAAGACTTGTGAACAGACAATCTACCGGAAATCCAAAAGCCAATACACAGATGAAAAGATGTTCAACCACACTAGTAACTGGGGAAATGCAAAAGAAGAGAACAAAGATATGTCAAACATAAGCCATTGGTACAGTATGATAATATTTAGGTAAAATTGTAAAACATTTAAAACAATACTGTAAATTGTTTATGCTTACATATGAACTTAAAGAATAGAAACATGCATGGGAATAGTACACATCAAATTCAGGGTAGTGGTTATCTCTAGTGATGGATGGAAAAGCATGGGATTAGTGATAGTTGTGAAGGGGCTTTAGCTGAATCTGTAACATTTTATTTCTAAAGGAAAAAAAAGCTGAAATAAATTGAGCAAAATGAAGATTTGCTCAATCTGGTAGTTCATTTGTTTTTCTCTCCACTATACTATGTGTTTGAAAAATTTTATAACTTTTCAAAAGAACAAGTTCTTGGGAATTCCCTGGCGGTCCAGTGGTTAAGACTCTGCACCTTCACTTCCAAGGGCTCAGGTTCAATCCCTGGTCGGGAAACTAAGATTCTACAAGCTGCGCAGCACGGCCAAAAATAAAATAAAAGAATGAGTTCTTAATAACCTTTTCATTCCTCATGTGTGGTCTGAACAACAATAGAAATGAAATGTAAGCTCTTTCATTCAAAACTGTCTAGAGCTTTGAAACCCAAAACCCTGGCCTCTTTGCCTTTTCCTGCAAAGTCCACTCTCCAAATTTTTTAAAACAATTTTTTTTTTTTTTTTAAACAACAGCTCCTGTTTTATTTATTTATTTTTTTATTTATTTTATTTATGGCTGTGTTGGGTCTTCGTTTCCGTGCGAGGGCCCTCTCCAGTTGCGGCAAGTGGGGGCCACTCTTCATCGCGGTGCGCGGGCCTCTCACTATCGTGGCCTCTATTGGTGCGGAGCACAGGCTCCAGACACGCAGGCTCAGTAGTTGTGGCTCATGGGCCCAGCTGCTCCGCGGCATGTGGGATCCTCCCAGACCAGGGCTCGAACCCGTGTCCCCCACACCGGCAGGCAGACTCTCAACCACTGCGCCACCAGGGAAGCCCCTTAAAACAATTTTTATTGGACATATTTGATTTACAATGTTGTGTTAGTTTCAGGTGTACAGCAAAGTGAATCAGTTATACATATGTCCATTCTTTTTTAGATTCTTTTCGCATACAGGCCATTACAGAATATTGAATAGAGTTCCCTGTGCTATACAGTAGGTCCTTGTTTTTATCTATTTTATGTATAGTAGTACGTATATGTTAATCCCTATCTCCCAGTTTATCCCTCCCTCCCCTTCCCCCCAGTAACCATACGTTTGTTTTCTACGTTTGTGACTCTATTTCTGTTTTGCAGATAAGTTCATTTGTATCATTTTCTTAGATTCCACATAGAAGCGATATCATATAATATTTGTCTTTCTCTATCTGACTTACTTCACTTAGTATGATAATCTCTAGGTCCATCCATGTTGCTGCAGGTGACATTATTCCATTCTTTTTTATGGTTGAGTAATATTCCATTGTATATATGTACCACATTTTCTTTCTTTATTTAATTTATTTGTACCTCGCAGCTGGCGGGATCTTAGTTCCCCAACCAGGGATTGAACCTGGGCCCTCTGCAGTGAGAGCACAGAGTCTTAACCACTGGACCACCAGGGAATTCCCAAATCGTTGTTTTTTTGGTTTTTGGGTTTTTTTGCCCATGTGGCTTGGATTGTGGGAGTTCCCCAACCAGGGATTGAACCAGGGCCATGGCAGTGAAAGTGCCGAGCCCTAACCACTGGACCACCAGGAACTCCTGTACCACATCTTTATCCACTCCTCTGTCAATGGACATTTAGGTTGCTTCCATGTCTTGGCTATTGTAAATAGTGCTGCAGTGAACACTGGGGTGCATGTATCTTTTCAAATTATGGTTTTCTCCGGATATATGCTTAGGAATGGGATTGCTGGATCACATGGTAGTTCTATACTTAGTTTTTTAAGGAACCTCCGTACTGTTCTCCACAGTGGCTGTACCAGTTTACATTCCCACCAACAGTGTAGGAGGGTTCCCTTTTCTTCACACCCTCTTCAGCATTTATTGTTTGTAGAGTTTTTTTAAAAATAAATTTATTTATTTATTTATTTTTGGCTGCACTGGGTCTTCGTTGTTGCATGCGGGCTTTCTCTAGTTGCAGTGAGCGGGGTGCTACTCTTCATTGAGGTGCGTGGGCTTCTCATTGCGGTGGCGTCTCTTGTTGCGGAGCACGGGCTCTAGGTGCGCAAGCTTCCGTAGTTGTGGCTCGCTGGCTCTAGAGCGCAGGCTCAGTAGTTGTGGTGCACGGGCTTAGCTGCTCCGAGGCATGTAGGATCTTCCCAGACCAGGGATCGAACCCGTGTCCCCTGCATTGGCAGGCGGATTCTTAACCACTGCGCCACCAGGGAAGCCCCGTTTGTAGAGTTTTTGATGTTGGCCATTCTGACAAGTGTGAAGTGATACCTCACTGTAGTTTTGATTTTCATTCCTCTAATAATTAGTGATGTTGAGCATCTTTTCATGTGCTTTTGGCCATCTGTATGTCTTCTTTGGAGAAATGTCTAGATCTTCCACCCATTTTTTGATTGGGTTGTTTGTTTTTTTGATATTGAGCTGTATGAGCTGTTTGTATATTTTGGAGCACCTTCCAATTTAAAGATGTTGTTTCTGATTAGATTCATAGTGACTGTTGGTGGCTAACCCCCCCAAATTTACTTCCCCTCACCTATAAAATGAGGAGACTTGACCTCTGTCACCCCAGAAGCCCCTGACAAGAGGTGGCCATAGAAGCTCCACAGACACGGACTCCTCACAAGGCCATGGCAGAAAGCTTTGCTTGGAGAACAGAAGGCTGCTTCAGTACAGGACGTGGGTTTCCAAGCTTCCCGCTGCTGCCTTCCCTCATTTTATACTCTATACCGCTATTTTAGCTACTCACCAATTGGGCCTGAGCCCCAGGAATACCACTGGCTGGTCTACAGCCAGTGACGTTTTGATTCCAGTCCTAGCCTGAGTCTCCCCTAAGCAACGCCATGAGGTTATTGAAGAGAGCAATGGAAATGGGCTTGGCCAAACAATTTATCCCCTGAGGATGCCCTTAAAAATGTCCTTAAATGATGAACCCTCTTATGAGGCCCTTTAAAAAATAAGCACTTTTGAGACTTCTTTAAAAACAAAATCTCTCTCTTTTCCTCTCCAACATACTTCCATCAGGCTATTGTCACTTCAGACCTGGATTACTATTAATAGCCTCCAAATTCCCCCAACTCTCTCTCTCTCCATATTTGTACTGCTCTTTGCTTCCAAAGCCATCTTTTAAAAGATAAGCTTGGAATTCTCAAGCTGGTATTAAGGAGTCTTCAGTGACCACCCCATCACCTACATGGAAAACCAGACTCTGATGTGGCTTCCAAGATTGCCTATGGTGGCAAGTTGGGAGGCCTGTCATCTGTAAATAATAAAGTGCCTTTGTTCAGATGACGATTCAAGTTTAACCCTAAAATCACTGACTTGCACTGAGATATGCACAGAGCAGAGCGGTAGGTGGTGTTACAACTCATGCTTGGGGCCTGTGTTTGGCATGGTGACCCCCATATGATGGTCCCTCACTGTGTTTGTCAAGATTGAAAAAGGGGTACAGATATGCTGCAGTCTGGCACCAACCTTCCTTTCCACCCTGACGCTCTACTACTTCCTGCCAGAATCCTCCCTGCTGGCCATTTGGTTTATTCACTCCACCTAGAATCAAACCAGCCAGCCTGGGGCTCCCACTGTCCTCTCCACCCTTCTCCTCTCCCACCCAGCATAAAGTGCTTTCTCCTCTGTTTTCAACATGTTCTCAACAAAATGTCCCTTGAGTACACTGTTTATGCTGGGCTCTCTGCTGAACTTCTTTAACACAGTTGGAATGGTTTGTTTGGCGTTGAGGCGGGTGCCAGTTACTGTGGCTGAGTAACAAACAGCCCCATCTTAGTGGTGTCAGATAACTGCTTTATTGTGTTGATAGATCCTGTGGCGTAGGGATTTGGACAGAGCACTACAAGGTTGGCCTTTTTCTCCCCCATGATGTCTGGAGCCTTGGTGGGAAGACTCGAGGGCTAGGGGCTGGAGTCATCCGGAGGCTTCCCCACTCACAGGTCTGGGGCCCCAACTGGGATGACTGGAAGGCTGAGTTCAGCTGGAGCTACGGACAGGAGCACATACATGTGGCCTCTGCACGTATCCTCATGATGTGGCATTTGTGTTCTGTGAGGGAATGTCCCAAGTGGGATCATTCAAGAGGGCCAGGCAGAAGCAGCATTGCCTTTTCTAACCTAGCTTCATGTGTCACATAGTGTCACTTCAGCCATGTTTTATTGGTTGGAACACTCACAAGCCCATCCAGACTTAAGAGGAGGGGACATAAACCCAACCTCTCAATGGGAAAAGTGTCAAAGCATTTGGAGTCATATCTTAAAACAGCTACAAGGCATCATGCTGTTGTAGTATATACTATTAGTTAAATCCTTTCTTGTTATTTTCCTATCTCACATACTTGTGTCTTTTTCTTCCACTACATGATAAGTCCCAAAAACTGGGTCTTAAGAGACTCTGAACTGTTCCTGGAGTGCTTCATCAATCCCTTCCTGGCACAGAAAGCCCTTCGAAACAATTTAGCAGAAATCAATAATCATTAGGTGGCTGCTCTGAGGCAACTTGCTGGTTGCCTACTATTTAAATCCCACAAACTCCAGGTCTTTAGCTAAGATTTTTTTTTTTTCAGCAGAGAATGAGACCCAGAAGGTCAGCCACTGTGTCAATGGCATGGCTAGAGACTTATGGCTACACATAGACTAATTATCCTAGTTAAAACTCCTACCACCCACACCCATGGGAGCTTCACCATGAGCCATCCTGTCATCATGTAGGTAGGAGACCTCAGAGAAACATGGCTCAAGAACCCCACATTTCGGGCTTCCCTGGTGGTGCAGTGGTTAAGAATCCACCTGCCAATGCAGGGGACACGGGTTTGAGCCCTGGTCCAGGAAGATCCCACATGCTGCGGAGCAACTGAGCCCGTGCGCCACAACTACTGGGCCTGCAAGCCACAACTACTGAGCCCGCATGCTGCAACTACTGAAGCCCCCATGCCTAGAGCCCATGCTCTGCAACAAGAGAAGCCACTGCAATGAGAAGCCCACACACCACAACGAAGAGTAGCCCCCGCTCACCACAGCTAGAGAAAACCCACACGCAGCAACAAAGACCCAACGCAGCCAAAAATAAAATAAATAAAAATAAATTTACAAAAAAAAAAAAAATAGAACCCCACATTTCAACTCTGTCACTCCCAGAAGAACCACTCTTGGTTTGGTTTGGTTTAGGTTTTTGTGTTTTTTTATTTAACTTTTATTTTATATTGAAGTATAGTTGATTTACAATGCTGTGTTAGTTTCAGGTGTACAGCAAAGTGATTCAGTTATACATATACATGTATCTATTCTTTTTCAAATTCTTTTCTCATATAGGTTATTGCAGAATACGGAGTAGAGTACCCTGTGCTATACAGTAGGACCTTGTTGATTATCTATTTTATATATAGTAGTGTGTATATGTTAATCCCAACCTCCTAATTTATCCCTCTCCCACCACCTTTCCCCTTTGGAACCATAAGTTCATTTTCTAAGTCTTTGAGTCTGTTTCTGTTTTGTAAATAAGTTCATTTGTATCATTTTTTTAGATTCCACATATAAGTGGTATCATATGATATTTGTCTTTCTCTGACTTGCTTCACTTAGTATGATAATTTCTAGGTCCATCCATGTTGCTGCAAATGGTATTATTTCATTCTTTTTAATAGCTGAATAATATTCCATTGTATATATGTACCACATCTTCTTTATCCATTCCTCTGTCAATGAACATTTATGTTGCTTCCATGTCTTGGCTATTGTAAATAGTACTGCTATGAACACTGGGGTGCATGTGTCTTTTTCTTTTTTTCTTTTTTTTTGGCTTCACCAGGTGACATTCAGGATCTTAGTTCCCCAAACAGGGATCAAACCTGTGCCCCCTGCAGTGGAAGTGTGGAGTCCTAACCACTGGACCTCCAGGGAATTCCCTCTTTTTCTTTTTTTTTTAAGTTTTATTTTATATTGGACTATAGTTGGTTTACAATGTTGTGTTACTTTCAGGTGTACAGCAAAGTGATTCAGTTAAATTCAGCTAGGTTGCTTCCATATTCTGGCTATTGTAAATAGCACTGCAATGAACACTGGGTTGCATGTATCCTTTCAAACTGTGGTTTTCTCTGGGTATATGCCCAGGAGTGGGATTGCTGAATCATATGGTAGTCCCATTTTTAGTTGTATGAGGAACCTCCATACTGTTCTCCATAGTGATTGTACTAATTTACATTCCTACCAACAGTGCATGAGGGTTCCCTTTTCTCCACACGCTCTCCAGCATTTATTGTTTGTAGACTTTTTGATGTTGGCCAATGTGACAGGTGTGAGGTGATACCTCATTGTAGTTTTGATTTGCATTTCTCTAATAATTAGGGATGTTGAGCATCTTTTCATGTGCTTTTTGGCCATCTGTATGTTTTCTTTGGAGAAATGTCTGTTTAGATCTTATTCCCATTTTTTGATTGGGTTGTTTATTTTTTTTGATATTGAGCTGTATGAGCTGTTTGCGTATTTGGAGATTAATCCTTGTTGGTCGCATTGTTTGCAAGTATTTTCTCGCATTCTGTAGGTTGTCTTTTCGTTTTGTTGATGGTTTCCTTTGCTTTGCAGAAGCTTTTAAGTTTATTAAGTCTAATTTGTTTATTTTTGTTTTTATTTTCATTACTCTAGGAGGTGGATTGAAAAAGAGCTTCGATTTTTGTCAAAGAGTGTTCTGCCTATTGCTTTCCCCAGAGGAACCACTTTTGATGTGGTCATCTGGCAGAGGAGAGCAGACCCAGTGTGAAAACAAAAGCAAAGCAGAGTTCAAGTCATTTTGTCTTCGATCAAGGGAAGAGCCTTTGTATGGCTTTTCAGCGTGAAAAGCGTGGGTGTTTCAGGCAGCTGAAAGCACCATGTTGAGTGTTTTTCCCGTGGTCATTGCCTGTGCAGCCTAGAGCCTGGACATTTCAGGGAGAAAAAAGTGGAGGCAGGGGGTGCTCTGTGAAAGAGAACACAGGCTTAGAATGCTTCTCAACTGGGATCCTTTCAGTTTAGGATTGTTGCCTTAAATTTATTGTCTTACGGTCAATCCAGGCCACTCTGATTTGCCCAACATGAGGACGTCTTGTTACAGCTGTAGCTGCTCTAACATTTTTGCAATGTATCCCCGAGAGAAGTGTTTCGGTCTTAATTTGATCATAACCATGTTATTTCAGAGCCCTAAAGAGAGCAAATGGGAGCAAAAAGAAGGAAGCAAAGATCCCCACTGTGGCTTAAGTCAGGAAGCCCCCCGCAGGGGAAGCCGTCTTCTTAGGAATCATATTTTGTAGAAAACGAAGGGCAAAGTACACCCTCCGATTTTTTTTTAAACAAAACTCCTACATCCTGACATGAGGTAGATTAAGATTCTTTTTTTTTTTTTTTTTGTACTTTCAACATTTTATTTTTTAATTTTTTTATACATCTTTATTGGAGTATAATTGCTTCACAATGCTGTGTTAATTTCTGTTGTACAACAAAGTGAATCAGATATATGCATACGTATATCCCCATATCCCCTCCTTCCCTATACCACCTCTCTAGGTGGTCACAAAGCACTGAGCTGATCTCCCTGTGCTATGCGGCTGCTTCCCACTAGCTATCTATTTTACATTTTGTAGTGTATATATGTCCATGCCACTCTCTCACTTTGTCCCAGCTTACCCTTCCCCAACCCCTATGTCTTCAAGTCTGTTCTCAACGTCTGCATCTTTATTCCTGCCCTACCACTAGGTTCATCAGTACCATTTTTCTAGATTCCATATATATGTGTTAGCATACGGTATTTGTTTTTCTCTTTCTGACTTACTTCACTCTGTATTACAGACTCTAGGTCCATCCACCTCACTACAAATAACTCAATTTCGTTCCTTTTTATAGCTGAGTAATATTCCATTGTATATACGTGCCACATCTTCTTTATTGATTCATCTGTTGATGGACATTTAGGTTGTTTCCCTGTCCTGGCTATTGTAAATAGTGCTGAGATGAACATTGTGGAACATGTATCTTTTTGAATTATGGTTTTCTCAGGGTGTAAGATTCTTCTTGATTATTTAAGAATCATCCTGTTTGCCTGGTACCTCCTTAAGTTTAAAGAAAAAGAGTTAAAAAGTATACCCTGACTATTAGACATTGGGTTTTGGTTCTGGACTTTGGATGATTCTCTAAGTGTAGAAAATGGTCTAATTTCCTCAATGTCAAGTTCATCCGCTGCATTCCTGTTTTACTATGCATGTGAACTTGATATATATATTTTTAACCTTCAGACACCATATACACTTGATTTTCCAAAAGAAAAAGGTTTTTTTCTAAGCGTTGGTAAAGTATTGGAAAGAAGAATAATGAATTAACCTAGAGCCATAAAAACATCTGTACTCCTTAAGTTCTTGCTTTTCGCAAGCAATCAGGGCAACTTTATCCTTGGAAATGGGGACTAACATTTGGCAATTTGAAAGTTTTTCTTTCTGGAAGAAAAATCACAATTTATAGAGTTAGAACAATAACAACAACTCAGTGTACTATGGCTCTTCAAATGATTCCAAGACCTTTGACTGGTCCTACAACAAGGGGACTTTTACAGGAGCCGGGACTGTCTGAGGATGCAGGGCCCAGGTTCCTTCTTCAGAAGCCTCTCCTCAGCACAGCGCGGCTGAAATCGAGGTAGGCCAAATCGAGAGGGGTTACCTGCTATTCCCCATGTAATGGGGAATCTTTAGTGTCAGCCGAAAGTAACTCTTTGGGGGACTAAAAAAGATAAAATCTCAATTGTCGATTCTGTTCCCAGCAATAAGATGGACCAGATGCTCAAAGAAATGCCTCCCACTACAACTCAACTGAAAATATTGAATAAGATATAAAAACATGTTTTTAATGTATGATCGAGCTGGCAGGAAACTAAGGAGATGCTTTCATGACCAGAACCTATCTCAAAAAATGCAGATCTAGAGAAAACAGTAGAAATCAAGCAGTGAAGCCAGAGTTCTTTCCGGGGGTACGCCCACACCCCTAGGGAACTAGAGCTTGGGTTTAAAGACTTGCTCTTTGGGTTAAAGATAAACAAATGAAGATGGGGCAGGATGGGAGGACACTCTCCTCCCCCACATTCGTGCATAAAGCCAGAATTCTGGAATGATATCCTTGATGGGTGAAATAGAGAAAAATCTACCCCATTGAGGTAGAGAGTGGGGATGTTTGGTTGAGCTGGCTCGCAACTCTGGTGGTGGGCGTGGAGGTGAGGAATGAAATGAAGAGTCCCCCCAGAGAGTTCCTAACCACAAGCCTGTACTCATGTGGTTTTAGAATTGTTATTCACACTGAAAACAACTCATAGTTAAACATTTCATTTAAAGTGGCCCTGGGTGAGTAATGGCTCCATATACCTGGCAGAAGCAATACAAACTTTCTCTTTAGGAACTCTAAGCTTTAGAGAATTTCCACAGATAAAACCTCAAGAAACATGGGATCATAATTAAAAAACGAAACAGGGACTTCCTTCGTGGCGCAGTGGTTAAGAATCCTCCTGCCAATGCAGGGGACACGGGTTCGAGCCCTGGTCTGGGAAGATCCCACATGCTGTGGAGCAACTAAGCCTGTGCACCACAACTACTGAGCCTGTGCTCTAGAGCCCGCGAGGCAAAACGACTGAGCCCATGTGCCACAACTACTGAAGCCCGCACGCCTAGAGCCCGTGCTCCACAACAAGAGAAGCCACCGCCATGAGAAGCCCGAGCATGGCAACAAAGAGTATCCCTCCCTCGCCGCAACTAGAGAAAGCCAGCGCGCAGCAACGAAGACCCAACGCAGCCAAAAATAAATAAATAAAAATTTAAAAACCAAACCAAAAGAAAACAGTAACTCGCTAAACACATGTGCAAACAATCCTTCATGAATGAGTCAGCAGAAACGATAAAAGAGTCGGGCTGGCAACCACTGAAGATATTGGAATGATCAGATACAAAACATAAATTTATTATGTGTCATACACTTAATGCTATAGAAGAGGAAATTGAAAGCGTGTTAAGGGAATAAGAAACAATCAACATTGGCTAAACGGACTTCTTCCCCAAAACTTCTAGAAATGAGAATCATAATACTTATAGTCAGAAACAGTGAGCAGAGTTTCTGTTACTGTTGTTTTGTTTGTTTACTTTTTTGTTTGTTTACTTTTGTAAGTAGCAAGTTTCAAGTGCATACAAAAGGAGAGAGAAACCACTCTAAAGACTTAATCTAGCTTCAACGATTTTTCAACCTTAGGTTTTTGTTTGTTTGTTTGCTTTCAAGATGGGAAGCTTTCCCTGACCTCACCCACCCAGTCTGGGTTAGGTAATTCTACTAAATGCTCCCATCGCAGCCTGTATTTATACCCATCATAGCACTTATCCCACCAGATGGTAATTGCCTGGCTTTTGTTGTTATTGCTGTTGTTTATTTGTCTCCCCAACCAGAAAGGAAACCCCTTGAGGCCAAGGATCCTGTCTGCAGCACCTAGAACAGTGCCTGGAATATAGTAGGTACTGAAAAGTATGTTTAGAATAAATAAATGAATATAATAAAGCCTTGCAAATGCTAGAAATGTTATTGTTCCCTAAAAGACTATGCATTTGATGTTGTCACCTTGATCCTGACAGCAGCAGCTGCATCAGTAGCAAATAACCACCAAGAGAGCCAGAAGGAAATGCAGGATCCCCAGAAACCACTCACACAATGACTGGACTCCCAGGGAGCTGAGAAAGCCCCTCTGCATTTTAAGAAGCCTGAATGGATCAGCCTGGAGTGCTCCTAAACTCAAGGTTACACTTCTCAGAATTTTTTGTGGCATGAATTTATGAAGCCACCAAGGAGACAGGAGGATTGATCTGCTGCAACAGTGGGAATGAATGTGTATTGTCACTTGCTGTCCTCAGGTGTGGCCCAAAGGTGCGCTGTTGTAAAGGTGAGGTCTCAGGTTCAAACCTGACCACTCTGTGAGGTGTCCCCTCAGCTCCTGCAGGCACCCGTCTGCCGTGGTGACTTGGAGCCAGACTGAAAGCAACCCAAGTTGGGGATCCAATCAGAGGAAGGGAGCTACTGCTGAGGAGGCTGAGCTTGTTTGCTCTGAACCACCCCTTGGGAGGTTAGCCGTCAGGGGTTACACTTATCTGCTCTTCCGATTTACTCAAGTCTTGGAATAAACAAAAGGGAGGAAACGCATAAAACTGGGATCAAAAAAAGGAAAAGCCGAGCCGATTCTTTACTGGGTCGTCAACGCATCTGATCAGAAGAAATCAGAGGCTCATCAAAAATCAGGTTTGGGCTGAAAGAAAAAAACCCAAGGTCTTGTCAGCGGGGTGGAGTGGCGGGGCTCTGATTTGGTTTTGGGGGTTAGGAGGGCCACAGAGCCTCTGGTCATTATTTAATACCACGGAGGAGGTTCACGGGGCTGGGGATGTCATTGGTCACTCATTCAAGGGGGTTGTGTAGCCTGGGGAGAAGCACGTACTGGTGTTAATACTGCTTCAGGTTCCTTTAGGAACTTCGCCGTCTGATTACCAGCAGGGCTGAGAAGCAGACTCGTGGCCTTGCTCAGTAGACACGCAAAGCTGAGATAAATGCGGAGCGTTGTCTCTGAAAGCCCTTTATCTGAAGTGCTGCTCCTAGAGAAGGTGAGATACCAAAACCGCTCTCAGTGTGGAATGACCCACATGCCTCCCATTCTTCAGGCATGAGTGGGATGTTCCTTTCTCATTGAAATGATTCCAAAACAGCAGTTTCTCATGATCTCTGATTCTGGAGACCAGGCTTGTCAGCACCAAGTCCTTAAAGTTAATTAACAAAAGCAGTTTTTACAGGTCTTCCTTCCAACCTGGTAAAGACTCAGGGGAGGGACTTCCCTGGCGGTCCAGTGGGTAAGACTCCGCGTTTCCAGTGCAGGGGGCCTGGGATAGATCCCTGGTCAGGGAACTAGATTCTGCAGGCTGCAACTAAGAGTTCGCATGCCGCAACTAAAGATCCTGCAGGCTGCAATTAAGACCCTGAGCAGCCAAATAAATAAATATTTAAAAAAAAGAAGACTCTGGGGAAAAGACTTACCCATTAGAGAGGTTCTCAGACATGCAAAACACCCCCGCTTGAAAACAGAGCCATCTGCTGTTGAGCGTGGACTTTGTTTTCAGTCCTTGGTTGATATTTTTTTAAATTTATTAATTTATTTATTTTTGGCTGCATTGGGTCTTTGTTGCTGCGCCCGGGCTTTTCTCTAGTCGCGGTGAGCGGGCTTCTCATTGCGGTGGCTTCTCTTGTTGTGGAGCACGGGCTCTAGGCACCCGGGCTTCAGGAGTTGTGGCTCGTGGGCTCTGGAGCGCAGGCTCAGTCGTTGTGGCGCACGGGCTTAGTTGGTCCGCGGCATGTGGGATCTTCCTGAACCAGGGCTCGAACCTGTGTCCCCTGCATTGGCAGGCAGATTCTTAACCACTGTGCCACCAGGGAAGTCCATACAAGGACTTTTAAGTCAGTGGATCTTAATAACATCCTTGGTGTGTTAGTTGAGGAGCCTCCTGTTTGTTCTGTTAGCAGCAAAGCCAAGAGGTTCCCGAACTTGTTTCCTGGAGCTTCATGGGAAGGTAGGAAGGTGGGAAGCTGCAATCAGAGAAATGTCCTCTTCAGCTAGCCCCAGGGACTGCGGAGAGGGCAGGGGTGCTGCTTTGGGAGATGACACCAGAGGTACCTCAGGGACGTGCTTCAAAGAGAACAGAGAGGAAGAACAGAGCAGGCTGAACTACAGAAAGGCTGAGCAAGCTTTCCTGGTGTACCCACACTTGACTCTGGGGCTCGTAACACTGCAACTGGCACATCATTGTTTAATAAATGAATGATTGAATTCATATAGTTTGGGGACTAGGAAGTTTATCAAGTCCAACCTTTGCTTACCCCATGCATGGGTTTACTTTGTATCTGTGTTTCCTAGTCTCTGGACCTTTTGGTTGCAAAGAATGTACTGCAATTCAATATAATTTTATTTAAAAACGTTGTTTCGTTCACACCTTTTTGTTATGCATGTGTTCAATGACTAATATTCAAAGAGCCACAGTTTTTAGTTATTCATTATCGTTAAATAGGTGGGGACCACTTCTCTCCAGCTCAGCTACCCTTCCCGACCTCACAGGGCAGCTCCTTCCACAACTGGGCAGTTGCAGCCATTGGTGAATATCCCTGCCTCGTTTAAGTTTCATCCTTTTTCTCGGATTTCCATTCTCTTTGTACTGTTTCTGCCCTCAGGAGACCTTGCAGAGGGAAGGGCTAGGATTAAAATTACCTCTTTTATAAATCTAATTAATTCTAGATATGCTAAGTTTGTGTATTTCTATTTAAAAATTATTTTGTCCTCCTCTTTGTAGATCTCCTAATTGGAAGAGGGAAAGTCCTTTTAAGTAGAAGTTCAGCAACAGGGACTCATTGTTTTATAAGCCTAGGGGTAGGCACTGTCTGTCTCCCTTCACCCCAAGCTCCCAGTGGAGCGTGGAGTCTGCATTGCCTGCCTGCTCATATATTTTCTGTTGGCTTGTCAGTCATGCCCTCTGTGCTGTAAGGACAGGGGGTCCAACCTGGAGTGGGCATTGAGGTCTACAATGCGATGAATTCTTGGTGTCCCAGGAAGCATGGAGCCTGTGGTTTGAGGGCATCCCAGAGCCCCGCCAGGGGCCTCTCAAGTAGGAGGTTCCTATGTGGGAAGAACCTCCTCCACCATTTCTGCAATGAGCCTGTTTGTTGGACCAAAGTGCAAGCTCACATTCCCACCTCTTGCAGCATTGTTTCCTCAGATCTCAGAACCATTGCTCAATCCGGAGCTGGGCCTCTGGGCACCCAGGCTATCATTTCTCCCACAGCCTACAGGAATTGGTAGGGACCTGAAGGCTACCAGCCCTACTTGTACTCATCTTCACAATGAAGGGTGTACTTTCTTCTCACATTGATGTGCAGTTTGCATACAATGGGTCATTCTGAGTAGACTTGTGATTCACGACCTCCCCAAGGACCCTCACCAAGGCCAACAAACATTCCAGTGCCAGGTGCTGGGCTAAGGCAGGGAGGGGAAAGGTGAATAGTCCCTGCCCACTGGGAGCTTCCAGACAGGAGAGATGATGATTAGAGTAAATGTCATCAGTATCATATATTTGTATTTGAAAGTCCAAAATATTGTGGGGTCACATCAGCAGTTCTGTAGGAGCTGGAGAAGGAGCTGAGAGGAGGTGATAAATAAAAGGCTCAGGAAGATTGAGTCATTTCAGTCTTACACTGCTAGTGAACAGAAGAGCTGGAAATAAATCTAAGTCTTTTCCAATGGGTTATCATCCAATCGAACATGGTAAATGTTAAAGACATTTATGAACAAAGGGATGAAGGGCTTCTGAAGGAGTTTCTGAGTTTGTCATGTGCACAGGTGGAAGAAGGGCACTGTAAAAAAATGGAATGGAATAGTATGTGCAAAGCTCAGCATGGAAAGGTTATGGTGTGTTTGGAAAACAGCAAAAAGCAGATGAGGCTAAAATAATTTTAGCCGGCAGCATGGAGGATGGAAAGAGACAGATTGGAGACAGGAGAGCCAGGTAGGAGGCTGTCCCAGTAATTCGCCAAAAGCTGTTGAGGGTTTAGACTAAGGAAGGAACAGCGGGAATGAAGACGAGAAGTTGGATTCAAAAAATATTTTGGAGGTAGCATAAGCAGGATTTGAGAATGGAATAGTTGTTGCAGGAAGATCCTGCAGTGAATGCAGTCCAGAATTTAGGAGATTTGGGGGGGATGATGACCCATTAAATGAGATGGCAAATACCGGTGGTAAAGCAGGTTTGGGGTGTTCAGAAAAAATAATGGAAACGCAGAACTGATGGCAAATGCTGGGAGAAGCACCAAATCCATGCCTATGGGGAAATGGAAGTGAGAAGGATGAGACTTAACACTGTAACACTTTATTCTTCTTATTTTCAAAAATAACTTGAAGCAATTGTGACTATTCAGGGTGGTACACACAGGTGCTTAGTTTCTGTAGTTTTTAATTTTAAAAATTAATGCTTGGAGTTATTTCTTTAAAAGAAATTAAGTAATATGTCAAGCATTTGGAGTACCTACTATGTGCTTGGCACTGTTCCAGGCATCCGAGATATTTTCCCCCTTCTACTAGCCTCTTCCTTTCAGAAGTTACCAGGCTGGAGTTCAGAAACAGCTTCTGGTTCCAGCTTGGCCACAGGCAAGTCATTTTTCCTCCCTGGGTCTCTTTAAGCTCTCACATCCTAGGATTCAATACTGTAACTGCAACTCAGCATTCCTTACTCTCACCGAGGTGAGCGCCACAGCGCAGTACATTAGCATAAAATAACTCCATTCGGGGAATGTCCCCGAAGGGCTGACCTACTAAGAACGTTTTCCAAATGGTCCTTAATCTCTGCCTCCCACCCAATCCCCGCCCAGGATAACAGATGTTCCTCATGGGATTTCAAATTTGCAAGGGAATCTTGACAACTTCTTTGGTAATGGGCTATGTCCTAATTCCAGTCTAATCAACAGAAGCAACTTCCGTACTTTCAGCTTTAGGTGCTGTGGAGAGAACAGATAAAAACAAAAATTTCTGCCTTCATGCTGTTTACATTCCAGTGAACTGAGACATCAAGGAAAAATAAGAACAATTCAAGGAAGACACAGTGCGTCAGTACGGTGCAGGGGAACGCAAGGTGAGTAGTGAAATCCTAGTCCTCTGACGCCTACAAAACCTAATCCCTAATCCCTAAATTCTTCCGGGTCACTGTCGGGTTACCCTCCTCCTCCCACTCCGCCCACGGCCCCACCTTCGGGCCCTGGCCACGCCCACGCTCCTGACGTCAATTTTCCAAGCCCTGGCGTGTCGACCTGGCCTATGGAAAGCCGCAGGCCCGCTCGAGCCCCATTAAGCCCCGCCTCGTGAGTCGACGCGTGGCGACGGCGATGGGGCCGTGGGGTTGCGTGGCGCTGCGGCTCGGGGCGCTGCTGTGGCGCCGGGCTTTCTCCCCGGGAGTGTGGCCCGCGGCGGCCGCGGGGCTCCGGCTTCGGCTGCTGTTCGTGGGGCGGCTTCCGGTGGGACCGACGCTCGGCAGGGTCTGCCCGGCCCCCGACCGAGCGCGCGGCCTGCACGGCGGGCCGGGCCTGGAGGAGCGGGCGGAGGGAACCGCCGGCGAGGGGCCCCCGGAGTCAGGCACCGCAGGTACGGGCGAGGAGGAGGGAGCCGGGTCCCAGCTAAAGAGGCTGAGTTCCTCTCTTTTTGCATTTCTCGTGGGGTCACAAAACTCCTACAGAGCAGAACTGGAAGGGACTGCAAAGGTTGTCGGCACCAACTTTGCATTTCAGAGTGAGATCAAGAGATGGACTGAAGTCTCCCAAACCCCAGGCGTCTGTCCGAACGGCCACGTCGGACCCTTGGCATCACAACCTCACCGTCCTCATCCCCCTTCACACTCTGTCTAGGGTTCCGAGAAATGGACTTGTCGAGAGTGTTGGGGCGTGAGGATTCTGAGGAAGAGCCAGGGTCTGGGGGCTCAGGGCTGCGTAAGAAGCGCTAATAGGAGATGGGGCCAATTTAAGAGCCTCTAAGTATTGTAAGCTTTTAGAAACTTGAGAGGTGGTAAACAGATCACACCTGTGAAAGGATAAAGTATGAGAGGGAGAGGTTAGCCACTAGGGCCCTGGGAGTCAGCTTTAGAACTGGAGAGAGCTGTTAAGTCCACAGGCTGTAATACACCACGGTGAAGAGCTGAATATCTAAATCTCTAGAGGAAAAAAAAAACAAAAAACGGTTTTCACAGATAACGGTTGTTACATAACCCAACTGGCATCGTAAGAAAACCTTGAGAGTTCAAAATGAGAACTGCTGTTAAAGTTTTAACCCTCGGATTGGTAGATTTGGGGCCACACACTTACTCAGCTAGTTCTGAGTTTATCTCTCAAATGAAGGTTGTGGACTGATACTACCCAAGAGCCCTTCCAGTTCACAGTTCTAGTTCTGTGACCCTTTATGGCTGGAATTCAATTTAATATGCCCCAAGATATTACCACCTCCCCAAATTGTGCTCCTGTTTTCCTCTCTTTTTTTAAAATTATTATTATTAACCTTTTTTTTTTTTTGGCTGTGTTGGGTCTTTGTTGCTCCGCATGGGCTTTCTCTAGTTGAGGCGAGCGGGGGATACTCTTTGCTGTGGTGCGCGGCCTTCTCACTGCGGTGGCTTCTCTTGTTGCAGAGCACGGGCTCTAGGCAGGCGGCCCTCAGTAGCTGTGGCGCACGGGCTCAGCAGCCGTGGCTCGCAGGCTCTAGAGCGCAGGCTCAGCAGTTGCGGTGCACGGGCTTAGTTGCTCTGCGGCATGTGGGATCTTCCCGGACCAGGGCTCGAACCCGTGTCCCCTGCATTGGCAGGTGGACTCCCCACCACTGCGCCACCAGGGAATTCCCGTTTTCCTCTCTTTGTATAGCAATTCTCTGCTTGAGCTGTGTTACTCATTTCCTCAGGTACTAGAACAGAAAGCCATCGTTGCTGATGTCTGGTTCTTCTTGCGTGTGCTAATAGGAAAGGATGTGTGTGGTGGCTGTCTGTGACCTGCGCACCCTTCCCATAAGTTGAGCAGTGCTGTATGAAAGCAGTGCCCAGCTTCAACTTCCAGGAGGCCTGAACACCTTCATGGAGGAGCAGTTTCGCTGTCAGCTGCCCGCATCTCTGGGTGCATATCGTGTCTGTCTTTACTTGGCCATCTGACATAAGCAAATCTTTATGCATTTCAGATCATACTGGTCCCAAGTTTGACATCGATATGCTGGTTTCACTTCTGAGGCAAGAAAATGCAAGAGACATTTGTGTCATCAAGGTTCCTCCAGAAATGGAATATACAGATTACTTTGTAATTGGTAGTGGAACTTCCACTCGACACTTACATGCCATGGCCTACTACATTGTGAAAATGGTAGGATGCTTTCTTTTTCTTTGGAACCTTTAACTTAATGGAATAGTGTCAATGCATCAGGCGGAAGAGCAACATTTAAAAACTAAACCCTTCACATAAGATTATATAAGAAGCCCAGATTTTTAGAATTTGCATGAGTGTTTTATGTTCTTTGATAGTGAAAGTTATGGGGACCAATATCTAGCCTTAGTGGGTCAGGATATTTTACATTCTTGTCTCTTGTGACAAGAAAAATAATACAAAAAAAAACTACCTGAGGCAGGCTAGAAGGCAATATAACCCAGAGGGATTTCTAGAGCAAAACTGTCCAGTGTGACACCCACTAGCACCATGTGGCTATGTAATTATAAAATAAAACTAAAAATTCAGTTCTTCAGTTGTACTAGCCACATTTCAGGTGCTTGGTGGCCCCATGTGGCTAATGGCTACCATACTGGACACAACTATAAAACATTTCCATAGTTGCAGAAACTTCTATTGGGTAGTGCTGGCCTAGAGTTTAATTCAAATGTTTGAGCATGTCCAGTGTTCCCAGGCACGGTGCTGGGTATTGGGAAGACAAAAATGAAAAAGATCAGTTCTTGCCCGCCAAATTCACAGGTCTAGTTGAGGAAAGAGAAGGCAGTTCATTTTCCAACTAGACTGAATAGGAATCAGAATGAGGAAGAAAGTGTACTTGGAAGCTGATTCTGCTACCACTCTAGAGGGGAACATACTTCTTTCACCCTGTTGAAAATTGGTCAGAGAGGGGACAGTAAGACGAAAAGAATAGCTGGGATTGCCTAGAGAAGAGTGGTAAAATAGGGGACTGAGAACAAAACCCTGGTGCAACATGGCGGAACAAAGGAAGATTCAAAAAGAGGGGGTAGTTGGAGAGACTAAGAGAACTAGGAGGGCATGGAGGAGTTAAAAGGCAGGATCCTAGGGTCTCTGTCAGATGTAATAGTAAGACAGAGTAAGTAAGACTTAGAAGTGACCATTGGACTTGGAGATATAAAAAGAAAGATTTTTCAGAGAAAGTTTCTGTGGAAGAGCAAGGGAGGGGAATAGAAATTCCTTTTGCAAAAATTTTAGATGAGGGAGAAAAATGCAAGGTCAAGAAAGTTTTGTTCTTGTTTGTGGTAAAATATACATGACAAAACTGAACATTTTAGCCATTTTTAGGTGTTCAGTTAAGTGACGTTAATTACATTCACATTGTTGTGCAACCATTACCACTATCCATCTCCAGAACGTTTTTCTTTTTTCATCTTGCAAAAAACTACACATTAAACAATAACTTCCCATTCTTCCTTCCCCAGCCTCTGGCGTCCACCATACTGCTTTCTGTCTCTGTGAATTTCACTACACTAATAAGTACCTCCTTGAGCGGAATCATACTCTAATTTTCCTTTTGTGACTGGCTTATTTCACTTAGCATAATATTTTTCAAGGTTCATCTGTGTTGTAGCATGTGTCAGAATTTCCTTCTTTTTAAGACTGAATATTTTAATGTATGTATATACCACATTTTATCTTATTCACCCATTGGTGGGCATTTGGGTTGCTTCCACCTTTTGGCTATTGTGAATAATGCTGCTATAATCATGAGTGTAGAAATATCTGTTCAGATCCCTGCTTTTAATTTCATAAGTGGAATTGCCAGATCATGGTAATTCTGTGTTTAATTTTTTGAGGAACCATCACACTTTTACACAGTAGCTGTACCACTTTACATTCCCACCAGCAGTGCACAAGTGTTCCAATTTCTCCACATGCTCACCACTTGTTATTTTCGTTGTTTTCTGGTTTGTTGATAATATTGATAGTAATCCTAATGAGCGTGAAGTGGTACCCTGTTGTGGTTTTGATTTGCATTTCCCTAAATTAGTGATGTTGAGGATCTTTTCTCATGGTTATTAGCCATTTGTGTACATTTGGAGAAATGCCTATTCAGGTCCTTTGCCCGTGTTTTAATCGAGTTTGTTTTTTTATTGTGAAGTTGTAGGAGTTCTCTGTATATTCTGGATATAAATCCCGTATCATCTATGTGATGTGCAAATATTTTCTCCCATTCTGTAGGTTGCCTTCTTACTCTGTTGATTGTGTCCTTTGATGCACCAAAGTTTTAAATTTTTCTGCTTTTGCTTTTGGTCTCATATCCAAGAAATCATTGCCAAATCCAATGTCATGAAGCTTTTCCACTGTGTTTTCTTCTTTTTTTGTGGGGGGAGGATTACTTTATTTTTTTATTTTTATTTTTTTGAATTTTATATTTTTATACAGCAGGTTCTTATTAGTTATCCATTTTATACATATTAGTGTATATATGTCAATCCCAATCTCCCAATTCATCACACCACCACCCGCCCCCACCACTTTCCCCCCTTCGTGTCCATACGTTTGTTCTCTACATCTGTGTGTCTATTTCTGCCCTGCAAACCAGTTCATCTGTACCATTTTTCCAGATTCCACATATATGCGTTAATATACGATATTTGTTTTTCTCTTTCTGACTTACTTCAATCTGTATGACAGTCTCCAGCTCCATCCACGTCTCTACAAATGACCCAATTTCGTTCCTTTTTATGGCTGAGTAATATTCCATTGTATATATGTACCACATCTTCTTTATGCATTCGTCTGTCGATGGGCATTTAGGTTGCTTCCACGTCTTGGCTATTGTCAGTAGTGCTGTAATGAACATTGGGGTGCATGTGTCTTTTTTGAATTATGGTTTTCTTTGGGTATATGCCCGGTAGTGGGATTGCTGGGTCATATGGTAATTCTATTTTTAGTTTTTTAAGGAACCTCCATACTGTTCTCCATAGTGGCTGTATCAATTTACATTCCCACCAACAGTGCAAGAGGGTTCCCTTTTCTCCACACCCTCTCCAGCATTTGTTGTTTGTAGATTTTCTGATAATGCCCATTATAACCAATGTGAGGTGATACCTCATTGTAGTTTTGATTTGCATTTCTCTAATAATTAGTGACGCTGAGCAGCTTTTCATGTGCTTCTTGGCCATCTGTATGTCTTCTTTGGAGAAATGTCTGTTGAGGTCTTCTGCCCATTTTTGGATTGGGTTGTTTGTATTTTAATATTGAGCTGCATGAGCTGTTTATATATTTTGGAGATTAGTCCTTTGTCCGTTGATTCGTTTGCAAATATTTTTTCCCATTCTGAGGGTTGTCTTTTCATCTTGTTTGTAGTTTCCTTTGCTTTGCAAAAGTTTTTAAGTTTCATTAAGTCCTATTTGTTTATTTTTGTTTTTATTTCCATTACTGTAGGAGGTGGATCAAAAAAGATCTTGCTGTGATTTATGTCAAAGAGCGTTCTTCCTATGTTTTCCTCTAAGTTTTTTTTTTAAATTTATTTATTTATTTATGGCTGCTTGCTGGCTTTCTCTAGTTGTGGTGTTGCGGTGCGTGGGCTTCTCATTGCGGTGGCTTCTTTGGTTGCTGAGCACGGGCTCTAGGCATACGGGCTTCAGTAGTTGTGGCTCGTGGGCTCTAGAGCGCAGGCTCAGTAGTTGTGGCGTATGGGCTTAGTTGCTCCGCGGCATGTGGGATCTTCCCGGCCCAGGGCTCGAACCCGTGTCCCCTGCATTGGCAGGCGGATTCTTTACCACTGCACCACCAGGGAAGCCCCCTCTAAGAGTCTTATAGTGTCCAGTCTTACATTTAGGTCTCTAATCCATTTTGAGTTTATTTTTGTGTATGGTGTTAGGGAGTGTTCTAATTTCATTCTTTTACATGTAGCTGTCCAGTCTTCCCAGCACCACTTATTGAAGAGACTGTCTTTTCTCCATTGTATATCCTTGCCTCCTTTGTCATAGATTAGTTAACCATAGGTGCGTGGGTTTGTCTCTGGGCTTTCTATCCTGTTCCATTGATCTATATTTCTGTCTTTGTGCCAGTACCATATGGTTTTGATTACTGTAGCTTTGTAGTATAGTCTGAAGGGAGTCTGATTCCTTCAGCTCCATTTTTTTCCCTCAAGACTGCTTTGGCTATTCGGGGTCTTTTGTGTCTCCATACAAATTTTAAGATTTTTTTGTTCTAGTTCTGTAAAAAATGCCATTGGTAATTTGATAGGGATTGCATTGAATCTGTAGATTGCTTTGGGTAGTAGAGTCATTTTCACAATGTTGATTCTTCCAATCCAAGAACATGGTATATCTCTCCGTTTGTATCATCTTTAATTTCTTTCATCAGTGTCGTATAGTTTTCTGCATACAGGTCTTTTATCTCCCTAGTTAGGTTTATTCCTAGGTATTTTATTCATTTTGTTGCAGTGGTAAATGGGAGTGTTTCCTTAATTTCTCTTTCAGATTTTTCATCATTAGTGTATAGGAATGCAAGAGATTTCTGTGCATTGATTTTGTGTCCTGCAACTTTACCGAATTCATTGATTAGCTCTAGTAGTTTTCTGGTGGCATCTTTAGGATTCTCTATGTATAGTGTCACGTCATCTGCAAACAGTGACAGTTTTACTTCTTCTTTTCCAATTTGTATTCCTTTTATGTCTTTTTCTTCTCTGATTGTCGTGGCTAGGACTTCCAAAACTATGTTGAATAATAGTGGCCAGAGTGGACATCCTTGTCTTGTTCCTGATCTTAGAGAAAATGCTCTCAGTTTTTCACCATTGAGAATGATGTTTGCTGTGGGTTTGTCATATATGGCCTTTATTATGTTGAGGTAGGTTCCCTCTATGCCCACTTTCTGGAGAATTTTTATCATAAATGGGTGTTCAATTTTGTCAAAAGCTTTTTCTGCATCTATTGTGATGATCATATGGTTTTTATTCTTCAGTTTGTTAATATGGTATATCACATTGATTGATTTGCGTATATTGAAGAATCCTTGCATCCCTGGGATAAATCCCACTTGATCATGGTGTATGATCCTTTTAATGTGTTGTTGGATTCTGTTTGCTAGTATTTTGTTGAGGATTTTGGCATCTATATTCATCAGTGATATTGGTCTGTAATTTTCTTTTTTTGTAGTATCTTTGTCTGGTTTTGGTATCAGGGTGATGGTGGCCTCATAGAATGAGTTTGGGAGTGTTCCTTCCTCTGCAATTTTTTGGAAGAGTTTGAGAAGGATGGATGTTAGCTGTTCTCTAAATGTTTGATAGAATTCACCTGTGAAGCCATGTGGCCCTGGACTTTTGTTTGTTGGAAGATTTTTAATCACAGTTTCAATTTCATTACTTGTGATTGGTCTATTCATATTTTCTATTTCTTTCTGGTTCAGTCTTGGAAGGTTATACCTTTCCAAGAATTTGTCCATTTCTTCCAGGTTGTCCAATTTATTGGCATAAAGTTGCTTGTAGTAGTCTCTTAGGATGCTTTGTATTTCTGCAGTGTCTGTTGTAACTTCTTTTTCGTTTCTAATTTTATTGATTTGAGTCCTCTCCCTCTTTTTCTTGATGAGTCTGGCTAATGGTTTATCAATTTTGTTTATCTTCTCAAAGAACCAGCTTTCAGTTTTATTGATCTTTGCTATTGTTTTCTTTGTTTCTGTTTCATTTATTTCTGCTCTGAACTTTATGATTTCTTTCCTTCTGCTAACTTTGGGTTTTGTTTGTTCTTCTTTCTCTAGTTCCTTTAAGTGTATGGTTAGTTTGAGATTTTTCTTGTTTCTTGAGGTAGGATTGTATTGCTATAAACTTCCCTCTTAGAACTGTTTTTGCTGCATCCCATAGGTTTTGGATCATCGTGTTTTCATTGGAATTTGTCTCTAGGTATTTTTTCATTTCCTCTTTGATTTCTTCAGTGATCTCTTAGTAACGTATTGTTTAGCCTCCATGTGTTTGTTTTTTATGTTTTTTTCCCTGTAATTGATTTCTAATCTCATAGCTTTGTGGTCAGATAAGATGCTTGATATGATTTCAATTTTCTTAAATTTACTGGGGCTTGATTTGTGGCCCAAGATGTGATTTTTCCTGGAGAATTGTCCGTGTGCACTTGAGAAGAAAGTGTAATCTGCTGTTTTTGGATGGAATGTCCTATAAATATCAATTAAATCTATCTGGTCTTTTGTGTCATTTAAAGCTTGTGTTTTCTTATTAATTTTCTGTTTGGATGATCTGTCCACTGATGTAAGTGAGGTGTTAAAGTCCTCCACTATTATTGTGTTACTGTCGATTTCCTTTTTTATAGCTGTTAGCAGTTGCCCTATGTATTGAGGTGCTCCTATGTTGGGTGCATATATATTTATAATTGTTATATCTTCTCTTGGATTGATCCCTTGATCATTATGTAGTGTCCTTGTCTCTTATAACATTCTTTATTTTAAAGTCTGTTTTATCTGATATGAGTATTGCTATTCCAGCTTTCTTTTGATTTCCTTTTGCATGGAATATCTTTTTCTATCCCCTCACTTTCACTCTATGTGTCCCTAGGTCTGAAGTGGGTGTCTTGTAGACAGCATATATATGGGTCTTGTTTTTTTATCCATTCAGCAAGCCTGTGTCTTTTGGTTGGAGCATTTAATCCGTTCATGTTTAAGGTAATTATTGATATGTCTGTTCCTATTACCATTTTCTTAATTGTTATGGGTTTGTTTTTGTAGGTCCTTTTCTTCTCTTGTGTTTCCCACTTAGAGAAGTTCCTTTAGCATTTGTTGTAGAGTTGGTTTGGTGGTGCTGAATTCTCTTTTGCTTGTCTGTAAAGCTTTTGATTTCTCCGTGGAATCTCAATGAGATCCTTGCTGGGTAGAGTAATCTTGGTTGTAGGTTCTTCTCCTTCATCATTTGAAATATATCATGCCACTCCCTTCTGGCTTGTAGAGTTTCTGCTGAGAAATCAGCTGTTAACCTTCTGGGAGTTCCCTTGTATGTTATTTGTCATTTTTCCCTTGTTGCTTTCAATAATTTTTGTCTTTAATTTTTGTCAATTTGATTACTATGTGTCTCGGTGTGTTTCTCCTTGGGTTTATCTTTCCTGGGACTCTCTGTGCTTCTTGGACTTGGGTGGCTATTTCCTTTCCCACATTAGGGAAGTTTTCAACTATAATCTCTTCAAATATTTTCTCGGGTCCTTTCTCTGTCTCTTCTCCTTCTGGGACCCCTATGATTGAATGTTGTTGTGTTTAATGTTGTCCCAGAGTTCTCTTAGGCTGTCTTCATTTCTTTTCATTCTTTTTTCTTTATTCTGTTCCATGGCAGTGAATTCCACCATTCTGTCTTCCAAGTCACTTATCCATTCTTCTGCCTTAGTTATTCTGCTATTGGTTCCTTCTAGTGTATTTTTCATTTCAATTATTGTATCGTTTATCTCTGTTTGTTTGTTCTTTAATTCTTCTAGGTCTTTGTTAAACATTTCTTGCATCTTCTCGATCTTTGCCTCCATTCTTTTTCTGAGGTCCTGGATCATCTTCACTATCGTTATTCTGAATTCTTTTTCTGGAAGGTTTCCTATCTGCACTTCATTTAGTTGTTTTTCTGGGGTTTTATCTTGTTCCTTCATCTGGTACATAGCCCTCTGGCTTTTCGTTTTGTCTGTCTTTCTGTGAATGTGGTTTTTGTTCCACAGGCTGCAGGATTGTAGTTCTTCTTGCTTCTGCTGTCTGCCCTCTGGTGGATGAGGCTATCTAAGAGGCTTGTGCAAGTTTCCTGATGGGAGGGACTGGTGGTGGGTAGAGCTGACTGTTGCTCTGGTGGGCAGAGCTCAGTAAAACTTTAATCCGCTTGTCTGCTGATGGGTGGGGCTGGTTTCCCTCCCTGTTGGTTCTTTGGCCTGAGGCAACCCAACACTGGAGCCTACCCGGCTCTTTGGTGGGGCTAATGGCCGACTCTGGGAGGGCTCACACCAAGGAGTACTTCCCAGAACTTCTGCTGCCAGTGTCCTTGTCCTCACGGTGAGACACAGCCGCTCCCCGCCTCTGCAGGGGACCCTCCAACACTGGCAGGTAGGTCTGATTCAGTGTCCTATGGGGTCACTGCTCCTCCCCCTGGGTCCCGATGCGCACACTACTTTGTGTGTGCCCTCCAAGAGTGGAGTCTCTGTTCCCCTCAGTCCTGTTGGAGTCCTGCAATCAAATCCCACTAGCCTTCAAAGTCTGGTTCTCTAGGAGTTCCTCCTCCCATTGCCGGACCCCCAGGTTGGGAAGCCTGGTGTGGGGCTCAGAACCTTCACTCCAGTGGGTGGACTTCTGTGGTATAAGTGTTCTCCAGTTTGTGAGTCACCCACCCAGCAGTTATGGGATTTGATTTTATTGTGAGTGTGCCCCTCCCACCATCTTATTGTGGCTTCTCCTTTGTCTTTGGATGTGGGGTATCTTTTTTGGTGAGTTCCAGTGTCTTCCCGTCGATGATTGTTCAGCAGTTAGTTGTGATTCTGGTGCTCTCGCAAGAGGGAGTGAGCGCATGTCCTTCTACTCCGCCATCTTGAACCAATCTTATCCACTGTGTTTTCTTCTAAGAGTTTTATAGTTTTAGGTTTAATGTTTAGGTCTTTGGTATTCAGTTAGTTTTTGTAGATGGTGTCAGATAAAGACTCCAACTTCATTCTCTTGCATGTAGATAATCTAGTTTTCACAGCACCATTTGTTGAAAGGACTGCCTTTCCTTATTGAATGGACTTGGCACCCTTGTAGAAAAATCATTTGACCATATGGGCTCTTTATTTTATTCCCGTGGTCTATAAGTTTATCTTAATCACTGTTTTGATTACTGTAGCTTTGTAGTAAGTTTTTAAATCAGGAAGCTTGAGATCTTCAACTGTGCTCTTCCCTTTCAAGATTGTTTTTGGCTATTTGGGGTCTCTTTAGATTACATATAAATTTTAGGATGGATTTTTCTATTTGTACAAAAAAAAGTCACTTGGATTTTGATAGAGATTGATTGTTTTGAATCTGTAGGTAAAGTCTTAACAATATTGTGTTCCAATTCATGGATACAGAGTGTCTGCTTATTGATGGCACCTTTGCAATGCTTTCTAGTTTTCATTGTGCGAGTTTTGCTTCCATGGTTATGTTTATTTCTAAGTATTTTATCCTTTTTGATTCTATTGTAAATAGAAATATTTTCTTTTTTAAAAAAATTTATTAATTGATGGCTGAGTTGGGTCTTCGTTGCTGCACGCGGGCTTCCTCTGGTTGCAGTGAGTGGGCTACTCTTCGTTGTGGTGTGCAGGCTTCTCATTGCGGTGGCTTCTCTTGTTGTGGAGCACAGGCTCTAGGCGCACGGGCTTCAGTAGCTGTGGCATGCAGGCTCAGTAGTTGTGGCTCGCAGGCTCTAGAGCACAGGCTCGGTAGTTGTGGTGCATGGACTTAGCTGCTCCGCGGCATGTGGAACCTTCCGAGACCAGGGCTCGAACCCATGTCCCCTGCATTGGCAGGCGGATTCTTAACCATTGTGCCACCAGGGAAGTTCTCTAATTGTTTTCTTAATTTCCTTTTCAGGTTGCTTATTAAGTGTACAGAAACGCAACTGATTTTGGGGTTTTGATCTAATATCCTACAACTTTGCTGAATTCATTTTTTCTAACAGGTTTTTTTGGGTGCAATCTTTAGGGTTTTCTTTTCTTTTTAAAAAAAAAAAAATAAATAAATAAATTTATTTATTTATTTATTTCGGGCTGTGTTGGGTCTTCGTTGCTGCTTGCAGGCTTTCTCTAGTTGCGGCGAGCAGGGGCTACTCTTTGTTGTGTGCAGGCTTCTCATTGCGGTGGCTTCTCTTGTCGCGGAGCACGGGCTCTAGGCATGCAGGCTTCAGTAGTTGTGGCTCGCGGGCTCTAGAGCGCAGGCGCAGTAGTTGTGGCGCACGGGCTTAGTTGCTCTGCAGCATGTGGGATCTTCCTGGGCCAGGGCTCGAACCCGTGTCCCTTGCGTTGGCAGGCAGATTCTTAACCACTGCGCCACCAGGGAAGCCCTAGGGTTTTCTATGTATAAAGGTCATGTCATCTGCAAACTGAGACAATTTTATTTCTTCCTTTCCAATTTTGTTACTTTTTTCTTTTCTTTTCCCTTGCTCTAATTGCCATGGCTAGAACTTCCAGTACTGTGTTGAATAGAAGGTGGCAAAAGTGGGCATTCTTGTGTTTTTCCTGATCTGAGAGGAAAAACTTTCAGTTTTTTGCCGTCAAGAATGATGATAGCTAATCGCCGTGGGCTCCTCATGTATGGCTTTTATTACCTTAAGGTAGGTTTTTTTTTTTTTTTCCTTATCTCTGTTGAGTCTTTATCATGAAAGGGTATTGAACTTTGTCAAATGCTTTTTCTGCATAAATTTGAGATGATCCTATGGTTTTCGTCTTTCATTTTGTTAATGTGGTTTATTACATTGGTTTTTTCAATTAATTTATTTTTGGCTGTGTTGGGTCTTCGTTGCTGTGCGTGGGCTGTTTCTAGTAGTGGCAAGTGGGGGCTACTCTTTGTTATAGTGTGCAGGCTTCTCATTGCGGTGGCTTCTCTCGTTGCGGAGCACAGGCTCTAGGCGTGTGGGCTTCAGTAATTGTGGCACGTGGGCTCAGCAGTTGTGGCTCATGGGCTCTAGAGCACAGGCTCTAGTAGTTGTGGCGCTCGGGGTTAGTTGCTCCATGGCATGTGGGATCTTGCCAGACCAGGGCTCGAACCCATGTCCCCTGCATTGGCAGGTGGATTCCTAACCACTGTGCCACCAGGGAAGTCCCTACATTGATTTTTTCATGTGGAATCATCCTTACATTCCAGGAATAAATCCCATGTGGTGTTGTTGATATATAATTCTTTGAATGCGGTATTGAGTTAGGTTTGCTAGTATTTCATTCAGGATTTTTCTATCAGTATTCATCAAGGATATTGGTGTGTAGTTTTTTCTTATAAGGTCTTTGTCTGGTCTTGGTATCAGGTTAATGCTACTCCCATAGAATAAGTTAGAAAGTGTTCCCTCCTCTTCAGTTTTTTGGAAGAGTTTTAGCAAAATTTGATGTCAGCTTATGTTTAAGTATTTGGTAGAATTCACCAGTGAAGAAGCTGTGTGGTCCAGGTCTTTTCTTTGTTGGGAGGTTTTTTCCTTCCTTCTTCTCTGTGTGTTCTTTTCTCCATACCCCACCCTTTCTTTTGAGATACAGTTGTGTTGGGAGGTTTTTGATTAATGACTTAATCCTGTTGCTATTATTGAATAGGGCTATTCATACTTTCTGTTTCTTCATGATGCAGTCTTGGTAGGTTGTGTGTTTCTAGGAATTTGTCCATTTATTCTGGGTTTTCCAGTTTGTTTTGTCTCTAATGTCTCCTCACTCATTTCTGATTTTAGTTATTTGGGGGCTTATTGGTCAATTTTGTTCATCTTTTTGAAAAACGAAATCTTGGTTTCATTGATTTTTGTCTATTTTGTTTTAATTTGGTCATTGACTTCTTCCTTCTGCCAGCTTTAAGTTTAATTAGTTTTTCATTTCCTGGTTCTTTTTATTTTATAATATTTATTGGACTATAGTTGACTTACAATGTTGTGTTAGTTTCAGGTGTACAGCAAAGTGAATCAGTTATACATATATCCACTCTTTTAGATTCTTTTCCCATATAGATCATTACAGAGTATTGTGTAGAGTTCCCTGTGCTATACAGTAGGTCCTTATTAATTATCTATTTTATATATAGTGTGTATGTATCAATCCCAATCTCCCAATTTGTCCACCCCCACCCGCCTCCCCCGCTTTTCCCCCCTGGTAACCATAAGTTTGTTTTCTACATCTGTGACTCTATTTCTGCTTTGTAAATAAGTTGATTTGTACCATTTTTTTTAGATTCCACATATAAGCAATATCATGATACTTGTCTTTGTCTGTCTGACTTCACTTAGTATGATAATCTCTAGGTCCATCCATGTGGCTGCAAATGGCATTATTTCTTTCTTTTTTATGGCTGAGTAATATTCTATTGTATATATGTACCACATCTTCTTTATCCACTCCTCTGTCAAAGGACATTTAGGTTGCTTCCATGTCTTGGCTATTGTAAATAGTGCTGCAGTGAACATTGGGATGTATGTGTCTTCTTGAATTATGGTTTTCTCTGGATATATGGCCAGGAGTGGGCTTGCTGGATCATATGGTAGTTCTATATACATCTATATCTATATATCTATCTATATCTATATCTATGTCTGTATCTATATCTATCTGTATTTCTTAAGGTTGGTTTTTTGACCACGCCGCACGGTGTGCAGGATCTTAGTTCCCCACCCAGGGATTGAAGCCACACCCCTGCATAGTGTTAACCACTGGACTGCCAGGGAAGTCCCTCATATGGTAGTTCTGTATTTAGTTTTTTGAGGAACCTCCATACTGTTCTCCATAGTGGCTGTACCAATTTACATTCCCACCAACACTGTAGGAGAGTTCCCTTTTCTCCACACCCTCTCCAGCATTTATTTATTTATTTAAATTAATTTTTATTGGAGTATAGTTGAGTTACAGTGTTGTTAGTTTCTGCTGTACAGCAAAGTGAATCAGTTATACATATACATTTATCCACTCTTTTTTAGATTTTTTTTTCATATAGGTCATTACAGAGTATTGAGTAGAGTTCCCTCAATACTCTTATTAGTTCTTACAGTCGGTTCTTATTAGTTGTATATTTTATATATAGTAGTATCTACAGTATGTGTCTATCCCAATCTCCCAATTTATCCCCCCTCCCCCCTCGATAACCATAAGTTTGTTTTCTGTATCTGTGACTCTATTTGTTTTGCAAATAAGCTCATTTGTAACATTTTTTTAGATTCCACATATAAGTGATATCATATGATATTTGTCTCATTTACTTCACTCGATATGATAATCTCTAGGTCCATGTTCCTGCAAACGGCATTATTTCATTCTTTTTTTATGGCTGAGTAATATTCCATTGTATATATGTACCACATTTTTATCCACTCCTCTATGGACATTTCAGTTGCTTCCATGTCTTGGCTGTTGTAAATAGTGCTGCAATGAACATTGGGGTGCATCTGTCTTTTTGAATTATGGTTTTCTCTGGATATATGCCCAGGAGTGGGATTGCTGGGTCATATGGTAATTCTATCTTTAGTGTTTTAAGGAACCTCCATATTGTTCTCCATAGTGGTTGTATCAACTTACATTCCCACCGACGGTGCAAGAGGGTTCCCTTTTCTCCACACACTTTCTAGCATTTATTATTTGTCGATTTTTTGATGGTGCATTTCCTAGTTCTTTAAGGTATAAATTCATGTTGTTGATTTGGGAACTATTTTTTTCATGTAAGCGTATACAGCTATAAATTTTCTTCTTACTGCTGCTCTCACTGCATTCTATAACTTCATTTGTCTCAAGATATTTTCTAATTTCCCTTGTGATTTCTTCTTTGATCAGTTGTTTAAGGTAATAAAACAATTGTTTGATTTTCGCATATTTGTGGATTTTCTAGTTTTACTTCTGTTGATTTCTAGTTCATTTCATTGTGATCAGAAAATATATTTTATATGAGTTTAATCTTTGAATTTATTAAGACTTGTTTTGTTGTCTAACGTATGATCTATCCTGGAGAATGTTCCATGTGCACTTGAGAAAAATGTGTATTCTGCTGTTGTTGGGTAGAATGTTCGTTAATGTGCATTAGGTTCACTTGGTCTGTAGTGTTGTTCAAGTTCTCTATTTCCTTATTGATCTTCCATCCATTAATGCAAATGGGGTATTGAGTCTCCTATATTACTGGGTTGCTATCTGTTTCTCCCTTCAATTTTGTCAGTGTTTGTTTCATATATTTAGGAGCTCTGGTTTTTGGTGCATGTTTCTAATTGTTATGTCATCTTGGTTGGTTGACCCTTTTTATCATTATATAATGTTCTTGTCTTGTAATAGTATTTTTTTTTAACAGTGTATTTGTTGTTTTAGACTATTCATGGAATTTGCTGGGAATAGAGATTATGGGATGATAAAATCCCATTAACATTGTCATGAAAGTAGATGAGGTGGAATCATTAGAACTGAGAAGACCTAGCCTTAAAACAGGAAGGCAGCATCTGTCTCCCCTGAGAGGGAAAGGAAGCTGGGATGGACAGAAGGGATGATGTATGTGAGAAGTGGATATTGAGAGAGTTTAGGCCTGCCTCTGAGGCACCTTGGTAAATGAGTGAGGTGGCCCTGTCAGAAGGGTTTGGGCAGGAGGATTCAGGAGAGAGGTGTAGGAGGTGGGTAGGATTTAAGGGGGAAAATAGTTTCCCTGTGTTATTAAGGGGCATGGTGTAGCTGTGAGGAATGAATAAGCTAGTTGCCAAATTAAGACCGAGAAAAATATCCCCAGACCCTCAGTAAGAACAGAGATTTTCCCTATCCTCTTCCCCTTTAATATGTGATCTGGTTTTTTTCAGTACAAATACCTGAAATGTAAAAGTGAGCCTCATGTTAAGATCGAAGGGAAGGACACTGATGACTGGCTCTGTGTGGACTTTGGTAAGTTATTTTGGCACATTCTACAGATAAATATTTGATATTGCACTAATCTTGAACTATTTTCAGTTGTAAAAGGATTGAGATCTGAGTGTTTCTCCACATACATTTTTTTTTTAACTTTAGAATTTTATTTTAGTTTTTTATACAGCAGGTTCTTATCTCCGCATACAATTTTTGAAGTGTGTCTAAAATAAGTTTTCTTATAACTTAGTTGGTCTTATTCACATGTGAAATCCTCATCTCACATGGTATGTATGTGAGTTGTCATACAGGTCAGAAAGCTGGTGGAGAACAGGATGGATAACATGGGAGAGATCCCTTAGTGGTGGTGGAAGGCACCTTGGGGTACACATAACCTTGGCCGTAAATAACTCAGATAAGGTGAAGGGCATTCTAGGCACAGGGAAGGACAAGAGCAGAGGACTAGAATTTTGAAAAGATTTAACAAATTTGGGTATTAATGCATACATAGTTTCAAATTATTTCCCCAAAAGATAGTTAATACAAAGGGAAAAACAGTAACTGAAGAACTGTGAAGGGTCTGAGATTTTATCTTACCTGTAAACTAACAAGTTAGTCAAGGTTTGATGAAGCACAGTTTGTTACTCAGCAATAGCAGTAGCCAGCATCAAGCAGCATTTTTGTACCAGGGTCCCTGAGCAACACAAGACCAGATGGCACCTGCACACAAAGTTCCACGAGAAGAACCCTAAGATTAGGGTATCCACATCTTTTGTAATGGGCAGGAAGCAGGCCTGCATTTGCTCTGGTGGAAAACACTTTTTTGGCCAAGGCTGTATGTCAGGGTTTCTCAGCCTTGCCACTATTAACATTTTCGGCCAGGTAATTCAGGTGCAGAGGAATATTCTGTGTATTGTAGGATGTTCTCCTTCTCCTCTCCACCCCCCCAACTGTGAAAATCAAAAATGTCCCTGATTGAAAACCACTGCTGTAAGCACACTTGCGCTTTGATCCAGAGGGAGACAGTAGTTCTGAGAATATTTGCCAACATCCTTAAAAATAATAGTCCAGAACAAAAGCCTGTCAGTGCTTTGCTCACAGGCTGTGCAGAAATGTGATGATACCCTTGGAGGACTGTCTCCCAAGCAAAACCCATCACGAGTAATGTTACAAATAGATATCATATACCTCCTGTATGATGCACTGAGAAAAGCACAGCATCACTTCTGTGGTATTTTTGCTGGATGATGTCCACAATTTGCATTTCTAACAAGTTCTCAGGTAATGCTAATCTGGGGTTCACACTTTGAGAACCACTGTTCTAACTGTCACAGAGGTTTGTGAGATCACAAGGGTAAAGGCAAATGAACTGCTTCTTCATTGTAAGTCTTATCTGTCCTTGATAGGCAGCATGGTGATTCATTTGATGCTTCCAGAAACCAGAGAAACCTATGAATTAGAGAAATTATGGACCCTTCGTTCTTATGATGACCAGTTAGCTCAGATAGCACCTGAGACCTTACCTGAAGACTTCATTCTTGGAATAGAAGATGACACTTCATCTCTGGCTCCTGTGGAGTTTAAATGTGAATAAAATGATATGAACTGCTTTAGTCATTTCAGATTTGGATTGAGTCACTTATAACTCCTAAACCCTGCCTAGCTGGTTGTTGTCAAAACAAGTCTTACCTATGGACACTAATCCTAACTGACACATGGAAATTGTAGGTAAGTGAGCTAATTCTCACACCATGAATCAGTACATTCAAACTAAAATTAATATATTGTCTTTGTTCCTGAGATCTCAGCAGGATTTCCTGGAAGTTGCATTGGCCCCTGTGTTTTACTTGAGCTCTCTGCTAAGAGTTTATTTTTATTTTATTTTTTGCTGACAAAGCAAGAGACTTTATTGGGAAAGGGCACCCAGGTGGAGAGCAGGAGGGTAAAGGAACCCAGGAGGACTGCTCCACCACATGGCTCACAGTCTCGTGTTTTATGGGAATGGGGTTAGTTTCTGGGTTGTCTCTGGCCAGTCATTCTGACTCGGGGTCCTTCCTGGTGGCGCACGCATGGCTCAGCCAAGGTGGATTCCAGTGAGAGGGATTCTGGGAGGTTGGCAGGACATATAGACTGGAGTCTCCTCTCTCCTTTTGACCTTTCCTGAGTTCTTCCAGTTGGTAGTAGCTTGTTAGTTCTGCATTCCTTACCGGGACCTCCTGTTTAAGATAACTCATGCAAGTGGTTACTATGTTGCCTGGCCAGGGCAGGCAGTTTCAGTGTTTCCCCTAACAACTCCTCCATGAGAGACTTCATACTCAAGATAATTCTTGGGAATTGGAGCGGAGGTCTCTTTCTTCTGTAACTACTTCCTGCTGAGAGTTCCTGCCTGAGCACTCCTGAGAGTTCCTCTACTTCCTGCCTAGTAGAGTAGAAGTCTCTCTCTACCTGATCTAAATTGAGGTATTCTGTGCCCGAAACTGGCATTCATCCTTGTAGTAACAGCAGTTTAGCTGAAACTGTTGGACCCTGTGGGGGATGAACCTTGTAAGCAGTTGAAACAGACAAGGGCCAAACAGGAGGCCTAACAGGATGGTCATCGCCAGGCCCAGAAAAGGCAGGCAAAATTTGGGGTGAGGGCTGCAGGGTGTGTGACTTTCTTCTGATTGATTGGTAGTGAGGTAACAGGGCAGTGCTCCAGGAATCTTGCCCTCAGCCTGAAGTTAACATTCTCCACCTGGGTGGGGGCCTTAGTTCCTGCAGAACTCAAAGATATTGTTATGCATAGTCCTTGAGGTGGAACCAGGACCCTGCTCCAAGGCTGTACCACTACTTGACTGCTCCTCCCCTGTTTTTGCATCCCCTCCCTTCCCTGATTAGCAACTGTTTGAATCTGCCCTTTGGAACTCAGGGAAAGTCAAGGAGGCTGAGTGAAGCCTATATCCTACAAACAAGAAACAGGGGACACAGAAAGGGTTTGTACTCTGGAGACCCCCAGAGCCCTGCCCAGTTCCAGTTCAGGGAACTGGGCGACAACAGTGCTGGCCACTTCCTGCTACAATAGGGCATAGTCCTGCCTCAATTTGGAGAATAGACACTGGACTGGAAATATTTCTGATTCCCGAGTCCTGGATCTGAGTCTTGTATGATTAAAATCTCAATCCCTTGGTCTGCCATTTTGGTGTAACAGACCCAATGAGAAGTAGCTGGAGGAGTGACAACGGGATTTTAATAGGCAAAATAAACGTCATTTCTTTTCAGGAGAATAAGCCTGAAACACAGTCTGGACCTGGTGCTTTGGGGAGACTTGTAGCCACGTAGCCAGTTGTCTAGTTTGAGGTAGGTTTTAACTTTTAATGTGGTATTAACACATAGATAACAGGTGCTATTGGTCATCAAACATGTGTCGTCTTTTTGTTAATGTATGATCTAAAGCAATTCCGTTGTCTAAAAATGTAATAGTTATATAAGAGGAGACCTTTAAAAAGTAAGGTTGCAGTTACTAGCTGCCAGCAGACATTATTTTGAGAACGGCTGGTGGCATCCAAGTCTGACACAGCTCAGAAAACTCAAGTTCTTAGCAATACAAGGACTTGCCTGAAATCACACCCACAGTGTCATCTAGTTATTTTCTTGGATGTCTAAACCATAGCTACTCCATTTTGACTTTTAATTGTAATATTCCCCTTAATAGCCAAAGCAGATGTCGCCATTAATGATGTTAGTGTTTCTCTAGGTATGAGAAGATGCAAGAATCTGGGCCCATAAAATCTCCTGAAAATATCTATCTATCTATCTCTCTATCTATCTGAAGGCCTGTTCTGCCAGTTTTTCCCAGAGCACAGAGTGCCTCATTCCTGTTCTCCACTCTGAACTCCTTTTCAGGGGGTGTTGAAGGTCAGCAGCTGCAGCAGCTCATGATTTAATCTTTGTAGAGGTAGACAGCAAGTGCCAACGGCGAGCGCCAATTTCCAGTCAGCAGGGCTCCTTCGTGGTCATAAATTTGACCATGGTTTGGGGGGCATTTCATGACCATTTCATTCCACAGTGCTAGGAATGCTCATTCCCAGGCCTAGCAAAGTGTTTTCAGAGTTTAAGTTTAAATCTTATTCTGTAGAATAGTATAGCCAAAAATTTTAAAACAATAAAGCAGAAAACATAACCACCCCATTGGTCCTGTAACGTAAAACCTTTAATTCTCAGTTCATATGCAACAGTATTATCTAGGTTCACAGTAAGGACATTGGTAGATACTGGTGCCTACCTTGAGATTGACATAGCATTACTAAAAATCTAAGTTTACACTTTGACCAAATTCAGGACATTCACATTAATTTGAAAAGCCAAAAATAAAACATACTACACAGCAGGCTGCACCTGATAATGAAACACTTTATTCTGCATCAAGGTATCTGGAAAATGAAGCTGCATTTGGGGCACATTACAGATGAGGAATGATCCATATGTGGTGAGTACAAAACTCAATTACAACAGAATTATTTCCTAGTATTACCAGATACTCCATTACCAATGCTTAATTGAAAGTAAAACATGATTTGCCACACTAGAAGGCTAGAAGTGAAACATGACAGAATTTAAACAGGCAGATATAAATGTAGCACCTATCTGTATTTAAAAAAAAAGTTGGAAAAATCAAATACTGAGGAAGAGCTCTGGCCTTAAGCACATTTTACCCAAAATCCAACCAGAAAGCCAGTCTATTACTTTTTTTTAAAGCAATTCATTGTATGGAAGAAAATGATGAATGCTAGATGAATTCAGTGACAAAAAGGGCACTTTTTGGCTAAAACTACAAAATAAACTGATTTTCTGAAAACATTTAGGAAAACATTTCAAGTCATTTTCAAAATGTTTAAATGATACAGTGATCTTCAGGAAAACTTATACCTAGTCTGTAGAAATTCATCTTGAAATACAAATGAAGCAAAATGATTTAAGGGTTATTATATATGCCCTTCAGATTAGTATAATATGACGACTGTGATCATTTAATGAACAAAAGAAACAATTCTGAGAGCAGTGTGGCCTTGGAGACCACCCACACCCACATAACTGTACACACCAGGCTTTGCCATCAAGTTAGGGAATGGGTGAATGCGTTCAGTATCAAAGGTCAAATGTATTTTATCACAGTCATTCAAATTATATTCCAAAAGTTGTTCTTGTATTTTTCTACCTTTTGACTTATTTTCAAATAACTGGTTGCAGAGAATACAGAAATCCTGCTGCAATTTATGTAATATTCTAGGTGGCCTTTCATTCTTCTTGATTTATCATTGCTTAAAATCTTCAAAATAGCTTAGTGTGAGGCTCATGACAGTGCCTGGCACGGGCAGATGTAGCCTTTTTATTGCCTTTAAACACTGTCACACCGTCTGACTGCCCCATTGGTCTTCACAAAGCAATTCTTTTGGGGTCTGCTCCAAGCATAGACCAACTGGTCTGAAATATATTGGCAAACTAAGCATCCTGTAAGGCAAGCTGAAGCTTTCTTCTTGCCAATCAATTTAAAGTTCACAGGAGCTGCATGTCTCCATAGATACACTTGCTTTAGGTAGTGATAGTCAAAAGCACAAAGCATTTTATGCATTCAATCACATAGCCAAACAAAAAAACCCTGAAGTCTCCTGAAGCCATTTATTAAAACTAGCCGTTCCAAAACCTCCTGCAGCCACTTCGCTCTGTTAGTACCATCAAAAACTTCCCTACCATAAACAAAAAAATAAATGGTATTTGCTGCTCTCCAAATATAGGCACTGCTCTGTATCACTGAACATTTACTGGATTTTCCAACTAATAACTGTCAAAAGCCTCAAAAAACCTGAAATTAATTTTCCAGCTTTACTGTCACCAGCCAGAAGTAAAATTTTTTTCTCAGTTATTTGCCTGTTAGCTAATTTTATTTTTTAAAAAACAGTTGGACTTACCTTTATAAAGTATATAAAATTTTCAGAAAAAAACAAAACAATTTTGCTTTCATTGCATTACTGAATACCTGAGGTAGTTGAGTAAAAATGCACATTTAATACCCCTGCCAACACCATTCAGCACTTCCCTTAGGTTATTTGTGTTAGTGTTAGATAAAACTGAGAACAGTTTTTCTATGCTAATAGCTTAACATTTAAGTTCTTGTAATAATTCTATTCTGATCCAATTTTAACAATTGGACATAGGAGCAATCTATTTTTATTTATTTGATGAATTTAGTAAATGCACCATTAAGCCAATTTCTGGCATTATGGGGGAATGAATATTAAGAAAAATTAGAATATTTGTTATACTGAGAATACAACAAAAGGGAAGTGCAGAGCTCCTCTCTTTCCCTCCCTCACCCCCTAATTTTTTTCTTTTTTTAAAGCTGGGTGTCATACATTTCAGAGAGCATAAAGTATACATTCTCACAGAGACAGGAGTTCGAAAGTTGCCTGGTCCACAGAAACAACCGGCTAGGTAAAAACTTGTGCATGTGATTCTGGATAGGGGTTCAGCGCCCGTCTGTTGGTTAAGCAATCTGTCTTTGGTTTGGCATCTGCCTCTGTGGTGGGCTGTCTCCTGAGCCTTCACTTCCGTCTTGACTGAGGTGGTCCACTTTGCAGAGCTTTCTGCTGTTGGTGCTGCTTTACCTGAGTCAGAATTTCCTGAATTTTTCTCTGGGCAACCTGCAGTAGGAGAGAGCTTTGAAATTTCTGCCTGATCAAGTATGACCAAAAGTTAATTTACTCTTCCATTTCAACAACTTCAAATTGAAATTTATTTGAAGATTAAAGATACATACTTATTAGTTTCCTAGCAGAGTCTCTGAAATCACCTGCTAAAAGGGGGATTAAAAGTGTTAAGCACCAAGCAGCCTGAAATATTTATATGACATGGGGACACACATGGGAGGAGGATCACTCAGGAAGAAGAAAGCAGCAGAAGAGCTCACTTATCACACTAGAACCCACTTGCCTGGCAAGCATAGAAGTGACCAGTTATTTTGACGACCACTTGGTCATTCTCGTCAGGCGTCTGGTCACGAGGGACAACAACTTCTGCGCTTGACAAATTCTGGAGCTCATTCACCTGAAGGAGATAAATACAAATCATGTTAAGTGGAGTTGTTCTTTTTTTTTAAAATTACCATTTCCTTACTGTGTACCAAAATACTGAGCTTTGGCTTTATATTTATAATCTCATCTAATAATACTAATAATTCTATCGTTTATTAGTATTGTCCCCATTTCAAGATAATTAAAACTAAGCCTTAGTGAAAGAAACTGACTCGCCCACAGTTGCATAAGTTAATGACAAAACCAGATTTAACCCCTGAAAATCTGATTCCAAAATACACACTTTCAGTCACTTCAGAATTGTAAATAGCTTTGCAAATGACTTGGAAGTTTTATGTGTTAAAGAGAAACTGGAAACCATTTGCTTTTTTCAGTTACAGAGGTATAAGTTATAAATGCAGATGAAATTTTTTAAAGTTTCTTTTCATGTCATTGTTTGCACAATAAAAGTAAAAAGCTGATGCATATCAACAGAAAATGCAAAATGCCCCTTATAAATATGAGATAGTTCTCCCATACAAAGTGGTCTGAAAGAGAGGCACTGCTTTCACTGGTAGCTGACACCAACACTCAGGAGGAACAAAAGGCAATCTTCTCCAAACCTTGGCCCAGGCGGTCCTGCTTTTTATAAGTTAGCCAAAATTTAGGGACTTGGAACTCCTAAGTACCTTTCAACGCTTTCCCTTTCATACCACTGCACAGGTTTTGCTGAAGTACTTGCCGTTTTGCCTCCTTTTCCAATAACTCTGCCAGCAGCAAAGGATGGCACTCTGATGTGAGCTTCAAGTTTCACCTCTTCTTTAGGACTAACAAAGTTTTCTTCTTTAATTTTTCCATAAATTCTTCCCTGAGCCTACAGATGAGAACATATCTCATCAGTGTCATTCATGTAGGAAACGCAAAAAGGTCCATTAACTTTAAACATGGCCTGGATCCACTGGAACAGACCTTTGCAGTGATACATCTGCATTTGATAGATTGTGGAACGTTGCACAAGAGGTGGAAAAGTAAGGAAGTCCTAGAAAAGGTTGACAACAATAATAACTATACATCACAGATGAGGCAATTGAATGATTGATGAAATAAGATTAAACCATATTCTTCTGACAAAAACGGTTAAAGGCAATAAGTTAGCAGTCAGCCTAACTAAAATAAATAAATTTTTGCAAATGACCATTTGCTCTCCAGACTTGAAAGGTAAAACCTCTCCTGCTGGCAGTAAGATGGTAACTGCATTTTTCTTGAGTAAAAGAGACTTCAGAGGAACTACAGAGCCACCTATTTGAGGCTCACAAGAAGCCAAGCCGATGTCTAAATGGGCCAGCAAGGAATTTTCTAGTTAAACATTTCTTCATCTTAGCCAGATGGTTTCTACTTCGACTAAGGCTACAAAATCAAGTTAACATACACATCTGACAGTTATAGTCAAACATATCCTGTCACTTGCTGCATACAACTAGAAGTTATACAGAATATACCTCTCCTATTATGTACAACCATTAATTTGCTCTGGTATACACCAAAGGAAAAAGAAGTCAGAGTTGGTTTCATCTGACAAGCTGCCACAGCAGAGAACAAAAACAAAAGTACCCAACAGGTTTTCATTGGTGCAGAAATGATAAGCTCATTTTAGGGGGTTACAGAAAAAAAAAAAAATCCATCTTAGTACCCTATCTTCCATTCATCCTCAAAGTCTCAGGTCACAGATGTAGCTAGCTATCAATACAGTCAAAGGACGCAACGGATATACATTGTCCCCTGAAACAAGCTCTTGAATTCATAAGAAAAAATATGGGTTAGGAGGTTTACTATTACTTAGATGTCTAAAATAAAATAATTTATTTGTAATTATCACTGATCACATAAATGACATTTAAGCATTATAGCTTTTCTTAAACGTCCCACTTAAGACAACTGAACAACACAGGCATAGGAGGATACAGGGAAACAAACTCTGAATTCCCCAACATACAAGCATTATGAAAATTGCTAGATAGTTAATTCCATTTATAGGATAATAAGACCATAATTGATGTTTGTATTTATCTTTTAGTATTTCAAACTAAAAGTGACTGGCTCTGTAAGTCTGGGATAGGAAGCAATTTTCAGCATCTCTGAGTTTTGATCTGAACTGCCGGGACCACAGGGCTGGTATGAGGAAGTAAATTTCTTGACCCAAGTTTGAGTCTAGCCAACTGTACCCCGCACCTCCTTTTGTTTCCTGTTCTTCCTATAAATGAAGTGAAAAAAGCTTCGGATTTTTAGTGAAAAATGGCCCATGGAAAAATAGAGGTCAAAGAAAGTGATGGTTTAAAAGGAGGGAAGAGGTGGGCACTTGTTAACTTAAGAGAAGTAAGGCTTACGGTTAAAGAGTTATCCTGTTAACACAGCTGCTAAGTGGTAGGAACAAGACAGGGGTTTTGGATAAATTACACTGAATTGAGTAGCTGCTTTTACCTATGACAAACAAGACACCCTACTGAGTTTTATGAGAGAAATCACATACTCAAAGGTATATATTTGTGAATTTGAGGATCTGGCAGGGTCTTAGTCTGATTCATCCCAAGTCTGCTCGGCACCACCACCAGCACATTTATGTTGTACTTCCTGTGTGTCAGGCACTATTCTAAGCAATTCATATACTGTTTAAACCTTATATATTGTTTAAACCTTAGAACCTTGTTTAAACTTTGTGGGTGTTTTTAACCCCGATTTTATAGATAAGGAACTAGGCGGAGAAAGGTTAAGTAACTCGCCCAAGGTCACACCACTGGTAAATGGTAGAGCTGGGATTTGAACCAGCAGCCTGGGTACCAAGTCTCTGCTCTTCATCACCCTGCTACACCACCTCTCGGGACACGGTGGGAGGCATTCCAGCCCCAAAGGCCCCAAACCCCAGTATGACCAATGGTTCACACCAGGACAAATGCCGTAAGAGTTCCTGCCATTTCTACCTCTAAAATTCAAAAGATTAGAGTGGCTTGTTGACCGACTGTGGACAAGGGCTAACAGTTAACCCAAGGGTAAGAGCAAACGGGGACATTTTAATTCAAGGTTGAGGCCTCTCTGGGACAAGAGGAAAAGCTTGAGAACAGCAAGGCATATGAATCAGACTTGTAAATTTCAGTCTTAAGGTCTCACCTTCACATATGCTAACAGGGCATTGAGCAAATTCTCCTTTGGGAGATAGGCAAAACCAACAACCATTACAGAACTCTCAAAATTGAACAAAGGCTTTGGTTTATTTTTAAAGTGTAATTTGCGGTATGTTTCTACTCTGTTCTTAGTCTTAGAAATTTCCATTGAGAGATTCTTTCTAGTGATTATTAGATTTATTTACAGGAGAAGCCAGGTTATGGAGTTTCCGAAAAGAAGACATCCATTCATTTGTTACCTGTGCACACACTCCAGAGCACATACCTTGAACTGAGCCTCTGGTGGCCCAGTGATAATCACCATCCTCACTTTAGCATCTGGTGCTTCAGCTGGAGCAATCTGTAACAGACCCAGTAATGGGTTATGACACTTTCAGGTGCCACTAATAGAAATGTTACACCAACCAGCCTGTCATTGGCACATGACTTACTGAAATGTAGAATGAAAGCCTTCTGGAAGGTAGTTACAAAGAGGCAGTGATTAATGTGGATTCATTAGTTATGGCTCCTGCCATATACTGTGTACTTACACTGTGCCTGGCCCTAATGTAAAAGTCCAGATGCAACCTCTACCTAACCCTCACTATTTCCTGATGAGGTACTGCCTCATGGAGAGACCGGAGGCTGGAGAAGGTGAGTCACCTGGCCCGTGATCACACAGGCCAGTGGAGCTGGAGGGAGAGCTGGGCCTGGCTCCGCCGTCACATTCCTCGTCACTACACCAGTGGGTGCTCAAAGGGTGGTCCTTGGCCCACGCGCATCACAACACCCTGGGCCTCCTGTATGTGCACGAAACTGCTAGGTTCCCCAGTCTAAGACTACTGGTACATTCCCCCAAAGTACGCTCGCTGGAGTAACATATGGAATAAACTAACATTAATTTGGCAGAAGAAAAGTAAACTCAGACTTTTCTATTTTGGCAGAGCGTGTGAAATCACACAAAAAGCCTGGGCTGGGGAAATGTTGCAGAGATTGTTGAAGGGAGAGGAAACCAGCATTCCCCTAGTAAGAAAGGATTTGGGGAGTGGCTGGTAGGAATTGTTTTAAAAGAAAAAATTTTGCTAGATATTTGCTGTGCAAGAAGCAGTTCCCTATAGTAAATGATGAGAATAGGAAGCAAAAAATACAATAAAAGCCATCCCAACTACCACTCAATATGATCACTGTCAATTACTTACAGTCTAGTAGACCCTTCCCCACACGTTTATAATCAAAACAAATGTTTTTTTTACTTTTAATAGACTCATGCTTTCTCCCTCCCTCAAAATAAAGCTAACATTTCTGTTACTTAGACCCAAATTAATACTATTCTTTATGCTGGGCACTAATTTTGAGTCTGTAAAACAAGCCAATAATTACTTCCTTTTAGACCACACTCTTAGAATTAGTCACAGGAAACCCCAAAAAGAAGGTATCATTCTTCATCTTTCTGACTAAGGTTTGGTTTTTTTAAAAAGGATCTTTGTCAACACTGGTGATAGAGGGCTGGGGCTGAGGGCACTCCTACACTGAGGTTAGGAGTACAAATTGCTATAATCTCTCAAAAGCCTGAAAAAAGCACATGCCCTGTGACTCACCAAATCCACTTGTGTAGACTTACGTTAAAGGATGAGGTTATATATGACAATTTGACCAAAAGAACTTTGTCTACCCCTGTGCAGGATAAATTAGGAACAATCTTAATATCCAGTAAGTTAACACAAATGATTATGGTTTGGTAATACCAAATATATGCCTATTAAAGTAAGTACATACATGGAAATTTACATTATGGAAATCTAGCAAAGTGTTAGGAGTGCTGATGAATCTTTCAGATTATGCATGTTTCAGACTTTCTGGAAACAAAAATATTTTAACCTCATCATAAAACCTCCATTAAAGCCAGAAAGAAAAAGAGCCGAATGTCTAAATACCCAATTCTTCTTGTTCATGAAATGTTTGTTGCAGTTTTTTCAAAACAAAGCTGCTAGGTTCTTTTTGCATGTGTGAGCATGTTTTAAAGATTAACTCAGTAATCAGGAAACTAACAGGATGGTAAAGTTAGTTCACCCCTTGGTCTTTTATCATGTCTTTTCCTTTACCCATTTATTTATTTTGGCTGCATTTTCTGCTCATGTATTTTGTTATCTTTTGCTACAAGAGAGAATATGAGGGCTTTCCTGTGTGTTTTGCTTTTTTATTAACTGTGTAGTTTACATACAGTAAAGCTCACTCCTTTGGTAACAAATACATAGTTGTAAATACCACCACAATCAACATAAAAGCAGATTCTGTCACTCAAAATTTCCTCATGCCGCCTTTGTTTTCAACCCCTCCACCTCAAACTCTTGGCAACCACTGATTTTTTTTCCTCCATTTCCATAGTTCTGTCTTTTCCAGAATTTTCATATAAGTGGGATCATACAGTATGTGGCCTTTTTGAGTCTTCTTTCTCTTAGCATAATACATGTGATTCACTCAAGTTGTTGTATGTATTGATAGTTCCCCCCTTTTTACTGCTAAGCAATATTTATTATATAGATGGGCCACAGTTTATGCATTTGCCAGCTGATGAACATTTGCTACTTCCCCATTTCCCAGTTATAAATAAAGATACTATAAACATTTGAGTGCAGTGTGGTTTTTTAGGTACTATATTCAAATTAAAAATTTCATAAAATATTTATAAAATTGGACTTCCCTGGTGGCACAGTGGTTAAGAATCCGCCTGCCAAGTTGGCAGGGGACACGGGATCAAGCCCTGGTCCGGGAAGATCCCACATGCCGCGGAGCAACTAAGCACGTGTGCCACAACTACTGAGCCTGCGCTACTGAGCCTGTGTGCCACAACTACTGAAGCCCGTGCGCCTGGAGCCTGTGCTCCGCAACAAGAGAAGCCACTGCAATGAGAAGCCCACGCACCGCAACGAAGAGTAGCCCCTGCTTGCTGCAACTAGAGAAAGCCCGTGCACAGCAACGAAGACCCAACGCAGGCAAAAATAAAAAATAAAAAATAAAATTATTTACATATATATTTATAAAATATAACCAAAATAAACCCCCCAATAGACTGATGTTTTCCTGAAGAAAACTATGACTTTATCAAGCCTTTGTCAATTTGTATATTCCTTAAAAGGACCACAGCCTTGATTGTTCGAGCAGTAAATAGCGTCATTTGGGAGTGTGAGGGACCAAAACCACACCCAGGGAAGATGAGCTAGAAGGAATATATATCCAGGGATGCGATGGGGCAGAACCACCATTCTAATGCTAAATTGCGTATCTGCAGACTACTTTTTCTGGAGAGAGAATTTAACTTACCTTGTTTAAGCTAGTGTTGTTTGGAGTTTTCTGTCACACACTTATGTAACCCCAGTATAGACTGCCACATTCAATTCAAATTACAGAGTGGCAGGAAGACTCAAATTTCTGTAACTTGCTGTCCTTAAAGCACCAGGAGAGCCACAGCTGGCAGAACAGTACCTTAATAGAAGCTCCTGCAAAGCGAGAAAGCTGTTTGATGTGTTGCCCCTGCTTGCCGATGATGGCGCCGACAGACAGGGCTGGGATGAACAGATGAACAGTCTCTGTTTCTGACTGCTGTTGGAAAAGAAAGACAGGACATACATGCTTACTGGATACAAATCAGGCTGTATCGCTGGCATAGGGATAGGGGCATTTTCATACTGTTAGAAATACGAGGAGAGTTTTAGGAAAAACCACCACAGTAAGTTGGTATGAGTTTACCTAACAGGTCGAGAAGATCTCACATTCATCCTGGAAGTGTTAACATTTAAAACATCACTTTTCTCTACAATTTTTCCTCAAGTTTACAGACTTAAAACAAATTTTGTGCCACTTAATATTGGTCCACCAAATGACACCACCACTCTTACCACACAACAATTCCTAGTGGCAATAACAGCGCCCTCTTCTCCCCGTAAGCTCAGCGTGGAGGCAGAGAGCACGGAGCCCTGAGCGCCACAGACCTCCAGAGGGACCCTGATGCTCAGCGGCAGGAGCCATTCCACTCACTTGTCCCTCCTTAGCAGAAGGCTGTTCCATATGATGTGGTTTACTCACATTATTTGGTAGGAATTTTTTCTAAGTCTTTAGTTTCCTTCCTCTGAAGCAAAGTTGTTTTTTTTTAAATAAACAAAAACACTAGTAATAACAGAAGGCTGGTCTGGTTCTTTAAATAAAAGGAAAACCTTTTGCCAATTTACCAATTATAAACATGGAATGAGAAAAAGGAAAGGCTATCACACAAGACAAAACTAAGAACAATGTCAATAAATCTGAACATGTCCACGACTTGCTTAGAATTACCAAAATCAGTCAGAAAAACTTACACTGACCAAATAACTGTTAACCCTGCCATCAACTAGTTACCTAAATAAAGTGCCAAGCCCAAACAGATTTGATTTTTTGTTTTCAAGCCAGACAGGAAGAATGACAAAAACCCAGTGAAAAGGAAAATAGGAAACTAGAAAAGGACAGGCAGACATGTTTCATGGAGGAAAGTGTATGAAATGAAACAAATTAATGAACGGGTGCCTACTGCAAATAACATGTTCTCATTTGCTTTTTTACTTTAATAACCTTGGATATCTTCCTGTGTCATTCCTATGTCCCTACCTCATTCTATGAACTGTATTCCTTCAGAGGGAGACACAACAGCGGATCGATCTCATCCCTGTTATGTATGTGTATAGTTTTCAATTGTCAACTAACGCATGTAATGCTGCAATCAAATCTTTGTACAAAAAAATTTTGTGCCCTTGTACAAATACCTCTACTGCATAAATTCTTAGCACTACTGAGTCAAAGGGCCTGAACACTTAAAACTGATAAATATTATCGAATTATCATACAGAAAGGTTCTCACTCAGTCCACACAGAATGATGGAATTCCAGTTAAGACATTCATGGAACATTTGAATGCTACCTTTGTGTTTTTTATGAGTAGTGGAAGATGGGTAAAAAGCATGCTGAGGTAAAAACTCAGGCTTAAGAGGAAGATAACTGTGATCAGGGGGCAGGTGTACATAGCAGTCCTTTGTGGTGAGAGCTTGTGAGCTTCCTCTGCGTGAGCTGCTGTGCATTTACACCTCACAACTGATCCAACTGATAGAAACTAAGAGCATTCCCAGTTTAAAGATGAGAAAACCGAGCCAGAGAGATTACTTGCACAGGTCATATAATGACTGGTGTTAGAGCCAAGATTTAAACCTGGGCTTCTCTATCTCCTAAGCCATGTTCACAAAAAATGAGTATATACCCCAATTCCAACAGGTATGGGTGTACTTTGCGATATACATAGAGCTGCAGGAATGACTGTTAAGAAAAATATCCAGTAGAGCTCTCAGGGAAGTGCTCCCTTCCCTGGTTGTATCACTCTTCTCTCCATCTGTGTTGGTTTGACTTCTATGAGTCAAAAAAATTTGTTAATGTGTAGGTGGTAAAAGCTTAAGCCTTTGATCATCAACATGCTGAAAGGGGCATCAGAGACAGTCCATGAACATTTTTATTTTGAAGAATAAGGAAAACTAAAGATTAAGAATGATGTAAAGTACTAAATGTAAAATAGCTAGTGGGAAGCAGCCACATAGCACAGGGAGATCAGCTCGGTGCCTTGTGACCACCTAGAGGGGTGGGATAGGGAGGGTGGGAGGAGATATGGGGATATATGTATATATATAGCTGATTCACTTTGTTATACAGCAGAAACTAACACACCATTGTAAAGCAATTATCCTCCAATAAAGATGTTAAAAAAAAAACAATGATGTAAATAAAGAAGGGCAAAAGGTATGAACTTCCAGTTATAAAATAAGTCCTGGGGATGTAATGTACAGCATGGTGACTACAGTTAATACTGTATCGCACATTTTAAAGTTGCTAAGAGTAGATCTTAAAAGTTCACATCACAGTTAAGAAAGTTTTTGTAACTGTGCGGTGATGGATGTTAACTAACTATACTTACTGTGGTGATCATTTTGCAGTGTATACAAATACTGGATCACCTGAAAATGTTGTACATCAATTATACCTCAATTTAAAAATTTACTAAAAAAGATGAGTTTAATTGAATCACCAAAAAAGAGGACAAGATGCTCTACTAGACCAAGGAAAAGCAATCAACAGGTTTGTCGTCTCACCTGCAATACGTCCATCTTAAGCATGTGTAAGACACTTTTAACTGAAACTTAAGGGTTTCAATGTTTGTTTCCACTATGAGAATAAAATAACCACATCACAGAAAAGTTGTCCAAAAAAAATCCCCAATTCCTTCATCATTCCCTGACAGTTATTTTGCTATATCTGAGGATGCTATTTTAAAGACCTTTAGAAAGTTTGGTTTCCAATTTTTCACCAATTTGTCTAACGCTGCAATCAAATCTTTAAACATAAATCTTGTGCCCTTTTACAAATAATTCTAAGGTTTTATGTAATAAAAATGCTAGATCAGAGGATGAACATTTAAAATTGATATTTCCAAATTCTCATGCTAATTAATTTATCTTAGGGTGAATAAATGTGTAAAAAGACAGGGGGAAGTCATTTTGGTTCGAAACATGCCTTTCACACTTACAAATATTAAGCAGTGTGTGGTTCTAGACCCCATGTCTCATTTCCCACACATAAAAATCATCTGAACTCTGCTCTTCTAAGTCTCTTCCTTTATCTGTAACCACACCCCACCATGTACCTCCTTATTTCCTATACAAGTTAATCTAAAATTCACCTCCAGAAAATATTCTTGACAAAAACCATTGTACATTTTGTTTCTTCAGCATCTGTATAAATAGATGTGCATACTGTATTCTTTACAAATTGGTGTATCTTTGGTATGTTTCGTAGGATGTTGTAACACGCTGCAGGCCTTAATACAGCTGTCAGTCTAATGAAGATTCCCTTGGGGCTCTGTAAGCATTCTTGGAACACACATATCAGAAGAGGTTTTGCCTTCCCACTGAACTCTTGACTGTGGATATTTGTGAAAGAGGCCTATCCGGCACAGCTTGGCCAAGTCAACTTCTACTGCTATTCATCAGTGAAGAACAACCAAATGGAAATACTGAAGAATGAAATAATTTTAAGTCATAAGAACAATGCCTCTCTTTTGAAAGCACTGTACCTCACAGCCTGCTAGGGTGTTACGCAATTACCACATACCATTTATTGCAGAGGGACACTTTAAGGCCTCTCTTATTTTAATAACTGGACAGAAATGAATTAATGCTGACATTGCCCATAAACTGTGCTCAATGTTAGTATCAATTTATTTTGTCATTCTGGTCCTTATATTAAAACTGGTATGTTAATCTGAACCAATTTTTTAAAGTAAAGATAGGATCTAACTATTTTATCTCACTGAGAACATCCATGTAATGTTCTTCCGAATAATAAACTTTTTTTTAGGGGGGTGGGAGGAGTCAGGGGGCTGGCAGTAATAAAGACCTAAGGATCAGACTAAATCTAATGTGTAATTCACCCAGGTCTGCCCCATTGTATTTTGTCATGACTATATAATTATTTGCTTTCTGGGCCATGTTCCAGAAATCTTTTATGCTGCTTACAAAATACACAAAATCTAGAAAGTTAAGACAAAGGAGGTGAAGAAATATGAGCATAGGGACCTCAACAGAAAAGATAAAACCAGAAATGCTGTTATTATACAAATTTGGCTCTAAGCTTCATAGCAGCTAATTAAAGAAAACAATTAGTTACATGATTTACCACATCTTGAGAAAAACTATTTGTTTAGTAAAAACTACTTTTCCTGGGACTGACCCCAGAGAGCAACTTCTGAATGTCCTCAGAGGCCTAATGTAACAGGCATCATCCTCAGAGCAAAAGTCCCGGAGCCTCACAAATGTAGCCTGAGCACGTCTCCGCCTAGAAGATACCGAGGACCATGGCTAAGAGAAAAGCTCACGGGCAGAAAGTGTGTTGTAGTCTCAAAAGTTGAACAAAAGCAAAATCATCTTTCTGATACAGTCATGGATGAGAGGCTATAGATGCTTTTGTTTTACTGATTTTGGGGAGGTGGGGTAGGAGGTAACAAATCCAGTACGGAGATTAAGAGTGAATTTAAAAGTTGAGTGAAGATTTGGAAAAGGAATGGTGGACAGTAGAGAAGGGCTAAAAGGACCAAACTATAATAGAAAGAAGGGGCAAAGACATAAAGAAAGCATCCGTATGCAGACAGAAAAAAGTTCCACACTGGGAGGTTAGAGGGAAGCATGCCAGGAGGCGGTGTCCTGGACTGACAGACCGCGGTGTGTACTATTGGCAATAGCACCTTAATGAAAAGGTGACTCATCAGGTGTCGGAAGCCTGATGAAGACGTTTCTGAACGCCACCCAAATCCCTTTGTTTCAGTTCCATATCCACCAAGCACATCCCTGACCATAAATTTCTTTTCAAGGAAACCTTCTTCTGGGAATATAAGGCACCTCGCATAAACATCCTGTCTACTGGACAGTCATTAAACTGGCCCATTCTTATATGGGATTCAGTGTAGTAAGCCATGTTTTCAGGATTAGAACACCCAGATAAACATAATTTTTACATATAAAACTAAGAAGCCAGAACAATGGGTTATGATAAGTCTCTTTCACCTGTGAATCTAAGACTCTGAGATGAGCTTAAAAAAAAGCGCATCAGCATTACCCTATAGCGTTACACATTCTTTGCATGTAAGTTAATGTTCAGCTGCATTATCCTGAACCCTTCTTCCTAAACTTTCAGAGGTGAAAGATATTCAGGTCACAAGCTGTTTCCCAGTGGATTTCTGCCAGATGCCTATTGGCAAAACTTCCTTTGGACTTCTTGGCAGACCCTACGCTATAGCTTGAAATAACAGAAGAACAAAGCTGCTCAACTGAAAGTTTGCATAACTGGTGAAGGCTGCCAATGAGTAATTCCTAATCATCTATCATGAGGAAATACAAGAATGAGCAAACAGTAAGGTTAAGTGTATTTACTTTGTGGGGAACAGAATCTAAGACATCACAAAGGCACGGCGACATGCATGCCAGCCAACAAGACCAGCCTCCAGGGATCTGGAAGAATGCCAGTGTCTCCCTTTGGCTTGTAAAATACATACTCCTGGGGTTTTTTGTTTTGTTTTGTTTGTTTTGTTTTAATGGATTTTGGGCTGGAACTGAAATTGGGTTTACTCAACTTCATGACCTGAACAGAATGTTTAAGTTAAAAAAAAAAAAAGGCAAAGAAAGTTTCTCCCTATAACTAAGTAACCAAGACCTCTGAGAGATAATAAATATATGTAACGAGTTATTTACTTTGAAGTTGTTTACTAACAAAAGACCTGCACCCACAGTAAGAAATCCTAAAGAGTAGGACTACGAGACTCCATGAGAGTCATTTGATCTAACAATCCCTTTCAAATTATATTTTGTTTCTTAAAGAGCAGTTCAAACTAGGTAAGACCTAAGAAGAAGTGTTCACCTTTCTTGCCTCTACCATAAGCAGCCAAGTTAGCAGTTTTCAGATTACACTATTGTTCTAGAGACTTGGGGAGACTCCGAAGACGCTATCAGAATTACGGAGACAACGGCGCCTGAACTAACGTCTCCCAACCCCAACGCAAGCTGCCAAGACCATCCAGCTATAGATGTTGTTGTGTGCAATGCCAATTCCAGCTCTTACTCTGCTCACTAGCTGCCAAGTGCCTCTTCCCTACTGTTTGAGCATTTCTGAAAGGAGCATTTCCTGTCATTTATAAACTCAAAGTTTGCCAATGAAGTACTGCGTAAGCCAGCTGCTAGGCAGGAAGTAGAAACTTTTGTCTGTTGGAAGAACCAACTCTTTGGCTCTGTGGGAAAAATCAACCTGGCAGGTTCCAGGAAGAAGAGTATGTTTTAGGAGGAGGGATGGGCAAAATTCTGGACTAGCACAGCGACAAGGGATTTATCCAAAGACAGGATGCATCAATTCTACTTTCACGTTACAAAGCAGAAGTGAGAAAACGTGTAGAAAAAAAAATGAAACTCTAAAAGAGGAAGCAATACATGAAAATAGTCTTTGAACCATTTAGTCATCAAAACCTACTCCTTGCCAGGCAATATATATTTAAAGTAAAAGCAGAGATTTGCTGCTAACCTACAGGAATCAAGGATAAAGAGACTATCTTAGTGAGTAACCTGACTCCTCTGTGAGAGCTTCAGCAGAACAGTAAGCTTCTCAGCAGCAGCTGTAAATGCAGTGGAGGAGTATCATAGAGTGCTGAGAGCAAACACCTGCCAACCTTTAATTCTCTAACCCAGTTTTTAAATACAGCCATACCTCAGAGACATTGCAGGTTCCGTTCCAGACCACTGCATTAAAGCGAGTATCACAATAAAGTGAGTGGCACAAATTTTGTTGTTTCCCAGTGCATATAAATTATGTTTATACTGTATACAACTGTCATCTATTAAGTGTGCAGTAGCATTATGTCTAAAAAATGTACATACCTAATTAAAAATAATGCTATTGGGAAAATGGCGCCAATAGATTTGCTCAATGCAGGTTGCTGCAACCTTCAATTTGTAAGAAACAAAATCGAACTCTGTAAAAACTAGTAATGTTTGACCTGAAAGAAGAGTCCTTAGAGATAATTCATTTATCTCGGTTTCTTCACTGCATGGGTAAGAAAAGAAACCCAGAGCGAAGAGGAGACTAACACAAACAGAGCTGGCTCTTCTCTCTTTCCACCCTTCTCCTTTAGCACCAAGGTACAAACACGTCAGCCACTTCACATCACCTTTAGCTGTGGTGCAAAGCTTTATAAAACAAATCATCAATCTATTCACACTTGATATGAAATTCTGATGTCTATCTTTAGATTAATGGGCTTTGTTACATGGTTTTTAGGCCCAAAGAGGTTTGAAGTGGCAGATGAGGGGCAGGGGAAGATGCAAACGTCGCCGACAGCAAAGGCAGAAACACACACACTGCAAGACCACGGCAAAAGCTAAGCACACCTGACAGCCTGGTAGCTTCAAGAACGGGCAAAGGAAATTCTCATTCTCATAGGGATAAAATATGAACAATCTCAGCGATCTGTGTTCTCTGTAGAACTCCAGTCGCATTTTACTCTACATGTATTCTAGGCACTGAGAGAACGGAGTCCCCCACCTTTTCTCCCTGGACATTTCCCTAAATTTGGTGTAGCAGGTACCACTCACAACTTTATGTGATACGAGAGCCAAACAGGAAGGGAGAGATGTAAAAACAAATTCAAGAAGGAAGATCCTAGAATGTTAATTTTATTTCACATGATTGTCTACCTCCGGTTATTATTGTTGATGCAACTGAATTGTGCACTTCTTTCAAAAAAAATTATTGTATACAGTGTCTGCTAGGCTGCATTTATTTTCATACTATCACTGGTCTCCTATTTCTGACCTCAGGAAAAATGCTACTCTTAAAAAGCAAATATAAAAATAAGGATTATTTCTTAATAATCCACCTGTTTACAAAACAAATAAAAGCTTTTTAATGTTTGCACACAAACACACACATGCACAATAGATTTGTGGGCACGACTGCCTGAGCTGTTTAATAAGTAAAAACATTCAAAGTGGAAAACGTGTCTAGTCTTTACTGACCTTTCAAAGCAGTAAACTTTCAGGTGAAGTTCAAGATGAAGGAAGCCTTTTAAAAATCCTTTCCTTCAACATTTAAAAATAACTAACCTCTTTCCCCCTCCTCAAAGTCTCAAACTTTTCTTTTGATATCTGAAAACATACATTGACAACCCTACCACTCAAGAACTTCAAAAGAAGTAACTCACGGGTCTACTCTACAAAGATAAGAAGGTTCTAGTGACAAGAATTGAAAAGCCTGTGCTGGCTCCAAACTGATGAGAGATCACACGGGGACCAGGTTTTACATTAAGATTTTTCCCAATTAGCATTTAATGTCACACTACTCGAGGGCAACAAAGTCTGACTGTGTCCCTTTGACTTCATCCCCCTCAACCATAAAGAAAGCCAAGGCACATTGTCTTACCTCAAACTGTGGGTAAGGAGGAGTCATAGCTGAAGGGGGCCCTGAGGTGGGAGGTGGCATCCCTGAAGTGGGTGGGAACAGACCCAAGGCATTCAGATTTAATCCAGGAATTAAATGTGCTTGAAGCTGCAATGGTAAAAAGGTCCCTTCATTTTACAATTACAAGATCAAGTGTAAGTGAGCATTTATATGTGATAATATCCAGACTGTGACCTCGTTTTATGACTCAAATTTTAGAACAAAGCAGATGTTCCATGTGATAAATACTTGAGTATGTAGGTTATGTCTGTTTATAATTCTTGATATTTTAAAATCCATGTGCCGTCTGCCGCCTCTTTGACCTGAAGCCATGCTAGGTTCCTCAAAGCAGGGAACACAGCTTTCTTGCCTTTACGACCAGCTCACAGCGCTCAGACGTATATGTAATCTGTACACTCTGGGCACACAGTAAATAGAGACTGAAAACCTTGCATTAATTGAAGAAACAAGCAAACAAGATTTGTTCATCGAAGAGCAAACCAGATAGCAGATATTAAGAGATCTTTACGCCATGGAAAAAATTTGGCAGTCATGAGTCTAAAGACCCAAAACAAAATCAAGCCCTTTGGAAATCAGGTCTCATCCCCATGTCTTCTACAACTAAACTTATCTTTGGAATGGATCCAGGAGCCAGAAATGGGATTTTGTTTTGGCTTAATTTGATAAGGGTTAAGGAAATAAGGTGGGGACTACAGAGTTCAGACTTGAGCACACTCAAGTATCTTTTTTAAAGGCCTGTGGGGCTGAATTTACCCCCAGGCGACTCTGAAACATTTGGATGAGCAGTGATAATGTGAAGGAAGGTAGGTAGGCAGCAGTCATGTGGGGGTAAAATGATTAGCATTCCAGGCTCTTCTCACAAAGGTAATATCATTTTTACATTTTCCCTTCTTTTAGGTGTAATGTTTCAGATGACAGGCCCAACTGAGGAACTGTTTTTTAATCATTTACTTGAAAATTCAAGATAGACTTTGGAAACGCTGCATTTTCTGCACCATTCCATCCATTAAGGAATGTCAGCAATGCACTTGCACTACACAGATTGTTTTGTCATTTGAAATTCTTTTATCTCCAAGGTTTATGAGTAACCAAATTTTAAATTTGTATTCATAACAGTAGCTTTTATATGCACTGTATCTATTATAATCCTAATAAGCATGCCATGTAGGCAGTATCTCCATTTTACAGATGAGGAAACTGGTGCTCAGAGAGACCAAATAAGTTGTCCAAGAGAATAGAGATACAGCTAATAAATGGTTGAGCTGGGATTCAAACCCAGTTCACAGACCGCTAAAGCCCACATTCCTGTAATACTATCATCTCCCTCCAACTCACATGGTATGGGAGAGATTAACCTTTTTAAGGGAGGTATTAGCCTTACCTCACAGGTAAGGAAGCTAAGGCTCGAAGTTGGCTAAAATCACAGAGATAGCCAAGCCTGATGTCAAAGTCTGCGTCTTGCCAACTATCCCAGGGCACTCACCGTGGTGCTAAAAATCGATTAGAAACCACATCTAACAATGACACCATTAAAGGAATCAATGTTAATGCAATTGAAAACATCTTTTGATTGTTCATCAAAATAAAGACATTTCCTTCATATTAAAACTAACATTCATGGAAGCAATATCATTTTCATAAGACTCCCTGATTTTCTTCATTATCTCTTCCTCAGCTTTGGCACATGTTTCCACACTGCCTTTAACCGTAATGGTGCGCTCTGGATTGTACAGCGTCAGTTCCTGCAACCTGCAGATTGAAACAGAGGGGAAAGAAAAAGACTGGAAATTATAGGAGGAAGACAGTTGATAATAGTTCAGCCATAGATGGCAATTAAAACCCAACTGTGGAGGCTGGCAATATGTAAAAGTGGGTGGTTAGACATGATGAAAAATGAGTAAGCCCCAAAAGACATGACTCCAAGAATTGTAAAACTGCATGAGAGAAGAAAATACTGCCCCTCCCACCTTCTCAATAAACACCGCTGAATGTACACAGTTCGATTAAGTCCATGTTTTAAATAGAGTGCACTTCTTGACCACTTAAGGTGAACTATTTTCACAATTTAACAGTGAAATGTAAAGAAAATGATCAGAGGAATATACAGTTTTAGTGGAAACCAAGAACCAAATGAACATAACTTTTAATAAGTATGTTCCTAGTCTGCACTGACCAATTCGAGGCATTAACTGGCATTCTCATGCAATTGCATTTTCTGGGTCGCCAAGCAAGGAATAAGCACGGAAATATTCCAAAAGGGCAAGCCAGAATTCACGTGTCTAAACTTATTTTTGATGGTAATTTTAGAATTTAGATTGACGTAGGCTTCAGGAATTAATACAAATCAATCCATTTTGACTAAATTTTAAAAATAGTCCCTCGATGACCATTTAGACAACTAAAAAGTTAGAATGCAACAGCAGTATTCAGAAACTCCCTGCTTGACTCAGCTCCTGTTGAAGTTTCAAAATCCATTCAGGTGACATCTGAGACCACCTAAGCCTGAGCCAGTCAACAGCCTTGAAGGGAAACCAGTGGGAGATACTTACCATGGAAATAAGACTAAATATACGGATGGAAAGGATACAGAATATTGAGACAGCTCCCCTTCATATTCCTAGGGTTAAAATTCTCATTTTCATTACTAACAAAATGTCTCAAGCTAGACTTGAGCCAGATGAATAGGATATTTTTCCTTAACTTCTTCCTAAACTCGCTAAAAATACAGACATCTACACAATGAAGATGATTTGTCTTAGACTACTTAAACAAGTGTATGTCTCATCTCCAGGCTCAACCCACCTCTCCCCTGCCAAGCATTTTCTGTTACAATTTTTAAAATAGTTGCTTCCAGAATAGATTTTAAGATTATTTTCTATTAAAACCCTCCCCTTTCTGAGCATAAAATTCAAGACAGGGTAGGATCATTTGTTATTTTTAAAACTGTGCAGTTTTTCCTTTCTTGCCCACAAAGCACAACTCTCCCACTTCCTTTCCGCCCCCTTCTTTGAAAACTCCTTACTACATGAACATATGCCCCAGTCTTTCTCTACTATTCTTCGACTTTTTGGGGTACTCTGAAGGAAATGAAGGAAAGTCACCCTCAGAAGACAAAGGCCTTTCCATATAATTTCAGAGCACTCATGGCCCTAGGCATGGGGGCCAGCCTCCAAATCCCCACTCTCCAGGGATGGGCAGTCTCCTCCCACACTAACTAGAGCCAACATGTCAACAACAATAGAAAAATGGTAAAGAGTGTGACTTCTGAGGCTATGTTATAAAAGACACTGCCGCTTCCGTCTTGCTCTTTCCTAGATCATTCAGTCTGAGGGAAGAGAGCTGCTGTGTCTTTAAGACACCCAAACAGCCCTGTGGAGAGGCCCAGGAGCTGAGGCCTCACTCCAAGAGCCGGCATCAGCTTCTCAGCAACATCAGGAGATCCCCAACCAGAACCACCCAGTCAAGCTGTTCCTAAATTCCTGACCCACAGAAACTAGGTGAGCAATCAATGCTTACCCTTGTCGTCAGCGGTCCAGTGTTGGGATAATTTGTTACACAGCAATGCATAATACACTGGGTTATATATTCCAACTTTGGGAGTATATGCCAGAAAACCTGACCAAGACTTCAGCTAGGAAATACGAACGTAAAGTATTTAGTGCGTCCTGCCTTTTTAGTGGGAACAGATAATGCTTTCACTATGAGTTAGAAACAGATAGCAGGCGGCAGACTCAGTTTGAGAAATGAAGTGTAAGTATGGTGGTACAGGCCAGCTCCAAGAGCTGTAAAATGCTTAATATATAACCTACAGCTTAGAAACGGTGTGTGAAAGTTTTCTGATTCAAAAGAAAGCAAGCCAGCACTTACGGAGATATTGTGATTTTAGTGTCTGTGTCTTGCTCAATTTTTTTAAGGTTTCTTCCTTCCTTACCAATAAGACGTCCTACAAAGTTATTATGGGCTAAAATCTTCAAGGGAATCTCTTCTGTGCTGTAAAGAAAGAAAGAAACAAATAAAAAGGCCATCAAATCAGGGTAAGTAAGCCTACTGTAGGGTAAAAAGACAACATTCATTCATTAAACATTTACTTCCTACCTACCATATAGGAAGAATTCTGCTAAGTATAGTTTAAAGCTTGCTGACCATTAGCCTACATTCTAGCAATGCATGAATAGAGGGGGTGAAAAAACACTGACAAGTATTTGGATAGGAGTTAATTTTTAAAAGTTTTCTTTTATTCATCTCAGGGAATGTCTTCCAAAAATGGATTCTGTTAGCTCTTTGAAAACACCTTACTCAAACCCATATTCTGAAACCCTGAGTACCAGAACACCACGTACAAATGCAAACCAGTGTGATTTCAGAATAATTTTAAAATACACTCCTGGAGGTAACATGCACAATTTATAGAGGGAAACAGAAGAAACTCAACAGTGGTTACACCTTGGGGGAAGAGTATAAGAGCAGGAAGGGACGGCTTTCACTTTTCATTTTGTACCTTTCTGAATTTCCAAGTCATATATGTAGCATTGTTTGAAAATGTCATTGGGGTTATCTGAATGGTGGGCTTTTTCTTTACTTTTCTCTGTACTAAAAAAGAATTTTAATCTCATAATACAGCAACATATAATATACCTTATAATTAAAATATATGTAATATATTTCAAAGGTCCCTACAAATTAAATGCTAGTCATTAGGTCCCCAAGCTAAGTCCAGCATCTTACTCTGGATCCTACTTTCAGCACACCACTGTGCTGGATGCTACAAGCAGCAGAGAACCCAACTTCTGCTCAAGGCTCCTGTGCAAAAGATACTTAGAGTTTCAACCTGAAACGCCCCAATCAATCTCCAGTTTACCGTAGCACAAGATTAGGGATTTCCTCACCTCCATACTCCCTGCTGCTGCAGGGGAGGCTGGGCAGACATGGACAGAGCTCCAGCGAGCTCCAAGTAAAGGAGTGAGGATTTGGGGTCCCTGCTTTGGGTAAATCCCAGGGATACTTCTTGGACCTTAGGTGAGCTTCCTGTGACACCCAATTGCCTTCTTTTACAGCTAGACGGTTCCCATTACACCACTCACAAGATATCCAAACATGAATGAAAACAAAATATTTAAAAGACTTATGCTTTATAACCAAATCAATAGTGCCAACCCTCTGTCGCTCTTTGGGACAGCATTTCTCTTTCTTTGTTGGCAATTCCCAAGAACTGTGTCACAGAATTCCAAAATAAGACAGTGTAAATATCAGCCTCTTCACGGGGTAATCCTCTTTACTCACAATTTTATATCTTGAGCTTCTTTATGCATAATCTCCAGAATAGACTTACAAGCCGCAGAGGTGCCCTCAGGGGTAGAGAGAATAGTAATTGACTTCTCAGCAGCACCTGCATTCTCTTTACGATGGACATCAATTCTTCCGGTGGGCACAAAGGGAGAGGAAAACAAGAGCTGTAAGCATGTATTCACAATAGAGTCTGTAATTACCAACTTTGAAGTCACAGCACTTCTGGGCAAAGAGTGGATGACTCACTCCCCTCAAAAGCATCAAGTCTTGATAAGCTGTCACCATGGATGAGACCAATTTTAATTCCAGGAGTACTCCCCTCTCTTTGCTCATGCAGGGGCATCTTTTCATTCTGCCCAAGCTGCACGTGCTTAATTTTCCTTTTAGGTGCCACAGGTCAAACATCTCACGTCCGAGAGCCTGGGTTCAAACAAAAGGCTTTCTTCTGCTCTAAAACCAAGGGGGACGGGAACACAAGCCAAGAGGACTGGGGCTGGAATTCCACAAGCCAGGTGGAACTCCTGATTCTATACTGTATGTCCACCGTCCGTCACATGTGGGGATTTCGCTCCTCTGTTTCCTCTGGCAGGGCTCTTTCTACATTTTGCCTCCTTGAGAGAGGAAGGTGCATAACAAATAGTGATGGGATTGGAACCCAGAGAGATGGCAATTCCACTTCAAAGAACAGCAAATGGCCAATAAACACAAAACGATGTTCCACCTCACTGGTCATTAAAACAAGGTGTCATTTTCTTCTAGGCCTGCGAGCACGTTAATGGATGAAATCAAGTGCTGGCAAGAGGATGCGGATCTGGGCACGGCCACCCTTCTGGTGCGGTGCAGAGTACAGAGCAAACCGCCAGGACCTATCAGAGCTGAGCTGCTTATGATCTTTTTTTTTTTTTTTAATTATTATTTATTTTATTTTATTATTTTTGGCTGTGTTGGGTCTTCGTTTCTGTGCGAGGGCTTTCTCTAGTTGTGGCAAGCGGGGGCCACTCTTCATCGTGGTGCGCGGGCCTCTCACTATCGCGGCCTCTCTTGTTGCGGAGCACAAGCTCCAGACGCGCAGGCTCAGTAGTTGTGGCACACGGGCCTAGTTGCTCCGCGGCATGTGGGATCTTCCCAGGCCAGGGCTCGAACCCGTGTCCCCTGCATTAGCAGGCAGATTCTCAACCACTGCGCCACCAGGGAAGCCCCCATGCTTATGATCTTTTGACCTAAGAATCCTACTTCTCGTAACGCCTCCTACAGATGTAGTCTCATACATGGGCCAAGACGGGTGTTTTTCACCCTTTGCAGTATTGACATTTCAGATCAGACTAGTGCTCTGCTGTGGAGGCTGTCTCGTGCATTGTAGGACATTCAGCAGCATCCCTGGCCTCTGCCCACTAGATGCCAGTGGCACCCCCCTCTCATGCAGATGTGACAACCAAAAATGTCTCCAGACATTGCCGAACGTCTGCAGGGGGGACCACTACTGCTTGAAAATCACTAGTGCAGGAATGTTCACTGTAGCACTATTTGTAACAGAAAGAAAGTTGGAATTACCTTTGAAATACCTCTCAGGAAGAAACAGTTAAATAACATTACATCCATACTATACAGCTGTTCGAAAACATGTGGTTAAATTACAGGTGCCAGCATAGTTAGAGGTCCTTGATCTTATGTGAAAGAAAATGCAATACATACCATGGTATGATTTCTCATTTAAAGCTACACATGTTAGTAGCTACAAGGAACGAGTCCTGTAAAGACATATCCTCAACTTAACAATGGTCACCTTGGGGGTTAGATGAAGATTAGCTTTTTGTTTTTATTTTTTTAATGTACATACTTGTACGTTTTGAATTAAATACAAAAATAAGTCTTCTGTTTAAAAAGTACAAGAAAGAAAATCAACTATCAAAAAAAAAAAAAAACTGTGTTCAGGGAAAATTAAGTACTGGTGAGTTCCCTTGGCCACTCAAACACTAGATGAAGAGCTGTGTAACTCGTGGTCATGAGAAGGACCACTTCATCCTGCCAAGAAAATCAAGGCCTGGATTTCATTTTCCTAAATGTCTGATTGAAAACTGAAGATTTATCTCAGAATTAAAACCTGTAACTAAAAATTAGGGCAATGTAGAAGTGAAACAAATAAGGGATATCTAGAAATAACCAATAAAATATCTTAGATAACAGTTCTGATCTCAGGAACCATCTTTGCAGTCACTGGTTTCAATCCCAATCACTGTAAGTATTGTCTCTCTTCTAGTAGGTAACATGTTAATCTCCCTCCTCCCGGTTTATTTCCACCGGCTCACTGTGTTAAGGATTACTAAACTCTGATCCTCTGAGAGAAGGTGATGTTGTTTTACAGATTAGGGTAGCCCTGCAAGGCCATTCCAGAAACAGAAGATCTGATAATGACTAGTTTCAATGGCAAGAGTTAATTAAATCCGCTGGCAGAGCTGCAAGTGAATCATCGGATACAACAAAAATTGCTTCCCTTCCCTCTCCATCCTCCATCTTCCTGCTTAAATAAAACAAACAGTTCAATTTAAATCACAGAAGCTCTTTCCTCCGACAAGGAAATGAGTAGCTTTAAAAGGAACAACTTTAATCTGCCATGTGACAAGGATGGTAAACCATTGAATAATTAGTTTCTGCAGGTAACGGGGAATCAAGGGAAGCAAGAAGCCCTTAAATTTTAGTATTAAAACCAGGCAAATTTAAGATGAAAACTGATTAGGCTATGGTTCAGTTGTCTTCCCCACACTCTACATTATGAAGTCAAAGCCACTGAGTTTGCACAAAGGTAACCAGCACCCAGCAACTCCTGCTTCAAAGCAGGGGAAGGCAGGACCAGATGTCACTCCACAGGGGAGTGGGTACGCAACCACCACTAGACACAGTTCGTTTGTTTCTGCGTGAGAAATGAGTCAGCCAGCTCAAGGCAGGCATGGTGCCTGTGATGAACATGGATAGCATCTTAAGCCTGTTGGAACAAACACGTAGGCAAGGTATACACAGCACAAGGTATAGTCGCACTTTCTGAAAAAGACTCTGCTTAACTCCTTGAACCACACAAAATAATAATTTTTCTTACTAAATTTAAAAAGCAAAATGATCCACAGTCATCTCTGTAGCTGGCCCAGGGGCCATTTCCCTACCCTTTCGTATAGAATGACACAAGAGAGGTTTGTACACACAGCCTTTTCTCCCTAATACACCCACAGTTCTTCAGGAAATATCGCAGCAGCTGTCCCAGAGATGTGCCTGGTAGCAATTTACAGAACTAAGGGTGAGGACAGAGTTCATTACCAAGTTTCTTTGTGTCAAAATCTTCACTATAGCATAACAGGATGGTTACTAAAGCAAAACAATGAATATATAATCACTGGGGCTTCAAAATTGAGAAAGTCCCTTAGATATATTTTAAGGGCATTAAATATAATTCACATATAGTTATTTCACTCATTTGACAAATATGAGACCCACCTACATGTAAGGCAACATGCCCACCACTGGGGCTACAGTGGTAAATAAAAACAAATAGCTCCTGCTTTCTACTCCTAAAAAGTTAGTGCCAAGGTTTGACGGAGAATCTTCTAATTCCTCAAAATCTGCAAATTAAAACTATCAAACAACATCCTAAAGAAACAACCATTCTAACTACATGGCTTAAACACAGGATATCTATGGACCATAGCTGAATGATTCTTCACTGAAGTAAAGCAAGACTGAAAAACTATCTCTGTACTGGACCCAGAAAATTACTTCCAAAAGCACTGAAGGCAGTTATCACTGGAGGTCAGAGTGGAGATGGGAGAGCAGAGAACCTAGAAGCTGCCCTTTTGTTTATCAGGGCCTCCCTCATCAGGAGTGGATTAAGTATCATTTGTTTTCCATTCATGTGTGAAAATTTGAAGTTCCCTTTGAGATTAAGGTTTAGCCCCAGGTTTATATGAAATGAACACTAAGATATCAAATCACGGGAATTCCCTGGTGGCGCAGTGGATAAGAATCCGCCTGCCAATGCAGGGGACATGGGTTCGATCCCTGGTCCGGGAAGATCCCACGTGCCGCAGAGCAACTAAGCCTGTGCGCCACAACTACTGAGCCTGCGCTCTAGAGCCCTCGAGCCACAACTACTGAAGCCTGCGCTCCACACCAAGAGAAGCCACCGCAATGAGAAGCCCGTGCACCGCAGCGAAGAGTAGCCCCCACTCACCGCAACTAGAGAAAGCCCACGTGCAACCCACCGCAGTCATAAATAAATAAACAAATACATTTATTTTATTGATTTATTAAAAATAAAAAGTATATCAAATCACAAAGATTTTCCGGATTCCCAAGTACCATACAAGAAGTGATCATTACCATGTTCAGAAGGACACGAAGTACCAAGACAACCTACTCTGTTTTTAAGATCCAAAGGGGAAAGCATGAAGGCCCCCCACACACTCAGGAATACTCACTTAGACTGGGTCTGTTTGGTAATGTTCCGAATGGTAGCACCTTCTTTTCCTATAATAGCTCCAACGAATTGGGTGGGAACCAGCAGACGTAGAGGCAAGTCGCACGGCTTCTGCTTGGACATGGATCCTGGAGACCCCTGCCGCGATGAGCCCCTCTGCCCAAACCCACGGCGACCTCGGGGCTGCTGCGAGGGGTTCTGCTGGGCAGCCATTTCGTCAGGGATGTAGGCCACTTTCAGTGTGAAGTTCTCCAGCTGGAATCCATTCAGTTTGTCTAAAGCTCTGAAAGTTGACCAGGAGCAGGGGGTGGGAAGAGGAACCGAGCTATAAAACAAACCTTTCAGCAAAGCAATACCCACCTCTTCCACTCAGGATTACTGGCTCTAAAACTTCTGAATAAAGCCACTGAAGAAGTAGCAAACCCAGAACACACATAACACTCCCCCCCCACCCCCGACCTGCACTTTTCCTTTGAAGGACACATAGGAAAGACCAACAAGTTTCCAAAGGGAACATATTTGCCATCTACCAATAAAGTAAAAAAAACACTGTCAAACCCTGACTAGGGAATTCCCTGGTGGTCCAGTGGTTAGGACTTGGCGCTCTCACTGCTGAGAGCCTGAGTTCAATCCCTGGTTGGGGAACTAAGATACCACAAGCCGCATGGTGCGGCCAAAAAAACAAAACAACAAAACACAGAAACAAACAAAAAAACCAACCAACCAACAAACAAGAAAAACAAAAAAAAAACCCCACTCTTGACTAAGCTATTACCCATAAGGTCAGTAACAGCCTATGAGCACCGGCACAGCAAGAGAGGAGTGGGCAGTCCTCATCCTGGCCAGTTTTTCCAAATCAGAATGGAAAGGATGTAACGAATACACGCCTCCCTTACTTCAACCTCTTAAATACAAATATTTAAAACATTTTAAGAATCAAAGGACAAGGACTTCCCTGGTGGTCCAGTGATTAAGACTCCACGCTCCCAGTGCAGGGGGCCGGGTTTAATTCCTGGTCAGGGAACTAGATCCCACATGCTGCAACTAAGACCCGGTGCAGCCAAATAAATAAATATTTAAAAAAAAAAAAAAAAGAAAAAAAGAATCAAAGGACAAAAACCTCTAAGCTACTCAGCGGAGATGGGTAGGATTTAATACTCAGATTAATCAATCACTATCAATTCTCAATACCTATTATGAGCCAATCCCCAAGGGAGTAAGCAGTCCCTACCCTTGTGGAGTTTATGATTTGATTCGGGGCAGAGAGACAAGGGTGGTAGTGAGCCAAAAAAAGCAAATGAAGCTGTTTTCTACCTTACCTATCTAACCATCCATCCATCCAAGCATCCATTCATCTATTTTGAGAGGAGATTTACTTTTGTTTTGTTTTTTTTCATTTTTGAACCTTATCATGGAAAAGTACCCAATCTTAAGCATACATCTCAATGAATTTTCACAAGGTGAACATGCATATCCAGATGGAGAACTAAGACACACCAGTGTCCCAGAAGCCCCACCAACCGGTACCTCCTTCCAGTAACTGCCCCTCCCCTAGGCTTCTCACACCATAGATTAATTTTGCCTGTTTAAATTTCTAAATAAATATATATGAGTAGACATGTAATCTCTCATGTCTGGCATCTTTTACTTACCTTGTTTATAAGAGTCATCCAAACTGTTGTGTTCTAGCTTACCTACATATTCTAAAAGTGAAAAACTCAATAAAAAGTTGACGGACGATAATATCACCAAGGTTTCAAAAGCATACACAGACATAATCCTAATAATACACACTCCCAGAGCACAACAAAATTAAAAAACAGAAGGCCTCACACTCTCTCTAGGTTTACTCAGATTCTTTGCTCAGATGGTGTTCCAGTGGGCCCTGAGTTCAATCCAGGCAGGGACAGAAATACAGGCATGAAATGCTCTCTGTCTAGTTGCTCAGAATGATCATTTCTGGTTCACATACTGCTTTCCTTATCTGGAGATCTTTCCATTTTTGACTTGGATGGAAAGGGTGGCGGGGGGAGATAGTCCCAGCACCAAAAAGGGTACCAAAAGCATGAAACTGCATGGCAGACCCAAGCAACCAGACAAGGCATACCAATGTTCTTAGGACCCAGAATTCTGCCCTTTCTCACTCCAATCCCCTGTTCCATCACTGTCCTATAGTGCCTTGCACACGAATGAACTCTTATTAGAAAAGATCCCAATCATACAGGAAAACAAAGTATCAGGAAATTTCTGTCACCATCACCAACCCTCCAAGACCCTTCCCAGAGTAACTGTTAACTGTGATAACTTCTGCAAACGGACCAGTTCTTTCCATATGTTCACACAGGTGTGTACGTGTTCAGTACCCTCTTTAAAAGCGTAACTGAGATCATGATATACATTGTCTTGTGACTTGCTTTTTTTCCAAATACGTACATCTTGGGATATTTCCATGTGATTTTTGTATCAGAGGGCATTCTTTTCTAATGTATATATAACTGAATCACTTTGCTATACAGCAAAAGTTAACACAACATTGTAAATCAACTATACTTCAATTTTTAAAAAGTAGCTAAAGATGGCATTCTTTTCATAAGCTTCACAGGTGATAGAAGGCACACAGCAAAACTTGTTTTACCGATGCCCTGATACAAGAACCTTAAGTTAACACATTTTTCGTTGCTTCTTCCCTCTCCCCTTTTTTCTTAAGGAATATGTGGATTAAGGGCCCTAAAATATGTTGGCTATTTCTAAAAGAAGACAACAGCTGAGTGATTTTATTAATATCAATGATGTATATTTATTACAGGAAGTTGGAATTACAGAAGTTTCAACCAATTAGATATTCATTCAAAGTAACCTTTTTTTTTTTTTGCCCACGCTGGGCAGCTTGTGGCATCTTAGTTCCCCAGCCAGGGATCGAACCAGTGCCCTCAGCAGTGAAAGCGCAGAGTCCTAACCACTGGACCGCCAAGGAACTCCCCATTCAAAGCAACTTTAAACCTTTTAAAAGCCCAGAAGAAACAGATCATTGAAGGTTCTTTCAGAGACATAAAGAAAGCCAAGCCCAATGTAGGAATCAACTATACCTACAGGCATAAAAGGCAATACAGTCCATAGTAACATCCTTTCCCACTATAAAATTGAGTACTGCCAGCTTCAGAAGAGGGTAAGTAAAGTTTGATTCTGGAATTAAGTCAGTAATGTTATCACAAAAAGTAATTAGCTTCTTTCTTGAGTGAGAGAGGCAGGCAGATAGACGTCCTTCTCTATGGGAATAAACAGAGATAAACATGTAAGTCACCAGATGCTTTTATGTATTCTGGGGCTATCCAGATAAGGTCATGTGTGTCCCAAGAAACAACTCTCTCAAATTGGCATAAACTGTAATTCCAAACTTCACTGTGCTGCTTTAAAAAGATTTCTTGGAGGGGAAAAGAAAAGATTCTCTCACTTGGGAGGTCAGATAGCACAGTGCTCCAGGACCCAGTGCGCAGTCTGGGTCCCAAAGGCTCTAAACTCAGGCTGCTCCTGTCAGAGAGCAGACAGCACACACTGTGTATATCCCACTGCTAACTGCCAAGGAAGCAGGGTTCCCAACCCCTCAGCCCACAGTGCTCCAAACTTGGACACAGCTAGCTGAAGGTACAGGAGTAACTTAACTGCAAGCAATGACTTTCTCATGACTGAAGGTTCCAAGTTTCTGAATTTTAAGTCAACCACTATAACCTTTCTATGCACAAAGCTTAATATTCAGCAATACCATTTGGTGGTCTGCTGAGTTCAGGGGAAACCTTAATAGTATTTTCACCAACCCTACTGTACATGCAAGACGTGTGATCAACAACTGTCATCATAATTACTCAAAACATACACGTTCAGCTCAACAGAACTCAAGGATGTTTATCCCACATGTGTACTACTCAGGATGCTGTTTCTCATCATTACTTGCCTCTACTCTGATGCAATTTTAAGAGTCATTCAGAAGATGGTGAGTAGTTTTGCTAGGTGGTAGCTCTTAATTGCATTGCTAAGTTTATTGGGATAGATCACAGTGTAGGACTGAAAGGGCCTTGAGAGAAATAATAAGTAGTTTATCTCAAGGATGAGAGAGTAAGAAGAACTGAGACCCAGAGAAGTTAAATTTATCCAATGGTACACACATACAGAGCTGAGCAGTGAAAAAGAGACCCAAATTCTAGCCCAGCTTGAAGACTAAGTAGCCATGGAACCCTGGAAAAGTAGTTTTGTTGTTTGGCATTAGCCTAGATTTACGGTCCCTTTCAACTCTAAATTCCATGTCTAAAATCTCTTTTTCTTATTCCTAGACCTCACTGCTGGGTATCTCATAGATCCTAACAAAATGAGGCTTAGCCATTATTGAAAAGTCATACCATTCCATTTTCTCCTTGTACCAAGAATAAGCGGCTGAGACATACAATTCAGCAATAATTACCGAAAGCCTGATAATACCACTGCAGGGATGCACCTTAAGGAAACAGTTATGGACAAAGCCCATATATTTACCTACAAAAGACTTCATTACTAAACTAGTTCTAAAGGCAAAAAAACTGCAAACAACCTAGATGCCCAGTAGAGGACTTGGCTACATAGACTGTGGTAGGGATGAAATACCAGATAGAGATTACTAATAGTATAAATATAGTTAATGCAAAGACAACCTGCACAACTCTATAGAATGATCTTTAGCATTTTAAAAGTTGTAATGCATGGACAAAGTCAAACAAACTTGATGGCAAATTTCACAGTGGTTATCTCTGAATGGCAAAAAGGGCAACAAATTTCTTTGTCTCACTACCTGGTCTGTTGTTTCTTTTTCCAGAATAAATCTTCTATTTACATAATTTTCAAAGCTTAAGGGTAAATATCCTCCCTTTAGCCATCAGCCAAGTTGTTTCAAACACTTCTGTGTGTACCCAATACAAATCTTCAAACTGATATAAAAAGATATGCAATAATAGCTTCAATATATAAACTATATTCCTATTCCCCAACAAAAAAAAACACACACCAGAAATAAGAACCCCCTGGACAACAAGGTCCTACTGTATAGCACAGGGAACTATATTCAATGTCCTGGGATAAACCATAATGGAGAAAAACATAAAAAGGAATATATATATATATATATATATATATATATATATATATAAAAAACTGAGTCACTTTGCTGTACAGCAGAAATTAACACAGCATTGTTAAATCAACTACACTTCAATTTTAAAAAATAAAATAAAATGCCAAATTTATCTTTAGAAAAAGCACCTCAGATAATAAACAGCCCCAACTACAAAAAAAGAAAAGAAATAAGAACCCTAAAAAAAAGAGAACTAAATACCTACTAATTCTGAAGGGTTATTTCTTTGTCACCCATTACAAATCTTCCAATGAACACTGTCTTTGTTATCTGAGCATCCCTGGAAGATGGAAGGAATAGGTATTCCAGAGACCCAAGTCTCTCTTGCTTCCAAGAACAAGAAACACTAAATACATACTCCTGTTTTTTTGTTTTTTCATAAAGTGCTTTGATCTTTTTTTTTAATTCATATTTTTTATTTATTTTTTAAAATTTATTTATTTATGTTTGGCTGCATTGGGTCCTCATTGCTGTGCGTGGACTCTCTCTAGTTGCAGCGAGCAGGGGCTACTCTTCATTGTGGTGGTCTCTCTCGTTGTAGAGCACGGGCTCTAGGTGCGCGGGCTTCAGTAGTTGTGGCTCGCAGGCTCAGTAGTTGTGGCTCGCGGGCTTGTTGCTCTGCGGCATGTGGGATCTTCCCGGACAAGGGCTCGAACCCGTGTCCCCTGTATTGGCAGGTGGACACTTAACCACTGCACCACCAGGGAAGCCCCATACTCCTGGTTTTAATAATTTATTTTTTAAGTTTTCATTATTTTTACTCATGTATTATTTTAGTAAATTAGTAATTTGAGGCTCAAGGTTAAAGCAAATGCATGCATTTCCTAGTAATATTGGCACTGTTAACCTTTGATTTTTTCTTAGCCACAAGGTGGCAGGAATTTCCATGTTAAATTCTTAGAGACATAGCCTTATTGAAGAATCCTCTTAAAAGTGTCATTCATAGAGCTTAAAAAGAGGCTTTTGAACTTGGTCCCTAACTCCTGAGGGTCAGTGGCCAGTCATTATCTGAAATGAAGTATCCTGTACAATAATGGGGTGTTATCAACAGCAGTGAAAAATGTTGGGAAAATGTGTAATAGTTGCTAACTTAGGAACTCTTACCACCTTCCCATTTTACACATAGGGTTGAATTAAGACAGTTTAAGTTGACCAGAGTCACAGCTAGAGAAGTGGCACAGGAAGTCCATTCCATGGAATTGGACTCTGGAATGTATCCTCTTAATCTCCACGCTCTACTCACTCCCGCACAAGCACATCCCAGTTACAGAGATGCCCACGTAACAGATGCTATGGAGAAAAAGAAGTCAGCTGAGAATGTCACCTCAGCCCTTATCACCTAAAGAAGTGAGCTTTGGATGGCTGCAATGGAAAAGGCAAGAAGAAATCATGCCAGGTTAGTTTAGGCAACAGTCTTGCTGGAGCTCAGAGAACAGGCTCTCAGGGTTCAGCAGAGCAAGGCCTGGACGGACCAGCCTTCCCCAGCTCAAGCCAAATCTAGCTGTTCTTTAGGTGCCCAGAAGCAGTGGGTTGAACAAGAATTATTATTTACAGTAAATTATTATTTACTGTAAATTATCAAATTTACATTTGATAAGACCACTGTCTATAAATATGAGCATATATGCATGAATATATTAGTTTCTTGTCAGCCCTCATTTTGTAGCTGAAAAACTGAAGCTCAGAGAGGTCAAGATTACAGTCAGAGCTGCCTGACTTCAGGGTCCATGCTTTCTCCACTACATCGAATGCCTCTCAAATAAAATTAATTCTCCTCAAAGAATGATAATGCACTTCACATCTTTTTAAAAAAACTTACTAGAAAACTTTAATAGTTTTCATAACATTGTACACAAAATTGATTTGTCCATTCTTTAAATCTATTAACTTTCTCTGAATACTCACTTATTTTCTAATTCTCTTTGATCTTTGGAATTCTTGAGGGGGAGACAACCCAGTATTCCTAGAAGGAAACTCAACTTGGACAGGAATTAAATCAGGTGATCCCTCTCCAAATACTTTTCCAGCACTGGAAGGCCCATCCTTGAGGACAGAGACTTTGCCTCTATGCACTGGCAACTTTTGGTCAATAATTGGTACTCAATAAATGTTAATGGGTTGACTGCTAGAATGAAGGACATGATGATTTTTCATTCACTGAAATGCCCAGTTTATTTGTTTAGATTATATAACTGCCTAAACGACAAACTCCTCACAGTCTTTTCGTCCCTCCTTGTGATCAACAGGATCCTGACAATCTCTAACAATCACTACGAAGTGCTTTTAGAATTAAAATGTCTCCACATTCAGCTTGCTGTCACGCTGAGAGTACCTTCAGCAGTCATTCTGCCTTGGCTAGCAGTCTGCCCTTCCCATGCCTGTACTCTTAATGCTTCGGAATTTTTACAGGGGGTTGTGGGTGCTAAATGTCAGCCAGTCCCCATGAAGGCTCACTCCAAACATCTGCAAAGCTATGTGGGTCTGTCTCCAACATGCGCGCTCCCGTACAGCCGTGTAACTGTTAAATTAGACACTTCCCCTCTACCCAGCTAGCCTCACATAAACTGTCAAATAACACAACTGGGACAGGCCTCTGACAATCTCCAAATATCCTTGGGTTTATCATGCTGTCCCTTATCTCCCATCTAACACAGAGTTGGCTCTACCAAGTAATATTTATTACAGTCTTTGTTAAGACTAACACATGTAAATGAATGGAGCGCCTGCGTTCTCACTGCTCACTTTTACCCCCAATCTACTTCAGGTAAAAAATATGAAATTTTCTTGTTATTCCTCTTATATCATGATTGAAGAATAAAGTTTGTAAGAAATCAGTTTGTTTTACAACATATACCACAACTTCTATAATGTCCTCACATAAACTGTTAACATTTTTAAAATAAATGAACAATACAAACAGAAGGAAAAAATGAGTATTTTAAGATATATTAAGAGCCTCCACAGACATGGAGATCAGACTTGTGGTTGCCAAGGGGGGTGGGGGGGAGGGAGAGGGATGAACTGGGAATTTGGGGTTGGGAGATGCAAACTATTACATTTAGAATGGATAAACAGCAAGGTCCTACTGTATAGCACAGGGAACTATATCCAATCTCCTGGGATAAACCATAATGGAAAAGAATATTTAAAAAAGAATGTAGATATATGTAAAACTGAGTCACTCTGCTGTACAGCAGAGGTGGTACAACATTGTAAATCAACTATACTTCAATTTAAAAAAATCAGAAAAAATATATTAAGTCTCATATTAAAACATTAAAAGTGAATCTCGCGTCTTGCTCCTGAGAAAGAAAAGTGAAATTAACATAATTAGATACTACTTTTCACCCACTTGATGGGCAGAGTTTGATAAAGCCCTGTGTTAGGGAGAATTAAGGAGAAATGGACTCTCTCACAGTGCTGATGGGAATTTAAACTAGTTCAAGCTTTAGGAAGGATAACTCATCAATATCCAACAAAATTTTTAAAATGCACATCCATCTTGACTCAGCAAATCTACTTCTAGGAATTTAACCTATGGCTCTACTCGCACACTTGCAAAATGACTGCAAAAAGGATTCAATACATCATTGTTGATAACTGCAAGAGAACTAAAAATCCAATTTGGGAATAAGTCATTCCATATCCATACAATCAAATTCTATGCAACTATAAGAGATATATTTACATGTATAAAACACTCAAATGTTATGGTATCATTTGGGTAAAAAGGAGGAAGAATACACACACGTACTGTTCTTCCACATGTTTATCTCCAAGGAAGGGAACAAGGTAGGTGGGAACAACACTGGGAGGAAGATTTGCACTACATACATCTTTAGACCTTTAAAATTCTGAACCATGTGAATATTACCAATTTAAAAAATAAAGTTCCACTTGTGTTATGCAAATTTCCATCTCTATCCCACCCCTATCTTTCTTTTCATAGTCCCTCCATGCGTGGGTGCTGCCTTTGGTAACCTGGCTCTCTTCCCACTCTTGCTGCTGGTTTCGTCTTTCCCCTTTAGGGCTCAGGGTCAGCCAGCATGGTCCTTTCTTTTCCCACACAGAGCACAGACAGTCTGTTCCTGCCTGCACTTTAGCTGGCGGTGGTCAAAATTTCCATGGTCTGCTGACACTCAGCACTGCTGGGCACCTTGCATGCCATCCCTCCATGTTTGTGTTCTGAGCAGATCAGTCAAAAGCAGTATTTGTGGGATCCTCATTTCCTCTCTCTAGTGGTCAGTCAGTTCACTAGATTATTCCCAAGCCTACAGAATTATCTTTTCCTAGGGAAGATTTTTTTGATCTGTGAAACTTTGCCTATTGCATCGGAATATATTTTTTCCACCAAATTACATTAATCCCACTTCTGCACACTCCTAAATGACAACAGTAATGAGAAAAATCAGCGAACAAGAAAACTTAACATTTAACACTGTTGTTAGTTTAACACATGATAAACTTACCAGCTTTGGGCCAAACAGCAACCATATATGTTATCATAACCAATAATAAGGAAAAAAAGTCTTTAATGTAATTTGGCAATGATACCCAGGCCCAGAGCTTTTTGCAAACAGGATGCAATTCAGCTTCATACTATGTCACTATATTCTTGGCATTAAAGATACACTGAAAATGTAATAAAAACTTTAACCAATGTAGGTTCTTATTAGACATTCAAACTTAAAAAGAATTGCAAGGTCAAACTTTGCAAAATAAAGTTTATGTCTGCTACCCACCAGCCCAAAATATAAGTACTATATTTAACCTAGTTATTACACAGAGATTAAAAGTTTCAAACTGCTTACTGTCTAGCTTGCTCCTTACTGGAATAGGTTACATTAACGACTGCAGTTTCCGAGTCAGTGTTCACTAGAGGAAGAAAAAAAATGAAGAGGAAAAAAAAGGTTAGTTTTCTTTCTTCTTTCTTCCTTTTACAAATTTGAAAGCAATTGAGAAGACATGTACCTTGCTCACAGCTTTCCACCACTCCATACTGGACTAGTAAACTATCCAGCACCTAGCAGGAGGGGGAGAGAAAATGACAAATTTTCAATTTCCCACGTTATTAACAAGGGCAGGAATAGGTTTTAAAATCACAAAGGAATTGTGATGGAAATGAGTCCCCCGCCCCCCAAAAAAAAATAACTGGGGTTTGGGACTACAGAAGTGAGGGAAGGGCCCCATAGGGAGCATACGGTGGGTTTTTCTCTTCTGCCTCTCCCGAGGTCCCTGACGTGGAGCGGATTTAACCAAGAAGTATAGGGGCTCAGCAAAATATTCAAAGCTACAGCTGCTGGTCCCTGAGGCTGGAGGACAAGCAAGCATGTAATTCTCATACACACACCACCAACACATCATCACACTTCCTCCTTGTATAGCAAGTCACAAGACAAGGGCCCACGTTAAGTTTTGTCTTTAAGCTGTTCCTTTTCAAAGAACTTCCTTTTACAGCTGGAACAGATGTATCAAAACACACTACTCTCAAGGCAGGCTAGCAAAATGAAGAAAGATATTCTGCCTGGAGTCTTGAACTAAAGACTAATCTAAGTGGTTTATCAATTCTTGGACAGTAGAAAGTATAAAAAGAAGTGAGTCTGTGCTGTCAGTCTTCTAAGCCTACACTGAGTTGGAAAAAGTACAGTTGGAAACTATCTTTCCCGTAGCTGCATTATTGCACATGCATGTTATTCTAATGAAAGGCTGTTAAAACAGCAACTGAATTTTATTATAGTATAAACTGCAGGTGTACATCTCATCCGTATAAACCAAATTCAACTATCATTCGCTTCCAAGAACTGTAACAGGTTTTTCTTGAAAAGTAAAACAAAATAAACTTCTATTAATTTATAGTGAACCATTTACTCATCAATTTAATTGCAAAATTTGAAGGACAGTCCCTTGAGAATGTTTTCCGGCCCCCAGGACACAGTAAACCATTAAGAAACTCACTAAATAAGTTCTTATGGTAATTTCCTGCTAAACTTAAAGCAAATTCTTCTAAAGCAATGTTTATCTTATGTGGTACCTTTCAGGCTTTTATTTTGTCTGCTGAGTCCAGACTGAAATCTATAGCAAGGTTTGTCTGGAGATGAACTTTTTATTTATTTATTTTTTCCATTTTAAATAAGGTTAGCACCTATTTCTGAATGGAATGGTTAGTATTTTCATAGGTAAGTTTTGACATGGGGAATTTCCTGTGGGTGAGGTCTAGAAGCACACTGATCTTTGTCTCAAATTATAGCTACTGCTTAAATCATAAAGCTTAATTTTTTACTTTTAATTCAGAACACTTAACTGACTACATAAAATTTCATTTGTGTGTCTCAGCCATTAGAATGCATGCTCAGCATGAACAGCAAGTTTTTGTTCACTGTACTAGCCCCAGCACCTAAAATATACAGGCAGAAAAAGACATTCAAATAGTTCATAAATGAAGTGAAGCATTCTCAGGAGGAAATACTAGTATAGCTTATTAGGAACAGTACTGTTTATAACAGTGCTCACCTGTTTTAGAGGTAAGTCTGCCGTGCATGTAATGTTGATAAGAGACCTAATTTATAAAGGCCAAAAAATAGGAAACCTTTCACAATGCCATGCAAATAGATAGTACGCAACATGTAATGCCTTTAAAAAAATTTAAACAGCAATCTACTTATATTTTTAAAACAAAAAAAATTTTTAATTCCAATAAATGTTTTCTGTGTAAATTTAAAAATTCTAACAAGGTATTCATTCCAACTTAAATAATTAAAGCAGCAGAAAAGGTACATCTACCATTTAAAATTTAGCTTTTTAATGAAAGCCACTCCAATAGTAGAGCTTTATGAAATTTGGGTACCTTGAGGGGCAGGGGTACGGAGGCAGCTAGAGATGGTGGAGGAGGCGTGTAGGAAGTAGAGGGTAAGTGCCAATTTAATAGATGTTAATTTAAATAAACATCATTCTTAATTCTTCCTAAAAGCAATTTGTTCACTAAATACGTTAGTCTCCACGTAGCTTACCTTACACTACATTAACTTTTACTACTACAGAGAAAACACTACAAAAGTTAAATACCCATGATTTATAAACAATGTTGACTAAACCTACAATAATGTTAATGAAACTAATGCCTCCAGAAGGCCCACTGGCAAAGTGATATATGAATTATATATACATTGATATATGTATACACACAAATAGACACATATATTTATATGTGAATATATATACACACACAGACACAATTAATACAAGTAAATTTTTAACTTGAAAAAAACTGAGGAAATGTCCGTCAAATTTTTCACTGCATATATTATATATAAAGTTTAGTATGTTCAAAACAAAATTGCTTGTAAGAGTTAAACATTCTAAGTAATAATAAATGCTATTGATTGTCAACTGTCCCATGCGTAAAATCTCTAGAAATTAGAAACTACAGTCCTATCCACTAAAAATGGTAATTTTATTGTATGTAAATTAGCGTCCCCATTTCCACAGCACCTTAGCTGACCTAATCCTCGAGATGAAAGCAATGTCATGTTATAATCTCTTCACCGATCTTTATTCTCCCACTAGACTAGTGATTATTAACCATAGTGATGTGATTATTTGTCAGGTGTGTCACAAGTAACTTATTCCTAACAGTTATACTGACTTCATACTCCAGATAATTTATATGTGTATGATCATAGGCTCCAATCCTCCTTATTGGACGTATCTGTTTTAGAAGATGATGGGACAGTGTTGGTCATTACAGTCCAGGCACCCCCTTCAGTGTGGCTCCTCCACACAGGGCTGCACTCGCTTCTAAACTTCGTAAGGGAAGGGACCATGTCTTAGTTACCTGTGAGCCAAACACTGAGGAACAAAAAAAGGTAAGGGAGGGGTTAAAAAGAAGCCACAGAATAGTTTTGGTCCTAAGAGCAAAGGAAACAAATTCCAGGTTCATTTAAAAGTCAATACTGATATAAACAAGTAGGAATTTATCACAAATTCATATAAAAAAGATGCAGACGTGGAAAGTCACAAGCATTCTAAAAACCAGTAAAATTAAAATTAAAAGCAGGATATTTAACACTCTCTTGCCCCAGCACACCTTTCACTCACGCGCACACACACACATACACACAGACCAATAATCTCCTGAACACCAAAACCAGACTCAGACTTTGAGGAGGGGTTACAAGAAAGAAGTCATTCTGCCTATTCCTCATTTCAGCAGGAGCAGGAGAAAAGCCATCGGAGATGAAGGGAGCTTCCTTCAAATACAGCTCAACACATTATACAGAAACAGGAACCAGTTGTTGCCAGATATGGATAAAATCATCCCGGGAGCTTTGTTCTTTTACATCTATCTATAGAAGACCAGCTACATTAATAAACAAAGAACAATTCTATACTGCACATCCCAATAGCATTTCTAATAAATAATGGTACAAATTTCAAATACAAAGTAGTTTTTAGAAATATCTACCTTAATGTAGATTGTTATACAATGTTACCATTATAATTGGATAACATTCAAACCATTCCCTCTGAAAAGGACTTTCAACTCAAGGAGGTCAACATACACAGACCAGGTCCCTGACAACCTCACAAGCCATGTTGCACATCATCTTCATCACTGATAAAACCCAGAGGGAGGGAATTCCCTGGCAGTCCAGTGGTTAGGACTCCACACTTTCACTGCCGGGGCCCTGGTTCAATCCCTGGTTGGGGAACACAAATCCCACAAGCCGCACAGTATGGCCAAAAAAAAGAAAAAAGAAAAAAAAAAAAAAAACACCCAGAGGGAATCTCAGCCTCCAGTGTAACACACAGACCTTCCAGACCTCACAACTTTCTAGTCATCCTCAACTTTCACAAGTTACATCCTCTAACATGGGGAGGAGACTATAATTTAGGATTCCATAAAATTATGTGATCAGAGCGACCAAGAGAGAGAACAGTCCAAGCTACCATCCACTCACACACACCTCAAAGTCACAGAGAAAGATGAACACCAGAAGGGACCCTATTCAGGCAATGCTTGAGACCTGACACCTGTGCCCAAGCCCAATATTGAGTCCCTTTCTCCTCTGCTACTGCGTTTTACTGTAAGAGGCAACACCATCTACAGTTATGTACACCAGGAACGTTGCATTCAACCTTGTTAACTGCACCTGCATCTCCCTCAAGCTCATCAATAAAAGTCCACCTACATATGCTACCTCCTACCTATTGCTCTGGGCCTGCCAGCTGCTTTTTCTTCTGCCACCACCCTAGAGCAAGCCTCCAGCATCTCTCTCTGGACTACGGCAACATGCTCCTAAGTTGTCTCCCATATTCATTTTGTTTCTAATTGTTCTCATAACAGACCGGCATCATCCAGGGTCACGGCCACTGGCTACATGTGGCTATTACGCACTTTAAATGTGGCTAATCCACACCTGAGATGTGCTTAAGTGTAAAACAAACTGCAGACTTTGAATACTTAGTACAAAAAATATAAAATCTCAATTTTAAAAATATTGATCACACATTAAAATTGTAATATCTTAGATATACTGCATTAAATAAAATATTATCAAAATTAATTTTCACTTGTTTTCTCTCTTGCTTTTTTAACATGGCTTCTAGAAAATTTTAAACTATCCAGTAGAAAGCCTGAATTAGCTTTCTATTGGATAGTATTGGGCTAGACGGATTTTTAAAAGCTGAGCTAATCAACTCATACCCTACTGTAAACTCTAAGAACTTCCCTTTGTATTTGGGATAGGATCCAAAGTCCCTAAAGACGACCTCCCTGGTGGTCCAGTGGTTAAGATCCCTGCAGGTTCGATCCCTGGTCAGGGAACTAGGATCCCACATGCCACATGGCGTGGCCAAAAAAAAAAAAAAACAAAAAGCGAAGTCCCTAATGAGGGCCCTGAAGGCCCCGTGTGACCTGCCCATCATCTAATGGCACTCCCTCCTCTCCAACAACACTGGCCTTTTTTTAGTAATAAATTATGAGTGATAACATTTGAGTGCTTTCTAGTAGCAGCACTGTCCCAAATGTTTAATCTGTTTTAACTCAGTTAATCCACACAAATCCCATGAAGTAACATCCTATTTTATAGATGGGTAAGTTATGACATGGGGAAGTTAAACAGTATTTCAACTTGGATAGATAGTTAAGTGATGGAGAAATGATTTAAACCCCAGCTGTCAGATTCCGGAGCTCACACTCTTAACCACTTGGTCAAGTAAGCTACCGCATTTCCCCACACAATTAGAATAAAATATAATGGTACAGACTGAAAGCAATTTAACCCTTACTTTGCTGCAAGATCAAAATCATCCTTTGGTAGGCAAAGAACTTTATCAACTCCCAGGGTCAATAAACTTCCCCACCCATGTTCCAAGTGCTCAACAGTTTATTTTTATGTACCTCAATCAGATGAAGATATTAACCAGCAGTAACTTGTTCTATATTTTACTAAGAGAAATACTGGTTAAAAAAAAAAAAAACACTCTAAATAACGCAAAGTTAGGGTCCCTTCTGACTACGTAGTAACTTCCCTACCAGTTACTCCACCAAGTGCTAAAAGAAACCACCGTCAGTTTGGTGGGTCCCTCCACATGTTTTTAGAAGTATGTGTGTCACATGAAAAAATGCTTAGGGACTTCCCTGGTGGCGCAGTGGTTAGGAACCCGCCTGCCAATGCAGGGGACATGGGTTCGAGCCCTGGTCCAGGAAGATCCCACATGTCGCGGAGCAACTAAGCCCGTGCACCACAACTACCGAGCCTGCGCTCTGGAGCCCGCACGCCACAACTACTGAAGCCTGCGTGTCTAGAGCCCGTGCTCCGCAACAAGAGAAGCCACCTCAATGAGAAGCCCACGTGCGGCAACGAAGAGTAGCCCCTGCTTCGCCGCAACTAGAGAAAGCCCGTGCGCAGCAACAAAGACCCAACGCAGCCAAAAATAAATTAATTAATTTAAAAAAAAAAAGAAAGAAAAGATGCTTAAAACCATAAGTCATTAAGGAAATGCAAATCAAAATCACAATAAGATACCACTTCATACCCACTAGAATGGCTATAATTAAAAAAACAACAATGAAAATAAAATGTCTTGGCAAGCATGTAGAAAAATTAGAACTTTCATACATTGCTGGGAGGAATGTAAAATAGTGCAGCCTCTATGGAAAACAGTATGGCAGTTCCTCAAAAAATAATAATAAAAAATAGAATTACCATATGATCCAACAATTCCACTTCTGGGTACCTACCCAGAAGAACTGCAAGCAGGGACTCAGAGATATTTGTACACCTATGTTCATAGCAACATTATTCACAATCACCAAAAGGTAGAAGCAATCCAAGTGGATAAATAAAATGTGGCAGGGGTTACCACTTCCAACAGCTACAAATTACTAGAGGAAAGGGGGAAGACACGAGTTCAAAAGCCTGAGGATGATTCCAACATAATTCTGGGTAAAGGCACTAACTAAGAAGTGACTTATCTACCTTTTTCAACCCAAGGCAAAAAGAGCACGCTGGAATAAAAAGTTGCCCATATCTTCTCTTTCCCTCAATCTCTGCCTCCATCCTCATTAAGATAAGTATCAGAAGTCCAATTTCCCAGTAATTTCCTTAAGCTTCTAGGTGCTTGCTTGCATGAACGCTCTCTAGGCCCTAGGAAGGACCCTGGCAATAGATCATACAGTTAATTTTTCTTAAACTTGCAAAAGGAATATATATGGTGATTAAAATAAACACAACAGACCACTGTCTATTTCCACCTGGAATTCACCTCTGTCACGTATCCCCTCGTGGAGTGTGCTGGAATAGAAGCAAGCCCTTGGGGGATCCAGTTAGAGGGAGCTGGTTGGACAGACACTGAGTTTGAGACTAACAGGACAGCCTAAGATTCACAATCATACAGCTTATGGTTAAATTAAAATTGTTAGCTTCCAGAAAAACTCCTACCACCCTATGCCACCTCACCAGACATCTGACCCAAAGTGTGCAGGGCTAGAGGGTGTGGACCATGTGCATCACAAACGCACCTACAGCCCCCTTCCTTAGACCTATGTAGTAAGTGGAGGAGAAACCAGGTGTGGGGGTATATGAAACGAGAAACTAGCCAGTAGAGAAATTTTCCAAGCATCAAGAATGTAAAACTGTAAGCAGAGAATTAGGTTCCCATTTTGTCTGTTCAAAATGGAAGGCCTCCAGACACTATCAAACTCTTAGAGGAAAACATAGGCAGAACACTGTATGACATAAGTCACAGCAAGATCCTTTTTGATCCAGGTCCTAGAGAAATGGAAATAAAAACACAAATAAACAAATGGGACCTAATGAAACTTAAAAGCTTTTGCACAGCAAAGGAAACCATAAACAAGACCAAAAGACAACCCTCAGAATGGGAGAAAATATTTGCAAATGAAGCAACGGACAAAGGATTAATCTCCAAGATTTACAAGCAGCTCATGCAGCTCAATAACAAAAAAACAAACAACCCAATCCAAAAATGGGCAGAAGACCTAAATAGACATTTCTCCAAAGAAGAGATACAGATTGCCAACAGACACATGAAAGAATGCTCAACATCATTAATCATTAGAGAAATGCAAATCAAAACTACAATGAGGTATCATCTCACACCGGTCAGAATGGCCATCATCAAAAAATCTAGAAACAATAAATGCTGGAGAGGGTGTGGAGAAAAGGGAACACTCTTGCACTGTTGGTGGGAATGTAAATTGATACAGCCACTATGGAGAACAGTATGGAGGTTCCTTAAAAAACTAAAAATAGAACTACCATATGACCCAGCGATCCCACTACTGGGCATATACCCTGAGAAAACCATAATTCAGAAAGAGTCATGTACCAAAATATTCATTGCAGCTCTGTTTACAATAGCCAGGACATGGAAGCAACCTAGGTGTCCATCATCGGATGAATGGATAAAGAAGATGTGGCACATATATACAATGGAATATTACTCAGCCATAAAAAGAAATGAAATGGAGGTGTTTGTAATGAGGTGGATGGAGTTAGAGCCTGTCATACAGAGTGAAGTAAGTCAGAAAGAGAAAAACAAATACAGTATGCTAACACATATATATGGAATCTAAGGGAAAAAAAAAAAAAAAAAAAGAGGTCATGAAGAACCTAGTGGCAAGATGGGAATAAAGACACAGACCTACTAGAGAATGGACTTGAGGATATGGGGAGGGGGAGGGGTGAGATGTGACAGGGTGAGAGAGTGTCATGGACATATATACACTACCAAATGTAAAATAGATAACTAGTGGGAAGCAGCCGCATAGCACAGGGAGATCAGCTCGGTGCTTTGTGACCACCTAGAGGGGTGGGATAGGGAGGGTGGGAGGGAGGGAGATGCAAGAGGGAAGAGATATGGCAACATATGTATATGTGTAACTGATTCACTTTGTTGTAAAGCAGAAGCTAGCACACCATTGTAAAGCAATTATACTTCAATAAAGATGTTTAAAAAAAAAAAAAAAAAAAAAAAATGGAAGGCCTCTCCTGTAGGAATACAGTACATGGTGCATTTTACGTTTAAAAAAAAGGAAAAAAATTTTTTTTTCTTATTTCGTGGGGATGAGTACAATAAAACTTTTCAGAATTCCTGTCGGGGGGAAAAAAAGAAGTGACTTGTCTAAATGAGGTGAAAAATATCCAAAACTGTAGTGGCCTCCAAAAGTGGTAGCAGACCATCCCACTGCCCCCATTAAAGCTTATTTAAAAATAAAAGACAACAGCGTCTGGAGAAGAAAAATAAAGAAAGGGGTTGGTTCCAAAGTAAATACTGATAAAAATATTTGCCCATAAGAACTAGTCCTTCAGATGTGCAGCAGTTATTCTACTGGGCTCCATGGGGCCTTATAATAAAATATCTGGAACTGATGAATGGGTAAACAATATGTGGTATACTCATACACTGGAATATCATCAAGCCATAAAAAGAAATGAAGTACATACTACAACATAGATGCACCTTGAGAATATTATGCTAAGTGAAAGAGGTCACGTACTGTATAATTTCATTTACATGAAATATCCACAATAGGTGAATCCATAGAGACAGAGAGATTAATGGTTGCCAGCAGCTGGGAAGAGGGTGGAAGGGAGGAAGGGCAGTGACTGTTAATGCTGTGAGTTTACTCTTCGGGATAATAAAAGTGTTCCAGAATTAGTGGTGATTCCTAACCTTGTGAATACACTAAAAAACGTTGAATTGTATGCTTCAAAGAGGTGAATTTTATGGTATGTCAATTATAGCTCAAACTTCCAATAAAGAAGAAAATGTTTAAGACATAACAGGATATAAACTTAGACATGAGCCAACCTTGTAGAAAAGCGCCTATCATACTAGACTGAACTGAGAGTCTAACATTACAATGTAACCATTGGGAGAAAGGTTTTTTCTTCTTTCCTTGTGACTTTCTAAATTTTCTACAATGCCCATGTAATTTTGCAATCAGGAAAAAAAAAATGAGATCATTAAATTGGATTATATTGGCCTTTACATTGTTTTCCAAAAAGGTAATGCCAAGAAATGAGTGTTGGGAATTCCCTGGTGGTGCAGTGGTTAGGACTCCATGCTTCCACTACAGGGGGCACGGGTTTTATCCCTGGTTGAGGAACTAAGATCCCGCACGCTGTGCGGTACGGCCAAAAAAAACATAAAAGAAATGAGTGTTCTCCTCTCCTATTCTTAAGGCTCTCACTGGACAGTGCTGGAGTAACAATTAAACCAAAAATTAGTTAATTCCTTAATAACCATCTTTAAAATGGAACATATTTTTGGTTCAACTGAACAAATGGCAAAGCCAAACGCATGAATTATTTGGGGACTGGGCAGAGGAAGGAAAGATTCTAACCACACCAACCCACTGTAGCAGCCCTGAACCAATAGTGCTAAGACAAGGTCAGGGTGCTAGAAGAGAATGGCCTAGGGACAAAAGTCAAGTGAAATCCCTTCCCTCCACTGCTACGTGTTTCCTGTGACAGACATGCATGTCATAAGTTTAGTTGCTTTTGAACAGTGGTGTGGACAAGTCATCAGAGCGTTGTCAAACTAGTGACAAAAGCAGCCCATACAAATGTCCTTGACATTTCTCCATTCTGAAATGCATTGGTCAGGTGGGGCAGGAGGATCCACCAGGGTGTCCTCACACCCATTGCTCTCAGTCTCTGGTAGTGTGTGTTCAAAATCAAGGCTTTACTTGGAGCCCAGCTATGTATTTGCTATATTTAAAAACTGCTAATTAAGCCCTTGAGTATTGCTTTTGGCACCAAATTCTACTGCACAAGCTCTTCATCCAGATCCCATGCCTCAGACTGTAACATGATCCTGCTTCATGCTGTTTAGAAAAGATCTGAGCACCAACTTGGAATAGCACCTATTACTGATAAATTGGGACTGGAAGTAGACATGCTCAAGTAATAGTAAAGGTTTTAATAAGTAGCAAAGGTCCATCAGTAAACAAGAAGTTATACTTAGAGGAAGACAATTTAGCTAACTGCAAACTTTTCAGGAAATCAAGTCTATAAAATAGCAAGCTCACCTCTTAGAGGCTCTCTTTTAGTCACCAACCAAGTTTACCTCGGGTTTTTAAAAGATCTTGGGGGTCCGGGGCGGGGGGGGCGGGGAGGGGGTCCTCAATTTTCTGATCTTCAAACTGCTCCTCCCTGCTTCCTTCTTCAACTGCAGAGATTCCCAGAGTCCTGTCTACAACTCACCACGCCCAGCACATACTTGGTTTGGAAACTGTATGCTCTGCGGCTTCTCCTCGGTCGCTTCAAAACATACCTCCACGTACTTGCTGCCCACATGGCAACTCCGCGTCTCTGTTACTGCTCAGTGAATCGAAGTCTTATATGGGTGTATTTTAGAAGCAAAACCATGGTCAGCTCTCCACATCCCAGTAGCAGGGGGTGCTAAAAATTCGAGCACCAATTTCTAAGATGGGTTGGAAGATTCATAACCTGGTGATTTCCTCAAATACAGAAAAGCTATTTCAAAATTCATATTCAGCCATGAATACAACAAACATAGCCGCTACACTATGTGAATTTTAAATTTAAAATCCTTGAACTTCCCCATGTCTCTTAGGGGGAAAAAATCCAGGCAATTTAATATGGTTCAAAACATTATCATGTATTGCTCTCCAACCTCATCTCTCATCTAATCCCAACTAATTCCTTAATAACCATCTTTAAAATGGCATTTTGGTTCTTGTTATCCTCTAGAATGCAACCCCTGATCACTCCCAGTCTTGGTTAACCCCCTGTGCTGGGTTGAAGAGTGTCTTTTAAAAATTCATGTCCACCAGTACCTGTGAATGGGCTCTAATCCAATGACTGGCACCCTTTTAATAAGAGGAAAAACTGGACACACAGACACACAGGGGGAGCACCACATGACCACCTAGGTAGAGACTGGAATGATGCAACTACAAGCCAAGGAATACCCATGATTGCTGGCAACCACCAGGAGCTAGGAGAGAGGCTCACCAGCACCTTGATTTCAGACTGCTACCCTCCAGAATTGTGAGAGATCACATTTCTGTTGTTTTAATCCTCCCAGTTTGTGGGAATTCAATACGGCAGCTTCATGAAACAAATACACTCCCCATCCTCCACAGTAAACACCTTGTACTTAACTCTGGGTCTTGTCTTTACTATAATAGGCCATTTATCTGTCCACGTTGGAATTAGACTCTACCTCAGTGCTCTATCTTGACTAGGACTTAGCACACAATTACAGACTTTGGAAATCCAACACGGCAACAGAGAACCCATGTCACTGGCAGCTCTATGTACACACAATAACTAACCTTCAAATATTCTTTCAATTCTTCACATAACATTAGCACATTTAATCATCCAGACAACCGTCAAAAGTAGACAATAACCCTGTTTTCAAGATGCAAAAACTGAGATTCTAAGAGGAAAGGCCACATGCCCAGTCAGAGAGCAAAGACATGTGGAGTCAGGATTTGGAACCCCCCGCAACTCTAAAGCCAGTGCTCATTACATCACACCATCCATTTCTCAGAAGGCCACCATCTCGAATGGAACATGCTTCTTCAAAAGCTTTTCACACCAACCTGAAGGGAAGAAAATTGATAAATGTAGAAGCTGGCGGACAGGCACAGGGGGACTCATTATATACTCTCTACTTGTATATGCTAATATATAAGTAGAGAAAATATCAAAGTTCTTCATACTCATTGAAGTGATGCCTGAGTTTTTAAGTCCAATTCAAAGTATCAGTACTTCTCAACAATTTTAACAATCCTTGGGCAAAGGTATAATATTTGTACCATTCATTAAAACTTCAGTATGTAATAGACACTACCCAGGTCATTATCTCTGAATACACCAAGGACAGGTTCACAGAAAAGCTGCTTCTCTGAATTTTGGAGAACAGGGAAGACTTTCTGAGTAAAATAAAACTATATCTCACCAGTTTTATTTTTTCCAAGATTAAGTTTCCCAGTATTTCAACTGTGCTCTAAGAAAAATGTTCTCTCATTTTTTTATACTCTACAGACAAAAAAAAAATTTTAGTTTTTTGAGCAGTTTTTCTAAAATTAAAAAAAAAAATCACGCACTGTATCTGTCAGAATTTAAATCATGACCAAAAGCTTAGCTTAAATTCAAATTCACTCATATCACAACCAGTGCATCATCTGTCATCTCAGTAATTATCCTCCCACCACTTTCTATACAATTGTTCTATTATAACCTCTACTGTGAAATGAAAAGGCCCTACTCATTAGTGATACCTCAGATAAATATAAAGATCAAGGGAACTCCCTGGTGGCACACTGGTTAAGAATCCACCTGCCAATGCAGGGGACACGGGTTCGAGCCCTGGTCCGGGAAGATCCCACATGCCGCGGAGTGACTAAGCCCGTGCACCACAACTGCTGAGCCTGCGCTCTAGAGCCCGCGAGCCACAACTACTGAAGCCCACGCGCCTACAGCCCGTGCTCCGCAACAAGAGAAGCCACTGCAATGAGAAACCCGTGAACCACAACAAAGAGTAGCCCCCACTCGCCACAACTAGAGGGAGCCCGCATGCAGCAACCTAGACCCAATGCAACCAAAAATAAAAAAAAAAAAAAAAAAAAAAAAGATCAAAATACCAGAACCCTGTAACAATTTCACTAACTTTCCTTAAGCAAAGCCCTGTGCAAAAACAATCTAAGTGCACTGATCATTTTGATAAATAAATCTTTAATAATTATTACATACAATGAATACTGATAGAAGTTGGGAGAAAAACTAGGACAGGTGACCTGATGGATTTACATGTTTACATGCAGGCTACCATGCAAATCATTTATCTGATAAGGAACTTGTACCTAGAATACGTAAAGAACTCTAGAATATGTAACAAACTCTTAAAACTCAATAATAAAGACAAATAACACAATTTAAAAATTGGCAGAGGATCTGAATAGACATTTCTCCAAAGAAGATACGCAAATTGCCAAAAAGCACATGCAAAGACGCTTGACATCCATCATTAGTCATCAGGGAAATGCAAACCAAAACCACAATGAAATATCACTTTACACCCACTAGTATGGCTATAATCAAAAAGTTAGATAATAACAAGTGTCGACAAAGGGTGTGGCGAAACCAGAAGTCTCACATGCTACTGGTAAGAAGTGTAAAACGGTACAGTCACTCTGGAAAAATGTTTGGCAGTTCCTCAAAACCTTAAACAGAGTTACCATCGGTCTCACCAATTCCACTACTAGGTATATACCCAAGAGAAATGAAAACATATGTTCACACACCAAAAAACTGTACATAAATGTTCATAGCAGTATCACTCACAATAGCCAAAAAAGTACAATCATCCCAAATATCCATCAACAGATGAATGAATAAACAAAATGTGGTATATCCATACAATGGAATATTATTCAGCAATAAAAAGGAATGAAGTATTGATGCATACTACAACCTGAAGGAGCCTTGAAAACATTTTGCTAACTAAAAGAAACCAGACACAAAGACTACAACGATTACATTTTATAAACTGTCCAGAATAGGCAGATCTACAGAGACAGAAAGTTTACACATTACTTAGGGCTAAGAGGGATGGGAAGACAGGGGGTGATAGCTAAAGGATACAGGATTTCTTTTTGAGGTGATGAAAATATTCTAAAATTAAGTGTGGTGATAGTTGTACATATCTGAATATACCAAAAAACATTGACTTGTATACTTCAAATAGATGAATTGTTTGATACGTGGACTAGAGTTCAACAAAACTGTAGAACAATGGGGGGAGGTATTTATAAGAATAAGAAACTGGAAACAATCTATACAAACAACATAAGATAAATAAGTCTTTACCAATTATACAGACATTAAAAAAGAATGGCCATGAATGGTTCTCTATAGCATACCTGGTAGGTACTAACAACTAGCTTGCAAAACAGCACCAATTGTGTCATGCTGTTTTTGTGTAAACCACACGTGCATAGCCAAAAACTAAAGGATGTTCAGAAAGTTCTGAAATAAATCCCCTAGCCAATAGAAATTCTGACTTTTTGTTTGGCTTTTTATATAAGCAGCATGTATTTTCTTTACAAAAATAAGAAAAACTTTTAGTTCATGGTGTCATTTATATGCCAACTTCCTTGCTTTATTACCAAAGATGACAGGTGTATTTTCCAGGTTGGCTCCAGGACCCAGGAGCCAACTTGAAAGAGCTCCCACTGGCTAAAAATGGAACAATTTGACCATAGTAAAGCTAACAAAAAATGGACTGAAACAGAAAGTGTTATAAACTCAAAGTATTTAAAGAAAAGTATCACTTACCACTGGAGAGCTGACAGCTGATAAATATTGATAGCTATAATCAAATATTTATCTTGCCATTTTTGTAAGAATTGAACCACATAGTACATCTGAAGAAGTTTCTCTTTATAAAAGTGGCTCAATTAATAAATAAAATAATAGAATCAGAAAATCACCATTTTGCCTCCTTTCATGAAATAATGAATTTCTCAAAATCTATGGTTACTATACCACAGAAAGAGAAAACCAAATATGTGCTTCCTGACAGAAGTCTGTACCACCACCTATGAATTATTCTTCCTTAAAGAGAAAGGAGAAGGAGAGGGAGGAAAAAAGGGAATCTGAATGTGATCAAGCCTTTTGTGGTTCTCAACCTTGACAGCACAGTAGAATCACCTGAGAAGCCGAAAATACTGGTGCCTGGGCCCTAATAACCTGGAGATCTGATTTAATTAGCCTGGAATATATCCTGAACATTACGATGTTTTATAAAAATCCCCGATTGATGCTAACATGCAGCCAAGATTAAGATCACTGCTCTAGATCTAATTACCAATTCCCAGGATTTAGAGGACTGAGAAACAAAAGTACAAAACAAGGATGAAATCAGCTAATGTAGACAAGACAGGACCGAAAAATCCAGTTTCTTCAACAAATTGCAAGCAAACAGGAAAGAAAAAGGAGTGGGTATCCAAAGATTAAGAGGCTTAAGGGAAAAATCAACCAACTGCAAAGTATGGACCTATTTGGATCTTGATGCAAACAAATTATTTTTTAAATATGTGGGGCAACTAAAATATCTGAACACACTTCACATTTTATAATAACAATTTGTGTGATGATATTGGTTTTTCTTAAGTCCTTATCTTTTAGAAATATACGCTGAAATAATTATCAGTAAAATTATTTATTAAGATTTATTCAAAATTATCTGATGGGGGAGGAAATGAGATTGGCCATAAACTGTTAATTGTTGAAGTTAGGTGATGGGTCCATGGGGTAGTTTATTATACTATTCTCTTTACATTTGTATATGCTTTCAACTATCCACTTTAGAAACCTTTAAAAATATGCAACATGTTTGAAGTTAAAAGATCTAATATGGCTAAAGAATGAGCATACAGTTCATACAAATCAATACGATAATAAGAATTATAACCAATAGTCTTTGAAAGACACTTTAGAAAACAAGAAGACAAACTAGAGATTGCAAGCAAAGCAAATATCTGATAAAAAGCTTTTATCAGAATATATATCAGAAATCTCAAAACTCAATGATAAAACAAATTTTTAAATGTTCAAAAGATTTAGGAGAACACCAGAATCACAACTAACTATTGAACAGTCATCGACAGGAAAACACTGGAACTCACCAAAGAAGATACCCCACATCCAAAGACAAAGGAGAAGCCACAATGAGACGGTAGGAGGGGCGCAATCACAATAAAATCAAATCCCATAACTGCTAGGTGGGTGACTCACAAACTGGAGAACACTTATACCACAGAAGTCCACCCACAGGAGTGAAGGTTCTGAGCCCCACATCAGGCTTCCAAACCTGGGGGTCGGGCAACAGGAGGAGGAATTCCTAGAGAATCAGACTTTGAAAGCTAGCGGGATTTGATTGCAGGACTTCTACAGGACTGGGGGAAACAGAGACTCCACTCTTGGAGGGCACACACAAAGTAGTGTGCGCATCGGAACCCAAGGGAAGGAGCAGTGACCCCATAGGACACTGAACCAGACCTACCTGCTAGTGTTAGAGGGTCTCCTGCAGAGGCGGGGGGTGGCTGTGGCTCACTGTGGGGACAAAGACACAGAAGGCAGCAGAAGTTCCGGGAAGTACTCCTTGCTCTGAGCCCTCCCAGAGTCCGCCATTAGCTCCACCAAAGAGCCGGTGGTAGGCTCCAGTGTTCAGTCCCCTCAGGCCAAACAACCAACAGGGAGGGAACCCAGCCCCACACATCAGCAGACAAGTAGATTAAAGTTTTACTGAGCTCTGCCCACCAGAGCAACACCCAGCTCTACCCACCACCAGTCCCTCCCATCAGGAAACTTGCACAAGCCTCTTAGATAGCCTCATCCACCAGAGGGCAGACAGCAGAAGCAAGAACTACAATCCTGCAGCCTGTGGGAAAAAAAACCACATGCACAGAAAGATAGACAAGATGAAAAGGCAAAGGGCTATGTACCAGATGAAGGAACAAGATAAAACCCCAGAAAAACAACTAAATGAAGTGCAGATAGGAAACCTTCCAGAAAAAGAATTCAGAGTAATGATAGTGAAGATGATACAGGACCTCGGAATAAGAATGGAGGCAAAGATCGAGAAGATGCAAGAAATATTTAACAAAGACCTAGAAGAATAAAGAACAAATAGAGATGAACAATACAGTAACTGAAATGAAAAGCACACTACAAGGAATCAATAGCAGAATAACTGAGGTAGAAGAACAGATAAGTGACCTGGAAGACAGAATGATGGAATTCACTGCTGCGGAACAGAATAAAGAAAAAATGAAATGAAGACAGCCTAAGAGACCTCTGGGACAACATTAAGCGCAACAACATTCGCATAATAGGGGTCCCAGAAGGAGAAGAGAGAGAGAAAGGACCCGAGAAAATATTTGAAGAGATTATAGTCGAAAACTTCCCTAACGTGGGAAATAGCCACCCAAGTCCAGGAAGCGCAGAGAGTCCCATACAGGATAAACCCAAGGAGAAATGCACCGAGACACATAGTAATCAAATTGGCAAAAATTAAACACAAAGAAAAATTATTGAAAGCAGCAAGGGAAAAACGACAAATAACATACAACGGAACTCACATAAGGTTAACAGCTGATTTCTCAGCAGAAACTCTACAAACCAGAAGGGAGTGGCATGATATACTTAAAGTGATGAAACGGAAGAACCTACAACCAAGATTACTCTACCCTAGAAGGATCTCATTCAGATTCGATGGAGAAATCAAAAGCTTTACAGACAAGCAAAAGCTAAGAGAATTCAACACCACCAAACCAACTCTACAACAAATGCTAAAGGAACTTCTCTAAGTGGGAAACACAAGAGAAGAAAAGGACCTACAAAAACAAACCCAAAACAATTCAGAAAATGGTCATAGGAACATACATATCGATAATTATCTTAAACATGAATGGATTAAATGCTCCAACCAAAAGACACAGGCTTGCTGAATGGATACAAAAACAAGACCCATACATATGCTGTCTACAAGAGACCCACTTCAGACCTAGGGACACATACAGACTGAAAGTGAGGGGATGGAAAAAGAATTCCATGCAAATGGAAATCAAAAGAAAGCTGGAGTAGCTATACTCGTATCAGATAAAATAGACTTTAAAATAAAGAATGTTACAAGAGACAAGGAAGGACACTACAGAATGATCAAGGGATCAATCCAAGAAGAAGATATAACAATTATAAATATATATGCACCCAACATAGGAGCACCTCAATACATAAGGCAACTGCTAACAGCTATAAAAGAGGAAATCGACAGTAACACAATAATGGGGGGGGACTTTAACACCTCACTTACACCAAGGGACAGATCATCCACACAGAAAATTAAAAAGGAAACACAGCTTTAAATGACACAATAGACCAGTTAGATTTAATGGATATTTAAAGGACATTCCATCCAAAAACAGCAGATTACACTTTCTTCTCAAGTGTGCACGGAACATTCTCCAGGATAGATCACATCTTGGGTCACAAATCAAGCCTCAGTTAATTTAAGAAAATTGAAATCATATCAAGCATCTTTTCTGACCACAACGCTATGAGATTAGAAATCAATTACAGGGCAAAAAACCTTAAAAACACAAACACATTGTAGGCTAAGCAATACGTTATTAAATAACCAAGAGATCACTGAAGAAATCAAAGAGGAAATCAAAAAATACCTAGAGACAAATGACAATGAAAACACGATGATCCAAAACCTATGGGATGCAGCAAAAGCAGCTCTAAGAGGGAAGTTTATAGCGATACAATCCTACCTCAAGAAACAAGAAAAATCTCTAATAAACAACCTAAACTTACACCTAAAGGAACTAGAGAAAGAAGATCAAACAAAACCCAAAGTTAGCAGAAGGAAAGAAATCATAAAGATCAGAGCAGAGATAAATGAAATAGAAACAAAGAAAACAATAGCAAAGATCAATAAAACTAAAAGCTGGTTCTTTGAGAAGATAAACAAAATTGATAAATCATTAGCCAGACTCATCAAGAAAAAGAGGGAGAGGACTCAAATCAATAAAATTAGAAATGAAAAAGGAAAAGTTACAACAGACACCACAGAAATACAAACCATCCTGAGAGACTACTACAAGCAACTCTACGCCAATAAATTGGACAACCTGGAAGAAATGGACAAATTCTTAGAAAGGTATAACCTTCCAAGACTGAACCAGGAAGAAATAGAAAATATGAACAGACCAATCACAAGTAATGAAATTGAAACTGTGATTAAAAATCTTCCAACAAACAAAAGCCCAGGACCAGATGGCTTCACAGGCGAATTCTATCAAACATTTAGAGAAGAGCTAACACCTATCCTTCTCAAACTCTTCCAAAATATTGCAGAGGGAGGAACACTCCCAAACTCATTCTACGAGGCCACCATTACCCTGATACCAAAACCAGACAAAGATGTCACAAAGAAAGAAAACTACAGGCCAATATCACTGATTAACATAGATGCAAAAATCCTCAACAAAATACTAGCAAACAGAATCCAACAGCACATTAAAAGGATCATACACCATGATCAAGTGGGGTTTATTCCAGGAATGCAAGGATTCTTCAATATACGCAAATCAATCAACGTGATACATCATATTAACAAATTGAAGGAGAAAAACCATATGATCATCTCAATAGATGCAGAGAAAGCTTTTGACAAAATTCAACACCCATTTATGATAAAAGCCCTGCAGAAAGTAGGCACAGAGGGAACTTTTCTCCACATAATAAAGGCCATACGTGACAAACCCACAGCCAACATTGTCCTCAATGGTGAAAAACTGAAACCATTTCCATTAAGATCAGGAACAAGACAAGGTTGCCCACTCTCACCACTATTATTCAACATAGTTTTGGAAGTGTTAGCCACAGCAATCAGAGAAGAAAAAGAAATAAAAGGAATCCAAATCGGAAAAGAAGAAGTAAAGCTGTCACTGTTTGCAGATGACATGATACTATACAAAGAATCCTAAAGATGCTACCAGAAAACTACTAGAGCTAATCAATGAATTTGGTAAAGTAGCAGGATACAAAATTAATGCACAGAAATCTCTTGCATTCCTATATACTAATGATGAAAAATCTGAAAGTGAAATTAAGAAAACACTCCCGTTTACCATTGCAACAAAAAGAATAAAATATCTAGGAATAAACCTACCTAAGGAGACAAAAGACCTGTATGCAGAAAATTATAGAACACTGATGAAAGAAATTAAAGATGATACAAATAGATGGAGAGATATACCATGTTCTTGGACTGGAAGAATCAACATTGTGAAAATGACTCTACTACCCAAAGCAATCTACAGATTCAATGCAATCCCTATCAAACTACCACTGGCATTTTTCACAGAACTAGAACAAAAAATTTCACAATTTGTATGGAAACACAAAAGACCCCGAATAGCCAAAGCAATCTTGAGAACGAAAAAGGGAGCTGGAGGAATCAGGCTCCCTGACTTCAGACTATATTACAAAGCTACAGTAATCAAGACAGTTTGGTACTGGCACAAAAACAGAAATATAGATCAATGGAACAGGATAGAAAGCCCAGAGATAAACCCACGCACATATGGTCACCTTATCTTTGATAAAGGAAGCAAGCATATACAGTGGAGAAAAGACAGCCTCTTCAATAAGTGGTGCTGGGAAAATTGGACAGGTACATGTAAAAGTATGAAATTAGAACACTCCCTGACACCATACACAAAAATAAACTCAAAATGGATTAAAGACCTAAATGTAAGACCAGACACTATAGAACTCTTAGAGGAAAACATAGGAAGAACACTCTTTGACATAAATCACAGCAAGATCTTTTTTGATCCACCTCCTGGAGTAATGGAAATAAAAACACAAATAAACAAATGGGACCTAATGAAACTTCAAAGCTTTTGCACAGCAAAGGAAAGCGTAAACAAGACGAAAAGACAACCCTCAGAATGGGAGAAAATATTTGCAAACGAATCAACGGACAAAGGATTAATCTCCAAAATATACAAACAGCTCATGCAGCTCAATATGAAAAAAACAAACAACCCAATCCAAAAATGGGCAGAAGACCTAAATAGACATTTCTCCAAAGAAGACATACAGACGGCCAAGAAGCACATGAAAAGCTGCTCAACATCACTAATTATTAGAGAAATGCAAATCAAAACTACAATGAGGTATCACCTCACACCAGTTAGAATGGGCATCAGAAAATCTACAAACAACAAATGCTGGAGAGGGTGTAGAGAAAAGGGAACCCTCTTGCACTGTTGGTGGGAATGTAAATTGATACAGCCACTATGGAGAACAGTATGGAGGTTCCTTAAAAAACTAAAAATAGAATTACCGTATATGACCAGCAATCCCACCACTGGGCATGTACCCAGAGAAAACCATAATTCAAAAAGACACATGCACCCCTATGTTCACTGCAGCACTATTTACAATAGCCAGGTCGTGGAAGAAACCTAAATGCCCATCAGCAGATGAATGGATAAAGAAGATGTGGTACATATATACAAAGGAATATTACTCAGCCATAAAAAGGAACGAAATTGGGTCATTTGTAGAGATGTGGATGGATCTAGAGACTGTCATACAGAGTGAAGGAAGTCAGAAGGAGAAAAACAAATATCGTATATTAACGCACGTATGTGGAACCTAGAAAAATGGTACAGATGAACCGGTTTGCAGGGCAGAAATAGAGACACAGATGTAGAGAACAAACGTAAGGACACCAAGGGGGAAAGTGGTGGTGGGGGTGGGGTGGTGGGGTGATGAATTGGGAGATTGGGATTGACATGTATACACTGATGTGTATAAAATGGATGACTAATAAGAACCTGCTGCATAAAAAAATAAAATAAAATTCAAAAATTCAAAAAAAAAGATTTAAACAAGGCACTTCACAAAAAAGGATCTAAGAATAGCAAATACAAGAAAAAAATGTTCAATTAGGGAAATGCGGATCAAAACTATAATGACATACCCCTTCACACCCTCTAGGATGGCTAAAATAAAAAGACAGAAAATAACTGTTGGCAAGGATATGGAGAAATTGTAACCCACCTGCATTGCTAGGGGCAGTGTAAAATGGCCCAGTCACTTTGGAAAAGTTTAGCAGTTCCTCAAAATATTAAATACAGCATTGCCATATTACTCAGCAACTCCATCAATAATTATTCTACTAGGTCTATATCAAGAGAACTGAGACTATTTGCTCACACAAAAACTTGTTCAATAGCAGCATTATTTGTATATTCAAGAAGTGGAGGGCTTCCCTGGTGGCGCAGTGGTTGGGAGTCTGCCTGTCGGTGCGGGGGACACGGGTTCAAGCCCTGGTCTGGGAGGGTCCCACATGCCGCGGAGCGGCTGGGCCCGTGAACCACAGCTACTGAGCTTGCGCGTCTGGAGCTTGTGCTCCGCAGCAAGAGAGGCCGCAACAGTGAGAGGCCCGCGCACCGCGATGAGTCGTGGCCCCCGCTCGCCGCAACTAGAGAGAGCCCTCGCACAGAGGCAAGGGCCCAACACAGTCAAAAATAAATAAATAATTAATTTAAAAAAAAAAAAAAAAAGATGTGGAAACCATCCAAATGTCCATCAATTGATGAATGGATAAACAAAATGTGGTACAGCAACACAATGGAATATTTAGCAATTAAAAGGAATCAAGTATCAGTAATATTTAGCTTAACACAGATAGTTACATATAGATATATTTATAGACATGTATATACACAGGTTAGTATATACACATGTATTTCCTTGCTCTGACAGCTGAAAGAACATGAAAGCAATAAGCATCCCAGTAGCAATGGTCATACCTACTGCCCAGATCTTGGTTTCTAATACCATTCTCAAATAAAAGGAACCAAGCCTCCTTAGAGAAATGGCTGATTCTAGGACTGTAGCAAGAATTATGGAATTGTGGAATATCTTCTAGTGCCAAAAAGTAAGGAAGTGCTTAAAAAAACAAAACAAACAAACAAAAAACCTACCACACACACACCATGGTGAGTGAAGGTACCGTAGGGACACAGGAGCCAACTGAAAGTTCCCAACAACCAAAGCTAGAACAATAAAGCAAAATATTGGATTATAATCCAAGGTACAAAATAAATATCCATGAGTACAAATGGTTGAATAAGTGAATGGGGGAGAGTAGATAAATGTCCATGGAGAAGAATTCCAAATAATTGATGTAGCGATTCCACTGTCAAGGAAGCAGAGCATAATTTCCTGCTGCCCCAGTGTGGGCTATGCACACTGACTTCTTTCCAAGGACTACAGTATGAAAAGGGGTTTGGGGTGGGGAGTAGCTTTACAGTGGCGCAATCTAACATACACTATTTCATCAAGGTTAACATCAACAGTGATGTCATGTTGATGGTATGTACCCTTTCGATATGATGTTATAGGAATGGCATTTTATCTCTCTGGTCTTCCTCCCCAAACCCATAAATCCAGTCTAATCACGAGAAAAACTTCAGACATGTCCCAACTAAGGGACATTCTACAAAATACATGATCAATACTCCTCGAAACTGTCAAGGTCATCAAAAACAAGAGCCTCAGAAACTAAAACTTAAAGTAAGGAGGAACTAAAGAGGCATGATAACTAAATGTAATGTGGTATCCTGGATGGGATCCAGGAACGGATAAAGGACGTTAGCTAAGAACGAAGGAAATCTAAAAAGTATGAGCTGTAGTTTATTATCAACTAGGACCCGACAATGCTGGTTCATTATCAACTAGGACCCAACAATGTTGGTTCATTAACTGTGATAAATGCACCATACGAATGAAAGATGTTAGTAACAGGGGAGACTGGCTGTGGGGTATATGGGAACTCTGTACTATCTTTTCAATTTTTTTATAAATCTACAACTATTCTAAAACAGTTTATTAAAAAAAGAAGAGGGGGCTTCCCTGGTGGCGCAGTGGTTGAGAATCTGCCTGCCAATGCAGGGGACACGGGTTCGAGCCCTGGTCTGGGAAGATCCCACATGCCGCGGAGCAGCTGGGCCCGTGAGCCACAACTACTGAGCCTGCGCGTCTGGAGCCTGTGCTCCGCAACAAGAGAGGCCGCGATAGTGAGAGGCCCGCGCACCGTGATGAAGAGTGGTCCCCGCTTACCGCAGCTAGAGAAAGCCCTCGCACAGAAACGAAGACCCAACACAGCCAAAAATAAATATAAAAAATAAATAATAAATAAATAAATAAATAAAAAGAAGAAAAAAGAAACAAAGTACTAATACACACTGCAACATGGAAGAACCTTGAAAACACACTAAGTGAAAGAAGCTAGTCAAAAAAGCCCCTTATTGTACAATTCCATTTATATGAAATGTCTAGAATAGGCAAATCTATAAAGACACAAAATAGATTAGTGGTTGTCAGGGGCTAGTATGAAGGGAAAGTGAGAAGTGAGTGTTAACTGGTTGTTTTTTGGAGTAATGAAAATATTCTAGGGGTGGGATAGGGAGAGTGGGAGGGAGACGAAAGAGGGAGGAGATATGGGGATATATGTATATGTATAGCTGATTCACTTTGTTATAAAGCAGAAACTAACACACCATTGTAAAGCAATTATACTCCAATAAAGATGTTAAAAATATATATATATTCTAAAATTACACAGTGGTGATGTCCCAAAACTCAGTGAATATACTAAAAACCACTGAATTGCACACGTTAGGACTGGACCTCTCAAACCCTGCTGGTGGAAACATATAATAATACAACACTTTGGAAAACAGTTTGGCAGTTTCTTAAAATGTTAAACATGTACTTACCTTATGACCCAGTTATTTCACCCCTAGAATTCCCCCAAGAGAAATCAAAGTGTTGGGAGGAAAAAGTTTTTCCTCTCCCAACTTAGGTTCAGTGGTTGGAGGCCTGTGAATTTAGCTGACAACTGACAGATTAACAGGAGAAAATACAAAGTTTATTGATATATGCATGTTGAAAGTACACAAAAGAAGTGGCTATCTAAATAAAGATGGGCATTTATACACCTAACTTGTTGGGGGAGAAGGAGGGAAGAGAAGAGGTTTCATAGGAAACACAAATGGGAGATAAAGCTTGTGATGACGTTTGTTTATCTCACAAGAGTGGTTGAAGAGTGGTCTTCATCTCTTTTCAGGCCAGTTAAACTCCCCTAGACAGGGTATTTATGGCAGCCTCACCGCCAGAAGTTTCTGCCTTTAGTCAGATAAGGAAAGCCCTGAATAGGCTTCTTTCTGCATGTGTTGAATTTCAAAAGTCTTTAGTTTAAAATAAGCTTCCTATGAACACTGGAGGCCCAAGTGAGTCCCCACAAAATCATACATCCATACAGAGACCTGCACATAAATGCTCATATCGACTTTATTAATAGTAATCAAAACAGGAAATGAGCCAACCGTCTATCAGCAGATGGATAAACAAATTGTGGTATACCCACACAATGGAATACTACTCAGCTATAAAAAGAAATGAGCTATTGATTCACATAACATGAGTAGAACTTAAATTATGCTGACTGAAAGAAGCCAGACAAATAAGAGTATACATTATATGACTCCTTATATAAAACTCTAGAAAATGCAAACTAATTTATAGTGAAAGAGAGCAGAGCAGAAGTTGCTTGAGGGTAGGGGCAGGAGGGAATACAAAAGGGCATAAAGAAACTTTTGGGCAGTAATAGTTACGCTCATTTTTATTTATTTTTTTTGGTGGTGATGGTTTCACAGGTATATACTTATGTCAAAACTTATCAAAGTGTACACTTTAAAGATATTAGTGTAATTTATTGTATGTCAATCATACCTCAATAAAGCTGTTAGAAAAAATTTACTAATATGGCTTAAACTGTTATAAATTGAGAAAATGAGATTTACTCCCAATGTTTGACATGAGGAAAAAGTTCTAAGGTTTTCTTTGTTTTGTTTTGTTTTTTTGGTGGGGTTTTTTTTTAACATATAGAATGTTTAATTTATTACAAAATATTTCACATATTAAAGGAAATGAAAGTAGTTCAATTAATTCTTGAATACCTATTATCCATTTTAAGAAATAAATCAAACCCATGGATCCAAAGCCACTTTGGAAAGCCCTCTTACTCCCTTATTCTTTGTGCTTATCATTCCCCTGTTCTTCTTTAAAGCTTTATCACATATGTATTTATACAAAAATAATATATTGTTTTATATATTTTTGAACGTTTTTGTATTCTGTGATTTCTCTTTTCTATTCAACATTTATGTTTTGAGTTTCACCCATATTAAAATTAGCTATTTGTGCCTTAACATTTTTTTCTTCCTCAATCTTACCAGAGACTAATCTGCTTTATTAGTTTTCTCAAAGAAATGTTTGTCTTTGTTGATTATTATATCTTCATTTTTCTATTTCATTATTTTTTGTTCCTATCATTATTTACATTTTTAATCTTTTTTTGGTTTTGAATTTCTTCTATTGTTCTTTGTCTAAGGTTTAAGAGGGAAAAACAAAGGCAGGAAATTAAATTACATACAATAGGCTAGATACTGTTTTTTTAAAATTGTAATCCTACAGAAATGGAAAAAAGAAACAAAGAAATTGGATGATAAATCTTTAATCCTGACACACTATAAGTACCATTTGCCCAACAAGTGTGAAAAGTATCATCAGACATAATTAGAGGAAAGGGGCCATGAACAGAACTGACAGCTAAAAATGATTAAAATGCATTTTAAAAATTTCACTGTTGGTCAAAGTCAGGTAAATATGCCAGTTGAAATAATAATGCTAGTTTTTGCAGGTAAAATTGGCTAAGATTTTAAATTATTTTAACATGAATTACGCTGGAGAGGATATGGGTGAACAATTAGTCTCATCTATTCATGGGGGAAGTATAATGGAGCACAAAACTTCTACATAAGCTTTCTAACAGCAAATGGCCTAAAAATTCACACTCTGATCTGCTAATTCAATGTATGTATATTCCTGCATAGGAATATAAAAGGTATACTAAAACTATTTTGTACTTTACTTTCCAAGTTTTAACCAATGAATCTGAATTTCTTTTAATGGGGGGATGGGTATTTAAGTCATTCCTTTAACAGCAGCTTCTGCAAAAAAGCAGCACAAATCAAAATACCAAGTGAAAAAAGAGTTGATCTGTCCCTTGACTGGCCAGGACATGAAGGATGAAGCCACTGAGCCAGAGGCAAGCAAATACCATGAGATTGGGGCAAACCACCACACCTCTATCAGGAGCAGCTAGTTGGAAGATTCAGGGAGCAAGCAACCCCTCCAGGACATCCCATTTTTGCACATGAACGAAATCCCTCGTTCAGGTTCTGATGCCAGCCAGAGCTGAATACAGAATCTGAAAGCACACAGCCATCCTTACCCCCTTCCGTCCCTCCTCAGGGCAGTGTATGCAGTATAGACGCTAAACCACAATTTTATAGTGCACAGACTCTCATTTTTGGAAAGAAGCCTAAAAACTTCACAGCTGTTTGTTACTTTGGGTTTATATCTGCCTTTTCTTATCTCAGCTCTGTGGCTACTGACATAAGATATGTCACCCACAAATGGAGGGTGGGCCTCTCCACAAGAGTTTCACTTTCCAGGGGCTTCAAGGACAGCTCTGACAATATGATGGGCTTTTAAAAACACTCAGACATTACTATCCCAGACCTATTACTGGAAGCCCATGCTATCCACTTCTAACTCCTTCAGAACTGAGCCCCCAACAAAATACAAAACTGGGAATTGCATTACAGTGACCAAGGTATTACAGATGCCTTCCTTAGAATCAAATACATCACCAAAACCAGGCAGGATAAGATAGAAACGTTTCATTCAAAAATTACAAACAACAAAACTTTTCTGTGGGTAGAAATAAAAATAGCCAACACTAACAGCTGTCTCTAGACAAGCCGAATACATACTGTGGCTGACTAAATTATAACACGTAGAAAGTAGAACAATAAAATCAAGATGAGTAAGAACGTGCCTCAGAATGTTACTGGTTTTACATGTGAATGCCCATCATCCACCACTTCTAACCCTTACCCTCAAATGCATTTAAGTTCAAGAACAAGTACATTGCTAAGCATCTGTAAACAAAGCTAAAAAACACAATAAATCTCATTACTGACCATTCTAGGATGTTCACGACATAAAATATAGTGCATTCAGATTCAAATGCACAACACCAGTGTCATCTGCTACACCCCCTAACCAGCTTAGCTAGCCCTACAAGAATACAGAGAGACAGTATTCAAGTCCAGAAATGATTTGGGGGGGGCGGGGGGGGGGACATACAAAAAAAGGGAAGAGAATGCTCTTCTCTACATTCACAGTTGCTGCTTGATTGTAAATGCTGGCCAATAAGAAGGCAGACCTGCAGTACCTTCCTCACTGACCTGAGAATAATTCCCAATGCCAGGCTAAGCCTCACAAGAGAAAGGCAACACTTGGAGTGAACTTGTCACAGCCCCAGACAGCACAAAGGCTCAGCTCAAGGAAAAGCTGATTCATTCAGTGGTGCTCCTACACCTGGAACACCGTTTTGGAGGAAAAATCCAAGGACAGTGAACGAGCTCACCCTTTATATAGATGAACAAAAATACTCAGCTAGTAATGAGTTACCTCTGGATGATAGCATTACAGGCACTTTCTTTTTTTTGGTTGATTTTTTTCCTACAATTTTTAATTTAAAAAATTAAAGTGGACAACACTTGTTGCTTTAAGAAGGCAAATGGTCAATTTCTTAGAAGTTCATAGTGAGAACAACCCAGTTCCTCAAGGGAGCACTCAGCAAGTCTTGTCACATTGCTTAGAGTTAACCCACCCCAGCTTCCATGACCAAGGACTACTAACTGTCATCTAATCTCAGCATGTCTTCTGCCCCAGAAGAGCCCTTGTCCCACAGAAAGTCTGTGCCCATCACCTCACCACTGATCACCCCAACTGGTCCTTCATGTTTGCACCAGGCAACACCTTTCAAGTCAAACACCTCAGGCTCAGAAGCTTCCCCAGATATACTTTTTAACATGTAAATCAATAATACTTTAACATTCTTAATAACTAAAAGCTAGTTCAATTGTAATCAACGAGAGTCTCTGGTCCAGGGACTGTGGGCATGTAATCTTTCCCTCACTGAACAAATGCCAAGGAGAAGAAAGGTCCTACACTGCAGTATGCACAGTGTACATCCATACAGAACACTACACTCAGTTCTGAACCCTACTCTCAGAGACTCAGAAACCATGTCCCCAGCAGGAAACAAGCTGTGAGGGGTCAGAGGAGCAAAACAGAGGAGGGACACTTGAGTGATCTGGAAAAGTCCATCTCAGATAAACAACGTACCCCCTATATGAGCTCTCTTCACATATTGGGAGGCTTTGTATATGTGAAGGAGGTAGGCGTCTGCTCAAGAGAGCAGAACCAAATAGGATTTATGGAAGTCAAAATGGATAGTAGCTTAAAAGATCATCTTGTCCAAAGAGACACACAATGTTCTTCTCACATTCCAGCTGCAAACAATTGGTTGTGACTATCTAGAGCACTGTGTAAGAAGGATTCTGAGGCTTAATCTAGGCTCAGTGGGAAAAGGGTCTCTTTCAGAGAGTCCCTCCTGCTGTGGAAAGAAGGAGGCATGGCAACCCAAGTATCATGGATTTCCCACCATTGATCCTCGATCATTGGATTGGATTTTTCAGAGGCCGTAGAGTTATTGCAAAGGGTAAACAAATCCATCCATGTTTTCATGAATTTTTGGCAAGTTGAACAAACAATGAATCTTACACTGTGTGCGTACCATATTTTTTTTGGATGTATATATGGGTTGTTTGATATAAAAAACTAATTAGAGGGACTTCCCTGGTGGCGCAGTGGTTAAGAATCCGCCTGCCAATGCAGGGGACACGGGTTCATTCCCTGATCCGGGAAGATCTCACATGCCGCAGAGCAACTAAGCCTGTGGGCCACAACTACTGAGCCCACATGCCACAACTACTGAAGCCCACGCGCCTAGAACCCATGCTCCGCAACAAGAGAAGCCACTGCAATGAGAAGCACGCATACTGCAACGAAGGGTAGCCCCCACTCGCCGCAACTAGACAAAGCCCACATATAGCAACAAAGACCCAATGCAGCCAAATAAAAATAAATAAATAAATAAATAAATAAAAACTATTTAGAGTTATTGAGTCTCATTTTCTAAAGGTATGGAACCATGAATCTAGTTCATACACCAAGGTCTTCTAGCTATAGAAAAACCTGCAAGACTGAAAAATAACTGCTTCCCAAAAGGGTGAAGCAACTCACAAAAGACAACACAACATTTTAAAAATTAATTCCATGAGAGAAAAATAAAGCCAGGGGAAATTAAGAGTTTAAAAAACTAATATGAAGTCAGTGGTAAAATTAAAACCATAAAATACACTATAAGGTAGAGGTGACCCTGAAGCTCAGTAACAGACAACACCAAGCTGCATCCAGTAGAAAGTAAGGTTCTATCGTGTACTACAAAGCTCGGTCTCTAGAAGCAGAGGGAAGCATATGAGCAAAGGTTCTTATTAAACAAGCATCAATTAATATCAAGTCAAGATAAAATTTCTAGCATACAGAAATAAAGCTGTGTCTGATCAAAGACTTGCCCACGTTTCATTAAGCAGGAAAGAAACATGCTTAAGTCATGTCTTATGGAAAAGAAGTCATGAAGAGTATTTAAAATCAGAAATATTTGTTCAGCTGGGCCACTTCAAGTAACGTTCAACAATACTGGAATACTGGAAGTGCACAGAACGTGCTCAGAGCTGATGGGCATCAAATTTGCTGAGAAAGGAGAACGTGGATAATAATGGGTGTAAACTTAGTAGGACTTAGCATTAATCCATCCTAATGAGGCCAGCATCTGGGAACACAGCCCATGCAGTAACAGCCATAGGGAGCATCACTCAATGATGCTTCCAACTTCCCTGTGACTCATTTCTTCAACACAAGGTCTGATGTTTTTCTTTGAAAAAGAAAAAAATAAGAAACTGAATTTTACCCAAAATAGAAAGCTGGGGGCTTCCCTGGTGGCACAGTGGTTAAGAATCTGCCTGCCAATGCAGGGGACAAGGGTTCCAGCCCTGGTCCGGGAAGATCCCACATGCCACGGAGCAACTAAGCCCGTGCACCACAACTACTGAACCTGTGCTCTAGAGCCCGCGAGCCACAACTACTGAAGCGCGCGTGCCACAACTACTGAAGCCCGCATGCCTAGAGCCCGTGCTCCGCAACAAGAGAAGCCACCGCAATGAGAAGCCCGCGCACCGCAACGAAGAGCAGCCCCCGCTCTCCACAACTAGAGAAAGCCCGCACGCAGCAACAAAGACCCAACACAGCCAAAAATAATAAAATTTTGTTTTAAAGTTATAAAAAAACAACTAGAAAGCTGTATTTTAAGGTAAAATACTATTAGAAAAACTAACCGAAAACACTTGAACTACTTATAAAACAAGTAGCCAAAGCAAGATAAAATACCAGATTTCTCTCTAAAACACAACTTGTTCCCTGCTAGCAAAGAGCCCAACATAGCTTGGAGGAAGATTTCAATTTGCTCCTCCCCCCCCCGACCCCACAATCCACAAACAAAAAACACAACAAACAACTCAACACCATTTTTTTAGAAGACTTCAGTGACTGATTTCTCCTTCAGCAAACTCAATGACCTGAGACAAAAAACTTATATCCTATTTTCTTCTACCTACCCTCTCCATCCCTCCCAACACCCCACCCCCCGTAAAATCCAGCAAACTAACTATTTAAAAAATTTTTAAATCTATTACAGAGTTGAAAAAGTTTCCAACCAAGAGATGTGTGTGAACACTGACCATTCGTCTATATCAGGCTCTGTTCTGGGTCTTTGATGACAACACTGGGGAAGACACAGCCCCTGGCCCCTAAGTTTTAGAGTCCGATGGGAGAATAGAAACAAGTCAGAAGGCAATTAAAATATCAAGTCCTGAGTGGTGCTATAGTGCTAAGTATAAGAGAAATATAGGGGACACACCTAATCCAGGTATGGCAGAAAAATATAAGGCTTTGTGAAAGAAATGACATCTAAGTTAAAGGCTAAGTAATTATGGGAATTAAGAAAAACAGAAAGAACCAAATGGATTATAGGCAGAGAAAACATGTATGCAAAAGCCCTGATACTAAGAGAGTGATGGGGTTGAGGAAAAGTAAAGTTACTTCACTATAGCAGAGCCAAAGGATGAAAATTTCAGCCAAAGGGCAAAATCCATTGAAGAAGTTTATTAATTCATAATAAACTATGGGGCGAGGCACCTGTGTTATCTGCTGGTTCTCATGGTGACCCTGAAAGGGCCATACTGTTAATCTCTTTTCCACAGATGGGAAAAAGGCTCCGTATGGTTGAGTCACCTTCGCACAAAGCCCCCAGTCTTCCTATCCATCATTCTGGGGCTTGATGTTCAGACACGGAAGCCCCATCACCTCTTCCTTATATTCTATGAAAACACATCTTCAAATTTATGTGGAGAATAAGCAAAGCACTGGAAACCTTTAGTGAAAATGCATGCAGCAGATCCAGCCCTAGCACATAGTAGGCACGCAAATAAGTTCAATAAAGGCTTATAACAAGAGAAGCAGAGGCAAGGAGGGGCTAGGCTCTGCAGCTCAGGGAAGAGAGATAAAAATGACCCTAGGTCCACAGTTCTGTGGGCTGGACAAGGTCAAGCCTGAGCTGGGGCACGCACCAGTATCACCTTGAATCTGATGCTGGACTGTAGCTATCTTTTCTGTTATGTACGAAAAGGCACCAGTTATTCAGCAACATGTCCCTCCTTCTTCCTCATTTTCTGACAGGAATGGCACATCTGCTGTGCAAAATGACAAGCTGTACTCTGAATAGAAATCTCGCTACGTTTTGAAGCGCTTAATCTTCATGTGTTTCCCTGTGATTACAGCCCCCACTCTTGAGATCGTGGCCCTACCATTTATTTGATATTTGAGAGCTGACCGCAGTGTGGTCCTATTATGGCAGGCTGAATAATGGTTCCAAATATGTCTACTTCCTAATCCCTGAAACCTGTGAATGTTACCTCACATGACAAAAGAGACTCTGCAGATGTGATTAAATTAAGGATCTTGAGCTAGGGAGGTTATCCCCAATTATCCAAGTGGGCCGGATGTTATCACAAGGGTCCTTATAAAAGGGGCACTAGAGGAATCAAAGTCAAAGAGAAAGCCATGTGACAACACAAGCGGAGACTGGAGTGATGCACTTTGAACCTGGAGGAGAGGCTACAAGCCAGGAAATACAGACAGCCTCTAAAAACTGGAAAAGGCAAGTAAATGAATTCTCCTCCACACCTCCAGAAGGTACCAGCCCTGCCAACACCTTGACCTCTGAGACTGCTTTCAGACTCCTGGCTTCTCGAACTGTAAGAAAGTAAAATTCTGTTGTTTTAAGCCACCAAGTTTGTGGTAATTTCTTACAGCAGCAATAGGACTAATATACCTACATTTATGTTAGCATGAAAAACAAATTTTCTGTGCCAGCAATCCCCCCTGAATTGCTTTAAAATAGTCCAAAAAAACAACAAAATTAGGGGATATCGATAAAACAAGAACAGAATACTGATAATCTTTAAAGCTGGGTACATGGGGGTTCATTATACTATTTTCTCCATATGTGTATATTTGGAAACTTTCAAACTACAGAATTTTAAAAGTCACTTTAAAATTCCTAAGGAAGAAGACATACAGATGGCCAAAAAGCACATGAAAAGATGCTCAACATGATTAATTATTAGAGTAATACAAATCAAAGCTACAATGAATCACCTCACACCAGTCGGAATGGCCATCATCAAAAAGTCTACAAACAATAAATGCTGGAGAGGGTGTAGAGAAAAGGGAACCCTCGTGCACTGTTGGTGGGAATGTAAATTGGTGCAGGCACTATGGAGAACAGTATGGAGGTTCCTTAAAAAAATAAAAATAGAACTACCATATGATCTAGCAATCCCACTCCTGGAATGTATCTGGAGAAAACCATACTTCAAAAAGATACATGCACCCCAATTTTCATTGCAGCACTATTTACATTAGCCAAGACATGGAAGCAACCTAAATGTCCATCGACAGAGGAATGGATAAAGAAGATGTGGTACATATATACAATGGAATATTAGCCATAAAAAAGAATGAAATACTGCTATTTGCAGCAACATGGATGGACCTAGAGATTATCATATTAAGTGAGGTAAGTCAGAGAAAGACACATATCATATGATATCACTTATATGTGGAATCTAAAAATAAAATGATACAAATGAACTTATTTACAAAACAGAAACAGACTTTGAAAACAAATGTCGGCGGAGGGATAAATTAGGAGTTTGGGATTAACTATACACACTACTATATATAAAATAATCAACAAGGACCTACTGTATAGCACAGGGAACTCTATTCAATATCCTGTAATAACCTATATGAGAAAAGAATCTGAAAAAGAATGGGCATATGTATAACTGAATCACTTAGCTGTATACCTGAAACTAACACAACACTGTAAATCAACTACACTCCAATATAAAATAAAAATTAAACTGAAAAAATTCAGCTATAAAATAAAATTCCTAAGGAAGATACCACATGTCGACACCTTCCCCAACATCTTTGTCATCTCAGGATGCTGTAACAAATACCAAAGACTGGATGGCTTAAACAACAGAAATTTATTTCTCACCGTTCTAGAGGCTGGAAGTCTAAGATCAGGGTGCCAGCCTGGTTGAGTTCTTGGTGAGGGCCCTCTTCCTGATCTATAGACAGTCACCTTCTTGCTATATTCTCACATGGCAGAGAGAAAGCATCTCTTGTGTCTCTTCTTATAAGGGCACTAATCCCATTCATAGGGCTCTACTCTCATGACCTAATTATCTCCCAAAGGCTCCACCTCCTAATACCATCACATTGGGGATTAGGGCTTCAACATATAAGTTCTGGGGAGACAAACACTCAGTCCACAGCACTCACTAAGTCCAGATGAACCAGTTTTCCCCCCAACATTGGAACAAATTCTTATTTCTTTAGTCAAACACCATATCAGATTACTGACTGGTGGTTATGGAACACGTGACAAAAAGTATGCACCTTTAAACATGTTCTCAGTGTGTATGAGAGGCACATGGGAACTGAGCAACTGAGGAAGCATTCATGTCTCCTGTATCCCATTTCTCTAGGATAGAGGATCATGGAATAAGACAATGTCCAAAAATTCTCCACCCGAATTATTATATTGCTTTTTTGGCTGATCATATATAGGTAAATCTATCTAAGATGATGAACACATCTCAACTCTGTAGAAGTCAAAAAACAAAATGTATCTGAGCTATATCTGAACAGGTGGTTTTGGTCTCAGAGAGCCCCAGCTGACTGTGTCCTGCTCCTCAGGACACACATCTTGAGAGCTGGTGCTGTCAACAGAGCTTTCCCAAAGCATACCACCACCTCTGCCACACAGCTATCACAACCACAGGCGGCTGTTCCAACTAGGCTGACCCAGCCTTACAAAGCAAGATAGACAATAGAATCATGTCCTTCCACCAAACTGCATTTGCTACATGCACCAAAAATTTTAAGAAACACCTCAAGGCCCAAGCATTTCCAGTTCACTCGAGAACAACTTCAAAGGCCACCTCGTGACTCTGTGCCTGGGTCCACTCCATAGGCACTTACACAAACACAGGCCAAAGCCAATTGTATGCATCACAGCAGAAGGACCGCATGTGAAGAGGCAGCTGGAGGAGGGGAGGTATTCAGGATGCTATCAAAACTCAGATTTTTAACTCACACTGGAAGGAAGGTCCCTACAAAAATCAGACAATTGTTCTGCTGTTCCAGAGTAACCCAAAAGTAGGAAGAACAAGCTGGTCACATTTAAGATTCAGTCACCGTGCCAAAAGCATCCAATCTCTCAGGCAGTACTTTCAGTCTCCCCCCAGATTCTCAGGAGAAGCAGGTGCAGGCCCCTTGCTGAGGGTGTTCTGCCATCAGCGTCACCAATGTGAACTGCTTGTGGCATTTTATGATCCAGGACCCTTCTTGGCTTGTTATAAGAATTATTTTCAATCACTAAGACTCTTCACGGTATGAAAAACATTGCAGGAAGTCTTCTGAAATTAAGGTTGGAAAAGTCACTGCTTCTCTGTGGAAGTGCATGGAGAAAACATGGTGGATTTTAAGTATATAAAGCTAACGAGGAATCAAAACCAGTTTGAGATATGCCTGTTAAACTACACCGCAAATTTCTGTCATGGAATAAAAAAGCATCCCTGATAGTGAAGGCAGTTAAGTTCACTTCCATCATTAAACAAGAGTTTTTGTAAAAAGTAATATTTATGGACAACAAAGGAGGTGTTGGGAATAAAACATTTGAGCATTTGGCTAGGGAGAATGCAACTATAATCTTCCAAGATGGACTTCCCTGGTGGTTAAAAATCCGCCTGCCAATGCAGGGGACACAGGTTCGATCCCTAGTCTGGGAAGATCACACATGCCTCGGAGCAACTAAGCCCGTGCGCCACAACTACTGAGCCTGTGCTCTAGAGCCCGCGAGCCACAACTACTGAAGCCCACGCGCCACAACTACTGAAGCCCGTGCGCCTAGAGCCCGTGCTCTGCAACAAGAGAAGACACTGCAATGAGAAGCCCACCCACCGCAACGAAGAGTAGCCCCCGCTTGCCGCAACTGGAGAAACCCCATGTGCAGCAACAAAGACCCAAGCAGCCCAAAATTTTAAAAAATAATAAGATAAATTTATTTTTTTAAAAATCTTCCAAGAGGAAGAATTTTTCAGATACATACATTCATTTTGGGTGACTTCAGGGAAAGAAAGACTGAGATAAAGAGACCACACCATGGCAAGGTAGGTTCAGAAGTAGAGATTAAACATTTAGAAATTTTTATGGGAAATTCCCTGACAGTCCAGTGGTTAGGACTCAGGACTCGGCGCTTTCACTGATGAGGACACAGGTTCAATCCCTGGTCAGGGAACTAAGATCCCACAAGCTGCATGGTGTGGGGGGAGAGAGACAGAGACAGAGACAGAGAGACAGAGAGAGAGAGAGAGAGAGAGAGAGGGAGGGAGGGAGGGAAAAGAAAGAAAGAAAAAGAAAGGAAGGAAGGAAGGGGAAGAAGAGAAATAAGGAAAGAAAGAAAGAAAGGAAGGAAGGAAGGAAGGAGGAAAGGGAGGGAGAGAGGGAGGGAGAGAGAGAGAGGGGAGGGGGAGAGAGAGAGACAAAGGGAGAAAGAAAGAGAGAAAGAGAAAAAGAAAGGAAGGAAGGAAGAAAGAAAGGAGGGAAGGAAGGAAGGAAGGAAGGGAGGAAGGGAGGAAGGGAGGGAGGGGGAGGGAGGGGGAGAGAGGGGGAGGGGGAGAGAGAGAGAGAGAGAGGGAGGGAGAGAGAGAGGGAGAAAGGAAGAAAGACATTTTTATGGCAGATTGCCAGGAATTTTATGTCTGCTAAATCTAAGAATAAAGACCAGGACTTGTCTTTTTGACTGACTTTAAAATTTCATTTTTCTAACAAATTTTGCATTTTATAAAATGTCAGTGATTGATTAGAAATTTAAAAACCTCATCCTTGGGACCTCTCTGGCAGTCCAGTGGTTATGACTCCACGCTCCCAATGCAAGGGACCTGTGCTCAATCCCTGGTTGGGGAACTAAGATCCCACATACCACACAGTGTGGCCAAAACACAAAACAAAACAATAAAACAAACAAACAAAAAACTCATCCTTCCATGAAGCTAGGGAAGGAATGACCTAGAGCAGTAATTCTCAATGGAGAAAACCTGACCACTTCGGGGGTGGTTTTAGAAAACTGTGGGTCCTCTGGGGTGGGGGAAGAGGGCCTCACGAACACTGGACAGGCAGAGACCAGATATGTCACACATCCTGATTTGTGCAGGGCAACCTCACACAGTGGAGACACCCCAGCCCTGCACAGCTCTTCAAGGTCCTTGACATTCATATACACAAAAAGCCCAATTTTTCTGAGCATATACCCTAAGTATTTATTGCTCAGTTTTAATATATACTCTATCTTCCAAAACTGCAACCACCATGTCAATCAATATACAATTATATTTTGACCTGCTTATCACCACTATAGAGAATCGCTTAACTGAGAGCGACACAATGTTGAGTCACCCATGTCATACCTGTATATTATCAGCACCAGCACTGGTCTGCTGAGGATTAGTCTATAATAATACAAGTACTGTACAAGTACTGGATTATTCCACTATGCCTCAAGCTCTGGTCATGCCCAAGTGTTTATGTACTGAAAAATTATTTTGTATAAACTATTTCCCTTCTATTTCTTCTTTCTGGTATCACTAGGATATTATACTGATTTTTAAATTTTACATATTTTAAAGTATTTAAATACATATATAATTATATTTTCTGTGACTTTCACTTCAGGACTGTAATTGGGACATTAGGAAATGCTTGTTAAAAAGAGGGTGCAGGGGGATTCCCTGGTGTTCCAGTGGTTAAGACTCGGGCTTTCACTGCCGTCGACCCAGTTTCAATCCCTGATCGGGGAACTAAGATCCCACAGGCCGTACAGTGCGGCCAAAAAAAATAAAATAAAATAAGCAATAAAAGCAAGCAAGCAAACAACAAAAAAAGAGGGTGCAGGTCTGAGGGTTGAAAATGCAAGTCTCTTTATTTAAATATCTCAGTGTTCATTATAGGTCAAACATAGTAAGAAATTATAGTATATCTAAATAAAAACATACTGATGAAGTTAGTGGTCCAAGTCACAAACAGACTTGCAGGGGAAGTGAGAGGTCACATTCTTATTTTTACATATGAGATGACAGAACTACTGCAGTTTAAAAAGGGGGCTTTAGGGTCAGGTTGCCTGGTCTGAATCCCACTCATCCAATGTTAGCTGTAAAACCTAGGCAAGTCTCGCCATTTTCTCAGCTACCTCCCCTCCACCCCCTAAAGTCAGGATAGCACTATTTCCTTTCGATATCTAGGGTTGACTGGATGAATCAAATGAGACTCCTGAAGAGTTTAGCATCCTGCCCTGCCCATGGTCAGGGCCCACGTGTATGCTATTAAGTTGATCTAAAACTTAAAGGCAGAGTAGTAAAGAAAAGAGGGGAATAAGAGCTAGGAATGTAATTGTGAGCCTAAAAATGAGTGAAAATGGACAAATCAAATATAGGACTTGTTAAAAAGAAAAAAGACTGAAATATCAATTCACTACCATCAATCCAACTAAGCTAATGAAACGATTTTAATTCTTTTTATACACACTTGTACATGGAGGAAGAGTGACACAAAACAACATTAGACCAAGAAAGAATCTATCAAGATGAACACTGATCTCTATTTGGGTTATGGTCATGTTCTGAAAAGCATCACATGACTTCATCAGTTCAACTAATGCTTACTGAACACATCCTTTTGTGTGTAAGAACCAACAACTGAGGAATCCTGAGAAGATGTCAGTGCACGTATACTACACATCTAGGGAAGACCACAGAAAATTACAGCCTTTCTCATCCCCACATGAGAATAACTCTAAATAGTAAGATTGTATTTTTGGGTAAGACCAAGTAGGCCATTCAGCAATACAAAAGTACAAAAGGGAAAAAAATACCCCGAGTACTGAGGCAACCCTGCCTCTCTGGTTGCTGATGCTAAAATTAGAAACAGGATTAAGAGTGCCCTGCCATTCCCAGTTGGTTTACTGTTCTAAACCCCCTGCCTGGGGACTTCTCCCTCCCATATGTTAACCCTGAATATTTTGTTCATTAATGTCAGAGGTGGGAAGCAATAGGAAAAGAGCAAAAAATGAAGGCTTTTATAAATTTAAATGTGAAATTATCTCTCTTTTAGCATTACACACACATCTTCAGTACTGGATCACATGGACAGTTTGAATACAAGCTTCTTTCTGTAAATGATAGCTAAGTGCCTGCTCAGCCTTAATTCAACCAAGGGTTACCTATGAGAAAAAAAAAAACCTTAAAGCAAGTTACTTAATAGTTACTCTATTCTTAAGAAATAAATGATTCGGGCTTCCTTGGTGGCGCAGTGGTTGAGAATCTGCCTGCCAATGCAGGGGACACGGGTTCGAGCCCTGGTCTGGGAAGATCCCACATGCCGTGGAACAACTGGGCCCGTGAGCCACAACTACTGAGCCTGGGCGTCTGGAGCTTGTGCTCCGCAACAAGAGAGGTCGCAACAGTGAGAGGCCCGCACACCGCGATGAAGAGTGGCCCCCGCTCGCCGCAGCTAGAGAAAGCCCACGCACAGAAGACCCAACACAGCCAAAAATAAATAAATAAATAAATAAATAAAAATTAAAATATAAAAAAAGAAATAAATGATTCAATATCATTTATTTCTCAAGAGATAATTTCACCTCTTGAAATTTCAAAGTAACAAGAAAACTATAAACTGAGTGGGGATAGTCTACCCTGTTTCTCCCATGGAATGATGATAAAATCTGGACAGAATGTATGACGCAACTATTTGAAGACTCTGAAAAGTATATGAGGGACTTCCCTGGTGGCACAGTGGTTAAGAATCCGCCTGCCAATGCAGGGGACACGGGTTCCAGCCCTGGTCCGGGAAGACCCCACATGCCGCGGAGCAACTCAGCCTGTGCACCACAACTACTGAGCCTGCGCTCTAGAGCCCGCGAGCCACAACTACTGAAGCCCACATGCCTAGAGCCCGTGCTCCACAACAAGAGAAGCCACCACAATGGGAAGCCCGCATGCCGCAACGAAGAGTAGCCCCCACTCGCCTCACCTAGAGAAAGCCTACGTGCAGCAACGAAGACCCAACGTAGCCAAAAATAAATTTAAAAAAAATAAATTAATTTTTTTAAAAAAAGAAAAGTAGATGATAGCAGGTGGAGCGGGGAATTTAAAGTACCACCAAACGTGAGATGATTTAGTCTGCCCTTCTTCCCTCTGGTATGCCCCAGTCTGGACTTGGGGCAGTTTAAAACTTGGAAATTGTTACTGAGCACAGACAGAACTCGAGGAGAAGTCCTGTAGCTCTGGCTTGAAGACCAGGAAAGGGGTACCTAAAACTCTGATGAAGGGGAAGAACTATGGTTCCAAGGGGGTGGGTTGAATCCTATTGCTTTTTTGCCCCTGTCTTCCTGCCACTTAGCCCCAGACATGAGTGCAGTCATGAGAAGTGCACAACCAAGCAGGGTAACTGAGGCCCTATCTTTTCTGGCTGAAGAACCAGAAAGAGAAGCCCTTGGGAATCAAAGTAATAATCAGATCATGCAAAGGGAGGAGCTCAGGAAAGCAACTGCATGAAGTTGTTTAGGAAATCCTGGATTTAGCTCCAATATGCACATGCTTGCATCAGAAAACAAACAGCACACCCAAGACTTTGAGAGCAGAACCGTGGGAGAGATCATCACCCAGGTCCCAAACTGGCCACCACTGAGTGCTACTACACACATGAGACAGATCCAAAGAGTACTTCAAAGGCTTCAAAAATGAAGTGAGATTGGAACCATAATCCACAGAAGGCTGGTTGCAACTTGCAGCCTGAAGCCAATTGGGTCAAATTGTATTCTAAAATGAAATTATCAACATTCTCCATAGGATCTGAACCAAGATCCAGAGTCTCATAATATTATATTCAAAATGTTCAAGGTACAATCCAAAATTACTTATATAAAGAGCTAGGAAAATCTCAAGTCGTAGGGGATAAGGTAATCAACAAATGCAAATGCCAAGAATGACACAGATGTTGGAATTATCTGACAGACTTTAAAGAAACTATTATAAAAATGTTCCACAAAGGGTGAGCACTCTTGAAAAGAACAGAAAGAAAATGTCCAAGAAACAGTAGGTATAAAAGAAATAAAAATTTAGAACCAAAACACAATAACCCTAAATAAACTCACTGGATGAACAAAATAGCAGACTGGAAACAACAAAGGAAATTGTCACTGCTCACGAAGACAGATCAATAGCAATTATTCAATCTGAGCAACTGAGAGAAAAAATGCACAGACGCTCGAAGCCCTGTGGGAAAATACCAAAAGCCTAATTCACGTTATCGGTATCTCAGAAAGACAGGAAAAAGGAAAAATATTTGCTGAACATATCTTTGAATAAATGGTTACTGAAGTGCTCGCTTCGGCAGCACATATACTAAATATTGGAACAATACAGAGAAGATTAGCATGGCCCCTGTGCAAGGATGACACACAAATCCGTGAAGCGTTCCGTATTTCTTAAAGACCTAAATGTAAGGCCAGACACTATAAAACTCTTAGAGGAAAACATAGGCAGAACACTCTATGACAAAAATCACAGCAAGATCCTTTATGACCCACCTCCTAGAGAAATGGAAATAAAAACAAAAAGAAACAAATGGGACCTAATGAAACTTAAAAGCTTTTGCACAGCAAAGGAAACCATAAACAAGATGAAAAGACAACCCTCAGAATGGGAGAAAATATTTGCAAATGAAGCAACTGACAAAGGATTAATCTCCAAAATATACAAGCAGCTCATGCAGCTCAGTACCAAAAACCAAACAACCCAATCCAAAAATGGGCAGAAGACCTAAATAGACATTTCTCCAAAGAAGATATACAGATTGCCAACAAACACATGAAAGGATGCTCAACATCACTAATCATTAGAGAAATGCAAATCAAAACTACAATGAGCTATCACCTCACACTGGTCAGAATGGCCATCATCAAAAAATCTACAAACAATAAATGCTGGAGAGGGTGTGGAGAAAAGGGAACCCTCCTGCACTGTTGGTGAGAATGTAAATTGATACAGCCGCTATGGAGAACAGTATGGAGGTTCCTTAAAAAAATAAAAATAAAACGATCATATGACCCAGCAATCCCACTACTGGGCATATACCCTGAGAAAACCATATTTCAAAAAAATAGTCATGTACCACAATGTTCATTGCAGCACTATGTACAATAGTCAGGACATGGAAGCAACCTAAATGTCCATTGACAGATGAATGGATAAAGAAGATGTGGCACATATATACGATGGAATATTACTCAGCCATAAAAAGAAACAAAATTGAGTTATTTGAAGTGAGGTGGATGGACCCAGAGTCTGTCATACAGAGTGAAGTAAGTCAGAAAGAGAAAAACAAATACCATATGCTAACACATATATATGGAATCTAAAAAAAAAATGGTTCTGATGAACGTAAGGGCAGGACAGGAATAAAGATGGAGACAGAGAGAACGGACTTGAGGACACGGGGAGGGGGAAGGGTAAGCTGGGGTGAAGTGAGAGAGTAGCACTGACATATATACACTACCAGATGTAAAATAGATAGCTAGAGTAGCATTGACATATATACACTACCAGATGTAAAATAGATAGCTAGTGGGAAGCAGCCGCATAGCACAGGAGATGAGCTCAGTGCTTTGTGACCACCTAGAGGGGTGGGATAGGGAGGGTGGGAGGGAGATGCAAGAGGGAGGGGATATGGGGATATATGTATGCATATAGCTGATTCACTTTGTTATACAGCAGAAACTAACACAACATTGTAAAGCAATTATACATCAATAAAGATGTTAAAAAATATATATATGGTTACTGAAGATTCCCCAAATTTGGCAAAAGATATAAACCTATAGATTGAAAAAGTTCAGTGAACCCCTGTGAGATTATAGAAAATACATATATTGGTCTCCCAGCCTCAACCCCTCCTCTTCCTGGCACAGAACTCCTAAAATTCTTGTAATTTCCTAAGTGATAAGAGCACTAGGTTTATCTCCTGTTCTACTGAGGAAACTCTAGGTAGGTTCTTGGATGGCTCCTGGCTGGGAGCTGGTCACCAGAAAGACCAAGCCATGATCAGAAGCCTGGAATTTTCAGCCCCGTCCCCTGTCCTCCAGAGAGGGGAGAGGTGCTGGAAATGGAGTTAATAATTGATCATGCCTACAAGAAGAAGCCTCCATAAAATCCCAAGAGTAGGGGGTTCAGAGAGCTTAAAGGTGGGTGAACACATCCACATAGGGAGGGTGATGTACCCCAACTCCACAGGGACAGAAGCTCCTGCACTCAGGACTCTCCCAGACCTCGCCTTATATATCTCATCTGGCTGATCATCTGTATTTTTTATTATATCCTTTAATAAACTGGTAAATGTAAGTAAATGTTGCCCTCAGTTTTGTAAGCCACTCTAGCAAATCAGTCAAACCCAAGGAGCGAGGTCTTTGGAACCTTCTATCTATATCTATAGCTGGTTGGTCAGAAGCACAGGTGATGATAACCCAGGCTTGTGACTGACACATGCAAGGTGAGGGCAGGGTGTAGTCTTCTGGGACTACTGAGACCAGAGGCCCTTAACCTGTGGGACCTAACATTATCTCCAGGTAGAAAGTGTTAAAAATTCAGTTAAAATTGTAGGACACCCAGCTGGTGTTGCAGAGGATTGCTTGTTGAAGGGAAACATCTCCACACATTGGGTGACCAGAGTGACAGAAGTGAAGTGTTCTGAGTAATAAAGGAGACACACAGGAAAAAAAAACACATAATAGGAAAGAACTGGGTTTTTCCCAACACAGGGGGAAAACTAGGTTCTTTCCGTTTACAACCTCAAACAAGATAAACCCAAAGAAATCTATCTCCAGGCATATCAGAAACTAACTGTTGAAAATCAAAGACAAAGAAAAACCTTGAAAGCAGCCAGAGAAAAATAACACATTACTTACAGGAAAGTGGTCCTCAACTGGGGATTATGTTGTCCCCAAGAGGATATTTGACAACGTCTGTTGACATTGTTGATGATCACAACTTGGGGAGGCAGGGAGCTGCTGGTATCTAGTAGGTAGAGACTAAGGATGCTAATAATGAGCCTACAAAACCCAAGTATGTGCTGCCTTTAAGAAACTCATTCAAACTATAATGTTACAAATAACCTCAAGGTAAAAAAATGATGTAATAAGATATCATGCAAACACTAATGAAAAGAAAGCTGAAGTGGTATTTAATCTCAAAGTAGACTTCAGAGCAAAGAAAGCTAACAGTGATAAAGAAGGACATTACATCATAGCAATCCTAAGTGTATACAGACCTAACAACAGAGTTTCAAAATACATGAAACAAAAACTAACAGAACTGAAAAGAGAAATAGACAAATCTATGATTATACTGAGAGATTTCAATACTCCACTCTCAGGAGTGGATGGAACAAGACACCAAAAATCACCAAGTATACAGAACTGAACAGTATCAACCAACTGGACAAACACGCTACCCTACATGAAACATTTCCCAAGATATACTGTATCTGTCTAAAACAAAGATATAAAACAAGTAACAACAGATTTTAAGGAAATATAAACATATAAGGTATGTTTACCAACCATAATGGAATTAAACTAGAAGTTAATAACAAAAAGATAACTAGAAAATCTCCAATTATTTGGAAATTTAAACTACACAGTCCAAAAAAAAAAAAAAAAAAATCCACAGGTCAAAGAGGAAGTCTCAAGGGAAATCAGAAAATATTTTGAACTGAACAAAAATTTTAAAAATATACCAAGATTTATGGGATTAAGTGCTTTAAAGGGAAATTCATAGCATCATATGTTTACATTAAAAAAAAAAGAAAGGTCTCCTATTAATAACTCAAGCTTCCACCTTAAAAAACTAACAAAAGGAAGCACAAAATAAACCCAAAACAAGTGGAATAAATAAAATACTGAAGAGCAAAATCAATGAAAAGAAAGAAAGAAGGTAAAGATCAATGAAACCAAATGCTGTTTCTTTGGAGGAAAATAAATAAATAAATAAAATGGATAAACCTCTGGCCAGACTGACAAAGATGATGAGAGAGAGAGAGAGAGAGAAAAAAAGAGAGAGAGAAAAAAAAAGAGAGAGAGAGAGCAAGAGATCACAAATTACCAATATCAGGAACAAAGGAGATAACACTATAGACCCCAAAGTCAATTAAAACATAATGAGGGAATACTGCAAAACTTTATGCACCTCTATTCAACAACTTGGATGAAATGAACCAATTTTTCAGAAACTACAAATCACCAAAACTACGCAAGATAAAATAGCCAAAAAAGCCCTGTAACTATTTTAAAAGACTGAATTTGAGCTAAAAAAAAATAAATAAGTCTTCTGAGGAAGAAATCTCTATGCTCAGGTGGTTTCACTGGCAAATGCTATCAAACATTTAAAGAAATAACACCTACTCAGCACAACCTCTTCCAGAACACATAAGCAAGCACTTCACAAGACAGTTTGAGGCTGTATTACCCTGATAACAAAGTCAAAGACAATACAAAAAAATAAAACTACAAACAAATATCCCTAATCAAGAGAAATACAGTAAGTCGTCAACCAAAAAGTGAGCAAATTGAATCAAGGAATATGTTCAAAGAATAAAACGCCACAACCAAGTGGAATTTATCACAGGAATGTAAGATTGGTTCAATATTTGAAGGACAATGTAATCCATTGTAGTAACAGCCTAAAACAAATGTATGATCATATCAATTTATGCAGAAAAAGCATTTGACACAAACCAACATTCACTCATTATAAAGATGGTCAGCAAACTAGGAATATAAAGAATATCTTCAACCACATAAAGGACATCTACAAAAACCCTACAGCTAACATTTTACTTAAAGGTCAAAGACTGGATGTTTTCTCACAAAGGGTAAGAAAAAGGCAACGATGTCTACTCTCATTCAAAGAACTCGGCAGTGTAACAAGGCAAGAAAAGGAAACAAAAGGCATACAGATTGGAAAAGAAGTGAAACTATGCCAACTTGCAATGACATGATTGTCTAAGTAGAAAATTTCACACAATCTATTAAGAAAACAAACTTTTAGGGAAATTCCCTGGCAGTCCAGGGGTTAGGACTCAGAGCTTTAACTTCCAGGGCCCGGGTTCAATCCCTGCTCAGGAAACTAAAGTCCCAAGCCTTGCAGAGCAGCCAACAAAATATAACAAAACATTTTTTTAAAAAACTTTTAGAGCTAATTAGTTTAGCATCAATGTAAATATACTTAACACTGCTGAACAATATGCTTTAAAATGGTTAGTATGGTGAATTTTATGTGTACTTTACAGTTTAAAATAAAAAATCATTTATAACAGCAGGCCCTCCCAATTTAAATACATAGGTATGAATCTCACAAAACACATGTAGGACTTGTTGACTTCCAGCAGAATTTTTAGAACCAAAAACTGGTTCTAAAATATATATGGAAAGGCAAAGTAACTAGAATAGCTATAACAATTTGAAAAAGAATAAGGTTAGAAGAATAACACTACCCAATTTTAAGACTTACTATTTAAAGCCACAGCAGCCAAGAAAGTATAGTATTGACAAAGGGATAGACATATAAATCAATGGAGCAGAATAGAATCCAGAAATATTCACACAAACATGGCCAAATGATTTGTGACAAAAATGCAAAGGCAATTCAATGGAGAAAGGACAGTCTTTTCAACACACTGTGTTGGATTAACCAGACATCGATATGCAAAAAAATGTGTCTGCCTAAGCCTCACACATTATACAAAAATTAATACAAAATGCATCATAGGTCTAAACGTAAAACATAAGGCTAGGGACTTCCCTGGTGGCGCAGTGGTTAAGAATCCGCCTGCCAATGCAGGGGACACGGGTTCGAGCCCTGGTCCGGGAAGATCCCACATGCCACGGAGCAACTAAGCCCGTGCGTCACAACTACTGAGCCTGTGCTCTACAGCCCGCAAGCCACAACTACTGAGCCCGCATGCCTAGAGCCCGTGCTCTGCAACAAGAGAAGCTACCACAATGAGAAGCCCACACACCGCAATGAAGAGTAGCCCCTTCTGGCCGCACCTAGGGAAAGCCTGCGTGCAGCAACGATGACCCAACGCAGCCAAAAATAAATAATTAAATAAATAAATTTAGATTTTAAAAAAAAAACAAAAGGCTATAAAACTTCACAACAGGAGAAAACTTTCATAGGCTAGATTTAAGTATAGAGTTTTTAGACAACACACCAAAAGTACTATGCAAAAAGGGGGGATGGTCGAAGTAAATAAATTGGACTTCATTAAAGTTTAAAACTTTTGTTCTGATAAAGAAAATGATAAGGGAATGGAAAGAATTACTGATCAGGAGAAAATATCTGCAAATCACATAGTTGACTAAGGACTTGTATCCACGACAGTTGAAGAACTCTCAAAACCCAATAATAAGAAAATAACCCAATTAAGTAGCAAAAGAGGTAACCAGACATTTCAAAGAGAATATGCAGAAGATAATTAGTACATGAAAAAATGCTCAACATCATTAGCCATTACAGAAATGTAAATAAAACCAAAATGAGATACCACTACACACCTATTAGAGTAGCTAAAATAAAAAACATCAACAATACCAAATGCTGGTGATGATGCTGACCATCTGGATCACTGAAAAATTACTGGTGGAATATATACACTACCAAACGTAAAATAGATAGCTAGTGGGAAGCAGCCGCATAGCACAGGGAGATCAGCTCGGTGCTTTGTGACCACCTAGAGGGGTGGGATAGGGAGGGTGGGAGGGAGGGAGATGCAAGAGGGAAGAGATATGGGAACATATGTATATATACAACTGATTCACTTTGTTATAAAGCAGAAACTAACACACCATTGTAAAGCAATTATACTCCAATAAAGATGTTAAAAAAAAAATTACTGGTGGGAATGTAAAAATGGTACAGCCACTTTGGAGATGAGTTTGTCAGTTTCTTATAAAGTTAAACATATTTATCATATGACACACACCAACTCTTTATTTGTTGGCAGGGGCAGGTGGATATGACTCCACAAGGTTATCATGGGGGTGTTTTTTTTGGTGCAATAGGATTACCCTATATCCTGACTGCGATGGCAGAACACAAATATATACATGTTAAAACTCAAAGAAATTTCTACCCCCAAAAAAGTCCATTTTCGAGCATATTTAATTCCATACTTTTTTTTATAATAAGCTAGTTGGCAGGAAGACACCAAGAACATGATAGACACCATTGTAAAAGCAATTATACTCCAATAAAGATGTTTAAAAAAAAAAAAAACATGATACAGTCATAAAGAAAAACAACAAGACTAACATCTTCCTCACCCTGTAACCCAAGTCTCTATAACATACTGTCCTGTCTGAATCCTGAAGACTCCCTTTTTCTAGGATGAACAAACAAGGGGCCCCCAGTTTATCTGAATGGCATGCCACTTCCAATGGATTTCAATACTCATTTATTTTGAAGGATGTTAAGAGAGATTTCCTATCTAGTAGTTTACCTGTATCTGACAGAGTATTGTAAGCTTTCCTGACCATCAATCTTTTTTTTTTTTAATAACTTTATTTATTTATCTTTGACTGCGTTGGGTCTTCGTTGCTGCGTGCAGCTTTCTCTAGTTGCGGCGAGACGGGGCTACTCTTCACTGCGGTGCACACACGTCACATTGTGGTGGCTTCTCTTGTTGCAGAGCATGGGCTCTAGGCGTGTGGGCTCAGTAGTTGTGGCTCGCGGGTTCTAGAGCGCAGGCTCAGTAGTTGTGGCACACGGGCTTAGCTGCTCCACGGCATGTGAGATCTTCCCCAACCAGGGCTCGAACCCGTGTCCCCTGCATTGGCAGGCGGATTCTTAACCACTGCACCACCAGGGAAGTCCCTGACCATCAATCTTAAAGCTTCTTCTTTAAAATCAGGCTTATTTCCCTCCATTTTCTTCTTGGGCTCAGTAACTTATCCCTATTTTGGTTATCAAATGAGCCCTATATTCATCCCTAAAATACACTCAATCTTAGTTTCCAGTCAAAGTATTTAAGTTAAATCCCCTTAAAGAGAAGGAAAAGGGTCTCAATGATGAAAACAGAGCTCCTGTGAAGAAGGTAAAAAAATAAAAGTTACCTACAAACCTATCACACCACTGTTAGTGTTTTGACTTTTGCCCTTCTGGGCTTGTCCTTTTATGTGTGTTCTTAAATGGTTTATATGAGTAAATTAAACATTCTTAATTTTTTCAGTATTTTGAAATAGTTGACTCATTTTCTCCTTAGACTGAAGTTTTCACTATTGTTTTTGTTTGTTCGTTTGTTTTTTGTTTCTTTATTTTTTTGGCCACGCTGTGCGGCTTGTGGGATCTTAATTCCCTGACCAGGGATTGAACCCAGGCCACCACAGTTAAAGTGCCGAGTCCTAACCACTGGACCGCCAGGGAATTCCCTTCACTATTGTTTAAAGAAGAAACTCTCACTGTGGGGGGGCGGGGGGGGGGGGAGAGACACAAATGTCCCATTAAATTAAAGGTTAACTCTCACACCTCATTTTGATATCCACTGAGTTTGATCCACTATTGTACACATCACAGTGTTAATAGAATAAAACTCACATTTGATTCAGTTCAACTGCTGTCTAATAGGCGTCACAAGAAGTAAAAACTTCAGTGTGGGACTCGGAGTTTTGTTTTGTTTAAATGTACTTCTGTGCTTTCAAAAACAGGAAGAAAAAAAAGTTGAGGGAGAGAGAAAAGGGAAGCATATAGAAGGGCAAGAAGCACCATGCCATTTCCCCCATACTTTGCGCTATGCATCTCTTCCATTTGGCTATTCCTGACTTGGATCCTTCATAATAAACTGGTAACAGCAGCAAGAGGTAGGAGCAAGAAGCAGAGGTAGAGAGGAGAGGGAGAGCCCAAAGTACTGTGTAGGACACAAGGGTGATTTTTAACCTTATTCCTAAATCATCTTTGATCCCACCAGAGTTTTTGTTTTTTGTTTTGGGGTGTTTTTTTTTTTTCTTGGCCTCCTTTATCAACTTGTGCTACTTGGTAGTCTACTTGGTTTATAAATGCCTTCTTCTAAATTACCTGAATGCCCTTCTAGAATAAAGTGTATGATTACAATTCAACTTGTTATTCTACCACTCATTCTTCGAAAAGTTTTATGCCAAGTGATGCCAGGCACTGAGGATAAGATAAGTCTCCTGTGGCATAAGAAACACATATTTGGTCTTTGCCCCTGGTTCCTGACACAGAGCTCCTAAATCCCATAGAGTTTCCTGAATCATAGGAGTGACAGGAGTGTCTTTTATTCTGACGAGGCAACTCTCAGTGGGCCCCTAGATAGCTTCAGGATGAAGGTCTGGTCGTCAGAAAGACTAAGGCATGATTGGAGGTTTGGAACTTACATCCTCACTTCTCCACTTCTCGGAAGAAGAGAGGGGCTGGAGACTGAGTTAATCACTAATGGCCAGTGATTTAAACAATCACACATATGTACGGAAGTCTCCATAGAAACCTAAAAAGACTGGGTTCGGACAGCTTCTGGGCTGGTGAATATGTGGCAATGTGGGGAGAACGGGAAACGTGGAGAGAGCACGGAAGCTCCACGCCCCTTTCCCGTACCTTACCCTATGCATCTCTTCCATTTGGCTGTTCCTGAGTTGTACCCTTTATAGTAAATTATAGTAGTAGTAAGTAAGGCACTTTTCCTGAGTTCTGTGAGCCATTCTAGTGAATTATCAAAGGGGAGTGGGGGCATTGTGGGACCCTCCATCCAGATTTATAGTCAGCCAGGCACAAGTGTGAGAAGCCTTGGCATCCCACTGCACCTGGCACCTGAAATGAGGGCAGTCCTGCGAGACGGAACCCTTAACCTGTGGCGTCTGACACTAAATCCGATAGTTAGTATCAGAATTGAATTGAATTGTAGGACACCTAGTTGTTGTTGGAGGGTCGGAGAAGTGGTATTGGAGAAGACACCATGTATCTGATATCAGAAACGCTGTCAATGAAAATGACAAAGGTCCTCTCTCTCGATGTTCTCAATCAAGCCAACAAGGCTCTTACTTCACACTTAGGTTACCATTTTGCACAGAAAAGAACAAGGGTAAGTATTTTTAAGGCTCTTGAGAGTTTAAAACAAAGATCTATTGGATCCTGTGCAGAAAAAAGATGTAAAGTTTAAAAATTTTCTAAGTTTTTTAAAAGTCACTTTGTTTGCCTGTTTGGCCATGGAGCATTGAAGTTTGGATAACTATTACATTATCTCCCACCCCCTAGTAGTTAACTTCTTTTCCTCTCAGTCTTTATTCATGGGATCGCACTTATTCCTAATCGCCAATCTAAACAGAAACAGATTGGTGCTTTGTGACTATCTAGATGGGTGGCATGGGGTGGGAGGGAGGTCCAAGAGGGAGGGGATATAGGTATACATACAGCTGATTCACTTCATTGTACAGCAGAAACTAACACAACATTGTAAAACAATTTTACTTCAATTAAAAAAAAAAAAAAGAGGAAGAGACACAGGGATGTGTGCACACAGAGGATAGGCCATGTGAGGACACAGTGACAAGGCAGTCACCTAAAAGCCAAAGAGAAAGGCAAGAAACCAATCCTGTTGACACCTTGATCTTGGACTTCCAGACTCCAGAACTGTGAGAGAATAAGCTTCTCTTGTTTAAGTCAAAAAAAAAAAAAAAAGCCAGAAACAGAGATTTACCAATTATTTCTTCTTTAATCTCCCATGCCTTCAAGTGAATACTGCTGAAACCAGAAACCTCTTTTTTTATGACCTTTCCTATTTACAACCATAAGTAATCTGTTTGTGGTTGTGGATAGTTTAATGTAATTCAGACAGAAAGGACCAATTGTTTTCATTTGAAGAGTTACAGGACTCATTTGCAGATTATGAAATGGAAAGAGCAATTTCACAACTTGGCACTAACACAGAATCTTAAAATTAGTGCTCAGGCACCTCTAAAGATGATTTTAAAGCTTGAGAACACACAACAGTAGCCCTCCATGGCCACCCCTCCATAGGCTGGTCGTGCCTACAGGCTGTTTTTCCCATTTACCGCTGGTGAGATGCTTTAAATGGTTGATGTACGACTGACTCCTCTACAGGGTGGTGGCCATGGGTACAGGAAAGCGCACCAAAGGCAGCATGGGGTGGGGGTGGGGGGACCTTAAGGACACCAGGTGTCCTGTGGCCAGAGAGCAAATGAATGAAGGGAGGAGAATGAAGGATAACCTCAAGGCTAAGCCCACATGACCTAAGTCATATTAAATTTCACAGAGAAAGCAAAGCGATGATTCAAGAGGGAAAAAAAATCGGTTTTAGACAGCTTAAATTCAATGGGTATTCAAGTGAATGTTTGCTTCCAAGTAGAAAGCAAAAACAAAAACAGTAGGAACAAATGGAACTTCTAAGAGAGGAAAAACAAAGAGTGCACAGAAATGTTCACATTTAAGAATGGAGAAGCACATGTTGGGGAATAATACACAAGAGTAACCATGACTAAAACCTGCAGGGAAAGGAACTGAGGGCATAAATGCTGCCAAGAAAATGAACAACCGGGACTTCCCTGGTGGTCCAGACTCTGCGCTCCCAGTGCAGGGGGCCCAGGTTCAATCCCTGGTCAGGGAACTAGATCCCGCATGCCGCAACTAAAAGATCCTGCACACAGCAACGAAGATCCCGCCTGCCACAACTAAGACGTGGCGCAGCCAATTAATTAATTGATTAATTAATATTTTTAAAAAAGAAAGAAAATGAACAACCAAGGAAATGCCAACACATGTGGTCCCAAGAGGAGCATGATCACACTGTAATCTCTAAATACCATTTCCCAAGAAAGCAGGCCTTTTGAAGAAAGGGCCGAGTCCACTCCTTGAAACAGGAAATGTACACGACAAACCTGGAATTTCTTAAACCAACAATCAAGGAAGCTATCAACTACTGAGGAAGCATCAAAAGGACAGGCCTCTCAGGATACGATAATTTCAGTATCAATAAGAATGATTCCAGGGACTTCACTGGTGGCGCCGTGGTTAAGAATCTGCTTGCCAATGCAGGGGACATGGGTTCGAGCCCTGGTATGGGAAGATCCCACATGCCGCGGAGCAACTAAGCCCGTGCGCCACAACTACTGAGGCTGTGCTCTAAAGCCTGCGCGCCACAACTACTGAGCCTATGTGCCACAACTACTGAAGCCCGCGAGCCTAGAGCCCGTGCTCCACAACAAGAGAAGCCACCGCAATGAGAAACCCACGCGCTGCAACGAAGAGTAGCCCCATTTGCTGCAACTAGAGAAAGCCCGCGTGCAGCAACGAAGACCCAACGTGGCCAAAAATAAATGAATAAATAATTAGTTAATTTAAAAAAGAATGATTCCAGTAATTCTGAAACCCAAGTATGTTTAAACTCATGAGCTCATAGTTACACAAAAACTCATTGATTTAAAAACAAAAACAACTCATTGGTTACCCTTGTAGGATGCCAAGGCACCCAATGTTTATAAGATAGTAAATAAGTGGAAAGAATCAAGTATTTTTCCTATCTCTCCTACACAAACTGTACTTCAGTAGAGTACTTCAATAGCTAGCAAGGACAAGTTCCTCTTTACAAACGCATTCCAACTAATACATGAAGAAATTGTAGAATTAGAGTATTACCATCCTGCAGCCACACGATGATGAATCTAAGCAATGATCAATGGCATTTCATAACCCAAAGACAGACATTATGTACCTCCTGATGTAAGAATACATCACCACCTATTACTTTGTCTTGTGCAAACAAACCAAAAGTGAACTTGAGTCTAATCCAAGTCCCACAAGGGTCAGAGGAATATGGTAAGTCTCCACACATGGATGTAGTTCAGCAAAGTAAGAATGTGCAACATTCTGCAGAATAAACCAACTTCAACAAATACACTACACAACCCCCCCCCAAAAAAAAGACATACCTACTGATTAAATGTCTTGAAAAAGATCTTATTTGGATCCTGACTCAAATAATTTTTTAAAAAAAGATAATCAAGGAAATATGAATGATTAGATTTGATATGTGAGAGTTACTACTCATTTAATACATGAATTTTTTAAAGAGACTGTTATGGGTTGAACTGTGTCTTCCCCAAAATTCATAGGATGGAGTCTTAATTCCTAGTACCACAGCGCGACTGTATTTGGAGACAGGGTCTTTACAGAGGTAGTCAAGGTCATTAGATTAGGGGTCCCTAATCCAGTAGAGCTGGTGTCCTTATACAAAAGAGAAATTTGGACACAGACACACACAGCAACAACACCACGTGAAGGTTGGATTTACACTGTCGCAAACCAAGGAACTACCCGAAGAGAGAGAGGCCTCAAACAAATCCTTCTCTCACAGCCCTCAGCAGGAACCAAATGTGCTGACATCTTGATATCAGACTTCTAGCCTCCAGAACTGTGAGATAAAAAGTTTGCTGTTTAAGCCACCCAGTTTGTGGTGTTTTGTTCAGCAGCCCTAGCAAACTAATTTGGAGACATTTAACTTTTAGAGATGCATTCAGTATTTACTGAATTAAGTGACGTGATGTCTAGGATGTACTTTATGTACAATAGTCTGGGAAAGGATGAAGAGGTTAGAGTTATTAAAAAAAAAAGAGACTGGCTATATATTGATAATGGTTGAAACTGAGTGTCATTATATTAGCCTTTCTTTTTGTTTATGTCTGATATTTTTCATAATAAAAAGTTTAAATAAAGGGCATGGAGATCTTTGAGATGACCATCCCAGAAGAACTATGAAGCACAGGACACAAGTCCAGGCATTGACTGCAAGGGCACGGCAAACATGGGGAGAGAGCAGATTAGGAGCAGAAATGCGTGCCTCATACACCACTCATCCAGGGGTCACAGGGAAACACTGGTATTCCCCAAACACCTTGCACCAGCTCATCTCTCACGAGGCAAAGCCTGGCCCATCCCAGAGCAACGAAGCATGAAGAACTCTACCGTCCTCGGTTCTCTAAATGGAACAGTTTACCAATAACTTCCCCAAATAATCTGTCCAAGCCCATTCATCACTCATAACCACATATTTCCTCCAGACCTAGGGAGGATCCAGTTTCTATTGGGTTCACTGTCCAGCCTTCAGGGGCATGGTGAAAGCAAATAAATGATGATAATTTTAAGAAATAGAAACTTACCTTTCAGGGGAAGTGTTCTGTTTGAGTAACCTGATTAAGAGCAGAAACTCTACCACTTTCCAGCTGCATGACCCTGGGCAAGTTACTTCACCTCTCTGACCTCAGCTGCCTCATCTGTAAAATGGGGACATGGGACTGTGGTGAAGATTAAAACAAGTTAATTCAGCACTCGGCACATCAGTGCTCAGTAAGAGTCAGCTATTTATTGGCCAGTGCTCACAGTCAGGCCATGGAGAAGAAAGATCGTCTATCAGTGTCAACGGTCTCATACTTGTTGTATAAGTTCCTTCAAAATTACTTGATAGAGATCAACTACTTCTAACAACTGTTCATACTCAAATTCACTGAAGCCATGGTGATTTTCAAACAGTCCAACAAAACCTCTTCTTTCGGATTCCTGGACCCAATTCCAAAGTGTGGAGGGGGGCGGTTCCCACACCACCAATAAACAACTCTCAGATACTAGATGCGCGTCCTACAATCCAACTCATTTCTGACACTATCCACCTGGAGATAGAATCTGATTCCACAGGTTAAGGGTTCAGTCCCGTAAGACTGCCCTCCACCCTTCAGAAGCCAATTGCAAGCCCAGGTTGTCACGTGTACTTCAGACCAAACAACTATAGACAGGAGGTTCCAACAACCCCTCCTTGGGTTTGATTAATTTCCTAGAGCAGCTCAAAGAGCTCACAGAAACATTTTACTTACTGAATCACCAGGATATAGTTTAGGAACAGCCAGATGGAAGAGGTGCCTAGGGCAAGGTGTGAGGGAAGGGTGTGCAGCTTCCATGCTCTCTCCAGCGCACCATTCAAATCCCCACACTTCACCACTTTCCCCACATGTTCACCAACTAGGAAGCTCTCTGAACCCAGTCCTTTGGGGTTTTTATGAGGCTTCATTACATAGGTATGATTGATTAATCATTCGCATTGGCAACTAATTCAACCTCCAGCCCCCTCTCCCCTCCCTGGAGGTGGAGGTGGGTGATAAGCACACTGTGACTCAAAGTTCTAACCCTCTAATCACCTGGTCAGTAGCTCTCACCCTTAAGTGGTTTCCAAAAGTCACATCATTAACGTAACGAAAGACACCTTCATCACTCTCACCACTTACGAAATTCCAAGGGTTTTAAGGAGCTCTGGGTCAGAAGCGGACCAAGAGCAAATATATATTTTTATTATAAACCACAATATCACACCTGCACCCAAGGGATTCCCCGGGGGCCAAAGAGGGAACCAGCAGGCAAGGTTCTGTGCCACCTTTAAATAACTCTAACTTTATCTATATTCACATACCAGGTTTCTGCCATACCATCTCCTCCGAAGAAAAGAGAGAACTTTGAAAATCACCAACCCAGAACAGTGTTTTTCTGCTACTACATTACAACTCCAAGATGTCTGCTGCAAAAGGCAACCTTTAAGGGACTTCCCTGGTGACGCAGTGGTTAAGAATCCGCCTGCCAACGCAGGGGACACGGGTTCGAGCCCTGGTCCGAGAAGATCCCACGCGCCGCGGAGCAACTAAGCCCATGTGCCACAACTACTGAGCCCGCGTGCCCAGAGCCCGTGCTCTGCAACAAGAGAAGCCACCGAAATGAGAAGCCCGTGCACCACAACGAAAAGTAGCCCCTGCTCGCCACAATTAGAGAAAGCCCGCACTCAGCAGCGAAGACCCAATGCAGCCAAAAATAAATAAATTAAATTAAATTAAAAAAAAAAAAGTACCAGCCTCATCTCACAAGGTGTCCTATTACGGTGTATTTTTCATTACAGTCTGAAACACAGGCATCTCTCTAAAGCTTTAGCCCTTCCGCCAGAGAGTGGATGTGACTCGCTTGAGTGTAATTTACAGGGAAGTTCAGCCTCATCCCATTACATCTTACCACTCATGCCACACTCCCCACCCCCAAACTTCAGGGAAAAAACTTCATCATGAAAGAAGCCAAGGCTTTCTAACATTCCTTATGCCCTAGAAGTCAACTTTCTCCAAACTGGTTACTAGGGGGTGGGTTCAAACTAACAAGCCAAAGTGTTTCAATAAAGAAAGTGTTCTGTTAGGGCAATCCTATGGCCCAACAGAAAAAGCCTTTTAAGATTTCCTACAAGATGTACTTACTTCCAAAAATTGCCTCAAGCTTACACAGAACAACCAAAAAGAACTTTGAAAGAGAAATCATTAAGATAACTCTGCTGAGAAAAAAAAGCAAAGAATATTTTACATTGCAATGTTCGACTTGTAGTTTTGGGCTTTCATTTTCAGCATACTGGTTACTTGCTTTCCATGTCAAGAACCAGAGACCAACCCCCTGGTATGTCAGAAGTCTGGATGCAATTTGAGGATGCTTTAGTTATGAAGAGCCCCCCTTTACTCCCCTATGTTTAGGCCAGGAGACAGCTTCCACTTCCTTTACTCAATCACACCAGACAACACATGTGGCAGAAAAATGGATCTTACAGTGTGGAAACCTCTTCAGAGGTTCTTCCCAAGATATTCATCTTCTCACCTCAATTAAGTCCAGGAAAAATCTGATATCCAGGCCAACATACATTCTGCATTTTCCAGCAAGTTGTAATTTTAAATTATGCATTCCCCATAGTATTTGTCAGATCATATATTCAAAACTTTGCCTCAGAAAATACAGTCACTCCAGGCATGGGCAGTCAGGGCCTTATGATGCAAACCACTAACTCAGTAGCTCAGTCTGTTTTGCCAGACACTAACCTCTGTGGAAGCATCATTCTACTTTCAATACCTGACCCCCAAATGAGAACCTAACTTGCCCTTTACTCTAGAGCCTTCATTTACATAATTAATGGGTGTTACATTTCCCTTCGGGGAGGGTATTCCCTTTTAACATTCTATGAGTACTAATAACTTTGATTGGAGAGTAGTATTAAGATGATAAGATTAGGAAAAACTCTCTTTGAGAAGTCCTTTCCTAAGGCCTTGGCAATTTATTTTTTAAATGAAGAAAGGCACCCCTTAAATTCAGAAAATGGGGCCAATTTAAGACACTGAGTAAGGCAAAAGAAAAAGGATTCTTCTCAAAGGTGTTTAAAGTCAAGTGTTCTGGGGCTCTATCCCTTCCTCACCTCTTTGTCGTTTGCCCAGGGTGTTCCCTCAAACCCTTATCACACACGTTTACATCCCTCAGGGCATCTGAGGATCCAGATCTGTCCAGCATCAGGACTATTTGTAGAGGAGCCCTTCCAGTTCTGGTCACACCACAGATCTATTCCTCAAGTACCTCAGGCAAGAGGGTTGGAGGGGGAGAAGAAACAGTTTCTTCTATTTCCCTTCTACATTCCACCTATTTGGGGGAAAAAACAAACCTACCTAATTCTCCAGCAGCAGGTCCTTCCAAAAGTTAGTTTCCCCATATCTTTATCTGCCAAAACACTTAAGCAGTGAAACATTTAGCCAGTCCAGAACACTTGAGTGCACTTTACCATCAACCACAACTAATTGACTAGAAATCATTTAAGCCCCACATGACACACAAAGCATGCATGATGTGGTATTCCAAGAACTTGAGAGGAATCCCCGTGTGTCATTCAGCAGGATCTAGTGGTAAAAAGGTAATGTAAATAAGAAATAGAAACATAAAATAAAGTATCACAGTGGTATAAAGATAATCAACAATCCAGTTACAGACCTTATAAAACGCCTCATAGCACTGTTATCTCATGGTGTTTCTGCCATGGTCCCAGATTCTGTCATTTCTTTGATGACCTCACAGAAAATGGCTTAGAAGAGGGCTGGCAGAACAGGGGAGGAATTTTCACTTCTGGGATAGAACTTTGACTGGAAATTAAGCTCTCAGTTCCAAATACACCTTCCAACTCCGTGATGCTGGGGCTGGGACTCTGCCCTATTATCGCACCTTTGCCAGCCGTTCCCTGGTGGTTTCTGCTGACAGAATGCACAAGACGGGGACTGGAGAGCAGGAGCGGAGATGACACATGTTCCTTCCCATATATCAGCTGTTCCTATCAGCATCATCCTAACAGCCATGGGTTTCGGACTCTAGCTGCTCTGGGCATTCCCAGAACCAGCTTCATCACTTCCCTTCTTCCCCCATCCCAGGCACCAGCCACAGCCAGGGAGCATCCTTTGCTCACTCTCAGCTACTCAGAGCTCTCCCTTCAAGCTTCTAGGATCTGATAACCTCACCCTGTTCCCTTGACCCCTTTCCTCCCCACTCAGCCTCAGGGTGGGAGCTGCTATAGTCGTCACTATCTGTGGATTCCGTCTTTGCTCATTCAGCCCTCTAGCACCTGTGTAGTTCTCCACATTTAATTCCCCCTGGTATAATACCTGTTTTTTTGTGTGTGCTATAGGCTGCATCTGAGTTAAGCACAAGAACTTTAAGTTGGGAGGAAATGAATTTGTTGTTCATATCATAGCTAAAATGTAGGGTGCACTTATATGTACCAAGCATTTTTTAAGGGCTTGAGCATGCATAATCCTATTAACACCCATAGCAACCCAATCAAGTGGCTATTATCATCCCCATGTTAGAAAGGAGGAAAATGAGGCTTCAAGAATTTTAAAAACTGGTTCAGAGATCACATATCTAGTAAGCAGTGGAGCTGGGATGTAATTCCAAGTCTGACACCAAAAGCCTCCTGCAAAAAACTCTAAGGCTTTTTCTAGATACTCCATGCTGCTCCTAAGGACTGTTTACATGGTTCACAAATAACTTAGTGCAGGTGTATGCCTGCTTTTTTGTTATTCTCATAGGTCTTATTCTGTAACAGTCCCCTTCCCTTTTAATATGCCATCACTTTACTAAACAATGTCATTTGTCCTGTGGAATGGCCCATATTCTGGAATTGGCTAGGTGTTTCTTCATGGCATCATTTCATTTGTGCCTCTACCTTCTATACTTCTTATAAACTCAAAGTCAGATTGAAATTGAATCCAGTCAAACCTCTATTTTTTTGACAAGAATATTTCATCTATGTTGCTATGTATTTCCTATTGCGTCAAATCAGGAGGCACGTAATGTCTGGTCATTACATTTTCAGTGATTCTAAGATTAATTAGTGGATTCAAAGTCTAATTTTTCCATTATAAAGGGAGTCCAGACATATAATTGCAAAATTATCACCTTCTATAAGGCTTTGGCACGAGACAACCAGCAGGCTCAGTGTGTACAAATAAAATGTTACACAAAGTGACTCCTCAAAAAGGAAATAACAGATGGTGGTCATTCAAGTCTTCAAGGAAAGGAAATATCCAAATAGTTCATCCTACTCCTAACAAGCCCTCAATAGTTTTTGTTAATCAGTATTTCAAACCATCCTTTAAATTGTAAAGGGGTCAAAGGTCAAGAGTTTCAAAGTCTAGTTCCATGCTTCTTTAAATTCAGTATCTGTTCTTGCTTAATTCTTTGAACCCTGTGGGCCCGTATTTGCCCATTTGAAAATGGAGATAATGTCACCAACTTCACCTTACCTCAAAGGACTATGGGGGAGGGTAAAATGAAATTTTAAAAAAAAAGTTAGATGTGGCAAATAAAGACTTATTCTCATAGATTAAATTTTACCCAGAATAAGGAAGAATGCAATGAACTAAAATCTTGAGAAGCCACCAAAACTAGAATCAACAATGCTCAAGAAGCCACTGCAATCTAAATTTGAAGAGATACTATGAATGAATTATAAGGAAACTACCACTTGCCTATAGTTGATATGCTAGTACCCTAATAATTCACTTACTTAAAACTGGCTGCCACCATTTGACTCTTTCATTGAAAGCTACATTACACTAGATATAGTTCCCAAATAGAAAATCATATTTAACATAGCCCATGTTAAAATGAAGGGATTAATTAACATGCACACGCTACTATAAATAAATAACAAGGACCTACTGTAGAGCACAGGGAATTATATTCAATATCTTGTAATAACCCATAATGGAAAAGAATCTGAAAAAGAATATATGTATATATTGGGTTGGCCAAAAAATTCATTCAGGTTTTCCCCTAAGAGGTTATGGAAAAACCAGAATGAACTTTTTGGCCAACCCAATATATATATGTGTGTATATATGTATATAAAATTGAATCACTTTGCTGTACACCTGAAACTAACACAACATTGTAAATCAACTATACTCCAATTAAAAAAAAAAAACATAAATAAAAAAGGGGATTAAACCAGTAATCTTGATACCATGACACTTGATTCAGGGACTCATCCTCCAAGATACTGAATTTCCTAAACAAATGTTAAACTAAAACAAGAAAATGCATCGTATATATGTGCCACATCTTCTTTATCCATTCATCCGATGATGGACACTTAGGTTGCTTCCATGTCCTGGCTATTGTAAATAGAGCTGCAATGAACATTTTGGTACATGACTCTTTTTGAATTATGGTTTTCTCAGGGTATATGCCCAGTAGTGGGATTGCTGGGTCGTATGGTAGTTCTATTTTTAGTTTTTTAAGGAACCTCCATACTGTTCTCCATAGTGGCTGTATCAGTTTACATTCCCACCAACAGTGCAAGAGGGTGGCAAGAAGATGTGGCACATATATACAATGGAATATTACTCAGCCATAAAAAGAAATGAAATGGAGGTATTTGTAGGGAGGTGGATGGAGTTAGAGTCTGTCATACAGAGTGAAGTAAGTCAGAAAGAGAAAAACAAATACAGTATGCTAACACATATATATGGAATCTAAGGGAAAAAAAAAAGGTCATGAAGAACCTAGTGGCAAGACGGGAATAAAGACACAGACCTACTAGAGAATGGACTTGAGGATATGGGGAGGGGGAGGGGTGAGATGTGACAGGGTGAGAGAGTGGCATGGACATATATACACTATCAAATGTAAAATAGATAGCTAGTGGGAAGCAGTCGCATAGCACAGGGAGATCAGCTCGATGCTTTGTGACCACCTAGAGGGGTAGGATAGGGAGGGTGGGAGGGAGGGAGATGCAAGAGGGAAGAGATATGGGAACATATGTATATGTATAACTGATTTACTTTGTTATAAAGCAGAAACTAACAAACCATTGTAAAGCAATTATACTCCAATAAAGATGTTTAAAAAAAAAAAAAAAAAGACGCAGACATAGAGAATGGACTTGAGGACACAGGGAGGGAAGGGTAAGCTGGGATGAAGGGAGAGAGTAGCATTGACATATATACATTACTGATGTAAAATAAATAGCTAGTGGGAAGCAGACACATAGCACAGGGAGATCAGCTCGGTGCTTTGTGTCCACCTAGAGGGTTGGAATAGGGAAGGTGGGAGGGAGACGCAAGAGGGAGGGGATACGGGGCTATATGTATACATACAGCTGATTCACTTTGTTATGCTGCAGAAACTAACCAAGCATTGTAAAGAAATTACACTCCAATAAAGAGGTTAAATTAAAAAAAAAATTGTTAAGATGGTAAATCTATGTATATTTTACAGCAAAAAAAGACAATAAATAGAAAAAAAGAAAAACAAACAAACAAAAAAGAAAATGCATTGAGTTTAATCTAATGTCACTGTTTCTATCTACAAAAGTTATACCTTTTATACATTATATAACTTGAAAAATATTCAACATAGACCAAAGAACCAAGTCCTGCAAAGATTAAATTCAATAACATTGTTCTGAAAATAAATGTGCTGTAAAATATTCTGAGCATAAGTGATTTGTTACCAACTGGGACCTTGGAGAATCAGACCTCAGGCCAGCTTTCCTAAACTCACCACCAAAGAAAACTTTTAACCTTTCTTTGCATTTTGATGAAGGTTCTGGTTTAGTGACTCTTCAAATGTCATTTCAGAACACTAATGTGAAACACACAAAGCTAGTTACTCTTGATTTTTATATTAAAAATACATAAAAGCTGAGCAGTTTTCCCTGCATCACCTTCTCCAAAGTAGCTTTTAAGAATTTTCAGGTCCATCATCTGGAAGAGTCAACAGACATTTCCTTTTATCTTTTCAACTACTGGGGTCTCAAATTCTCACCATGACATCATCAACATGGTTTGGAAATTGCTGACACAGGCTATTCAATTGTGCTAAAACATTTGTGTTTAAATACAATTACTACAGTGCCACCATGTGAGCAAAAGAAAGCATAGTAACATTTTAAAATAAAGCATAAATAGCAGTATTTGCTCTCTAAAAAATTGCCAAGGAGGGAACTTCATATTTAAATACAATTAGCAAAACTCATCAGAAAGATCTCAAACAAGATTCTGTGGGGTGTGATTGAATGAGCAAGTTTACCCAGTTACCCCAGAACTTATTTCAACTTTAAGTATCTCAAAGAGCAGATTGTTTTCAAAGATATAGTATACTCTTACAAAGAAAAGCCCAATGCAAGACACAGACCATAAAAGAGAAGAACCATGTGTGTTCTAGCACATCCAAGAGTTGGAAGGAGAAAAACCTTCGGAAAAACTACCAATAGGCTTAGATACTAAAATCTTAGTTTTAAATATAGAAATTCTTACCTCCCACTGTAAATGAGGCGGGATATTTCGTATCTGAAGTTTCCGAATCCTGCAGAAGAATTAAAATGTTTTTTAAAAGAAAAAAAAAAAAAAAGTAAAAGCAGAAGATATTAATAGCCAACATGGATGCTTAGAAACTACTTAAAATACTTTATATTAATTACAAACTAATATATAATAAGAAAAGGCAGCCCAAGAAGGAAAAAGGAGAGAAAAGTTATCACAATATGCATACTGAGACCATGTGGAAATCTAGCATCATTGGATTGTTATGGCTTATTCTAAAAGCCACTAAAATTGGCAGATACATTGTTTGAAAAACATTTCATCTGATGACTATATTCTAAGTTCAAACCCTTTAGCCTCAAAGTAAGCATCCCAGAACACAAACAAAGCCTTAGTCCAGATGTTCTTAATCTGAGATCACAGCCAAGGGGTCCATGGACAGAATTCAAGGAACTTGGATAGGAGGGGTGGGGTATGGGGGAAATCACATGTTTATTTTCACTATCCCCTAACTGAAATTTAGCACCACCTTCAATTATGGATGTTGGCATCAAACAACAGTAGAATTACATGACTTGTACTTTTGACATTAAAATAAATCAGATATTTTCATATCACTTACGTTGTTGCAGATCTTTAAATATCATGTATAATCACTACTGTGAAAGTTAGCTGCGTTGCTAGAACTTTTCCTTATTATGTTAAGAAACACATGCTACTACGAGCTTTAACATTATTCTAACTGTATTTCAAAATAATTTCCTTTATAATCTCATGTGTTTTATTTTATGCACTTAAAAATACCTTAAGAGGTCCATACTTTTCAGGCTTCCAAAGGAGTCCGCACAAAAAACATTAAAAATCCCCTACCTTAGTTCGAATGCCTACACATATACCTATACATATGCTATGTATATAAAACACGATATGTACTTTATGTAATAATAAAATCTATTGTAATATACATCCCTCTTCTTCTACCCCCTCCTCAATACTATCAGAGGGAGGGAGCAGAAGAAGAGAGGCAGGGTAGAAGGAAGGAAGGAAGGAACATGAATTATGTGAGATTGTACTAGGGATACCACATACCAGTCACACTCTTAGAGGGAAAGGAATTTACAGTCAACTAGCTATTTTAAAAAAAGAGAGAGACTAGCAATTGGGCATGACATCTCAAGTGAAATAATTTTTTAACTTCTAGAACTATAGTTAATTTCTTTTTCTGGGTCAAACGATCCACTTTTAAGTACCACAGCAAAACACCAGCTGGGACTACATTCACAGCCTACTCCTTTGTCTCTCCCATTCACCCCAAAGCTTAAGAACAAATAAATGCCACAGACACTGCCTATCCCTTATGGAACTCTAAAGAACATGTAGATTAACAAACTCAGGTACATCCTGTTTATAATGATAAAATAGACGATGAAGGAAAAATCATTTTTACATTATTTTTATGAGACAGTGAAAGCACAATCACCAAGGGCAATATATCAAAGAGATAGTGACAGAATGCCAATTTAATAAAAAATTTTCAAACACCACATAGTCTTAGAATTTACACATGTTATTCTGGGATTTGTTTCAAAAATAACTCATGTGCTAAAAAAAAAAAACTCATGTGCTAATAATTGTTAAAGCTGCAGGATGTGTACTGTATCTCTGCTTTTGTGTAAGTTTTATATTTTTCTATAAAAGCCTTAAAAAATATACCCTAATAAAAACATTCCTAAAACATAGACTTCAAATCTGCCATGTATTGCTTTAGCTACCAGAAAAGTTACTCACACTGTGTAAATACTTACCCTGGGTAACCAAGGAAGTAAGAATTATTTACTATACATTCCAAGTACTAATCTGTCTTAATCAAGCATCTGACACAGTAATAAATTACAGCACAATGTTAAGAAACTAAGTATTCATCTCTACTGGACTCATTTTTCTGGGTATATATATTACCAAAAAATTTTCCCAAAAGCACACACAGAAGTGTACATAGAGAGTTATGGTCACCTAGCAGGTAATTATTCATTATTAAAACAACAAATACCTACTTCACAGGGTTCCCAAGAACTTCTTTAAATAGGATACTATTTTTTGCACATTAGAAGTAATCCATTAGCCATGTTTTCCCCACACATTCTTCAAAATGTACATCCGATACCCATTTACTTATTAGAAGTTACTGCAGAATAATTATTTCCCTTAAATGGCTGTCCCTTTTCCATTATCTGATTCTCTCATGTTTCATTTTAGACAAATAGCAGGATTATTTTCATACAGTTAGTGTTTTGACATCTAGCAGTGTTCTTTCCCACTTACCCAGTAACTAATCTTAAACTCTGCAGTTTCATCTCTAGCTCCTCACCCCATGGTCCACTCATCACTACAAGAGCCAAAAGGCCCAGCATTAAAAAAGTCCAAGCAAAGGCATGAATTCTCATCTAGTACATAAACACAAATCTCTGACCCGGAAGGTAATTGAGAAAAACGACCCCACTCAGCTGTACTAATCAAGTTGGCTATACACAGTTAAAACTCTATCACCTGGACTTCCCTGATGGCGCAGCAGTTAAGAATCCGCCTGCCAATGCAGGGGACACGGGTTTGATCCTTGGTCCAGGAAGATCTCACATGCCTCGGAGCAACTAAGCCCATGCACCACAACTCTGAAGCCCGAGCCCCTAGAGCCCTTCTTCCGCAACAAGAGAAGCCACCGCAATGAGAAGCCCGCGCACTGCAATGAAGAGTAGCCCCTGCTCGCCACAACTAGAGAAAGCCCGCATGCAGCAACGAAGACCGAACACAGCCAAAAATAAATTAATTAATTTAAAAAAACACTATCACCTGTTTTCTTAGCTCCCATCTCCCATCTGAGCTTTTAGAAATAGGTTATATTTGGGTTTGATGTTAAATACTTAGGAGTCAAGAAAACGGATACTGTTTTCCAGTGTGATTACCCACTCATTAGAGTTCAATTTAACTATCAGCAAAGTAAGTTGTGTTTCACCTCCTCCTAAAACACACTTAGGTAGTAACAAGGATTTGTTATGTAGTAACAAAGTAACAAGGATCACACCCTGTAACAGCAGGGACCCCTTAGGCTGTCTTGTTCACTGTTGCATTCAGAGTCTGGAACAGTGTTTGGCACCTGAGAAGCACTCAATTGATAGTTAAATTAACATTTGTTATAACATAGAGGGGGAAAAAAAACACAAGACTCATGGATCCACCATCCAGAAACTAACATGATTTTATTACAGCTCATGGGGGAGCACAAAGAACAATAGCCACACTGAAGTTTGAGAACAAAAACAGGAAAATACCCATTTAATCTCTTGTGCTATTTTAAAACTTCCACACAATCTACTTATAAGTTAATCATATAGAATTTAAGGGTCTTCCCCCGACAGGGAAAAATGAGGTAAAGTTTAAGCTCTCATTTAACCTTTAAAAAATGCTTACTGTGCTTGAAATAGTTGCAATAAAATTCAGTACTTTTTTTTTTTTTTTTTTTTTATGGCTGTATTGGGTCTTCGTTTCTGTGCGAGGGTTTTCTCTAGTTGTGGCAAGCGTGGGCCACTCTTCATCGCGGTGCGCGGGCCTCTCACTATCGCGGCCTCTCTTGTTGCGGAGCACAGGCTCCAGACGTGCAGGCTCAGCAATTGTGGCTCACGGGCCTAGTCGCTCCGTGGCATGTGGGATCTTCCCAGACCAGGGCTCGAACCCGTGTCCCCTGCATTGGCAGGCAGATTCTCAACCACTGCGCCACCAGGGAAGCCCTTTTTTTTGGGGGGGGGGGCTGCACTGGGTCTTCGTTGCTGTGCACAGGCTTTCTCTAGGTGCGGCGAGCGGGGGCTACTCTTCGTTGCGGTGCGTGGGCTTCTCATTGCAGTGGCTTCTCTTGTTACGGAGCACGGGCTCTAGGTGCATGGGCTTCAGTAGAAGCAGCACTCGGGCTCAGTAATTGTGGCTTGCGGGCTCAGTAGTTGTGGCTCGTGGGCTTTAGAGCACAGGCTCAGTAGTCGTGGCACACTGGCTTAGCTGCTCCGAGGCATGTAGGATCCTCCCGAACCGGGGATCGAACCCGTGTCCCCAGCACTGGCAGGCGGATTCTTAACTACTGTGCCATCAGGGAAGTCCCTCATTATTTATTAAAAGTTGGTTTAATTACAGGATAAAAAGCCAATAAAGCTCATGTAAACTCCTAAGGGCATCTTCAAAAATTTTAGTAATAAATGGAACTGATTTAAATTGATTTTATGGAAGTTTTCAAATTGACACCAAACTAGAAAAATCATATCAACCTCCATATGCCTGTATCAGTTACCAAGCATGATCACCTGATCTTGTTTATCTACACTCACACCTGTACCAACAAGTCCCACTTACATGGCCTGTCACGCTACAGTACATCTGTAAATACTGACAAAAGGACCTTTTTTGTTTAAAATTAACTATATCACCATTATTGCTTCTAAAAGTGATTAACAAAAATTCCTTGAGAACACCCACACTCTGTTTATTTCCAATTGCTTAATAACTATCTTTTTACAGTTGGTCTGTTCATATCAAGATCCCAACAATATGCCCACACGTGTAGAGTCAACATCTCTTAGGTCTCTTGGATATGAGTTCCCCTTCACTCTGTTTTCTTGCTATTTATTTGGAGGTCCAGGTAATAAATCCTGTGCAATTACTCATTCTGCATTTTACCCATTGCATCCTCTTTGTGTCATTTTAAATAATTGTTTGCTATGTTGAATTTGATATACAATGATGTGTAATATCTTTACATTGCAAAGCATAAGATGTATATGAACCCACCTCACCAAATCAGAACAAGACAATTGAAGCTACCATGCTCTTCCCTCACCCTAATGCCTGCCTCCTAGAAAGTAACCATCACCCCCAATTTTTGTCATTCTCATGCCTTTTATATTAGCATCTTCTTTTAAACGACTCTTTAAGTAGACAAAATACTATTATCTGTCCTTAAAAATGGATAAAAACTTCATACTGAACATCTAGTCAGTTTACATTTCTCCATTTTAAAAAAATTGGTTTTTTTTAAGTTTGTTTAATCAGTATCAAAAAAGAGCCATACACTGCACATGCTTCAGTATGACTCTAGCCTCATAAGCTATATGTTTCCCTTTCTATCCTTACAACTTATTCAGAGAATAAAAAAATCCCAAACCTGTCATTTGTCTCCTGGTTTCTCACTGCCTGGATTTTGCTACTTACACTCCCATGGTGGTGTTTAATATGATGTTATTCTGACTCCTATAAAAGTGGTAATTAGATCTGAAAATTTGACTTGTTTTTTGCTGTTGTTTGTTTAGGGAGAGACAATAAACTATCACGGGGAGGTTTTATATGTCCATGAAAAGATACATTATCCCTGGTTGTCTTCCTGTGATGTTGCAGTCACTAATGATCATTGCCTAAATCCATTGTTTCATAAAGGTTGAAAATGTATTTTCTCATTGTATCATGCCTTCCATATTTTTTAAATGAATTTTTTTGTTTGTTTATGGCTGCGTTGGGTCTTCGTTGCTGCGCGAGCTTTCTCTAGTTGCAGTGAACGGGGGCTGTTGTTCGTTGCGGTGCGCAGGCTTCTCATTGCTGTGGCTTTTCTTGGTGCGGAGCATGGGCTCTAGGCGTGCAGGCTTCAGTAGTTGTGGCACAAGGGCTCAGTACTTGTGGCTCGTGGGCTCTAGAGCACAGGCTCAGTAGTTGTGGCGCACGGGCTTAGTTGCTCCGCGGCATGTGGGATCTTCCCGGACCAGGGCTTGAATCCGTGTCCCCTGCATTGGCAGGCGGATTCTTAACCACTGCGCCCCCAGGAAAGCCCCGTATTTTTTAATTTAGCTGGAGTTCTTCCATAAAGAACAACTTTCCTTTATCACATATTTGGATACGCTGAACCGCAGTAAGTATAGTAAAGGCAGGATAAGTATTTGATTCTTTCCCTTCTGCAGTTGGTTTTGTGCTGCTTATCACATCCCCTTGCTCACCTCTGATTTCATTCACAGCTGTGGGAGACAGTCCCAAGCACAGTGAAGTTGTCCCGCCTCGTTCCACCCCTAAGCACACCCTTAGGCATCTCTGTTTCACCTCAGGTTTTTCACCAAAGCCTCAGCAGAGTTCAAGAACAGCCCAGAAGAATGTAAATTGATACAGCCACTATGGAGGTTCCTTAAAAAACTAAAAATAGAACTACCATACAACCCAGCAATCCCACTACTGGGCATATACCCTGAGAAAACCATAATTTAAAAAGAGTCATGTACCACAATGTTCACTGCAGCTCTATTTACAATAGCCAGGACATGGAAGCAACCTAAATGTCCATCGACAGATGAATGGATAAAGAAGATGTGGCATGTATATACAATGGAATATTACCCAGCCATAAAAAGGAACGAAATTGAGTCATTTGTTGAGACGTGGATGGATCTAGACACTGTCATACAGAGTGAAGTAAGTCAGAAAGAGAAAAACAAGTATCGTATATTAACGCATGTATGTGGAACCTAGAAGGATGGTACAGATGAACCGGGTTGCAGGGCAGAGGTTGAGACACGGATGTGGAGAACGGACGTACGGACACCAAGGGGGGAAAACTGCGGTGGGGTGGGGATGGTGGTGTGCTGAATTGGGCGATTGGGATTGACATGTATAAAGTGATGTGTATAAAATTGATGACTGATTAAAAAAAAAAAGAGTCATGTACCACAATGTTCACTGCAGCTCTATTTACAATAGCCAGGACATGGAAGCAACCTAAATGTCCATCGACAGATGAATGGATAAAGAAGATGTGGCACGTATATACAATGGAATATTACCCAGCCATAAAAAGAAACGAAATTGAGTTATTTGTAGTGAGGTGGATGGACCTAGAGTCTGTCATACAGAGTGAAATAAGTCAGAAAGAGAAAAGCAAATACCATATGCTAACACATATATATGGAATCTTAAAAAAAAAAAAAAAAAGGTTCTGAAGAACCTAGGGGTAGGACAGGAATAAAGACGCAGACGTAGAGAATGGACTTGAGGACACGAGGAGGGGGAAGGGTAAGCTGGGAAGAAGTGAGAGTGGCATGGACATATATACACTACCAAATGTACAATAGATAGCTAGTGGGAAGCAGCTGCATAGCACAGGGAGATCAGCTCGGTGCTTTGTGACCACCTAGAGGGGTGGGATAGGGAGGGTGGGAGGGAGATGCAAGAGGGAAGAGATATGGGGATATATGTATATGTATAGCTGATTCAGTTTGTTATAAAGCAGAAACTAACACACTATTGTAAAGCAATTATACTCCAATAAAGATGTTAAAATAAATAAATAAAACACCCTTTGTCAAAAGAGAGAATTAAAAAAAAAAAAAAGAACAGCCCAGAAACAGAAGAGAGAGGAAACCCTCAAGACAATCTGTAATTTACAGAGGAGGATGTTGGGAGCCAGTAGATAAATGCCCCAGTCTTCCACCTGGGAAGCATTCTGTACATTTCTCAAAGGTCCTAGTTCCTTATGGCAACTTCAATAAAGTGCCCTTCATTGGCTTGTCCTAAACCCCCATTTCACTCTCCCCATTCCCTCACTCTTGCTTCTTGAAACCATCTCCAAAATAAACCAGCTTCATGCAAATCCTCATTTCAATGTCTTCTTTCAGGAGTTCAAAGACATCATTATTTCAAACTTTTCAGAATGAGTTGGTCCCCTGGCGTTGTCCAAAGATGACCAAATGCTTTTTTTTTCCCGTAACATTATGGATTCCCAAATATTTTGTGTGTATCAACCCACTGCATTAATTCCTTTTGATGCTCAAATTGCCCCATCTTTGGCTAATCAGTGGAGGCCTCTTCACACTGGTCCTGTATCTTTTGAAATGACCCCAGCAATCTTTGAGAGCTTTTTTGCTTTCTGTTATGATAATCCAGGTTCAACTTGTACACTTCCTGCCCCCATCTGCAACCAGTTTCATCTACATGGAGCACTGGTTCCTTTTAGTCAGAAATAATACAACGAGACACAACCTGCGTGCTCACTGCTATTGGGCTGGTTATCACTCCTAGGCCAGAGCTAGACAATACCCATTTTGTTTGAGAGAGAAATAAACCATGTGTCCATGGTGATTACAGTCATCCTTCCAAATTCACAGGGGATTAGTTCCAGAAGCCCCTCAGATACCAAAATCCACGGATGCTCAAGTGCCTTATATAAAATGGGTAGTATCCCATATACTTTAAATCATCTCTAGATTACTTATAATACCTAATGCAATGTAAATGCTATGTAAATAGGTGTAAATACAATATAAATGAGATGTAAATAGTTGCCCCCAAAAGGCAAATTCAAGTTTTGCCCTATGGAACTTTCTGGATTTTTTTCCCCCAATTATTTTTCATCCACAGTGGGTTGAATCCACGGATGCAGAACCCATGGATACGGAGGGCCAACTGTTATTTTCAATTCAAATTTTAGATCACTAAGTTTTTGCCAAAAGTCTTTGATATTTACCTCTTTTTTCCACATTAAAGCTTGACACCAGGTATAAATAAGAATATAAACAAGAAAATGCTTTATGTCTGTTATGGACTGAATGTTTATGTCCTCCCCCCAAAAAATTCATATGTTGCAGCCCTATCCCCCAATGTGATGCTGTTAGGAGATGGGGACTTTGGGAAGTGTTTAGGCTAATGTGAGGACATAAGCATGGAGCCCCAATAATGGGATTACTGTTTTTCTAAGAAGAGAGACCAGGGCTCTGTTCACTGCACACACTGAGGAAAGATTATGTGACCTCACAGCAAGAAGGCATCTGTCTATATAAGCCAAGAACGGGGCGTCAGCAAGAACCCAAAGAATCTGCGTGCACCTTGACCTTGGACTTCCCAGCCTCCAGAACTGTGAGAAATAAACATCTGTTAAGCCATCCAGTCTATGAGATTTTATTACAGCAGCCCAAACTGCCTAAGACAATGTCTGTTATCTCATGTAACCCTCCCAGTCAGCATTTTATAGATTCGAAGACAAAAGCACAAGTTTATCTTGCCCAAACACACCCTGCTAATGAGTGGGAGGGTCAGAATCCAGCTCTTGGCATTCTGGGTCCACAGTCTATCCTCCTAACTATATTCCATCTTACTGATTTCACTTATAATCCAACCAATAACGTAACCATTATCAAAAAAACTTCAGAAAAATTACAGGTTGCGTGTTAAACCCAAAGGTCAAAGATATGCCAATCTCAAGCAAAATTTTCACTTTGCTCCACAGCTTTAAACCATACAATCAATTCACATACTAAAACTCAATATTGACATTAAATGGACAAGGTTACATATGAATACCAAGAAAGCCAACTATGCTGGAAACTCAGCTAATTCAACTGGCTCAAGATATTATGAAAATTGTATACACTGGCACCTAGGCCCTTAAAGCTAGTCATTTCATGCTAAGTCGTAGTGCAAGACATACAAGTGTATAGACTTGCAACCTTCCATCCAAACCACCTGTAAGTCCTAAATGTTCATTTTCTTTCTCTTGTTTCTCCCAAAAGGCCATCTCTCCTTTCTTTCTTTCTACTATCACTTATACAAATCAAGAGAATCACCACTTTCCCACTTCACAGATATAAAGAAGCCGAGGCTTGGATCATGATCTAACACAGCTAATACCAGCTGAAGACAGGAAGAGAAAACCAAGTCTAACTTAACTTCTAACATTTTCCTCTTAGCCTTGATCTCTTACACGAAGAGCTGTGACACATGGTCCATATGTGTACTGGTCATTTTCAAATAAAAAGACAAGCCTCTGGACTGAGAGCAGTATGGCCTGGCCTCTTCAACCTGTCACTTGCCGGCACTCTGAACTGGCTGCAGATTTTCATTCTTAGCTGTGCCCAACCAACACAAACTATGCCCAAAGAGGAAGTTCAACCTGGCCAAATTCAATACGATTACTTGTACTAATTGCAATATTCAATACTGTAATTATATCTATCCTTGCTTGTTTTATACAGTTAAGAATTAGGTCCTTAAAAGGTCAACCTCAATTTTTTTTTTAAAGCAGAATACTCCAAGTAGATGAATACCAGGGGAAATGATGCATTTCAGATTGCTGGTGATAAGCGTCAACTGGCATAACCCTGCCTCATGACTGACTCGGCAGTCTCTTATCAAATCCTCAGACTAGAAATGCAGCCTCTCAAGCATTCTCCTCTTTACAGTCTCTCTCTAGGTAAAGCTGCAACAGACTCAAAAACTTAGCTATAAGTTTGTAAACAGGTAAAACTGGGAAGAACCCAAATGTCCAGGTAAAAGGGATAAGCTCAAAGGAAAAAAAAAAAGTACCCCTGCAAAACATATATATATATATATATATATATATATATATTACGTCAAGGATAGAAGTGTTCCACATCTTGATAGTGGGTGTACTTTCACAGGTATATATAGCTTTCAAAACTCATTGCACCGGGGACTTCCCTGGTGGTCCGGTGGTTAAGACTGCGTTCGCAGAACTTCCCTAGTGGCGCAGTGGTTAAGAATCCGCTGGCCAATGCAGGCGACACGGGCTTGAGCCCTGGTCGGGGAAGATCCCACATGCCACGGAGCAACTAAGCCCGTGCGCCACAACTACTTAGCCTGAGCTATAGAGCCCACGAGCCACAATTACTGAGCCCGCGTGCCACAACTACTGAAGCCCACGCACCTAGAGCCCGCGCTCCGCAACAAGAGAAGCCGCAGCAATGCGAAGCCCGCGCACCGCAACCAAGAATAGCCCCCGCTCACCGCAACTAGAGAAAGCCCACGCATAGCAACGAAGACCCAACGCAGCCAAAAATAAATAAATAAAATATCAAAAACAGACTCACAAATATAGAGAACAGACTTGTGGTTCCTAAGAGGGAAAGCGGGTGAGGGAGGGAAAGTTGGGAGGTTGGGATTAGCAGATGCAAACTATTATATATAGGATGGATAAACAAAAAGGTCCTGTTGTATAGCACTGGGAACTATATTCTGTATCCTGTGATAAACCATAATGAAAAATACGAAAAAGAATATATTCATGTATAACTGAATCACTTTGCTGTACAGCAAAAATTAACACATTGTAAATTAACTATACTTCAATAAAATTTAAAAATAAAGAGATGTTATTCCAAGGGTGGTCTAAGGAGCATCTACATTAGAATCACCAGGAGGGCTTACTTAAAATGAAAATGCCCAGGCCCTAATACAGACCTCCTAAATCAGAGTCTCTGGGGATGGGGCAGGGAAATGTGGTTTCACACACACTTAAGTTTGGTGGCCGCTGAGGTCTATTTAACAGGGCAAGCCCCATGAAGGCCAAGTCATTTCTACCTTATTCACTACTGTATACTCCAGTGCTTAGCAGATTTCCTGGTTCATAACAGGCAATTACTCAACAATGCTTCAACAAGGAATAAAGAAACAAAAGTCTCTTTTAACATTACAGTTCTAAGTGAGAATCCAAGGTGATTTTTCTGTCATCCCTCAGCTCCCACATCTTCATGGGAATAATATCCATGTCCCACTAAGTAAAACAGAAGTATTTATCTTTTAAAGGTGCACACTCTCATCTTCATCTATGTAGAACAGTCTGACAGCCCTAAGTGTATGGATGGAAACTTGGTAGAGTTCAGGAAAGGCTGAATGTTCTTCTACGTGCTGATCTTATTACTAATGCCTGCAAATATGCACTGCTATCTCTTTTTCTTGTAGGAGACTACATGTCCCTTCAACGGAGGAATATAAAGTTCTTGACCTTCATTAGGATATGTGCAAGGCAAGATGACAGATCACTTTGAAAAATAATAGTTGAATTAATAGGACACAAACTGATCCTTTTGAATAACCAAAAGATTTCTCTAGTCTTCACACTGAGAATCTGAAAATGTGTCTTTAACCAGAAAAGTCACCATAAGTATTTCAACCAACCACAGAAATGCATGTAGTTGAACATCAGAGACAGTGTCTATTTAAATAAAAGACCCAGTGCCTGTATGACTCTTTCAAAAGTGTAACATTAACACAATATAGCAAATACATATATATTCCTTGAAAATTAGGGTGGTCACAAGGGAATGAAGTACTAAGATACAAAACCTCTAATATATTTGAGTCAAACTAAAAAATAATCATTCCCATGTTTTCACACAGTTAAACTAATTTTATAAATACCATTACATTTTTTCCCAGCAAGACTCATCATATTTTTTAACAAGTGACTTTACAAGCAGTGTATCTTTTTTTTAAAATAAACTTATTTATTTATTTATTTATTTATTTATTTATTTATTTATTTATGGCTGCATTGGGTCTTCGTTGCTGCACGCAGTCTTTCTCTAGTTGCAGGGAGCAGGGGCTACTCTTCATTGCAGTGCACGGGCTTCTCATTGCAGTGGCTTCTCTTTGTTGCAGAACACGGGCTCTAGGCGCGCGGGCTTCAGTAGTTGTGGCATGTGGGCTCAGTAGTTGTGGCTCACAGGCTCAGTTGCTCTGCGGCATGTGGGATATTCCCGGACTAGGGCTCAAACCGGTGTCCCCTGCATTAGCAGGTGGATTCTTAACCACTGCGCCACCAGGGAAGTCCCACAAGCTGTGTATCTTAAAACTGCTCTGTCCAATGGAATATTCACTGGTCACATGAGGCTACTGAGCACTTCAAGTGTGGCTAGCCCAGTCCAAACTGAATTGTTCTATGATTGCAACATATGTAACAGATTTTAAAGACAGTACAAAAATAGGAGTATAATAAGATTTCTCAACAATTTTTATACTGATCACATGTTAAAAAATTTAAAGTTCTAGATTAGGTTGTATAAAGTATTAATTTCACCTGCTACTTTTTAATACTTGATACTCAAAGGCAAAACTGATTAATTGAATTTTATTTCTATTTATCAAGGTAATTTCAGGATCATACAACATTTTATATGGAATACTTATTTTCCACATAAAAGTCTCCATCACTAAGTAAACTATATCTGCAAGAAGAGGTGTTTTAAGAGGACTAAATTTTTAAAAGTGCTGTATTTCGAACATAGGGATATCTCTATATTAACGTTTTATTTCATATTACTGATACCTGGACGTGGTCCTTACCCAAGACAAATCCTTGGATTTGTTTTTTTGTTTTGTTTTTTTAAGTGAGAAAGTTGCAGTTGGTCATTATCAAGTTATATCATCTTCTCATCAACTTTAGCAACTACAACAATCCCAGTACACCTGACAGTTTGAACAATGAAGTTTAGATGCCTTCTTGTTTCCAAGAAGTAGAGTTATACAATTCACATGGTTTATATTTCTAATTTTAATATTTTGTATAATCAAGCAAATAAAATAACAATTGTTATTGCTTGCAAGAGAATCAGTATGAAAATTCTGTTTTATGTAATTGAAGAATTTTTTTTTCTGATTTGGGTGTTTTTTTAATTGAAGTATAGTTGATTTACACTGTTGTTAGTTTCTGGTGTACAGCAAAGTGATTCAGTTATACATATTATTTTTCATATTCTTTTTCATTATAGGATATTACAAGATATTGAATATAGTTCCCTGTGCTATACAGTAGGACCTTGTTGTTTATTTTATATATAGTGGTTTGTCATGTAGCAAGAAAACAAAGATATATAAGTTTAATCCAAATATCTCTGACATTCCTCATCAAAGACAACTCAACTCTTTTCTTCCAAGATATAACCATACTAGACTTTGCAGATAATCTTGCACTATCATTATACACAAAAACACAGTATGACTAACATCTCCATGCCCATGGAGGACACAAGTCTCTCAAAGGAAGAAACTCCTGGTCATCTTTATTATATAGATATGATTGGCCAAAAAGTTTAACATAAGCCAAAAGGAGAGAGTACACTGAGCACCAAAAGGTATAAAAGGCTCTCACCTTTGCAGAGTAATTACCCTCAAGTGTATCTGGAACTCACCTACCTGCCCTCAGGCTTTCTCTATAACACAGACACCAAGAGTTTAAAATGGCCCTTTCTCCCCACCTTCCAAAATGTTGTAACCCTTTTGAAAGCTTTACTATCAGAAAAACCATCTGAATCTGTCATTAACAATCTGTACAGGACATTAAATTTTAGTGGGCTGGACTTTAGACTTAACACCTTGTAAAAATGTTGAAATAAAAACTTATGCATTTTCACAACACTTAAGAACGTGTTAAACAGCCAAGCACTTTAATTAATTGCCTAAAGACGGACTTGTAGAAACAAGTGCAGAAACCTAAGCGATAGGGACAGATCGTCCACCAGGGGGCAGCACACCCGGAATCTGACACATCTCTCACCACCATCTGTTCACGTTATCAGGTTTTTTTGTTTTTGTTGTTGTTTTTAACACAGGCTTCAGAAGGGCTGGGGAAAGACCTAGGTCAAAGTTTTAACTTTTTTTTCTAAGAGGTTCTACATCATACACATACAGCTACATTTAGCATGTTCTACTGATGACGAAATCCGGAACACATCTTAAACGTAAGAGTATCAGTTACCGGGAATTCCCTGGCGGTCCAGTGCTTGGGACTCCTCGCTCTCACTGCCGAGGGCCTGGGTTCAACCCCTGGTGGATGAATTAAGATCCCACAAGACCCCGCGGTGAGACCAAAAAAAAAAAAAAGTTACAAGTATTCGGGATCGTAAATACCTTCCCTATAGATTTATCTGCTGGACGTCATTAAAATAGTTATTTACTCCTATGTTTATAACTTCAGGTATTTGGGGACTTGGGAAGGCTTTAAATATGTCGTGGGTAAATTTTTAAAACTAGCTACAGAATTCTATCTTCATTCTCATACAAGCATAAAAAGCAACAGGAAAAATACTACATATGCAGCTTGGTCTATCTTTCCAAGAGCCTATAAATTCAGTCATAACAGTTATGAGGTCAAACAAATAGCTTCAAAACAACCAACCAGAACCACATCTGATTTACTTGTAACAACACACATACCTTAAAATTCTGTAGATTAAATATATCTCTCTATATATAGATATATATATATAATTTCAGAATCTTAACAGCTCTCATGTCTTCCAGAAACTGCAAATTACCTAAGCAGACCGTCTGAAAAACTCAGCCCAGCTATGCATTTAAAGTTACTGCCAATTACGACAATAGCTAAAAATGTTAATGTACATATCATTCTCATAAATTTGCTTTCTTAATTGAATAAGATTACTATTAAATGTTAATCGCGGGCTTCCCTGGTGGCGCAGTGGTTAAGAATCCGCCTGCCAATGCAGGGAACACGGGTTTGAGCCCTGGTCCGGAAAGATCCCACATGCCGTGGAGCAACTAAGCCCGTACACCACAACTACTGAGCCTGCGCTCTAGAGCCCGTGAGCCACAACAAGAGAAGCCACCGCAATGAGAAGCCTGCGCACCACAATGAAGAGTTGCCCCCACTCGCCGCAACTAGAGAAAGACCGCACAGAGCAACGAAGACCCAACGCAGCCAAAAATAAATAAATAAAATAAATTTTAAAATAAATAAATTAATTAAATGTTAATCTCTTTCAAAATTTTAAGTTAACGCTTTCCTGTCTCTCTGGCACCTGGGCACACTGGTCATTGGCAGGACTCAACAGATAAGTTGAAAGAAAACAAAACTGCAAATTAGCCACAGAAGTTTTAAAATGCAATCTCTTGAAGAAGATTTATTATCAGTTGGCTCTGGATTAAAGGCATCTTGGAAATTTTTAAGTTTTGCGCAATCAGTAATTTAAAACTTTATTTTCAAATATCTCAATTCTTAGCATTTTTTGTGTTTTCTTCATTATTGGAATAACAAGAAATATACATACACAAACTCAGACTTTGCTGAGACCAATTCCAGATTCTGAAAGGTTTTAGTGTTTCAAATTTAATCAAAAGTTAAATATTTGTTTTACGTATTCTGATGTTATAAAAATATCCATCTAGTCCTTTGATAAATATAGAGATTTAGAGTGGCAGTATTTAAACCAAATTAAAAATTACAATGAAACTAGCTAACTAGAATTTTATATCTGACCAAACCATTCAGAAGCAGTTTAGTGAAATTTTAATTTTAATTAATTTTATTAATTTTAATTAATTTAAGTTAAAATTTAAATTAATAAAATTTAAAACTTGTTTTGAAAAAGTTAAATACTAATACCCATATGAAAAGCTAACATAAGCAAAACTAAAATGTGTCAGATCTACATATTTAGACAGTATAAACAGTAATATTTTAAAATAAACTTAATAAATTGTTTAAAATACAAGACAACTAATCTTAGATATATTATGCAGTAATGAATTACTAGCTATAATTCTATTATGAGATGCTTAGTAACATTTTTAATTATGTAGTTTATTTAAGACCTATTAAACAAGTCTATAAATTCAGAATCAGCCAGACTGATGTTCACTAAATGTCTTAGACTTCCATTTGGAATTAAAACACATCATTATTTCATTTGTGAAAAATTCATTAATGTAACTTCACTTTAAAATATTTATATTAACAGTTTAAAAACTAAAACTAGGCCTCTTCGCTTCCAAGATGACCAAGAAAAGAAGGAACAATGGTCGTGCCAAAAAGGGCCGCGGCCACGTGCAGCCTATTCGCTGTACCAACTGTGCCCGTTGCGTGCCCAAGGATAAGGCTATTAAGAAGTTCGTCATTCGGAACATCGTAGAGGCCGCAGCCGTCAGGGACATTTCAGAAGCGAGTGTTTTCGACGCCTATGTGCTTCCCAAGCTGTATGTGAAACTGCATTACTGCGTGAGTTGTGCCATTCACAGCAAGGTAGTCAGGAATCGTTCTCGGGAAGCCCGGAAGGACCGAACACCTCCACCCCGATTTAGACCTGCTGGTGCTGCCCCACAACCTCCACCAAAGCCCATGTAAGGAGCTAAGTCCTTAAAGACTAAAGAAATACTGTTCCCTGGAAAGACAATAAAGTGGAAATTATACTTTAAAAAAAAAAAACAAAAAAAAACAAAAAAAAAAACTAAAACTAATTTCCTTCTTTAAAATCCTGAACTATTATCTTTTAACTTACAAATCAGTTTCAGTATTTTCCAGAGTATTTTGATAAGTTTTCTCTGTAAAAACCCTAACTTTAAAAATAAACAGCCGTTTGGGAATCCAAAAAAGCAGTTTAAGAACACCATTTTAAAAGAAGAAAAAACTAAAACATTAAAAGTAAAATTAAAGGTTTTAAAGATTTTTAAAGAAATTTTTACAAACAAAAATGTTGGGGGGGGGGAATCAGAATTAAATTTAGAGCACTGAACTAGTTCCAGTTAATCTAATACATTATGTACATGCTATTTAAAAGGACTACTCTGAGGTTTTTCAGAGGTTTGGTGGGTTTTTTGTTCTTTCCTAATTTTTGGTTTAACATTGCACAACACATTTCTTCATTCTGTAACTGATGATGGGATAAACCACATGCTGGAGTTTTCAGAAAATTAGAATAATCTATAACAAGTACTAATAATGAAACGTAACATACTGTTAATATTCTATTCATAACAAACACATTTAAACAAGCTTTAATGAATCTGCAGCCCAGATATGGGTAAATATACTTTACTCTAACTCAACACTCCACTATTTTAATAGTATTGAACATACTATATTATCACGATTTTCCCCCCTCCCAGCTTCCAAAGCACCTTTAAAACTGCTCTTTAAAACTTCAAAATGGTAAGGGGCAGAACTAAACTATACTTTTCTAAAAAGTATGCAATCGTAGATTCTTGTGTACGTATACAAGTCTCCTCCCCAACAACAACAAAACCACAAGAAACTACAAAGTGGGTGCATTTGGGGAAGGAGAAAAAGATCATTTCAATCATTTTAATCATTTTTATGGTTTAAACTTTGCCATGTATACTATGTTTTTTTTTTTAATCTTCCAACTTTTTAAATTACCATAGAAAAAACAAGTTTTGCTCTATTCTTGTGGGTGTTCTGTATACAATACAGTATCTCAAAAAAAAAATAGTTTAAGATCCATTTGGTTTTAGTATGCACACCACTCACCAACAGATCTAAGATTAAACAGGAACATTTTTTCCAGTTATTTTTCTCTTCCCACACCTGTTTTTCCACAAACTGAAAATATACGTTATATTACATTATAATTTACCTATAAATAGGTAGATTATAATATAATATCCATGAGATATTTTATATTCTCTTTTTGAACCAAGTCTTCAAAATCCAGTGTGTATTTTACACATAGACATCTCAGTTTGGACTAGCCACATTTTGACTCCTTGATAGCCACACGTGGCCAGTGGCTGCCCTAGTGGGCAGCGCAGTCCTAGACCCTAAGCTTCATGAGAGCAAGTTCTTGTCTTCTGTTCACTTCTGTCTCCCAAGAACCTAAAGCAGTAGCTGGCATGTAATAAACACTCAACAATTTGTTGAATGGATCATTTAAAAACTGCCAAGATCAGCAAAACAAAGCCATTTAAAAAAGAAAACTTAATGGCAAGCTACCAAGCTTTCTCAAACCAATAAAAATATAAGGAATGGAAAAGACTTGTGAAATACCTTGAAAGGTCATTGTTGTATTTAATTCTTGAAAAGAATCATTGCCTAGGGGCTTCCCTGGTGGTGCAGTGGTTAAGAATCCACCTGCCAGGGACTTCCCTTGTGGTGCAGTGGTTCAGAAGCCGCCTGCCAATGCAAGGGACACGGGTTCGAGCCTGGTCCGGGAAGATCCCACATGCCGCGGAGCAACTAAGCCCGTGTGCCACAACTACTGAGCCTGTGTGCCTAGAGTCCATGCTCTGCAACAAGAGAAGCCACCGCAATGAGAAGCCCACGCACCACAACGAAGAGTAGCCCCCGCTCACCGCAACTAGAGAAAGCCTGCATGCAGCAACAAGGACCCAACGCAGCCAAAAATAAATAAATAAATATATAAAGAATGACCTTAAAAAAAAAAAAGAATCCACCTGCCAATGCAGGGGACACGGGTTCGAGCCCTGGTCTGGGAAGATCCCACACGCCGCGGAGCAACTAAGCCCATGCACCACAGCTACAAAGCCTGCGTTCTAGAGCCCGTGAGCCACAACTACTGAACCTGCGCACCACAACTACTGAAGCCCGCGCACCACAACTACTGAAGCCCGCGCACCTAGAGCCTGTGCTCCGCAACAAGAGAAGCCACCGCAATGAGAAGCCTGAGCACCGCAACGAAGAGTATCCCCCGCACGCGGCAACTAGAGAAAGCCCGCGTGCAGCAACAAAGACCCAACGCAGCCAAAAATAAATAAATTAATTAAATAAATTTTTTTAAAAAATCATTACCTAAGAGAAGAAAACTACTTCTCCTGAGATAGGAACAAAAGTAGTTATTTTCTAAATTTAACTAACTTACGTAGGGCAAGGAAAGCTGCCTGAAATGTGTCAGAGGCTTGACTCTTTACTTGGCCATCCTTACAAATACAATGAATCAGCACAAGCTTCCAGCCTCAAAACATCTAAACTGTCAAATGAAACTTTGATGGTGCTCTTAGATTCTAGTCAGTTTTCTTTAACATTTTAGGAATAACCAAAGGTTATCATACTGAAGGTACTGAAGGCCGTTCATTTTCTTAGGCAAGACTTGTAGTCATCATGTAGGGTTCTCTTTGGTTTGAGGAACTTAAAGCCTAACTGTGGCTGCCCAAACGCCCAAACTCACTTCATTTTGCTCATGCACATTGAAATGCTCCCTATTTGTCTTTTATACACCTAGATTTCTCTTTTGTGTTTAGTTTCTTATATTTTTTTTCCATTTGTATTTTTTTCTCTTCCCACACCTGTTTTTCACAAACTGACTTGTGTAAAATTCCCTCTCAAGGCTAACATGCCATGGAGTTGAATAAAATCCTCAGTTGCTCTTGCCATCTGTTGTGTTATGATGTAAATACACATTCACAGGAATACCTAATCCAAATAATTTCAAACATCACATTACTGTAGAGCAGCAATTCCCAACATACAGCATGTGGACTCCTGGGCAGGAGGGGGTCCCCTGAGACATTTTCAAAGAGGTCCAAGAAGTCAAAACTATTTCTATAATACTACTAAGATGTTATTTGCCTCTTTCACTGTGTGGACATTTGCCCTGATGGTGCGAAAACAATGGTGGGTAAACTGGCTGGCACCTTAGCGTGAATCAAGGCAATGGCACTAACCTGTGGTACTCATAATCACTGTATTCTTCACCGGCACTTGCAGTAAAAGTTAATTCATTTCATTTTTAAATGTCCTTAATGAAACAGTAAAAATTATTAATTTTCTTAAATAACCCTTGAGTACACATCCTGTTAATATCTATGTGAAGAGAAGGGCAGTACACATGAAGCACTTGGGCTACCTAATATGGTTGTCTGCAGAAAAAGCACTGTGCAAGAGTGAACCAGCCACTTTTTTTCACGGAGCGCCATTTTTACTTGAAAGAGCTATACACTAACTGTGGTTATTTAAGATTGAATGTCTGGTGGACACTTTCTCAAAAGAGAACAAAATCAACCAGTTAATTCAAGAAAAACTAACAGCATTTGTTGCCAATGACTGAATTTAAGCTTTTAAGTAAAAATCAGAATTTCAGCAAAAATATCTACCACCTTGAGCTTTGACAGTTTCCCAATACTTCGGGATAAAAATGCAAGAGAGACCAATGGATTTTTGTTTGTTTGTTTTACTGTGCTTTGCTTTAGTGCACTTTGCAGATTTTTTTTTAAATTGCCTTTTTTTTTTTAATGGAATTGTATAGTATTGGTACCAAAAAAGAAATATAGATCAATGGTACAGGACAGAAAGCCCAGAGATAAACCCACGCACATATGGTCACCTAATTTATGACAAAGGAGGCAAGAACATACAATGGAGAAAAGACAGCCTCTTCAATAAGTGGTGCTGGGAAAACTGGACAGCTACATATAAAAGAATGAAATTAGAACACCACCTAACACCATAAACAAAAATAAACTCCAAATGGATTAAAGACCTAAATGTTAGACGGGACACCACAAAACTCTTAGAGGAAAACATAGGAAAAACACTCTTTGACATAAACCACAACAAGTTCTTTTTTGACCCACCTCCTAGAGTAATGAAAATAAAAACACAAATAAACAAATGGGCCCTAATGAAACTTAAAAGCTTTTGCACAGCAAAGGAAACCATAAACAAGATGAAACAACAACCCTCGGAATGGGAGAAAATATTTGCAAACGAAGCAACTGACAAAGGATTAATCTCCAAAATATACAAACAGCTCACGGAGCTCAATATCAAAAAAACAAACAACCCAATTAAAAACTGGGCGGAAGACCTAAATAGACATTTCACCAAAGAAGACATACAGATGGCCAAGAGACACATGAAAAGCTGCTCAACATCACTATTAGAGAAACGCAAATCAAAACTACAATGAGGTATCACCTCACACCAGTCACAATGGCCATCATCAAAAAATCTAGAAACAATAAATGCTGGAGAGGGTGTGGAGAAAAGGGAACCCTCTTGCACTGTTGGTGGGAATGTAAATTGATACAGCCACTATGGGGAACAGTATGGAGGTTCCTTAAAAAACTAAAAATAGAACTACCATATGACCCAGCAATCCCACTACTGGGCATATACCCTGAGAAAACCGTAATTCAAAAGGACACATGTACCCCAATGTTCATTGCAGCACAGTTTACAATAGTCAGGACATGGAAACAACCTAAATGTCCAACGATAGATGAATGAATAAAGATGATGCGGTACATATATATACAATGGAATATTACTCAGCCATAAAAAGGAACGAAACTGGGTCATTTGTAGAGATGTGGATGGACCTAGAGTCTGCTATACAGAGTGAATAAGCCAGAAAGAGAAAAACAAATATTGTATATTAACGCATATATGTGGAATCTAGAAAAATGGTACAGATGAACCTATTTGTAGGGCAGGAATTGAGACACAGACGCAGAGAACAGACATGTGGACACAGGCAAGGAAGGGAAGGGTGGGATGAATTGGGAGATTAGGTTTGAGATAAATACACTACCATGTGTAAAACAGATAGCTAGTGGGAACCTGCTGTATAGCACAGGGAGCTCAGCTTGGTGCTCTGTGATAACCTAGATGGGTGGGATGGGGGGAGTGGGAGGGAGGTTCAAGAGCCAGAGGATATAGGTATACATATAGCTGATTCACTTCATTGTACAGCAGAAACTAACACAACGTTGTAAAGCAATTTTACTCCAATAAAAAAAAATTTTTTAATTTAAAAATTTTTTAAATTTGGGCTTCCTTGGTGGTGCAGTGGCTAAGCATCCGCCTGCCAGTGCAGGGGACATGGGTTCGAGCCCTGGTCCGGGAAGATCCCACATGCCGAGGAGCAAGTAAGCCTGTGCGCCATAACTACTGAGCCTGCACTCTAGAGCCCGAGAGTCACAATTACTGAGCCTACGTGCCACAACTACTGAAGCCCGTGCGCCTAGAGCCCGTGCTCCACAACAAGAGAAGACACCACAATGAGAAGCCCACGCACCGCAACGAAGAGTAGCCCCCGCTCACCGCAACTAGAGAAATCCCGCACGCAACAACGAAGACCCAACGCAGCCAAAAATAAATTAAAAATAAATTTAAAAATTTTTTAATTTTTAAAATGGAAGTTTTGTGGCAACCCTGCGTTGAGCAAGTCTTTTGGCACCATTTTTCCAACAGCATTTGTTCACTTCGTGAGACCAACGTATTTTAATGTAACAAAGTACAAAAAAATTTACTGATAGGATTTCAGATTCCACAATTCAACTAACCTTTAAAAAATTTCCACTTGCAGAGTTTTGGTATAGGAACAAAAATACCCAGAATCATCTAAAAAGACTATTAAAATACTCCTCTCCTTTTCTAACTGTTCATCTGTGGGAGGCTAGATTTTCTTCATATACTTCAATCAAAACAATATATCGCAACAAATTGAATGTTAAAGTAGTTATGCGTGTCCAGCTGTCAATTAGGTCAAACATTAAAGAAATTTGCAAATATGTAAAGCAATTCCACTTTCGTAATTTTTATTTTGGTTTTAGATGAGTTTGTTTTGTTACAAAAATCTGTTAATATGTAATGGGTTGGGACTTCCCTGGTGGCGCAGTGGTTAAGAATCCGCCTGCCAATGCAGGGGACACGGATTCGAGCTCTGGTCTGGGAAGATCCCACATGCCGTGCAGCAACTAAGCCCGTGCACAACAACTACTGAGCCTGCGCTCTAGAGCCCGGGAGCCACTACTACTGAGCCCACGTGCCACAACTACTGAAGCCCGTGAGCCTAGAGCCCGTGCTCCACAAGAGAAGCCACCGCAGTGAGAAGCCCGCGTGCCACAACAGAGTAGCCCCTGCTCGCTGCAACTAGAGAAAGCCTGCGCGCAGCAAGGAAGACCCAATGCAGCCAAAAATAAACAAATAATTTTTTTTAAAAAAATCTACCCTCTAAAGCTCAAAAATGAGTAAATTCAAAATGTCCCAGACAGTCAAATTAAGGCTAGGGATCCTCTTTGCTTGGAAAGTAGACAATGGTGAAAGTTCCAGATTACCTGATAATACCTATTAAAATGTAATGAGTGATATAACAAAACTTAAAAGTTTATCTGCATATATTTTGGACTCCCACCCAAAGACCTTTTTACCAAGTCCTGCCTAGTGATTTCAACTCCTTTACAATACTGTTGATTAAAACTATGCTATAGACCACACAAAACTATGAAGACTAGGTTGTGTTCCATGATACTTGAAGGGTATTCACATTTTAAGTTCTAACAGATACTCCCAAATGGCATGCCAACAAGTCTTTGCCAATTTACATTCTAGCCGTTTGAGTGCCCATTCCTGCACACTCTTGCCAACACCAGGTATTATCAATCTTGTTCATTTTTCCCAACTTGATAGGCAAAAATGTCATTACAATTGGCATTTCCCTAATGACTAGTGAGATAGGGTATCTCTTCCTAAGTAGATTGGCCTTTCAGATAACCCCTTCTGAACTGCTGCTTATCCTTTGTACATTTTTGTAGTATGTTGTCTACCTTTTTGAGATTAACAGGAGTTCTTTATCTCCTAGTCTTTTTTTTTTTTAAATAATATGATCTCTCTTAAGAGAATTTCCTAACTAGACACATTTTAGGGATGCTAAGACCTACACATCCAGACATAAAGTACAAACTTTTTTTTTTTAATACAAACTCTTAACTTATTCACAATGCATAACTCATACTCTACAAAGAAGTGTGAAACATTTCTATGTATCTGTACATGTGAGAGCAAACTATGGGATTATGCAGGAATAGATACACTCAACTCTTATTTTCAATCTCCACTTGTAAATACACACGCTTACTAATATGAGACAACACCACTTAGGTGTCAGATACTCCAAGAAGTCCTTTACAAACATTATCATTTAATTCCCAACAACCTCGTGCAATAAGTTTTATTGCCCCTATTTACAGATAAGCGGAGAAATCCAGAGTAGCATCAGTTTGCCTGGGATCACAGAGATGAGCAAGGATTCTAACTGACGTCTGTGTGATTCCAAGCAAGGTACCACTGACCCTCCCAACAGTTTGTGTACTGCTGCCCCTAATTTTGCTCAGTTAATAGTGTGTGCACAGCGGAATCTAAAATATGACACAAATGAACCTACCTATGAAACAGAAACAGACTCACAGACAGAGAACAGACTTGTGGTTGCCAAGGGGGTGGGGAAGGATGGAGTGGGAGTTTGGGATTAGCAGATGCACACTATTACATATAGAATGGATAAACTATAAGGTCCTACTGTATAGCACAGGGAACTATATTCAGTATCCTATGATAAACCATAATGGAAAAGAATATAAAAAATAATGTATATGTATAACTGAATCACTTTGCCGTACAGTAGAAATTAACACATTGTAAATCAACTATACTTCAATTTTAAAAAAATTATAAAAGTAAAAAAATTGAGAGAGAAATGGGAAAAGAAGGTAAAGGGTAATATAAGAACATTGATCTCATCATTCTAGTCTAGGGAGGGAGGTAGATATCATCTAAACTGACTTATAAAAAAATAGAAGACTAAGTACACGTCAATGAAAAATTAGTTGATCTAAGAAAGAAATGGCAGATCTAGGAGTTGTCTTGTTGACGCTCGGAGAATGCTGCTCTTTATGGTTGAGCAGGTATTTCTGCTGATGGGGGAGGTTTGGTCAATGCCTAATGCAGATACACAATGCACAGCGCAGGGAGAGGGGAGACCACAGGCCAGAGAACATTTTTTCATGTTTAAATTTTCCTGGGAATTCCCTGGCAGTCCAGTGGTTAGGACTCCACGCTCTCACTGCGGAGGGCCCAGGTTCGATCCCTCATTGGGGAATTAAAGTCCCATAGGCCACGCAGCATGGCCAAAAAATAAAAATAAAAAAATAAATTTTTCTTGCCTTGCCAAAAAAAAAAATAGTGTGTGCACATAGAAGGGTCTCATTTTTCTCCAAAGGTTCATTATATCATTTGAGATGTCTTAATAAAATCAAATAATACCAGGTGGTTTAATCATTACCATTGACTAAAACTATGACTGTCATAACTGACCTTAAAAAAGCGGCATAGGCTCAGTCAGCCTTACTACAGGGTTCCTAGTCCTCTCACGATTTACCCTAATCACCCTGTCAGAGGGTGTCCTGGGAACAGCTCCATGCCCCATGTAATGTTCTGGGGCACAGCCGTTTCCAGGAAGCACTTAAGAGGTAAAAGCAGCTCAACATAATCGCTGGTGAGCAGATCCCCAAATTAACCCAAGCACCAAGTCTTGCATGCGATGATCCCAAATAACCATCTGCTAAATGACATTAACTAAAGTGAGTGAACCCCTAAAGTTAAACGCATGAAGAATCAGATCTCCTGAGCCCAGCAGAACACGGGGTGCTCTTGCTGCCCCTCTGGGCTCAGGCTCCACCACAATCCTGCCTCACACTCAGGCCTCTCTAATTCCGAACAGCTTGCCATTCCCCCGCACACACCAGGGTATTTCACACTTACATGCCTTGCCTCCTGCTGTCTCTTCTGCCTTTCCCATCCCCACTGCACACAGTTAGCCTCAGTTGCCTTCACATGCCTTGCTCTCTGAACCTGTGCCGGGCTGGCTGCACCAACACTCAGCTAAGCCCAATGCGCCTCCTGTGTTTCTGGGGCATCCCATATATACCTCATGATGTATTTACCCCTTCTCTACCTGCAGAAATATTAATCCACCTCTGGGATCACTGGCACCGTGAGCCACTGTTAGTGTTGAAGACAAAAATATCACTCAGGGGGCTTCCCTGGTGGCGCGGTGGTTGAGAATCTGCCTGCCAATGCAGGGGACACGGGTTCGAGCCCTGGTCTGGGAAGATCCCACATGCCGCGGAGCAACTAGGCCCGTGAGCCACAGCTACTGAGCCTGCGCATCTGGAGCCTGTGCTCCGCAACAAGAGAGGCCGCGATAGTGAGAGGCCCGCGCGCCGCGATGAAGAGTGGCCCCCACTTGCCGCAACTAGAGAAAGCCCTCGCACAGAAACGAAGACCCAACACAGCCAAAAATAAATAAATAAATAATTTAAAAAAAAAATCACTCAGGGATTGAGACAGAACAAAGTGCAAGTCACTATACTCCATGTACTTTTCTTCAGAACAAGTATCTTATTCATCTTTCTAGCCCCTGAAACCTAGTATGGAACTGCCTACAAGCACAGGTGCTCCATCTATGCTTGTTAAACTAAAAATTTTTTTATAAGCCATAAGGAATGAATTCACTTCTGAAACTCGAAAAAAAAATGCAGAAATAGGTAAACTTGCACACCAAAAATACAGAAATTAAAATTTCCACCCACACTTATCTCTCCAAAGAAAAGCAAGAGCTTCTCCATTTTTGCAAGAACAGCTGACTTTAAAAAAGTAGTAAACATTTGGGGATCACTGGAGAGAACTCAATCATCATCATAGGTTTTCTTAAATAAGCTCACCAATCATCATCTGCCCAGCTCCAGTGGCAAGCTGAGTAGGACTTTGTTTTGAAAACTAATTCTTTTTGTTGTTGCTGTTGTTTGTTGTTGTCTTTGCTTATTTTGCTTTGAAAACTAATTCTTAATCAAATTTCTCCTCAAAATATTATTTAGTAAGCTCCCACTGCAATTAAGTATTGTTAGTTTCTGAGGTAAGATCCAAAATTCAAGGTGGTAAGTATAAGAGAACATAAACCTCAGGTATTCGAACTTTAAGTTTTCAGAATTTAATCTTTATAGCTTTTGACTTAATTTTTACATGCAAGGGACACAAATGAATCGGGACCTAAGCTTGTCAGAGTCAGCAGAACATCCATGGAAGAAAAAATAAGGCTGTTCCTAGGATGATACAGTCCTCCATGCTTGAAAAGACAGTTTTACGGGCTTCCCTGGTGGCGCAGTGGTTAAGAATCCACCTGCCAATGCAGGCGACACGGGTTCAAGCCCTGGTCCGGGAAGATCCCACATGCCGCGGAGCAACTAAGCCCATGCGCCACAACTACTGAGCCTGCGCTCTAGAGCCCGCGCTCTAGAGCCCGTGAGCCACAACTACTGAAGCCCATGAGCCTACAGCCCGTGCTCTACAACAATAGAAGCCACTGCAATGAGAAGCCCGTGCACCACAACGAAGAGTAGCCCCTGATCACCACAACTAGCGAAAGCCCACGCGCAGCAATGGAGACCCAACACAGCCAAAAATAAATTAATTAAATAAATTTTTTTTAAAAAAAAAGAAAGAAAGAAAAGACAGTTTTTAACCAAACTGCCTCACTGCACAATTCACTGAAAACAGCTCCTTGGTTGTCAAACTATGACTAACCATGTCAATAAGTAAACTTATGTTTTGGGCAGAGCACTTTCAAATTTAAATGTGCATGTCTTTTGACATAGCAATTTTCAGTCTAAGAATTTACCTTACAGAAATATCCAACCAAGCTTCCCTGGTGGTGCAGTGGTTAAGAATACACCTGCCAATGCAGGCAATACGGGTTCGAGCCCTGGTCCGGGAAGATCCCACATGCCACGGAGCAAATAAGCCCGTGCGCCGCAACTACTGAGCCTGCGTTCTAGAGCCCACGTGCCACAACTACTGAAGTCCGCGCAACCACTGATGCCCGCGCCACAACTACTGAAGCCCACGCGCCTAGAGCCCGTGCTCTGCAACAAGAGAAGCCACTGCAATGAGAAGCCTGCGCACAGCAACGAAGAGTGGCCCCCACTCGCCACAACTAGAGAAAGCCCGCACATAGCAACAAAGACTCAACTCAGCCAAAAATAAATAAATACATAAATACATTAAAATATATATATATATATCCAACCAAGAGTCCTATGACATACATATACTTATGCTCCACTGAAATCACTATGAAAAGAACATTTAAATTGTTGCAACTATTTATATTGTTGCAATGCAACTTGGTTTAAGGAGAGTGAACTATTTGTACCTACACTGAAAATTCTTCAGGATACATTATTTAGTAAAAGCACAAAAAATAAACAGTATGATCTGATTATTAAATTAAAAAGTGTGGATATATGCACAGAAAAATTTCTGAAAAATAATATACCAAGTTACCAGCTATAAGACATGGGAAATACATGGGGATAGGGAGGATTAAAGAACAAATATTTTCACATTTTCATAATTCATGTGTTTTGAATTAATTTACATGTATACATTTGTTAAGAATTCATCAAGATGTTTTATTTAATATTCATATACTCTATTGTACCTAGGTTATACCTTAATTTTTTTTTTAAGTAATACATACTCAATGAAGATAAAAACAAAAAGACACCACCCAAAGATTTCTACTTTTATGAGCCCACATCCCAAACAGAACAAAAATTTTTCATATTTCTGTTATCACCACCAAATATAATATACATCCAGCCTTCACATTTGAATCTCAAGAGGAAAAAATATAACAGCTGCCATGGGAGTGACTACTGGGTGATGCTGTATTGATGCTTTATACACATCCCCAGGATCCTATGAGGCATCCTTTCCATTCTAACCTCCCAAATTTGATTTCCTCATCCTTAAACATTTATCATCATGAATTCAGAAAGTAGAGTTGGGATGCAAACCCAGATGTAACATTCTTCTGGCTACACCCTTCAGTTAAACAAGAGCACATGAGGCAAGCATCAGGGCTCCTCATCAAGATGTTTCAGTACGATTTCCCCCTCCTACTCTCTCCCAATCCTTAATATTCCAAGCTTAAGAGACTTCTTTCCACAAGGCAGGATCCTACTAAACTTGGTAACAAGGAGGGACAACCAGGCACCATGGACTCCACACAGGACACCTCTACCTCTTTTGCCATCTAAAACACATGCTGTGAATCACAATCACCTGCCTGGGATAAAGCCATGGCATCTACCTCCTCATGCCCTCTGTTCTACTCTCGTATCTCCTTAGGCCCCCTCCAACTTCCCTGCAATTCATTTATACTAAGATGAAGCTGCTTAAAAAAGCAAAACAAAAAAACAAAAAAACCTTCAAGGAAAAAGTAGTCTCATTTTCTGTCTTAAAACAGGATGTCCGGATATTTTTATTCTGCAGTAAGCCCCGGATTCCAGACTACTTGTACCTGTCTTTTCCCTGCAGGGAGACAATAAATCAACCCTTCAAAGAAGCCAAACAAGATTTCTTTTTTCTTCAGAGAAAGCAAGAAACAGGACATCTCTGCTCCGACTTGCCACTGCAAACAAGATCAGGCTGCTGTGTAAGCTACTTTTTGAGGATCTGACAACTTTAAATGGGAGAAATGAAGACAGGGCAGAGTCACAGGACCTGGAAATGGGTTCCACTAATCACCTGCAGCGCCATGGGCAAGTCACTTCTTCTCCCAGGGCTTTACGGAAAATCCTTTGGTAAAGCAACTAATACCATTTTTAAAAAACCCTATTGTGCTATCTCATTTTTATTAGTTTTCTCTCTTAAAATAGTAGGTGTTTAACACATTCTGAAAGTAGCATTTTATTAATCAAAGGACTTGCATAGACAAAGAAAGTCTTAAAAGAGTTATTCAGACCAAGTCACCTGCCTCAAAATCAAGTGCTCTAACATATCACCTTGTTTTGGTGACTCCTGTGGCCAAAGACAGTATTCATAATTTGAGAAGGAGGCTACTTTACCAAGGACCAGATTTTTTAATATGCAAAAATGAGAGAATTTAGGGCACTTCAAGGGTTTCTTATATTTCTTATAACTTAAATTTTATGAATAAAATGGACAGAATGCTTTATTCAAGTATACTAAAATAACAAAGTGATTAAAGTATTTTAAACCTTGCCCATAATATTCAAAAATATTGTGGCCATTAGTTTCAGCCTTTGCTTGTCTTTAATCAAGTATTTAGACAAGCACATAGAAGCACTGGACTTTGCACTGTTTTGGAACCAAATATGTACTAATAAAAAGCAGAATGGGTTGTCCACAGGAAAGTGAGCTCACAGTCACCAGAAGTGTCAAAACAGACGCCAGAGTGTATGTCAACTGTTACCAACAAGTCTTGTCCACTGAACAAGAGGAGGATCTACTAACCTTAGGAGCTGCTTCCATCTCTAGCAACTTAAAAATAGAACATACTTATAGATGTTTCTGGAACATTAAAAAAAAAAAAAAATGAACTAAGAGCCTAATAAATGAATTCTGGAAGAAAGGCTGTATTCCAGGTTGCTCCAAAATTTGTAAATCGCTCTCCATTTATTTACAGCACAGCCAGAAGGCTGAGACTTAACACCACTCCCACTCACTTTTTCATCCATCTAAAGCACAAACTCTCAGTGATACGCTACACAGTTGATTACTTTCCTTCTCCACAGGCTTTCTTCACTTCTCTCTCAGAAACAGTTCGCTGTGCTTGACTTCCACTAATCACTGGCCTCCTTCACTCTCCTCTGCTGGTCCCTCCTTCCTCCTAGAGCTCCAGGCTCAGTTCCTTGATGATCTTGTCCAATTCCATGATGTCAATACCACAAGCTAATGAAGCCTCTCATGCTCACCTCCACTTCCTACCTTCTCCTGGGCTCCAGACCAATATATCCAACTACCTACTTGACTTCATCATTTAAATTTCTAATAAGCATTAGAAACAAAATATGCCAAAAGTAAAGCTCCTGACTTCCACCCAAGAACCTGTTTGTCTCACAATATTCTCCATTTTGGTCAATGGCACCACCTTCCAACCAGTTGTTCTGGTCAAAAAATCTTGTCATCCTTTCCTCTTCTCACACCTCTCATCCAATCCATCAGCAAACCCTATTAGCTGTTCCGTAGAAATAAACAGAGACTGACCACTACTCGTTACCTCAAAAGCTAACACCATCCTCTTACCAGCATATTACAAGGGGACTGGCTCCTCATTTCTAGTGCTAAATGTTATTTTCAGGTATTTTATGTTCTAAGCATTTTCAAGCCTAAATGCTCCCCTCCTCCAGTTTGTGGAAATCTACAAAGATGGCCACCATCAATTCCTCCTCTGTGTACATGCATGCCACTCCACCATCAAGAGAGAGAAGCTATTTCCACATCCCCCTTGAACCTGTCCTGGCCTCGTGGCCTGCCTTTATCAATAGAATGGGATTAAAAGCAACAATGCGCCAATTCTGCACCTAGCCTTTAAGAGGCCCAGCAGCTTCTGATTTCACTTGGGGTAGCCAGCCAGAGGCCACTACTGAGTGATGAGACACAGAGTAGAGAAAGATGACCTGGATAAGCACCAAGAGGCCAGACATGTGAGTGAAGTCTTCTTGGACCTTTGAGCCCAGCTTAGTAAATGACCCAAAATGATACCATGTGGAACAGAACTAACCACCTAACAGACCCATATGACCATAGGAAAAAGTAAGTTGCTGTTGTTTCGAGCCACCGGTTTTCAGGGTGCTGCGACAGAGAACTGAAACACCATGATCACAATGGAATCAACATCCTAAACAACTAAGTGATAATGGCCGATATTCTAAGGACTCAGGCCTCTTTCAGCTTACAGTTCCACTAGATTTTAACAGCATTTTTTTTTTCATTTCAAAGTTTGGTTTGAGGAAACAATAATTCCATAATTTCAAACCTTTTCCTAATCAAGTTAAATGGCCTCAGCATAATTCTCTCAAACACATAATTTACGTACTATGGACTCCCCTTCAGGGCAACAAAATTCCTATACTATATTGATATTTATAGCTGTGTTTATTTACCAAATACTTACCAAACAGCAATTTCAGACCACGATAAATTTTAATAGAACACTGAAAACTGTTTGCAACCAGCTTTCAAGCAAAACTCTGTAGTCAAAGCCCATTTGTAAACATCAGATTTATGGGGCAGAGATCCTAAGTAAACATGCCAATCCAGGGACTTCCCTGGCAGTCCAACGGTTAAGACTTCACACTTCCAATGCAGGGGGCATGGGTTCAATCCCTGGTCGGGGAACTAAGATCCCACATGCCACGTGGCCAAAAAAAAAACAAAAACCAAAACCAAACAAACAACAACAAAAAATTCTATGCCTGTGGTGATAGTTACACAACTCTGTAAATATACCAAAAATCATTGAATTGCACAAGTAAAGCAAGTGAATTGTATGGTATGTAAATTATAACTCAATAAAAATTTTTAAAAATAAAAATGTCAATCCTATCCCTTGGTCACTGCTCCCACACTGCCACCTCCTGTCTTATGACTCTAGAAGCTTGAATCAGAGTCAACAGTTGATAAAGGAAACTCAACTAAGAATAGCACAGACTCTCTCCTTCCTCCCAGACGAAACCAACCACCAGCGTTCCTGAATGGATAATTCACACTTTTCAAAATTAGTTACTGCTAGAAAAGTTGCTGTCTGAATGCTGCTAAAGACTATTAAAATGGAGTTGCTTCAAAATATATATCAAGGTGGCTCAACAGCTTCACTTTAATACGAAATCCCAGACCTATAACAACACATGAACTACAGTAGTGTGGCTCACAAAAGCATTTCAAAGTATGGCCAAGATCATGTCCCTCTTGCTGACTGCCCAAAAGAGGTACACGTGCAAAAGCAACTGAACTACCATACTACAGAAAAGAAATACAAGTCAAGTTCCTTACAGGGAAAAGCCCAGCTCTCTGCAATTCCAAAATATATTTTTAAACCTTAGCTGGTAACTCATTTATTTCAAGCAGAATGCAAAACTCAGAACAAAATATGCCTCCTGTTAGTTTATTATAATGGCATTTGGCGTGAACAGAGAATGTAAGTCATCACACAAATCAAAAGGAAACCAGAAACAGAAGCCAAGATTCTCAGTTCCCACTGGCTCCAGGCACATGTCACGTTTTCATAACGTCTTCCTTGTTATCATGGACAGCCACACAGAAGCTACTTATCGACATTTTTTTTTTAATTCTAATAAAGTGAGAAAGAAAAATAAGAAATCTTTTAAACTTTCTCAAACCGTACTGAGAAAACAACGTGAAATCAAGAAAAATCTCATTGGCTACAACCACTTAAGCAGTCATGCATTACTGATCTTAAACCGAGCACTGCAAAGATAACCTTGCCTAAGATTCTTTACCAGCCGTGAAAGTTTCCTAACATTCAGAATCTCAGGGCTATGCATGTTTGAGAAATTTCCCTAATTCACAAGACTCACCTGTACCACCACTGATAAACCAGGGGCATACCTGTTAAAATATTTAGCATTAAAAGCAGCTTCTGTCCTGAGACAACAGGGTCTTATGCCCTGGCTAATGGGCACATGGCTAGTCATGGCACCATACTATTCTATACTTAACAGCTTTTAAAAGACAGCACTAGCTTTTAAATGGCCATTTAAAGTAAGATATATTTAAAACCACAGTAATTTTTATACATGCTCTACCCCATTTATATGCTAAACATAAGATTCTAATACAGAAATAAGCTGTTCATTTTATTTCCTTTTTTTTTTTTTTTTTTTTTTTTTTTTTTAATTTTAAGGAAGCAAGAAACAAAGACATTTGAGCTTAGGCACCACAGTCTGTTTTAACGGATCCTTCCTGGAAAAATATTAACTATGATATCCCACTATTTTTTCTCTTTCATTCAAATATGTTTTGGCTACATACAATTCTAATCAAGGCCAAGAGCTAAATCATGAGAAAGTTTAAGCTAGAAAAAGCTGGAAAATACATAAATTTTCATAATTTAAAAAAGTAATGGAAAACGAATTAAGCCACCATCCGCTCAGTTCCCCAGTGTCAGCAACTTTCCTGTTACCTCTCCCATGCCCAAGAGCCCACAACATAACAAAAAGGAAATCGGCGCTATTTACAAAATCATATAGGGGCACACACAAGGTTCCCCAAGATACCAGTGACTCTTCCAAACAAAGTCAGCTACCGTCTTCCAAAGTAAAAACAATTTTCACACCCACCCTCACCCCCAAGGAGGGAGGGAAATTCTTTTTAAAGCTTATACCTCCAGAGTGAAGCCAAGTCTTCATGTGCTGTATCTTTTATATCTGGAACAAAAAGTACAACACTATCACTGGTACTCAGTGCAATCTTCTCTTCATTCTGGATGCAGGGGACCTCAAACTCTGTGAAGCACTGCTATACTCTTCCCCAGCTGGGGGGTGTCTGAATGCAGAAAAGCAACATTCCTTCCACATTCCCTTGTGACTTCGGTAATCAGGAGCTAAGCTTGGTCTGAACCAAACTCAACAATGCCCCTTCCTGAAATGGTCCCACCCAGCTCTGCTCCCCGTCAGAGGTGGGCCATCCTACCACGCATCAAATCACCCCCTGGGCCTGCTCCCCTGTTTAGCTGCTGCAAGCCCATTGATCCATCTCAGAGTGCTGCCATAAGCATTCTTCAGCACCGGGCTCCCAACATGCCTTGCACAGCAGGTATAAAGGTCACTGCTGCATATGTGGGTATGCCTGCCTCAGGTGCCCACATGATGATGGGATGGAATGCAATGACTGCTAAGCACAAAGAACTCCACCCAGAAGTCCAGCAGGCTCACTGGCAAGGACTGGTCCGCGGCATTCAATTCACTGTCACCAGTACCACCTCTTGACCCTCCTATAGGTGCTGGGCATGTGGATCACCAAGGTGCCTTCTCTGCCCTCTCCCAAAGCCTATTCAGACAGTGGGACAGTCCAGATAAGGAAAACTACAACACAGTTCCAAGGTTCAGTTAGAACAAAATTGTAACAGATTTCCAGCAAATCTCCCCGGGTAGGGCTTTCCCAGTAGCGCAGTGGATAAGAATCTGCCTGCCAATGCAGGGGACAAAGGTTCGATCCCTGGTCCGGGAAGATCCCACATGCCGCGGAGCAACTAAGCCCGTTCACCACAATTACTGAGCCTGCGCTCTAGAGCCCTCGAGCCACAACTACTGAGCCCGCGTGCCTAGAGCCCATGCTCCGCAACAAGAGAAGCCACCGCAATGAGAAGCCCGCGCACCACAACAAAGAGAAGCCCGCGTGCAGCAACGAAGACCCAACACAGCCAAAAATAAATAAATGAAATAAAAATTAAAATTAAAAATTTTTTTTAAAAATCCCTGGGCAGAGAAAGCAAGCTCTATTGTTGTTTTTAGCCATTTCTGTACAAGCAAAGGACTTACTTGATTGCTCTCTAAATCAGTTTAAAAAAAAAAAAAAGTTGTCTCCAATGTACTCACTCTTATTTGCTAGTAAGACAATATCATTCAAAATCCTCAGCATTTTAATGCTAATGAAAATCAGCTACAAAATTTAATCTACATTGTTAATAAACTGAAGAAGTTTCCATTGATAAATACTTTCTGCCACTGGTAACATTTTACTTTATGTGATTTCCTAAGCAGCAACTCCTGTTTGTCATAAAGTAACAAGTAAACTAAGTACGTTTTTAGGTTGGGCAAAAGCTTTTAAGAATAAAACAGGCAGTCTATTAACCAGACAATGTTTTTAATTCCCTACACATGGGGGACAAATTCACACCAGCCTGGAGAAGGAAAATCAGGAGAGTAAGGCAAAGTTATTGCATTTACACACAGGTCAAGACATTTAATGTTTAAATTTAGAAACTCTCAAATGTTAAAATGCCTGTCCTTCAACACAACCATCTGCCTATTTCTTATTCAACATCTGAAGAAAATTAAGATACAGTGGCTAAACATGAAACCAATTAGAATTTTAAGAATGTGCTTACATTTTTTTCCAGTAGGTAAACAATTCAGACTATGCCTTTAACCTTTTTTTAAGGAGCTATGACTTCTCCCCCAATTTTTCAATCGTTTATTAAACTGAGATCAATTTAGATAGTTTTCAGTACACATTCTATTGTTTTAGCTTTTAAAAGAGAATTCCATTCTGCTATATAAAATAACTTGACCCCTACCAAAATTCCCAACTAGAACTAAATCTGGCCACGCCAAATCACTTTCCAACTATCCTGATGAAAATCAAGCACATGGAGAAGAGAAATCCACAAAAATCCAAACAGGCTCGCTAACAAAAACACAATTTGTGAAAGTGCTTTACCTGGAAGGGAGCTCAATCTAAAAATAGGCATAGGGACTTCCCTGGTGGCACAGTGGTTACGAATCGGCCTGCCAATGCAGGGGACACGGGTTCGATCCCTAGTCCGGGAAGATCCCACATGCCGCGGAGCAACTAAGCCCGTGCGCCACAGCTACTGAGCCTGCGCTCTAGAGCCCGCGAGCCACAACTACCGAAGCCCAGGAGCCTAGAGCCTGTGCTCTGCAACAAGAGAAGCCACGGCAATGAGAAGCCCGCTCGCCGCAACCAGAAAAAGCCTACGTGCAGCAGCAAAGACCCAACACAGCCAAAAATTAATTAATTAATTGATTTTAAAAAGAAACTAAAAAAAACCACCCTTTAAAATAAAGTAAAATAATTTAAAAATAAATTTAAAAAATAAAAATAGGCATAGGATGACCTGTTAGGTAGGCATCTCTCCCAGCCAAGCACCAGGGAAATGCACAGCAAACCCTTTCCACCCTCCAGCATACACACCGTCACCAATATCTAACCAGACGCCCTGGCTGCCCTAGTTTAAATTAACTTCCAGCTTACTACTTGGCCCAGGTTGGGAGTGGGGGATGGGAGGGGGGAAAGGAAGAAACCCTAACCCCACCTTGCAAAGCCCAGCAACGCATAAGCCAACACCAGCACCACCGGCAGGAAGCAGAGCCTTTCAAGTCAGAGCTACAGAGCCGGGATCTGGCCTGCTCTGGAGAAAGGGAGCCATTTCTCCAGAATACTTCAGAGATTAAAACACAACCTCCAAACATTCTGTAAACTGACACACTACACATGCTTTCCGAAAAGTGCAATCCCCCTTGTTTAAGTAGCAAAAATCTTCAGTCTTCTCCATCTCTTGGTGGTTATCTGTAAGCAATATTTTTTAAATGGGGGCGTGGGGGGGGGGGGAGTAGGGGGAAGGCCTGGAGACAAAGGCGGGTTTGCAGAAAGCTGTCTTACTCTGCAGTGACTGAAAGGCGCTTCTGGGCAGGAGAAGCCCAGGCGTTCACTCACGTGTTCCAATCCCGGCGGGCGAGCTACCAGGGTAAAGGCAAATTCCTCTCCTCTCAGATGTGCGGACGGCCTCCCAGGCCTCTCAGACTCGTCGCCGCCAACTCGGGACAGAGAAGGAAAGGCACGCCACACCCGCGCGTGTCTGCAGCTGCTTTCGCCTATCCTGCACTTTCAGGTGGGGGGCGGCGGGCTGGAGCGGTCACCCATTGCTTCCTAATTTCCACAGATGCCCAGAAACTGCCCTTTGAGACTTTGATTTCCTGTTGCAGCAACTTGACCTACTCTGCCGGAGAACATGTAGCTGTGAGAGCTTCCTTAAGCGACTTTATACCAGTAACAATAATCCAGTGGCAGGGGCCACAGACAAGTCGTCTATTCCTTCACAGCAGTACCAACACACACTCACACTCACACCCACAAACCTGCCAGAAACTTAAAAGGCAAAAAACGGGAAACGCCAAGTCATACAGCAACCCAGTAACAGTAAGAGGAAAAGTTGTTTTCAGCTGTGTTGAGTCTCTCCTCCCAATGGCTAAGAACAGAATCAATGAGAACATAATAAGTAAGCTCACCTTTGCCTTTTGGGGACCGAGTGCTCAACTTCTATGAGTTTCCCGTGCAGTTCCACTTTACCTGCGGACACACAAGAGGTGGAGGGGCAGTTGGCCCGGTTTAGCGGCTCTCTGGGCCCGAAGGACCCGCACAGCCTAAGCAGCGACACGAGTGGCCTCCTGAGACCCCGAAAGGCACCCGGACGTGGCTCAAAGCCGAGAGAGAAACCGGCCCCGCGCGGGTGGGAAGCTAAGCCCCTAGAGGCTGCGTGTGTGTAACTTACAGATGGGTGGGAAGGGGGATCAATTGGCTGATCCACTACTTGGGGAACACTCTACCCGCCCCCCCCCCACGTCCGCTTCCCCAGAGACTCCAGAAGACAAGCTCGGGGGAAGGGGCTACGTGGGCTTTCTTCAGGAGGGGGCGCCCAGGCCCTTCTCCCGGGTTCAAGCCCAGGCCCGCCGGGAACTGGCAGTGAGCGGCGGGAAAGGCTCGAGGACCGCAGAGCAGGCGCGGCAAGAGCGAACGTCCAGAGGCGCAGCTCAGAACGGACTGCACAGCGCGCGAGGGACGGCGCGCCACCCGCCACCCCGAAAGGCATGTGGCTCGGAGTGGGACCTGAACACAGCCTTGCCCCGGGCGTCCCACCCCCGCGCGCCTCCCCGCCACGCACGGCCCCCCGCCCTCGCCAAGCGCTCCCCACCAGTCCCGGAGGCCGCGGCCCGAAGCCTGGCAGCCCGGCGCCACAGCGGGACTCGCTCCGAGACGACCCTTGGTCGCCCGCGCCCACCTGCCCCTCTAGCTCGTCGTACGCGGGAAGGTCGAGCAAATAACCCGGGTCGCCCTCGCCCGCCTCCCGCAAGGTTGAGGGGAAGCGCGGGGCCGCCCGTGCTAGGCACCACCCGCGGCCTCGCTCGGCAGCCGGGTCAAGGCCACTTGGAGTTCTCCCGCGACCGGGGTCTGGGGCGGGAGGGGAGGCAGCGAATCCAACACCACAAATAACCGGCAGGGAGAGGAAGGAAGGAGCGAGAAACAGGCGTTCGCTCTCGGCCCCCAAGCAAGGCCCGGCGTGCCGGAGCCTGGAGCACGCGCCTGGGCCCGGGCGGGGCGCGGGGCGAGCACCCCCCCCCTCCAGCCCCGCTCCCAGGCGCCACACAGTCCCCCCCGCCTCCCCCTCCGAGCCCGCGCCGGGGCTTTCTTGACAGCGCGTTCGCTCTCAGCCCTCAAAGCCTGGCGGGGGAGGGGAGCCGCGGGGGCCGGGTAGGCGCCCGGGCTGGGAGAAGGGCCCCGACCCACGCGTGCAGGCGCCCGGGCCTCGTCCCCTCTCCCCCGCCCGCCCAGGCCGGGGCCCTGTGTGGACAACCCCGTGTCAGCCGCGGCCCGACCCCGGCAGGCCCGGGCAAGCGGCGCGGGGCTGGGCAGGCGTCCCGGCGGAGCCCGGCCGGGGCCCACCTGAAAGCGCTTCGATGGCCTTGAGGGCCCAGCTCTCGTCCGGACAGTCCACAAACGCGTAGCCAGTCTTCACCAGGAAGGGTCCCGACACCGGGATCTTGGCGTCCTTGAAGATACTTTCCAGGTCCGAGGGGACGGCGTTCTCGCTGAGGTTTCCGATATACAGTTTGTTCATTGTGAAGAGCGGTTGTTTAAAAAAATTAAGAGAAAAACGAAAAATTAAAACCACCCACAGCGATGGATGGATCCGGCGGGTTTTGTTCCCCTCCTCTTCTCGCCGTTAAAATACACAGACACACTAAGAACCAAGGACAAGAACGAGGAGCGAAAAATCAGATCCGAGGGTTTCTGTTTTTCCTTTTCTAGGTATTAAAAAAAAAGAAGAAAAGAAAAAGCCTTGCTACAACCCAAACGCATCAACGAGTCTTCCTAACTCGGAGGAGGAGGCGGGATTAGCGAGAAAAAGGAGGAGAGGAGGGAGGGGGGGGAAACTACTTTTTGTCTCTTACTCCCCAACCCCTCTGGCATCGGCCAGCGGACTGTGAAAATATCACACTACGTGAGGGCAGGCGCCGCCTCCCCATAAAAAACCCAGAAGGGTGACTGGCAGGGGGGAGGGGAGAAGGGGTGGAGGGAGGAAGGCGCAGGAGGCGGAAAAAATCCGCTCCGAGTGTCCGGCTTTTTGAATGAGCCACGTGTTCAAACTACAAATCAACGTCTCACGTGAGGAATCCCAGCGCCTCAATTAGAGTGGGCTTCGCAGGAAAAAAAGAGCTAGCAGGAGGAGGAAGAGGGGGAGGGGAAACGAGATTGGGCGAGGGACCGTGAGAAGGCGAGGAGGAAGAGGGGCGGAAAATGCTAAAGGAGCCGCAGCCGAGGCACGGAGGGGAGCGCGGCCGGGGGAGCAGATTGTCACCACGGAGTTTAGAAAGGGTTATCTGGTCGGGGCGGATCCGGAGGGGGAGGGGAGGGGGAGGGGAGAAATATTGATTTTTTTTTTTTTTTAAATGAGATAGGAGTCGGGGTGCTAACTAGGCAATTCCTCAGCTCTATTTACCGGAGTTTTAAATGTTCGATTTTTAAAAAGAGGTAATTAACAAAGCCAAAGAGTCCCCATTCCGAACTCGCCTTGTGGCTTTGATGACACAAGTGTAACCTCGGCAAAGCCGCGAGCACCTTCCCAGGGCTGGCAGGGACGGAAACGCAGTGAGGGGGTGGCTGGGTGGGTGGGTGCGGGCGGGAGAGGCGGGCAGACGCGCCCCACCCTGTGCACCCTTTACAGTCGCGGGCACCGGGGAAGTGGGGCGGCCCCGAGCCAGGGGGATGGGGGATGGGAGCCCGCGGCGTCCTGGGCGGGTGTCTGGGCGACACCTCCTCCGCCTCCGCCTGCGCTCGCGGTGGCTTTGGGCTTCGCGTTTGCCATTGGTTGCGCGATTCAGAAAAGGCTCCGGGATCAATGAGGCCGGGGGCGGGCTTGGCCACCGGTGGGGGAGGGGAGCGCAGGGGCCGAGGTTTCTGGCGTGGGGATGGGGGCGTCCCGGGCCTCGGAGGCCAGAGCCGAGAATTCAGAGTGGGAAAAGTCGGTATTTAAACGGAAACCATTTCTTCCTGTAGTTTCCAGAGGAGGAGGAGGAGTGGGGTAGGCTGGTACTTTTATTTAAAGAATTTTAGTTGGAGAACTTGGGACTCTTAAAACAGGAAGACCGCTCTGCGTTACCCCTGGGTGGTATTTGCACTCGAAAAATTGCTCGAGTCTCTTTCTGCTTCTTTTCTGCCCGCATTTGGCCATGAGAACCATTCATAATTTCCCCTGTGTGTAACGAGTACAATGGTGGGTGTTGGGGGGAGGGTCTGGGCCCGGTGGAGCCTTACTGGGCCGACAAAATGAGGACTGGAGACGAGGAATACGGAAATGAGTGCTGGGGTTCTTTTGGAAATCTCCGAGTGCTTCATGATTGTGTACTCCACTCAAAGGCTTCATTTGCACCAGGATACTTGAGGTTTATTTTTAACAGGTATTCATTCCATGGAAAAGAATGCTTATTTTTGAAAAGTGATTGCAATTATATATAGGATGGAACTATAAGCAAGAATCTTTAATGACTTAATACTCTTATTATTAGAAAAATGTATAGAGTAGTAAAGAAAATACTGTTTACACTGAATCATCTTCAGTAATTATGACAGTTGATATAGTTCATTTCTTTTGGTCCAATCCGTATATGACATTTAAAGGTGTATGATTTCCAATTGAAAGATGAATGGCGGATTATTTTTTAAATATGTGGGAATTATTGCATGGTTTAAAGAGCATTTACATTTTTTCTTTTAAAAGGAACATAATTTTGTGTTAAGAAACCGGAAGGTGTCAGATCATCCATTTTAAATGCAACTGTTTCTTTCTAACAGGTTTTTCTTTTCCTGGCAAGCAAATCCAACTTTTTAAACGTAAACTCACTTTCACAATATTTTCATTCACATTTAATTTAGTGAAATGTTTTTACTTTACGACACGGAGGGGGCAAACATGTTCTTGTGTAATCATGTTTAGAACTGCGTTATGAGCTATATCTTCAAAGAACGTTTTGGTGGTGAAATTTTAAGTTTCTGGTTAGGTTTAGCTTTTAAAAAGAGCTTACTTATTTTTCCTTTTCATGTTTTTGAAAAGAGAACCTTCATTCTAAAAAGAGGAAAAAAATATATGTATTCTCTATGACTTCTGTGGTATTCAAAATGTAAATATCAAATTATGAATTTATTTTTCATTTACCTGTTGCATGTGATCAAAAGCTATTTGGAAAAAAAAAGCTATTTGGAGAAATATGCTTTTCATTCACTTAGTAATATTTGCTTTTCTTTAAATTTTATAGTCTGTTGACCATTTAAGTTTTAGTAATTTTTCATAAGAACAATTTTATATGTTCAACTTGCTTTCAAAAATCAATTGACTGGTGCCTTCTGGATTCTTGACTGTACTTGCTCTTATTAAAACTGAGACCTAAGAAAATATCTACTTCTAAAGCAGGGGGTAAAATGTTTATTTTCCATAAATACTAGTCCGTGCCTGTCTGTCACTATCAAACAAATCTAACAGCTGGAATTTAAAACAAGTGTGTGCTGTTTTGATGAAATATGTTCCTGGGGCTCTTGTGAATTTAATCTCTGTATTATTATAACAAACTGGATACTCCGTCTAGGACCTTAAAAACATACACGAGTTATATAAGCTCGGACATCAAAAAGGGAGGTAAATACTGTCCATTCCACTTCGAATTTTCCAAGCATTTGAGGGATAAGTATATAATCAATGGCTGAGTAGAAAGAGCACGGGTAATTGTTTTTTTTTTACTGGCATTTCAAGTGTAAAAATATCTTCGGTGGATTTTCAAGAATGAATATAAGGTTAATGTAACCTCCAGTCTGAATGAGTCTCACACAAGAAATTAACCGTGTGTATGGGCTACTCCAAGTTCTTCCTGAAGCAACTGCAGCTCCTAATTAATGTTAACTCCACGAAGGACTCCCACCCATTGTATGTGCTCTGATGCGGTTGAGTCTTTCCAACTGCAGCCTGTTTACTCTTTGGACAGCTGCACCTCCTCCTGATCTCCTGACCTGAAGGCAATAAAAATGTTTCTTAAGGGTCAGTGTAATATTAAAGGAGAAAAACCATGTTTAGAAGGTCGGTTACCCCTGCTGTATCCACAGGTTATGAGCGACGGCTTACCAGGTAGAGGAGGGAGAAGGGGCATTCTTGTTGCTACCCCTAACTCCTGGCTTCCTCTGAGACCAGCCCAGAGCCGAAGTCCTTAACGCGGGTGGGCACGCAATGCCCGCCGCGTCGCCTGGGCCTCATAGGAGGTATTTTTTAACATTCTCTTGCTCCTTCGAACAGCTCTCCTGGACTCTGATCTGTTAAAACCAGATGCGTGATAAGTGGTAACCTGGCTCTGCCCTCTCTTCAGAATATGCCTTCAGTTATTTTTGTTTAAAATAAAAAATGGTGCCCTAGGAGATGTTTCCTTTTTCCCCTGGCTCTGCCGGGAGAAAGAGGGCGGGATACTTCGTCGGCCGCTGCTCGCCTCGGAGGCCCTAGACCACCCGTCCGCCCTAGCCCTGCCGCGGGACAGGCGCCTTCTGGCTCCGCCTCGGGGTCTGTCCCTCCGCGCGGAGCCGCGTGGACGGGTTAGACGTGGGGGCCCGGGCAGGGGAGCCTCTCTCGTCCCCCTCGCGGCACTACCCCACCTGAGCTCGTCCTTCCCCTGCCTGCCGGGGCGGACCAGACAGCGAGTCTGGCGACCCTGCTGCACTTCCGGCCTGTTTCGAGTGTGCCAGGGGCTCCTTGGAGCTGGGGGATGCTCGGTACCCACGGAGAAAGACCGCAAGGAGAGCTCGCTGAACCCTCCGCCTATGCCCGGGGCGGGGCGGGGCGGTGAGACGGGTGCACTGGGCGCGCAAACGCGGCTCCGGGGCGGGGCTTCGCGCTCTGTGGGGCCGACTCGCTGAGCCCGAGTCTGAGCAACCAGCTTGGAGAGAGACGCCGCCCCTGGCTGGGGAGGGGGCGGGAGGGCTTCTCTCACCCGATTGGTGGACGGAGGGAACCTATCACCGTCGGCTGCCTCCGCCGGAGCCGTTTGCTAGTTTCCATTCATTGGCCATCGAGCAGCCCTTGGATTTCCATCTTTTGTGGCGCGAAAATAACCCTTTGCTCCCTCTCATTGGTTTTGTTCTTGTTGAGGGGTGAGATTGGGTTCCTCTCTTCTTGCTCTCATTTTTCCTGCCCTTTAACTGTGAGCCCCCAACCCCAACCCCCGAGGAGGAAACAGGGAGATAACTGAGAAAGAGTGGAAAATAGTTGTTCGTGTGCGTGTGAATTCCGCCCCTTGGGCTGACCGCGTGGTGCCCGCAGAGTCCCTTCCCTTCCCCCAACGTCCAGCGCCCAGAGGTCGTAGGTTTGCTCCATGCTCAGCTGCTGGAGTCACATCGTTTCCCTGCTCGATTCCGGCACCTTAGAATTTATACGTCTTTTTTAGTTAAAACAACAAAATACGTTTCCAGGTGCCTGATTTTTCCGGGGCTTCTAGAGAAACTGAATCATTCCGCCCCCTCCTTTCCTAACCCCCTTTGTGGTCCACAGGGTTGTTTTAAGCAAAACCAAACAATCCCTCCAAAAAAAGCAAACGAAAAATTCCGGGTAAAATCAACTATGCCGAGACCACGTTTTCGTTGAAGCTTCCCTAAGACCTAGGAGCTGAGACCGACCTTGAAGGATTAGCGATTTCTGTAGCTGAAATGTTCTAATTTTACTGACGTTTGGTGGAGACGGTGAGAAAAAATAAATATGAATTTGGCTTGGAAAAGCACAAAACAAACGAATGATCGTATTTAATGTGATTAAATAAAAAGCTAACAGCTACAGTGGTGTATTCTAGGTAGTGGTGTCTTGGATGCATTTGTAATTTTATATGTAAGTTGCTACTGGTCTCAAAAATAAATTAAAAATCAGAACTCTGACCATTACAGAAAAGAGGGAAGTATAAATTTGTTTGGTATATCTAATTTCATGACAGACTTTCCAATTCTTTGATTATCTAAAGAAAAGTAAATGTACCAGTTAGAAATATAACAATAATTTGTTCACAGATAATTTAGTTGTTTTTTTGAAGTCTTGACAAAATACTTGATTTGGTTTAAAACTAGTAAAACAATAGTTCCCCAGTAAATATTTTAAAGTAGTCAAGTTACATCATCCTATCATCCTCTTAAGTTCATTTGGAAAAACTATTTATTTAGTTCTGTACTTTTTCTTTTTAGTCTCTAAAAACCAACTAATTGAAGGAATATAAATGCCATGTACCATGATACTAAAGCAAAGTTATTTGAGCAGCTCTTTAAAACAAATTTTAAAAACTGTCTTAATTAGTAAAGAAAAACTGTTCTAAAATACATTTTGTTTACATTTTGTGTAATTCAACTACATTTCACTAATATGGTTAATAGATAATGTATTTTTTAAGTTTTCATGTAAAATTATTTCTCAGAAACCAGAGTAACTTACAAATGGTTTATTTTCACTTGCACAAATTAATGGAAGCTTAGAGACTAAGTTTATAGTGTAAATACTGAAGATTACAGAGTTAATAATTCATATAAACCTTAAACACCTAAGAAATTTAAAATGTGAAGACATGATTATTTGTAAAATGACCCTAGATTGGGTTTTATATATTGTGTAACTTTTATATTTTGAAAATGATACAGTAGAAAAAATAATTTTTTAGAGTAAATTTCAATTGTAAAAAAAAGTTCCAAAATAATCTGGACAAACCAAAACTCTAAAACCTGAGCTATTTTCAAATGTTTTCTCGAATTCAAAGATTTATATAACCAATATTTTTATTTCAGAAAACTTTTTTCTGGTTGGAGAAATTTTTTTTTTTTTTTTTAATTTTCAACTACTAAGTCAGGAATCAGAATTTTCATCTATCTGGTAACTTAAAACATAATTGTTAAAGTAGTAGATAAACATGATTCCTTTAATTGCAATTATATTCTTTGTTTTACTGCTTCACATGAGTGAAACTTTAAAAAAATATTCATTTATTATTGCTACTCTGGGGGGTGGGGGGGATGAGACATTTAGTGAAAAGACTCTTTGGTAATTGATGTGTACATAAGTATTTGCAGACCAGCCACAGGAAACAAAGAAGATAGACATTTGTTTGTGGGGGGAGGGGTATGGGGAGGCTGAGAAGACTTGGATATTTAAATTTCTTTCTTGGTTGCAACTAATTTATCCTGCAGGTTTTCCTGCTAAGGGTGTAAGGATGGTGGTAGAGAGAGAATGTATTGACTGATGGAGTAAAATGGGACAGTAATCCAAGCATGAAATCCCACTGGAGAGAACAATAAGAACCTTCTCTCCCCACTAAAATAATCCAAAAGCAAAGCACATGCTGAGGTTATAACTAGTTCTCAGCATTTTCTAACACATACAATTAAAAGACACATCTTAGGTTACTATTTTCATATTGGGACCTTTTGTTTTCCTGGCCATTTCTTTTCCAGAATCCCATTCAAAAAAAAAAAAAAGGAACTATGCAGATTTCATGACATGGATATACAAATCAGCTCCTTTAGAGATAAACTGATAAATCCTTCATGCTGTCTATATATGAAAATACAGTTTTTAGATATAATAAGGCAAAGTATATTTATGAATTCCTTACTTGCAGGAATAATGGTAGATCATTATCATTTACACTTTGACTCTTTAAAATTCATTCCTTCTGAGTTCTGTTTACATTTTGGTCCTGAACTTCTCTAGCGTGATGATCCCAGCTTTAAAGATGGAAACAACAGGCTGGGTGAGGATTTTATTGTTATTTCAGAACATCTCAGCTAAAATTCATAAGAATCTGAGAATATAAGATACAGCAGAAAAAAAACAAAACCTAGTCTAAAATCTTTATCAAAATAGACCCTATAAAGATTTGTGCTAAAATTCATGCCTAACACACTTCTGTTGAAACATTTACTTCTTTTTTGTAGTAGGTTGCTTAAAAATATAAAAGTTGGTAGTATTTTTTGTTGCTTTTCTCAAATGACTTAAGTTTACTGATGAATTATTTTTAAATTGACAGTGCTAGTGCCTTCTCAAAGGCAAAATTTTGCTTGAACTGGGATTTAAATTTAATATCAATAATTGAAACTGATAATTTCCCCTCATTTAATTTTGGTTTGGGGGAGGGGAGTCTTGTGCCAGTCATTGAAGTAATTTTTCTATTTTTTAAGTTATTTTTCTTTGTAAACTCTTCATATCTTATTTGTAATCTAAAAGTGTTTTTCCTAGCATTTTCCAAGACTTGGAGAAAAATTTAAATGTAACTAAATCTTACTCTGTAAATATTATTAAAACTTTTAAAAATGTGTATAATTTGATACAAAGAAGTATGAAACATATTACTATTGAATATTTTCCACTAAGCTAACATAACTGTATGGCCCCTTTTTTTAATTCTAACCCATTCTAATTCAAATCCAGCTACTAAAAATTTAATTCATAAAAAGGACACTAACAAAGGTCATAAATACCAAAAAAAATCAATTTTGTTACATCAAGGAAAGGTATGATTTCTGTTATATTGTTAACAGTTTGTTCTGGGACAATTAAATACTGAATGATGTCACCATCTTTTGCTTTCGTTTGTTGAAAATTGCCTAGAATTTTGCTCCTTCATTCTAAATATTACCATATCTCTTATGGTAATTTATCTGCTCTTATATTTCTTTACTACCAAGATTCAAATGCCATTTTTGGTTTTGATTAAATGAATGGCCATCTATAAAAAGCCAAATAGAAAATAAACTAAAATTTTTTAAAATTTTGGTGTAGTACACTATAGATGCTTATCTCTGGCAACCATAGAGATATATTCAAATTGTATTTTAATCCACAGCCAATATCATAGCCTTTAAAAACAGATTAAATTGAATTTTGTTTTAAATATTAATAAACAACAGCAAAAGAAGTTGAGAAAATGTTTTAATCCAGTGAAATAGACAATAGGGTTAAAGGTGACATTACTCTTTTCCCTCAATATCAACAAATCTTCCAGTTGAGGGCAGTTTTGTCAGGTATGGAAGGTGTGGAATGCAGTCAGTGTGTGCAATTGGACAGGAGAACATATGTACATATTCCTGCTGAGAAGCCCTTTGTGGAGATTTGTGGAGTAAAGCAAGATAGAACTTGTGTTCAGTTCTGAGGTTGCAGGTTAAAACAAGCAAGGTAAGCATTATTTTATTAAGTTTTTTCCTTAACCATCAGAATACTTCAATATGATGCTTTTAAAGGTGGGGAGAGAAGAGTAATAATACAGACTGAACTGGAATTAGGATGCTATTAGTACATCAACATTAGAATTTAAATAATACAAATATGTTTGGAATTTTCTATTTGTCTTTGTCTTGTTTTCTATTTTTAAAAAACTATTACATATAGGTTAAAAATATCCAATAACATTATTAAAACATACATGTAATGAATTTTAGAACAGAATAATATCACGTATTTTGAAAATTATAGGTGTTAAATTTACTCAAAAAATATGAAGTTATTATCACAAATCATTTCTGTTGGATTGTTCTACCACTTCTATTTGTGTGTATGATCCATATATGGATGGTTTCTTTTAATCAAAGTAAATAATATTATTTGAGAAAATGTCCCTAATTAAAAAAAAAAAAAAAGCCAAAGATATGGTGTGCTGTTATTGTGAAAACAACAATGTGTTTTGACACCTAAATATAGAGAGGAAACTCAGATTTTAAGTGAAAGCTGGGTCCTATTATTTACTGCATTTTCTCTATTTATTGAGGGATAGGGGAACGGATTAAACTGTAATATTGCTTCAGGGCTGACCACCAATAAAGTTTTTAGTGGCTATAAATAAAGGATGTTGTTTCAATCAATGATAGCCCCTTCCTATTACTATTCTCAGAAGAGATTCTCTTTCCTTGATTATTAAATATCCCTAAATTATTTCATTACAGAGTTGGGGGAAAGTCATGTTACATTAGGATAACCAAATATTTTTAACACTTTGAGCTTTTGACAGATGAAGAAGGACCACTGCTTTGTTTTTAAACAAAACAGTGTCTTTTTGTTGTAATAAGTGATGCATTTATTTTCTTTCCTATTCTCTACCAATGTTCTGCTAATATAGTAATAAGCTGAATTACTCTCAGATGTGGTAGTTAATGGAAATAAATATATTACAACCAAAGTGCAAAGAAGTTGTATAAGCAAGAAAAAGATAAAAATCAGCATATCTTGATTAAGCTAAAAATTAAAGTATCTTCCCACAACCAAATCCAGTGATCTGGCTTATAGTTTTTATTGTTTAAAGTCTATAACAGTTAAAATTTGAATGTATTGTTGGTTTGCAGTTACTACTAATTATCATAGGTAGAATCTCTTTAATAGCTTGTGGTTTCATTTAATGTAACTTTGTATGTAATATAAAAACCAATTACTTTGTTTTTTAAACATTTTTTCATATTTTTTTGCAATAAGTTTGAAAACATGAAAGTTAAGCTGAAGACTACTAGTTATTTTGTTAAAATCTATTATCTGTGGGTTAAAATATGGTCTTTTCCATCTAATTTTTCCATGAAAGCTTGAAATAATAACCTATTAAAAACCAAGAGATGCAATGGCATTTACAAAGTCATAAAACAAGTTTTGCTGAATTTTTTAAAAATAATCTTACAGGTAATTTAAGGATATTAGAGAATTTGATTTATGTATATGTAACTAATTAGAAGTTGGACATTTAAACAGAAATTCATTTTGAAAGTAATACAATTTAAGCAAATTGCCACTAAGTGGCATTACCAAAGTGATTATGCTATATAAAATGAGGTATAGACTCTGGATTTTAAATTCTACTATGGATATACCAATATAAATATGCAAATAAATTATTGTTTTCAAAAGCCCAGGCTAGAGTGGATGTGAGGTCAAAAAAGCAGACTCTGTGGTGTAAAGGGAAGTCAAAGTGTTTGAAGCACTTGTAACAGGAAAAGGCTGTGTGAGCTGGAAGATATCTAGATTCACTATAGTAAATAGTAAGTTATGATTTCTCTAAAATGTAATTTTGGTAGTTAAGATTTGGTCTTTGGAAATGTAAACTGTTAGCACTTTTTTATCTAATGTAAAGAGAAAGAGATTGCAGCAGTTCATATTAGAACTTGGTCCTAAAAGACTCCAAGTGGGAAAATAGCCCTTTATATACTCCAAATTCTTGGATACTTTGTATAAAGAAGTTTGGGCTTTTCATTTGTGTGTTTAATTAGGGGATTGGACAGAGTATCATCTCTTTTATATGTCTTTCATTTGAACCTCTTTCATTATAAAACAATTCTAAAATTTGAGGACTGGGAGGATTTTTAGGGATCTGCTAGAGTCTCCTTTTACATTTGAGGAAATTGAAGCCAGGGAAGGTCAAAGCAGGTAGACACACAGCTAGTTTGGTGGCAGGGCTGAGACTGTGTTTATCATAGAATGATACCACATAATAATCCTGAGTGGAAGGTAGTAAAAATACTTTTTACTATTTTTGGTGGTAAGAAAACTGACCCAAGGTAAGGTTTGCCCAGACCCAATAGCATTACTTTCTAAAAAACAAACACCTATATTTATCCAGACCAAAAGTTCTACATGTCATTGAAAGCTAAAGGCAAAAAACTTGAAGGTAGAAGAGACCTTGAAAAAAAAATTACCTGGTTCATCTCAGTCACTTTACCCAGGATCTCATTTAAACTACCCCAAACATGTAGACTCAGTTTAATGTGAAAGGCTGATATGGAAGAAGATCCCATGATTTTTCTTCTCTCAAAAGCTTGATTCAAGGCCCACCACATCAGAACCTCCAGAAGCCAAGGAATCTGTATTAACAACCGCTTCACACACTCTTAGCAGTAAGCTAAGAAATTCCTCCTCATATCAAACTTTAAAAACGATATGTTCAGATTTAGTCCAAATTAACAATAGTTTATCACTGGGTTTGAATTTTATTTTCTTTTTGCTTTAGTGAAATTTCAGGGGGGGGAGATGTGTATATACATATACACGTGCATATATTTGCATATCTATCTCCCCGTGGTGTAATTCAAACTCTTCCCTCCTCTGCTATCTCCTGCCTTGTGAAGAACAGCTGGCAGAAGCGCCCCCTGCCACTAGCCCTTCTCTTATCTGCTCACACCGGGACAGAGCGGTGGTCACAGGCCATAAATCCTTCTGGCTTCCCACCCCTAACTAGAGATATGAACCATGGCCTGTTCGCAGAGCTCAAAGTCCCTGGCTGTGCCTTTGAATTAAAAGCTGCACTTAAATAACTTCATTTACCTGTAAATCTGTTGATCTTCATAAACTGTGGATGCCACAAAGGCGCCTGTTTTCTCTGTGTGTTGCTGACCCTGCTGTGACCCTGGGTCAGTTTTTTTTTCACCTCCTTGGTCTGGTTTCCGCAGTTGTAAAGAGAATTAAACTATTTATACCATCCTTTACCTTTTCCACAACAACCGGCACTGAGGAGACTTTCTACAAATATTTGTGGAATTTAGTTTTCAGAAAAAGGACTAAGATTGGAAATAGCAATGAAGTTACTGGACCACTTCAGAAAGTTCTATCAAATGCAAGAGGGGAAGGGATTATTGCTTGACACTGGAAAACAATGCAGGTAGGATATTTTGTGTATATAGAACCAGTATCAGAGAAAAGAAAGCTCATTTAAATACCACAGCTAAGTAAGAAGAGTTGGTAGGGAAAGCAGAACAAAAATGAAAAACTATCCCCTGTAAAGGAATCCCTTACTGATGCCAACCACCAAAACAAGCCAATGTCCCGACCAGAGGTTGTAAGAAATTTGTCTCAGCTCTCCGAGTAAAACAATTTATTTCCATAAATGGTTTCCTTCTGTTAGAATCAGAACCTCATGCTTCAGGTGAACTTAGATAAGAAATTATTACCATAATACAGAATTTATAGGTAAAAGAGAATTAACACAGAAAACCAAAAATGTCAAAATTTTGAAACTGATGAGTCAAATGTCAAATTACTAGATGATCAGTCAGTGTGAATGTTTACTGATAACTACATTTGGCCTTTAAATTAATTTTCTAACTGCTTCCCTTAGATTTTTTTTGGGGGGGGAGGGGGCGAGTCATGTGGGAAACTTCCCTGACCAGGGATCGAACCCATGCCCCCTGCATTGGAAGCATGGAGACTTAACCACTGGACCACCAGGGAAGTACTTCCCTTAGATTTCTGAAGAATGAATCAATTTGGATATTTTAATTTTATAGAAACAAGTTTAAGATGATTAGAACAAAAACTTGAGCCTCGAGCCCAATTATATTGAAAATATACTAGACCAAACTAAAGGTAAACAAAATATCACTAGATTAAGACCATGTATATTAGATTTAAAGAATTTAAAGTGCTCAGTTAAAATGTCTATGTTTACTTCTATTCCTGGTGGTTTCTTGAACTATTCTGTAAGAATTACTTAGAAAAAAGACATAAAATTTTTGTTTGTGCTGCAGTGACTATCCCTGGCTTGGCTTTTCCCCCTCTAGAGTGGAAATATTCATTTGAGCAACATTTTCAAGAGAAAGTTTTCCATAGAATTAAAGAAGTTCAGCATAGTTGCTCTTTCATACTAAATAGCTTTAGCAGTGGTGCACTTGAAAAACTCCAAAAATAATGGGAATAGCAGGGCTCTAAGAGAAAAAAAGATCCTGCAGATGAATCTTTATTTTCAGTATTTGAAATAAGCACAGTTATATAATGCAGCTTTTTTTTTTTTAATAAATTTATTTATTTATTTTTTGACTGCGTTGGGTCTTCGTTGCTGCACACGGGCTTTCTCTAGTTGCGGCGAGCAGGAGCTGCTGTTCGTTGCGTTGTGCAGACTTCTCATTGCGGTGGCCTCTCTTACTGTGGAGCACCAGCTCTAGGCGTGCGGGCTCAGTAGTTGTGGCACTCAGGCTCAGTAGTTGTGGCACTCAGGCTCAGTAGTTGTGGCTTGCAGGCTCTAGAGCACAGGCTCAGTAGTTGTGGCACACGGGCTTAGTTGCTCTGCGGCATGTGGGATCTTCCCAGACCAGGGCTCGAACCTGTGTCCCCTGTATTGGCAGGCGGATTCCTAACCACTGCGCCACCAGGGAAGTCCCTATAATGCAACTTTAATACTCTGTGATTATGAGTATCCCTGTGCATTCTATCTGCTTAATTCATTCTCAAAAAACGAAGGAGAGAGAAGTTTGATGGAACAAACTGAGTGATTTAGGAGCCATTTCTTATTTCTCACTTATTTAAAATAATAAATTGTAAAGAAAAAAAAGCAGCTTATTGGAATTTATTGTGCTTTTCACGTACGATATTTCAAATTTTTGCAGAGACTAAAATTTTTAGAGTCTAGGCAAATTGAAAACTATTTTGTTAACAAAAATTTCACAATGTGAAAGTAAATGAAGACTCTCAATGATAACAGCAGAAAAGATAATTTAGCCTATTTAGTTTATACCTCCAAGTGTTTATAAAAATAAAAGCCTTTTAATCTTGTCCTGCTACTTTGAAGTTATTAATAATGTAAATATAGAAGAGATTTTTATAAAACTTAGAAGTTTATAAAACTTGTATTCCACTGCAACAATTTAAATATATTTTTAACAAGAAAAGTCCTTATAGGGCTTCCCTGGTGGTGCAGTGTTTGAGAATCTGTCTGCCAATGCAGGGGACACGGGTTCGAGCCCTGGGAAGGGGAAGATTCCACATGCCGCGGAGCAGCTAAGCCCGTGAGCCACAACTACTGAGCCTGCGCGTCTGGAGCCTGTGCCCCGCAACAAGAGAGGCTGCGACAGTGAAAGGCCGCGCACCGCGATGAAGAGTGGCCCCTGCTTGCCGCAACTAGAGAAAGCCCTCGCACAGAAACGAAGACCCAACACAGCCAAATAAATAAAAAAAAAAAAAAAAAAAAAAAAGTACAATTGGCAGTGATGAAGTTAGGGCTGGGAAAAGAATGTGTCATTAATGAATGAATTTATTAATTAAAAAAAAAAAAGAAAAGTCCTTATAGTCTAAAATCAGAACTAATAATGTTTGAAAACAAGGAAGCCAATCAAATTTGGGTTGATTTTTCCTTTTACTTTTTGTGCTATTGTGTTTTTCATATTGAAAATCTTTCATGCCCATGACACATTCAAAGGTAGACACATTGTGCACTGTATATTTTAAACTTACCTCACTTTTCTTTGTTCTTTTTATTTTGTAATATAATGAACTTAATTTAAAGTAATTATGTATGACATATTCATAACTTAGACTACACATGTAGGCTGGTCTCAACTAAGTCATTATTTTCCATGAAGCCTTCCCTGATCCTTGACACTAGAAATTACCTCTCACTCCTCCGATGTTAGAATTTTGAAGCGTGAATTTGACATAGCACTTCATATATTGCAAGACATTTATCATTAAAAAAATTTTTTTACACTTATCTCCTCTTTTAGAGTGTAAACTGATTAGAAAGCCTGATTTATCCTTGTATATAAGTAAAGTCCATGAGTGCAGGGTTTTTTTGTTTGGTTTGGTTTAGTCTATGTTGCTTATTGCTAATTTTCCAATACCTAAAATTGTGCTTGACACATAGTATATACTCAATAAATATTTGTTGAATGAACGCATGATACTATCTAACATCCAGCCTTTTATGAAGCAAGCCCTCAATTAATGTTGTTGAACATACAAATGCTGGGGCTTTTGGGGTGCAAATGCATACTTTATCCCACCCTCTAAAAGGCATGTGGTGACCCTGTTTCAAAGAAAAAAACTAGCTACTTTGGGATTGAGAATATAGACTAATTCTGCAACAATATACATCAAAGTTCTATCGTTTCCAGTTTTGTGAAGGTGCTGAAAAGTCTTTGATCATAATTTCTTATCAGTACAATCATGTCAGATAGAGCATCATAAACTTTAATCACTTCATACACAGACTAACTTCTAAAAAATAATAGAGAGTATAATTGAATTTAAAGGAAACTTGAGACTTACTATGTATGAATGATTTTTGTCACATTTGGCAACGTATATTGAGTAAACATGAGGTTTTTATTAAGTAGCCCTATGATACAGTCCTATTTTAAGAGAAGAAATGGTAAAATTGTCCAGAAAAAGAGCAAGTCTATGACCTAAAACTCCTTAAACAATTATTTTCAAGTTAAAAAAGTAAAGTGGCTGAGAACCTCATACAAATTATCAAGTGGGATTCTGGGAAGTTACAATAAACCCATTTCACCTTCTACTTTGAAATAGCTATGATTTTCAGATAGTGAAATCTATGCTTTGATTTTTATGGAATCTTTAATTTTTACATTTCTCATTTCACAATGGCCAATATCAAATAGTTAGCATTATCCAAAATGTAGTAATATAATGTCATAAGTTTTAATTATGTAGCTAGCTAACAAAAATGATTTATAGAATCACTAGCTTCTGAAAATAATGAATATAGCAGATACATTTTTCTGTAAAGACTTTAGTGTATTGGGTATAATTTGAACTGGATTTGTTCATGTCTACAATTCCCTCTCTAATAAATGTCATCAAAAAACATTTGGTGAAATAATGTTTTCTTATTTATTCAACAAATATTTGAGCCCCCAAAGGTGTAGAGCACTGTGGAGGGCAGAAATTGATGCATAAGGTGTGGTCCTTGCTCACCACCCCATAAAAGGCAGCATATAAATGCCATTTATACAGCCCTTAAAAATGTCAGTGATGCACCCCAAAAGCCCTTAACTTTCTTTAATGGCCCATTTTAAAGACTGTATTAAGAAATCCATCCAAACCCTTCTTGAACATATCTAAATGATATAAAAATATCAAAGTGCCTTCAAAAAATAATGACTCTATCAAATAAACTATTTAGTTTTTTTTCTCAATCAGAGGTTTCTTGGTTCATCATGTCCTAACAGAGATTGACAGTAAAGGGCCACAAGAAACTCACTACCTACCCTCTAAAGAACTTTCTTTTTTCCAAAGATCTCTCAAGATTGAAAGTATGCTTTCTAATTCTAAATACCAAACAAGTTCACACACATCCCACCAGTTCCTTTCAGGAATTTTTGAACCTCAATCATATATCCTCTTATTTTAAGGTTCTAGTTTATAGTGTCCTGGTTCTCTGAGCCTGGTCTCTTAAGATACTTATTGATGGATGTCTTTGATCATTTGTTGCCTTTTTCCAGACTTCTGTCTTCCTTTCACTGTTTTTGGAGCAATATTCAACATCCAGGCAGGGGTTCACTATGATTTTATGAAAGGAGAAGTTCTGTTTTCCGTCTTGTTTCAGTGATGTGTGAGTATTACCCAGGGTGGGGAGATTTCAGTCTTTTTGGACCTGTATCTCAGGCTGCTGTTTAAATGCAACTATGCACACTAACTCCTCAATCTCTTCCCAAGGTATTGGTTATTGTTTGGAGTAGAGCCCCTCGTTTTTTCTCTTACCTAGACTGAAGCTTATTTTGTACTCTTTATGTTCTTGGGCGAATGGATGGAGGAAAAGAATAGATAACTGTTAACCAGTGTGTTAAAGTGGTGAGTAGAAATCATCAGCACTGTCATATCCCACAGATAGGATACTCTTACCCACTAATGATTAAACAGATCAGGTTCATCTCAATGATGTCACACAAAAGTTTAGCCTTATAATTTTATCTGGCTGTTCCCTAATTTGAAAATGACTGGCCTGGACTTAGTGATCTTTAAAGCCCTTTTGAGCTCTAATATTTTACTGATTCTCCTGAAACAGGAAATTGCTACCCAAGGTTGACTTTGCTTATAGCTTATTTGTTGCCATTTAGTATTTAAATAGTGTCTAGAGAAAATTTTACCACAGCCAACATGGAGACTTATAAGTTGAATTTTCTGGGAAGAAATGCAGAATACGCTAAAGGATAATAAATTTCCATCTAGAGAGTTGTAATCGTAGCAGAATTCATTTTTTGAAAAATCTCACTTATACATACGGGTAAGAGGAAGAGTGAGTGGGCTTTCATCCCCCATGCACCAGCCTTTAGAAATTTTAGCATCACTTTTTCAAAAATTCACCATTTTGGCCATATTAAAATGTACAATTCAGTGACATTTAGTACATTCCCCATGTTGTGTGACCATCCTCACTACCTAGTTCCAGAACATTTTTGTCATTCCAAGGGGAAACCCTACCTATCACCACTTTTAAGGGCAGAGGGAGCAAACATTTCATGGACACTTGCATCATTTGTTCTTTTGGTTCTAGTACTTATAAAACTAAACATAAATTCTAGCCAAACTTTAGTACTCACTTTCACCTTCTGTAGGCTGAAACTATTAAGATTCAAGAAATAAAAACTAATTAAATTCATAACTTAAATATACATAGAATATTAAATAATGATATACAATTCAATCTGAAGTCAATATATTCTTGTCTATTATGTTATGGTTTTATCTAACAGGTGATCTTTTACATTTTTTTAACTTTTCTGTTTATGTAGTTACTAGTTGCACTTTTCTCACCCTATGAGACCATAGTTTGTTCTCCAAAGGATTAATCTGCTGAAAAAGATTCTAAACCTACTTGCATTGTAGTTAGCTAAGTGAAATTCCTTGTGCTAGCAAGCCTAAGAGTAGTAATTCATACTGTATACACTGTAGAAATGTTCTTTGAGGAATTGGGTCAGTCATCTCCCTTTCATTTTACTTTTTTTTTTTTTTTTCTTTTTTGGTGCTGAAAACTGGGATCATTTTTACTTTCAAAGCTGAGGTTTTTCCCAGTTTTTTAAATATAAATTTATTTATTTATTTATTTATTTATTTATTCTTGGTGCGTTGGGTCTTTGTTTCTGTGCGCAAGCTTTCTCTAGTTGTGGCCAGTGGGGGCTACTCTTCATTGCGGTGCATGGGCTTCTCACTGCGGTGGCTTCTCTTGTTGCAGAGCATGGGCTCTACGTGCACGAGCTTCGGTACTTGTGGCAGGCAGGCTCAGTAGTTGTGGCGCACGGGCTTAGTTGCTCCGTGGCACGTGGTATCTTCCCGGACCAGGGCTCAAACCCGTGTCCCCTGCATTGGCAGGCAGATTCTTAACCACTGCGCCACCAGGGAAGTCCCTTTTCCCAGTTTTTAAAAAATTATAATTAAATACACTTTAGCCACAGTTGTCTCCTCTTCAGATTATAGGTTGGAAACATTTCAATTTTTATTTAAATAAATTTATACTTATAGAAGCTCTGAAAGAATAGGGCATGAATCCACACAGCTGTTTTTTTTTTTTTTTCCACACAGCTTTTTGACTTAACTCTGTATCTGTATATACACTGTTTTTTTGTTTGAACTATTTGAAAAAGGTTGCAGTCATCTTGACGCCTCACCTTTTCAGTCTGCATCTTCTAAGAATAATGATATTCTCCCATAGAATCATTATGCTATTTTCATAGCTAAGAAAATTAACATTCATTCAGTCACATTAGCTAACATGCATAGTTCAAATTCAGTTTCCCAAAGTGACCCAAATAACTTTTGTGGATATTTATTTGTTAGATCCTGCATGCAGTCAAGGTTTAAGTACAGCATACCGAAATCATATCTTTTCAGTGTCTTTTAATCTAGACCACTCCACGCCCACCCCAGCCTTTCAGGCTGGTTGTGTGTAGAATTTTTCACATTCTGAATTTGTCAGATTATTTTCTCCAGATTAGATTCGGGTTAAACACTTTTGGCAAGAATACTTTTAAGCAAAGTTGTAGACCTTACGTTGTAATACAATACAGGTTCATGGAGGCACATGTGTTGTTCCACTATTGATGATGCTAAATTTGGTTACCTTGTTAATGTGATGACTGCCAGATCTCTCCATTGTAAAGGAATATTCCTTTCTTTTATGATTAATAAGTAATCTGTAGCATGATACTTTCAGTCCATTCAAATACCCTTTTTTCCAACAAACATTCACCCAAAGGTTTTAGAATCCATTGATAATTTCTGTCTAAATTTGTTATTATCTTGAAGGCTGCAGAATGATTTCCTAATTGTATCAGTTATACATTTACTAACTGTCATTCACCTGTAAAGAACTTTCCCACTCCTTCTCTGTGAGTGTGTGTGTGTGTGTGTGCGTGCATGCGTGTCTGTGTTTGACTTCATTTTTAAGAGTTTGTGGGGATATGTGTCTGTATCACGTATATATGGAGTTTCACCCTTTGTAATATATTTACAAATGGTTTCTGCAGTTTATCATTTCTCTTCAACTTTGTTTATAGTATTTGTCATACATTTTTTGTTTCTATGTAATTGAATTTATCAATTTCTTTTATTGCAAATGGATTTTGAGTGATAATTAGCAAGGATTCTCTCACACCAGATTATAAAGAAATTCACTTATGTTTTCTTTTCAAACTGGCATGGTTTCATTCGTTTCATTTAAATCATTGCTTCATTCTGGGAATTCCCTGGCAGTCCAGTGGTTAGGACTTGGCGCTTTCACTGCCGTGGCCTGGGTTCCATCCCTGGTCGGGGAACTAAGATCCTGCAAGCCTGTGGCGAGGCAAAAAAAAAAAAATAGAAAAAAAATCATTGATTAATTCTGTGTTTCACTGTATACTCATAGGTGTCCCAACACCATTTCTTAAAAAGTCCATCATTGCCTCAGTGATTTCAGAAGGCTGCCTCTTTAATACACCAATTTTCCATATGTAAATTGGTCTATTTCTAGACTTTCTGTTCCACTCACTTATCTGTGTGTCTATTTTCATGGACTAGTACCACACTTTTAATTATGGAGATTTTATAGTATGTTTTAATATCTGGTAAGGATAGTCTCGATTTGCTGCCCCCATGCCCAGGGTTTTCATAGCTATTTTAGCAGGTTTAGTTTTGCAAATAAACTTTAGAATCATATTATCTATCTCTAAGGGGAAAAAAAACAACAACTTGGACTGGGGTATATGAGAACTCTCTATATTTTCCACTCAATTTTGCTATGAACCTAAAACTCCTCTAGGGACTTCCCTGGCTGTCCAGTGGTTGAGACTCTGTGCTCCCAATGCGGGGGGGCATGGGTTTGTTCCCTGGTCAGATCCTGCATGCCGCACTGCGCAGCCAAAAACAAAACAAAACAAAACAAAAAACCTCTAAAAAATAAAGTTTATTAATAAAAAAAAATTGTTAGAATGGATGAGTTGTGTTGAATTTATATATGAATTTGGGAAGAACTGTCATCTATATGATGTCATATCCAAGAATAAAGCATTTCTTTTCCTACTTTGATGTCTTTCAGGAGGGTTGTAAAGTTCTCCTAAGTATTCCTACATATTTAATCTTTACTGTTGCTGTTGTACATGGATTTTCTTTTCCATTATATTTTCTAACTGGATGTGTTTATACATTTGAAGACCCCTGGTTTTTGCATTTTTGATTTTATATGTTGCTACCTTATATATGAATTCTCTTATTGTTTATGTTAGTTTTATCATTGATGCTTTTTGGTTTTCTATGTACAGTACACCTTCATATCACCTCCAAATAGAGATTTTTTAACTTCATCTTTCCCGTCTTTATGCCTCTAATTTTCTCTTGCCTAACTGCATTTACTACCTCCAATACAAAGTTATATAGTAATGGAGATAGTAGACATTTTTGCCTTGTTTCTGGTCTTAATGGGAATGTCTCCACTAAGTAAGATGCTGGCTTTAAGACTTTAAGGCTGTTGTTTGTATATATATATATATATATATATATATACATACATCTTAAGAAAGTATCAACTTATGTTTATGTTTTCTTAAGTTTTTCTTGGAAAAATCAAGAATAGGTATTGAGGGAATTCCCTTGCGGTCCAGTGGTTAGGATTCTGTCCTCTCACTGCTGAGGGCACGGGTTCAATCCCTGATCCGGGAACTAAGAGCCCACAAGTCGTGCGGTGTGGCCAAGAGGAAAAAAAAAAGAATAGTTATTGAATTTTGTCAAGAGCCGTTAGACAACTGGAAATAATCATACGATTTTTCTCCTTAGACTATTAATATGGTGAATTATATTAATGTATTACTTACTATTAAACATTCTTATATATATAGAATAAATCCCCTTTGGTGTATTTGTTTGAAATGTGCTCTTGGAGTCTACTTGCTAGTATCTCATTCGGAATATTTGCATTATTATTCTTTTTTTTTTTTTTTTTTGCATTGTTATTCTTAAATGAAATTTGTCTGTACTTTTCTATTTCGTGCCACCTTTAAGTTTAGATATCAGTGTGAAACTTGCTTCACAAAACAATTTGGATTTTTTAAAAAATTCCCTGAAACAATCTGGATAACCTTGGTATTATCTGGTTTTTGGAGTCTTGTCAGAATTACCCTTGGAAATCATGTGCGCCTGGCGCTTTTTCTTGAATTAGTTCTTTAATAAATGTATCTATTTCTTCTAGAAATTGGTCTGTTTAAGCTTTCTGTCTCTACGGACGGCAACATTGATAAAAGGAAGCATATTTCAATATGAGTAAGTTCATGCTGATACCTCCAATTCAAATCCAACACAACAGAGATCTTCCTCACCTTCCCTTACTCCATATTTCTATCTTCCTTCTCTCACAAAATGAAAAATATGGGCTCCCAACAACATCCATATTTCCACTCATTATTTTCAAATCATACACAGCTTCAATTCTATTAGCCTAAATGACCATGGTTTTTTACTTGGGGAGGGTTATGAACACCTTTTAGAATCTGATGGGAGCACTAAACTCTTTCTTTAGAAAAATAAACACAAACACATCTAGTTCTGAATACATATTCAAAGGTTCATGGTCTCTCTAAAGTTCATTCACTACCCCCTAGCCAAGGACCCTAGGTTAAGACTCATTTCCTTAAACTACCTACTGTAAGGAGTATCATGTTTTAGAAAGGATTCAATTATTAGATGGAGAGTTGGATTAGATCATTTTAAGACATTACTCAACCCTGAGGTTCCAATCTAGAATGTTTAACTGAATGGTACAACAAAACAATACAGCATGAACAACTGATCAAGCATTTGTGGACTACTTATACAAATGACCAATTTTAAAGGACTATATGAATTTAAGAATGGTAACTAAGAGATTCTTCCAAGTTAAGAGGTTCTCTCTCTCCCTCTCTTTTTTTCTTTTGAATAATTTTCTACAAAAATTTGTTTTTTTCCCATATATTGAGAATTATTTTTCACTGAATTGGATGAAGTATACATATCACTCCATATTTTTAAATTATACATTCTATCTTTGGAGATAAAAAATAGTCACAATTTGATTACATTATTTTAAATAGATAAAAACATGTATGTTTTAAAAAATTCAAACAGTACTAAAAGATGTACTGTGAAATTTAAGCCTCCCTTCAATATGGGACCTGCAGTCAACTAATTTCTGGAAACTACCATGTCCATGTCATATATATTTCCAAAGTACTTAACAGCAGATATGTACATATTTCCATTACATGCATGAACACGTGCACTACACTAATATGGCAGCATAGAATACATACTATTCTACACCTTGTTTTTCACTTTACCTATATATTTTGGATGGTTTTTTATATCAGTACATACAGATTGTATCATTATGTTAATGTTTTTCTTCATTTTTTGAATAACTAAACAGTATTGAATGGGTTGCCATAATATACTTTTTTAAATTAATTTATTCATTTAATTTTATTTATTTTTGGCTATTCTTCGTTCCTGCACACAGGCTTTAACCTAGTTGCGGTGAGCGGGGGCTACTCTTCATTGTGGTGCGTGGGCTTATTGCTGTGGCTTCTCTTGTTGCGGAGCACAGGCTCCAGACGTGCAGGCTCAGTGGTTGTGGCGCACGGGCTTAGCTGCTCCTCGGCAAGTGGGATCTTCCCAGACCAGGGCTTGAACCCGTGTCTCCTGCATTGGCAGGCAGATTCTTAACCACTGCGCCACCAGGGAAGCCCCATAATACACTTTTACTAGTTTTCTGTTGATGGACATTTAAGTTGCATCAATAAGGAGTTTCATATGTGAATATTTGTGCCCATGCTCATGTATATCTAAGGTATATTTCTAGAAGTAGCAATTTTTTTTTTTTTTGGCCTTGCTGTGGGGCTTGCAGGATTTTAGTTCCCTGACCAGGAATTAAACCCGGGCCTTCAGCAATGAAAGTGCAGGGTCCTTACCACTGGACTGCCAGGGAATTCCCACTATTTAAATTTAAAAGCAAATTTTTCATACTAGTTTGGCAATTATTAGGTAAAATAAGTGTATATATTTGGGTATATCTTAAGATATAAACTCAACTTAAAATGTCAGTTAGTTTTTAAAATGTATTAGTGTCCTGTTCTCCAGAGATGACTTACAATTCTAAATCTAATAGTCCAATTCAGATTTGGAGTACCATATATTATGAACACATTTAACTCAAACTTTGGCCCATTTCTATGAAGATCCGTGTTAAGATTTAGTGAAGTTTTATTTATTTATCTTTTATTTTTTGGCCTCGCCTCGTGGCATGCAGGATCTAACCCCGACCAGGGATCGAACCCATGCCCCCTGCAATGGAAGTGTGGAGTCTTAACCACTGGACCACCAGGGAAGATTTAGTAAAGTTTTGATCAGCTGTTGGAGTGATCTGGTTAATTGAATTTTCTCATTAATTGACTTTTAGTAAGAAAGTCCTTTATTTCAACTCTTGAAGTAAGTTTTTTAAATGTGTTAGCTTCCTGCTTTTAATCCAATAAACAACTTTTTAACAATCTTCACACACCTTAAAATTAAGTCTAATCGTATTTTATTGTGGAAATTATAGGACCTTTACTAAACAGTCTAAAGGTCATGGAATGAAAATTGTTTCACTAAATAAGATTTTGGTTAGCACTTTGCTTTCTCATGACACATCTCTGTCACCTAAAAGTAGAGTAACCCTTAGCTTAGTGAGAACTTAATTAACTTTTATTTAAAATCAAATATAACATTCTTTTTCACACCAATTCAGTCTGTCTGGAAAGTCAGTTTACAGAATTAACTCTCTAATACGATAAGTACTAAAGAAGTACTAAGAATAATTGTTGGTATGAAAAGGTTTCTGTGCTCTGTAACTGCTGAAGTAGATTAAAAATTAATATAAACCCTGACTGTACACATTTAGTCAAAAATCATATTGTACACTTAAAAGTGGTGAATATAATTTTATGTAAACTGTACAATAAAGCTGAGTTTAAGAAGAACTAGAGGAATGATTAATGAATAGTATGAATCCCCATGACTGAAAACAATGAAACCATTTATTTTTTAATTTTTTATTATTAAAAAATATATATTTATATTTATTTGGTTGCACTGGGCCTTAGTTGCAGGTCCTGGGCTCTTTAGTTGTGGCATGCATGTGGGATCTAGTTCCCTAACTAGGGATCAAACCCGGGCCTCCTGCATTGGGAGCATGGAGCCTTAACCACTGTGCCACCAGGGAAGTCCCTGAAACCATTTAAAAATCATATTTTATTAACTTATTTTTTAAAAAATTTTATTTTTTTATACAGCACGTTCTTATTAGTTATCTAGTTTATACATATTAGTGTGTATATGTCAATCCCAATCTCCCAGTTCATCCCACCACCACCACCACCCCCCTCCCCGCTTTCCCCCCTTGGTGTCCATATGTTTGTTCTCTACATCTGTGTCTCTACTTTTTTTTTTTTTAATAGTTTAAAAAAAAATTAATTTGTTTAATTTATTCATTTCTGGCTGCACTGGGTCTTCGTTGCTGTGCATGGGCTTTCTCTAGTTGCGGTGAGCGGGGGCTACTCTTCTTTGCGGTGCGTGGGCTTCTCATTGCTGTGGCTTCTACCATTGCAGAGCATGGGCTCTAGGCACGCGGGCTTCAGTAGTAGTTCAGGCTCGCCGGCTCTAGAGCGCAGGCTCAGTAGAAGTGGCGCTTGGGCTTAGTTGCTCCGCAGCATGTGGGATCTTCCCCGACCAGGGCTCGAACCCGTGTCCCCTGCATTGGCAGGCGGATTCCCAACCACTGTGCCACCAGGGAAGCCCTCTGTCTCTACTTCTGCCTTGCAAACCGGTTCATCTGTACCATTTTTCTTGATCCCACATATATGCATTAATATATGTTTTTCTCTAAAAATCATATTTTCAAAAGAATAAAACACAATCCCAGATCGTGGCTTGCATTGTTATATGGCTTTTTAGTCTCCTTTATTCCTCAATCTTATCTTTCATGACATTGGCATTTTTGAAGCAAACAGATCAGTTACTTATAGAATGCCTCTCCATTGGGGGTGATCTTGTTTCTCCCATGATTAGAGTCAAGTTACATATTTTTTGTGGAATGTCACAAAAGTGATATTGTCCTTAGTGTTTCATATCAGGAAGCACGTGATGTTCATCAGTCCCATTACTGTGATGTTAACTTTGATCACTTGGTTTAAGGGGTGTCTGCCAGACTTCTCCAGTGTACAATTACAGTTGACCCTTGAACAACGTGAATTTGAATTGTATAGGTACATTTATACATGGATAATTTTCAGTAATAAATACTACAGCACTACATGGTCCTGGTTGGTTGAATCCGAGGATACAGAGGAAGCACAGATACAGAGGGTCAGCTGTAAATTATACACAGATTAACCCCATGTTGTTCAAGGGTCAACTGTACAAGATTTTTCCCTTTGTAATTAGCATGTATCTTCTGGGGAGAGATTTTCATATTACGTTTTTTTCATTATTCCTCACACTTTTACCCTAGTTTTGGCACCCATCAAAGAGCCTTGCTTGTCTTAGTTAATACTATCATGGTTCCCAAGTGGTAATTTACAGCTTCATTTTTCACATTTAGATATTTAATCCACCTGTAATTCATGGTAATGTAGTATGAGGCAAGGGTCTAAATTTATTTTCTTCCAAATAGTCAATTGTACCATCTTGATTTGTCCTTTTTCTACCAAAATGAAATGTCATCTTTATAAATTCTCGTATGTACTTGGATCTATTCTGGATTCTATTCCTCTGTTTATTCATCCCTACATACATTCTTCTATGTGGTCCTTGGAATAATTTCATCCACTCCTCCCAAACTGCCCAACTCGTAGGGGTTATTATAAGCAATTAACAAAACCCTTCCCCCCTTTGCATGTTTATACATATATATATTTTGGGTAAGGATTGGAATGTTTATACTAGTACTACTAGGTCTTCCCATTCAGTAATGTATAAATGGATTCAGGATCCACGTATACAAGACAACAAATGTTTTTAGTTTTCCTCATTTCTTCTTGAGTTTTGCACCTACTAAATTTATATTAACAAGTGTAAACCGAAATAATTCTGAGAAACCAGATCACACAAACCATAATTTAAAATTTAAAATTGTATTACAAGTTCAATTAGATGTGTATGCCTTCACAAATAATTTTTAATATAACAGTACTTGAAAATAAAACTCGTCCCTTTTTACATTTCAAAAAACATTTGCCATTGTGATGTCTCTGCACTTGATTTTGTAAATATCAAATAGAATCCTTCACTTATCTGACACCAGGGATCCCAGTGTTTCAGGTAAATGAATTTTCAAGATGACTTAAGCTCCAATACTTTTATCATTTTTTTTCCTTTTTTTTTGGCTGCGCCGTGCAGCTTGCAGGATCTTAGTTCCCTAACCAGGTGTTGAACCTGGGCCCCTGCAGTGAAAGCACTGAGTCCTAGCTACTGGACTGCCAGTGAATTCCATAATTATTAAATTGCCTCTTCTCTTCCTTTATTAAACAGATTTATATTAAATGTGATTCTTAATCCCTATTTAGGGTCATCGTCATTGAATATAGTTTCAGCCTGGACCCCTTCTGTCATACCCCTTTTATACTTCAGCTTTTCAGTTTAATTTGATGGAAATTTTGGACTGGGAATTTCATAATAGGCCTCACCAATTATTTCCCCATGTTAATTCACTCATTTATACATATATTTATTGGACACTTACTCCATCAGGAGTTATAGGTACTATAACTATAACCTCATTGGTTACCTAATCATTTTTGTTATTTTCAAATTGCAGGATACACCAGGGAGAAATAGCACCAAGCTAGATATGTGTGGATCTGTTAGGCTTTGGGGGTTTTCACTATGTCCCTTTTTCTGCGTGGTAAACTATTCATAAAATCTACCATTTGTAAGTGCACAGATTTGTGGCATGAACACATTCGTTGTTGTATAACCATCACCACCATCCATCTCCAACTTTTTCATCTTCTCCAACTGAAACTCTATTCAAATTTAACTTTCTCTTCTCCCTTTTGTCCTTTTAATTTTTCCAAATTAAAGTGATCAGAGCCACATTCTATGTTCTAAAACTGTCATGCTTCAGTTACTCATGTGTCCATGTTCACCTTTGAGCAGGATAGACTAGGATAAATAGACTAGGGTAGTCTATTTAGGCCCTTTCTTTGAAGAGTCTTAATTTTTCCAAGTTTGTCAATTTTATCCCCAACTCATCGTTAAAGTATGTTGCCAGTTACATTCCCTGTATCAAGGAAGTATCCTCTCAAATTTACAAAGAAGCAATATGTGTAGTAGTCTGAAAATTATGCCATGAAAATGTATGCCTGGATTAAATTATCATCAGAGAGATACAGAAGTCCCTCCTTTCACACTTTCTGTAGTTTCAATTACCTGAGGTCAACCATGATGCAAAAATACTAAAAATTCCAGAAACAAACAATTCTTAAGTTTTAAACTGTATGCCATTGTGAGTAGTGTGATGAACTCTCGCACCATCCTGCTCCGTCCTGCCTAGAATCTCCAAACATCAACGTCATCATAGATCCAAGATCCAGCATCACCTGAAGCAGATGATCTTCCTTCTGACCTATCATCAGGTCAACAGTAGCCTAACAATGTCTGTCACTCACCTCAATCTCGTCACATAGGCATTTTTACCATCTCATATTATCACAAGTGTAATTACAGTATAGTATTTGAAGAACACATTCATGTAACTTTCAGTTTATTTTATATTGCGTTTTTGTTTGGCCATGCTGCACTGCTTGTGGGATCTTAGTCCCCAACCAGGGATTGAACCCGGGCACTCAGCAGTGAAAGCGCGGAGTCCTAACCACTGGACCACCATGGAATTTCTTACAGCATATTGTTCTTTGTTTTTGTTTTTGCTTTTTTGGCCACGTTGGGTCTTAGTTGCAGCACGTGGGATCTTTTGTTGTGGCGTGTGGGCTTAGTTGCCCTGCGGCATGTGGGATCTTAGTTCCCTGACCGGGGATCAAACCTGCGTTGCCTGTATTGGAAGGATTCTTTACCACTGGACCACCAGGGAAGTCCCAGTATATTCTTTTAACTGTTCTACTTTATTATTGTTAATCTCTTACTGTGCCTAATTTATAAGTTAAACTTTATCATAGGTATGTACATAAAGAAAAAAAAAGTGTAGTACAGGCTTTGGTACTACCCGTGGTTTCAGGCATCCACTGGGGGTCCTGGAATGCATACCCCCAGGATAAATGGGGAACTGTACATACCTAGATTGCACTTCAGAGTCCTGTGAGGACTCATAACTTTCTTTTTAACCTTATGAACATCGTGCTGAAGTTTCCTGACTGGATAGCTTTTAGGGTCACTTGCAAGCATGTGTAGGGCAGAATTAGTGAAATCACTTTAAGTATACAGGATTCCATAGTATGCATATTTTGTACCACTATCATGTTGTCTTACTTTTCCCCCTTAGCTTTATCAGTTATCTCGCCATTATTATTTTTTTGGCTGCATTGGGTCTTCGTTGCTGCGCACGGGCTTTCTCTAGTTGCGGCGAGTGGGGGTTACTCTTTGTTGCAGTGCGTGGGCCTCTCATTGCGGTGGGATCTCGTTGCAGAGCATGGGGTCTAGGCATGCGGGCTTCAGTAGTTGCAGCAGGCAGGCTCAGTAGTTAGAGCACGTGGGCTCTTGGCCGCACGGGCTTAGTTGCTCCGCAGCATGTGGGATCCTCCCAGACCAGGGCTCAAACTGTGTCCCCTGCACTGGCAGGCAGATTCTCAACCACTGCTCCACAAGTCCCACCATATTGTTTTTGAAAATTGTTACCTTAATTTCATTTTGAAATAATTTTGTGGTGTAAATAATTCCAGAGTATAGAAGCTTATTTTCCTTCAGTAATATCTCAATACCTTCTGTTTCAAGAGAAGACCTCTCTTTCACATACTCTTGGTGGGAGTATAAACTGGCAAAGCCTGTTATTCCATTTACTTGTGTATTTGCTTTCTTGGAAGTTACTTAAACCTTTCTCATTTTCTATATTCATTACTCCTCGGTGGTATCTCTCTCATCTTACCTTTTAATGTGTCTTTTGTGTAATAAAAAAATGCACTGATTTTAATCATTGAATCCACTTAATTTCAAATCCAGTTTAGTGGGAAGAAGAAAATCCATACGCTCAAAACATTAAATATGACATTGGGGTAGACCTATTTAGAACAAATAAACCTTCATCTTACATTATAAATAAGTCTCTTAACTGCCATAATGAAGCAATATACATGTGTGCTTCATAGTTCTCAAGGTGCTATTAAATTCAAATGTTCTAAGCAGTAATATCCTAAACAAAAGCAGCCGAGGAAAGACAATTATTCTTCTTGAATCCATGGGCAATGTCTGTATGTTACGTGCTTTTACCTTAAAAGAGATGTATGCACAACGTCTGTGAACTTATATTGTTTTATATGTGCACTTTACCTAGGAAGACAGTTGGCAAATATTTTTCAGATTTTTTTTTTTTTTAAAGAGTCAGGAACATGCCTGCCTCTTGTTTTTCTTAGTATTTATTTATTTAGTTATTTAGTTGCGTCTCAGGTCTTAGTTGTTGCATGTGGGCTCCTTAGTTGTGGCATGCAAACTTTTTAGTTGTGGCACACATGTGGGATCTAGTTCCCAGACCAGGGATTGAACCCGGGCCCCTGCATTGGGAGTGCGGAGTCTTAACCACTGCACCACCAGGTAAGCCTCCATTTTTTCAGATCTTTAACGGCTCCATGACCCAAGTAAGATTAAGTAGGAACCACTGCTGTAAGGAGTTACAACAAAACAACCACCACTACCACCACCACCACCCAAAGTTATTTCTACCTTTCAGTGAGTTAAAAACACTATTGTAGATTTTTACTTTAATACTGTAGGGGACTTCCCTCGTGGTGCAGTGGTTAAGAATCCACCTGCCAATGCAGGAGATACAGGTTCAATCCCCGATCTGGGAAGATCCCACATGCCATGGAGCAACTAAGCCTGTGCGCCACAACTACTGAGCCTGCGCTCTAGAGCTCACGAGCCACAACTACTGAATCCCGTGCCCCTAGAGCCCGTGCCCCGCAACGAGAAGCCCGTGCACCACAACGAAGAGTACATGTATAGCTGATTCACTTTGTTATAAAGCAGAAACACACCATTGTAAAGCAATTATACTCCAATAAAGATGTTAAAAAAAAAAAAGAGTAGCCCCCATGCCCTGCAACTAGAGAAAGCTTGCATGCAGTAATGAAGACCCAATGCAGCCTAAATTAAAAAAAAAATACTGTAGGAACTCTCCTACACTGTTGGTAGGAATGTAAACTGGTACAGCCACTATGATGAACAGTTCGTTAAAAAACTAAATATAAAGCTACCATATATGATCCTGCAATACTACTCCTGCACATATATCCAGAGAAAACCATAATTCAAAAAGATACATGCACCCCAAAGTTCATTGCAGCACTATTTACAATAGCCAAGACGTGGAAACAACCTAAGTGTCCATCGACAGATGAATGGATAAAGATGTGGTGTATGTGTGTGTGTGTGTGTATATATATATATATACACACACACATATGTATACACACACAGACACACACACAATGGAATATTACTCAGCCATAAAAAAGAATGAAATAATGCCATTTACAGCAACACGGATGGACCTAGAGATTACCATACGAAATCAAAGAAAGACAAGTATCGTATAATATCACTCATATGTGGAATCTAAAGAAATGATACAAATGAACTTATTTACAAAACAGAGACTCACAGACTGAAAACAAACTTATGGTTGCCAAAGGGGAAAGGGCGGTGGGGGGAGGGATAAATTAGCAGGTTGGGGTGAACATATACACACTACTATATATAAAATAGATAACCTGTATAGCACAGGGAACTATACTCAATATTTTGCAATAACCTGTAAGTAAAAAGAATCTGAAAAAGAATATATGTTTTATACACACACACACATATATATAAAACAGTCACTGTGCTGTACGCCTGAAACTTAAGACGATATTGTAAATCAACTATACTTCAATACAAAAAGAAAAGAAAAAATTGTCTTGGATTTTTACTTTAATACTATAGGTGAACCCATTCTCCCCAGCAGTGCTGAGCCCTTGGTTATCTTTGTCCTCTCTGACCTCTTTTCTTCTCCTCCAACACTTCCAGGTATGTAACTGCCTTAAGGCCATTATGCGTGCTGTACCCTATACCTAATATATTCTTCCCCCACGTATCTACAAGGCTCCCTCCCTCCTCACCTTATAATTTTACTGAAATTCCACCTTCTTAGGGAAGCCTTCAAAGACTGGCCTATTTAAAACTTCTATCCCCCTTACTCCCCTTTTCTCCTTCCCTGCTTTCTCTCCAGTAATACATATGTAACACATTTATGTGTAATACATTTTATGTTTTTTTTTTAAAATTTTTGGCCGTGCCGCAGGGCTTGCGGAATCTTAGTTCCCTGACCAGGGATCGAAACCGCGCCCTCGGCATTGAAAGTGCGGAGTCCTAACCACTGAACTGCCAGGGAATTCCCTACATATTGTCTTCAATTATGTTCACTATCTCTTTATATGGCTATTAATTCTCCTCCACATTGTAGCCAACGTTTTTACTTTTGTTGATGATACACAGCTTAAATCTTTAAAGTACTCCTGCGGTCAACAAATTAATGTTCTCTTTAGGGCAATGATTTCCAGCCTTTAAATAACCTGGTTTTAAGAACAAAAACCCTCTAGGGAGCAACAAGAGACGGCTTCATTCTCTGGATAGCCCTTACTGGCAAAAAAATTTTAAAGACATTTTGAAGAGTTAGCTTTTTAATAAAGGTATCTGAGGTACTTCAGTTCCATAGATCCCACTGATCTATTATATAGATCATAATTATCTAATTTTATTCTCACTGCTTTGAGGGAGAAAACAAAGGAGGCTCATGCTCCTATACCTTTTTATAAAGGTCACCTGAAAAATCATCCACCTCTTCAGCCTAACAGCCTCCCCTTTCATTACATTACAGTCATTTAAGTGTGCTTCCTATTAGAACGTGGGCTTCTTGAAGAAATGAACCATATTATTTATCTTTCCTTCAGCATAGTGTTTGATTCAGAATACTCTCAATATTTCCAAGTTGATGACCAAAAAAGGGAGGAAAGAAAACGGTTTTGCAAGACTGAAAAAGAGACACAGATTATACATTCAGGTGTAAGCAAAAATGTTAGGAAAAAGGAAATCCAAATTAATCCAGTTATATTTTCCCATTGTACCACAATAAAGAGACAGTCCCATTTTCAAAGAAATTAACTTTTATTTGAAAGGAGACTACCTTTCCCCTCACTATTTCTAAGGACTCTATACAACAGCCTACTTAAACCATCTCCCCAACACCAAAATTTCTAACAGCAAAGCATACAACTGCTCTAAATAATAAATAATAAGGCTTGTCCTTCACTGATTAAACTTCAAAAATTTCAACACAAAAATCAAACTTTATGTTTTTAAGTTTTAACAAATGTATTTTAAATACAACATGTTTTGTAGGAGTCCACAAGCTTTTCATCTCTAAAAAACGACAATTTTTAGGGTTCAAAAATTCCGTTCTTCAAAAGAAATGACCAAGTGTTTTCTTCTATAGCTTCAAACTTTCTACACTCAATTATTTGATTGCTCCATGCCATCCCAGACAAACCTGACATGACTGACCTACTTTATGTTACTAACTTCCCCAAAAGAAAGTTAAAAAAGGAGTTTGTAGTAAATGCAGCTCTCTAATACCATGTCTAATACAATATCTAACACAAAAGAAGCTTTAAAAAGATCATTTCTTTCCTCATTCAATTAGGCAGGAGTTAATTTTCTGTAAAAGCAAAAAACAAACAAAAAACCATTTACAAAAGCATAACACTGGGGGTTCCTTTTTAACTCAAGATGTTTAACTACTCAAAATGACAACAATTACATCTTTAAGAATATAATAAAAGGGGTGAAAACAGCAATACAATCGACAAAGTGTAGACGCTAAATAAACCAAAGATGTTTTTAAGGGCTCTTTTTAAGGAGTAGGAAGGATTAGAAGCTTGGGGAAATCCAGAATTAAACAAAAAGAGAGAAAGGGAAAAAAAAGAGAGAAAAAGATGTCCTCAACTGCAACCACTCTGTTTATCAATAGCGTCCTGGAAAAGAGTGAAAAAAAAAATTTTTTTTAGTCAAATGAGAATTATAGTTTGACTTGCCTAATATTTTCCCAACTATTAACAGTCACTATATACCTTAATTTTCTAAAATAAACCATTAATTAGAAATGAGGTTCTTAATGCAACAAAAGCAAAAGTGTACGTACTTGGGCTGTAGGAACGAGATCTTGATCGTGATCTGTATCGACTATAGTAAGGAGAAGGCGATCTTCTTCTGTAGGAAATAAAAGATTATTTAGCATATTACATAATCACTACACCGAGGCAGATAAAACCAAAAATTCCATCATTCAAAATAATAATGGACCTAAGATGAAAGTTATTAAGTTTTCCATGTGCCAACAATACTAGAACAGTATTGGCCAATACAGATAATTAACCTCTTTTCTTGGTCTTGAGAAAAATCATTTTTCCTACTTTCAAGAAAGCATCACATAAAATCTATTTAATTTTTTTTTGGCCACGCTGTGCAGCATGTGGGATCTTATCTTAGTTCCCCGACCAGGGATCAAACCTGTGTCCCCTGCGCTGAAAGCGCGGAGCCAAAACCTCTGGACTGCCAGGGAAGCCCCATATTTTAAGTATTTTTATTAATACACATTAAACATAAATTAAAAGTGCCAAACACTACTACTATCATCTAACTTAGAACAGAAATCATAAGTTAAAACATTACCTGTACCGGTAATCATAGTCTTCATATCTGTCGTACCCACGATCATATCCTCTATCATAGTAAGAATCTCGACGTCTGCCACCTCCTCCACCTCCACCACCACCTCCACTGCCTCCACCACCACTACTACAGAAAAATGTGAAAATTCTACATCAATGTGAATGATTACCTTCTGTCAACATTTAATATAAATGGATGCTTAAATAAAATGGAAGAAGGAAGGGAGATAGACGAGAGAGAAGAGATAACCCTTTCATGCCAATTACTTCCACGTCTCTTTGCTGACTCCCATGGTATTCTACTTTTGCTTCATATTTATAACATAAATAACCAGGAATAATTTCACGAAACTCTCCAAACTATAAAATGCTCTTCTATTAATGCACTATCCAAATCAGCAAGACCTTTTCCATAAGGTGAAAAAAGCATCGTGCTTTTTCCCATAAGGTGAAAAAGTACCAAAATGCTAAGATGTATGTCCTATGACTAGTTCAAAAGCAGTTAATAAATATCAAGAATTTAAAAGTAACCAACCCTGAACACCAAAGAGAACTGAGGTCCAGCGCTAAAAAAATTTCAAGGTCTGGTGTTCAAACCTCTGGCAGTGAATTTAAACTCTAAGCCCTCTTTTTCCTGCTGTTTTCCCAACTCCTGATCATAGGGACATTATTTTCACTATTACTACTATTTTCAGTAGGCTCTCCTTGTCAAATCCTATATTTTCTCAAGAGGCTTCACATTAAATGAAAGCCTATATTTCTTCTTTCACTCTTAAGAAATACTGCCTTTGGTTATATTAAAAAACTTTTATAAAAGTCCCTATTTATGCTGTACACAATGCAAAACTGGCTTTTTAAAAAACAAACATTAATATCAGTAAAACCATTCCGTATACACAGAGGTTTCCAAGGTCACATAAACGTTAAGAGAATATTTAAAAGCATACAACAAGTTTCTAGTATTTAATATTTTTTCTATTTCTGTAGTACAAGAAAATAGCCAGGAATGCACTTCAATAGTTTTAATTTCTCCCCCTGCTCAAATATACATATAAAAAATTAAAGAAATGAAACGATTCAAAGAATACATATAGTCATATTAAATAACTTTCAATTCAAATTACAGAGAAAAGAAGTTTATCTTTTGATTAATCAAAATTTTGCACACATTTCTGGTGGATTTCTGGCTCCTAAAATTCAGCTTAGGAAACTTGAAATCTTACTGAGTTGGTCTGCCCATGTATATGCCTGGTGTAGGTGTGTGCGCTCTCTTGGTGATAGAATAATCTACACGAATTCTTCTACCATCCAGCTCCATTCCATTTGCCCTTTCCATAGCCTATAAAGGAGAACAGGCACAGAAAGTCATGCATAATTCACCAAGGAGAAACTATCAAAACTGCAAAAAATTTAACATATTTTTCATTTGAAATTTCAAAAATTAAAATTCTCTAAACACTTCTTTCTCAAGTAAGAAGGGCTAGGATTTGATGTATTAATCCCTGCTATACGCATGTCGATAGTACTGAGTTTTCAACGTACACATGGACACTTAAGCAGGCCTCTCCTGAAAGACGAGGGGCACCTACAGCCATAAAGAAGGAACCACACAACCCAGGGAAGCCTGCAGAATTCTGACGCTTCAGTAACTAGCTTCAGTCTGAGCAACTCAAAGCAGAAACTGCAACTCAGTGGACAAGTCTAAACTTGTCAAGCCATTCCTTAAGTAACACACTGCCACCTAGTGAACTCCAAATATAAAGGAACTTCTTAATCTGCCAGCAAGTGCTGTCTTTATGTCTGTGCTCACATTCCGTAACACTTTGCCCTCTGGTACTAATACCAATAAATGCAAAAATGAATCCAACCACTTTAACACATTTTAAGACGTTCTCAGGAACTAAGTAAAGTTGCCATTTTCATTTTATCTTATCCAGAAATAAACCTAAGAGGAGGAGGTGTGTGAAAAGACAAACAAGTTTCATATTAAAAATATGTTTAATTATGATATTGTTTGCACTTTGCAAACTTTCACTTCAGGTCAGATATCCTGGTATTTCTAAATTTACACCTTTATCCCTTAATTGAGAACAGGAATAAACCAATCACAAACATGTAACAGTAAAAAAACCATTACTGTGTCTATCAGAATGTCTATAACATAAATGCCTTCAACTCAGAGCATTATTTTGTTAGAATTATCCAGGGTTTTTCAACCACACCACTATTGATACATTTGAGGCCTGCTAATTCCGTGTTGTGGGTGGCTATCCTGTGCACTGTAGGATGTTTAGTATCATCCCTGGCCTCTACCACCAAGTATCAATAGCATCTATTATTTTTGAAAGATACTCTTTTATTACGACTGCTTATACTGCAATCAAACATTGTTGATGCAAAGAGCAATAATGACCTATAGCCAATTACTGTCACGTGTAAAATGGTATAAAAAAGAAATGCCAGTACCTTCTATTTCTTTAACAAATGACCTTCAAAAATTCCTTAAAATGGAATTTTCTAATTCAGTCACCATGAACTTTTAATATAGAGAAGGCAAGCCTACTGCTTCCTCTATAATCCATTATCTAGTACATTAGAATAGCACTATTTCAAATCCCTGACATTGATTAGGATCATTCTGTTAGGCAAATTAAGAATGGCACTAAACAAAAATGAAAAAGTACCAATTCTTTCCATGTATTATTTTTCATTTATAGAACAGAATGGTACATGAATTTTAAGAGAATAAATAAACAAAGCTCTGTATAGACAGGGAGCTAACTAGACACTTACAAAAATTAAACAGATTAAACCTAAACACAATTCTTTTTTTTTTTTCTTTTTCTTTTTTTGGTTGCATTGGGTCTTTGTTGCAGTGCGCGAGCTTCTCACTGAGATGGCTTCTCTTGTTGCGGACCACGAGCTGTAGGCACGCGGGCTTCAGTAGTTGTCACATGCGGGCTCAGCAGTTGTGGTTCACGGGCTCTAGAATGCAGGCTCAGTAGTTGTGGCGCATGGGCTTAGTTGCTCTGCGGCATGGGGGATCTTCCCGGACCAGGGCTCGAACCCGTGTCCCCTGCATTGGCAGGCGGATTCTTAACCACTGTGCAACCAGGGAAGCCCTAAACACAATTCTTTTAAAAGGTCAATGTAATCATTTGCTTGGAGCAGGAATAAGGGTTATTCAAAGGAGAACACTTATATATACTTCACCTTTTCCATTAACTCAAACACATAACCACACTTTACAAAGCCGGATTTCAATAAAGATATGCCTATACCAGAGAGTATTAGCTGGAAAGTGAAACTGGCCATTCCAATTCTAATACTGAGAGGTAGAGTTTAAATCATGTCAGACAATGAAGGAGGACATAATGTTTATGGAACTGGGAGTTTATCAATCAGCTTTTAACAGTAACTCAATACTAAATAATTCACATCAGAAAATTTTCAAAATGACAAATAATTACAAAAACAAAATTACCTCCTTTGAGTCATCTATTCTCTCGAAATAAACAAAAGCAAATCCTCGTGATCGTCCAGTTCGCTGGTCATAAACCACGTTGACACCACTCAATGGTCCATATCGAGAAAATACTTCGCGAAGATCTCTCTCTGTTGTGTACAAACTGAGGCCAAACACTCCTAGACAAGTGTTGGGATCTGGATTTGCCTGTTGAATAAAGATGTTATTTAACTTTAAGCTCCAAATTAAAATAAAAACACACAGAAATACTTTGCTTAGAACACTTCACCCAATACACAAAGACTATATTGTTTCAAGTCACTTGGAAACAAGAATTTAAAAGAAAAAAAAACAGGTGAGCTATATTTTACAGTTCATAGCACACTCAAGCCTTCTTTAGAATATACTTCAGGTTGCATCCTGAATAAAAATGTCCCTAACTTTCTAGCCCAGCAATTTTCAGAACGTATCCTAAGAATTCATCTTTAGTTTAATACCATATTTTTAGTTTATTCAAATGTTTTATATCCCTTATAGATTTGTACTCAACGTTGACTTCATCTGCAATTGCTGATTAGATTCTCCTCCTCAATTTTCATTCTTTAGCAAGGATTATCTTTCAAGGTTCCCACAATCCAGATTTGAAAAATTAACGTGCAGATTTCAAAACATCATTAAATAGCAGACTCCACCATGGTTAAATACAAACAAACCTCAATGTCACATATCCAAGACTCAATTTCCTTATCAATAATAAGGTAACTTGACTCAAAAAGAGATTAAAAGTATTACTTCATTGAGGAACTTTGCACATTGCTCAATATAAGTGTTAGCTATTACTATTACTACAGAGCTTTTGCTATTTCCTTGCTACCCCCTTCTCACGGTAAAACTTTTAATCTCAGTATTTTCAACTCAGCTTTTCATTTCAATTCTTGGAACATATTGCTTCTTCCCAAATTTCTTTCTTTTTTAAAAATAAATTTATTTATTTTATTAATTTATTTTTGGCTGTGTTGGGTCTTTGTTGCTGCACACGGGCTTTCTCTAGTTGCAGTGAGCGGGGGCTGCTCTTCATTGCGGTGCACAGGCTTCTCACTGCGGTGGCTTCTCCTGTTGTGGAGCACGGCCTCTAAGCACATGGGCTCTAGGCGCGCGGGCTTCAGTAGCTGTGGCACGAGGGCTTAGCTGCTCCGCGGCACGTGGGATCTTCCCAGACCAGGGCTCGAACCCGTGTCCCCTGCATTGGCAGGCGGATTCTTAACCACTGCGCCACCATGGAAGTCCCCAAATTTCATTTCTTTTAACAACTCAAAAGTCAAAAAAAGAAAACACACTTGAATGCATATAAACAATATTCATATAGCCAAGGATGTTTCTGGAGTACCACTTTTAAACAGTGCTCTAGCTCCCATAAAAGATGTTATACTATGACTAAATACACAGGAAATACAAAATAAGCTTTCATTAACTTTTTTTTTTTTTAATTTATTTATTTGGCTGGGTCAGGTCTTAGTTGCAGCACTCAGAATCTTTGTTGTGGCGTGCAGGCTCCAGAGCACGGGCTTAGTTGCCCTGCAGCATATGGGATCTTAGTTCCCCGACCAGGGATCGAACCTGCATCCCCTGCATTGGAAGGTGGATTCTTAATCACTGGACCACCAGGTAAGTCCCTCATTAACTTTTAAAAAACACATACCCTGCTGCCTGTATGTCTTCTCCGGTTAGACATTGGAGAATGACTTCGGCTCCTTCGACGCCGGTATTCTGGTGTATAGGACCTACTTCGAGACCGTCTCCTATGAGAGTGAGAATGGGATCTGGATCGAGTGTAACGTCTATGAGAATGCCTCCTTGACCTCGACCTTTGAGAGAAATAATTTAGGTAAAAATACTGGAACAAAATGGCTAACGCTGTTAAAATCAAAAGCAAATGGACACCAAATGAAGGTTCCCTGAGCAGACAAAACCAGGTCATTAATTTAGCTTAATCACCAAATACTGTGAAGACACTGCCTGCTCACCATATAAGCTGCTTTGTAACAACATACCACCAAGCCTCATTCCATGTTTGGTTGGAGTGCTCCCAGTTTGCAAAGTGTCTTTTTGGTATGTGTACAGTAAATTTTTACTAATTATGTTCATGATTCATTGGTTTTACTTTCGCTTTCTGAACTTTTGACAATGCCAAGGACCTATACGTATATACATCCCTGCTTATTCTCAGCTCGTTTCCCCTTTCAGAGGAAAAAGTATTCTTCCTCTTGTACTCTTAATCACTACATCTCCTCCTTGTTCCCAGTCTATCCCTTCTAAATTCACTCTTCCCACCTTACCTTACAAACATGTTAAGGCTCCACCTTCTTTAGAAAGAAAAAAATCAACTAGCACTAGCATGAAAATTCTTTAATATTCTACAACATGGATAAACCTTGAGGACATTATGCGAAGTGAAATAAGCCAGTTATAAGAAGACAAATACTGTGTGATTCCACTTAGATGAGGTACTTAAGAGTAGTCAAAATCATAGAGACAGAAAGTAAGATGGTGGTTGTCAGCAGCTGGGAGGAGAATGAGAGTCATTATTTAACGGGGAGAGTTTCAGTTTTACAAGACAAAAAGAATTATGGAGATGGATAGTTGTGATGGTTGCACAACAATATGAATGCATTTAATACCAGTGAACCATACACGTAAAAATGGTTAAGATTATAAATTTTGTGTATTTCACCACACACAAAAGACAAAACCAACCACCAACTACCATTACCATCACAATAAAATCGCTTGATTATTATCACATTTTCAAAATAGTCCTATATTCCCTCCAGTGTTAAGTATCATTTCCTTTCCAGTCTTTCCTTAGCCTGCTGCAATCTAGCATCTGCTAAATTAACTCATCACAACCTAAATCCCCACTAAACTAATAGTCTTCATGTCTAATGGTCTTCAATTCTTCAAGCTTTCTACAGCATCTCACCAATCTCTCTACTGCTGATTCCCTAGTTCGTCTCCTATCTGATTATTTCCAATTGCTCACAGTCCTTTTTCTTTGCCTATTAATGCAAAGAAAATGCCATTTCTTATTACTATTCATATGATCTATCCTTAAACACCCAGACCAGTAGTCATGACAGTCATACAAAATAACTTCTATGAGGCATTCAATAAATGATATAAATGCTAAGGGCCAGAAAGTTTAAACAATAAAGCTAGGAGACTTAATAAGATTTTACTAGGCAGACAGGGGAGAAGTGTTCTAGGAATACCAAGAACAAAGGTTCCTTGGCAAGAAGACATGGAAATGTGATTAGAGAATTGCAAGAGTATAATCTGCTAGGGATTAGGATACTTATAAAGGAAGGAATGAAAATGAAGATGACGAAAGGACTGGGACAAATCTTGTGTATGAAGCTTAGAGTACAGCTTTATTGAAAGGAGGCAAACAATCTTGAGTGGGAATGAAAATAATACGAACGGCTTACTATCTACAAGAAATTAATCACTGGCCGGGGTGGGGGAGAAACAAGAAAAAAACCTGTGTTTTATACAAATACCAAACAGGATATTTCCTATTTTCCTTAGCACCAATTTATAGCTTCAATTTAAAAAATAAAAAACATTAATAAGACAAGTTGTCACATAAAATATCAATAGTTACATTTATTTATTTATTTATGGCTGTGTTGGGTCTTTGTTTCTGTGCAAGGGCTTTCTCTAGTTGTGGCAAGCGGGGGCCACTCTTCATCGCGGTGCGCGGGCCTCTCACTATCGTCGTCTCTCGTTGCGGAGCACAGGCTCCAGACGCGCAGGCTCAGTAGTTGTGGCTCACGGGCCTAGTTGCTCTGCGGCATGTGGGATCCTCCCAGACCAGGGCTCGAACCCGTGTACCCTGCATTGGCAGGCAGATTCTCAACCACTGCGCCACCAGGGAAGCCCAATAGTTACATTTAAATGCAGTTGGTCCTTCGTGTGGAGGGCTGACTGTACCATGCCATTTTATATAAGGGACTCGACCATCTAAGGATTTGGTTATCAGCAGGAGAACCAATCCTCCCCCAACAGATACTGAGGGAGGACTATAGTAACAAAAAGTGACGTTAATTTAAAAGCTTTCAGGACTGCTTACCTTTTCTCTAAGTCAGATAGTGATAAATATTAGGAAAAAAATTAGGAATAAGGGAATAAAGAGTGTGCATGGTATTTAATGTTCTCTATTGATACAAGAGCAAAGAACTGCATCAAGTGATATGAGAGTATCTTGATGGAAGAGAATTCTAGTCTAAGGGCAGCAAGTGCAAAAAGTACTAAAATGAAAACGTGCTCACGTCTGTTTCTACACCTGAATTCTATCGAGCACTATTCTGCACATGTGGATTCAATTAAATATGTAGAGTGGTTAGCAAATCAAGCACTAGGCTGGATCCTGGATACAACAGAGAAAAAGACATAGCTGTGGATCCCACGAAAAGTAGAGCCTTTTAATTGATTCTTCTTTCTCATGCCCCCTTGCAATCACACTCTATTCAAAGACATAAATTACCTCTTTAATGAAGAAATTACAATGACTTATCAAACCGACTGTCCAGGTTGTTTTTATTTATTTATTTTAAATTTTATTTATTTGTTTGTTTATTTATTTGGCTGTGTTGGGTCTTCATTGCTGTACGTGGGCTTTCTCTAGTTGTGGCGAGTGGGGGCTACTCTTCGTTGCAGTGTGCGGGCTTCTCATTGCGGTGGCTTCTCTTGTTGCAGAGCACGGGCTCTAGGGGCACGGGCTTCAGTAGTTGTGGCTCGTGAGCTCTAGAGTGCAGGCTCAGTAATTGTGGCGCACGGGCTTAGATTAGATGCTCTGCAGCATGTGGGATATTCCCGGACCAGGGCTCGAACCCGTGTCCCCTGCATTGGCAGGCAGATTCTTAACCACTGCGCCACCAGGGAAGTCCCAGGTTGTTTTTCACTGTTTTTTCCGCACACCAGTACACCTGGGACATCTGATACAGTGAGCCCTGCAGTGGCTCACTAGAGTTTTTGTTTTAATCAGTGTAAGTGGTAGTGGCTGGGGCTCTGAATCACTCCAGGACCACTTCCTGCCAATTGTATCTGACCAGAGTTCCACGCTGGACCTAATTAGTTAGAATCTTCAGGTAAAGGATGTAGCTGGAAGGTAAAACTTGAAAAATCTTCTGAAATCATTCTGATAGCCAGTACAACATACATACACCAACCATCTCTGCACTAAACTGCATGCCAAGTCTCCAATGGAGAAAATTACCTTTTTGTTGTGCAAATATTATTAAAGTAAAATCAAACATTAACCTTCAAATGCCAAGCACATTTAAATCAAACAACACATATTTAATTTGTATTAAAAGCTAGCATCAGATAGATTAATGGACTAAGGGAAGATTCTACCTTATCTAAGTCTTTGTATCTATTACGTATCATTCATTTCTAAACCACAGCTTAAAAAAAAAGACAACTTCATGATTTTGAGTCTTCAGTGAAATTTCCACAAAAAATGCAACAAATATGAGGGATTTGGTAAAAACCACTCCGCCTTGAAAAATCCAAGAAAAGCATTTTAAACATACTTACATATTATTTTAAACACACTTACCTGGATTTTGATCTTGATCGAGAATGGGATTCAGAGTGTTTGGAAACTCTTGATGGACTACGAGATCCTGACCTGCTCTCCGATTTTACACGAGCAGGAGTTCCCGTTGGAGATTTTGACTGAGAGCGAGACTCCTAACAAAGAAGACAGTATTACAAATGGCACTGGTCACGTAGATGCCTAACACCTAACATTTAAAGTACCGTAATTATTTATATTGATTGCTCCTGAAAAACAAATGGTTAGGCAACACCCTCCAGAAAAAATTTCAGCTCATTAATAACCCATTGTTAATACTGCTAACTGTCCTCAATAATTCCCTACTTGAACCAGATCACCAATTCTCTATTAACTAAGTAATCATGCAAATTCATCTACAACTTGATCATACAGACACTGGAACATAAACCATACATTTACTTAACCTAGGACCCATTCATTCTTCCAGATTCTTTTAATTCTACTTCACTCTTGCTTTCTACTTCTCTTCATTCTTCATTGAGTTTTTCATTTTTCATACTTCGTGTATTCTTCCCCAATTCAAACAATTCAAAATAGCCTTAAAAAAAAATATTCAAGTGCTTCTATCTGACCAATCTTCTGTTCAATTTTTTCCCCCATTCAATTTTAATTTTCTGATCTTTAATACTTTTCATTAGCCTTCTTTTATCTTGATTTATCTTCCACATTCTTGGAAAAAACTCTTCAATTTCTTCACGAACATTAACCTTAATGGAAAAAGAACATTTAGTATATTTAAGCACGTGGGGATTATAAAACTCTGCTGGAGTTCAGAATGTTATCTACCAAATGGAAAAGCCAGCAGGTAAAGTGCAAATAACTAGTTTATTAAAAAAACAATTTTATAATCTTTAAAGTTGTTCAAAAGTCTAGTTTCTAACAATTAAAGAGAATTTACTGAATTTCTCTAAATGTTTTTACCATACTCTTCACCCTCCTCCCCTTTCATGTTTCATCCTAGCTCCTAAAACGTGAACAGTTTTAATATAAATACTTAATTCAAGCATAACTCTAACAAACTGTAACCCCCCCACCTATGCCTTAAGTTTTCACTAATTTATAAACTGAAGATTCCCAGTGATCTTAAAATAAGCTTTCACTAAGCCATACTAAGATATCAAGATATAGTTAAAGCAAAGCATCATAGACTGAAATATTTGTACACACCTATCTAAACTCACACATTATAGGACACGTGTTGAGGTTCAAAGAAGTAAAAAAAATTAGTAAAATCACTACCATCTCCTGATTCTGTTTGACCACTATCTTTGCTCCCTCTGACTTAACCAGAAAGATACAATCTGAAATAAAACAAGCATACTGAAAAAACCAAGGGGAAAAGAAAGCATGAAATTTTAAAAATTTCCCCTTTGGCTTGTAAATTCCTAGTAGTAGATGTATTTTTGCAACTGAGCCATTTAAAAAATTCTATTTTATCCAATGAAGTACATAATGTACATTACAAAATTAGTATCATGGTCTTTATTGTTTATCCTACCTCTTTTGTTCATAGTTTTTGTATATTTTATGCAGCTATGCATACTTATACTCCCTTCAGTAACTATATCCTTTATCAGAAAATTGACTGGCTTCTGAAAAAGTTGGATATAAAAAAACTGATTAAAAGCTTGTTTTTTTAAAAATTTGATAGACATATGAAGCACTTATGACCGAAGTAGGATGGACAGTTTGGTTTCTCTGTCCACTTAAGCCTTGATTATTAGCACCAATTATCATTTAGGCTATTAAGACTATCATGCAACTTCCTTAAAGTTTTCCTTCAGGTTTAATGTCAAAAGACTTATTCATCAAGGACAGTACTAATGCTGCTAGGCCTATTTATTTTTTTCAGATGAAAACAATATCAAAATATATAGCTACCTTTCTGTTCAACATCAGCTTTTCCCATCTATTTACCTACAATAAGTCTTTCACCACATCTCAGATACTTTCTAAATTTCTGGACAGATGCCTGGAGCAGGCACAGCAACTTAGGCTTTTTCATTCACTGAAACTGTAAAAGCAGCATATTCAGGACTAAAAACAAAAACAAAACAAAAGTATGGCTAATTCACTTGTAATTGAAGTCTCACAGGCCAGTTCATTACCTATAATTCATTAGGTAAAAATATATTCCCCTCTCCCTTTTGGCTTTCCCTCATATAAAACAGATCCCCTGGTATAAATCTACAAACATCACCACAGCCTTTGTTATACATATAGAAAGCTGTGTGTTCTGTGACACTCTAAAACCTTTCATTTTTAGGATAGAAATCAAAATTTTATATATTAGGTTTAAGCCTTCCATCATAAAAACAATAGTTGAAAATTATTCAGTAGTTCTGAAAATAACCACTTTTTAGGTATTACTGTTAACAAGGTAACTCCGTAACAACTTAAAATTTAAATTTTAAATCCCATTTCTGGTATAGCAACCCACTGGAAAATATGGGATTTTCCTTTTAGTTTGTTAACAAAAGCATTAAGATATGACAGAATATCTTTTCAAAAGACACCAGCAAATTTAAAAGAAGGCTTGCTTTTTATTATCCATGGTGTCACAAATACCTAACCTCCTTTGTTGCCTACTCTTCAATTTTTATATCAGGGAAACCTCAAACTACATATTTTTTTTTTCCTGGAATCATTCAAGATTAAGAAAGAGTAACTTCCCTTTAACTTATAAAGATGTCAATAATTTTAACTTCCAAAAGCAATTTAGTGACTTATCTATCTAAAAAGTAAATCAGTAACTGTCAGTAAACTTAAAGAATAAACTGCAAAGCATAAAAAACTTTTAATCTTCATAATTATTTTTACTATAATACCAAACAAACGGCCTGTCATTGTAAAGAACTGGTAGTTTAGTCTTCAAACACACATAGTCATATTCACCTTTTTAAAATAACATTCCTCAAAGGCTGATAACCAAATAAATGCCACTTTCACCAAACTGTGCATTGGAAATCAGGTAACCATAAGCCCTTTATGGACAAATGCTAGATTATCCTTTTCTACTTTTGACTTGTCTTCATTCTGAAATGGTAATTTCAACTTTTTCCAAAGAAATTCATACAACTATTCAGAATTTGTAAACAGAATTGAAATTGCGAAGAGAAAAATAAATATTGAGAAGGGGTGTTATCTGTCCTGTTTCACTAGAGACTACTTAACCTGCTCTTAAAGCTGTCCAGTCAAGAAGTTCTGCAAATTCTTCAGTAACCTGCATCTAGACCCACCAACCATTAAAAATATAGTGTCGGGACTTCCCTGGTGGCGCAGTGGTTGGGAATCCACCTGCCAATGCAGGGGACACGGATTCGTGCCCTGGTCCGGGAAGATCCCACATGCTGTGGAGCATCTAGGCCCGTGCGCCACACTACTGAGCCTGCGAGCCACAACTACTGAGCCCGTGTGCCTGGAGCCCGTGCTCTGCAGCGGGAGAAGCCACTGCAATAGGTCCGCGCACTGCAATGAAGAGTGGCCCCTGCTCGCTGCAGCTGGAGAGGGCCTGCGCGCAGCAACGAATACCCAACGCAGCCAAAAATAAAAAAATAAATAAATTTATTTTTTTAGAAAATATATAGTGCCTACTTGAAATGGGCAAATTAATGACTCAACCAAATCATATCACGAATTTTAACAGAAATATATCTTAAGGAGGCTTCCAGTCTACTTTACCTACTATAAACCAGGAGCTAGGCAGAAAGTTCTCACAGTACTACCTACTTAAATAGTGTCCGTTTGTTTTTTGAACTATTTTTTATCAACAAGATGCCTCTGGTGGTAGCTGAAGGACACAGCCAAAAATAAAAAGAAGGCGCTAACTACAATTACTAAGAAAGTACTATAGTGTATCCAATACAAGCAAAGAACTATCTTTCTATGTATAAAAATAGTATAACCATGTACTACTTTTTAAACCAGGAGAAAGGTTATTAAATATGTTCATGTTGTCGAATATGAACGATTTCTACAGCAAAAAATAACTGCAGGGTCTTTTAATACAGCTAGTATATTATAGATTGGAAAAAAATTCTGACCATATGTATGCTCAATACTTAAAGCCCATTAAAATACACCAATATAAATGCTATGCTGTAACCCATTCTAATATTGCGGCAAGGCAAATGCCAAGTAACAGTGCCAAGTTTACAGAAATTCAAGTCTATATGAATATAGTATAAGCTTTTAAAACAAATTCTCAAAATCGTATTTCCCTACTACTTTGTAAAATTGGAGATTTCCACAGAAACATACTAGTGCATTTAGGTAAACTGTATGTGGGGGTGGGGAGGATTTTAAATTACCCAAATAACTTGTATTTATTGTACTAAGAACTTCATTCTTTAGGATTTGAGGGAAACCTTCTGTGTTTACTCAATTCTTTCATTTCAGTCTACAGAAATAGCAGTTCTGCCTCCTTCCTTTCGAGTATGATAGACTGCTTCTTTTACAGATTCATCCTTAGGCTTGTAAAAGAAATACTTCCACTCTCTTTTTAATCCATAACTGGTATTAGAGCAATTTCTTAAAAAGAAAATACTGATTGCTCATAACATTAGCTATTTTTAAATGATAATTTCCCCCTTTTTAAAGTCATACCAGTATGCTGTATTCTAAGTAAGATTAAAGTGGTCTTTGTATCTACAAAGGCTCACACATTCCAACTTGCATGTCTTTATATTCTCTAAAGTTTGGAATAATTTTGGCAATGTGTTAGACAAATTATTAAGGAATTGGCAGTTAATCAAATTTAAACTCATGTCACACTGTGAAATTACCTGTAAAATCTACAAATCTTCTACACAAATTTTATTTATTTATTTATTTAGTTTGGCTGTGCCACAGGGCTTTGCGGGATCTTAATTTCCTGACCAGGGATCAAACTCTCGCCCTCAGCAGTAAAAGCTCGGAGTCCTAACCACTGGACTGTCAGAGAATTCCCTTCTGTACAAATTTTAAATGTGGTTCATAAACCGGCCAGCTTATATGCCATGATCAACTGTAATGTCCAAAAAGCTAGTGTATAAGTGGCAACTTCAAAGGTACAGAAACAAGTGTCAGAAGACTAAAGTGGTTTAACTATACTAAAACAAACTACTAAGAACCTGTTACAGAATTCCCTACTTATGTTCTCATCTTCTAATGTCATGGAGTATTTACAAATCGAATAAGTAAGACTACAGGGTCTAGTTTCAAGGAAAAAAATCATAACTTTTCTTCTACCTCAGATTGGTCAGGCTTAGTCACTTACACTTTGGTGAAAATCATGAGACAATAAGGATTATACAGAACTACATGCAGCAGTAACTTAAAGGAGGGAGGGGAAACCACACTTCCTTCAGTTATTCCCTTCTCAACTTTTCTTTTTTTAGTGTTTACTGATTCTTTTCCCCATCTGATCGCTACCATTTTCTCAGCTCCACTTCAGTCCTACTAAATTGGTTATGACATGTGAACAAATAATCAGTATTAATTCACTCAGCTTGTGGATATATACCTTTTATAAAGGTCCCAGGGTTAGTTACTTGATGCCTGAGCACCCACTGATGCTATCAAAGAGGTTTTCGTACTGTTCACAAGTTCTAAAAAAACTATTATGCTGATTACTCATGGCTATTTCACACCTGTTATATTACACACTATACCATGTGTAAGTAACCCCAGTTCATTTACAAAATTAAGTCCATAAACAAAGTTTATCTGTATTTTTTTTAACGACTCTCATTCTTAAATATTTAAATCTCTTGATATTCTTTCAGATCCCAAGACTCTTTATACTCGTTTTAGGAATGGTACAAATCATAAAAAGTATCTACGACAAATCTGTAAAATTAGTTAGGCACCATGGGTATGATTAGTTGCACTGCTCTTTTTAAAAATCCCAACTTCTGCTTATATTGAGCAAATTAGCACCCTTCAGTGAAAGAATCTCAAATACAAAAATTTGAGTGTTAAAACGTCTCAAGTTTTACAAATTCTCTGCTTAAATGGATGGGGGAATAAAAAAGCATTAAAACTGGATAAACCATAGTACTTTAGGGAAAAAAATTAAACCCAAGACACATAAGACTATCCCCCAAGTTTAATACCACTCCTACTAAAAGGAAGCCTTACCCTTTTGCAACAGATTGATGAGATATATAAAATTAAATTGCTGAAGAAGCTGAACTAAGTTTTTTTTTTTTTTTAAACTAAAGTGCTAACATTCTTAATCTGTAACAGGGATTCAATATTAATTGTATTCTAAAAAAAAAAAAAAAAAGAAAAGAGAGGGTTGTTTTGTTTTTTTAAAAAAGGAGCCAGTCACCAAGCTGGGTTTTTAATGGCATAGCCATCACCCTCATTATTATTACAAACCAGGGTTCAAAGAAGCAAAAAAACCCCAAAAAACAAAAAACAAAACTTCCCCCATTTCTGCTATTCTTCAACAAAATATCTTAACACACACAAATTTAAATTCCAAACTGATACAGATGAATTTGTGTTTTGCTCTTCACTTTTATCATCCAGGTAATCATCTCATATATTAAGAAGGGGAACACTAAGGAGTCTCTTTAAAATATTCCAGCTACTCAAGAAGCCAGAATAAGCTCTGAAAAAAGGACGCCAGAGTAAGTACTATCCTTCCTCTTCAACTATTCTAAACTATTTTACAAAGCATAGACAATTGTGGAATTATAAGATAGTGAATCCTTAACCTCTATTAAAAGCACTGGGTCACTGTCAAAGAAAAAAATTGGACTTAACGTTTTTCTAAGTTTCGTTCAAGAAAAAAAAAATTAGGGGTAGAGGGGAATAAGTAAAATAGCAAGAAAGTCTTAATTTCCGTTCCCCTTAATTTCTATCAAGGACACTAAAATTTTTTGAGATTGAATTTTAGTTGAAGTTGTATTCTTTTTCTGAAGATGACATTCGAAGTCATAGATCAAGTGCCAACCTCACTCCCAGCTCCAAAAGACATTTCCGCTTAAACTTCTGTTAACTTGATATACATGTCCCAAGCAAACTGCTTTAATGGACCTACTTATTGCTATTTTAATGAAACCACTATTCTCCTGGATCCCTTAAAAATGTCTCGCTCATTCTTTACATCCCACTGCTGTCCAGTTTAGATCAGATTTTTCATAAGCTCCTTCCTTAAATATTTCAAGTGTGCCCTGCTGCTCTTCCTATATTAGTCTCTGTTCTTTGCTAAAATTCCTTTCATTTCGCCACTCCCAGAATTAAAAATCCATAGATGGCTCCTTACTGCATATTGGATTAAGTCCAAATTCCTAAATCTAAAATTCAAAATCCTCCATTATCTGACTACACAGTCAAATCTATCACGTCTCATTAGTCCAGCAACCTCTTCCTTGTTTCATCCTTATAATCAATATTCGTATTTCCCTTATCAAAATGTCCAGCATAAGTTTTACATACTAGATAAAGCTTTCCCTTTCCTCTAAGCCCACGAAACTGCTCAGCTTTATTTTCTGAATTCCTTATTAATTCTACCACACAGCACTTGATTATATACTTACTTTTACCCAGATTTGAGCTGTCAGTCATCTCAAATCAGACTCGAAGCTCTCTTTCCCTCAAGAACATCTGGCCTTTACTAAAAAGGTAGCGGATGCTCAACAGTTTCACCCCAGGCAGAAGGGAAAGTGGTTGGTTAACTGTTAGGGTTACTTATAACAAAATTCAGCCAATTACATTTTCTTTCCTAAAGCTCTCTTACTCCAGTCCTTTGAAAATGCAAGAAATATTAATATATAATGGAAAATTAAGCTCCTGTCATTGTTTTTAGCAAACTCCATTAACGGCTCGGAGACACTGAAGTGCACTGTACTCCTTTAAAAAAAGTAATCAAAATATATACACAGCATAGTTTAAGTATACAATGAGCAATGGACTGGGACTTGTACAGATTTCTGGCTGCATGGTCTTCTGGGCCTCAGTTTTTAATTTCTTAAAATGCTAAGAGTTCTCCAGCCCTTGCAAGATTATGAGCAGTATATGAGAAAATATGCCAAAGATGGCGGGGAGGGGAGGAGATCCTAAAATGCTATAGAAGTAGGAACTATCAGTACGAGTCCTGTTTCTTTAATATGTTCCGCAGTCTCTAGGAACTTACCCTTTAATTTTAAATATCTTTTCAATAAGATGGGGTTAAAATGTGTTGTTTATTCTGTACATAAAGCAAATGAAATCTGCATACTGACCTATCAATGTTTTCTCTAATTTGTTTTACTCAAAAAAGTTTGAAGTATAATAACTACTTAAAACACCTCAGAAACATCATTTGAAAATCCTTTTTCTGAGGCTCTCTAAAAGGTTACTACATTTAGATACAAAGATAACACAGGGCTTCCCTGGTGGCACAGTGGTTAAGAATCTGCCTGCCAATGCAGGGTATACGGGTTCAAGCGCTGGTCCGGGAAGATCCCACATGCCGCGAAGCAACTAAGCCCGTGCGCCACAACTACTGAGCCTGCGCTCTAGAGCCCCTGAGCCACAACTACTGAGCCCACGTGCCACAACTACTGAAGCCCACGTGCCTACAGCCCGTGCTCCGAAACAAGAGAAGCCACCGCAATGAGAAGCCCGCGCACCGCAAGGAAGAGTAGCCCCCGCTCGCAGCAACTAGAGAATGCCCGCGCACAGCAACAAAGACGCAACGCAGCCAAAAATAAATACATTTAAAAAAAAAAAGATAACACAACAACTGTATTCTATAAAACCTTTTTAAATTGCTGGTTTGTGGTTAGCTGATAAAAGATCACTATAGTTTAAAAACCAAAAGCACTGGTGAATATGAAACTGCTTTAAGAGAACAACAACAACAACAACAACAAAACATACACCCTCAGAAAAGTTTCTGGCATTTTAATTCTTCACCCAATTATGAATAAAGACAAATACCTCAACCTACCAAAAAAAAAAAAAAAAGTAACAGGTGAATGTATTTATTACACAATCGGAGTTCATTAATACTAAAACACATCTGGGTATCACATGTAAAAAAATATTTTCTATGACCACAAACACTCTAAAAGAAGAGGAAAAGGTAAAAACCCTTTTCTACTAAAATAAATTGTTAATGCCTACATGCATTTTAGCTTAAAACTGGGTGGGAATCTTACATTTATTTCTTTCTCAGATGGGTAAGGTAACAATTATCTAGAACTAGATAAATTCAACCTGATGACTACATAAAAAATAAGAACTTAAAGGAAAACAAGGTCCAAAACAGTAGTCCTCTTCACTTCACCACAAACCAAAATAAACATTAACTGCCCAAAATTGTACTGAAGGTAACTGAAGATTGACAGCAAAATTTCTTCCCATAACTACCTAACATTTTCAAAACAAGAAGCAGCTTATGACTAACTACCACCTAAATAACATTACATGATTTTAAAAACTTTTGTTGGGACAATCAATACCCCATCCTAAAAAATGAGCAGGTTCAACTATTCATTAATATCTACGCTCCAGATTTTATTAGAGAAATCCAATCTTAAAGGCATTAAAGATAGCTTTGTCTCTAACCTCAAAAAGAAAAGCCTAAATTGACCTTCTGATTTAACTGTCTGGTTCCAGATGCTTATCTTATGAACTTCTAAAAAAAAGACAAAACTCATTCCATCCAGCATACACCTAAAGTGTTTTTTATGAGTTTCCCCTAGTGACCAGAATGCCAACACAAGAGCCGGAAAATGCTGCCTGGGGACTGTTTTCTTTTCAGGGTTCTACACTAGCTCACATCAATTTTCACTACGAGGGTAACTTCGGAAATATAACCCAATCACTGCTAAACGTTCTAGTATCTCTAAGCTGAGGACAACGTATCTTTGTGATGTTTATATTCATCACATCCAAAATAATGAAAAACTTTGAGCCCTCTCTGCTGGGGGATAGGTTGAGAAGAGAAATGGAAGACAGAGGGCCTGTAATTTTCAGGTAACGTTTTGAGTTAAGAAAATAGCATTAACTACTGTAAAAATACTGAGCCATGAAATTTGTTCAGTTATGTAAGATTAAGACAGAAGATTCCCTTTTTTTTTTTTTTTTACCGTAAAAACCTGTAAAGGAGTGGTCAGTGTTGAGGTGAAAGGTCATAGGAAGAAAAGCATTAGAAGGTGAGATATAAAGAAGAGAAAGAAAAAAAAAAGCCCAACATCAAGGAATTAGAAAAATAAGCCGTTACAGCATTTCCACATTCATTTTGAAGTGAAAGGAAAGCAGAAGGGACATTAAAGGAAAAGGGCTCCTCGCGTAGTTTTCCCCTCACAGCTCTCGTCTTAAGAACGCTTAAGGGTCGGTGCGGTCGTTGACTAACCACTTCATTAGGCTCGTCCCACCTTCAACCTCAAGGCTTTCGCCTTTATAGACGCAACGCCGCCGGTTCCAACAGAGACGCGGCCGCTCACTGCAATAGAGAGCCAAGGAGACACAGGCCCCAGCTAGTCCCACGCCAGCTTCTCCCCGCCCGGACAGCAGCCCCGCGCACTTTCGACCCCGAGACCCTCTACGATGCTCGGGGTCGCCAGAAACGCCACCGCAGGAAGCACCTACCACTATCCAGCCGGGGGGAACTCCCTGCCGTCTCCTCCCGCCCCACCGGGACCCACACCTCGGAACAGAGTTAAGGAAGCCTCGGGGTGGGGAGAAGGCAGGGCGCACCGCTGGGGGAAATCGGACCCAGGGGTCCAGCTATCAGTCTCCAAAGAAAGGGGGAAGGGGAGGTTATCCGTGGTGTTTGGGGCAAGAGTGTAACCCAGAAGCCATCTTGGGATGTGAAGAAGCGACCTCGATGGCTCCACAGGCTGCTCCCCGCGGGCCCCCGCAGAACTCCCCGCAACCCCGCCCGACCGCGCTCGTCCCAGAGAAACCCCGACCATCGGGCCGCCGCCGAAGACGGCTCCCGCGGCTTTGTACTCACTCTGCCCTCGAAGTTGTTCTCCTCTACATCACTCATGTCGGCCAGGCACTCCCCAGAACTAAATAAGAGACAGGTCTCGGCTTGAGGGCCGATGGCCTAATCAACCAGCTGACTGGACCGTGGGGAGGAGGAAAGAGTCGGCAACAACAGCCGCTCCACTCCACTCCCACTCGGTCGCAGGCTCCGGCAAAATGGCGCCGGTGCCGCCAGAAACCTTCTGGCCTCCCGAGTGCGCGACGTAAGGAGGCGGAGCGTCTCTGTGACGTCAAGTGGACCCGCCCCCAGCGAGGTTTTGTGGTGGCCCCGGCCTAGCAACGCGGGCCGTCCGAGCTCTGACCCTCTGCGTCTTCGAACCGAATGCCCATCAGACCTCCGAACTTCAGACTCCTTCCAACGCGTCAGTCCTTTTGAAGATTTTCAGTCACCAGATAAGCTTTTATTGACCTTGGTCCCTTTATATATTTTCCAAGTGGATTTTGATGGAACAGAAAAAACTGGAATCGTCTACATAATTAGTAGGCTTTTTATTTTGAATGTTTTCCGCACTCTTACTTTTCTCTGCCCTATGTAATACTATTGAAGTAATATATGCACAGATGGAGTTATAATGAAAAGTCACAGTTCCTTGCTTCACTCCTCCCTGAGACAACTGTGTCAATTTTATTTTTAATAATGCTTAGTTCCCTACTAATCTTAGGGAACTAAGCATTATTTGAGTTAGTTCCCTAATCTTTTTTTTAAAAAATTAATTAATTAATTAATTAATTTTTGGCTGCATTGGGTCTTTGTTGCTGCACGCGGGCTTTCTCTAGTTGCAGCGAGTGGGGGCTAGTCTTTGTTGCAGTGCACGGGCTTCTCATTGTGGTGGCTTCTCTTGTGGCGGAGCATGGGCTCTAGGCGCGTGGGCTTCAGTAGTTGTGGCTCGCAGGCTCAGTAGTTGTGGCTCGCAGGCTCTAGAGTGCAGGCTCAGTAGTTGTGGCGCACGGGCTTAGTTGCTCTGCGGCATGTGGGATCTTCCCGGACCAGGGCTCAAACCTGTGTCCCCTGCATTGGCAGGCGGATTCTTAACCACTATGCCACCAGGGAAGACCCCTTAATTCTCTAATCTTTGACTTAGATATTTCCTTATATCTTCATAGCCAAGACCTCCCAAATCTATCTACTTAGTTCCCAATCATGGTGGTAATTTCTGAGGTGAATATGAGCTTTATTTGTATTTTGCAATTTTAAACTTAGTTTCCTCATAAAATTTTTTTTCCATAATACTTTGTGATGAAAAGGTTGATGTGAACCTTCAACCACAGTTTTATGTTAGGAAAGGTAATTGAAAAACATTTTTATGAAGATCGCTACCCCAGGGCAAAATTTCAAGATTTGACTGTGTCTGCTATTGATAGAGCTAAACATATATAACACGTACTTTTTAAAAAAATTTTTATTGAAATATAGTTGGTTTACAATATTGTGTTAGTTTCAGGTGTACAGCGAAATGATTCAAAAATATATATTCTTTTTGTACATTCTCTATTATAGGTTATTACAAGATATTAAGTATGGTTCCCTGTAGGTCCTTGTTGGTTATCTATTTTATATATAGTAGTGTGTATATTTTAATCCCAAACTCCTAATTTATCCCTCCCCCCCTTTCCCCTTTGGTAACGACAAGTTACAAAACTATATGACTGTGAGTCTATTTCTGTTTTGTAAATAAGTTCATTTGTATCATTTTTTTAGATTCCACATATAAGTGATATAATATGATATTTGTCTTTCTCCGTCTGGCTTACTTCACTTTGTATGATAACCTCTAGGTCCATCCACATTGCTGCAAATGGCATTATTTTGTTCTTTTTTATGGCTGAGTAATATTCCATTGTATATATATACCACATCTTTATCCATTCAGCTGTTGATGGACAGTTAGGTTGCTTCCATATCTTGGCTACTGTAAATAGTGCTGCAGTGAACATTGGGGTGCATGTATCTTTTCGAATTACGGTTTTCTCCAGGTATATGCCCAAGAGTGGGATTGCAGGATCATATGCGGTAGTTCTGTTTTTAGTTTTTCAAGGAACCTCCATACTGTTCTCCATAGTGGCTGTACCAATTTACATTTCCACCAACAGTGTAGGAGGGTTCCTTTTTTCCACACCCTCTCCAGCATTTATTATTTATAGATTTTTTTTGATGTTGGCCATTCTGACCAGTGTGAGGTTATCATTGTAGTTTTGATTTGCATTTCTGCAATAATTAGCGATGTTGAGCATCTTTTCATGTGCCTTTTGGCCATCTGTATGTCTTCTTTGGAGAAATGTCTTTTTATTTTATGTTTAAATTTTTAAATTTTTTTAAAGAACATATACACACTATACATAGAATTTTGTCTTCAGAACTGCTTTCATTTTATTTTCTTTTTTCCTTTTTTTTCTTTTTTTGGCCGTGCCACACAGCTTTCAAGATCTTAGTTCCATGACCAGGGATCGAACCCCAGGGCCGCGGCAGTGAAAGCGCCAAGTCCTAACCACAGGACCCCCCCGGGAACTCCCTGAAGATATGTCTTTTTTTTTTTTTTTTTTTAATAAATTTATTTATTTATTTATTTTTGGCTGTGTTGGGTCTTCGTTGCTGCGCACGGGCTTTCTCTAGTTGTGGTGAGCGGGGGCTACTCTTCGTTGCAGTGTGCGGGCTTCTTATTGTGGTGGCTTCTCTGGTTGCGGAGACGGGCTCTAGGCGCACGGGCTTCAGCAGTTGTGGCACACGGGCTCAGTAGTTGTGGCTCATGGGCTGTAGAGCACAGGCTCAGTAGTTGTGGCGCACGGGCTTCGTTGCTCCGCGGCATGTGGGATCGTCCCGGACCGGGGATCGAACCCATGTCCCCTGCATTGGTAGGCAGATTCTCAACCACTGCACCACCAGGGAAGCCGAAGAAATGTCTTTTTAGATCTTCCACCCATTTTTTGATTGGGTTGTTTGTTTATAACAACTACTTTTTAAAAAGATGTTGAACTTTTTAATGAGGGAATCATATACCATAACTTTTAATGAGGCATATACCATTTGAACCTCCCATCAATCTTAGTACCATTAAAAGTGAGATAATAAAAAAAAAGTGAGATAGTCAGACATGGTATACTTCTTGAGGTGATGCAATAGGAACTACAAAGCACCTTCTATAAGTATTTATGATTCCTCCAAATTGAACTCAAATCTAATTAAGCCTTAGCTCTAACCAACAGTTTACAGGAAATACAGGGAATAGAAAAAGAAGTTTAAAAAAGCGCACCAAAACACCAAGAAGTAATCAGGTTTCATAGGACAAATAACCTAATTTCCCCAACAAATTGAATAAATTTAAAAACAAGGGACTTCCCTGGTGGCAGGGTGGTTAAGAATCCGCCTGCCAATGCCGGGGACACAGGTTGAAACTCTGGTCCGGGAAGATCCCACATGCTGTGGATGCAACTAAGCCACAACTACTGAAGCCCTTACGCCTGGAGCCCGTGCTCCTCAACAAGAGAAGCCACTGCAATGAGAAGCCTGTGCACTGCATCGAACAGTAGCCCCCTCTCGCTGCAACTAGAGAAAGCCTGTGCGCAGCAACGAAGACGCAACGCAGCCAAAAAGAAAGAAAGAAAGAAAGAATGCTTATAAAAATAATCAATAAAAACAAGTGTGTAAGAGGGAAGGTGGACTATCAAAGACTAAAAGTCGGGACTTCCCTGGTGGCGCAGTGGTTAAGAATCCGCCTGCCAATGCAGGGGACACAGGTTCAATCCCTGGTCTGGGAAGATTCCACAGGCCGTGGAGCAACTAAGCCCATGCGCCACAACTACTGAGCCTGAGCTCTAGAGCCCACGAACCACAACTACTGAAGCCTGCGTGCCACAGGTACTGAAGCCCATGTGCCTAGAGCCCGTGCTCCTCAACAAGAGAAGCCACCGCAATGAGAAGCCCGCGTGCTGTAACGAAGAGTAGCCCCCACTTGCCGCAACTAGAGAAAGCCCACAGCAATGAAGACCCAACGCAGCCAAAAATAAATAAATAAATAAATTAATTAATTTTAAAAAAGACTAAAAGTCTTAAGAGACATAATCAAATATGTACCTCATGATCTTGATTCAAACCAACTGTTTTAAGACAGGAAAATTTGAATTAAGCCTGGGAATTTGATCGTATTCAGGAATTAATATTAGTAAATGTGATAATGGTATGGTGGATATATTTAAAGAAAAAAATCTTTACCACAAAATGACATATCTGGGACTTGCTTTAAATTATTCCAGAAAAAAACCCCAAATAAATAAATATTGTGAATATGAGGAGGATAATGACTGCTAAAATTCAGTAGTGAGTACACAGGGTTCATAATGGAAACAAAAGGGTTATTCTCTCTACTTTTTTGTTTAAAATTTTCCATAATAGTTTTAAAAAAAATATTGGAAGAAATTACTTTTCTTGTGTCATTTTAAACTGATACGGGGTACTTCCCTGGTGGCGCAGTAGTTAAGAATCCGCCTGCTGATGCAGGGGACACGGGTTCAAGCCCTGGTCTGGGAAGATCCCACATGCCGCGGAGCAACTAAGCCCGTGCACCGCAACTACTGAGCCCATGCACTGCAACTACTGAGCCCATGCACTGCAACTACTGAAGCCCGTGTGCTCTAGGCCTGTGCTCCACGACAAGAGAAGCCACCGCAGTGAGCAGCCCGCACACCACAACGAAGAATAGACCCTGCTCGCCACAACTAAAGAAAGCCTGCATGCAGCAACAAAGACCCAACACAGCCAAAAAAATAATAATAAGATTAAAAATATATATATATAAACTGATATGGAAAGCACTTTCAAAAGAAAAAGTCAAAAACTGTTTTTCACAACCTTACGATAAATAACATCTCAGAGACACTACTTTGAAGTATAAAAATTATTTGAACAGACAAGTTCTATTTTTGTCTTTTCATTTTGAAATAATTCCAAGCTTATTTTTTAAAAAAAGTTGTAAGAGTAGTACGAAGAATTCTCTTCACCCAGCTTCCCCAAGTATTTTTGGCTTACATAACCACGGGTATAATCATGAAAACCAGGAAATTGACATACTGTTAACTAATCTGCAGACTTATTTAAATTTCATCAATTGTCTCACTAATAACCCTTTTCTGGGCAAGGATCTAATCCAGGATTATACCTTGCATTTAATTGTTATCTTCTTTTAATCTGGACAGCTTCTCAGTCTTTGTCTTTTACTTTCAGTCATTGAAATTTTTGAAGAATACTGGCCAGCTGTTTTGTAGACATAACTCAAATTGGGTTGTCTGACATTTCTCCTGATTAAATTAAGGTTATGTATTTTGGCAAAAATATCACAGAAGTGATGTTGTGTTCATCTCAGTTCATCATATCTGAAGGTACAATACATGATGTCAATATGTCTCATTACTGGTGATGTTAACCTCAATCACTGTTTATCAAGTGATATTTGCTGGATTTCTCCACTGTAAAATCACTCTCTTTCTCTTTATAATGAAAAAGAGTGTCTTGTGGGGAGATTTTTTTGAGACTAAATACCTTGCTTCTCCTAATACTTTCTTGCCAGCAACAAGTATTACCACGCTATTTGTCAAATGGTTTTCTATTGCCATCATTCCTTCTACATTTATTAATTGGAATTCTACTCTAAGGAAGATCTTTCTCTCTTCTCCCATTATTCATTCAATTTATTTATTCAATTATTTATTTTTATCAGTATGAGCGCATGGCTATTTATTTTATTCTATGTGTTCTAATCTATTGCTCTCATTATTTTGTTACTCAAATTGTCCCAGATTTGTCCATAGAGAGTCTCTTTAAGTGAACTCTATGAGTTAGTTTAAATTTTTTTATGTTTAAACATATATATTTATGTCTTTTTGTGTATTGTCTGTTCATGTCTCTTTTCCATTTTTCTATTGGATTTGTCCCTCAACTTTCAAGAGTTCTTTATGTATTAGGAATATTACCCTTTTATCTGTGATGTATGTTGCAAGAATTTTCTCCTAGTTTGTGAGTTGTCTTTTGGTTTTGTTTATGGTATTTTTTGCATACAGTTGTTTTACATAGTCAGATTTATTCTCTTATTATTGCCTTTGGATTTTGAATCATAGAATACCTTCCCTTACACTGAGGTTAAAGGGGAGTTCACTCATATTTTCTTCCAATAGCTGTGTAGTTTCATATTTTACATTTAGGTTCTTTTTCTTTTTTTTTTAATAAATTTATTTATTTATTTATTTATGGCTGCATTGGGTCTTCGTTGCTGCGCACGGGCTTTCTCTAGTTGTGGCGAGCGGGGGCTACTCTTCGTTGCAGTGCGCGGGCCTCTCATTGCAGTGGCTTCTCTTGTTGCAGAGCACGGGCTCTAGGCGTGTGGGCTCTAGAGCACAGGCTTGGTAGTTGTGGCGCACAGGCTTAGTTGCTCCGTGACATGTGGGATCTTCCCGGACCAGGGCTTGAACCCATGTCCCCTGCATTGGCAGGCAGATTCCTTTTTTTTTTTTTTTTAATTTATTTATTTATTTTTGGCTGTGTTGGGTCTTCGTTTCTGTGCGAGGGCTTTCTCTAGTTGCGGCGAGCGGGGGCCACTCTTCATCGCGGTGCATCGGCCTCTCACTGTCGTGGCCTCTCTTGTTGTGGAGCACAGGCTCCAGACGCGCAGGCTCAGTAGTTGTGGCTCACGGGCCCAGTTGCTCCGCGGCATGTGCGATCTTCCCAGACCAGGGCTCGAACCCGTGTCCCCTGCATTGGCAGGCAGGCAGATTCTTAACCACTGTGCCACCAGGAAAGTCCCTACATTTAGGTTCTTGATCCGTTTGGAGTTTATTCTCACGTAAGGTATGACATATGGATCTAATTTTACCTTTTTCCAAATGGCTACCCAGTTGTCTCAGCACCATTTATTAAAAATCTCATCTTTGCTGCAGTGATGTAAGATGCCACCTTTATTATATGCTACATTTCCTTATGCATTAAATTTTATTTCTGCGTTTTCTATTCTGTTCCCTCGGTCTGTTTGTCTATTCATGCATCAGTACCACACTGTTTTAATTATAAACACTTTTAAGTTTTAATGTCTGAAAGGGCAAGTCCCCTTCCTATACATTTTTATATATTTTTTAAGTTAGCCTCAATAATCGCTATCCATTTTATGTGGAAATGATACCTTTTTATTACTGACTTCCTGACAAAGGAAAAGAGCAATCTTCCTAGTTCCCTCCTCATTATCATCATCATACCATCTCTACTATCATCATGGTGTCATCCATACCAGCTATACCATCTATGTACTAACCATTTTATGCACATTTTCTCATTTAATAAAGCATCAAAACTCAGGCAGACTTTGGGAGGAGTTGAAAATATGTAGGTGTCTTTCCTCTCCCCAAGCTTACGTTCTCAGTCTTAGCACGTGAGGAGGTTTTGGTTATTTGAGTCTAACTCCCCTGTTCAGATCTGTGTTCATGGAAGTTTAGAAGAGGATCCTTTATGGTCAGAGATGTTAGAAATAGATGGTATCTCCAGTCTCCTCATTTTATTTTTATTTTTATGAAAAGGTTTTATTTATTTTTTGGTCATGCTGAGCGGCTTGAGGGACCTTAGTACCCCGACCAGGGACCAAACCCAGACCCTTGTCAGTGAAAGCCTGAGTCTTAACCACTGGACCACCAGGGAATTCCTCTAGTCTCCTCATTTTATTTATTTTACTTTTATTTTTATTTTTTAAAATTTATTTATTTATTTATTTATTTTTGGCTGCCTTGGATCTTCGTTGCGGCACGTGGGCTTTCTCTACTTGTGGTGAGCGGGGGCTACTCTTCATTGTGGTGTGTAGGCTTCTCATTGCAGTGGCTTCTCTTGTTGCAGAGCACGGGCTCTAGGTGCGTGGGCTCAGTAGTTGTGGCGTGCAGGTTCAGTAGTTGTGGCTTGCGGGCTCGAGAGCACAGGCTCAGTAGTTGTGGCACACGGGCTTAGTTGCTCTGCGGCATGTGTGATTTTCCCGGACCAGAGTTCGAACCCGTGTCCCCTGCATTGGCAGGCGGATTCTTAACCACTGCGCCACCAGGAAGGTCCCTAGTCTCCTCATTTTAAATGCAGACATGAAGGCTCAGGGAGGGGAAGTCACTTACACCAACAGAGAGATGGAAAGAAGTTTAGAAATAATCTAATCCAATTTCTTGGTTTCACAGAGGCAGAAGTTGTGTGGCCCACCCAAGGTCTTGTAGCAATAATAATACCTTTGGGTCCTCACCATGCATCAGGCACTGTACTAAGAAATCAACATAGTTTATCTCTCTTATTACAGCAACCTGAAGAATAATTAATATTATTACCTACATTTTGTAGAAAACTGAGGCTGAGAGTGGTAGAGTAACTTGTTCAAGGTGAGCCAGTCAGCTGGCACAAGGCAGGGTTGGGATTTAAAGTTGCGCGGATTAACACTTCTAACCACTTAGGCTCCAGTGCCCCCAGCAAGCCTCTGGCATTGCAGATACAGAGCTCAAGTGAGCAGACCCAAGATTAATGTCCAATCACTCAAAACTTGCTTGTTTTAACTAAGAACTAAAGTGCTGAGATCACACAAACTTTTCATAAAAGTAAAGTAAAAGCAAACACACAGAATAGTTTATATTGTTTTGACAGTGCGGCAGGACTGTCCAAAAAGGTCATTATTTGCAGTGATAGCTTATTTTAACATACAGAGTTTTAGTGTTTGCTTTAAACATGCACACAAAAAAGAGAGTCTGGTATAATGTTTTAAATTAAATTAAATTGAAATATTCTGATACTGCATAACTGTTTCAACATGCATCTCTTAAAAAATGACTTTTCTTATATAACTGCAATATTATTTCCTACAATACCATCATCACACCTAAACTTTAACAATAATTGCCTAATACTACCTAATAGTTCATTATCGAATTTCCACTATTGTCCCAAAACTCATTTAAATTTTTTTGTTAAAATCTGGATCTAATCAAGCACCAAGATTGCTTTTTCTCATTTTATCTCTTTAATCTCTTTTATTTACAATGATCCAATTTTTCCTACCCTCTCTTTATCTTTCGCTTTCTCCCTTCTGCCCTTCCTCCCTTCCGCCCTTCCTTCCTTCCTCTCTCTCTCTCTTTTTTTTTTAAAGGTGTATTTTTGTTTTTATTTTATTTTATTTTATTTTTTAACATCTTTATTGGAGTATAATTGCTTTACAGTGGTGTGTTAGTTTCTGCTGTATAACAAAGTGAATCAGCTGTACGTATACATATATCCCCATATCCCCTCCCTCTTGCATCTCTCTCCCACCCTCCCTATCCCACCCCTCTAGGTGGTCACAAAGCACTGAGCTGATCTCCCTGTGCTATGCAGCTGCTTCCCACTAGCTATCTATCTGACATTTGGTGGTGTATCTATGTCCATGCCACTCTCTCACTTCGTCCCAGCTTACTCTTCCCCCTCCCTGTGTCCTCAAGTCCATTCTCTACGTCTGTGCCTTTATTCCTGTCCTGCCCCTAGGTTCTTTATAACCTTTTTTTTTTTTTTTTAGATTCCATATATATGTGTTAGCATACGGTATTTGTTTTTCAAAAATATGGAACGCTTCACAAATTTGCGTGTCATCCTTGCACAGGGGCCATGCTAATCTTCTCTGTATCGTTCCAATTTTAGTATATGTGCTGCCGAAGCAAGCACTCTCTCTCTTTCTTTCTCCCTCTCTCTCTCCTTCTTTTTTCTTTTTTTTTAAATTATATTTGACATTTTTATTTTAGGCTGCAAAAATAAAAATGAGCAAACAAACAACAAAAGACTTGAAATAGACTTGTCAAATGATGTAAATTCATCCTTTCCAGGGAAGCAGAAGGTAGACCATCCTGCTTCACTGCTGCTTGCACTCTGCTGGGTTTTGATCCTTCTTTGGGTCATAGTCTGGATCATTTTCCTCATCTCCTTCTTCTTCCCCTTCCTCATCTGCTTCTTCATCTTCTTCATCATAATCATCATCATCATCTTCAATAGCTTCTCCAGTAAAGTATAACACTGATCTTGGGATTATGTGCTCACGTAAAAAGTGACCAATTTCAAAGTCCTCAGCAAGGATAGCTTCAGCATCATCATCCAGATCTCCACTCTCAGGAACTTCAGGAGGGGCAAAAAAATTAAAGAAAGAGTCATTAGAAACTGTTTTGGTCACAGTACAAACTGTCCCACGTCCCTTGTGTTTCTGCTTCTTCTTAATGGTTTTCAAAGTGACATTCTTCCCTTTTTTCCAATCTATCTGGCACCCTGTACAACCCATAATTTCTGGTCCATCAAAAGAAAAAGGATCAGAATCATCTGGTTCTGACCTCATCCTGTATGTCTTTGTCAACACTTCATTTGTGAAATATTCATTGGGTTCAAAGTGAAATTCTAAGACAAAACTCATAGGCTGACCAGCATCTGAGAACTTCACTTTAATATCTTTCAAGTGCTTCAGAATAGGTTCATCATGTTCCTGAACCATACCACTGAGCAAGTCAACATTCTTAAAAACGGTCAACTAAAAGTCAGGAATTCCTTTGGGGTCTTCTTTTTCTTCATCCTTTTTCTCATCTTCAATCTTGGCCTTTTCTTTTAGTTCCTCTGAAATTTCATCTTCCTCATCTGGTTTCCATTCACATTCTTCTTCTGTAGGTTCATAAATGGCATTGATGATCTCAAATCGCTTATCAAATAGAGGTTGATAGAAAACAGCATACTTTCTTTCAAGATCATGAACTTCCTCATAGAACTTGGCTTCTATCTGTGCACATTTAACTTGAAGGTTTTTGAGAGCATTCATGCGTCTTTTAACTACCGTAGGCAAGCTTTCAATGTATCCTGTTGGTGTTTCTACCAGACCATCAAGTCTTTCTTGAAGGGCAGCAAGGATCTGAGGATTTTGCATCACCTGAACAGTCAGCTGACGCACTTTGATTTTTGTTTCTTCACCAGTTTCTTCTTCTTCTACTTCTTCAACATCATCCAAATCTTGATCAAGTTCAGACTGTTCTTTGTTGTCGATGTCTGCCATGTTGTATGAGCGCCAAATATCGGTGGCTAGCATGGGGAGCCAGGTGGCCAGAGCTGCGCAGGCAGTGACTCAGGACGGCGACGGGAGGAGCAGAAGGCGGTGTGGCGAGCAGATGGTGCTAAAAAAGCTCTTTCTTTTTTAAAAAAAATTAATTTATTTATTTTTGGCTGCGTTGGGTCCTCATTGCTGCGCGTGGGCTTTGTCTAGTTGCGGAGAGCAGGGACTACTCTTCGATGCGGTGCGCGGGCTTCTCATTGCGGTGGCTTCTCTTGTTGCGGACCATGGGCTCTAGGAGCACAGGCTTCAGTAGTTGTGGCTCACAGGCTCTAGAGTGCAGGCTCAGTAGTTGTGGTGCACGGGCTCAGTTGCTCCGCGACATGTGGGATCTTCCCGGATCCAGGGCTTGAACCCATGTCTCCTGCATTGGCAGGCGGATTCTTAACCACTGTGCCACCAGGGAAGCCCCCCCAAAATTTTAAAATTTTAAAATTTGGGGTATCAAAGGACACTATCAACAGAGTGAAAATACTAATCACAGAATAGGAGAAAATATTTGCAAGAGTCTAGTATCTAGACTATATAAAACACTCTTACAACTCAAGAAAAAAACCCCAAATGGTTCAATTTGAACATGAGCGAAGGACTTGAATAGACATTTCTCCAAAGAAAATATACCCATGGCCAATGAGCTCATGAAAAGATGCTCAACATCATGGGTCATTAGGGAAATGCAAACGGAAACCACAAATGAGATACCACTTTACACATACTCGGATGGTTATAATAATAATTTTTCAAAACCATAACTATACTCCAATATAAAATAAAAGTTAAAAAAGATTAAAAAAGTAAAAACTACACAATAACAAGTGTTGAGAGGGTTGCAGAGAAATCGGACATTGGGACTCTCATACATTGTCGGTGGAAATGTAAAATGGTGCAGCTGATGTGGAAAACAGTTTGGCAGTTCCTCGAAAAGTTAAACACAGAATTTCCATATGAGTCAGCAATTCCACTTCTAGGTGTATACCCAAGAGAATTGAAAACGTGTGTTCACACAAAAATTTGTACACAAATAGTTATAGAAGCATTGTTCATAACTGCCAAAAGGTGAAAACAAAACAAATGTGTGTCAGCTGATGAGTGGATAAACAAAATGTGGTATATCCCTACAATATAATATTATTTAACCATAAAAAAATGAAGTAATGTTATACGCTACAATGTGGATGAACCTTGAAAATATTACACAAATTCAAAGAAGGCAGACATAAAAGTCCACATATTGTATGATTCTATTAATGTGAAATGTCAGTGTAGGCAAATTCATAGAGACAGAAGGTAGATTAGTGATTATCAGAGAATGAGGAGAAGGGGGAATTGGGGACTAACTGCTACTGGGTACAAGGTTTCTTTTTGGGGTGATGGAAATGTTCTAAATTAGATAGTGGTTATGGTTGTCACAGAACAGACCAAATATACCAAAACATACTGAATTGTATAAACTAGTGAATTTTATGTTATATGAAGTATATCTCAAATTTTAAAATGCCATAAGTAAAAAAAAAAAAAAAAAAGAAAGAAAGAAAAGAAAGATCAACAAAGAGAGAGAAAGCTAAACAGTCTATCTGGAATGTGAAACTATTATGTTGACCCTTAATCACTTTAAGTGGTTCCAAAATGCTGCCAGACAAAATTGCCCCAATGAAGCAACAATGAACCTGTGATGATGATTTTTTTTCCTTTTCAATTTATTGAAGCAGTAAAAATGAGTCAGGTGTTATAAACAAGTAATAGAAGGACCCTGTATAAAAATTATTAGGGCTTCCCTGGTGGCGCAGTGGTTAAGAATCCACCTGCCAATGCAGGGTACAGGGGTTTGAGCCCTGGTCTGGGAGGATCCTACGTGCCGCGGAGCAACTAAGCCCGTGTGCCACAACTACTGAGCCTGTGCTCTGGAGCCCGCAAGCCATAAGTACTGAGCCCGCAGGCCACAACTACTGAACCCGCGGGCCACAACTACTGAAGCCTGCCCGCCTAGAGCCCATGCTCCGCAACAAGAGAAGACACCACAATGAAAAGCAAACACACCACAATGAAGAGTAGCCCCCGCTCGCCACAACTAGAGAAAGCCCGCACGCAGCAAAGAAGACCCAATGCAGCCAAAAATAAAAATAAATTAATTAATTAAAAAAGTTATTATGCTGTGTGATCTATCAAATGATATGTAATCGATTATACACCCTGTTAATACAGATATATAAATTATGAGTTTTAAACTTGCTGTATATAACAATATCATTTATAATTGTTTGCATATGATAGTGGTGTGATCATGTCTAAGAATATAATACATTAAAAAAAAAATCTATTCATGGGACTTCCCTTGTGGTCCACTGGTTAAGAATCCACCTTGCAGGGTGGATTGCAGGGGATGCAGGTTCGATCCCTGGTCGGAGAACTAAGATCCCACATGCTGCGGGGCAACTAAGCCTGCACACTCTAGAGCCCGCCTGCCACACCTAGAGAGCCTGCATGCCACAACTACTGAGCCCTTGCCCTCCGGAGCCCATGCACCACAACTATAGAGCTCGCATGCTCTAGAGCCCGTGCACCACAGCTAGAAAGAAGCCCGCTCACCACAACAAAGATCCCAAGTGCTGCAACTAAGACCCGACGCAGCCAAATAAATAAATAAATAAGAGGTTTCTTAAAAAAAAAAATCTATTCCGTATCCATATTGGCTTGTATATACAGAGAGTATCTCTGAAAGGATATAAAAAACCTTGATATCATTCTTTCCCTGGGGGGCGGGAACTGAAAGACCTAGGTGAAAGGAGTCTTTTTACCATAAACCATTCAGTACCTTCTTAATTTTGAACCATGTGAATGTATTGATTACTCCAAAAATATTTTCAACCACCAACATTATTTTTACAGAATAATCAGATTAAACTTAATTTCAATTTATAGCATCTTTTCCAGTTTTCAGAACTTTCTGTGATGACATTCTTGGTTGGATATTTCAACCTCAATGCACCATGGAATTTTATCACTGGCAGTTGGACCTGCACTGATGTAGAGCTTAAGTCTTAAGAGCTGCAGGAATACCAAGGTCTGTTAACTTATTGTCCCTGTCACCAACCTTCATTAGGCAATGGTGATATCAAAGAGAGCAACTTCGAGAGCAGAGACACACCTTTGCAGAAAACAGAGATACTTCACTTCATCTTTAAACACCTTGATAGGACCAGCCTTGATCTGTCAGCTGCCAGTGGTATGATTTGACTGGTGCACAGAAGAACTTTCAGCTTAAATTTATCCCCACCTTTTCCTCTTTGCCTTCTGGGGCTCATGGTTAATCATCTGCAAAACTCCCCTATGTTTTATTTTTTTTCTTTTATTTATTTATTTTTTGGTTGCGTTGGGTCTTAGTTGCAGCACGTGGGATCTTCGTTGAGGCATGCGGGATCTTTTGTTGTGGCGTGCAGTCTCTTCCTTGCGGCACGCGGGTTTCTCTCTAGTTGTGGCTTGCGGGTTTTTCTCTCTCTAGTTGTGGTGCGCGGGCTCTAAAGCGTGTGGGCTCTGTAGTTTGCGGCACACAGGCTCTCTCGCTGAGGCGTGCGGGCTCAGTAGTTGCGGCACGCAGGCTTAGTTGCCCCTCGGCATGTGGGATCTTAGTTCCCCGATCAGGGATCGAACCCGCGTCCCCTGCATTGGAAGGTAGATTCTTTACCACTGGACCACCAGGGAGGTCCCGCCCTTATGTTTTAAATCTCTTCTTTGAATATTTCCTGCACCTTCTTGCTCTAGTTCAGTGGTTCTCAATGGGGGTAATTTTGCCCCACTCCCTGGTGACATTTTGCAATGTCTGGAGATATTTTTGGTTGTCACACTAGAGGTGATGCTATTAGCAACTAGTGGTTAGAAGCCAGGGATGCTGCTAAAGATCCTACAGTGCACAGGACAGCCCCCAACAACAAAGAATCTTTTGGCCTCAAACGTCAGCAGGGCTCGGGTTGAGATGCCCTGACTCTGTCTTGGAGGAACTGCTTCACCTGCAGCCTTCTCAACTAGTGTCTGTGTTTTCTTGTAACAGGACTGGGAAGTATTTTATCTTCTCGCTGCTTTCAAACACCACCCCCCCACCTCCCACCCCTTCCCCTAAATCCTTAAGAAAAAGTTTAGTTGTGAATTTCTTATCAGGCTTGACACTCACTTCCTCTTTACTGCAGTCATTTACTGATTTGAGCTCCTCTTTCACTGTCATTCTCTTCAACACTGCAGCTGTCTTAAATCTTGGTGATTTCTCTATCCATACAACATCCTAGACTCTCAGTTCCTTGTATTCCTCTCCTGCAAGAATCTTACTCTCCACCCTACCTCAGTCACTTGCTCACTTATCATTGTTTCTCATTGACTTTAATTGCAATGTCTCCATCATTTCAATTCACGCCGTCCATTTTCTGACCGCTACCTCCTGTCAGTTTAGCCCATTCCTTCTAGCAGTCTGATTTCCACAAACCTTTGATCTGATGAGGGCAATCAATCTACGGATCCTCACAACTTTTACTTGTCCCTGGTGAAATCCAGTTATCCAACTACCCAGAGCCTACACCATGCAGCTGAATGTGGCCGAACCAAAGCATTCTATTATGCTAACTGTTCTCTCTTCAAGTTTATGACCACTAACCTCAAGTGGGCCCTTAATGCTACCCAACAATATATTTCCCTAATCTCTTTACTCTCCTTTTCTAGACAACTATTTTATTTCTTTCCTCGCTTTCTTTTTTTCCGGCTTTATTGAGGTATAATTGACAAATAAAGTTGTAATATATTAAAAGCCTATAACATGATCTGATATCCGTATACATTGTGAAAGGATTCCCACCTTCGAGTTAATTAACACATCCGTCACCTCATATATTTACTTTTTTTCCCTTGGTGAGAACACTTAAGTTCTACTCTCTTAGCAAATTTCAACTATAAAGTACAATAGTATTATCAACTATAGTCACCATCTTACGCATTAGATCTTTAGATCTTACTAATCTCATAACTGAAAGTCTGTACCTTTTACCAGCCTCTCCCTATTTTCCCACCTCCCAGTCCCTGGCAGCCATCATTCTACTCTCTGTTTCTATGAGTAAGACTTCTTTTTTTTTTTTTGCGATTCCACATATAAGTTATACCGTGCAGTATTGTCTTTCTCTGTCTGGCTTATTTCACATAGCATGATAACCTCAAGGATCATCCATGTTGTTGCAAATTGCAGTATTTCCTTCTTTTTGTGGCTGAATAATATTCCATTGTATATATACATCACATTTTCTTTATCCACTCATCTGTCAATGGATACCTAGGTTGTTTTCATGCCTTGACTAGTGTGACTAATGCTGTAATGAACATGGGATATATACCCAGAAGTGGAACTGCTAGATCATATGATAGTTCTATTTTTAATTTTTGAGGAAACTCCATACTGTTTTCCATAGTGGCTGTACCAGTTTACATCACCAATAGTGTATAAAGGTTCCTTTTTTCCATATCCTTGCCGACACTTGTTATCTCTTGTCTTTTTATTTATTTATTTATTTTTGGCTGTGTTGCGTGTTTGTTGCTGCGCGCGGGCTTTCTCTAGTTGTGGCGAGCGGGGGCCACTCCTTGCTTCAGTGCGCGGGCTTCTCACTGCGGTGGCTTCTCCTGTTGCGGAGCACGGGCTCCAGGCGTGCGGGCTTCAGCAGTTGTGGCACGTGGGCTCAGTAGTTGTGGCTCACGGGCTCTAGAGCACAGGCTCAGTAGTTGTGGCGCACGGACTTAGCTGCTCCGTGGCATGTGGGATCCTTCCAGACCAGGGATCGAACTCGTGTCCCCTGCATTGGCAGGCGGACTCTCAACCACTGCGCCACCAGGGAAGCCCTCTTGTCTTTTTGATAATAGCCATCCTTACACCTGTGAGATGACATCTCATTCCAGTTTTGATTTGCATTTCCCTGATGATTAGTAATATTGAACATCTCTTCATGTACCTGTTGGCCATGTGTAAGTCTTCTTTGGAAAAATGTCTGTTCAGGTCCTTTGCCCATTTTTATTTATTTATTCATTTTATAAATTTATTTATTATTTTTTTTATTTTTGGCTGCGTTGGGTCTTCGTTGCTGCACATGGGCTTTCTCTAGTTGTGGCAGTCGGGGGGCTACTGTTCGTTGTGGTGTGTGGGCTTCTCATTGCAGTGGCTTGTCTTGTTGCAGAGCACCGGCTCTAGGCGCGTGGGCTTCAGTAGTTGCAGCATGCGGGCTCAGTAGTTGTGGCTCGCGGGCTTTAGAGCACAGGCTCAGTAGCTGTGGCGCACGGGCTTAGTTGCTCCACGGCATGTGGGATCTTCCCGGACCAGGGCTCGAACCCGTGTCCCCTGCATTGGCAGGCGGATTCTCAACCACTGCGCCACCAGGGAAGTCCCCTTTGCCCATTTTTAAATTGGGTTATTTCGTTTTTTTTTTTCTTCTGAATTCCTTGTATATTGTGGATATTAATCCCTTATCAGATATATGGTTTGCAAATATTTTTTCCCATTCCATAGGTGCCTTTTCTTTCTGTTGATGGTTTCTTTTGCTGTGCAGGAGCTTTGTTATGATTTTGCTAAATCAGCTTCTGTTAAGTAGAGCCCCAGGGTGACATATAGTTCAATAAAAGACCACAAAAGAAACAGAGAGGTTTATTACTCTCGGGTCCTGGAGAAAGGACGCCTCACAAGGCCATATGGGGAGATCAAGGCAGGGTGTAGGCAGAGAGAATGACAGGACCTGGGGTAATAAACATACCTTTATTAGGGTCCAAAGGTGATGTGCTTTGGGGTTCGCGGGTTAAGGCTGGATTGGTCAATTAAAACAAAAATGAGTGGAATTTTGATAAACTTTATCAGGGGTCTTATCTAAGGTAGAAGGCCCTGGGACTTAGGAGAAACTGTTTATCACAGGGCTGTTGGAGGAGTCATATCTGGAACTTTTGTTTGTACTCCATGGGTTGTTATCTAGGGCATGCACCTGAACGAGGGGCTTGTGTCATTTTAAAGCACCTGCAGGTCATTTGGCCAAACAAAATGGATGCCAAGGCAGCAATACCATGTAGTAGCTAAACTCTCAACAATCCATCCTGTGATGCCTCAACATTAGGAATACAATCCCCTGTGTAGCTGATATGTTAAGGGACATAGGGATTGTTTTCAGAAGCCATCAAAAAGCACATTTAACTAGGGCAATAATGATGAAGCCTATGATGAATAGACTTGCTACCGTTTGAAATCCAGTTTAGCCATTGTGCCCAGGTGGATGGAGAGAGCCATGAGTACAAATCAGGGACCTTGAGGAGTGTGGGAATTTGTTGAAATATTTTAATTATATGATGCATTATCTGTAAACCTTGACATAGCTTGTGGAGGTCGGGCTGTACTTGTCCTGAGTTGTTAATGTACCTGCAGTAAGAGGTGCCTTGTGAAGAACAGACTGCACCCTGGTCTGCCAAGAGGAAATCTAACACCAGTCAATTATCCGTCATCTTTTGTGCTCGTGAGTCATACTGTTGCTGCATCAGACTCAGAGTATGGTGTAGCATCTGCCTGTGGTTGGTTAGGGTGGCTGATAATTGCTGGGTGGTTTTTAATATTTGATCTTGTTGGGCTAGGGTAGAAGCACATGTTCCTATGCCTGGTGATAGCCAGTCCCAACAGGATAGGGATAAGAATGGCTCTATTGGTACGTGAGCCAGACACATCTCTAGCAGAGAAATGCCAAGAGGTTACAAGGTGGCTAGAATATCAAAGGTGACAGTGTTGCAGTAATAAAGGTCATCTCTGCAGATTGCTTGCAGATGGGGCAGAGTCAAGTGGACTTGATACTGGCCTCCTGAGTTAGGTCCACAATAAAACTGAAGTGAGATGTTATTTATCATTAAGGGGCAGTGAGTATACAGGGTGAAGTCCAGCCTTTTATGTTCTAGTAGAGTTGGTAGAAAGTATCGCCGTGGAGGGTTAATTATTTTGATGCTTACCCACAGGGTACCCTGTCTGGGGTCTAGATTAGAGGTTTGGTTTAGCCTAAATGAGGTTTGCTATGTTTTGGAGGGAATTAGTCCAAGGGCTGATCGCTAGGAAGAACTGCAGTATAGATAGCTCTAAATGGGCTGTAGGTGTGACCCTGTGTGGTGACACATCCAACTTCATTTTACTTGCAAGGCCTGGGCTGCTCTCTTGGAGATTTGTATGAATATAGTCGTGTCAGACCTGGCCCACTTGGTGGTGTGGGGCAGGGTTGTCGCATGCCGTGGTGAGGAGCTTATGGATAATATGTGGACAGGAGTGGAGGTAGCAATTTCGAGTGTGGAGGAGGTGCTGGTAGTCATGGTGGGAATAACAAGAGAAATTGGGTCTGTCATGGATGCATCGTGTGGAAAGCAAAAGCTGTAATCTAGTACGCCAAGCAGTGAACACAGCCGCAAGAGGTCCCTAACCGTGGGATCTAAGTAGGTCAAACTAAGGGCGTTGTGTCCAAGTCCCCACTGTGGCTAGTGTGGTTTAGAATACATGGTTTGGCTTACCACAAAGGTGAAACGGTGTCTAGCGCTGCCGGGGGACGTACAGTCTTGCAAGCATTCTGATACGGACGCAAGGTTCACGAGGCCAGCAATAAGCTATTTCAGAGAAGTAGTATTCTATGGGGTCCTCAGGGTTGATCAACTGAAAACTTTTTTGCAACTCAGCCTGGAAGTTAACAGTCACCATAGTAATTTCCCTTCTGGTGTGGAGGTGATCTGGGAGGGGAAAGTCCCAGTGTCCAGCGGGGTTGGAGTACATCGCCTTCCTCGACTTTCTCTTGGGTTGTGGAGTCACAGTCTGAGATGCCGTCATCTCCAACGGTGAGCTCTTGGACTGGGGCCACGTTGTCTGAGGGGTTGGTGTGCTTGGGACTGGCAAAGACCAGCTCAAGGAAGGATCGCCTTGCCAGGTAGAGATCCAGGAAGGGTAGGAATCGCTGGCTGGGGTTAAATTCTGAGTACATACGCTAGAGGCCTGCCTCAGGATGAAACTGCAAGAATGGACTCTACTGCTGGTTGAGAGGATCTCAATGATCTCCATCAGGGGTGCACCTTGTAAAGCAGCATGTGATCTCCATGACTGAGCTTTGTGGGAACTCCATCCACAATTTATATATAGTCTGGGCACATTGATAGGCTAACTGTAGGGACATTTTGTGGACAGCAGCTTTACAATGCTGAGATCACCCCATTAAAACTATAGTAAGCTCATTAGGGTACAAATCCGCCAGCCCAATGAGTTTGATTTGGCTACATTGGGAGGGCCATTCTGCCTGGGATATAATTTTCAGCATGGTATAATGAGGGAGTGACTCATTGAAGCATTGCTTCTGTTGGTACCATTTAATGTAGAGGGAGGTGAGCTCTGGGTCAGAATCAACACCGGGTGGCTCACTCACTGTAGCCCTTTTAACAGGGCCTGTCAGCATCTGGTGGTCAGCTATCCTGTGATGCAGCTGTGCACCTGGCTGATTTGGCTTCTGCACATCTCCCAAGACAGAGTTAGGACCGAGGGGTCTACTAGCAACCTATTACCCAGGCTGTAGGCAATAAGAGTAATAGCCACAACAAAGGAGAGTATTTGCATTTGAGTAGCTTGCAGGGCCTCCTTCCAGCATTCTGGATACTAACCAAAGGCTGAATGTACTTGCTTTGGAACAAGAGTTGTTTAGCTCTTCCTTTAAGGTGGGGTAGGGACCTGTCCTGAATTTACTGATAGGGCAGTAGATGCCAGTGTTTCTGCTTGGATTTCATTTCCAAAAATGACTGGTATCCACTAGGTGGAGGCCCTCTTTTCCTCCCTCTGAGATTCACACAGTTCTGCTAGTGGGTCCTGGAGCTATCATTTCAACCTTCTGCAAAATTTTTGATGAATTTGGTTTAATTAATCAGCCTTTATAACCCGAATAATGAGGCAAAGCCTATGGCCTCAGCTTCCAGGTTGGTACTGGACCATTGTCTCGGCCAGTAAAATCTGTATAATCACGCTCTCCGTGCAATTGGGTAGGGGGTTTGTCCTCTTGGGTCATATATTGCACAATTTGCCCTCAGTTGGGTCACCAGCATGTGAAAGATGGTGAGAGGGTCGAAGCATGAAAATGGTAAGGGGAGCATCCATCGGGTGAATGCCTGTGAACGACATCCCCTCTGATGTCAAAGGAGAGGGGGTTCCCTGTGAGTACTAGCAGAGGAGTCTTTGGAGAAGACTGGTAGTTGATGTTCGGGGGTTGGAGACCTGGGGGCTAGGAATAAAGCAGTATTAGAGCTGGGGTACAATTGCTGGCCAATTGGGGGAACACTTATTGTTAAAAAGCTTGAGGAGCATGTGTTTGAGTAGGTCATGTGCTCAGTAAGTGCAGCCTCTTGGGACCGGTAAGCAAGTGGAGATCCCCCAAGGTTTCGTGTTCTAGAGCCCAGGGCTGGACAGCTTGGGAGGTGAAACGGGTACCTTGATCTGAATTTATGATGTCTGGTGGGCCAAAGGGGACGAGCAGATACCTGGTTAAGAAGATTACATGATAGGAAGCCGCCAGCAGGAGTCCCACGAAGGTGTGGATGATGATGGTCCCGTGCTTATGATTCCAGCAGGGGGCAGCAGCAGCGTGATAAAATCAATCTGCCTTTGTGAGAAGGGTCTGTTGCCCAGGGGTTCATATTCCCACGTGAGAGCCTTTCAGAGTTTTGACTGGGAACAAAGGAGACAATTATTAACCACCACTTCAGCTAGAGTTGGGGGTGAGGGGGATGATGAACAACACGTGTTTGAACGGTGTGGCTCTACTTAGGCATGGATTTTTTTCAGTCAGTACAGTACTACGCCATCCACAGTTGTCTGAATCCACGGATGCGGAGGGCTGACTGTAAAGTCATAGGCGGATTTTTGACTTTGTGAGGGTCAGCGCCCCAACCCCCTACATTGTTCAAGGGTCAACTGTATATGCCCATCAGTGAGTGCTGTCACTCCCCTTATGGCCTGATGGAATATGGCCTCACTCTGCCAGTGGGTGTGACACCTCTGGAGGAATAGTTGTGTCCGGGGCTGTGTCTGGTATTTTGGGAGGTGGCTCACTGGGGGCCTTGGAACAGGTGTGTACTTTGGATAAGGTGTTGGCAACGTTATTATAATTTGCTTCTGGTGTTTGCTGGCTTGTGTGGGCAGAGACATGAGTGACCATATTCAGCATGGTTATCTCTTTCCGAGTGGAGGCACCCAGATAGGCTTTCCCTGAATCATGAAATTATCCCTTTGCCATTGGCCAGACCAGACAGTGAGCCTATTGTATGCTGCCCAGGGTGGCCTATTGGAGAGTCAGGCACACTGTCACCAACTCCTTCAGTCAGGCTGAGCCATGAGAACCCTTCTGGACTAGTGAGATGCCACTAGCAGGATGATATGCTGTGGCCTTGTATCAGGCTGCATTGTGTACGTTGGTGGTGCTGCCATCGGTGAAGATCACCCACTTCCTTTCCATGTCAGATAGTTCCATCCCAAGGGGCTCCCCAAAATGTTAGGCCGGCAGTGAGGGTGCCACTAGCTGCACCTCAGTGTCAGTGGGCAAGGGCCCGAGCATGGGGGAAGCCACACCCTCCTGTAATTTGGAAATGCCCTTTACCTCAGGTTTCACTCTTTCCCGAAGATACCATTTCCATTTTAACAGTGAGGCTTCAGTGGCCACGATGAGCTTCTTTTATGTTGAATCCCCAACCCAAGGCAGCATGGGGACTTGTATGTAAAGCTGTGAGCCTATTAACGCCTCTGTCTCTAAAAGAACCCAGTAGGCTTCCACAATTTGGTGCTTGAGTGTTATGTAACCAGCTGCTGTTTGGGGCAGATGTTTAGTCCTGAACCCCACGGACATCTAGGTAGAGCTGTCCTTAGTCCAGAGACTCCGTGAGGCGTAATGAGGCATCGACAGTGGTTCGACTCGGCAGTCTGAGCCTGGAGGGACTGAGGGCAGGGGCTGCGGTGTGCCTTGCTGCACCAGCCATAACGCAGTTTGTTGAGGTTCTCCCCAATAGAAAAAAGCCGATTTGCATGAAACAGCATGAACAGGCCTGAGTAGAATGGATAAGTGTGGAATGTGTTGTCTCTCAAAGGGGAAGAGAACTCATATGTGCTGTGCCTGCCGTAGGTAGTGGGAGGCTTGATCATGAGGAAACTTGACAGAAGTGGTCAGTCCTTGGATTTTACGTGGGGTAATGGCCCGTCCTCTCTGCTGTAAATGTTGTGTTACTAGGTATAAGTCTTCCGAGACTGCATCCTCAGAGGGCCCCTATAGTAGAATGTCATCTATCGGACGTCAAGGCAGCAGTGGTTTGGTTTGAGTGAATGTAGATCTTGTCTGCATAGGTTATGTGCGATGGAGGAGCTATTCAGATAGATAATCCACGGGCAGCTGCGTAAAGGTCTACTGGGTGCCCTGAAATTGAAAACAAATTTAGGTTGTGGGACCAGGTAAAAACACGTTGGCTAAATCTAGGACAGCAAAGTAGGGGCCCTGAGCCCTTTGGATGTTATATATCATCTCTGTAATATTGGCAATGAGAGCCTTAGTGGTGGGAATCCGTGCATTTAAGTTTCGATAGTCAATTGTTAATCTCCTTTCCTTGGTGGCCACTTTTAACACTGGCCAGATATGGCTATTTATCAAAGGGTGAGATGCTGGGCCTAATGACCCCGGGGTCAAGCATATCTCTAATGATGAGCCAAAGGCCCTCTGTATCTTGCTTCAGCCAATACTGTAGTGTATTTACTGTTTTCACTGGAGGAGGCAGGTGGACAGGTCCCCATTTGGTAGCTCCCACGAGAAAGGCCAGCAATTTGGGTTTAATCCACCAGGTGTGTCCCTGAGTGAGGGCATCCATACCTATACTAGGAACAGAGAGAGCCAGTGGGGCAACCACCACTAACTGTTTGAGAAATATGGTGCCAATAGACACATGTAGCTTAATTTGTACTCTATATAGTTTTACCTGCTATGCCTTGTAGGCTGTATGAGGTTTGCTTGGGAAATTTAGAAGGGTTACCTGGAGTTACCGTGATTTAGACTCCTCTGTCTATTAGAGCCAGGAATGTTGATAGCAGACCATTAGATCTTGTGCTACCACGCACCAGAAGTGACCCCATGATATCCCATAGGGTCAGAGGATGAAGTGTGACAGCAGCAAGGTATGCAGCGACAGAGGGACCTTGGCCCCAGCCGCACTTGCGTTCGCAAGGAGCCCTGACTTGTCCAGCAAGGGTGTCCCTACTGTACTGGTTAAAACTCAGAGTCCTGGGGCCGTCCGCAAACATGGGGTGTCAGGGAAGGGGAGTCTCCTTCTCCTCCTTCTAAAGCCGCTGCTCTGCACCTTGAGGAGCTCACACTTGGACAGGAGTTGCCATTAATACAATGCAACCAGGCTTCCCTGGTGGTGCAGTGGTTAAGAATCCGCCTGCCAATGCAGGGGACACGGGTTTGAGCCCTGGTCCGGGAAGATCCCACATGCCGCGGAGCAACTAAGCCCGTGCGCCACAACTACTGAGCCTGCTCTCTAGATCCCGCGAGCCACAACTACTGAGCCCGTGTGCCACAACTACTGAAGCCCGCACGCCTAGAGCCCGTGCTCCGCAACAAGAGAAGCCACTGCAATGAGAAGCCCGCGCACTGCAATGAAGAGTAGCCCCCGCTCGCCACAACCAGAGAAAAGCCTGCGTGCAGCAACGAAGACCCAACGCAGCCAAAAATAAAATAAATAAAATAAAATAAATAAATTTATATAAAAAAAATACAATGCAACCTTGTGAAAATCTTAGCCAGTTCTAATAGTAGCTGGGTCTGTGCATACAGTCGGGAAATACACCCCAAATCTAACACCCGCTGGGGAAGTTTACCTGCTGTAGGGCGCTAACAGAAGGAAAACACATCTGAGGCACTTCAAACCAGCTCCGATGAGCAGTGCTTTGAGGTTTGGGAAGCTTTGGTTGCTTCTTTTGGAGTGTGCGCTCTGGGATGGGAAGCTGCAGTACACTCCACCTAGGTGGTACGCTGCAGCACAAAGGACCGGAAAACAAGTGGCCTCCCAAGGACCTGTGAGTAATAAACCTCTCTACCTCAATTTTTCTTTTGTTGAACCACAGCTCACTAGGGCTCTATGTAACAAATGCTGATTTAATAAAATCATAACAGTTGGCATCACGCACAGGATGGTAGGGTTGTGCTTGCAGCCACAGGGAATGTCTTTTTCCTCCAGTGCCGACTGACTGGCTCTCCCTGGTGGGTAAATCTATCCGGGAGGGGTCCACGTCTGCTGGTGTTCATTTTCTGCTACTTTGCAGAAACAAACTTGTGGTTTAAGTCCAATGTTTATTTATCGGTCTTCTGTCTGAGTGATCTATCCGTTGTTGAAGGTGGAGTGCTGAAGTCTCCTAATATTATTGTGTTGATGTCTATTTCTCCCTTCAGGTCTGTTAATGTTTGCTTTATATATTGAGGTGCTCTGATGTTGGGTGCATAAATATTTTCAATTTTTGTATCTTTTTGAAGGATTGACCCCTTTATTATACAGTGACCTTCTTCAGCTCTTTTTATAGTTTTTGGCTTAAAGTCTGCTTTGTCTGATACAAGTACAGCCACCCCTGTTTGCTTTTGGTTTCTATTTGCATGGAATACCTATTTCCATCCTCTCACTTTCATTCTGTGTGTGTCCAATCATCCTGGCCTGAGCTCCTGGCTGCTTCTCCAACCTTTGTGATTGTCCAGTCTGCAATTTTTGTTCTTAGTGGCTCCCAATAGTTGAGGGTGTGTCAAGACCTGACAGAGTCCCAAAGGGAAGGATCACAGTTAGCGCCTAGATGCAGTCTAATTAGAAGCTGGACCGCTCAGGCCGCAGCTGTGAAAGGATGGAGTGAAACCCCTTCCAGGAAGAAACTGGGAGATGGGCATTTTTGCCTGTTCCCTCTGCACTGAGCCCAGTTGTATAGCTGCAGGGGGAGTGGTGAGGAGTCTCCTACACATTTAAAAACTGCTTCTATGTCTGCTGTAGTCCTGTGGCTCTTGTGAATGCAATCCCCATTGACTGTCAGAGCCAGGTGATTTGGGGGCCTATCCCTCCTGTAGAAGCCTTAAAAGTTGGGACACTAGATGTGTGATCCAAGCCCTTTGCTCCTCAGAGAGAGCTGGTTCTCCTCAGGGAGAACAGACCTTAATGAAATGGAACTGGGGATTCCCTCCCAACTGTGTGGTGCTGTACCAGGGTCAGGGTTTATAGTGAGAGTGTGTCTTAGGCTTTCCTACCCATTTTGATGTGGGTATTTTCTCATTTGTCTGATGTGCAGGAGTCACTCAGCTAGTTTCTGGATTTCTCTCAGAGGGAGTTGCTCCGTGTGTAACTGTATATCTGATGCATCCATGGGAGGAGGCAAGTTCAGGAACCTCTTATGTCACCATCTTGATCCCTCCTTCCTCTTTCCTTTTTCATTTCAAAACTTTTCCCTCTTAAACTCACTTGCTTCCTATATCCTAGGAAAATGAGAATTTTTCATAAGCTCCCACTACCCCATCTACTCACCCATCATACCAGCTATGATTCTTCCCTTCTGTTACTAGGAATGAATCATCCATTCTCCTAGAAAGGGCCAACTCATCCAGCAGCAGTGTGCTGGAGCTGCTCCTATAGGCTCACAAGGGCTGATTGTTAATATTTCAGGAATATTGTGAGCTGGTTATATTATGGAAATCAGTAAATGCTAAAAATTGGTGCTCTTCCTCTTCCTCTTTCCAGGTGTGGAAGCAAGTACTCCTTGCCTATTTATGCAATATACCTTAAGCAATATATATAATGTTGTTTTGCACATTTAAAAGTTTTGTAAGGGACTTCTCTGGTGGCCCAGTGGTTAAGAACCCGCCTGCCAGTGCAGGGGACACGGGTTCAATCCCTGCTCTGGGAAGATCCCACATGCCGTGGAGCAACTAAGCCCGTGCGCCACAACTACGGAGCCAGCACTCTAGAGCCTGTGAGCCACAACTACTGAGCCCACATGTCATAACTACTGAGCCCATGCCCCACAACTACTGAGCCTGCGAGCCACAACTACTGAGCCCGCGTGCCACAACTACTGAGCCTGTGAGCCACAACTACCGAGCCCGCGTGCTGCAACTACTGAAGCCCACGCGCCTAGAGCCCATGCTCCCCAACAAGAGAAGCCACCACAATGAGAAGCCCACGCACCGCAACAAAGAGTAGCCCCCACTCGCCGCAACTAGAGAAAGCCCGCGTGCAGCAACGAAGACCCAACGCAGCCAAAATATAAACAAATAAATATATAAAATATTTAAAAATTTGTAAAAAAAAAGTTTTGTAAAACTGGTTTAATATAGTATGTTTTCTGATAAAATGTTTCCCCTACAACATTATGTTTATGAGATGTATTCAGGTTGATATGTGTAACTCTAGTTCATTAATTTTTATTGTCCTGCCCCATTCCACAAGAATATAAACTCCACAAAGGCACAGATTTTCGTTGGTTTTATTCTCTGCTATATTCCTAGAGCTTTGAACAGTGCCTGGTACAAAGCAGGCTCAATACATATTTATTGGATGGAATGAATGAGGTGTGCCTGAAGTTCTACCTCTGCTGTTCTCTGAGTTAACATGTTGCTCAGCTATTTGGGAGCTTAGTAGATCTTAATATACTGACCCACTTGGATTTTTAAATCTTATTAAGGAATTCATTTTGCATATCCTTTACCACCAGAAGAGGGCAAGCTTGGAGAGAAGAATAGGCAAGAGATGGCAGTCAGTCATAAATGTTGGACCCTACCTGATTTGAAGACTCAAAGCCACCAGGTGGCAGTATGAGCGTGTTGGAAAACCAAGGTCAGGGATCCGGGGTACTGGGGTCTCTGCATGCAGGTGGGTGCCCCAAACACACACATTTCCCTATTTTTTTCTTTTGGTCAACTCATCTTTTATTAACATTAGTCTTCTGCAGCTTTATATAAGTTGTTGCTTTATATTTTCCCTTACATTCGACAATACTAGGCCCGTGAGCCACAACTACTGAGCCTGCGCGTCTGGAGCCTGTGCTCCGCAACAAGAGAGGCCGCGACAGTGAGAGGCCCGGGCACCGCGATGAAGAGCGGCCCCCGCTCGCCGCAACTGGAGAAAGCCCTCGCGCAGAAACGAAGACCCAACACAGCCAAAAATAAATAAATAAATAAATAAATTAAAAAAAAAATTTTTTTTTTCATTGAGATAAAATTCACATAACATAAAAATCAGCATTTAAACTATTTTAATGTGCACAATTCAGTGGATTTTAGTATATTTACAAAGTTATGCAACCATCATTACTATTTAATTCCAGAATATTTGTATCACCCCAAAAAGAAGCCACCCCATACCCATTTAGTAGTCATGTCCCATTTTCCCTTCCCTTCATTCTCTAACAACCATTAATCTACTTTCTGTCTCTATAGATTTGCCTATCCTGGGCATTTCATATAAATCGGATCATACAATATACAGCACAGATTTTTTTTTTTCCTTTCCTTTTTTTTTTTCTTTTGGCCGCACTGCACGGCATGCGGAACTTCCCTGACCAGGGATTGAACTCGCGCCCCCTGCAGTGGAAGCGTGGAGTCTTAACCACTGGACCGCCAGGGAAGTCCTGTAGCACAAATTTTTAATGGCAAGATTTATCTATGGTGTCAAAATAAGGCTATATTTCATCTAAAATATCAAAGTTATATACAGGATGGAAAAAACATACGGTTTTGGAACAATTAGTTGCTTTAATATTTCCTACCAGAGTTTTAAGAACTACCCAAATTGGGTTTGCCTGCCCTCTTGGGCAGGAACACATCTCAGTTCCCTCGATTGCTGTGAGACAGAGACTAAAGGATGGAAGCAACAAAGACTAATTAGCAGGGTTCATGTCCCCTTAATTCCTTAGCAAATAAAAAGCAAAGCGATATCTAGACATTACCCATCAAGTACTGAGGTTCCTGCTGAAGTCCGGATTCTTTCATAGTCTTTATGGCTCTGGGCCTGGAACTGGCTGCAAGTGGTCCCTGATGGGTTTTGCCCACAGCCCACATCCCACATCATGGACACCCATGGGGACAGCTGAGCTATTATCAGCAAAGGTTGAAGGGAGCAGGGAGAAGGATTTGTCCTCCTTTTACAACTTTCCCAAGGGGAGAAATTGTGAGTTCATGGCAACATTCAATCACAATAACTTTCTTAATCTTGTTTGAGATACACAGAAAATAGATCCTCTCAATGTGTTTTTTTACAGGCAACTATATCAAGAACAAAACAACTAGAATTTCTAACCCAAGGGGATGTGTAAGCAGGGGATTTAAAGATGCTTCAAATTCTCTCTCTTACATGGAATAACACCTTCTCCATTTGGAAAGGGCACAGGTCTTTCCTCAAAACAGTTGTCACTGGCTGTTAGTCACTCTGCTGCCCATGAAAAAGAAAATCATTGCTTGTAGGTGATGCTTGGGGTCAACTGTGTAATGTGAACAAGTGACAGAGTGAGCAGAGCTCTGAGTCTGTCTCTATGTCAAGGAGAATGCTCTTCATACTGAATATGGTTAAACCAAAGTGGGTTAGAAGAATGAGAGTATCTAAGTTGTGCAGAGATCTAAATAATTTCAATCATCTGGACTACGTGAATTATGTCCAGCATACTCCGACAGCCCAGAATGAGTGGTTGAACAAATGTTATTTTGAAAATCAGGGGGAATGAAATCAGGATTGGATATTGGTGAATACAGAGGCAATTTTCCAAAAGGAGAAGGTGGAGAACCCACACCTAATTTGATCCTGGGCAAGACTCAAGAAAGGATTATTTAAGGCATTGTTTATGTGCTCTTACAGAGTAAACACATCATTAGAAGTGAGAGTTTGCTAGAGACATGTATTTTCAGATTAACTTCCTTTCTTTTGACAATATTAATGAATTTGTAGAAGAAGAAATGAAAATGAGAGTAATCTTGACTTTTGCAAGGCTTTGGAATAGGTGTCTCATTACGTCTTCCAGACTCCAAGGTCTTTGAGTGTAGGGGATTATGCCCCATTTGTCTTTGGGTTCCCCAATGCCTAGAACAGTTTTATTTTTAAATTTATTTTATTTTATTTTTTAAAATTTTATTTATTTATTTGGCTGTGTTGGGTCTTCGTTGCTGCGCGTGGGCTTTCTCTAGTTGCGGGGAGCGGAGGCTACTCTTTGTTGCGGTGCACGGGCTTCTCATTGCAGTGGCTTCTCTTGTTGCAGAGCATGAGCTCTAGGCACACAGGCTTCAGGAGTTGCAGCAAGCAGGCTCAGTACTTGTGGCTCGCGGGTCTGAGAGCACGTGGGCTTCAGTAGTTGAGGCGCATGGGCTCAATATTTGTGGCATGCAGGCTTAGTAGTTGTGGCACATGGGCTTAGTTGCTCTGTGGTATGTGGGATCTTCCTGGACCAGGGATGGAACCCGTGTCCCCTGTTCTTGGGAAGTCCCAAGAACAGTTTTAGTAGTTTGCTGAAGTTTGTGCTCTGGATAAACAAATATATTAGTTGAATAATGGATGCAGTAAATATGACTCTAATGCTAATACAATTGAATGGTTACTGGCTAGACACTCTTGCCTAAAGGATCCAACCAGTGAATCAATATCAAACTATACAAGTGAAAAATTCAAATTGTGAAGCAATAAGTATAGGACAATACCATTCCAATTTTGAAAAATCATATATTTGCATAGTAAAACAGGGAAGATCTTTACATATTACAGGCAGGAGTGTAAACTAGTATAGCTGTTCCAGAAAGCAGTACTTAGTGAAATTAAAAATGTGGTATACTTTATTTATTTATTTAGATTTTTTTAAAAAAATTATTTATTTATTTTATTTTTGGCTGCGTTGGGTCTTCGTTGCTGCGCGTGGGCTTTCTCTAGTTGCGGTGAGCAGGGTCTGCTCTTTGTTGCGGTGCACGGGCTTATTGCGGTGGCTTCTCTTGTTGCGGAGCACGGGCTCTAGGCACGCAGGCTTCAGTAGTTGCGGCGCGCGGGCTCTAGAGCGCAGGCTCAGTAGTTGTGGCACACGGACTTAGTTGCTCCGTGGCATGTGGGATCTTCCCTAACCAGGGCTCGAACCCGTGTCCCCTGCATTGGCAGGTGGATTCTTAACCACTGTGCCACCAGGGAAGCCCAAAAATGTGGTATACTTTATAACCCAACAATTTGACTCCTGAGTATGTATTCCAGAGAAACTCTTCACAGATCCTTAAGGAGATGGAAATGAGAAAGTTTATCATGGTTTTGTTTGTAGCAAAGAATACGAAGCAACATAGGGGCAGGACCTTAGATGTGAGCAAGAGGGGCCTCTGCTCTGGACCCTGCACTTTAGAAGTCTTCAAATATCACGTAGATACAAAAAGTACATTTCTTAAAGTACGTATGGGCACCTTGGTCTCTGACTTGGTACTTAGGGCGGCAGGGCCTGACCTGTAACCTACATACCCTCTTTTGTGACTAATGATATTCAGGCTCCAGGGAAATGCATCCACATATCTTGTCCTATGTCCTTTAAAAAGGTGGCACTGAGGGAATTCCCTGGCGGTCCGGTGGTTAAGACTTGGTGCTTTCACTGCCGAGGGCCCAGGTTCAATTCCTGGTGGGGGAACTAAGCGTGGTATGGCCAAAAAAATAAATAAATAAAATAAGATTAAAAGGTGGCACTGAATTAGACTATTGTGAAGATCTGTAGGGTGTACTGGGCCAACTTTGGAGATGGACATGGAGGCCTGGGAGCACCTGAGTGGCAAAAAATGCTTAGGTAAGGGAGAAGACAAATTACTTACTTATCAAATCCTTACTCTCAGATGCTACAATGCAATAGATTCTTGCATAATGCAGTGTCCTTTCCCAGTAGCGCTGAGCATCCCTTTCTTTGCTTCTCTCTTGGTATTCCAACTTGTAGTTCCTCATACATTAGCACTGTGTTTGCAACAGATAAATACAGCAGCTGAGGAACATTTGTAATAACGAACAATTCATATTACTAAATGTGTGGTTTAGACATAACATGTGTAAAATAGAAAACTGATTCTTTACATTGGCAACTAAATGGACACCGAATATTAGAATTATGAATAGTTTTATTTTTATAAAAATATGTTAAAAGATTTAGTTAAAGTTTTAGAAAACTGAATTTAAAATTCAGCTTTATTTAAACATTTTTTGACTGAATACTCTGATATCCATTAATTGTAATTTATATATTGCCTTTTAATGTACTAAATACTTCTGAATATTTTAGAAGAAAAATACTTTTTTGAAAAACATACATGAAATTTCATTTTAATTTTTACTTTTACATGTATTTTAGTTTACTTTTGAAAAGAAAATACATTTAAGTTGTGTAAAGTCAATATATTACAGATTATTTTTAAATCTGGATCATTGAGAATGAATATAAGTCAAGGTCATTATAAATATAGAAAATATAAAAGTGGAGTTCAAAAACAAAAAAAAGAGCTGAAAAGAGTCTTTGAAAGAGGCAGTCTGCTTAAATTTTTTAAAATTGGAAACAATGAAAGCAGGAAGACTTCTGTTGAGAATGACCCCCATGAGATTCTTGAATAGGAGATTACAATTTTTTATTTAATGGAGATTTGATAACTGATCCACTCAGTGAAGCTAGGAAGAAACTTATTCTCTTCAGATTCACAGCTTAAACAGGCCAAATGAATCTCTGAAATTTCACATTCTTTATTAGTGAAGATTTAATGACTAGCTAAAGCAATTCAAACGAATAGAGAATTATACATGAAATCAGCAGGTTGAATGATCAAGAAAAAGCCTGAGGCTTTTCAGTGTTTATTGAGCAATGATCCTGAAAAATGATCCTAGATAATCACACTTTTCTGTTTGAAATGAATGGTTATAATTTTTCATTTCTATTTTCACTTAGCAGAAAATTTAGTAATTCATTTTATACCAAAATGCTTTCAATTGAAATTTAGAAACTATAGAAATAGTATTTTATATTTTAAGTTTAAAGAGTTATGCTTTTTTTTTTTTTTAATTTATTTAGGCTGCACCGGGTCTTAGTTGTTGGAAGCAGGATCTTCGTTGCGGCTTGCGGCATGTATGTGAGATCTAGTTCCCCGACCAGGGATCGAACCTGGGCCGCCTGCATTGGGAGCATGGAGTCTTACCCACTGGACCACCAGGGAAGTCCCTATATTTTAAGTTTAAAGGCTATGTGTGTTTTTATACTGTAAGGCATCTCACAACCAGTTTGCAGGGTCAGCTTTGGCTAATGAAGGTATTTGTGACTGGAAATATTTAGGTTCCTGAATAAAAGAACAGAAATGTCACTGGCACGTACAAAAACACACATGCTATTACTGGAACTGGAAAAAAAAAAGGCTGGATAAACAGCAAATGATGATAGCTTCACCATCGGAAGTAAACACTGATGTAGGACGTTATTATAATACTCTTAAAGTAACATTATTTTAACAGCACAACATTTCAGAGAATAGTGGAACATTTCTAGATTTAGAATAAATGATTTTTAAAATGAAACTTTCAATGAAAGTTGAAGCTAGAATGGCTCAACATTTAAGACAGATAATGATCACTATCTAGGATGGAAAATTAAATATAAGGTTATTAATTTGGTGGTTAGCAAAGCGAGAGAAGAAAACATATATAAAAAACCCCAAATCTTTGTATTATCAACTTCAACTAGGTTGTACAAAGTCATGTTGAATAATTTTATATGCACGCACATTTGAACTACCAAAAAAAAAAAAGTGGAAAATTAAGGAATGTTCCATTAGTATTACCCCTGATATAAAAAAGTATAGGCTTTCGGCTTAAGTAAAGAACTAAAAAAACATTTTTCAATTTTAAGCATTGATTGAAAAGATTGCTGAAGGCAAGTCTGCTAAGAAACAAATCGGGCAGAAACTAACACAACAATGTAAAGCAATTATACTACAATAAAGATGTTAAAAAAAAAAAAAGAACAAGCTAAAAAAAGAAAAAGAAACAAATCTGGATGGTCCTGGAGGCATGTTTCTTTCCCTCATTTGGTAGGTTAGCAGAGGGCTGGCTCAGAGGCACTGAGCCTGTTTGCAGAGGGATGGTTAGGCTGCCGCCGGTGCCAGTGTTCCTACAGGTAGAGCTTCAAGGCTCTTCTCAAGGCCGTCAGTATAACACCTCAGCCTTAGGTTTACACACTCCTTAACACTCTTCCTGGGCCCCAAATCCCTTGATATATTCTTGTTTCTTGGAGAAACTAGATATTCCCTACACTCTCTTACTCCACTTGATAAATATGTAACGCAGAGAGGGGGCAGAGTCCTTTCTCCTTGAGTTCTGTTTGTGGCGTTTGTGCCGACTAACCCCTTGCCTCAGACAGGTGCCAGGGACTTTGACCAAGGTGCATTGAGAACACCTATGCCAGGCCTGTGCTGTGGGGTAGTGAGAGTTCAGGGGACTGTGTATGCTCAACCAGTAAATCCTATGTTAATAGATGTACCATGTGGCCCTAGTGGTGTAAGTCTATGACTGTGATCCCCTCCATGCATGATAAAGCCTATCATAAAGGTCCTGTAAAAATAAAGTGCACATGCCATAATTTAGCCCCAATCTGGAAGCATTCATGAAACTGCTTCTGAACTTTGTTCAAATCTGTTAGACTTAATCATGTCAACAGCAGTCATATTCTTTGGAACATATCAAAGATCACCTACAACATTCTGGATCTGCCCAAACGTTGAACATCTTGATGAAGCATATACAAAATCACTCTTGACCACGTGAGGAAAATGCTTCCTAAATTTTGTCAAACTAATTGCATTTAATTTAGACAAGATACAAGATGCATTAGAAAAGTTAAACAAAATAATAGATTTTGAGCAAAGAGCAACTGTGGCCTTTGCAGGAAAATGAAATTTATTTTGAAGTTGCACTGGCCACAGTGATTTGGTATAAACTGTTCATTGTTATTACTAATATTAGCAAAAGCTTTACAAAAAACCCCTTACTTAGCTAAGTTTCACTTTTGAAAATAATAAATTTTTTAATTTTAGAGAAAATAGTTTTTCTAAATCAAAAGGTTTTTAACAAAGATGTCATTCAATAAAATATAAAGAAATTAGAGCAAAGAAACAAAGGTTTTACATAAATTTCATAAATAAGAAGATTCCTGTACAAATAACCGTCAAACTAATTTCCATAGAACATGTTTTCTGGCCATGATAGATTAAGATGTAGTTCAACTGAAGAGCGATCTGAACAAATCGATTAGCATACTTCCAGTTTTGGTTTTCTTTGTAATATCCGAGCATTGAAAATTTGGAAGAAGAACTTAAGGAATATTCTAGGGACCTATGTTTCTCTAGAAATGTAGATAATGAAAATGGCAATATAACTGACAACTATTTATATGGTAAAATGAAAACTTTGTAATATTTTTGTTATAATAATTTATCATATGCATTATAAGTTTTGAACATGATGGTATATCATTACAATGGTATATGAGGATAGAGGTAAGAATAATGGTTGCTCATAATGGAAAATAATATGAAAAAGAATACGTATATATATAACTGAATATATATGTGTTTATGTATAACTGAATCACTTTGCTGTGTACCAGAAACTAACACAACATTGCAAATTAACTATACTACTTAGGTTTCCATCTAAATCTTCCAGGCTTTATCCTTGAGGCTGCCTAACATTTTTGTCAGTTGCCTGGATTAAGAAATTTAGGGCTGGCCCATTGGGATGCCATATAGATTTTTAAAAGTCTAAGGAGAGTACAGGAATATTTATATGAATTTATGACTAATACGTTTAAATTCTGCCATCATCATCTTTCAAGCAGAACTTGAGAACACAGATTCTAGAAATAGAAGGTCTGGATTTAAATGCTGATCTGCCACTTTTTAGCTGTAGGACACTGGGAAAGTTATTTGACTGATCTCTATGAGTTTTCTCATCTGTAAAATGGGAATAATTATAAACTTTATGTCTTAGGGTTACTTTAAAGATTAGTTGATTTAATACATGCAGAGTGCTTAGAACAGTGCCTGGCAGAAAGTAATTGGTCACTTATTCTTTGCTTAATGATGCAGAAATCTAGGACTTTGAGCCAAACCTTTTGAGCAAATCCAAAGCTATTTTTTTACCCCCACCTGGAGTGAAATAGCCTCATTCTAGTCTTCTCTACATCTAGATAAGGCTTATTAAGATAACTAATCATAATTGCTTCTGTCTCCTGATGTCATTTAATATTGTTCGACCATAGGTTTCTGATGATCTTTTGGCTGGAGAGCATTGGGACAGTCATGTTAGTTTTTCAATTATTAGCTGTTTTGTATCTGCAAAAAATATTTCCTGTTGAAACAATAGGTATTTAAGTGGCATAACCTGGGAGAAATGTTAAACATTCATTTCTATAAATTCCATAAGTTTTACCCCTATATCAATCAAATTATCATAAAGCAGTATGTTTGGAGTGTATTACCCTGGGTTCTGTCGGAAATACATACCTTTTCTCTCATTTTACATTATATTTTGACTTTCTTAGGAGTCATATAAAAAGTCATGCTCAAAGGTAGTATACCTTTGTATTTTTTATAAAATGTCTATAAAAGTATACATAAGGGACTTCCCTGGCAGTCCAGTGGTTAAGACTCCGCACTCCCGATGCAGGGGGCGTGGGTTCGATCCCTGGTCGGGGAACTAAGATCCCACATGCCGAGGCGCAACCAAAAAAAAAAAAAAAGTATATATAATTATTTCACATTACAGTTAAGTGCTAGGAAAAAAAAGTAGATCTCCCTTAGTGGTAGTCGTTCTCCATAGAAAGGCTCCAATGAACCATGCTTTCTGATATTCACATGTTTGTGTAGTAGACCCTCCCACAATGAATCCGGCTTGCCTGGGACTTGTGTTAACAAAAAGAATATGTCAAAAGTGACACTGTGCTAATCCCAGGCCTACCCTTTAAGAAGACTGGCAACTTCCACCTCTAGTTTTTTGGAATGCTTCTTTGGGGAGCTCTGAGCCCCCATGTCAGAAGTCCAGTTACCCTGCTGAAGAGGCCACGTGAAGAGACCAAGTGGAGAAGATCGATGGAGAGGGAGAGGCAGAGGCTCCAAGACTACATGGATAGAAAGAGAGCCCCAGCCCTTCCAGAATCCCGGCTGAGTCATTTTCTCAGCTGCCTGACAGGGTGTCAGAATTATGAGTGAATCATCTGGAATCTCTCTAGGCCAGCTGAGCCCCCAGATGTAGAACACCAGAACCACCCAGGTGATGAGCCTAGCTGACCCACAGAATCCTAAGAGTTAATAAAGTGGTTGTTGTTTAAAACCACTAAGTTTTTGGGTGATCTGTTAAGCAATAACAGATAACTGGACACACCCCGCCTTATGATCTGGTAAGACTGTTGCCATTTCTTCTCCTTACCTTACCATGAGAGCTATGGGATTCATGGTGGTTTTCCTTTCCACCTTCTCTTCCAGAAAACTCAGAACCCTTTTGTTTTCCTTTTGAATTTCTTCTCTTTGCTGTTTTGTTTGTTTTGTTTTTTGTTTTGGTATAATCATCTTCTTTACCTTCATCATCTCAACTGGCCACTGATTTCCCACTCCTGAGTTGAGTGTTTTTCTCCCTTGTACTTTGTGGCTGATATGCATCCTTGTACTATATTTCACTAAAAATTGTTTCAAATCCTTTGTCAAAGAGGTAAGGTAAAAGCTGGAGATAAATGTATATAGTGAATATGGGGAGGTGAATAGCATTTTGGATATGAGCATGAGTTTGGAGTGGAGATACACATGGCTCTGAATCTTGGCTTTACACCTTACCAGTTGTGAGATCTTGGGCATGTCATTTAACTTCTCTCAACCTCAATTTTCTCATCTTTTAAATGGGAATAATAGCTACATGTTACAGTTATACAAAATAAACTGAGACAATGTATGTAAGGCACATCACAGTAGGCACTTGATAAGTAATTATTAGCAGGTAGAGCAAATTTCTTAAACAACTTAATCAGGATCTAAAAAGATACAACAGCCCAGAACAACAGGCCAAAGCTCCTAAGGTAAAATTTGTAAGCATAAATTTGATACTAATTTTTGAATCCCAACTCTCTTTTTTATTATCTGTGGCCTAGGACAAGTTACTTAAACTTTTAAAGTCTTAGTTTCCTCACACAACGGTATTTTAAAATAGGGCTTCTTGTTTCCATTTTAAATGAGTCCCCCCAAAATGTTACCAACTATCCCAAATTGCAAAGTGATGGATAAGATTACCAAATCAGGAGTTGAAGAGGAGGTGGTTGAGCAGATTTCCCAACCTTAGTTGACCATACCCCTACCCCAAGGGGAAGGCTGGTAATTAGAAGAGGATGTTGGAGAGAACAGTCATTGTCAGTATCCTGTGAGGTCTTACCCCCAATGTGGGTCCCTCTCAGGCATTACATTTCATTTCATGTGTCTTTATTCTCCTTTAATCTGGCCAGTTCTTCAGCAGTTTTTGTCTTTCATGACCTTGACACTTTCAAGGTTACAGGCCATTTATTTTGCATAACATCCCTGAATTTGAGTTTATTGGACGTTTCCTCATGATTAGTTGAAAAATTTGCATTTTTAGCAGGAATGTTTCACAACTGATACTGTGCTCTTCTTCATACACCACATCAAGAGACACATGGTGTCAGTTTGTCCCACTGTTGTTCATGTTAACTTTGATCGCTTGCATAAGGTGGTGTCTGCCAGATTTCTCCACTATAAAGTGACAATTTTCCCATTTGTAATGAATAACTATCTTGAAGGGAGATTTTTTTTAAAATAAATTTATTTATTTATTTATTTTATTTTTGGCTGTGTTGGGTCTTCGTTTCTGTGCGAAGGTTTTCTCTAGTTCCAGCGAGTGGGGGCCACTCCTCATCGCGGTGCGCGGGCCTCTCATTGTCGCGGCCTCTCTTGTTGCGGAGCACAGGCTCCAGACGCGCAGGCTCAGTAGTCGTGGCTCACGGGCCTAGTTGCTCCGCGGCATGTGGGATCTTCCCAGACCTGGGCTCGAACCCGTGTCCCCTGCATTGGCAGGCGGATTCTCAACCACTGTGCCACCAGGGAAGCCCTGAAGGGAGATATTTTGAGACACTATAAATCTCCTTCTCCTCATCAAACTTTCACCAACTATATTTAGCATCCACTGATGATTCTTGCCTGGATCAATTAGTGTCATAATGATTGCAAAGTGAAAAGTTGGAAGTCAATTTTATGTGGCACTGGATATTTTATTTACTGAACTAAGACTGTTTCAGAAGGCTAAAAAGAAGACTTCTTATTTTCTAAGAGTGACCACAAAAGTCACAGGATTTGCCTTAGACTTCATCCCTACAGAACCAGTTTGAATGGAAAGTGGAAAAAAGAAAGACAGTAGTTTTTCCAATTATGACTTATGAAGTCCCACCTTATCAGTGTATAAGCCATACTCATATCTAACATGAAATAATAATAGTGCCTACTCCATACATAGTTGAGGAAAGTGAGATAATGCAAATAAAACAATAAGCACCTGCTAGTAAACACACCTGTTTGCATTGTGACTGCTTCTTCTCCTGGCAAGAAGTGAAGTCTGTTTATCTACCACCTTTAGTCTGAGCTGGCTTGTTTCTCATTTGGGCCAAGAGAATGTGGGAGAGCCGTCATTGCGGGAGTTCTGAGCCTAGGTTTTAAAAGTCCTTGCAGTTTCTGCTCTCGCTTTCTTGCTGTCCTGACGCTATTGGTAAAGTAGTCTAGACACCTTGGGGACAAGAGACTGTGTGGAGAGACCTGGAGCTGACAGCCAGGACAACTACTAGACACATGAGTGAAGCCATCTTAGACCACCCAGCCCAGTAGAGCTGCCAGATGATCACAGCTGTGTGATGCTTCCAAGTATGCCCAGAAGAAGAATCACAGAGCTGAGCTCAGCTCTTACTGTTGACCCTCAGAATTGATGGACCTTGGAAAAGAGAAGATATGGCCAAGAGGGGTGGGGAGGTGAGGAGAAGGCTGTTGGGAGGGCACTTGAGGTGGAATGAAGAGTGATTATGTTTGAGAGTATGGGCCTAAAGGATAGGACTATGGCCAAGAGGTAGTTGGCACAGAAGTAAGATTTTTTTTTTTTTTTAATATGCAGAAGAACTTTGAGCAGAATTTCCCTAAAATGATATAAACTTCCTTTGAAAGTTTTGAGTTTACTATCACTGGAGGAATTTTTTAAAAAGATTGGATGACCTTTAGATGTCAGGGTGATGTAGAAGGGATAGAGTCAAGTCTCGCATGATTCCCTTACACCTTTATAGTTCTTGGATTCTGAGAAAATTTCTCTGCACATCAGTTTGGCCTGGTAGTTCTGAAAATGCTTTCCTTTTACTATTCACTATGGTAACAATTTAACAGTTTTCTACAAGCTTACAGCAACAAAGTTGATTCATTCAAACGTCTGTCAAAACTATTGCTTTTTTGTCCTTTTGGTTTATAAAACTGCAGAGTTTGAGCTCCTGAACAAACTCCTGGCTGCTTCTGAGTCCCTTAGAATTTTATAAATTGTAATAATTAAAAGAATTCTAAGACACCCATTTTTTTTACACATTAACATCTCTGAAATCAGGATGTGTCTGCATTCACCATCAGCCAGGTGGCAGTTATGACATAGATGTTATTATCAGTAATTATGGTCATAGCTTTTCAAATTGTCATCACTTCAACTGAGTTAAAGGCATTATTGGTACCACATGTGTTGAATGTAATTGATGTAATTGATGTGTAGACTGACAGATTGGTAGAGAATCACAGAGACAATTGGGAAGTGATTTTCTTTCATTGTAATTTATAAAATAATGACGGCAATTGACGGCATCAATTGATACTGAGGAGATACAATAGCCATTAACTTAGCTAACCTATATTGGTGCTTACTGTGTGTTGACTAGGCATGGTATGAAGGGTTTTACATGGATTATCTCAGTTTAATCTTCACTAGAACTCTACAAGGTAGGTATGTTTATTATCCACATTTTTACAAATGAGGAAACTGAGGCTCAGTGAAACTAACATTCCCAGGGTTTTGCCCTTACTAAGGGATGGAAGCAGGATTCAAACAGGCAGTCTAGCCTTAGAGCAAGGGTTTTATTTATTTATTTATTTATTTAAATTTAATTAATTAATTTATTTAAGGCGAATCTGTGTATTTATTATTTTTGGCTGCATTGGGTCTTCATTGCTGCTTGCTGGGGCTACTCTTTGTTGCGGTGCGCAGGCTTCTCATTGAGGTGGCGTCTCTTGTTGCACAGCACAGGCTCTAGGTGCATGGGTTTCAGTAGTTGAGGCAAGCGGGCTCAGTAGTTGCAGCGCACGGGCTCTAGAGCACAGGCTCAGTAGTTGTGGCGCACGGGCTTAGTTGCCACACAGCATGTGGGATCTTCCCGGACCAGGGATCGAACCCGTGTCACCTGCATTGGCAGGCAGATTCTTAACCACTGCGCCACCAGGGAAGTCCCAGAGCAAGGGTTTTAAAGCACTACATTGAACTGCTTCGCACTAGCAGTAACATTTTTTTTTTTTGGCCCATTTCATATGCTATCTTATTTTGAAATTTCTTTTTTATGTGTTTTGTCTCCCCATCTAGACCTTAAGGATCATAAAACTAAGAATCTTTTTTCTTTTTTTCTCACATTTGGGTCTTTAACATCCTGGCACTGGGCCTAGTTAATGCTTATTAAATGTCCAAGGACAGGATACAATTTTACATTCTGTGTTCAGACTTGGTCTTAGGTTACAGCCTTCCTCTGGGGGGGTATGTCAAGGCTAATTTAGTTGCAAAACACAGAAACTATAGTGGAATTGTGTCCTTTTTTGTTAGTGTAGTATCCAAGGCCTTCACCTGGGGAATCTCTCATGAGATGGCAGCTTTTGGGGAGTCCATGCTGTGTTCCCCTCCTTGGTTGCCCCAGAAGAGAGTTCTTTCCTCCCTAACACTTTGCAGCTGGAGCAGGTGGCCTTAGACTTGACCTTACAGCTTCTCCTACCTGGAGCCTTAAGTCTGGAGCAAACGATGCGAAGGTAAGAGGTCATTAAGATTCATTAACGGTACCTTCAGAGGCTGGCAGTGTTGCATAGCAGTGGTAAAGGTGTTCTGGCCAGCCTATCCTTGTTAAAAGACAATTGTTGGGCCACTGGACATTCCAACGATGCCTCAGTCCCTATCCATCTTCTCAGTTTGGTTCTATAGCCTCTCTTCTATTCATTGAACCCCTGACATATTTTCTTTTTTTCCTTAAGATAATTAGAGTTAGTTTCTGTTGTCTGCAGTCAAAAAACGCTACTGATCCCTTCAATCAAGATGACTTCAGGCAAGGCAAATTTATTATAGGGATACAGAGGCGTCTCATGAAACAATTCAGACAGGCCTTCCCTGACCACCCTGTATAAAATAGTTCCCATCCCCCTTGCCACTTTCCATCCTCTTATTTTGCTTTACTTTTCCTCATAGCATTTATCATCTCCAGACATAGCATCCATTTGTTCATTGCTTTCACTGGACTGTCAGTCCATGAGAGCAGGCACTTTGATGGCTCGCTGCTATTTCCCCAGCACCTGGCACATTGCTGAATGAATACTTAAATAAATGAAAGAGAACCGAGGCTCATAAGGGACTGCAATTGAAAACTGGAAAACTATCGGGACCTGGGGCAGTTTCTCTCCTAAGGGTCAGTCTCTAGGGCCACATGTTTGTTCATCTTTACCTTTCTCTTCCCATCTGCTTTTTGGCTTCTCCCTACAGACTAAGATGGAGGGAGGGAGGAATAGAGAAACAAGATGGTTTAAACCAGAGGTTTCTAAACCTAGTGGCTCATTAGAATCATTACAGGATCATTTTAAAAACATTGATTCCTGGGTCTCACTCAAGACCCCCTGTATCAAAATTTCCACAAATGGGGCTCTGAGATCTATAGTTTTAACATCCATACTTAGACAGCCAGGCGCTGAATTATAGATGGGTCTCTGAGAACCTCTGCTTTAAACAAATCAAGCTTTCCCCAAAATGTTTAGAGTTGACATCTTCAACAAATGTTTACTGAGAATACCTAATAGGAGCCAGGCATTGGCGTAGGTGCTAAGAGTCTGTAGGAAAGAAAACTAAAGTCTCTGACTTTCTTGTGGTTAATCCCATACACAGGAAAAGGGAGGGAAATGCCTTCTTTCTTTATTCATTCCATTTCACAAGTATCTCGAAAACAGATTGGTACTATTATTGTAAGGGTAGGGTCCTAGCTGAGATATCAAAAGACCTAATTTCTAATCTTGCCTCTGCCACCTACAGGCTTTGTCTTCTTGGGCATGTCATGTCCCTACTCTGTGCCTTAGTTTCCTCAACAAAAAATTGAGATAGTATCCTCTCTGTGTACCTCTCGGAGAGTTATAACAATTAGAAGAAATAATGCAAAAATGTTTTGAAAATTACACAAATGTCAGCTACTGTGTTTTTCCCACAGATCGTATAGTTTCTATACATTGTTTAGAACACTTTGGTTATGTGTTCCCAAGAGTCACAGTAACAGAAGAATAGTGTTCCAAAGTTAATAATGTCCTTTTATGATTGGACTTATCTACCACCAGGTCTGAGTTAAGCACATTATAAACATTATATCACCTTGAATTTCTATAACACTTATTACTGGTATCATATTTGGTAATATCTATATTGCTCTTTAATGACTTTCCTTGTTAACTTGTTTTTCCAACCTCCTCATAAAATCATCAATCACGGGCCTGTTTTGTGCTTGCCATGTGTTCTCCAAGGCACTGGGTATAACGGTGGGAAGTTGATGCTCCATAAATACCTGTTGATGGAATAATTGAATGGATAAGGTTATTTTTATGATAACAGAGTGTGTGCCCTGTTTGTTATCATCAGCCATAGGAATAGGGAGGCAGGAAATGAGGAGAGAGTTAGTTAATGCCTGCATTAAAGTCTTTTTCTTTGTTTCCTCCCTCTCACTTTTTATGGAACCTGAGAGAGATGGCTGACAGGATGTGGGTGGGAATAGGTGGATCTGACAGGGACTAGCGTTTTAAGGCTGCATCTATCTGTTCTGCTAAAGGATTGATCTGAGTAGTGTACAATGGGGAATGTATTGGAATGTGTGAATTTTATAGTACATGTTAAAGTGGAACTTATGACAGACAAAGCTCTTGGGATTGTAAGAATTAAAAGGCAATAAAGTTGGGTAATGCTTAGACCAGAATATTAATACAACTCTGCACTGTGTCACATCTTTTCTCTAAATTTGCAATGTCATACATCTTGATTGACAAGATCTCATAATCTATTTGAGGAAGAGTAAGTAGAGAGATACCTAAACATTTTTTTAACGAATGGGTAAACTAAGTCATAGCCAAGGAAAGTGGCTTAATCCTTGGGATTTATCAAACATGGTTATTAAAAATTGAATCCATTTAATCTAATTTAGAATATCCAGAGGCTTTAATTTCTAAATCTAGCTCCTTATGTGGAAAAAATGTATAGTAATGAGCTTTGAATGCAATAGCATTCATCAATTCATTTACTTTAATGGGGTAATTATTCTGAATTTTATAATAATGAACAAAATATAGGTAATTTTTGTGGTTAGGCAAGTTAGCAAAAAAAAAAGATACATATTTGCACCTTTTGGTTGGTTAAAATCTATCTCCCTGCATGTGAGCACCTGCTAGGAGATATAATGGTCATTATGATCTTGATAATTTGAATGCTCATCTTTGCATTTCTGCAGTTTACATCTGGGAGTTTAAATAAATAAGATCTGCTTTCTATAAAGGAAAGCCTAAATTTGAATTAGGCAAGATATGATGAGTTCTTGCTGGACTTGGATGTATTTATTCATTGGCAAGAGCAACCTGCGTTATGCAATCAGTTAATGGTCACAGGATATAGCTTAGGGGCAGACAATTAAAATACCTGTCTTGCATGTACACACTGCTATATTTAAAACAGATAACCAACAAGGAACTACTATACAGCACAGGGGACTCTGCTCAATACTCTGTAATAACCTAAATGGGAAAAGAATTTGAAAAAGAATGGATACATCTATATGTGTAACTGAATCACTATGCTATACACCTGAAACTAACACAACATTTTTAATCAACTATACTCCCATATACAATAAAAAAAAACTAAACATTGTTTTTATTTTGATATAGGTTTTTCTACATACTGTTAAATGATATATATGTGTATATACATATACAAAGACACATACTTAAATAAAAACATATCATATTGTATACAAAACAAAAAACAAAAAACCTGTCTTGGCCCAAACTCTTTATTACACTTTTTTTTTTTTTAATTAATTAATTTTTATTTTTGGCTGTGTTGGGTCTTCGTTTCTGTGTGAGGGCTTTTTCTCTAGTTGGGGCAAGCGGGGGCCACTCTTCATCGCGGTGCGCGGGCCTCTCACTATCGCGGCCCCTCTTGTTGCGGAGCACAGGCTCCAGACGCGCAGGCTCAGTAGTTGTGGCTCATGGGCCCAGTTGCTCCGCGGCATGTGGGATCTTCCCAGACCAGGGCTCGAACCCGCGTCCCCCCGGCAGACTCTCAACCACTGCGCCACCAGGGAAGCCCCTTTATTACACTTTTGATTAGGAACTTTTCCTGTGGTTAGCAGGCTCCTCTCACATTCCCAAACCCCAAAGAAGGGCAGGTTAGGGCCTCCCTTTCCTAGCCTGTCAGACTCCCCAAGACCAAACCCTTGGACCATTATGTGGAAAAATAGAACTGTCCACCAAGGGTCAGGTATATCACAGAAACATATCACAATGTAGGAGGAGCAAAGATTCTGTTAACTTGAATGTACCCCTCAAAGCCCAGTGGAAGGTGCTTCCAGTTTTAGGCTTTCCCAACTATAGTGTCCTTCAGGGAGGCTTCCTTCATTTCTGACCTGTGTCTCTCCCTCCTCCTGTTCTCCATATTTCAAACTCTCAGGAAAGAGCCACCATTTCCCCACAGGTTTAGCCCAGAGTTTAGCTGATTACATTCTTTTGACTCTAGGTCTCCCTTTGACAGATGAGTGGGCGGAGTTTGGCAATACATCCCACTGCATCTAAGAAAAAGATTTCTAAGTTGTAAAGTGCTATAAAATATAATAATAATTATTACCTTCAACATTCCAAATTAATTTACTCTTTGTCTACCCAGATGTGGGATAGAATGGAGGTGATGAGAAATCTTGAAAATAACAATAGATGAATCTTTTGGCCAGGGAAACCTCTATCAAACAGCAGTTATTAAATATATATGGTATCCAGAGATTTGTGTATGAGGCCAGTAGGAAGATTTATTTATTCATCATATATTTACCGAGTGCCTTCTACCAGTGTCTGGAAACAGTGGATAGTAATGCGTTTATAATCTAATAGAGGAGATTGCTTTAACATACATAAATATTAGATAACAAAATAGAATCTCACGGACAAATACATAACTATCTCCCCGTCTTAAAACTTTGCGTGGCTCCTCAAATTAAGTAAAAGTTTCTTAGTTTGGCATTTAAGCCTTCTAAGTTTTTGCTCTGTCCTATCTTTCTGTTTGTCTGTTTGTTTGATGTATCTCTATAGAAGCATTGTCCAATAGGAATATAATGCAATCCACATATGCAGTTTTATTTTTCTTTGTAGTCATATTTGAAAAGTAAAAAGAAACAAGTGGATTAATTTTAATAATGTATTTTATTTAACCAATATATCCAAAATATTATTGTGTTAACATATAATCAGTATTTTAAAACTATCAGAGATATTTAATGTTTTTTGTAGTAAATTTTCAAAATTTGGTGTGTATATTACACTTACGGCACATCTCAATTCAGACTAGCCACACTGCAAGCTCTCAAAAGCCACATATGGCTAGTGGCTACTGTACTGGACAGCTCAGGTAATCTGTATCCATGTTATCCCATGTTTTTGTATACATGATCTGTATTGCCTCTTCTCCTTTGTGCCTGGCTACCATGTGGACTTTACCCACTCAGATAGAAATGTTTTTTCTCTACATATAGCAGATACCACATTCTACTGTGGCTTTTTGTATATTTGTGTTCTCCCCCCTCTCCCTACCATAAGAGACTTCCCAGTCTCAATCCTCTCCCCATAGGGTTCCTTCTGTCTTAAGAGGTAGCTGTTAACCTCCTTTTTATGGTAACTATTTCATTCCTCTTCTTTACTGTTTCAGCACCTAAGTATGCATTCTTTATTCATGTTTATGAACTTTATAAAAATGGAGTAATACATTATATATTCTTTCGAGAGTGGTTTCTTTTTCTTAACATTATATTTTAAGATTCATCTATATTATTGCATGGCGTTTGTTCATTTCTCTGTTATATTCTATGTCTATTATTATATGACAATTTATCCATTTTGTTGTTGATAGAGGACATTGGGTTGTTTACAGTTTTTAGCTATAACAACAGTACTGCTGTTAACATTCTTGCACGTGCATCTTGGTGCACATGAGCCTTTCTTAGGGTATATACCTGGAAGTGACATGCTTGGTCATGTACAGGCCTGTGTTCTTAGTCATGCACAGGCCTCTGTACTTTAGTAGATAAGGCCAAACAATGTTTCCAAACTGCTCTATTAATTTACTCTCCCTATAGTAAAGTGAAAAATTCCTGTTGCTCTACTCCTAGTTAACACTTGTAATTGTCAGTCTCTTTCATTTTAGCCATTCTGGTCGGTGGTGTAGTGTTATCTTGCTGCAGTTCAAATTTCCCTGTTCTCTTATAAGATTGACACTTTTTCACAGGTTTACTGGTTATTTGGATTTCTTCCCCTGTAATTTGCCTGTTCATTTCTTTTTCTTATGACTGTAGTTCTTTATATATCCTGGATACAAGACTTCTCTTGGTTCTATATACTGTAAATTTTTTTCAGCTTTATTGAGCAATAACTGACATACAGCTCTGTATAAATTTAAGGTGTACAGCATAATGCTGTAATTTCTTATTTGATTCTGAGGCTTGCTTTTTAGCTCTTTTAACGGTGTCATTTGATGAAACCAGGTCTTAAATATTAATGTAGTCAATTTATCAGTTTTTCTATTATAATTAGTGCTTTTGGATTAATTAAAAAAGTCTGTCCCCTACTCTTGAGGTCATGGATATTTGCTCCTATTTTATCTTCTAAAAGCTTTATTGTTTTGCCTTTCAAATTTATGTCTAATATCCACCTGGAATTGATTTTGGTGTGTAATGTAAAGAGCCCAATTTCATTTTTTTTCTTCCAAATGGAAATCTATTTGTCCCAGCACCAATTATTGAAAACCATCCTTTAGGCATTCCTCTGCATTGCCATCATGACAACGTAAATCAAACTTCCATGTACAGATGAGACTTTCTGGGCTCTTTATTCTTTTTTTTTTTTTTTTTTTAAATATCAGGGGTTGGCCGACTGCATCGGTCTCCTGGGGGAGGGGCTGGCGAGGCTCAGACCTATCGTTGGGAGCGGCTGTCGCTACTGAAGCCGTGGCGCATCTCTGGGCTCTTCATTCTGTTTTATTGGTATATTGGTGCATCCTTGATCCAATACCACACTGCCTTAATGACTATGGCTTTATAATAAAGCTTGATACCTGGTTGCACAAGTCATCTTCCTCCTCTTCCTCATATATACTTGTTTTATTTCCTCTTCCTCATATATACTTGTCTTTGCTCTTCCATAAACTTAAATTAGCTCGTTAAGTTTCTCTTTCTGACACACACACACACACACACACGCGCACACACAGAAATCTACTGAAATTTATCTGGAATTGCACTGGGTCTACAGATTAATTTGGGGAGGCTTGACATCTTTCAGTATGGAATCTTTCAATCTGTGAACGTGTTATTATCTCTTATTTGTTTAGGTCTTGTTCAATGTTTTTAAAATGTGTCCTTCATATAGGTCTTGCACTTCTTTGATTTATTCCTAGATATCTGATATTGGTTTGAGGGTATTGTAAGTTTCAAATTCTCTAACTTAAAGAAAATCCAATTCTCTTTTTTTCCTGGAATATAGAAATAAGTATTTTTTAAGAATACTATTTTTGTGTCTATTAACCTTGTTAAACTCTTATTAATTGTAACAATTTATCTGCAAATTCTTTTGGATTTGCCACATACATAGTATTGATATTATCTATGACAAATAACGATTTTGTTTCTTCCTGTTCAATCTTTAGTCGGTTATTTTTGCCTTACTCCGTTGGCTACGGACATTCGGGGCAAAAACGGGCATTCTTATCAGTAGTACACTTTTAATCACTACTAAGCCCTTCTGCCTCAAGCCAACAGCGTGTAACTGTTAGTTCCCAGCTGGAGGGTATGAGTGAGACGCCTACGCTCTCCTTTCCGCGCCCGCAGCGAATGAAGGCAGAGAGAACTCCTCCCTCAAGCTAAGCTCATCCGAAAAAGGAGCCTGCAGGCGCCTCTGGTTGCTGTGCAACGGCGTCGTCCTGACCCGGAGTAGATGCCGACGGCTTAGAAACACGTGCCGCCTCTTCCGCATTCCGGGACTACAACCCCCACAATGCCGCGCGTTGCGGGCGGCTGGTCTCCGAAGTGGGGAAAGGGCCGGGCCAGGAGGCGGAGCGGAAGCAGAGTGCTAGGGACGAGAGGAGTAAAATCTCCACCAGCTGGGAGCCAACCTTATCCCTGATTCCCAGCCTCGGCCTTTCTCCATCCCGACCTGGAGGCTGTTTCGCAGGCGCAGGAGGCTGCTGACGCCCGCTAATCGGCTTTCGCTGCGCCTTGCCGGCTTGGAAGCCCGTTGGCGTCGGCGACGGTGACGAGAAGCCCACAAACAAGGTAATGGGGAGAGGGCGAGAGGGAAGGCGTCTCCGCTCGCCCTGTCCGCGTCTCTGGCTGAGCCCCTCGGACAGGCGGCCGCCCCTCCTCTGCCGCGCTACGCACCGGTCCGCACCCCGCCCCATCGGGGCCGCTGCCGCCGGGCGTCCACGGAGCCCCGGCTCGGCCACTGGCCCGCAGCCCCGGGCCACGGCCGGGGAGGCTCTTTGTCCCTGCCCCTCCGGGTGTGACAGCCGCGCCCCTTTGGCCCCGCGCGGAGAACCGAGCGTGGCTCGGGCTGCGTGATCCGAGCAGGGCGGGCTCGGTCCCGTGGTCGCTGGCGCTGGGGAGCGACTGACCTGAGCTGGGGGTATGGAGCGCCCGCGCGGCAGCCGCACTCACTTCTCTTTCTGTTTCTGACAGCTCAGTTCTCTTCTACTTTGAGAGAGAGAAAGTCAAATGCCCTTTTTAGATTTCCTCTTCAAAATTCAGCTCCTGGGTGACTGGTAAGGATGAACTTACACAGCTGTGTCGACTGCGGCTTATACTCTCGCAAGCCTTGTTAAGACAGCCGGGGTTCCAATCCCGATCGACGCACTGCCTGGCTTTAGTGACCTTGGTTAATTAAAGGCTCTAAGCCTGAATTTTCTCACCAAATGGCGGTAACAGTACACACCTTAAAGATGCTAGAATAAGAAGTAATATGCTTACAACGCCATGAATTCTTAGCTTGACGAAAAAATTCTTTTGAGTATGATACATTAGCTATACTGAAGTGGCCCCTAGATTGGTGAGTTTTGTGTTTTTCCTTGTTTAATCATTAGCACTCTAGGTTGTGTGTTCTTCACTTTATATATACCTTGTTCACCTTAAACCTAAGCAAAGAATTCTTTAAAATATGCTGTCTTCTCAATTTCCGCTGTTTTAAGATGGCTGAGAATGTTCTTAGGAAATTGATGACTTTGCTTTTCTGTGGATCAGCTTTAGATTCAAGGACTTATTCACCTCACCCCCAGCTGTGTCCTGTAGGGGATCCTTAGAGGAGCTTAAGTGTTTGTTCTGGCAGAATAAGCATTTAGGTGTGCTGTAGTCCTGACTTGGGGCTTCACCACCTTTACCCTGTGTCAACTTTTTTTCTTCCTCTCTCTACACTTTCCCACTGTTTAGTAATTTCCCCTCTTTGGGATTTGTGTTTCCAAGTTGTAGTTTTTGGTCTCGGGATAAATTGAATGATTGCATTTTATAATGTAAAATGATTACATTTTATAAGGAATGACTTGAAACATTTCACATTAGTTCTTCTTCAGTTTGGATTGTTCTTGCACTGTTTTCTCTGAACTTTAGTGACATAGGTGTTGAGTTTTTCTTCAGGGAAATCATTATCGTCCTTAGTTGAAATTGTTTTCAGTTAAAATGTCTGTTCTGTACTACTTTGAGTTCAAGCACTGTTGTGCAGTCTGTGAAATAACATGTTCTGAGTAATGCTGTTTTTGAAGGTACGGTGGGGAAAAGCCAGTGGAGCATGATGAATTTTGTGTAGTGTCTTGAGTGACACATGCATTAAAAAAAATACCTTTACAAAGAAAAGCAGAAATCTAATGAATGTATTTCATAAGAATACCAGAGAACCAGAGAGTAAATAAGTGAAAAATTTAAACTGTGGGAGATGGCATAATGCACATAAAGATTTCTGATTCATTTTAAAATGTGTGGCAGAAATACTCGTTTTGAGTAAAAATTTTTCTCTGTTGGTGATATTTAGTGCTGTTTAGGACAGAGAGTAATGACTATGGAAATAGGAGACCTTGGTTCTTGTCCTAGCTCTGTCACTATTTATACAACCTTAGTTTCCTTTGCGGTCCTCAATTTCCTTCTCTCTCAAATAGTGAATTGATCTGATTCCAAGGACTCTTCTAACTCAGACTTTGCAATGATAAGCTTTTTTAATGTGGAAAAAAAATGATGTAAACCCTTTTAGTCATTTATTTGTGTCTTAGGTTTTTTTTTTTCCCCGTCACCTTGAGGAAGGGGATATACACGACAGAACTAGAAAGCTGCCATAAACAAAAATCTCTCCTGACCGCTTCATCCCTGTTTCATGAGCTGCACATGTTTTCTCTGCATTTTTGACATGCTTAGTTCTCTTCCTCCCTACTACGTATCTCTTTATTTTTACTCATAGCCTCTTTATTAAATTTTTATTTATTTATTTATTTTATTTATGGCTGTGTTGGGTCCTCGTTTCTATGCGAGGGCTTTCTCTAGTTGCGGCGAGCGGGGGCCACTCTTCATCGCGGTGCGCGGGCCTCTCACTGTCGCGGCCTCTCTTGTTGCGGAGCACAGGCTCCAGATGCGCAGGCTCAGTAGTTGTGGCTCACGGGCCCAGTCGCTCCGCGGCATGTGGGATCTTCCCAGACCAGGGCTTGAACCCGTGTCCCCTGCACTGGCAGGCAGACTCATAGCCTCTTTATTATGCTTGCTTTTATATAACTTGAGTTTGTCAATCCCTAATTCAACTTCATTGTTTTTTTGTGTGATTTCTTTTACTTTTTGCTCCTACTCCCAACATATTGGGTTTTTTAGGGGCCAATTTTTGTTGGAGGCCTCAGGCAAAGGTGCCCAGTGCTAGTCTAGTTAGCTGTGGAAGGGGACATGGGGTCATGTGGCACAAAACATGATTGGCTGAGGCAGTGGGGAGGTCAGGTTCCGAGACGGAAACATCTAGTAGTGCGTAATATATTTTGGATTAAACTTTTACTGTGACATAGTGATTGGGTAGTTTCCCTTTTGCTCTAACATTCTCTTCTTAACCCTGACTTATTTTACCCATTTTCTTTTATCTGTCTTTATGCTCTTCAATGTTGTTGTCTTCTCTTGCCTCTCCCCAGTATGCCATCGAAAAATGATCTTGTATCTTGAGATGTGATATTTCTGTATCTTAGCTGGAATTTTAGTGTAGCTTCTCCCAAGGCAGTTCACATTTTAAATCTTAGACCTAATTAGGAGTGGATGCTGTGTCCTATGTTAAATTTTTTCCCCTAGATGTTAGCCTCAGGCAATATTATGTAGAGAAAATAGAAAATATTTTAGGAATGAGCCTTTCCCCTGAAATTACATTCAAAGGCAAGTCTGTGGCGTACTTATTTCTTTTTTTGGAGAGAACTCTCTGAACCTCTGCGCTCTAGTGAACACACTGTGTCTTTTTGTAATAAATATCTGCTTTTCCAGCCATAAATTTCTTAGGAGACCAATAGACAGTGATTCTTCTAGCACCTTTGGCTGAATGAGAGCTTCTGTGCTTGCTAGTTGCTGCTATCGCTGTTGATAGTTACTTTAGCTATAGTCAACGGCACAAAAAGTAGAGCACTGAATGAATGCAAAAATGGGATTTGAAGGAGAGATTTCCAAGGTAGGATTGGCCATCCATGAATGTTTTCAGCCTTGCTCTTGCAGCGTTTGCATAAAAATATAAATACAAGGAAGTATTTCAAGATAGGCAGTATGAAATGTAGTGTTTTTAATATTTTTGACTGCAACCTGTAGCAAGAGATCTTTTTACCTCAAGACTCCGTAGATATGTAACTCTGTGTGTGCATATCTGTGTATGAAAAATATATATATAAAAAAAATGAAAAAAGTTTCACAAAATAAAATCTGTATTGTGTACAACCTACTCTGAAGGTTTCTGTTTCATCTTGTTGTTTAAAAAGTGCCAGTTGAAAAGTAGATTCTTGTTCCTTGCTTTTGAAATAGCGCTGGAGTCCTGGGCTGAGAGTTTGGATGCCTAATTTCCCCCATTCTTTTGACATTGGGTAGTCATCATCCTTGTGCTTCACTTTCCTTATCTTTAAAATGAGGGTGTTCTAGTTTAAATATTCACTGATTGTCCATCTTTACTCTTCCCTAGTAATAATGTTGTACTAACATATTTGTCTTTAGGTGTTTGGCTAGGGAGAAACCACTGAAAAATTGCTCAGACATCTAGTTGCTTGCATGTTTGCTGTTTGGCAAGTGGCATAATAGAGCTTTGGACAGATCTTTGCTTATGTGTAAATCTTGTAAATTGGAGTGAATACATTGAGACCTGTAACACAGTAAATATACAAATTAAGAAAAAAATTTTCCCGTGTTCTTTGTTTTTCTACTTTTGTGTTTTTTCACCAGGAATATTTTAGAGTTTGAAAAATTGTATTTAAAATGCTTAATAACATTTGTAAAGTAACATGCCAGTGGATTGCTATATAGACTTTATTTCTGCCTCATCTTACCACCGCCCTCTTCATAGTAGAAAACGCCAAAAAGAGTATGTTTTTCTGTGTAAAGTCCACCATGTCAGGTCATTACTGTTCATATGTTACCAAACAGTGGAACTGCCATTTTCGTAAGAAAGGCGAATACAGAGCTTTCTTTGCTTGTGAGTTTCCTTTTGTTCACTTTGGACGATTTCTCCAAAGCAGGCCATTCCATGTGGAGATTGGGATCCCTCTCATTCTCCTGTGTTTGTACTGAGGAGACTAGGAATGAGGAATTTACTCCTCCTCCCAAGATTCTGGTTGGAATTCTTAAAGGTTTGAGTTAGAAGGAAATTGGAACCAGACTTTGTACTTCCTCTTCTTTCTCAGATCAGACCTCCTTAGAGGGCCTTCCTTGACCTCATACCTCATACCTCATGTAGACTCCTCACACATTCTCACATCACCCTGTTTATTTTTTCCATAGCAATTTATCACAAGCTGCAATTGGCTTGTTTCTGTGTTTGCTTGTTACCATCCCACTCCTACTAAAGCATGATCTCCAGAAGAGCAGGAATCCTGTCTCGTTTCATCTTTTACATCTCTTGTTTCTGGCACATAGTAGGTGCTTTAATAAATGTTGTGAATGAATAAGTGAGCAAATAAATCAAGTTCTTTCATGCTTTAAATGAAACTGCACGTAGTAAAGGTTGTGTTTGAATATGGGTCTTCCTGCATCCCCCCCCACTCCATTCCTTTTTTTCCTGGAAATGTGTTCTTTCTTATCATTGTATTTATTGATCATGGTGAAGATATCTACATACAGAAGACCTTGTATTTATCTTTGTTTACTTCATATTTTTTCTATTGTAGTTTTTTGCCTATGTTTAAAAAAAAAAAGAGATTGAAGATTTCTTAAATTCTTCTTGTAGCAACTTTGTAATACTTTGATTTATGTGAATCAACATATTTGAACTTTAATATGTGAACTTGATAATTTAAAGAACAGTCCAAATTACACATCTTCAGAATTTTAGGATCATTGCCCTAAACCGCCATTACTGTTTTCTTGTTACGTTCCTTTAAAGCAAAAAAGAACATGGTTCATTTAATATTACAATTCATTCAGTACTTACAAATGCAATCCTTCTAATGGAGGTACAGGAGGTAGTATAGTATAGAGAAAAACCTAAATACTGAGTCAGGACCTGTGTTCAGGACCAGTGCGCTTTTTGCCACTAACTCATTGCCTCACTTTAGGCAGGACAGTTAACATCTTTGGGCTTTACTTCTTTCATCTGAAATGTGAGAAGATTGAATTAGATTTCTTCTCAGGTCTTTCCAGCCTAGAAATGGATAATTGAAGATACAGTTGTCCCTTGGTGTCCTCAGGGCATTGGTTCCAGGTCCACCTCCACCTTTACCACCCCACAACCATGGATACCAAAATCTATGGGATGCTCAAGTGCCTTATATAACATGGCATATTATTTGCATATATAACCTACACACGTCCTCCTGTGTACTTTAAACCATCTCTAGATTACTTATAATACCTAATACAACGTAAATGCTATGTAAATCGTTGCCGGTGCATGGCAAATTCAAGTTTTGCTTTTTGAACTTTCTGGAATTTCTTTTTCTTAAATATTTTCTGTCTGCAGTTGGTTCAGTCTGTGGATATGCAACCCACCGACTGTAATTTTATCTTGAAATTCCCATCTCCTCTGCCCCTCTACCCCCCAGAAACATTGCAGGGAGGTCATATTGGTGCTTGGGAGATGCTGGGGTTAGGCTCAGGGGTGTGCTTAAATATAAGGCATCTCTGCTGATTGTTCTCTAGGCTGTGTGGGAGTTGTGGCTGCAGTGTAGGGCATGTTACTCTTGCCCTTAAAGGACCTGGGACTTAAAGAGACAAGGCTTACACACATGATTGAGTGATATGATGTGTAAAATCAGTTGGTATAAAGTAATGTGCTGTGAGATGTGAGAGAAGGCCAAAGTGGGCTAGAGTAAGGTTATGAGGTTTTGAAATCCTTCTGGCGCAGGTAGCGTTTAAGCAGATACTCTAGTCTCATTTCAGGCTATATGGAAGAGGAACTGTTCTCATCAACAGCATGCTATTATGTCATCTTTTCGGACTGGGTAATTGTTCAGTGACTATTACCAATGCGGTATTTCATGTTGTCCAAAAATTCTGCGAAGAAATTTTTTTCAAGACTGCAGCCTGACTGGTACTGACTGAATGAGAGGATGTAAGGAAACATATCTGGTAAATAAAAATATTATATAAATGTAAGGTATTATTGTAAGTAGATAGGGTAGGGGGGGTCCCTGGAGGAAGAGAGCCAGGCATGGCTTTCTTGACATGAGAGAAGCCATTTTTGGCCTAAGCCATTTTGTGATCTAAGCCTAGCCATAATGCTTGCCCTTGAACAGGTCTCAGTAATGAATGATCTTAAGGGCACAGAAGAATGCAGAAACATTCAAGCAAAGATAATGATATCAGTTGTAAAGGCTCCAAGTTCTGTTTCAGTGGTGAAGATTAGCCTGAAGTGCTCAACTACCAGATCAGCTGGAACCTAAGGGATGACTTTGACCTTTTCTGATCCTTCTGACTTCAATCAAATAAAGCGTGGGCTGCCCAAGCCCTTTCCTGAATATGCATATACCCTTAGCTTAAAACTTCCCCAATTTTGCTGTTCCGAGAGACACTGCTTTGGGAAAGATCCCTCCTTACTTGCTGCAAGTGATAATAAATCCTTCCTTCTGATCTTCGGCTTGGTTGTGTCTTTTGGCTCAACACCCATCAAAAGGCGAACCCAGTTTTCGAGTAACATTATTATTGTTACTGAATGAGACAGAGACTGGCTTGATTGGGGGAGATATTTCTGTGATTAGTGGGAAATAAATTTTGTCTTTGGGGACTGGTTTCTGGGAGGGACATGAGAGCTAATCAGGAGTTTTATTTGGGTCTAGTAAAACATCCCCTGTATTAACTCAGGTTACTAAGATTGTTAAGAATTACTGGCATTGCTGTGTAAGTACCTGATACTAATAATAAATGTTAACATTTATTGACATTAGTAGTATGAGGTGTCATTTATCCTCACCAGTATTACATAGGTACTGTTGTCTCCATGATATAAGTGAGGACATTAGGGTATAGGGAGATAAAATAACTTGGTTAAGGTTTTAAAGATAGAATATAGTCACCCCTTTGTATCTGCAGGTTCTGCATCTGTGGATTCAACTGTGGATTGAAAATATTGGGAAAAAATGCCAGAAAGTTCCAAAAAGCAAAACTTGAATTTGCTACTATTTATATAACATTTACATTGTATTAGGTATTATTAGTAATCTAGAAATGATTTAAAGTATATAGGAGGATGTGCATACATTATATGCAAATACTATGCCACTTTATATGAGGGACTTGAGCATCTGTGGATTTTGGTATCTACTGGGGGTCTTGGAACCAGTCCCCTGCAGGTACTGAGGGAGGATTGTACTGTACATAATTTCATATGGAGATTGATAGAGAGTTCTTTGAGGCTGGAGGTGGGGTAGGAGTGGGAGTGCTACTTTTTGAAGAGGTGACATTTGAACTAGATACTAAAGGATGGAAAGGAATAAGCCATGGGGAGAGCATTTCAAGCAGGGGAATAGCAGTTGTATAGACCCTGAGTTCAGAAAGAATTTGGTGTGTTTCGCCTAGCTGGGCTGTAGCACAGTGAGCAAGGGGTAAGTGGTGTGAGATTAGGACAGACAGAGATAAGGGTAGAAGTCAGCTATGCAGAACCTTCGGGATTGTGGTCGTGTTGCTGAACACAAGTTTGTATGCCTGATGAACAGTGAGGCCAAACTAACCAATGTGAGTTCAGAGCTAGGAAAGGTTTATTGCAAGGACCGTGCAAGGAGAATGGGCAGCTCCTGCTCAAAAACCCTGAACTCCGGAATCTTGTGCTTATCACTATTGTATCTTTTTTTTTTTTAATTTATTTATTTTTGGCTGCTTTGGTTCTTCGTTGCTGTGTGTGGCTTTCTCTAGTTGCGGCAAGCGGGGGCTACTCTTTGTCGCAGTGCGTGGGCTTCTCATTGCGGTGGCTTCTCGTTGCGGAGCACTGGCTCTATACGCATGGGTTTCAGTAGTTGTGGCATGCAGGCTCTGTAGTTGTGACTCGCGGGCTCTAGAGCGAAGGCTCAGTAGTTGTGGCACACGGGCTTAGCTGCTTTGTGGCATGTGGGATTTTCCCAGACCAGGGCTCGAACCTGTGTCCCCTGCATTGGCAGGGGGATTCTTAACCACTGCACCACCAGGGAAGCCCGTCACTATTGTATCTTGACTGCTCCTCCTTTGTTTCTGCATTCCCTGCCTTTTGTGAGTGTCTGTTTGAATCTGCTGTTTGGAACGCAGGGGAGGCCTAGGAGGCTGCAGCCTTTTCCCTACAAATAAGAAATGGGGGGGGGGGGACATGGAAAGACATTTGTACCCGGGAGGACCCCACAGGGTCCTGCTTGGTTTCAGTAAATAGTTTTAATTTTATTCTAAGTACAGTGGGAAACTGTTGAAGAGTTTTTTATTTTAATTAATTTTTATTGGAGTGTAGTTGATTTACAATGTTGTGTTAGTTTCTGCTGTACAGCAAAGTGAATCAGTTATACATATATCCACTCTTTTTTAGATTCTTTTCCCATGTAGATCATTACAGAGTATTGAGCAGAGTTCTCTGTGCTATATAGTAGATTCTTATTAGTTACCTGTTTTATACATAGTAGTGTGTATATGTCAATCCCAGTCTCCCAATTTATCCCTCCCCTCCTTTCCCCCTTGGTAACCATAAGTTTGTTTCCTACATCTGTGACTCTATTTCTGTTTTGTAAATAAATTCACTTGTACCATTTTTTTAGATTCCACATATAAGCGATACCACACGATATTTGTCTTTCTCTATCTGACTTACTTCACTCAGTATGACAATCTGTAGGTCCATCCATGTCGCTGCAGATGGCATTATTTCATTCTTTTTTGTGGCTGAGTAATATTCCACTGTATATATGTACCACATCTTGATGGACATTTAGGTTGCTTCCATGTCCTGGCTATTGTAAATAGTGCTGCAATGAACATTGGGGTGCATGTATCTTTTTTTTTTTTTTTTAAATAAGTTTATTTATTTATTTATTTATTTATGGCTGTGTTGGGTCTTTGTTGCTGTGCGCAGGCTTTCTCTAGTTGTGGCGAGTGGGGGCTACTCTTTGTTGCGGTGCACGGGCTTCTCATTGCGGTGGCTTCTCTTGTTGCGGAGCACGGGCTCTAGGCACGCAGGCTTCGGTAGTTGTGGCTCGCGGGCTGTAGAGCACAGGCTCAGTAGTTGTGGCGCACGGGCTTAGTTGCTCCGCAGCATGTGGGATCTTCCCGGGCCAGGGCTCGAACCCATGTCCCCTGCATTGGCAGGTGGATTCTTAACCACTGCGCCACCAGGGAAGTCCACATGTATCTTTTTGAATTACGGTTTTCTCTGGATATATGCCCAAGAGTGGGATTGCTGGATCATATAGTAGTTCTATTTTTAATTTTTTAAGGCACCTCCATACTGTTCTCCATAGTGCGTTGAAAGGTTGTGAGTGGTAAAATATATAATATAAAATGTACCATTTTAACCATTTTTTAAAAAAATTTTAGCTCACTTTAATTTTATTTTAATTTTATTTATTTATTTATGGCTGTGTTGGGTCTTCGTTTCTGTGCGAGGGCTTTCTCTAATTGCGGCAAGCGGGCGCCACTCTTCATCGCAGTGCGCGGGCCTCTCACCATCGCGGCCTTTCTTGTTGCGGAGCACAGGCTCCAGACGCGCAGGCTCAGTAATTGTGGCTCACGGGCTTAATTGCTCTGCGGCATGTGGGATCTTCCCAGACCAGGGCTCGAATCCGCGTCCCCTGCATTGGCAGGCAGATTCTCAACCACTGCGCCACCAGGGAAGCCCCCATTTTAACCATTTTTAAGTGTACAGTTCAGTAGCATTAAGTACTTTCATGTTCTTGTGCAACCATTGATGTCGGCAGGTGAGAGGACCTTGGTCCTTGTCCTCTTTGAAGAAAGAATTCCACAAAGAGACATTGTAAAGCAGGCACAGAGTTTTATTGGAGGCACTGTATGTGCAAAGAGAACAAAGAAGCAGCTTATTTAGAGCAGAAGCAAAGTAGAAATACACACCCAGAGAAGAGTGTGGCTATCCTCCCTAATGAGGAGTGCACCAGAAAGGTGATTTAAATTCCTTACATGGGGCAGTTCTTCAGGGTTTTTGTTTTCCTCTGGCCAATTATCTTGGCTATTTTCCCACATCTGACCTGTCCCAGGGCCCTATCCAATATGTGTGTGCATCTTTTAGCCAAGATGGATTCCAGTGTGGAGGCCTCTGGGAAAATTTGACAGCACGTATTATGGGGGTAGTGTCCCCTCCCTTTTGACCCCTGAGGAGCCTTCCTGTGCACGTGCAGCAGGGGAGGTCTCCTTGACCTCAGTAGTGATAGATGTGGTCATCTTATCTCTTTACTCCAGCAGAGCTCAGCTTCTGCCATTAACTCTTACCTTGAAGTGTCAGGGAAAACAAACTACAATTTACTCCGCTTGACAAACTCCAGCTTCTCAGCCCAGGAGCCCATCTACCTCCTACCTCACCATCACTGCTGTACATCTCCAGAACTTTTTCTTCATCCCAAAGTAAAACTCTGTACTCTAAACTTTATTTTTGTTTTCTTGGTTATTTTTTTGTGCTGTGCCACGCGTCATGTGGGATCTTAGTTCCCCGACCGGGGATCCAACCTGGCCCCCTGCAGTGGAAGTGTGGAGTCATAACCACTGGACTGCCAGGGAAGTCCCTGTACTCTAAACTTTAAACCATAACTCTCCATTCTCTCATCCCCCTAGCCACTGGTATCTACCTTTCTACTTTCTATCTCTGTATCTAACTCTTCTGGCTACCTATGTAAGTGGCATCATATAATATTTATCTTTTTGTGTCTAGCTTCTTTAACTTAGTATCAATATAATATCTTTAAGTTTCATCCATGTTGTAGCTTGTATCAGAATTTTATTATCTTTTAAAGCTAAATAGTATTTCATTGTATATATATATATACCACATTTTGTTTATCTGTTCATCTGTTGTTTCCACCTTGCAGTGCTGCAGTGAACACGGGTGTACAAGTTCCTCTTTGAGTCCCTGCTTTTGAAACTGAGCAGGACCCTGTGGGGCCCACCTGGGTACAAAAGCCCTTCCATGTCCCCCTTTTCTTACTTGTGGGGTAAAGACTTCAGCCTCTTAGACTTCCTTGCATTTCGAAGGGCAGATTCAAACAGTTGCTAATCAGGGAAGTAAGGGTATGCAGAGACAAAGGAGAAACAATCAAGAAACTGTACTGCAGCGATTAAAGCAGTATCCTGGTTCCTCATTAAGGAATATACATCAAACTTGAAAAGACATAGGAGCCTGTAAAGATTTATAAAAGAATACTTTTAACATACATGTATCAAAGAATGTTTTAAAATTTTGCTTGAGAATCCAGAATTTCTACTTTCTGAACTCAAATGTAAAAATCTTTGTAGAAAAAAATATTAGCTAACGTTTACCTTACTTTGCTAAGCAAAGTTTAGTAAAATCCAGTATTGATATTAATGGTCTTGTTTCAATGAGGTCTGAGGGGATTTATTGTGTGCATGGTAACTAAAGAAAAAAGCAGAAGTGGAAGAAAATTAGAAAATGAGTTAATTCCTAATTTTTAATACTGTTATTAGTTTACCATAGTAATTAATATACCCAGTTAGTGGTGTAGTCATGCTTGTAGTGAGGTTTGGCAGGATGAGTACACTTCAACAAGAGTAGATTGGTGTTCTTCAGACCTTGGAGCTCCAGGATTTATTAGACGCGTGTCAGGGACTAGGTAGCAGGGTGGGGGAGAGTAAGAGTGGCCATTTTCCGAACAAGAGTTGGCAGGGCAGGAGGTCCCGCACTTACACATACCTCAACACACATGCATCTGCTAGAGAAGCTTTGATTGTATGTATTTTGTGTTTTGATATTTTGCATAAGATTATTGAGTAAATACTTTCTTATTTTATTTAAAAAAAGGTTTGAAAGCACCTATGCTGGAAAGCAAATTTCTAGGGCAAAACATGGTTTTCCTACTGCCTAGCATATATGCTGGCTCATAAATATGTGTTGAAAATGATTGAGTGCTTCGCCTTTATTGATACTGTATTCATTTCTAGTCTTATTATCCTCAAACTAGATTTGTTTAGTTCACTGATTATACCCCATTAAGTGGGTTAGAATTAATATGTTTTATTTGACCATACTACTCTAGGAAGTTAAAAAGTTCTTAAGATTATTTTCATTAAGCTGTTAAAGGCACTTTTTGACTCCAGGTATGCGTCTTCCTAAAGAATTTTACTCCATTAGACGTAATTGAAGAGTTTTCTTCACTGGACACTTTGGTGATTCATGCACATTGTTACTGTCCAGGTGTTTGAAGATTCCATGATTGTCATTACCTTTCTCTTTTTTAAAAAACTGAAGTATAACCTTTCAATTTTTCCTTAAGTTATAAAAACTATAAAATTTTATAAATTATAAAAACACCTGCATTATTTAAAATTTAGAATTGTAAATTTGGAAAGGTAAAAAAAAATTTCTACCTGTTTTAGCACATGTCATGTCTGGTATAAACTTAAAAATGTGAACTTAGAAATTACAACTTATTTTTCATCTTAGATTGGATGCTTTTTAAGATTATCTCACTGCCATTAGTAGTATTTTCTAGTGACATTTTCAAATACTGGCATTCTTATGTATATTGTGGGTTTATTTATTTATTTATTTATTTTTTTAGTCAGACAGCCTTTTTCATCTTCCAGTCTGTTTCACCTTTCCTTATTTCTTACTTTCATTTTGGCATCAACCTCTTTTTTTTTTTTTAAAGGAGGAGGAGGAGGAATTGCTTTTACACATTTAGGTTGGTGACCTGTATTTGAATAGACTGAGATCTCCTATAAATCTTATATATCCATAGTTTTAGTTACAAATGATGAGAAGTCATTCAAAGAATTTTGTGACCGTGGTGGCATTTCTTTCAGGTAGTTTTAATGAATTGACATTTATTTCTAGTTTAAATTGTTGAAGAGCTGTGTAAATGGAGCTCATAAAAGACCCGGAAGCTTATTTAGTGGTAGAGAAAGTTATCAAAGAAGATGATACAGTTCCAAATAAAAACTGTTTATAGAATCTCTTCTTATCTATCATTGTCTATTCTGTTACTGATGTAGGTTAAGACTAATCACCTTTTTTCTTCTCAATTTTACAGAGTTAATTGAGAGTTGGAGGCAACCTTGCTGAAGATGAAGAATATACATTAGAGGAGGAGATTTTTTTCTTTCTTCTTTCAAAAGTCTTGATTGTTTGGTGGCTTGCCTCTAGTTACCATTTTTCAGTTGAGTCTGTTTGCTTCATCAGAAATGATTTTTACAATCTCAAGAAAAAATATGTCCCAGAAATTGAGTTTACTGTTGCTTATATTTGGACTCATTTGGGGATTGATGTTACTGCACTATACTTTTCAACAACCAAGACATCAAAGCAGTGTCAAGTTACGTGAACAAATACTAGATTTAAGCAAAAGATACGTTAAAGCTCTAGCAGAGGAAAATAAGAACACAGTGGATGTCGAGAATGGCGCTTCTATGGCAGGATATGGTAAGATAACGGTAGAATATTCCTAGTTTTCTCCTCTTCATCCTGTCCCCATTTAAAGATAGTCATGGAAATCCAACTCACGACTTCATGCACAGGTGTTCCCAAAGTAATTTTATCTTGATTTTTTATTATGAAAAATTTCAAATGTACTGAAAAATAGAAACATGATAAATACCCATATATCCATCACTTAGATTTTAACAATTTTAACATCTTGCAATATTTGTTTTCTCCAATTTTTGGAGAATATTTAAATTAAAAATTGTGACATTTCACTGCTAGATATTTCCATATGTATCTCTAAAATAATGACTTTTTTCTACATAATCAGTGTTTTTATTGATGTTTCATTGTGTAGGTATGATTGAATCATTAACCACTTGGTTGAACTCAATTTCCCCATCTCCCCTGCCTCCCCCAACTGAAAAGCCCTAACCCTCTAATTGCAGGGTTGGTCTTTCTGACATGGCGAACCCCCATTCTGAGTTATCTCAGCACAAACTATCTAGGGGCCCACCATGAATAACAAAGACAATCAGTCAGGAACTTCCAGGCATTTAGAGGCTACCTCCCAGGAACCTGGGACAAAGGCCAGCCAAATTCTTTATTACATAGTATCAGTGTCTATTTTTTTGGTATATATTAGTATATTTAGGTCTTTTCTCTTGAGCTGGTCAGATTCTCTAGAGGAGGGCTTCCACTCTCTTGCAGGATGTGTATGCCTCCAAGTGTTGTGGGATCTGAATGGGAGGAAAAGGGTGGGGGAGGAGGGGTAGCCTCAGCACTCACTATGTGAACTTTCACTTACTCCCCCAGTTTTCAGTTTGGTGCCCAGGACCTTAAATGTTTTACTGGCTTCCAAAAACACATCTCAGATTTTCTGCCATGGTGGAGGGGCTGTTGTCTAGTTTGGAGTGGTAAAGAAAGTTTAGAAATCAAATTGCTTTATAGATAAATTTTCACCCAGTCCTTCTGTTTTTGGTCCCCTTTTCACCCTGTTTTCATTGGTACCTGGTGCAGCTATTTCTGGACCTTTTAGGGATGGGCTTCTGTGGAGAAAAATGAATTGCTCTTTGATTTTTCTTACTTTTTCAATTTCTTTTTGGTTTCTCTTTTAATATCCAAGTTTTTCAGGTCTGCTAAATCAGTTAACACTCATCCATATGCTTTCCAGCTTCTGGAGTTCTGTTGCTGTTGTCTCCTCTCTTGCTATCTTTGTTTTGGCCCCATGGATTTATGCTTTTAAAAAAAAAGAGAAAAAAACACCTTTACTATTTTGGTAGGGTAGCCAGAGTCAGCAGAGGTTAAGTGCCTTGGTTGAGTTTACCATCTTTATCTGGGAATGCCCAAGACACTTTCTGTTTTTCCTTCTGCCACTTATGATGGTGTCTTTGAAGTCATGAGGGTTAGTCTGCATTGGCTCTTGAGGATCAGATATCGATGACTAGAGATGAAGGAGTTGGTGTAAACGGAGATGGAGGTACTTGTGGCAGATAGACATGTAGATGTGTTGTTTTGCATTCTGCTTAGTCCAAGGACACTGACAGAAACAATGAAGAAGCAATTCTTTTGGAACAAGAGAAAAACTTGGAAAAAAATTCTTTCCGCTTGAGCAGAATAACTGTGATATTTTAAAAGGTAGCTGTTCTTTGCTGCCCAGCTGTGTATAACAACTCAGTTTTAAAAGCAGAATGAGACTCATATACACATGGTATCCTATAAACTGTATTTTAAAATTTAATGTATGGTGGAGATATTTCAATATCAATGAATATATGCCTGCATCATTTAATGGCCACATGGTATTTAACCAATTCTCTGAAATGTTTTTTGCTTATTTCTGATTATAAAAAAATTACAAGCATTCAAATATTATAGAAATGTACAACATAGATAAGTAAAAGAGCAGAGAGAGAGAATGTCAGTTAATTTGGCATATATTGGGGATAGCACACTTTTTCTTATAGGGCTAAATAGTAAATATTTTCAGCTTTGTGGGTCATGTGGTCTCCTTTTCAATAAATGAACATGGCTATGTTCCAGTAAAACTTTTTTACAAAGACAGGCAGCCAGCCAGCCGTAGTTTGCAGACACATTGTTCATCAAGCACATTGTTTTATTTTGAAAATGGGATTGTACTATATATACTAGTTTGCAGCTTATTTGTTTTCACTTAATTGTTGTAGATATCTTTCCATGTTATTACAGGTAGGTCTGTTTCATCTTTTTAATGACAACATTGTTTCATTTTATAAATATTCCTTTTTTTCTGCTTATTCTGTAGTAATGGATAATTTATTGCTAACCTTGTGTGCTGGGTTTAGTGCTGTGATATATGTGTGTCTGTGTATATGAAATATATGTGTGAGTGATAAATGTGTGGGCATTTTATGTTTGTGTGAATGTTTCAGAAGGATAGATTTCCTCAAGGTGGAATTTTTTGGCTGAAGGTATGCGTGTTAAATTTAATAGACACTTGTCAGATTGCCCTCCAGGGTGGCCCTACCGGCCTACTACCATTCTCCCACCAGAGTGAAAGTGCCGGTTTCTTTCTTTCTTTTTTTTTTTTTTAATAGATTTATTTATTTATTTATTTTTGGCTGCATTGGGTCTTCATTGCTGTGCTCGGGCTTTCTCTAGTTGTGGCGAACGGGGTCTACTCTTTGTTGCGGTGCGCGGGCTTCTCATTGCAGTGGCTTCTCTTGTTGGGGAGCTCAGGCTCTAGGCGCACGGGCTTCAGTAGTTGTGGCTCGCGGGCTCTAGAGCGCATGGTCAGTAGTTGTGGCGCATGGGCTTAGTTGCTCCGCAGCATGTGGGATCTTCGTGGACCAGGGCTCAAACCAGTGTCCCCTACATTGGCAGGCGGATTCTTAACCACTGCACCACCAGGGAATTCCGAAAGTGCCAGTTTCTCCCCACTATACCAATTCTGTTTAATTTTAAATGGCTTCTAATTGTTTGCTTTTGCATTTCTTTGTTTACAGGAGAGGTTGAAAGACTTTCTTGTTTGTTGGCTATTTGTATTTCTTGTATGTGAGAATGAATTGTTTGTATCCTTTGTCAGTTTTTCTGCTGGGAAGTTTCTTAATTGACTGATTTTTTATAAAGATATTCATGCTGTCAGTGTACGTAGCAAATGTTTTTCCTCTGATTTTTCAGTTGTCTAACAACTTGGTATATTGTTTTTAAAAATCTTGTGGTAAAACATGTCCATCATTTTTTATGGTTTAGTTATATGTTTATATAAACATATATAAAATATATGTTAAAAATGTTTTAAACATAAACTTAAAATGTTTCTTCCAAAACTTACATTCTAATGTATTACCTTTTTTTTTTTTTTTTTTTTTAACGTTTATGTCTGTACTATAGTTGAGATTTCTGATGGAAGCAGTAAGAGATGCAGGGTCTTTTTTCCAAACTAGGTAGCCAGTTATTTCAGTTTCATTACTTAAGTTCTATCCTTTCCTCCATTAATTTGGAATGACAATAAGATGGGAATTTCATGAGTTCTGGAGAACTTGCACTTTCAGCCATCTATAAAGACCATTTCTTTCGTTGCTACTATACAAAAAGGCTAGTCCATCAAAAATATTTATTGAATGGTCTTCCCTTGAGCTATTTAACGTGATTTTCCTAGTTGGTAAAATAAACATAAGCTAATATATTTTTTTAAATGCTAGTCTACAATGAATTGTTACTATTGGAAAGGTACAAATCAATTCAACTCTAAAGATTACTGTCTGTAAATCTTGAGCAGTAACTTGTGCTTTCTCTTTAAGATAACATTTCTAACTGTCTTATGTCTTATTCTCAGCATTCTTAGTTTTCTCTAAGAAAAGAAGATTTTTGTTTCTTCCCATGTAACATCTCTTTCGGATTCTGGAGTTTGTCTAGAACAATGAATTGGGGGTTCTTGTTCTGATGCCCAGTGACTGTTATAGAACACGTTGCAGTTGACACGTGGTTTCCTACACCTGAATGTACAGCAACACCAGTCTTTTAACACCTCAGGCTTTCCCATCCGAAGTCGGTCCCTGCTTTCTTTTAAGAGTTTTAGTTTTACTGTCTACTGTGGTTGCTGAACACTTTAAAAAAAAGTGGACTCCAAAAATATTTTCAGAGAATTGGAGAGCAGTTCAGTATTAATATTTAAATGCTTTCTGAAAATTAAGACATGCTACCAGGCACAGATAAAAACAAAACAAAATAAAACAAATACCCCAACAGAAGGCTGTTCTCTGTAGCCAAAGAAGGGGCAGCCTAGCAAGACAAAAAACTTTTAGACAGGAAACCATTCTCCTCCAGCCAGACACCTCAGAAAAAAGTTGGTGACTGCCCCACCAACCGCATGATCAAAGGCTAAGTGAGGAGCATAGACTTCCCCCTTCTGAGGCTATAATGAGGCATCCAAACTCCCCCCACACCACATGGTACCAGTGGAGACCACATGGGGAGCCAGGACTTCCACCCTCACATGGCAGTAATGAGGTGCTCATCTCCCTCCCTCTGGGGGTGATGTCAGAGGAATCCTAGTGGAGAGTCAGGACTTTTGCCATGGCCCAGTGGTAAAGAGCAATCCCCGTCACAATGTCAGTGAAGAGTACGTGGGCACCTGGAACTCCCACTTCCATCCAGCAGTGATGAGGAGCTCACAGGTAACAGTAGAGGCTAAGTGGGAACCTGGACTTTTGCCTCCACCTGGCAGTAACAAGGTGACAGCCCTCTGCCCTGCCGCAGTGATATCAGAGAAAACTACCTAAAATAGGAAGTTTAAATAAGATCTGGACTTTCATAACAAAATATGTAAATGTCCAGGTTTTAAGTATAAATCACTTGTCATACCAAGAACCAGGAAAATCTCAAACTGAATGAAAAAAGACAACCAATGACAGATGTTATCTGAAAAAGGTTTTTAAGCAATCGGCATTAAAAGTGCTTCAATGAGGAATTAACGAACACAAAGCAAGTGAAAGAACAGAAAGCATCAACAAAGAAATAGAAAGTCTCAGCAGATAAATAGAGCATATAAAGGAAAACCAAATGGAAAATTTTGAACTGAAAAATACAATGATTGAAATAAAATGTGTGAGTCAGCAGATTGACTCAGAAGCAGGAAGGAGAGGACAGAGGAAAGAATCGGTGAACTGGAATGTGGAATAATGTAATTACACAATCTGAACAACAGAGGGAAGATAGACTTAAAAAATAGACTTTAAAAAAAAAATCCCAGCGCTTTAGGGACCTGTGGGATTATACCATTTGTGTTGTCAGAGTTTTGGAAGGAGAAGAGAATGAGGGCAGAGCTGGAAAAGTACTCAAAAAAATAATGACTACCAACTTCCCAAATTTTGCAAGAGACATAGACCTCAGATTCAGGAAGCTGAATGAACCCCAAGTAGGATAAGTTCAAAAAAGCCCATGCCAATATACATTGTAATTAAGCTTCTGAAAACCTAAAAGGGCATCTAGAAAAGAAAATGTTTTCAAAGCACCTAGAGGGACTTCCCTGGTGGCCCAGTTATTAGGAATCCGCCTGCCAATGCAGGGGACATGGGTTCGATACCTGGTCTGGGAAGATCCCACATGTCACAGAGCAACTAAGCTCGTGCACCACAACTATTGAGCCTGTGCTCTAGGGCCCGTGGGCCACAACTATTGAGACCATGCACCACAACTACTGAAGCCTGTGCACTCTAGGGCCCATGTGCCGCAAGTACTGAAGCTCACGTGCCTAGAGCCCGTGCTCTGCAACAACAGAAGCCACTGCAGTGAGAAGCCCGTGCACTGCAACAAAGAGTAGCCCCCACACGCCACAACTAGAGAAAACCTGTGCGCAGCAACGAAGACCCAGCGCAGCCAAAAATAAAAAAAATTTTTTTTAAAATTTCATTAAAAAAAAAGGAATTTTAATAGGAATTAGTATAAATACTACACAGTCATTTTTCAGAAAATAGAAGAGGAGGGAACACGTCCCAGTTCAATTATGAAGCTAGTATTATCTTTACACCAAAACCAAAGACAGTACAGGTAATTAAAAACTACAGACCAATACCCATCATGAATATAGATGTGTAGATCCTTAGGAAAAACTTAGCAAATGGAATTCAACAACACGTAAAAAGAATTAAGATGAGCCCTGAACCAAGATGGCAGAGTAGAAGGACGTGCTCTCACTCCCTCTTGCGAGAACACCAGAATCACAACTAGCTGCTGGACAATCATCGACAGGAAGACACTGGAACTCACTAAAAAAGATAATTCACATCCAAAGACAAAGGAGAAGCCACAATCAGACGGTAGGAGGGGCGCAATCACAGTAAAATCAAATCCCATAAGTGCTGGGTGGGTGACTCAGACTGGAGAACACTTATACCACAGAAGTCCACCCACTGGAGTGAATGTTCTGAGCCCCACACCAGGCTTCCCAACCTGGGGGTCCGGCAATGGGAGGAGGAATTCCTACAGAATCAGACTTCGAAGGCTAGTGGGATTTGATTGCAGGACTTCTACAGGACTGGGGGAAACAGAGACTCCACTCTTGGAGGGCACACACAGAGTAGTGTGCGCATCAGAACCCAGGGGAAGGAGCAGCGACCCCAGGGGAGACTGAACCAGACCTACCTGCTAGTGTTGGAGGGTCTCCTGCAGAGGCGGGGAGTGGCTCTGTCTCACCGTGGGGACAAGGACACAGGCAGCAGAAGTTCTGGGAAGTACTCCGTGGCGTGAGCCCTCCCAGAGTCCGCTGTTAGCCCCACCAAAGAGCCCAGGTAGGCTCCAGTGTTGGGTTGCCTCAAGCCAAACAACCAACAGGGAGGGAATGCAGCCCCAACCATCAGCAGTCAAGCAGATTAAAGTTTTACTGAGCTCTGCCTACCAGAGCAACACCCAGCTCTACCCACCACCAGTCCCTCCCATCAGGAAACTTGCACAAGCCTCTTAGATAGCCTCATCCACCAGAGGGCAGACAGCAGAAGCAAGAAGAACTACAATCCTGCAGCCTGTGGAACAAAACCCACATTCACAGAAAGATAGACGAAATGAAAAGGCCAGAGGGCTATGTACCAGATGAAGGAACAAGATAAAACCCCAGAAAAACAACTAAATGAAGTGGAGATAGGCAACCTTCCAGAAAAAGAATTCAGACTAATGATGGTGAAGATGATCCAGGACCTCGGAAAAAGAATGGAGGCAAAGATCGAGAAGATGCAAGAAATGTTTAACAAAGACCTAGAAGAATTAAAGAACAAACAAACAGAGATGACCAATACAATAACTGAAATGAAAACTACACTAGAAGGAATCAATAGCAGAATAACTGAGGCAGAAGAACAGATAAGTGACCTGGAAGACAGAATGATGGAATTCACTGCTGTGGAACAGAATAAAGAAAAAAGAATGAAAAGAAATGAAGACATCTGAGAGACCTCTGGGACAACATGAAACACAACAACATTCGCATTATAGGGGTTCCAGAAGAAGAAGAGACAGAGAAAGGACCCAAGAAAATATTTGAAGAGATTATAGTCGAAAACTTCCCTAACGTGGAAAAGGAAATAGCCACCCGAGTCCAGGAAGTGCAGAGAGTCCCATACAGGATAAACCCAAGGAGAAACACGCCAAGACACATAGTAATCAAATTGGCAAAAATTAAAGACAAAAATTATTGAAAGCAGCAAGGGAAAAATGACAAATAACATACAAGGGAACTCCCATAAGGTTAACAGCTGATTTCTCAGCAGAAACTCTACAAGCCAGAAGGGAGTGGCATGATATACTTAAAGTGATGAAAGGGAACAACCTACAACCAAGATTACTCTACCCGGCAAGGATCTCATTCAGATTCAACAGAGAAATCAAAAGCTTTATAGACAAGCAAAAGCTAAGAGAATTCAGCACCACCACACCAGCTCTACAACAAATGCTAACCAAAAGACACAGGCTTGCTGAATGGATACAAAAACAAGACCCATATATATGCTGTCTACAAGAGACCCACTTCAGACCTAGGGACACATACAGACTGAAAGTGGGGGGATGGAAAAAGATATTCTATGCAATTGGAAATCAAAAGAAAGCTGGAGTAGCAATACTGATATCAGATAAAATAGACTTTAAAATAAAGAATGTTACAAGAGACAAGGAAGGACACTACATGATGATCAAGGGATCAATGCAAGAAGAAGATATAACAATTATATATGCACCCAACATAGGAGCACCTCAATACATAAGGCAACTGCTACCAGCTATAAAAGGGGAAATCGACAGTAACGCAATAATAGTGGGGGACTTTAACGCCTCACTTACACCAATGGAGAGATCATCCAAAATGAAAATAAATAAGGAAACAGAAGCTTTAAATGACACAATAGACCAGATAGATTTAATTGATATTTATAGGACATTCCATCCAAAAACAGCAGATTACACTTTCTTCTCCAGTGTGCACGGAACATTCTCCAGGATAGATCACATCTTAGGTCACAAATCAAGCCTCAGTAAATTTAAGAAAATTGAAATCATATCAAGCATCTTTTCTGACCACAATGCTATGAGATTAGAAATGAATTACAGGGAAAAAAACGTAAAAAACACAAACACATGGAGGCTAAACAATGCGTTACTAAATAACCAAGAGATCACTGAAGAAATCAAAGAGGAAATCAAAAAATACCTAGAGACAAATGACAATGAAAACAGGACGATCCAAAACGTATGGGATGCAGCAAAAGCAGTTCTAAGAGGGAAGTTTATAGCTATACAAACCTACCTCAAGAAACAAGAAAAATCTTAAATAAACAATCTAACCTTACACCTAGAGGAACTAGAGAAAGAAGAACAAAACCCAAAGTTAGCAGACGGAAAGAAATCATAAAGAACAGAGCAGAAATAAATAGAAACAATGAAAACAATAGCAAAGATCAATAAAACTAAAAGCTGGTTCTTTGAGAAGATAAACAAAATTGAAAAACCATTAGCCAGACTCATCACGAAAAAGAGGGAGAGGACTCAAATCAATAAAATTAGAAATGAAAAAGGAGAAGTTACAACAGACGCCGCAGAAATACAATGCATCCTAAGAGACTACTACAAGCAACTCTGTGCCAATAAAATGGACAACCTGGAAGAAATGGACAAATTCTTAGAAAGGTATAACCTTCCAAGACTGAACCAGGAAGAAATAGAAATATGAACAGACCAATCACAAGTAATGAAATTGAAAATGTGATTAAAAATCTTCCAACAAGCAAAAGTCCAGGACCAGATGGCTTCACAGGTGAATTCTGTGAAACGTTCAGAGAAGAGCTAACACCCATCCTTCTCAAACTCTTCCCAAAAATTGCAGAGGAAGGAACACTCCCAAACTCATTCTATGAGGCCACCATCACCCTGATACCAAAACCAGCCAATGATACTACAAAAAAAAATTACAGACCAATATCACTCATGAATATAGATGCCAAAATCCTCAACAAAATACTAGCAAACAGAATCCAACAACACATTAAAAGGATCATACACCACGATCAAGTGGGATTTATCCCAGGGATGCAAGTATTCTTCAGTATATGCAAATCAATCAATGTGATACACCATACTAACAAATTGAAGAATAAAAACCATATGATCATCTCAATAGATGCAGAAAAAACTTTTGACAAAATTCAACACCCATTTATGATAAAAACTCTCCAGAAAGTGGGCATAGAGGGAACCTACCTCAACATAATAAAGCCCATATACGACAAACCCACAGCAAACATCATCCTCAATGGTGAAAAACTGAAAGCATTTCCTCTAAGATCAGGAACAAGACAAGGATGTCCACTCTCACCACTGTTATTCAACGTAGTTTTGGAAGTCTTAGCCACGGCAATCAGAGAAGAAAAAGACATAAAAGGAATACAAATTGGAAAAGAAGAAGTAAAACGGTCACTGTTTGCAGATTACATGATACTATACATAGAGAATCCTAAAGATGCCACCAGAAAACTAGTAGAGCTAATCAATGAATTTGGTAAAGTTGCAGAATACAAAATTAATGCACAGAAATCTCTTGCATTCCTATACACTAATGATGAAAAATCTGAAAGAGAAATTAAGGAAACACTCCCATTTACCATTGCAACAAAAAGAATAAAATACCTGGGAATAAACCTACCTAGGGAGACAAAAGACCTGTATGCAGAAAACTGTAAGACACTGATGAAAGAAATTAAAGATGATACCAACAGATGGAGAGATATACCATGTTCTTGGATTGGAAGAATCAATATTGTGAAAATGACTATACTACCCAAAGCAATCTACAGATTCAATGCAATCCCTATCAAATTAGCAATGGCATTTTTTATGGAACTAGAACAAAATAATCTTAAAATTTGTATGGAGACACAAAAGACCCCGAATAGTCAAAGCAGTCTTGAGGGAAAGAAACGGAGCTGGAGGAATCAGACTCCCTGACTTCAGACTATATTACAAAGCTACAGTAATCAAGACAATATGGTACTGGCACAAAAACAGAAACATAGATCAATGGAACAAGATAGAAAGCCCAGAGATAAACCCATGCACCTGTGGTCAACTAATCTATGACAAAGGAGGCAAGGATATACAATGGAGAAAAGACAGTCTCTTCAATAAGTGGTGCTGGGAAAACTGGACAGCTACATGTAAAAGAGTGAAATTAGAAGACTCCCTAACACCATACACAAAAATAAACTCAAAGTGGATTAGAGACCTAAATGTAAGAGTGGACACTATAAAACTCTTAGAGGAAAACATAGGAAGAACACTCTTTGACATAAATCACAGCAAGATCTTTTTTGATCCACCTCGTAGAGTAATGGAAATAAAAACAAAAATAAACAAATGGGACCTAATGAAATTTCAAAGCTTTTGCACAGCAAAGGAAACCGTAAACAAGACGAAAAGAGAACCCTCAGAATGGGAGAAAATATTTGCAAACGAATCAGCGGACAAAGGATTAATCTCCAAAATACATAAACAGCTCATGCAGCTCAATGTTAAAAAAACAAACAACCCAATCCAAAAATGGACAGAAGACCTAAATAGACATTTTCCAAAGAAGACATACAGAAGGCCAAGAAGCACATGAAAAGCTGTGCAACATCACTAATTACTAGAGAAATGCAAATCAAAACTACAATGAGGTATCACCTCACACCAGTTAGAATGGGCATCATCAGAAAATCCAGAAACAGCAAATGCTGGAGAGGGTGTGGAGAAAAGGGAACCCTGTTGCACTTTTGGTGGGAATGTAAATTGATACAGCCACTATGGAGAACAGTATGGAGGTTCCTTAAAAAACTAAAAATAGAATTACCATATGATCCAGCAATCCCACTACTGGGCATATACCCAGAGAAAACCATAATTCAAAAAGACACATGCACCCCAGTGTTCATTGCAGCACTATTTACAATAGTCAGGTCATGGAAGCAACCTAAATGCCCCTTGACAGACGAATGGATAAAGAAGTTGTGGTACATATATACAAGGGAATATTACTCAGCCATAAAAAGGAACGAAATTGGGTCATTTGTAGAGACGTGGATGGATCTAGAGACTGTCATACAGAGTGAAGGAAGTCAGAAAGAGAAAAACAAATATCGTATATTAACGCATATATGTGGAACCTGGAAAAATGGTACAGATGAACCGGTTTGCAGGGCAGAAATTGAGATATAGATGTAGAGAACAAACGTATGGACACCAAGGGGGGAAAGCGGCAGGGGAGTGGTGGTGTGATGAATTGGGAGATTGGGATTGACATGTATACACTGATGTGTATAAAATTGATGACTAATAAGGGCCTGCTGTATAAAAAAATAAATAAAATGAAATTTAAAAAAATAAAATCAAATCAAAAATTCAAAAAAAGAAAAAAAAAGTAAATGGATTAAACTCCCCAATCAAAATACATAGATTGGCAGAATGGATTTAAAAAAAAAACAGGATTTAATTATATGCTGTCTCTAAGAGGTTCACTGTGGATATAATGACACACATAGAAGTTTGGGACCCTTATCAGTAGGACTGGTGTTCTTATAAGAAGAGAAATAGACCCGAGATGCATGCACAGAAAAGCCACATGAGGACACAGTGAGAAGACACCCATCTGCAAGCCAAGGAGAGACTCCTCTGGACAAACTAAACCTGCCATAGTTTTGATCTTGGACTTCCTGTCTCCAGACTGTGGGAAAATAAATTTCTGTTGTTTAAGAAAAAAAAAAATTATGGCAATTTATTTTATATTCATTTCAAATAAGTGATTAAAAGGTTATATGTATGACCCTAAAAAAAAAAAAAAAAAATACCGTGACCAAGTGGCATTTATTCCAGGGATGCAAGGCTGGTTTAGTTTTCAAAAATCAATCAGTGTAGAGACTTCCCTTGCAGTCCAGTGGTTAAGACTCCATGCTCCCAATGCAGGGGGCACAGGTTCGAGACCTGGTCAGGGAACTAAGATCCCACATGCCACATGGCAGGCGTAAAAAAAAAAAAAAAAAAATCGATCAGTGTATTCCATCTTTTAACAGGCTAATGAGAGGGAGGTGGGGGTTACTGTATAAGGGCAACACAGGGATCATTGTGGTGAAGGAAATATTCTGCATATTGACTGTACCAGCATCAGTACTGTAGTTGTGATGTTGTATGTAGTTTTACAAGATGTCACTGTTGGGGGAAACTGGGTAAAGGGTACAGGAATTTCTGTATTTGTTATTTTTTGCAACTATATGTAAATGTACAGTTATCTCAAAATAAGTTATTTACCAATTAAGAAAAAAAACCTAAACCTGTAAAATGAATAGTCCTTATATTCTAAACATGTTAGAGGGAAGTCAATCTCAGAATTCCTATTAGAAGTGGTTTTAATGTGGCTATTTGAAATGTAGATTATTTATGATTTGTATTATTTAGTCAAATCCATTATCTAGCTTTTGTTTTCTCACTTAAGAAAAATTAGCCTTATTTTATGTACCTAGGCATTTAATTTGTATTTAAAGTTTGATGAGAACGTGTCGATCTACTCATGAGACCTAAACAGTGTGGCTTGCAGCCTTAAGTAGGGAAGTAATAAAATATTTGTCAAATGATATAATTTATTCAGCATTCAGTAAGAGAAGGTAGCTGTATTAAAAATGTAAAAGACTAAACAATTAATGTACATTTAATTACAGAGTTTATGAGGCTTTTGAAACCACTTTTACCTAGCAATTTGCTCTGATATTTGAATTCGTTCATATTGCTTAGGAAGCATTCTTGTTTTATTGCTAGCTTCATAATAAAACTTTACATTGAGTAATTCACTTTGATATTCAAGAAGTGACTTCTAAGTTTTCTCCCTTGTACAATTAAGCAGATGTTAGTGGTGGTAAAATATTAATTTGAATTTGAAAAATATTAATAAGGAAAAGTTTTTGACTTAAATACTTTAAACACATTATTATTATTATTATTTTTCAATGGCTGCTTTGGGTCTTTGTTGCTGTGTGTGGGCTTTCTCTAGTTGTTGTGGGCAGGGGCTACCCTTCGTTGAGGTGCGCTGCCTTCTCATTGCGGTGACTTCTCTTGTTGTGGAGCACAGGCTCTAGGCATGTGGGCTTCAGTAGTTGTGGCATGCGGGCTCAGTAGTTGTGGTTCATGGGCTTAGTTGCTCTGTGGCATGTGGGATCTTCACGGACCAGGGATCAAACTTGTGTCCCCTGCATTGGCAGGTGGATTCTTAACCACTGTGCCACCAGGGAAGTCACACATTTATGTATTTTATTTTCATTAGTCATTTTTGCATTTTACTACAATTGAATTTCTTTTTTGTGTACACATGGCTATATTTATTTGTATCTGCCTCTCTTCACATTAAGAATACAAATAATAAAACCTATTGAGATATAAATAAGAGATAAATCAACAGAGACCTATAAGTATGGGGTCCACAAAGGCATGTGTTCTTGGTGTTTGTGCTGGTCCTTTTCCTGGTTGCCTTCAGATTTATTCCTTTACTTTTCTCTGTTTTGTATCTCAAGGGAGGGTGATTCTAGTAGGTGGCACTTTCTCAGTTCCTAAATCAACTAGCTACTGCCTGGGTTCAGCCAATGAGAAGTACTGGCAGGAATTCGGAATGTAGGAGGAAAAGAGAGACTAGGGTATTTTTCTCCTTTTCTGCCTCAGGTGATGTCTCCTTTGTAGCGCCAGCTTCTGCCAGACTGCCTCCTTGGCTCTATATTCCACTAGGTGTCCTTGGACTTGGGCTGTTGTAACATTACTGACTTTTCCCTCTGTTCCTTAGGCTTGGGATGATAGTGGCTTCCTGCTGTGCCTCACAATCTCTGATTATGCTTATTGTCACAAGAATCTTTTTATATCCACTATCTTTAGTATATTTAATAGCATTGTAACCTCCTTTTTTGTTTTGTTTTGTTTTGTTATATTCATTCGTTTTATTTTTTAGATTCCATTATATCCTCCTTTTGATTTTTGTATACTGTGAAATAATTGGGCTAGGTGCTATTTTGATAGTATGTGTGTTCTTATGTGCCTTTGTATTAGCCTGTTTTTTGTTGTTTTTCCCTTAAACTATTTGATTTCTTCTCCCAGAGTAGGGAAGCTTAAAGGAGGAGCAGAGCAACCTTAAAGGGTTTTATTTCCTAAGTCTGATTCTTCACGTTAATCTCAACCATGATACCACCTACCAAACATGAATCAGACATTCAGCAAATGTTCATTTCCAACATTTGTTGACTATCTACTGTGTGATAAAGCATCAAGCTGGATGAGCTGAGTAAAAGGATATGGTATGGTCTCCACTTCCAGGTTGTTTTTAGGAGTTCTGAACCGGGTCCCGTGGTAGGAGTTCTTATTGCTAGCACTTTCAGTGATAGGGCTTTGTGGGGAAGTGCTGTGGACTCCCATATAGTGTAAACATATAATTCCCATAACTATATAGTCACATGAAATGTAAATAGAAAATTGTAATGTGAATCTAGAGAAAGGGTGAGTTTTGCTATGTTCAAAGGGATCGTTGTGGTTTTTCAACTAACTGATTTTATATCATTGAGCAAGGTAATTTAGATTTCTTAGTCTTTTAAAATATTTTATTAAAAGAATTGGTTTTAGAAAATTTGAAAAGATATATGATAATGTAGAACATTGTTAAAGTAATATATAGTTGTTTCTGATTAAACCCAACTTTTCCTTTGAGTACTTTTTTGATGGAAAACTGATTACTTAACTTACAAATTATAAGTTTAAAATAAAATGAATTTTTCCAAACAGAATTGGTGTAAGCATTTATCAAAGGCTGTGGACACCACTATTCTGCAGCATCGTAATAAAATATAAGCAGGAAGCTCAGATATATGCTACATGGATTTTAGATTGGAAACGTAGTGGCCTTTGTCACTGTTATAACCCAAATTATTTGTAATAAAAAAACCTGACAGTGTGTGTGTGTGGGAAAAAAAAAAAGTGTATGCATGTAGAAAGTAATAACATAAAAGGGAGAAATTATTGTGGTAGGCTGAAGATATATATACATTTCCTCTAAAGAAGCAATAGTCAAATGCAATGTGTAGATTTCATTTGAATCCTGATTCAAACAAATCAACTGTAAGAAGACATTTTTCAGATAATCAGGAAAATCTGGATATGGACCAGGTATTAAACTACTTAAATTAAGAAATTACTATAAATTTTGTTAAGCATGATAATAGCACAATGGTTAAGTTCTTTAAAAGTTAAAGGTGCATTCTGAAGAATTTACAGTGAAATGATATGATGTCTGGGATTTGACTTAAAATACCATTGGAGAAAAAAGGTGGAAGGGGAGAGATGCACCAAGAATGGCAAAATATTGTTCATTGTGAAAGCTAAGTGATGAGAATTAGGTCCATGAGTACTCATTATACTATTCTATCTCTGCTTGTGTATGTTTGAAATTTTCCAAAATTAAAAAAACTGAAAATGTTAAAAAAAAAAATCATGAGATACAGTATATCTACTCACCATTTAGACACCATAGAGGTAAAAATATATATATATATTCTTTTTGCATCTGTGTTGTAGTGGAAAACCCTGAGTTTGGGGCCTTGGAAGCGAAAGACTGGGGTCTGAATTCTAGTTTTCCTACCTGCTAAAAATGTTTACTTTTTCAGTCTATTTTATATGAAAAAAAATAGACATGTATACTGAATATTACAACAACTAATAACAAGTAAGGTTTGTTGAGACCTTATTGTGTACCACACATTGAGCTAAGCCTTATGTATCGTTTAATTCTCATTACTAATGAAAATATTAAATAATGTATGAAAAAAAAACCTGATGTGCACATATACATATATATGTATATATATACAGACACAAATATATATATATAAAAAATACATATACATTACAATAAATTTGTTTGTATTTGATTTTAAAGAACCCCAACTTTTCCTTTAATTGCTATTTCTAACTAGAACTAATCAGTGAGTAGGCTGTACCTTTATAATTCATGTCGCACTTCAGCTTGATGTCAAACCTCTGAGGGCTTTAGCTTCATTTTATGTTAACATGATGGTAAGCTCCCCACCCCAGTCTATTCTATGTAGCCTCCTCTGGCCTGGGTTGCCTACTTCTTCAAATATTATACATGAGGTGGCTGCCAGGGAAAAACAGATCCAGGAGTTATCTTTTAGTCTTGTTGCTGGAAGATTCTTTAAAATATATATTTTTTAACTTACCAAATACTATTGTAACTCTTGATTGAAAGGTCTTAATAAAGAAATGCCCCCTCTCCCTAATCTTTTTTTTTTTTTTAATAAATTTATTTATTTTATTTATTTATTTTTGGCTGTGTTGGGTCTTCGTTGCTGGGCGCGGGCTTTCTCTAGTTGCGGCGAGCGGGGGCTACTCTCTGTTGCGGTGCACGGGCTTCTCATTGCGGTGGCCTCTCTCATTGCGGAGCACGGGCTCTAGGCACGCGGGCTTCAGTAGTTGTGGCTCGCGGGCTCTAGAGTGCAGGCTCAGTAGTTGTGGCGCACGGGCTCAGTTGCTCCGCGGCATGTGGGATCTTCCCGGACCAGGGCTCGAACCCGTGTCCCCTGCATTGGCAGGAGGATTCTTAACCACTGCACCACCAAGGAAGCCCTCCCTAATCTTTTATTTTGAAAATTCTCAGTCTACAGAAAGTTAGGGAAAATTATGTGGTAAACATCATATATCTTTCCTCTAGATTAATCATTTGCTAAACATTTTTCTATATTTTTATCTTTCCTTCTCTATACGAATATATATGCTTTTAGGGGGTACCATTTGAAACAAGTTGTACATATCATGACATTTTATCCCTAAATACTTCTTATCAAAGAATTTTTCTTATACTTTTTTTCTTGTGCATACCCACTAAACTAGAATATTTAAGTGTTCACGATGAACGATGCCGAAAGATACACTGCTTGATTTCCTCCATCACTGGACTTTCTCCAAATAGTTTTTCCCCTCTCTTTATATTACATTGATTTTTTGTTGTTGATTTATTTCTAATCACTTTTTACAACCACCCGCTACCACTACTCTCACTACTCCTTTCTGAAATCTGTTTTTCTTTTTTCACTTTAAGAAAATTATGGTAAAATGTATGTAACCTAAAATTTGCCATCTTAACCATTTTTTTAAAAAATTTATTTTATTTGTTTATTTTTGGCTGCGTTGGCTCTTCGTTGCTGCATGCGGGCTTTCTCTACTTGCAGTGAGCAGGGGCTACTCTTCGTTGTGGTGCATGGGCTTCTCATTGCAGTGGCTTCTCTTGTTGCAGAGCACAGGCTCTAGGCACGCGGGCTTCAGTAGTTGTGGCTCGCGGGCTCTAGAGCGCAGGCTCAGTAGCTGTGGCGCACAGGCTTAGTTGCTCCACGGCATGTGGGATCTTCCCAGACCAGGGCTTGAACCTGTGTCCCCTGCATTGGCAGGTGGATTCTTAACCACTGCACCACCAGGGGAGCCCTGCCATCTTAACCATTTTTAGGTGTACAGTTCAGTGGCATTAATTATATTCAATGTTGTACAGCCATCACTACTACCTAAAACTTGCATCACTCCAAACAAGAAACTCTGTAACCTTACCATTAAGCAGTAACTTGCCATTCCCCCCTTCCCCTGGTCTTTGGTAACCTCTAATCTACCTTCTGTCTCTACGTATTTTTCTATTCTAGGTAGTTCAAATAAGTGGAATCATACAGTATTTGTCCTTTTTTTGTCTGGCTTATTTCACTTTGCATAATGTCTTCAAGGTTCATCCATTTTGTATCATGTATCAGAACGTCATTCCTTTTTATGGCTAAATAATATTCCCTTTATGTTAATACCACATTTTGTTGATCTTTTGATCTACTGATGGACACTTAGGTTGTTTCCACCCTTTGGCTATTGTGAATAATTCTGAAATAAACATTGGTGTACAAGTATCTCTTTGAGTCTCTGCTTTCACTTTTTTGGGGTAGATACCTAGGAGTGGAATTACTGGGTCACATGGTCGTTTTATGTTTAGCTTTTTGAGAAACTGCCGAACTGTTTTCTGTGGTGGCTGTGCCATTCTATATTCCCACCAGCAGTGTATGAGGGTCCCAGTTTCTTCACATTTTTGCCAATGCTTATTTTCCCTTTCTTTGATTATAGCCATCCTAGTAGACATAAAGTGGTATTTCATTGTGATGTTGGGTATCTTTTCATGTGCTTATTGTTCATTTGCATATCTTCTTTGGAGAAATGTTTATTCAAGTCCTTTGCTGATTTTAAAAATTGAGTGGTTTATCTTTTTGTTGTTGGGTTTAGGAGTTCTTTATATGTTCTTGATACTAAGCCCTTGTCAGATATATGATTTGCAAATATTTTCTTCCATTCTCTAGATTGTCTTTTCATTTCTGGATAATATCTTTTGATGCCCAAAAGTTTTAAATTTTGATGAAGTCCAATTTATCTTTTTTTTCTTCTGCTTTTTCTGATAACTTAGTAACAGAACCATCAGCAACTTTATGAGTTGTTGTTAAATGATTTTTCCCCTGATCACAGATTAGGATTTGAGCTGCCTTTTTTGGTCCAGGTCAACAAAAAATAACAATATTAGTTGCCACTGACTGAATACGTAATATGTGTTAGGTGCCATTGGGAAACCTGAGAAAAGAGGATTCTAAGGAAGCAAAGGGTCAAAATTGCATTCTTTCCAGGTAAATTCTACTGAAACCCTTTAACCTCCCAGAGAGATTAGAAGATACAGTCTTCCCCATCATTTTCTAGTCAGAACTAGTATCTGTACTGCACTGATCAGGTTCCTGGCATCTGCTCTGGATCCTAGGCTGCCCCTACACTTCAGCCTGTGGAGGTTCCAGGTTTCTTGTTTCTACATTTCCTTGAATTTCTTACTTAGCTCAGCTAGTTTTTTACCTTACCTGCCTAGTCCACAGTCGTCTTTACAGACTAAGAAACTCAAAGTAGATGGGTTCCTTACAGAGGGACTAACGTTTTAAACCAGCCTTTAAATCTGTTTTATTGCACCAGAAAAGTGAGTTTCCCCACATTTATAACTCTGAAATTCCGTTAAGAAGCTCTGTATGTGATGCTATTCATTAAAATAGTTAGGCTTTTTCTATGTGTGGTATGAGTGCTTTCCCTCTAGTATATTTTCTTTCGGACGACTCGATAATTGTTCACTTTTCCCCTCAAACTATGAAAACACAAATATTAAGTGCTCTATCAGTATTTAATATGGTTTATTCTCATTTTTTTTTCCCCTAGCTGATCTAAAAAGAACAATTGCTGTCCTTTTGGATGACATTTTACAACGTTTGGTAAAGCTGGAGAACAAAGTCGACTATATTGTTGTAAACGGCTCAGCAACCAACACTACCAATGGTACTAGTGGGAATCTGGTGCCAGTGACGACAAATAAAAGGATAAATGCATCAGGCAGCATTAGATAGCAGTTGAAGATCAGCTTGTGCTGCTACGTTCACCGTGGATTATATCCTATGGCAGAAAAGCTTTTATATCGCTGGCTAGCATAGAGTAATACTTTACAATAAAACCTCTACGCGTTTTCAAGGAATATGCTGGATTCATGGAACTTTAATTCTGTATATAAATTTTAAAAGTTATTAGTTTGCTTTCAGGCACAACTCTTCAACGCTGTACTATATCCTTAAAGGGAATTTGGTAACATGGTTGATGTAGTAAGCAGGTAGGTGATCTTTGTATAAATCTTTGTTTGAGATCAAGTTGAAACAGAAACACTGAAAGACATGGATTCATTTCTATAAAATATTTATTTAAGTATATAACACGTTTTTCAGACAAGTGAAGAATATTGTTACTGAATCATTCTGTCGTTTGTTATCAGTAGATGTGACTGTTTGACTAATACTATTAGAAAATGTGCTTACTTCCAGTACTTACTATATTTTGTTATTCAGATTATGAGCAGAGAGAAAGGAAGTATAATGTTGAAAATAATGTTTTGAAATCATGACCCAAAGAATGTCTTCATTTGCACTATCCCTTCAGAATAACTGGAGGTTAATTATTGTATATTTTTAAAAATTACATTTATAAGAGTATAATCTTGAAATGGGTAGTAGCCACTGTTCGTAACCTATTCTAAACATTGGGACAATTAAATAACGTTAAAATAGTAATCTCTAATCTCATACGTAACATTTTCTTATATACTTATGTTCTGAAGAATAAAAGATTTTTATGATGAGATTAAAAATAAGTATTAATTCATGATTTTCATGTACATGAATGTTAATTTAAAAGTGTAACCCTTTGATTATGTTGTCAAGAAAGCACATTATTTCCGTATTTCGGTAATTTTTGCTTATATTATATTGGCAAGGGAGAGAGAAACTGAGATATTTGTGAGACTGGGACTCTTAAGGACTTTAGCCAGATGTACATAATAAAAGTATTTGTGTTGCATTAAATTGCTTGGAAAATGGTAACACTATAGTACGTAGAATATCCTGCTTTATGAAATTTTGGATTTGTATAATAGATACGTTAGATATTCATTTTATATAATGAGCACTTAAAAATAATTAAGAATGTTTAAAATATAATTTAAATTATGAAGATGGACTATCTTTTCAGGAAAACAGCTATTCTATATAGCACAAGAGATCTTAGTCTTGGGTAATTCTACTATAGAGCAAAGTACACCTTTATTTAAATTTACCTTGTAGCAAATTTAATTGCCATATGGTGCCCTATGTTTCATAGTATTTATTCTCTATAACAACTGCTTAAGTGCAGCTAGCTTCTAGATTTAGACTGTATTGAACTTAGTTTTGGATATTGTATTCATTATTACAATGTGCTACCAGACATAGTAGCAATAATTATAATGTTTTATTAAAGTAAGTATGAGAAAATATTTCATGAAAGGTATCTTTCCAGACTCTTCCCTGTACCCTACCTTTATGTGAAGAAATTATTTATATATCATTTCCAGGTAAAGTTTGGAATAATTGTTCAGTCTCTCATTAGATGTTGACATTTTTGTTTTTTGTTTTTGTTTTCAGGGATGAAATAAAATGTATTATTTGTACTTTAAAGTGTTATCATAAGTTTTTTCTTTAATGGTGACTGTGCATTTAATAAATGGTAAATGATTAAAAGGAATCTTAGATAATTTGGGTTTTGTTCCATGAATTCCAGATAGCTGTTTCAAAAGAGAAAAATGGAAGATTGCTTTGTTCAGGTTAGGAGAGTCTGAGTTTAGGGATTGATGGGAACAAATCTGGGGATTGTGTTTGGAGGTGGCTCCTAGGCTTGTACTGTCAAGTCGAAGTTTACTGTTGAGTTTTTTTAAATTTCAACTTAAATTTTTAAATTTTTATTTCATATTGGAGTATAGTTGATTAATAATGTGTTTCAGGTATACAGCATAGTAGTTCCGTTATACATAAACATGTATCTGTTCTTTTTCAAATTCTTTTCCCATTTAGGTTATTACAGAGTATTGAGCAGAGTTCCCTGTGCTATACAGTAGGTCCTTGTTGGTTATCTATTTTAATAGCATTGTATACATGTCAATCCCAAACTCCCAATCTGTCCCTACCCCCCACTCTTCCTTCCTGTTAACCATAAGTTTGTTCTCTAAGTCTGTGAGTCTGTTTCTGTTATGTAAATAAGTTCATTTGTATCTTTTTTTTTTTTTTAGGTTTCACTTATAAGCTGATATCATATATTTATCTTTCTCTGTCTGACTTACTTCACTTAGTATGATAATCTCCAGGTCCATCTGTGTTGCTGCAAATTGCATTATTTCATTCATTTTAATGGCTGAATAATATTCCATTGTATATATCTAACACACCTTCTTTATCCATTCCTCTGTTGATGGACATTTAGGTTGCTTCCATGTCTTGGCTATTGTAAACAGTGCTGCAATGAACATTGGGGTGCATGTATCCTTTCTTTTTTTAAAAAATTAATTAATTAGTTGATTTTTGGCTGCATTGTGTCTTTGTTGCTGCATGTGGGCTTTCTCTAGTTGCGGCGAGCAGGGGCTACTTTTCGTTGCAGTGCGCGGGCTTCTCACTGTGGTGGCTTCTCTTGTTGCAGAGCACAGGTGCTTGGCATGCAGGCTTCAGTAGTTCTGGCTCGTGGGCTCTAGAGCACAGGCGCAGTAGTTGTGGCGCACGGGCTTAGTTGCTCTGCGGCATGTGGGATCTTCCCGGACCAGGGCTTGAACCCGTGCCCCCTGCATTAGCAGGCAGATTCTTAACCACTGTGCCACCAGGGAAGTCCCACATGTATCCTTTCAAACCATGTTTTTCTCAGAAATATGCCCAGGAGTGGGATTGCTGGATCTTATGGTAGCTCTATTTTTAGTTTTTTAAGGAACCTCCATACTGTGGCTGCACCAGTTTACATTTCCACTAACAGTGTAGGAGGGTTCCTTTTTCTCCACACTCTCTCCAGGATTTATTTTTTGTAGACTTTATGATGATGGCCATTCTGACTGGTGTGAGGTGATATCATAGTTTTGATTTGCATTTCTCTAATAATTAGCGGTGTTGAACATCTTTTTATGTGCCCCTTGGCCAGCTGCATGTCTTCTTTGGAGAAATGTCTATTTAGGTCTTCTACCCATTTTTTGATTGGGTTGTTTGTTTTTTTCATATTGAGCTGCATGAGCTGTTTGTAAATTTTGGAGATATTAAATCCCTTGTCAGTTGCATTGTTTGCAAATATTTTCTCCCATTCTGTGGGTTGTCTTTTTGTTTTGCTTATGGTTTCCTTTGCTGTGCAAAAGATTTTGAGTTTAATTAGGTCCCATTTGTTTAATTTTGTTTTTATTTTCATTATTCTAGGAGACAGATCAAAAAAAGATATGCTGTGATTTATGTCAGAGAGTGTTCTGCCTATATATTCCTCTAAGAGTTTTATAGTATCCAGTCTTACATTTAGGTCTTTAATCCATTTGGAGTTTTTTTGTGTGTGGTGTTAAAGAATGTTCTGATTTCATCTTTTTGCATGTAGCTATCCAGTTTTCCCAGTACCATTTATTGAAGAGACTGTCTTTTCTCCATTGTATAGTCTTGCCTCCTTTGTTATAGATTAATTGACCATAGGTTCGTGGGTTTATTTCTGGGCTTTCTATCCTGTTCCATTGATCTATATTTCTGTTTTTTGTGCCAGTACCATACTGTTTTGATGACTATAGCTTTGTAGTATAGTCTGAAGTCAGGGAGCCTGATTCCTCCAGCTCTGTTTTTCTTTCTCAAGATTGCTTTGGCTATTTGGGGTCTTTTGTGTCTCCATACAAATTTTAAGATTTTTTGTTCTAGTTCTGTGAAAAGTGCCATTGGTAATTTGATGGGGATTGTATTGAATCTGTTGATTGCCTTGGGTAGTATAGTCATTTTGACAATATTGATTCCTGCAATCAAAGAACATGGTATATATCTCTCCATCTGTTCGTATCATCTTTGATTTCTTTTATCAGCATCTTACAGTTTTCAGAGTACAGGTTGTTTGCCTCCTCAGGTAAGTTTATTCCTAGGTGTTTTATTCTTTTTGATATGATGGTAAATGGGTTGTTTCTTTAATTTTTCTTTCTGATCTTTCGTTGTTAGTGTATAGAAATGCAACCAATTTCTGTGTATTAACACATTATTGACCATGGGATTTTTGCAGAAACTAACACCTGTGGCTGGCGATTTGTAATGTAAGTGAATATTGAAACACCCGCGTTTGAGTAAATATCAACAACTTTTTTTGCACTTAATGTATTTATTTGAAACTTCATACATGTCATACTAAAGCGTTCTAATATTTCATTAGAGTGTAATAGGTAGTATAGCAGGCACCTCTGTTCAGGGGAACAGAACATCTATTACAAATATACTGTGTTTCACTGCACTTTCCCCTGGAAGAGCAGACTCTACACTTTCCGGCGGCATTTTTTGTTAGTCCTGTGGGTATTATTTCTTCTAGAATATGTTCTTTTATTTTACCTGATAGTCGACAAGGTGGATCTTCGTTGGGAGCTCTTTTAGAAACGCCACAAGAAGGACCAGGTGCGGGACTACCACTACATTCACCAGACTGGTCAGTTAACCATTCTCTAGCTACTGCTAACAAAATTTGCTTGTAAGTCATTTTGTTCTGTACATTAAGGCTACAATAAGTTTTAAACGGCTCTAGGCGTGTGTGCTTCAGTAGTTGTGGTGCACGGGCTTAGTTGCTCTGCGGCATGTGGGATCTTCCTGGACCAGGGCTCGAACCCGTGTCCCCTACATTGGCATGTGGATTCTTAACCACTGTGCCACCAGGGAATTCCTCCTTTTTCATTTCTAATTTTATTGATTTGAGCCCTCTCTCTCTTTATCTTGATGAGTCTGGCTAAAGGTTTATGAATTTTGTTTATCTTTTCAAAGAACCGGCTGTTAGTTTCATTGATCTTTTCTATTGTTTTCTTCATCTCTATTTCATTTATTTCTGCTCTGATCTTTATGATTTCTTTCTTCTATTAACTTGGGTTTTGTTTGTTCTTCTTTCTCTAGTTGCTGTAGATGTAAGGTTAGATTGTTTATTTGAGATTTTTCTCGTTTCCTGAGGGAAGATTGTATTGCTATAAACTTCCCTCTTAGAACTGCTTTTGCCGTGTCGCATAGGTTTTCGAGTGAATTAGAGTCTAATTCACTGATATAACCTGGGCATATACAGTTGTGTACACATATACATTATGTGTCTGGCACATAATAGGTGCCTGATAAATATTTGTTAATACAAGTTCCTCAGCCATTTTACACTTTTTGCTTTGTGCATCTATACCTTTATATTAAGAAAAGACATTCTTTTTGTACAACATATCATGAACTTATTTCCAAGTCAGTAAGTGTATAACTTTCATGGTTATTTCATTGTGTGAAATGAATATCACAGTTGATATACCTTTCACTCAATTATTGGGCATTTTGGTTGCATATAAAAGATTTAGACCTTGGTGTGGGACAAATCTAAAGCCTGACCTCTTTCCATTATTCCTTGTTGTCTAGATGCTAGAGGGTAACCTAATAAAGTGTGGTTAATATCCATTTGGGGGAGACAAAATAAAGTGTTGAAATATCTCCCCTGGAAGAACAGAGAAAATCCAAAACTGGTGATCATCCTCAGGCTTTGTTTTATATCATGAGCAGCAGGCTAGAACCATTTTGCGAAGTAAGGAAAAGACTGAGAATAAAATGTACAGTGCCTAATCCATAATTGGGTTAGAGAACGGGGAAGGGATTGGTTAGTAGTCAAACTTGTGCTTAATCAGGTTTGTTATTTTATAGCTTTTGGCTTAAAACGAATCAGTAATATTAGTGTGTATTTAGGTAAGGAAGTTAAGCCATAAAGATTTTTTTAAATTAATGTTTTTTTTTTAGATTTTATCAATGTTAGTATCTTTCAGACATCTTTCCTGAATGAGTTTAGGACCTCCAGTGAGTCCTTATTAGGTCAAGTGTAACTTCACGTTGCTTCTAAGGGTTGATTAGCATCATCATTCATTTAAATAAATCATTATTTTTCATTTAGCTTTCTCAGGTGCTTAATTCATCCACCCACCCACTCTTTCTTTACTGTCTCATACCGATTAGACATTAATAGTTAATACTGATTTTTTTCAGGCAAAGAAGTAAACTATGGTTCTGAGGATTGTTTTTAAGTGGGATGGTGATATGAGATATAATAAGAAAGCTTGAGGAGAGGAAACATTTTGAACCACTGGTGTTTGAGAATTTACCCATAACAGATTATGTTCAATTTTGAGGTAAATGTGTTTTTTGTTTGCTTGTTTGTTTTTCATCTTCATGAGTTTGAAAAGGAGGAAAAAATCCCCTGTTATTCTTTTCTTCAAATCTGAACTAGGAGTTTCAGGCCCCAAACCTTGAGTGGATGATTGAATCAGGAGAGGCCAGAAAGGGGCCCTCTGCCAGGTGAGAGGGGCCACTGGCCCCTGCCTCCTGAAAGAGACTCTACACCTTGTATATTAAAACTGTTCAAAACCACAAAATGCTCTGGGAGGAAGGATTTAGAGCAGGAAGGATTTGGAGAATTTATTTTTAATAATATCCCTCATGTAATGAGATCATTACAGTAACAGTTATGGCGTGTTTACTAAGGGCTGTGCCCTGCACTGTGCTCATCTTGTACAATGTTTTGTTTTAATATGCAGAACAGCTTTGTGAGGTAGGTTCTGTTACCCCCATTTTCACAGATCTTTTAAGCTGCACAGTAGAGATTCAGACCCAGAAGGGTTGGTCTACAGAGTCTGTGCTCTTGACCACCGTGCCTTACCAGCTGTTCTGCCAATCTGGGCTTAAATAAGCTCAAGCATTCCCCTTCCGTCCCCTAATCTTGTCCCCGGGACTTACAGACTTCTCTGCTCTGATCCAAGAGAGATCTCCTCACTGTGTCCTCAACGGCCTGGGTCAGCAGAGCACACAGAGTCTGCAAAGGCGTCACTCAGTGATGTGTTGGGCCCCCAGGCATTGGTGGTAACCCCACCCAGGCTGATGGCCCAGGATGGCTGGGTTTGGGGGTGACGGGAGATGAACACATGCCATGGTATTTGGGAGCTTATGAACACGCCTGCCACGATAGCGGCTCTTACATCCTGTCTTGGAATAAAGGGAAGCAAGGAATCGGCTTAGTGCATATTCTCCAGGGTGAAGAGAATCTTCTCAGTCTCCTCATTAAGGCCATTTTTTTGTATCCAGCATGGGATTCAGGGCACTATCAACTCACCTACGGCAGTTCTCCATCAGTGTCAAGTCTAGTACTAAGATATTATTTGCAAGGCTTAGGTTAGGGACTTTCTGGGGCCAAAATATTTCCACTTATTGGAGGCTAGACAGAGTGGGATTCAAGACCACATTCTTGGTCTATTATTTTGCCCTTTGTAATGTCTTTGGGTTTCACAGATGTATCATTTGATGACTTTTAAAGGAGCCTCAGATTGTCTTGATATTGACTTGATATGTTTGACCTAAGCGTTTCACAGAATATCTCTGAGTTTTCTAAAATACTGTCTGAGCCTAAAAAACCTCTGGCCATTTCTCCAAAGCTTCCCTGTTGATCTGAGAGCATTTTAAATTGCGGAAGCTCTGGGTCCATCTTTTTTCTTTCTCTGGAAGACTGCTGCCTACCGCACATGGTCCATGCACTGATAATCAGACTGGAGTTGATCTCTCCATGGAGAAGCGAGGAAATACTTGCATGGAAATCCTCTTTTTAGCATCTTCATGATTACTTGTCCTATATAATAAAAGGGCAACTCTTTCTCTGGTCTTCCCCTGAAGCTGATGTATTTAAAAATAGAATGAATGTAAAGAATGCTTGTTGTGAACTGTAAGAGTGCATTTTAGCTAAAAATGGCCTTCTCCTTTTAGCTTCCAGGCAAAGACACAGTTGGAGGAGAAGGGCAGGCAGAAGTAGGGGGTTGGTGGGTTGACATATTAATATAGTTTGTTTTCTTTTTCTCTGCTGGCTGCTGTCATTTTCTGCCTTGGAAAGTACCTAAGTGGTGCTTGGAAATAAACTCTCCCAGGGAAGGTGGTATGAATATTGATAGTTTTAATTAAAAATCACTTTCTGTCTCTTCGCATGACTTAATTCTTCTTACCTTTTTTCCTAAATATCATGTGTTAAAAACAATATTGAGTTTAAATACAGTGCTAAATAACCATGGTTAACAGCAGAAGACAGATAGCTCTTTCTTTGATTAAAACAAGTGACTTCTAACAGAGCCTCAGCTGAGGGGCTTGGAGACTGCATAAGTGGTCACTCTGCCTTCTGTTTCTAGAAATAAATTTTTCCTAAGGCTAAAAAGGAAGCCAAGGCCACAGCTCTGAAAGGGGGAAGTTTTTCTTACTGTCGATTAGTGCTCAGTTAACTTTATCAGGGAAATAATGAGCTTGGGGAAGACTTAAGTTATACCTTCTACACCTTTCTTCAGAGAGTCTTCACTTTACATACACTGATGCTAAGGTGGGGAGAATTGGTTTCTTCACAACCCAGAAGGCTAGATGGAAAGTATTCTTTGCCTCAGCAAAACCAAGATAACTAGTATTTCTTGCTGATGGTAAGGCATGAGGGCTGGCTGCATAGAAGTAGTGTCTAGGCACAGCTGGGACCTTTTGCCATCTTACAATGTCCTGTTGGAATTGCAAGCAGATGAAGCCGAGCCCAGAAGTAGTCACAACTATGAAACAATCCTATTGTCAGGCTTTGGCTGCCCTATTTTATATCATGTAGTTCAGATTTGTTCTTTTCCATTTCCTTGCCTGGAATGCCTTTCCCTTACTCTCTTTGGTTTGAGTACGATTAGTTTTTCCAATGTGCTTCTCAAGTTTTACCTACTTAGTATTCCAAGTTTTCCGTTCCCAGCCTTAAGAGATCGCCCTTTTCTCTGGAATCCCATTTTGACTTGTCCCTGCTTCATGCATTTAGTCCCTCATTCACACTGTTCCCTCTGTCCAATTACGCTTCTCCCAGGTCTTTGCACGAGTGGCTTTTTCTTGAGAAATTCTTCAAGTCTGAACTGAATGCCACTTCTACAGAGAGACCTTCCCTCACTACCATTCTAAAGTAGGAGGCCTTTCTGTATATTCAGAGACCGTCAGGTTCCTAGCACCCAGCACAGTAACTAGCACATAGTAAATGTTTGTTGAATGAATTAACAAATGAATTTATTTGTTATTTCAATTTAATGTGTAATGATTTTCAGTTTAAGAACAAAAACTTTGGGAATAAATTCAAACTATGAATTGGAAAGAATTGAAATCTTTAAAATACTGAGTCTTTCATTCCGCAAATATGGTAACTCTCAAAATTTATTAAGGTCTTCTTTAAAGTTTCTCAGTAAACTTTTGTAAGTTTCCTTGCAGAGGCTTCATATGTGTTTTGTTGTATTGGGTTGGCCAAAAGGTTCGTTCGGGTTTTTCCCTACGATGGTTCTAGTAGCGCTTAGTTGTCTTTAACTTCATTCGAAACAATTTTTTTAGATTGTATTGTGACGGCTGTCATATCAGCGTGCATTGAAAAAAAAAACATCAAAATTGGTGGATTTTTGTGTGGCCGTTTTAATATTGAAGATGGAAGAAAAAACAACATTTTTGACATATTATGCTTTATTATTTCGAGAAAAGGGAAAGCACAACTGAAATGCAAAAAAAGATTTGTGCAATATGTGGAGAAGGTGCTGTGACTGATCGAACATGTCAAAAGTGGTTTGTGAAGTTTTGTGCTGGAGATTTCTCGCTGGACGATTCTCCACGGTCGGGTAGACCAGCTGAAGTTGATAGCGATCAAATTGAGACATTAATTGAGAACAATCAACATTATACCACGTGGGAGATAGCCGACATACTCAAAATACCCAAATCAAGCGTTGAAAATCATTTGCACCAGCTTGGTTATGTTTATTGCTTTAACGTTTGGGTTCCATATAAGTTAAGCGAAAAAAAAACCTTCTTGACAGTACTTCCACATGCGATTCTCTACTTAAACGTAAGGAAACGTTCCGTTTTTAAAACAAATTGTGATGCATGATGAAAAGTGGATACCGTACAATAACGTGGAATGGAAGAGATCGTGGGGCAAGTGAAATGAACAACCACCAACCACACCAAAGGCCGGCCTTCATCCAAAGAAGGTGATGTATATATGATGGGATTGGAAGGGTGTCCTCTACTATGAGCTCCTTCCAGAAAACCAAACAATTCCAACAAGTGCTGCTCCCAATTAGACGAACTGAAAGTAGCACTCAACAAAAAGTTCTGGAATTAGTCAATAGAAAGCACATACTCTTCCATCTGGATAACGCAAGACCACATGTTTCTTTGATGACCAAGCAAAAACTGTTACAGCTTGGCTGGGAAGTTCTGATTTATCCGCTCTGTTCACCAGACATTGCACCTTTGGATTTCCATTTATTTCAGTCTTTACAAAATTCTCATAATGGAAAAAATTTCAATTCCCTGGAAGGCTGTAAAAGGCACCTGGAACAGTTCTTTGCTCAAAAAGATTAAAAGTTTTGGGAAGATGGAATTATGAAGTTGCCTGAAAAATGGCAGAAGGTAGTGGAACAAAACGGTGAATGTGTTCAATAAAGTTCCTGGTGAAAATGAAAAATGTCTTTTATTTTTACTTAAAAACCGAAGGAACTTTTTGGCCCACCCAATATTTATTACTAGATGTAATTTATAAATAGTATCTCTTTACATTTTGTTTTTTATTACTTGCATATAGAAAAATAAAAAGAACAAAAACTTTGATAACTCCTAGAATTGAGACATAAACAGAAGAGATGCGACGCATGTCTGCTTGTGTAAGGAACTAAGAAATTTTCTGGAAAGTAACTCATGCTAGTAGATGAAATCTGTGGGATGCCAGGGTATGTTTCAAGGGTAGTAGTACGAGTAAACAGGAAATGACTGCTATATTCTCTGTGGTCTTCTCCTAGTTTTTCTCTGGGGATCTTGAGAAAAATGTTTTTGTTTATCTTTAAACAGTGTTTAATGCACATCTGACTGTATTATGATAGATGGATATAATTTAAATAAGACATGATCAAACTTTTAATCCAGTTATTTCTATGCAAAAAAGTCATCATGTATTTTAATATAGAAAATAAATATGATTTTTGAAGTTGATTTTTTAAAATACTCTAGCTTTTTAAAGTTGAAGTTGAGAAAATTTGTTTCTTAACTTCCATTACTTTAATAGTATGACTTTTGGCAAATATGTGATTTCTGACTCAGTGCCTTCAACTCCAAAGCATTGATGATGCCTATCCTTTGTGACCCCATGGGGTTTTGGTACAATAAACAGAGTATATCTAAAACCCTTTGAGTTCTTAGGAAGGAAATATATAAAAGGAAATATATTTAAAATATATATATATATATTTTAAATAAATTTATTTATTTTATTTATTTTTGGCTGTGTTGGGTCTTCGTTGCTGCGTGTGGGCCTTCTCTAGTTGTGGCGAGCAGGCTTCTCATTGCGGTGGCTTCTCTTGTTGCAGAGCACGGGCTCTAGGTTTGCCGGCTTCAGTAGTTGTGGCTCTCAGGCTCAGTAGTTGTGGCTCACGGGCTCTAGAGCGCAGGCTCAGTAGTTGTGGCTCACGGGCTTAGTTGCTCCGCGGCATGTGGGATCTTCCTGGACCAGGGCTCGAACCCGTGTCCCCTGCATTGGCAGGCAGATTCCCAACCACTGCGCCACCAGGGCGCCACCAGTATATATAAAAGAAGTATAATGAAGTTGTTCATCCCAAGTTCCTAGCACGAGGCCTTGCACAGAGTTGGTTCAATACATATGTATTAATTTATCACGAGAAAAGGAGTCTGTGGAATAGCACTTAAAAAGCAATAGGAAGATATTTTACATTTCTACATTTCTTAGATTGTGTCACAATGCAGTCCACATCCAGGACTTAGAGTTTTCTAAAAAACTCTATTACATGGTACAGTGTTTCAAATGGCAGGTTATGATCCATTAGGGAGATAGGATATCAATTTAATGGGTTATGACTAGCATTTTGAAGTAATGGAATAAAATGGAAATAAATATCAGATGGCATCATAAGTAATAACAGTATTTCCTGAAACTTTTGATTCATATATCTGTGTGTGTGTGTTTCCTGGGTCATGATGTAAAATATATTTCTTTGGTAGGTTGAGGTTAAAAAAAGTTTTGAAGGCCACTGATATAATTACACAGTTTATAATTTACACAGAGCTGTTCTCATTTTGCTTGATTTAAGAAGACAAATAATTGGAACAGAATTCTAGTTTGCTGCTGGCAGCAAGGAAAATAACAGAATTCTATGGCAGAAAACTGTATAGGACTCCCCCCACTGCAACCCAGGTTGGGGAGGTAATTAGAAGAAAGTAAAATACACCTGCTTTACTTATCAAGTCATGTTCTGGGAGGTCCTTGGTCAATTTTTTTTTTTTTTTGGCCATGCCGCGCAGCATGCGGGATCTTAGTTCCCTGACTGGGGATTGAACCCGTGCTGCCTGCCGTGGAAGCATGGAGCCCTAACCACTGAACCGCCAGGGAATTTCCGGGTCAAATTTTTCTTTATAAGCTTACCTTCTCTCATACTGTGCAATTAATGATTTTCTCATTTCTTATAGGAAACAAATGCCACTGTCAAATTATGACTATCAACTAATGTTTTTAAGTCACACCAAGAACTGTGCACATCCTATCATGAAGACAAATTTTACATATTGCTTAAAAGGAATGAAAATTTATATTGTTCAAATTCCTGTAACAAGTCCTTCTCTTTCTTCAAATTATGCTTACTTGCTACTTAATATATCTACCTGAGGAAAGCTTCCTCACTGAACCTATTTCAAACGAGGCGACAGGGCTTTACATTTATTTTCAACATTTTACTATGAAAAGTTCATCCATACAGCAAGGTTGAAAGAATATGCTCACCATCTAGATTCTACCATTAATTCTTTTGTTATACTCTGCCACATCTATCCATTAAACCATTTTATTTTTTTATGCTCTTTGAAACAAATGACAGTTTTCAGCCACTTTTCCCTAAGTACTTTAACATGCACGTCATTAACTCAAGTTCAGTATTTAAAGTTTCTTCTCTAGATGGAAAGTTTATATACAATGAAATGCACACATTTTTAGCATACATTAGCTGAGTTTTGACAAATTCATTAGCCTGCTACCCAAACTTCTGTTAATATAGAGAACACTACCATCCCACCAAAAAGGCCCCTTATACCGTTCCTAGTCAAATCCTACCCCACCCCAAGGCAGTTTTTTCCACCATAGGTTAATTTTGCCTATTCTAGAATTTCATATAAATGGAACCATACAGTGTGTGCTCTTGTTTCTGGCTGCTTTCACTCATCATAATGTTTCTGATTTTCATTTATGTTGTTGCGTGTGTAATTTGTTTAATGCTGAGTAGTATTTCATTATATGAACGTAACACAGTTTATATATTTTTTCTCCTATTGATAAACATTTGGGCTCTTTCTAGTTTGGGGCTATTATGATAAAACTGCTGTGAACGTTCTTTTTTTAAAATATTTATTTATTTATTTGGCTGCATCGGGTCTTAGTTGCTGCACATGGGATTCATTGTTGTGGTGCGCCAGCTCAGTAGTTGCAGCACACGGGCTCTAGAGTGCACGGGCTCAGTAGTTGTGGCACGCGGGCTTAGCTGCCCTGCAGCGTGTGGGATCTTAGTTCCCTGACCAGGGATCAAACCCGCGTCCCCTGCATCGGAAGACGGATTCTTAGCCATTGGACCACCAGGAATTCCCATGAACATTCTTATAGAAGTCTTTTTTGTGAACACAAATTTTCGTTTCTTTTGGATAGATACCTAGGAGTGACGTTACTGGGTTGTATGGTAAGTGTGTTAAGAAATGCACTGTGTCTTCCAAAGTGGTTGTGCATTTGGCACTCTCACTGGCAGTAGAGTTTTGATTAGATGCCTCCACGTTTGCCCACGCTCAGGGAGGTAATAGCAGGGCCATAACACCTCACTCCTTTGAAACAGTTGCTCCATTGTGCCCACAGGACATAGTTGTAGATGGTGAGCAAACGCGTAACGTCGTGTGAGTGGAGGTCCCGAACTGTTCATGCACACACCGGAAAAAAGAAAGTTCTACCGGCAGAAGGATGAAAAAACATTGTCTTCAAGACAGAGAATAAAGGGACTAATAGAAGGACCCTTGGACCAGTCTCTGTCTGTTGGTGTCCGCAAACTTATCTCATTGCTAATTTAAAGAAAGTGAGGCCTAGCCCAGAGGAGAGAGTAACACTTTGGCAATATTCTAAACCAAGTTGCTATCTATTTCCCTGGGAATAATTGTGTGTGTGTGTGTGTGTGTGTGTGTGTATATATTTGTATTCTTGTACTGTAGATTTACTGTACAACTCTCAGGTACCTGTAGTATGGGTTTTTAATTTCTATTCCATATTCCTGTCAGTTTGCATGTTTTTCTTTATTCTGTTAATATGGTGAATTGCATTGATTGTTTTTCAAATATTAAACCAACATTGCATTAAATGTTGTAATGTGTTATTTCTTTTTTATGTTATTGGATTCAATTTGCTACTATTTTGTTTTAGGGGTTTTTAAATCAATAGATTTATGAGATTTATGAAAAAAATTGGTCTGTAATTTTCTGTCCTTGTAAGTCCTTCAGTTTTGGTATTGAGTTTATTCTGACATCATAAGACAAGTTGAAAAGTATTCTCTATAAGAGCATGTATAAGATTGATATTATTTCTTTGTTAATTTAGAAGTCACTAGTGAAGTGATATGGCCTGGAGATTTCTTTTCGGGAAGGTCTTTAATTATGGGTTCATTTTCTTTCATAGGTATAGGGTTATTTAGATTTACTTTTAATTTTTGTGTTAATTTTAGTAAGTTGGTTTTTCTCTATTTTTCTTGTCCATTTAAATTTTCAAGTTTGTTGGCATAAAGCTGTTGGTAATATCTTATTGTCCTTTTTATATCTACTGCATGGTTTGTAATGATGCTGCCTTTCATTTATATTAGTTTTTGCTTTGCTCTTCAATTATTTCTTAGATAAAAGGTAGCATTTTATGCCCACTGTCTGTGACATGATTTATACATTTAAAAATATATTCTGGAGATCACTTCATAGCAGTAATCAAGAGTCTTTCTCATTTTTAAATGTTGCACAGGACTTCATTGTGTGGTTGTTCATGCCTCCAGTCCTCTTTTAATGAATGTTTGGTTTGTTTTCAGTCTTTTTACTATAACAAATAGTGCTGAAGGGAATACCTTTGTATGTATGTATTAAAACAAACTTGCTGGTTATGATCTCATTCATATGTGGAATCTCAAACAAAAACCAAAACCAAGTTCATAGATAGAACAGATTGGTGGTTGCTAGAGGCGGGAGTTGGAGGGTGGGCAGATGGGTAAAGGGAGTCAAAAGGTACAAATTTCCATTTATAAAATAAGTAAGTCGTGGGGATGTAGTGTACAGCATGGTGAGTATAGTTAATACTGTATTGCATGTTTGAAAATCGCTAAGGGAGTAGTAAATCATCAAAGCTCATGTCACGAAAAAAATTCCATAACTATGTATGGTGACGTATGTTAACTAGACTTACTGTGGTGATCATTTCACAGTGTATACAAATATTGAATCATTATGTTATGTACCTAACATATAAAGTTGTATGTTAGGTACCTAACATATAAAGTTGTATGTCAATTATACCTCAATAAAAAATTAATTAAAAAATTTTTTTGCTAGTGTTATCTTTGGGATAGATTTCTAGAAATGGGATTTCCTAAAAATGGGAGAGGAGCAATAACTATAGATTAAATTTAAGAGCTATAACAACCAAATACAGTAGATGATCCTTGATTGGATCCTGCTATGAAAAAGTGAGCTATAAATAACACTTTGAGGACGTGGGTAAATTTAAATATAGGATGGGTGTGAGATGAAACTAGAGAGCTATTTTCATGTTGGGGAGGCAATACCATTGTATTTAGATAGGAGAATTCTTTTTTTTCTTTTAGAACTGTAAAGTATTTTGGCATAAAATGTCATAATGTGTGACACTTACTTTGAAACAGCTCAACCACAATAATAAAAAATGAAATAGATTGATAAATCAATAAAGCTAATATGACAGAATGTTAACAATGGCTGAATCTTAGTGGATTTATAGGTGTTCATTGTACTATTTTTTTCTACTTTTGTATATGTTTGTAAATTTCATAATAAGTAAAAAAATTAAAAAATTATACAAGCATATATATTATGTTTCTAGTGAGTTATTCTTGCATTATTTTATCTTTACATGTGACTTTATCCATAATAAGGATTTTTTCTTAAAAACATATTTTGTCTGATACTAATATAATTATCTCATAATCCTCTTACATGGTATCTCAAAATACTGATGTAATTTCTTTTGGTTAATATTTGCTTGGAAGTCGGTCCAGAGGTTGCAGCTGCAGAGGAACCACCCAAGGAGAGCTGCAAAGATGCTGTCTGGACACGTGGTCTTGGGCTGTGACTTGCACCCTCCCTTGGCAGGCCAGACTGGTCTTCAGAATGCTTTGGGATCATCCTTCATTGCCACAGGGAACCTCCATGCCTCTTAACACTTGCCTTCAGAAGACTGGCACTGCTGAGGTATCCTCTGTTCTTGAAGAGTGTAATCTTGCAGCCAAAACCTCTGTTGACTGTGAAGAAACAGGGTGTGTCTCAATTATTGGTGATAGTATTGGTTGAATACATGGGCTGAGGAATGTTCAAGCAGACGAAATGGTAGTGTTTTCTTCAGGCTTAAAGGGTATGTTTCAACTTGGGAACTGACAATGTTGGTCTTGTTGTGTTTGGACATGATAAACTAATTAAGGAAGGAGATATTGTGAAGAGGTCGGGAGCCATTGTGAATGTTCTAGTTGGTGAGAAACTACTGGGTTGTATAGTAGATGCCCTTGGTAATGTCATTGATGGCAAGGATCCAGTTGGTTCCAAGACCCATTGCTGAGTTGGCCTGAAAGCCCCTGGCATCATTTCTCCAACCTCTGTGCAGAAACCAGTGCAGACTGGCATTAATGCTGTGGATAGCTTGGTGCTGATTGGTTGTGGTCAGTACAGGCTGATGATTGGTGACTGACAGACTGGCAAAACATCAATGATTGACATAATTATTAACCAGAAACATTTCAGTGATGGATCTGATGGAAAGAAGAAGCTATACTATATCTACACTGCTATTGGTCAGAAGAGATCCACTGTTGCCCAGTTGGTGAAGACACTTACAGATGTGGATGCCATGAAGAACACCAGTGTGGTTTCAGCCACTGCTGCTGACACCGCCCTCCATCAGCACCTGACTCCTTATTCTTGCTCTGCTGTGGGAGCGTATTTTAGGGATAATGGCAAACATGCTTTGATCATCTATGATGAATTATCCAAACAGGCTGGTGCCTCTGCTGATCTGCAGACCACTCAGCTACTCATGAGGCCCAGCCTGATGATGTGTTCTACTTACACTCCCATCTACAGGAGAGAGCAGACATAATGAACGATTCTTTTGGTGGTGGCTCCTTGACTTCTTTACCAGAAACACAAGCTGGTGATGTGTCTGCTTACATTCCAACGAATATCGTTCCTATCAGTGATGAACAGATCTTCTTGGAAACAGAATGGTTCTACAAAGGTATCTGCCCTACCATTTACATTGGTTTTTCTGTGTCCTGTGTCAGATCTGCTGCCCACACCAGGTCTGTGAAGCAGGTGCAGGCACCATGAAATCGAAATTGGCTCCTATGGTGAGGTTGCTGCGTTTGCCCAGTTCAGTTCTGACCTCCATGCTTCTACTCGACAACTCTTGAGTCGTGGTGAGTATCTGAGTTGCTGAAGCAGGGACAGTATTCTATGGCTGTTGAAGAACTCGCAGCTCTTACGCTGGGGTAAATGAGTATCTTGATAACTGGAGCTGTTTCTATTTTTGTGTGTGTGTTTTGTTTTTGTTTTTGCTGAAGTATTTAAAAGCAAATCTTAGATGGCATGCTATTTTACCCAGCCACTTCATTATGCTTTGAAAGACAAAATTTTTTTCCTTAGGTAACCGCAAATCCATTTTTACATCTAACAAAGGAAATAAAACATTTCTGAAGTTTTAATACAAACTATTAACATTTCTCTGATTGTCTCAAAAAATGCCTTTTTACAATTATGTTTTTCAGATCAGAGTCCAAACAAGGTCCACATCTTGAATTTGGTTCTTAGGGTCTCTAGGATCTCTTTTCATCTGGAGGAGTGCTCCTTTTCCCCTCCCTTATTCCATTTACTTCTTGAAGAAAGTGGGTCAGTAGTCCTGCTGTCTAGAAGTGAGATCTAAAGACTTGATTAAATTCTGTTTCAAGTTTTAACGAGACTAGCTGTAGGTGATGTTACAGACTTCATATTGTTTCATCACCTGGAGAACCACATAGTGTCAGATTGTCTCACTTTTTTAGTAATGCTTAATTCAGGTGGTGACAGCCTAGTTCCTTCATTGTGAAGTTTCCTAACAGTCTTTTAACTAATGATTTTAATATCTATTGATGACTATTGTCTGATTCATTTTGAAATAGGGGTTGCAAGATGGTGATTTTATAATTTGATCATTACTTCTACATTTATTAGCCAGAAGTCTTCTGTATAGAAAAACTTTTCTACATCCTTTAGGCTTATTCAGTTACCCTGAAATACTGTTCATACCGAAAAGACAGGAGAGATCTTTAATTATTTCCTTTAAATTATCCAATTTCAGAGTAATGTGTTGGTTACCTAGAAACCTCCATGATGTCCAAAGAATCTCTCTCGCTGTCTTTTTCCTTTTTTGCATGTCACTACGAACTCATGGCTTTACACATTCAGTGTATTTCTATCAGTTGCAGTTGTTTGATACTCACATTATTCTATTTTGGGCACAAGGGGGAACAATTTGATGTTTTCTGTATTTATTTAATATGGTAGTATTAGCTTTTGATAGCTTCCTTGCTTTCTATCATAATGTGATATCCCAAGCTCAATTGGTACATTTCCTGGAATTGACTGTTGAAAAAAAACCCTGAGTCCTTTTAGTGTGTGAAGGTGTTTTAAGACCAGAGTATGGAATTCTTGTTGCTACTTGATTATCATTGCTTCTTGGCCTTTCAGTGGAGAGTTAGAAAATAAGTACCTTTTAAAAAATAAAGTTACAAGTTTATACTGATATTTACAACCACAATTTAAAATTACAAGGTTTTTTAACTGACATTTTGATGCTGCACATTAGTCCTTAGCAGCTTTAACATAGTTTCTTAGTTGTATTATGTTAAAATATATACATGTTAATGATAATACAATTGTTACTATTAACAATAAGAATACTAAGTGACATTAGGTATTTTAAGGTTTGTTTGCCCTTTTAATATTTTTGTCCTAGGAACGTATTGCACTAAAAACTGTGTAGTCAAAATATTTTGTTCTAAGATCAATTGGAATAATTCTTTTCTCTGTGTGATTTTGTTACCAAACTGATATACCATTAGGTTCATTTGTTTCAGTTTGTCTTCAACTTCTAGGCATTGGTTTTTATTTTCTTAAATTTAGTTTTGTGTTTTGTTTACTACCTCCTTCTTGAAACAGTTCTTTTAAAAAATTTTTTATTGAATTATAGTTGGATTTACAATGTTGTGTTAGTTTCAGGTGTACAGCAAAGTGATTCAGTTATACATATATGTACATATATATATTCTTTTTAAGATTCTTTTCCATTATAGGTTGTTATAGGATATTGAGTATCGTTCCCTGTGCTATATTGAATATTACTATATTTGTATATAATAACATATATTGCTATACTGAAATACTTCCTTTACTTTTCTTCTGGGACACTACTTTTTCTTGCATTTTATTTTTATTTTTTTTCTGTCTCACGTGGGGCTTCGATTAAGTCTCCTTTCCTGGTTCCTCCTCCTCTTCCTGCTCTTAACTTTGGAGTGTACCAGGACCTCTCCTCCATTTATATTCATTTCCTAGTGAATGCATCTTGTCCCATGGTTTTAAATACCACCTATTTTCTGATCACTCACAAATTTATATCTCTGCCTGGACTTCTTCCTTGAATTGCAGATCTAGATATACAACTTTTTATTCGCTATTGGCACTTGAATGTCTAATAGGACGTCTAAACTTAGCATATCCAAAGATGAACCCTCAATTTCCGTCCAGCTGTTCCTCTGGCAGTCTCCCCTGTTTCAGTAAATGGCAACTCTATCACATTGCTCAGGCCTAATACCTTGAAGTCATCTCTGATTCTTTTATTTCATATCCTGTACCCAACTCACCAATATATCCTGTCAGCTTCTACCTTTGAAATATATTAAGAATCCAATCAATCCTCCATTTCTCACCAACTCCACTGCCATCACCCCCAACTAAGCTGCTGTAAATTCACCTGGATTATTGTAATGGCCTCATAACAGGTCTTCCTGTTTCCATCCATGCTTCTTTACAAGGTATTCTCTACTTGGCAGTCAGAGTGAGCTGTTAAAAGTCATTCCTTTGTTCAAAACTCTCCAGTACAGTCCTTCAAAATAATCTAGGTTTGGGGAAGGTGGATAGAGGTATAGATGATCATGTATTGCTAATCGTTGAAACTGAGTGATGGCAACTTTAAATTCATTATATTGTTCTTTTATTTTCGTATATATTTGATACATAAAACAAAATCCAAACTCTTCAAAGGCTTTACAATTGTCTATAACTGCACCAATATGGTAGCCACTAGCCACATGTGGTTACTGAGCACTTGAAATGCGCTAGTCTGAATGTAGATGTGCTGTGAGTATAAAATACACACTGGATTTTAAAGACTTCTTAAGAAAGAAAAAATGTAAAATACCTCATTAATGTTTTGTTATATTGATTATGTATTGAAATCATATTTTGGATATGGTGCTTCAAATAATATACAGTATTAAAATTAATTTCATTTCGGACTTCCCTGGTGGTCTAGTGGTTTGGACTTGGTGCTTTCACTGCTGTGGCCCCGGGTTCAATCCCTGGTCAAGGAAGATCCCACAAGCTGAGTGGCGTGGAAAAAAAAAATTTCTTTGTATTTTTAAAAATGTGGCTGCTAGAAGATCTTTGTATGTGGCTCACATCATCTTTCCATTGGATCTGTGGCCATGCTTTCTCTCTGACCTCATCTTCTACGTTTTTTTCTCTCCTTTTTTTTTTGGCCACGCGGCTTGTGGGATTTTAGTTCCCCGACCAGGGATTGAACCTGGGCCCTCGGCAGTGGAAGCGCAGAGTCCTAACCACTGGACCGCCAGGGAGGTCCCTTTTCCTCTCCTTAGCTCACACCACTCCAACCACACCGATCTCTCTGCTTAGAACAAGCAGAATACATTTCTGTCTCGGGACCTTTGCACTTGCTAACCTGTCTGCCTGGAGGTCCCTTTCTCAGTGTCCTGTGACTCACTCTCTTGTTTCCTTCAGAGATACTTACCTGATCTGTATAACACCTCGTCCCCTTCACTCTCTATTCCCCTTAATCTGCTTTCTTTTTCTGTGTAATACTTATCACTACTGACTTGTGTTTTGTTAATTTGTATTCCTGTATCCTGAGCACCTAGCATAATGCTTATACAACATAGGGCTTTTGGTAACAATTTGTGGAATGGATGTCTATAGATTGTGCAGGTAATTATGTTAAGTTCAATACTGACTTCTTCTGCAGTAAGGTTCAGGTTTCCTAAATATATAAAGGGTAAAAATTATTAGAGTAACCACATAGTGTCAGATTGTCTCACTTTTTTAGTAATGCTTAATTCAGGTGGTGACAGCCTAGTTCCTTCATTGTGAAGTTTCCTAACAGTCTTTTAACTAATGATTTTAATATCTATTGATGACTATTGTCTCACTTTCTTACCACTGGGTATCAACTTTAATTATAACTACATGAAATTCCCTGCGTGAGGAAATAGATGCTTTATAAAATGATATAAGATAGGTATTTTATTCCCTTCAAAGGAATTAAGGTAAAATAACCTTATACTAAATAATTTTTATATATTTGCATAAGTAGTAAGATGGAGAGTTTAGAGATACTTAGGAGATATTCAAGAAAGTAAACAAAATACAGACCAAGACTTATTTAAGGGTCAGAAATGTTTTTTATCCAGTAGATAATATCCAGTTTCTCCAAGGAATTTTCCAAATTCTTTTATTAGTCTGGCATTTTTATTGTATTCATGGTAACCCAGTAAAGTGGGCTATGTCAAGGAGCTTAGAAATTTTTTTGAGTACACTGAAATTTTTCTTATGTTAGTAAACCAAAATTGGTCTGTTTATAAAATAACTTTTGAAGGCAGCCATTTTTTTTATTTAAAATTAAAACTATGAAGGAGGGAAAGGAACCAAAAAAAGGAAAAATGAGAAAGGAATATTTTTAATTTATTGTCTTCATTTTAAAATGTAAGATGACTAAATGTACCAATGAAATAATTTAAAAGCAAGGGTATCTTTTCCTTATCTGAATATACTTGCAAATTCTATTTTAATTTTAAACAGTCTTGGTCACAGCATCCCTTCAACTGTAACAGGAAAAATGAAATGACACCAACAAGGTATGTGACAACTTGAGCTGTGAAATTTCAATAGGCAAAACTGACGAATCAGGGCTAGCATTATATTCAAGACCTTTAACTAAGACGTTTGAAGTACATCCTCAGTGATTTTTTTGTTTTTGTTTTTTCCTCAGTGATATTTTGGAATATTATTTTGTACTTGTTTAACAAACATTTACTAACTGTATATTGTATGTCAACACTGTACCAACTACCCAAGGTTACAAAACTATACTTTCACAGTGGCTATCCTTCACTGAGTGCTAGTTAAATGTCAAGTAAGTTTACAGAGATTATCTTAGTTAATCCTCGCGAAAGAGGTAATTTTATTACTCTCAGTATTCCAATGAGGGAACAGAGGCTTTCCAGAGAGTTCTGTTTTCAAAAAGTTTGCCATCTAGAGCGATGAGAGTAGCAGTAGATAGAATATAAAGTGCTAAATGCTACAAGAAAGGGTGCAGAGGAAGGGTTGCCTTTGGAGTTGGGAATGAGGAAGGCCTTCCAGAGAACAGGATACTTGTTCTGAATTTGAAAGGTAGGGAGGAGTTTGCATGGTGAAGAGTGGAGAATATTGCCAGCATATGCAAAGACATTGAACTCTGAAATGATTTGAGCATTAGTGAGAACTTTTCTATAAGCCTTTGATTTATTCATCATCTACCACACATTCTGTATTTCCATATTCAAACAAAGATCTGGCTTAGGCAATGAGGAATCATCTGATTGAGTTATTATCAAGGGCTGGAGTGCTGGCAGGGCTTGTTCGGATTAGCATATGGGTTAGAACTCACGTCCTAGGCTTGGGCCTTAACTTGGCAGGTCTCCCGGGGGTAGATTCCACACTGAATAGCAGAATGGCTAAGAAAACAAATTCTTGTGCCAGACTGTCTGGGTTTAAATCTCAGCTCTGCCACTTCTTACCAGCGGATGTGACCTTGGATATGTTACCAAACATTTTTATGCCTTACTATCTTCATTTGGAAAATGAGAACAATAATGACAGAACCTACTTCATCATAGGATTGTTATGAGGATAAAAGAAGTTAATAGATACAAAGCTCTGAGAATAGTGCCTGGTACATAGGAAGCTCTGTATAAGTACTAAGTACTAGTATTACTTGAGACTAGTATTTAAACAAAAATGCTACTTTGTTCATTTAGAGTGAACTTTGTTCCTTTCTCATGGTGCTAAGAGTCTCCTAGGTCCTACTTTTTTGGTATTAAGATGCCTGAGATGCTAAATTTTGAATCAGAAAGTTGTTTGCTGGGAATTGGCCTAGAATATTTGTCCTAGGCCCTAGTAAAGGCCAGTGAGATATCTCTCCACCGTAACAGAAACATTCTCTGTTCGTTGGGTTACATCTCCCAGAATCATTATCTTACTCCTTTGTTACTATCTGCGTGGCCAGATATAGCTAGTGGGTTCAGAGTCGAATGGAGATAGAACTTGGAAAGAACCCCTGAAGTGCTAGTTGTTAAGCCAGGATCTTTTTGATAAGACACGCAGGGTGACCTATTTGAGGCTCTGCTGTCTACTCTACAGACCCCGTGGTGGAAAGTGGCTGGGGTTTCCCTAACTTGGAAGGACTTGGAGCAATTCCTGTAGTTCCTTGATTATTACAATGTCCCTGATAGACTAGAGACAGGGAAGGCTTTATTACAGAACTCTTGATGCATTCTTTAGAACCCTCAGCTAAGTAGACTAGCTCAGGACTTTGCTTGGACTTTGTTTTCTATATATAATATCACGTCATCTGCAAACAGAGACAGTTTTACTTCTTCCTTTCTGATTTGGATCCTTATTATGTCTTTTTGTTGCCTAATTGCTCTGGCTAGTACTTCTAGTACTATGTTTAATGAAAGTGGCAAGAGTGGGAATGTTTGTTTTGCTCCTGGTCTTAGAGGAAAAACTTTGTTTCTTACCACTGAGTATGATGTTAGCTGTGGGCTTATCATATATGACCTTTCTTATGTTGAGTAGCATTCTCTCTGTGCCAAGTTTGTTGACAGTTTTTATCATGAATGGATTTCAGATTTTGTCAAGTGCTTTTTCTGCATCTGTTGAGATGATCATACAATTTTTAACCTTCATTTTGTTATGTGGTGTATCATATTAATCTCCTTTGACAGTTGTTGCAGTTGTGTGCTTCTGGCCACATCTTGCCTGTTCTATATATCTATATATAATTATATATATTTGAATGAAACCCATCACATATACAGATGCCATGTGCACATAACCATAATAATAATTGGCAAGGTTAAAGAGGCAGCCAGAGGAGGGCTGATCCTCAGAGAGTTGTGGAGTTGGTTAATAGAACACAGTTCCTTTAGGAGTGAAATGGATGGACAATAACAAAGGAATTTACTCAATATGTATCATTAAAATAAATCCACCTCAGGAGGCTGAGAGCAGTTGCTCCGATAAAGTCATGCTCTCTTGTTCTGTTTCCAAACTTGAGTCAGTTTTTCAACCCAGAAACCATTGACTGAGGGAAAGTCATGTCCCCAGGAGAAGGACACTGCAACACATGTCAAATACATGTGGTAATGATTCCCCTAGTCCTTCCCCAAAGGGACTTACCTCCAGGTATTTGAGTAATTGCACCTCGTATAATGGGTGCATTATACGAGGTGCAATTACTCAAATACCTGGAGGTAAGTCCCTTTGGGGACTTCAAAGCACCTCGTATAATGGGTGCATATGGCAGCCAGGTAATAAATGGAGTCCTGGCCAAGGTTTGGTTCACAGTGGGTCAACAATGTCATTTGTTTAGCCTCTGCATATTTTATTAGAGCGAATACTTAGTACTTCATAAAATCCCTCGCGTTGTGTCCCTGACCTACAGGATAAGAATCATTATAGTGGGAGAGACAAAAAAAGAAAGAAAGAAAGAAGGAAGAGAGAAGAGAAGAAAAGGAAAAGGAAAAGAAAACACCAAGTAAGTGGTAATCTCTGAAACTGCCTCTATCCCTCAAGCCAAATAATAAATCAAAAACACTATCTTAACCTGGGGTGGTGGTGGAGGAAATTAGTGAGCCTGTGAAGTATCTAAAAGATGGTTGATTCCCATCATCTGGGTTGTAAAGAATGACAGCAGACTGCCACAAACTGCGCGAAGTCATAGGCTCAACTGCAGTTGAAGTGCCAGATGTGGTGTCCTTTCCATTGCACATGAACATATTCCCAAGTACCTGGTAGGCAGACATTGATTGGGTAGATGCATAATTTCCATCCCTGTTAGGAAAATAAAAGATCAGAAACAGTGTGTATTCACAGGGAAAAGATGACAGTATACCTTTGTAGTTTTACCTCAGGGCTATTTAAACTCTCTTGTCCTTTGTCATCCAGTAAGTTGAAGAGGATGCCACAGAGAACATCACATTAATACATTATATCAATGGTAACATATTTATTGGACGATATGAGCAAGAAGTCGCTAACATATTGGAAACTTTGATAAGACACCCTCCTTAGAGGGTGAGAGAGATACCGTAAGAAGGTTCAGGGACCTTGTCACATCAGTAATATTTTTAGAGTTCCATTGGTCAGGGGCATTCCAGGACATGCCATCCAAAGTAAAGGACAAATTATTGCACCCTGAACTTCCTAAACATGAAAAAGGAAGCATAATGCCTAGTAGGCCTCTTCAGATCTTGGAGGCAGTATATTCCAACTGGAAATACTGCTTCCACCCAGTGGCATGAAAGGCTGCCAGCTATGAGCAGAAAAGGGCTCTGCAGTCATGTAACCAGGCAGGTTCAAAGGTTCTAGAGAGTTCAGTGGTAGGAAAGCTGGAGCTTATGGCAACCGCCAATAGGGAATCACAACCGAGGCCCTGGGGGTTTTAGAATAAGGCCATGCCATCTTCAGTGGAGAATTATATACTTTATGAAAAATGAAGATAGTTTGTCGTATGAGATGATGATGTATGAGAGATGAATTACCTGACCATGGGGCAAAATCATCATGTGGTTACAACTGGCAATCTTGAGCTGGGGTTCTATCAGAACCATCCAGTCATAACTTGGAGCAGGTGCAGCAATAATCCATGGTAAGATGGAACTGGTACATACAGGGCTGAGCAAGAGCAGGACCCGAGGGTTCGTGGGAATTGCGCAAGCAGGCAGCCCAGACCCCCATGTCGTCCATCAATGTTGTATCAGTTCCTGTCTCTCGGGTCACACCTACAGGTGTATGGGCCATCCTTTAAGACCAGATGCAAAAAGGAGGAAAAACCCAAACTTGGTTCATGGACTAGTTGCTTCTGTGGTTGCAAGCTGAAAATAGATAGCATCCTCCATACAGCTCCACTCAGGGGTGGTACTGAAAGCCAGTCACAAGGGAAAATCTTCCCAATGGGCAGAGCTTCAAGAGGTGAAGCTTGAAGTCACCCTCTTTGTGTGGAAACAGAAGTGGCCTGAGTTCAGAATATATGTGAACTCTTGGGCAGTGAGAAATGACTGGCTGTTAAGTGATTTGTGGAGAGAAAGGTTGGAAGATTGCATGTCAGGGGTAGAGGCACGTGGCATATGGGAGTGGGCATGAAGTTGTGAGCATCTTCATATCATACGTTAATACCACCCTAATGCTGGCACGATGGGTACATAAGCAAAAGGGCTACGGTGGCAGGGATGAAAGCCATGTATGGGCTCAATGGTATGGGCTCCTATTCACTTAAGTTGATCTAGTGTTTCTGCTTTTGCCTGAAGTTCAACTTGCCAGAAACAGCGACCAACACTGAGCTCCTGATATGGCACAATCCCTCCAGGAGACCAACCTGGCACTTGATGACAAGTTGATCACGCTAGGCACAGTAACAGACATATTCCAGGTAGGAGATTTTCTTGCTCACGCCATCACTTTTTGAGGATTTGATTTATTGGCATGGCATCATACATAATTTCATGTCACACCAGGGGGTTGACTTTATGGCGAAGGTGTTGGAGTGAGCCCATGGTCAGGTGGTCCACGGTTTTAACTCATATAGAATCACCCAGAAGCTTCCTAAATGAGAGAGTATTGGAATGGCCTGTTAAAGGCACAGCTGTAGCATTAGCTTGGAGGTGTGGAGGTGATATTTTTGAGGATGGGGTATCACCTAGGATGCAGGATACACTTTGAGTTCAAAACATTTATATGGTGCTATGTCTCTGATAAAAGAATACGTGGGTCTGGGAACCAACAGGTGGAAGCAGGAGTGGCCCTACTTGCCATTATTATTCCTGTGTCCCTCTTGTAATTTGTGCTTCCCATTTTAGCAATTCCTGTTGAACTATAAGCTGCAATTACCACCTAGCCCCTTTGGGTTCCTTGTTCCAAGAGACCAGCAGACAAGGAGTCACCATCCTGGTAGGAGTAATTGATTCCGATCCATCTTTAATAAAGAACGTGCTGCCCCAGCTGCTGGGAGTACAGGCAGTAGACAGCTTACAGCTGTCAGCTCCTGAAGGAATTCTCATCTGCAGAGCCTCCTTGCCCGGTCATGCCCCGTCTGAGTGGTCATTGAACCATTCACTGATTTACCAGTCAGCTTCACCTAGCAACTGCGAGATTCTTGTGGGGTCAACTATGTCCAAAGGCACTCGTTAGAAAACATCCTGCATGCTAAACTCCATCATAGAGTTTACTTCCCGTGGGAACCCAACCTGTGATGAGTTGCCGTTACGACTCAGTTTTTATGCTGTTTGAAAGTGCTAAGACAAGGTAAAGAAAGAGATTTTATGGGATTACTATTAGGGGCAACTAATGTGGTCTTTGGGAGCCTCAAAGAGTTTTTGAAAAACAAAAAACGAAAAACCAACCACTTCATTTATCCCTTCAAAGTTAAAGATGTTTGTTAACAATGAGAGAACTGCTTTTGAAATGGTCACGATATGAGAGCATTTTGAAAATGGCTATTTGTCTGTTGTTACATGAGTTTACTACTGAAAATGTGTCATTATATAAGAACCCTCATACTTATAAATGGAATTTTCTGTCCTGTGTAAAAATCTTCCAAGGGATTTTTTGTTTAAAACATAAACGCATGTATGCACTATAAAGGATATTTCAGTGATCCTCCTTTAAGTACTGGCATGAACAATAAAATTGTTAATTTTAGTTGACAGTGTATTCATATAATATTCATTGGCACTAATTTTTATTGTGAACCATCTACCGGTAAGAGTTGAAATTTTCCTGATATTTGAATTTTCTCTTCTCTAAATTATTGAATCGCCAAGTGACTGATCAAAGGCAATCTGCATGTTTCAAAACATATCTAGTTCATTGCCATCCTTTCCCTTTCCTTTCTTGATACCAAATTAGGGATTAAAGAGTCATTTTTGGAAGAAATTATTTCCAAAGGTAAATAAGAACAGTGGAAAAATTATTTCATTCCACGTGCTAGCCTGGTTAAGTTTTTCCCTCATGGCTTCTATTTATCTCTACAAATAACCTAACTCCTCAGTGCCAACACCCTAGCATGGTCCAACTAGTTCACCCTCATGTGTCAATGTTTCTGGTAATAATGATTTCCAGAACTCAGACACTGAAATACAATTTTTCCTTTCTGTATGAAAATTAGGTTTTTAAAAGCAATATTATCATGTTATCATGGAAATCTGTTTTAATAGAAAATAGATATAACTAGAATAATCTAATCTATAATCTAAATTTAAAATGCTAAATTTTGATATTCTCAAAATTTCCCTTGAAATTAGTTTTCACTGACATAAAGCAAACTTATTATTCATAATAGTTCTTAGAAAACAATTATGAACATAGTATGCAAAATAAGATGAGTCACAAGTTTATTCTACAATTTTTCTAGAATAGGTATTCAATTCTGTAGAAAAATGCAAACATCACCTTTATTAATATTTACATTTCATTCTGTAAACATTGGCAAAACCTCACCTCCAAAACTAAGAATTTTTATACATATTTATAAAAATTTCAATATGATCTTCATTGCTTCTGAAAGGTATTTATTTTTTTAAATCTAAAAACCAGAAAATGTAGAAGTTGAAGGGGAAGAGTAAAACACTGATAACAGATTTGAATTTTCCTCTTCCCAAATATCTAAAACATCACATATACCACTGTTTTCGGTGTAGCTTGTGAAACCCAAAAATTCTGACTTTTCTTCACTGGTTTGAAATAAGTCCAGTAGAGACTGTACTGATGAGTTACAAATTCTGTTTTCTTCTTGTATAGTAAGAAATTCAGTTCTTTTCTTATATAACTCCACATTTGGTTCCAGATTTTCTTTTTTATTTCTTCCTAATAGTATTTTCACTTTCCGATGGATTTTACCAGAAGGTAAACTATCCATATTCTTGATGTCACATGGGTTGGGTTCCTCAGGAGGGCTTTGGGATGGAGCCTTTGCCTGAATTGTTAGGTGCTCCTGTGAACTGTTTATTGCTAACAGATCAGAATCATGATGAAATACTGAATGAAGGTCCTTTTCCTTCATATCCTTTGCTGGAAAAAGCACAGTATCTGACTTTTGTTTTGGCTGAGATGCACTATTATCCGTACTGAAATGAGAAACTTGTACAGATGCCTGTTGCCTACGTGGACAGTGATCCACCCTTACTTCTAAGTCATTTTCATTTATAATTAATTTATGTTCAGGAACATCAAGAATGCATTCCTGTTTATTTTTATGTGGAGATAGAGATATAAAATTTAGAGATATAAAATTTTCTTTTATGTCATTTTCAGCTGGATTTAACATGGAACATTTATTAGATGTTTTATCATCGTGTCCTCTTAATTCACTTGAAGGGTGTGGGATGTGTTCTGAAGTAGACATAAACTTTTGTTCAGGTTCCTGGGTTTCTTTATACAGGAAACCGTGCTCCATCACCTGTACATTTTCCCTGGAGTTTTTCTGAGAAGTATGTTGTAATTCCATCTTTTCTTTAGGTTCAGACTTTTTCAAGACATTTGCAGTAATAGGAGAAAGGGATCCAACACTGTATTTTATTCTTTAGAGGAAAAAGAAAAGAAAAAAATTGAAATTGCTATCAAAAATTCCTGAGTATTTAAAAACTAAATTAGTAAAAATCTTTAAAAACTGTTTACAAAACTTATTTAACTTAGAAAACGCTACAAAAATATAGAACTTCTAATATTTAGCCAAATTTACTTTAGATGCTTTTATTTTTTTGGCCGCGCCGCGTGGCATGCAGGATCTTAGTTCCCTGACCAGGGGTCAAACCCAGGCCCCCTGCGGTGGAAGTGGGGAGTCTTAACCAATGGACTGCCAGGGAAGTCCACTTCAGATGTTTTTAAAATAATAAAACTTTACAGATATAGCTAAAAACTCTAGTGTACCACTCCTCATCCACATTCTTCTACTTCCTCCCAGAGGTAAGCAGTATCTTGACTTTGGTATTTAAAACTACTTTGATCATATAAATCAAAGAAAGATGATAGTAAAGGGATTTGGGTCTGTTCCTAATTTTTTCACTGTCCTGAAAAATTTCTTAATTTCTATGCTTTGATTTACATTAATGTTGACTTAGCATGTGGAGAATGAGTATTGGGAAACCTAAGGCAGAAATGGATATTTATTTATATTTAAAAATAAACAATCCAATATTATAGTGAGCCAGAAACCTTATATCATTATACTTCTAAAGATGACAAGTTAGTAATCCTTAAGTTTCACACACATATTTGACCTGAAACTCTCTTCTTCATGGAGCCTCTTAATATCCTTGGGATGCTAGTTTGTATTAGACAATCCTAAACTACTTACAAAGAGAAAAAAACTTAACAGCTCACTAATTATGTTTTATGTTATACATGTCACAGATAATGAAGAGAAATATAGAATTCCACCTGCCCCTTCAAAACCAGAATGGTTCCTTTTCTATTTATTTTGTTGATAGTTTCACTTAAGACTCCTCTTGAACAAATGGAGGATATAAAATGTAAAAACACTAGTCCAACATCACTCTTCTTTAAAGTCCAGAGATGTTTAAGTGACTTGTCTATAGAGATAAAAATTGTGCAGATAATAAGATAATTAAGGAATAAACCAGTTTAAATATAAGTACTAGTTCAGAATTTTGCTGCAGAATGAGTTTTTAGGGAATTCTAAATTCTTACAGTAGCCCATATAAGTTTTAATAGTTGGAAATATGTTTCCTCTCCAAATATTAAATCAGTCATGAACAATCATTCTGAATGTTACAGAAATAAGAGGTTTAGTAACTGTTCTATCCAGATACAGCCAAAAAACTTTCTAGTTAATTTTCAGAAGCTGTAGCTTGGTATCATATTTTATAGTCTTCTTTATGCCTTAAGATTGGTCTAAAAAACAGATATAAGGACTAAACAACCTATTGAGTTACTACCAATTCTAGGGTATATTCATATGAAAGCATTTCTTTTTTAGATTTATGGGAATAATCTTAATGAGGCTCATTTTGTCAATGTACAGTTACTGTATACTGAACATCACTGTATTCACACTTTATACAGCTCGGGCCAAATCTAGTCTGCCATCTATTTTTTTAAATAAAGTTTTACTGGAATATAGCCACACCCATTCATTTACATATTGTCTGTGGCTACTTTCATTGTACAATGGCAAAGCCGAGCAGCTGCAATAGAGATCTTGTGGTTCACAAAGCCTAAAATATTAACTATATGGTTCTTTATAGAAAAAGTTTGCCAACTCCCCTTTTCGACTATGTTAAGAAGAGAGCCTTAAAAGTAATAATAAGGTAAGCATTTTTGGTGGTGGTGGAGGAGGGAGAGAGAAAAGAAGGAATCAGTTCTTAACCATATTTCTATGCTGAAAATATAATCCTTCTAAGAACAGAAAACATTGCATTTATTTTTAGTTTAATGGTTTAATATTCTTGTAAAATTTAAAACTTGCGTTGATAAATTACCTTTTATTTTTAGGCATGTCCCTTTCATAGTCCACAAAGTCAAAAACTAACTTAGATACAATGTCATCAACAACTTGATAGTGATTACTCTGTGCAAAGTTTCTGTGTTGCTCACTTAGAAGATGCTAAAATAAAACAAAAAAGTATATAAATCATAATTATATTTTAAAAGCAATAGATACTTTTTTCTAGTATTCTCACGCCCCTAAAATTAAGTATCTAATAACTACTCCAAAGAAATATCCTTTAGCAGAACTTAAAATAAGTAGAATAAAAGTAACTGCTGAGAAACCACTAAAAGTACTTTGGTTTTTAGTCTTCCATTTTTCAATCAGAAAAGTCAAGTACTAATGAATTAGTAGTTTAAGGGAACTGAAAACCAGTGAGCTCCATCAGAAAATGAAGATACAGCTGAAGAAAAACAACAGTAACATACAGCATTTAGAGTATGCTAATATTTATGAAAACACTTCTCTTTACTACTTTATTTTATCCTTATGCAATTACCACTAAGTAATAAGGTAGGGCTTATAAAATATTAAATACATGAAATGTTATGTAACATACAAGAATCCAAAACAAGAATCTAGAAGAGAGATTAAGTATAAAAAGATGAAGTACAACTAATGCTGGGAAGAATAAAAAAAATTTTGAGAATGAGGGAATAAATGATCTCAATTACCCAGTGCTTATGACTGAGTACGGAGAAGCTTTTCTCAATCTTAAGGGTGGTTAAAAACAAAAGTCAACAACTTCAGTGTATTGGGATAAAACTCAGAGGAAACTAAGTTCCTTCTGAATAGGTGGAATCTCCAGGCTAATGCTATCATTTGTCTATCAGCTGATCAGGGAATTGTAACTAGAAGCCTGTATCAAGGTGATCATGGAAGAACCTCATTTCTGTTTCCCTAGTTTCATATCATTTTAACTTTTTTTTTGGTTATCCATTTTATTTTATTATTTAACATCTTTATTTAAAAACATGGGAACACTTCAAGAGTTTGTGTGTCATCCTTGTGCAGGGGCCATGCTAATCTTCTCTGTATCGTCCCAATTTTAGTATATGTGCTGCCAAAGCAAGCACTAATTTTAACTTGCGCTGATTTGATTTGAATTCCAAAAACTAAATTCTTCACTGGTCACAAAAAATAGTGTTCTGGAATATAAACGTGTTCCTTCCTTGCTTGCAAAATTTACCATATACAAATTATGCATGCCCAGTAATGTTAAAACTAATGAGAAACAAAACATTAACTTTGTAAGTTCAGATTCTGTTTATTCATGTTCTTGGAAGGAAAAATAACTAACTGAACTAAGAAAAACAACTTCCAACTTTTGTGTAGTTCCTCTCTACCTCCACCTGACTCTTTTTATTTGTGCTTTAAGTCTTGATTTAAATGTCACTTTCTCAGTTGAGCCTTCCTTGTCCCTCATTCTACATTCAGTACTCTCATTATTTATTACCACTGCACTTCATACTTCACTTTTCATCCTACTTGCAAATAACATGTTTCATATCTATTTCCTCTGTCAGACCATAAGATGGTAAAAGGGTAGGGAATATATCTGCCTTGTTTGCTGCTTAATTTCCTGTGATCAAATTTGTTAAATGAATGCCTTGACACAGGTGGAACCGAATCACTGTGAAATCGAAGTTTCAAAAAATAAAATATTTTCTTTATTCTTAGTGACTAGGGATCATATACATGAAAAACTGTTAAAAAAAAAAAAAATTAAAAATTTAAAAATATCCATCACAGCCTCTACTTTGATTTTCCTTTCTTGTGGTTGATTTTTAGCCCCAACATCCTCTGAGCATCAAACTAGGATCCACAAAATGATATTAAGGAAAACATCCATTTTAGATTAATTTATTGCAACAGCAAAGCAGAATTTCAGGACCAATCTACAATTTAAATTTTCAAAATGATTTTTGGGAAGGGCAAATATTTCTGAGAAAGTTCAGCTTATGATTAAAAATAATTTTAAACAAACTAACTGTATTTTTCTACTTTATTATATAAGCTGAACACAAAAAACGGACACAAACTTTCAGTTATAAAACAAACTTCCAATTTAGAATCTGAAGACAGAGGTAGTTAATGAATCAGATATTTTCAAATATTTTTTCTCAACTTTCCCACCATCTTCTACCAAAACCAAGCACCAAAACAGACCGTCCTAGTATTTTAAAAATTAACAATTCAAACAATAACAGCTAATATTTAGTAAGCACAGTGCCAGGTACTGTCCAAAGTCTCATAGACAGACAGGAAGCCAGGATTCAAACTTGGGTTAGCCTGGATCCAAAGCTCTTGCTCTTTTCATCAGTTTACAAATTGTAATTGTTCCCATTTTTAAAACTTTCTCTTCATCCCATTTATATTTTCAACCATTTCTCTTTCTGCTATTTCAAAGAACTGTCTCCACTTTCTTCTCATCCTCCCATTAGTAAATCACTTGCCCATTTTTTAATTGTTAAGGCCTGAAGCATGCAGTGACCCATGACCCATCCTCTCTCCCTCCCAACATCCAATCCACTGCAAATCCTCTTGGTCCTGCCTTTACAATCATATCTGCAAACTGACTTCTACCACCATTGCTCAGTCCACCAGCATCTGTTCTTTGATCCCGTCAATCAGTTTCATTTAGCACTTTTGTATTGCTTATTTCAATATTCACAAGTCTTGTTCCCTCAACTTCTCTCAGGTCTCTACTCAAATACCACCTCATCAGTTAGGTATTCCTTGTCTAGTCTAAATAAATAGCAACACCTTCATTCCTCCTTTATTTTCTCATAGCACTGATCTAATGTTCTCTCTATATACTTCACTATTCTTTTATCCTGTGGTTAGCTCTCTCTCCTCCCCTTCCACAGAATGTAATCTTCACAAGGGTTGCGAATTGGTCGCTTTTGTTCAATGCTGTTCACCCAGAGCAGTAATTGGTACACAGCAGGTGCTCAATAAATATTTGTTGAGTGGACAAAAATGATTTTTCAATACACATTTCCCCACTTTGGGTTCTTAAAGTTCAAGATAATTCTATCAAAAAGAAGTATCTACTACTTAATAATTACCAAGTTGTAAACCACAATCAAAAGAATAAGCTAAAATTTAAACAGCAAATATTATTCATAGTTTTAGAAATATCAACCCTCTAAATACAAAATCACATTTACAGTATCGAGATCTTCGTATTTCTGCAAGCAACATTCACAATATCCCTTTTTTTTCTTCTCTTTTAACTGGAGTTGAACTGGGATTCCACCACATTTATCACCATCTGTTTGGATCCTGATAGAAATATATGGTAAAAGATTAACCACTGAACGTAAGGAGTAATTTAAAAAAATTTACAGTCCTCAACTATCAAACAGCATCTGCCATGATTTGCAGAGATTTATATAAACAAATACTTTTAGCCATTTTTCTTTTTAAGAAATTGAGAAGCAAACTGAGAATGTAACGATTATTCTGGAGAATATCTCAGATCACTGAAGAGAAACAACACATTTGAATTATTTGCAAATATTTTTAAGCTCCCCCCCACCGCCCCCATCTAAAGTGTCTAAATGTGACACACTTTAAAAAGAGATTCAGACTTTAAATCTAGTAAAGGGGCATTAAAAATATCCAGGGGAGAAAGCACAGCAGTGATTAGAAACACACACACACACACCATGGCATTAAATGAATTATTTTAAATATTTGTTTAAAAAGATAAAAAATTACTTGACGGTTAAACCAACCTTAGTTTAACCTGAGTTTGCTTTTGGGTGGTAGATGGCTTATCTACATCAAATGGACTGGAGGGCTTCTGAACAGAATAGTTTATAAAAGGCATACTGGTCAGCTGAAGATAAAATGGCCTATAAAGCCTAAAAGAATAAAAAGACAAATACATGAGAATCTTTATGATGAAAGAAAACATGTTTGAAGTCTTATATTTCAAAATCATGTAATTCATCTGGAATCTGAAACAAACAATAGGAATCAGTTAAAATTTACTATCTTAACTATTTACTATTCTTAAGTGCACAGTTCAGTTGTATTAAGTATATTCACAATGTTTTACAACTATTAACACCTGTCCATATCTAGAGCTCTTTTCATCTTTCAAAACTGAAACTTTGTATCCACGTATAAAATAAAATAAGTAACTCCCCATTCTCTCTTCCTCACCAGCCCCTGACAACCACCATTCTACCTTGTTTCCATGAATTTGACTACTCTGGGTACCTCATTAGGTGGAATCATGTAGTATTTTCCTCTTATTTCATTAAGCATAATGTCCTCAAGGTTGATCCATGTTGTGGTATGTGTCAAAATTTCATTCCTTTTTAAAGTTGAATAATATTCCATTGTATGTATATACCATATTATCCATTCATCTGTTGATCAACATCTGGGTTGCTTCTGCCTCTTGGCTATTGTGAATAGTGCTGCTATGAACATGCATGTGCAAGTGCTTCTTCTAAACCCTGTTTTCAGTTCTTTTGGATATATACTCAGAAGTGGAGTTGCTGGATCATACAGCAAGCAGTTCAAAATTTTTGAGGACTCTCCATACGGTTTTCCATAATGGTTACACCATTTTCTAATCCCACAAACTGTGCATAAGAGTTCCAATATCTCCACAACCTCACCAACACTTATTTTTTCTTTTTAAAATAGAACCCATCCTAATGGTTGTGAGGTAATAGATTTCTCATTGTGGTTTTGATTTGCATTTCTCTGATGATTAGTAATGTTGAAAATCTTTTCATATGCTTGTTGGCAATTTGGGTATGTTTGGAGCAATGTCAAGTCCTTTGCCCATTTTTTAATTGGGTCATTTGATTTTCTGTTGTTGAGTTCTTCATATTACTATCTTATTAGATATATAACTTGCAACTATCTTCTCCCATTCTGTGGTTGCCTTCTCACTGTGTTATGTCTTTTGCGCACAGAAATTTATAATTTTGATGTAGTCCAATTTAGTTCTTTTATCTTTTTGTTTCTGCTTTTAGTGTCATATCCAAGAAATTACTGCCAATTCCAAAGTCATATAGCTTCCCCCTGTGTTTTTTCCCCCGAGTTGTATAGTTTTAGGTCTCTGACTCATTTTGAGTTAATTTTATATATTGTATAAAGTAAGGGTCCAACTTCATTCTTTTGCATGTGGCTATCTAGTTTTCCCAATACTGTTTACTAAAAAGACTGTCCTTTCCCCACTTAATGTTCTTGGCATCCTTGTCAGCAATCATTTCATCATATATATAAAGATTTACTTCTGGGCTCTTTATTCTATTCCATTGGTCTATACATCTGTCTTTATGTCAGTACCAAACTGTTTTGATTACTATAGCTTTGCAGTAAGTTTTGACATTGGTAAGTGTAGACCTCCAACTTTGTTCTTCATTTTCAAAATTACTTTGGGTGCTCAGCGTCCCTTGAGATTCCATATGAATTTTAGGATGGATTTTTCTCTTTTTGTAACAAAAGTCATTGGGATTTTGATAGGGATTGCATTAAATCTGTAGATCACTTTGGGTAGTACTGACATCTTAAAATATGAAGTCTTCCAATCCATGAACATGGGCTGTCTTTCCACTTATTGATGCTTCTCTAGGCCTAATTTTATTTTTTAAAATATTTATTTATTTATTTTTATGGCTGTGTCAGGTCTTAGTCGTGGCACGTGGGCTCTTCGTTGTGGCATGCGGGCTTTCTCTTCTCTAGTTGTGGCGTGTGGGCTCCAGAGCATGTAGGCTCTGTAGTTTGCAGCACACAGGCTCTATAGTTGAGGTGCGAGGGCTTAGCTGCCCGCAGCATGTGGGATCTTAGTCCTCCGACCAGGGATTGAACCTGTGTTCCCCTGCATGGGAAGGAGGATTCTTTACCACTGGACCACCAGGGAAGTCCCTCCAGGCCTAATTTTAAATTGTACTTTTTTTCTCACAGTAGCACATTTAAAAAAAAGAAGCGTTCAACACATCTTTGTCACCTCAGTGAGCACCCAAGAGAATTAATCACACATGTCTAAGTGAGTAACTAGAATGTCAAGAGAAAGAAATCTAATTCTCCCATGCCAAATTAGTCTACTTATATCTGTAGTCTTCATTAAGATTATTCTATAGAGCTTCAGAATGAGTTTGGGAAAACTACCAAATTAGATGTTATACTCAGATTTTGTATTTCCAAGTAGTAACTAATAATTTCTTTTTTACAAATGTAGATGCAGTCTTTAAGTAGTAGTTCTAAATCATATGGTATTACCTTTAGCCAGAGAATGGTTATTTGAAATACTGAAAAATGAGTTGGTCTCATGATTGCTCTAAACTAGATTTTCAAGGAAGCATTATCTAAAACCTACTGAAACTAAATTCAGTCCTTGAGCACAAAGTAAGTAATGCTACTTTTTGAAACTGTGCCACACGCATTATTAATATCATATAAATCTAACGTAAAGGGACCTAACAGTATTAGCGGGAACAGTTTAATTAGTTAGATTTTCTCCTTTAATATTGTATTTAAATCATACAGATTGAATTTAAGATACTTACTGGCTTATATCTTCCACCTTTACAAAAGGCTTTTTGAGTCTACCTGCTTGGGAATATACAAAACATGATATTAGATGCTTACAAATCCAGAGTTTTTTTTTTTCCAAACAAAACTACTCTGGCTAAAATAATCCAACTATGTATCCATTATCCATTTCATTTCAATTTGAAGTTTTCAGCCTCAGGTAAGGTAGCCTACAATTATAAATCCATTTCCAAAATGACAGAAGTTCTGTTTATATTCTGCGATTCTTAAACTGAATGGATCTCCTAAAGGATCTATAAGCAGAATTCAGGAGGATTTTGAGCTAGAACAGGAAAAAAAATTTAACTTTTATGTTCACTAATCTCTAACTGAAATTTAACATGTCCTTCAATTTTGCATATAAGCAAAAGAATCACAGTAGTATTAGCAGTGCTTGTAATTTTTATTTATTTTATTTATTTATTTTTGGCTGTGTTGGGTCTCCCTTGCTGCACACGGGCTTTTTCTAGTTGCGGCGAGCGGGGGCTACTCTTTGTTGCGGTGCGTGGGCTTCTCATTGCGGTGGCTTCTCTTGCTGCGGAGCATGGGCCCTTGGCGTGCGGGCTTCAGTAGTTGCAGCACGCGGGCTCAGCAGTTGTGGCTCACGGGCTCTAGAGCACAGGCTTAGTAGTTGTGGCGCACAGGCTTAGTTGCTCCGCGGCATGTGGGATCTTCCTAGACCAGGGCTTGAACCCGTGTTCCCTGCATTGGCAGGTGGATTCTCAACCACTGCGACACCAGGGAGGCCCAGTGCTTGTAACTTTGATATCAGTTGAAACATATTTTCATATCATATTAGTTACTACGAATATCTCAAAGCATCATTTACACCCATCACTTCAAAACAAAATTACAGGAGCAATTATAATCACTGCTAGAGCTTTTTAATGTGTAATAAAAACAAATATATAACTATTTTATACTGAAAAATATTCTGATAACTGAATTTCAATATAATTGATTTTCTTAGTAATATAATGATAAGAAAAAATGTTTTAAAAAACATTATTCTAACAAAGGTCCATAGACTTTACCAGACTGCCATAGGGGTCAGTGTTCTAAAGAAAAAAAAAAAAGGCTAAGAACCACTGAAAAAGTCATTTAAAGGGATGGTTACATGATTTTTTAGAAGATTTTTATATGTTTTATTCTATTTTCTAAAAGCAAAACAAACACACTTAAGGAAATCAAAATACTTACTTCTTGCTTTCTGTGTGCCAATACTTACTCTTTTCCCCTAAAAAAAAATTTATATATATATATATAAACATATATATGGTGAAAACACTGGGCTTGAAAGTACAGTGAAAACAGCTACTGCAATTGCTCAATATCCTCAAGATTAAAAAATCATATAGGAAAACAACTAAATAAAGGAAGGGTGATTATTGCAGTTTCATGGGGGAAAAAAAAGAGAAAAAGCTGCTTTTCAAAATCAACTCAACCAAATAAATGAAACAAAGATCATTCAGGAATTAAAGATTTTAGCCAGTGGTATGGAACTTAGTAATACAAGCTCACTTTTACAATACCCCCAACAAATATTTTGCATTTTAGCTATAATGTCTTCACAGAAAGAAATCAACCAATAAAGAAAAGGCATGGTTAGTAAAATAATCTAAAGACAGTCATGTAAGTTATTTTTATGCCCTCATTCAGCAAAACCTTTGTGATAAACTCATCAAAGGAATTACTAAAAAATTTATTAGCCTGTCAATTCCAGTCAAGAAGGAATATATTCAATATGGTCCCTCCCCACTGATGACAATAAAAACTCTGGACAAAATTCAATAAGCAACTACTTGAGGACTAAAAGTAAACAAAAGCAGGTATATTGCAGAAGGAAGACAAAACTTGGAGAAGCTAACTTTAAGGGGGTACATTTCCCGTCCCCCTCTCCCCCTTTTCTCTTGCAATGTTTTCTTAAGAATGGACCTCTAGTCATGAGATTCGCAGCAATAGCAGAGCCAGTGGCGATTACTCCTATACAAACCCTATCGTTTTGGCTACAAAGAATCAGGAAAGAGGCTCCTGCCGTTCAAAGAGTACAAAGGGAATCCCTGTATTATTTCCTCTTTCTTTTTTCCCACAGTTCTGACCTGAGAGTGGGCCCCAGGTATGAAACTGCAGCTGTAAAGGTGCCACAGGCAGCCAAACTTGGAAGCAATCAAGATGTCTTTCAAAAGGTAAATGGGTAAACTGTGGCACATCCAGATGATGGACTATTCATCGATAAAAAGAAATGAGCTATCAAGTGACGAAAAGATATGGAGGAACTCTGAATGCCTATTACTAACTGAAGAAGCCAATCTGAAAAGGCTACATACTGTATGATTCCAACTATATGGTATTCTGGAAAAAGTAGAACTATGATGACAGTAAAATGATCAGTCTTGCCAGCAAATATTCTTAACTGGCAACTACAGCATCCTTCCAAAATACCTATCCAACCAGGTTACTCTCCTATTAATTATCTCTCAATAATGTTCCAAACCCTTCAAGATAAAATCTAACTCCTTTATAGAGCGTGCAAGGTCCATCTGATCTTGCTAGTTTTTCTAGCTTCATTTCCTGTCACTTTCCCACTCAAAGATCAGGTTGTATTATACTGCAGAAAATTTCCAAAACATGCCATCCTACTTATGGCTTCATGTCTTTATATGCATTCTTCTATAATATTTATTTACCTTTTAGGTTCATTTAGGGATTAGGTGAAGAAACAGTGGACCACACAAGAATGTTCTGAGATATGAGAACTATAAGAAAGCAAAGGGACGAGAGAAGTTCCAGAGGAAAGTAAGTTCAAGGAGGAAGTGAACAATAGCTGAGAGAACCAATATGACTGGTTTTAAAAAGTGTATACTTGATTTGCCAACTTGGTCAGTAGTTTTATACCTCATAGGTTGAAGAGTGAATGGGAAGTGTAAAAGTGGAAATGTGAGATGTCTGGATGATATAAAGACTGAATAGTCGGTAGGGACGAGAGGTCAAGGAAGGATTTATTGTATTTGTTTTAAAGCAGAGGTCCCTAACCTTTTTGGCACCAGGGACCGGTTTCATGGAAGACAATCTTTCCACAGGGGTGGGGTGGGGGGCTGTCAGTTCAGACGCTAATGTGAGCGATGGGGAGCGGCAGATGAAGCTTCGCTTGCTCGCCTGCTGCTCACCTCCTGCTCTGCGGCCTGGTTCCTAACAGGACCCGTGTTTTAAAGGATAGAAGAGGCTTGATTCTATTTAGAGGGTTTGAGGAGGAAGCTAGTAAAAAGGGAAGAAACTGAAGATATGGAACATTAGGTCTAACATGACAATGCCCAATGCACTTGTTTAACAAATATTTTGTGGTCAGGCCACATAGTCATACTATATGACAAGATTTATAGAGCAGTTGAACAGTAAGCCTACTTCCTATTTATGTTCCCAAACGGAGTATATTATACATACCAGGAGCTTCTCATGTAATATGTTAATTGTGCTGTTTTCCTTCAGAATGAACAAAAGTATGTTTTCTTGGTTGCAGCAGCAACCAAAGAAGAAAACAAAACTATGCCACCATCCCTGGAACAACTTTTACCTCATGAGTAAATCCTAAAGTAAAATGATATGCAAGAATTTATTCAAATAACAGAAACATGCATATATAGCACACAGGATTACCCCTAGGATATTCTGGCAGTAATATTTTCCACTTGGCAAAAAAATTTATAGATACATAAATAAAAACCAAGCTTACCATTTTCTTTAATTAGTTTAAAAATTAAGGAAAATAACATACCCCATCTCTTACAGAAGTACTTGATTTCTTGAGTGAATACAATTCTTTTTTCTTTTGTTCAATGTAGTTTCTAATGTCTTTATTAAAAGAAAGAAGGGTTTAAGATTAGCATTTTTACCTTTGGAGTTAAATGCTGCTATTTTCTTATAATTGTAAATTTAGATGAAAGAATTACCCTTACAGGTATCTCTTGCTATCAGAATTCTATCTAAAATTAGGAATGAAGAGACAGACACTTACAACAAATATTGTCAAAAGCAATAATAAAATACTTACCATCAATATGAAGAATTTTTACTCCCCATGATAAGGCATTTGATAATATACTGTTTGAAGGAATAAAATCCTGTTAAAAAAAAAGTTTGATAGTTTTTTCTAGGAAATTACTATTTTAAATGAGCTAAATTAAAAATATTATCTGAAGCTTAATGTCACTGGGATGGTTATTCAGAACAGACCCTAAACAGTTACAATAGCCGTGAGGACATCAGTTTTTTTCTTCTGAAATTTCTAAAACCATTTCTGTTTAATACATTCCCATATTCTTGACAATTAATGTACCCTGTAGCCTTACAGTTAATAGTTTCAAGAAATTATCTCTTTCAAAGACACAAAAATGCCACAGGCTTCAGAAGTGTCCAGTAATATTTTAAAAGGCCACAAGATGGAGGCGTTTCTTCATGAAAAGCAGATTCTGTTCTTTATGAGATACATGCTGATATTTACGCTTTTCCTATTAAAAATGAGGAAAAGATTTCAAGAACATCTCTATTTTACACTTCAGTTTTTAGTCATAGAATATACACTGTGAATTTTTAAAATTCCTACTTACATGGTCCTTGATAGCTTTTTCAACCAATAATTTTCCTCTGCTCAAACACACCTATAAAAAGACCAGAGAACAATAGTCATAACATAGTGCCTCATTGGAAAAAATTTTAAAAAGATAAAATAGCTAAAGCAAGTAGATAAAATTTAAAGATGAATTTTAATATAAATATGAAATTTAAAATACATAAAGTTTATTTGTACAAGTCTTAATGACCATCAACATAATAAATGTACAGTAAAAAGTGATTTCCTTAGGGTCTCTGTTTGTAATAAGATCTCCTATTAAAAAGTTTGTTTCTTCTTTTTTTGGTAGAGCCTAAACTCAGCTTAATGAGACCCAAGGTCATTTCTGTAGTAAATGTTATTCAACATGAAAAATAAAATAGGTTGATCTGAAACTCTATAATTAAATAGTTTACATTTTAATTTCCTATTTAACCAAAGATCTAAGGATATGAGTAAACCGTATATATACTGTTTTTACATATTTCACTTTTACGTATTTCACTTTTTAAACAAAACACTGGGAAAAGCAGTTGAAATGCTAATAGCAGCAATTAATTTGGAACTAGTCACTGGTGTACAACCTTGTTCCTCCAAAAAAGCATTAACTGAAAGAATGTATGAGGCTTCCTTGGTCTCTTCTTCTTTGACTTTTTTTCTTCTTTGTATTTGTCTCTTTTTTTTCAAGAGGTATCTTTTATGTAACAATCATTTATTTTACCTGTTCTCCCCCGCTCCCATTTTTCCCTGCTTTCCAAACGGCTGGAGTAGATAAGTTGGGGAGGATATTTTTTAAATTTATTTTAAAATTTATTTATTTATTATTTATTTTTGGCTGCATTCGGTCTTTGTTGCGTTGCGCGGGCTTCTCACTGCGGTGGCTTCTCTTGTTGCAGAGCACGGGCTCTAGGCGCGCGGGCTCAGTAGTGTGGCTCGCGGGCTCTAGAGTGCAGGCTCAGTAGTTGTGGCGCATGGGCGTAGTTGCTCCGTGGCATGTGGGATCTTCCTGGACCAGGGATCGAACCCGTGTCCCCTGCACTGGCAGGCGGACTCTTAACCACTGCACCACCAGGGAAGCCCCGGGGAGGATATTTTAAAATAATTAATTTCAATCTAAAAATGAGATAAACACTATTTTTCAATCTCTTCCCCTTTTCATACCCAATTAAACCAATTTAATTTATCCTTCACTGTATCTTACAACTTACTGGCAACTGAGTGGTAGGGATGTGATGTTAGTAATTCTAGAACAGTGGTTGGCAAACTTTTTCTTTAAAGGGCCAGACAGTACATGTTTATATGGCTCTGCAGGCCATACAGTCTCTGTTGCAACTATCTCATTCTGCCTTTACAGCAGTAAAGCAACCAGTCAATATGTAAATGAATGGTATGTCTCTGTTCCAATAAAACTTTACTTATGGACAGTGAAATCTGAATTTCACATAATTGCCACTTGTCGCAAAGTATTCTTTTGAATTCTTCCCCAACCACTTGAAAATGTAAAATCCATGCTTAGCTCGCAGGCTGTAAAAAACAGGCAGCAGGCTGGATTTGGCCCATGGGCCATAGTTTGCTTACCCCTGCTCTGAAACAAACAGAAGGTTTCTATTCCTTCTTTAAAAAATGATCTGCTGTCACTCTTTAGCTGTAAATTACTCTAAAAATAAAAACCATCACTAAATGCAAGGGCATATTTTAGGAATCAGTGTGTGACTACACAAGCACTATTAGGAGAAAAATCACCTTTCTATATGCAACAGCAACCTTATTAACAACTGGAAAGCCACACTTAATGTAGATATTATTCTACCTAAGTGAACTCTGCTATCAGCCCACTCTTGAAAATTATAAAATCCTATAGCCCTTCCCAGAGTCTCAAAGCATATTTCAGAGACTTACTGTATCGGGAGCCTTAAATGAACTTCCATCATGGCTCGGATGAGGTGATGTGGTTTCTGCAGTATATGCAGATTCTGGACTTGGTACAGGAGAAATTCGTCCCAAGGTTTGTGCAAATTTAGCTTCCTTTTTATTTGAAATAAGATAACTGATATCTTTGCTGAGAAATTCTTCAACGCGCTAAAGGAAAACAAAGTATTTTTAAGTAAGTCATATAAACCATCAACTGTTTCATATGCTAGACACATAGAAAATGCCAATTTGATGCATTTTAATATTCTAAATTTCTGTACTGTATTATTCTGAACCTAGAGTTCTGAGAAAGTACAATGAGAATTCTAATAACACAACAACAGCATGTAGTTTATATATCGTAATTAGTTTAATCCACATAACAACCCATAATACTAATATTATCCTTATTTTGTGGAGAAGAAAACAGAAGTTAAGTGGCTTGCCTTGAGGTTACACCAGTAGTAAGAGAATTTGAACACAGGTACTCTTTTTTTTTTAACCTTAATTTTTTTTTTTAATTGAAGTATAGTTGATTTACAGCGTTGTGTGAACATAGGTATTCTGTTTCATATCCATGTTCTAAAGCCCTACTGTCCAATAGAACTCACTGTAATGATGGAAATGTTCTTTATCAGCATTGTCCAATATGGCAGCAACTGCCACGTGACTACTGAGTACCTGAAGTGTAATTAATGTGACTGAACAACTGAATTTTAAACTGTGTTAATTTTAATTAACTTAAATGTCAATAGCCACATGTAGCGAATGGCTACAATACTGGATAGCACAATTCAAACTTAAAAAGTTATAACATCTTTCCTTAAAACTTAAACTATTAAAAGGTAGGAAACCCTTACTTTTCAGAGTATATGACTGAGACTTCCCTGGTGGCGCAGTGGTTAAGAATCCGCCTGCCAATGCAGGGGACACGGGTTCCATCCCTGTTCTGGGAAGATCGCACATGCCGCGGAGCAGCTGAGCCTGAGTGCCACAACTACCAACGCTGGGGGAGCAGCTGAGCCTGAGTGCCACAACTACCAATGCTGGGGGCCCTAGAGCCCGTGTGCCCCAACTACTGAAGCCTGAGGGCTCTCAGGCCCCCATACCGCAACTACTGAGCATGCTGCAACTACTGAAGCCCGCACGCAGCAATGAAGACCCAACGTAGCCCCCCACCCCCCAAAAAAAGTGTATGACTGTTTTGAAGAGAATTTCCCTAGTTTGAAAACCACTGCTTAAATGTCTGAATTTATAAACACATGTACCAAAGTCAATAAGTCAGTGTTGAAAATCACTGCCATCCAAAGGCAGGAAAATTAAGTAGAAAAAATACTATTAATCATTAACTATTTGCATAAATGAGAGACTCAAACTATTTTAAGCAGCTGTATCTAATTTCTATAGGGTCTCACAACATAAATGAAGATAATAAAAAGTGAAGCAAAGTATGTAACGAGTTAATTTCATCTAAGCATTAAGCACAATTTGTTGCTAAGACCAGCAGCTGCCTTGGTTAAATGCAAATCACTACTTCCTTTTTTTCTGAGTAACATTTTCATCCACCAGTAAATAAAGTACATTTATATATTCTAAGGATGACATACTCAAATGCCTACAAGGGCCAGCAAGAATACAAATGAACGATTACACGTCAAATACTCTTTTCATCTTTGTAAATATGTGGCCCCAGCACTGCCAGAGCTTCCAGTTTTTCAAGAGAAGCCCAATCTCCCACCCATTAAAAAAAAAAAAATTATCAAGATGAAAAAAAAAATTAATTACATGGGACTGAGTGAATTGATGAGGATGATTATAATTTTTGTGACTTTCTGTTTGAATTATTAAAAAAAAAAAATCTCAAGGACTCAGAGGCAAAGAATATACAAATCAATTTTCACTGCAAAGTAAAGGAGCTGTTACAGTGGAGGATTACTGGACTGAATGTCAATATTATGACATAGTATGAGTGTGTTTCGTGTTTGGTAATTGCAATCATTGTTGCTTTTGTTGTGGTCATCCATTTACAATGCTTGGTGTCAGTCTATTTATCTCTTGTAAAAATAAAATACAGTGTGTGTGTGTGTGTGTGTGTGTGTGAAAATAAATAAAAATAAAAAATAAAAAAAAAAATAAAAAGAAAGCCAATTAGTTGATGGCTTGAGTAGAACAAAAGGCTGACCTCTTGTGAGAAAGAGGAATTTCTACAGCAGACTGCTGCAGAATTTCTGCAGCAGGAATTTCTGCAGCAGACTGCATTTGGACTTGAATTGAATGTTTTTCCTGAGTCTCCAGCCTGCTGGCCTCCCCTATTAGATTTTGAATTTGCCAAGCATCCCCAGCTGTGTGAGCCAACTCTTTAGAATAAATCTCTTTCTACATATTAAAAAAAAAAAAATTGTGATAAAATACGTAACATAAAATTTACCATTTAAACCATTTTTGAGTGTACAATTCAGTGGTATTAAGTATATTCACAATGTTGTATAACCTTCCCCACTATCCATTTCCAGAAGTTTTTCATCATTCTAAGCTGAAACTGTACCCATTAAAAAATAACTCCCCATTTTCCCCTCTTGCCAGCCCCCTTTTTCTTTTTTTTTTAAGTAAATTTATTTATTTGTTTATTTTTGGCTGCGTTGGGTCTTAGGTGCTGTGCACGGGCTTTCTCTAGTTGTGGCGAGCGGGGGCTACTCTTTGTTGCGGTACGCGGGCTTCTCATTGCGGTGGCTTCTCTTGTTGCAGAGCCCGGGGCCTAGGGTGCACAGTCTTCAGTAGTTGTGGCACACAGGCTCAGTAGTTGTGGCTCGCAGGCTCTAGAGTGCAGGCTTAGTAGTTGTGGCGCACGGGCTTAGTTGCTCTGCGGCACATGGGATCTTCCCGGACCAGGGCTTGAACCCGTGTCCCTTGCATTGGCAGGTAGATTCTTAACCACTGTACTACCAGGGAAGTCCCTTGCCAGCCCCTTTTAATCCTTACTTTCTGTTTCTATGGATTTGATAATTCTAGGTACTTCATATATGTGGAATCCTGTATTTGTCCTTTTGTGTCTGGTTTATTTCATTTAGCACAATGTTTTCAAGGTTCACTCATGATGTAGCATGGATCAGAATTCCACTCCTTTTCAAGGCTGAGTAATATTCTATTGTATGTATAAACCACGTTTTGTTTATCCATTCATCTGCTGATTAACATCTGGGTTGTTTCCACCTTTTGGTTATTGTGAATAATGCTGCTATGAACATGGGTATACAAGTGTCTCTTCAAGACCCTGCTTTCAATTCTTTTGGGTATATACCCAGAAGTGGAATTGCTTGATCATATGGTAATTCCATTTTTAATTTTTTGAGGAAACAACATAATGTTTTCCATAGCAGTTGCACCATTTTACAATCTCACCAACAGTTCACAAGGGTTCCAGTTTCTCTACATCCTCACCAACACCTATGTTGATAGTGGCCATCCTAACGGATGTCAGATGGTACCTCACTGTGTGTTTTTTTTAAATTGAAATATAGTTAATTTACAATGTTGTGTTAGTGTCTGGTGTACAGCAAAGTGATTCAGTTATACATACATATTCTTTTTCATATTCTTTTCCATTATAGTTTATTACAAGATATGGAATATAGTGCCCTATACTATACAGTAGGACCTTGTTTACCTATTTTGTATGTAGTAGCTTCTATCTGCTCATCTCTAACTCCTAATTTACATCCCCCCCCCCTTTGGTGACCATAAGTTGGTTTTCTATGTCTGTCTCACTGTTTTTGATTTGTATTTCCCAGTGATTAGTGATGTTGCACACCTTCTCATGTGCTTACTAGCCATCTGTATATATCTTCTTTGGAGAAATGTCTATTCAAGTCCTTTGCTCATTTTTCAATCGGGTTGTTTTTTGTTGAGTTGTAGGAGTTCTTTATATTCTAGATATTAATCCCGTATCAGATATATGATTTGCAAATATTTTTTTCTCTCATTATGTGGGTTGTCTTTTCACCCTCTCGATAGTGTCCTTTGATGCACAAAATCCTCTCATTTCTATTAAGTCCAATTTATCTATTTTTTCATTTGTTGTCTGTGCTTTTGGTGTCATGGTCAAGGACTCAATGCCAAATCTAACGTCATGAAGATTCTCCCCAATACTTTCCTCTATGGGTTTTAGCTCTTACATTTTAGATCTTGATCCATTTTTAATTAATTGTAGCACATAATGTACAGTTAAGGGTACAACTTCATTCTTTTGCATGTTGATATTCAGTTTTCCTAGCATCAGTTGTTGAAAAGATTATCCTTTCCCCACTGAATGGTCTTGGTGCCCCTGTTGAAAATCAACTGACTATATGAGAGGATTTCTGGGATCTCTCTTCTATTGCATTGGTCTATATGTTTGTCCTTATGCTAATATGACACATTTCCCTTGGTTTTCCATTTCCTGTACCTTGAGTTATAAGTCTTTAGTAATGAACAAATATCTTTTACAATCTGGTCCCAGTGTAACACTGTTTCTTGCCATATCCCCCATCTAAATCCCAAGCTCAAGTCATACTCTAGTATTAGCAGTTGCTCAAACAAACCACACAGACCTATATTTTAAATATGTTCTTTCCTCTATTTAGTTTGTTCATTTTACCTGGTATATTCCTACTAGGCTTTCAGGACTCAGCTCAAATTTTATTGCTGCTATAAATCCAAAAGGCAGAGTTAATATTTCCATTTCTGTATTCTAATGGCAATTTCTACATAACTTCCGTTAAAGCACTGACAATGCTATACTGTAATTTATTTATTTAGGTGCCTGATGTTCCCATAGACTGAGAATTCCTAGAGGATTAGACTACATCTTATTTTTGCATTCCCCAGCATCTAAAATAGTGCTAGCATATGGGAGACACTGGTGGAATAATTTCTGAATGAATTACCATATGCCCAAATCATAACCATTCTTCAAAGCTGAGTTCAAGTTGTGTCTGTACAATGGCCTCCAAGATTCCTTAGTTGGAAGTAATCTTTCCCTCATAACATTCTATATTACAATTAATTGTACCAATGCCATCTCTGCTTAGATTAGAAATTGAGGTGGGATGGACATCAGATTCATTTTTGAATCTACCAAAATACTTAATACTGTGTCCTGTACTGTTGACTTAGTTTTATCATGGCCTTTAATTTATTAGCTACTGTGGAATCTAGGTCTTTAAAAGAGTAAACTCAAAACTTATTTTCTGATGACTCAAGGTCACACTGAACATCAAAAACAAGTCATTCTGTCCTCAAGTTCATGAGGACAGAACTATGCCAAGGTATCTGACCCTACATCTCTTTTCTTCTCCAGCTGTCTTATTTTAGCCCACACTGTTTAGATATGGGCCTAAGCATGGTTGGTTTTGCAACAGCAACCTTTCTTGCCACTATTAGAGATATTCCCCCATCATGTCAGCACTTCACTGATGTGCTCTCAGTGGTTGAATTTTCAGAAGTGTACTCTCCAAATAAAAGGTGTATTTAGATGTTTTCATTCAGACTGGAGAAAACAAATGCATAAAATGGACAGTTTAAAAAAAGACGACACTGTTAATAACCTGAGGCAAAACAAATTACAAATGGTTAAAGGATCTAAGTAATCCTAAAAATTAAGTAATAAGCACAGTCCTTTCGAGGAAGATCTATCAATATTTAACTACACATTTCTTAAAGTTGAATCTTAAAACTTAAATTAGTGTGTGGAAATCAAAGTTCCTTTATAGCTCCCATACGAGATCTTCGTAACAGTCTTTTTCAGTGATAGAAATAGTACTGTGCTAGAGACAGAAATCATGACATCATGAATTACTGGAAAGATAGTGTGGGGGGAGATGAGAATTTGATAAAAAAAAATCTTAGAAGAAATTAAAGAATAAAGTCAATAAATCAAATTCAGTTGAAAATCCACAGCTTTGGGGAAAAATTTGGAAACTTATGACATTAATATGCTCCTCATTTCATTGACCTACTTCAAACCATTTTAGGATAAAAATTTGAAGTGTATAAAACCAACTTTCAGCTCTCTCTCAGCTATTATCTAACACATAAGTGAATTCAAAATTTGTTTCTTGCAAGTGCCTCAGGAACTGCTATGGGGATGACAGGAGAGAGAAAAAGGGGGTAGGGCAGGCAGTCCCTGCACTAGCTTCTATACTGCTGTTTCAGCTACAGCAATTCCCTTTTTATTGGCTTTACACATTGGACTTCTGAACATGATTTTGTTTGAAGGGTTCCACTGCTAAAAACACAAATCTAAAATTAATGATTTAGATTAGAAGGGTTAATGAGTTTTTCCATCATATTTAAGAAAGCTCTCAAACCGTATCAGATAGCTACTTTGTAGCCACTGATTACTAGAGGAACAGAATGGTGCAGTAGCATGTGAGTCCAGGTATTAGGCTGATTCTACCCTGGGTCAGTCACTTACTTCTCTGGACACTTAAGTACTTAATTTTTAAAATAAGGGATCTTTACTCAATGATGGCAGGTTATAAAACATGACCTTTAGGAATGCAGTCATATGGTCATTATGGTACATGCTACTACTATGACAAATGTGTGACAATGTTTTATTTTAAGAAAATGAAAATAGCAAAAAAGTAGAATAGCTTTTCAAAGACAGTTAAGTAAAATATCGTATCAATAAACGATTCCAAAAAACTTGTTACCTGTTCTGCAAATTTCTATTCTAGTAATGGCAGGATTTGTTCATATTATTCAAAAAATGTTAACCATGACAAACTCAAAGTGCAGCAGAAATCTTTGAAACAGGAATAATCAGGAAATAAATTAATAAAATCTTAACCTTGCTAAAATTTACCCAGTATTACTCTTAATCCTAAGAAAATCTTAGAATTTTACCCAAATTTTCTAATTTCCTAATCATTTACTCAATGTATAAGGTAGGAAAGAAGCACGTTTTCCATATTTATAATCCAAAATCGTTCCTTAATGACATTCATTCTGTTGACACTGTATCAGTCAAGAGAAATTTTAACTCTTTGTGGTTTGAACATGTTTTCCTTGTTCTGTAAATAACATCTTATTTTTATGTAGCTTCCCAATAATCATAATCAAGGAGTTCCTGCCATCTGGAGGACATCCCAACATTAAAACGAGAAGGCAATCAGCAGTTCCTCCAGGACAAGGGAGTCTCATTTCTCACACTTGTGAACTTCACACCAGACTAATAATCACAGAAACCTGAAAGTTTTGTCAGCCTACAAAAGGTTAAAACAAATGACTGCTCATTAACGATAAACAGCTGATAAAAATTTTAAGCTTGGTGCTTATAAAAGTTTTTTCCAAAAGGAAAATTATAAATGATTACAAATTAGAAAGTTTTCCTTTTTTGTTACAGTGTATGGTTTTGACTTACCCCTCCCAGATCCTTAATGTCCTTTTGCAGTTTTTCAGATATGGTGACAGAAGGTAAGTCAATGTAAAATACTTTACCCCAGAGTGGCTTATATTTGGATTTTTCTGGTTTGTTATCAGTTTTCAGAGATTTCAAAGACGGTCGGTTTTTTTCATTTTTGACTTGGATTCCACCTATTGTTTAAAAAATTTAGAATTAGATCATGTTTTACGCAGACAGAAAATTTCTACTGTTTTAAAAATATTTGTTTATATGATAATATCACAGAGAGAAAAATCTTTATAATCCTACTAATTTAGCAGTCATTAACATTTTAATATATTTCTTTGTAGTATCACTTAGGATAAAGGCAAAATACTTTATTTTAACAGATACTATATGTCGCAAAATGACTATTGTTCACAGTCAATAGTTGATTCTGCAGGAAATATTCATGTGTTTATTCGTGTTTTATGCATTAAGGCAGTGAACTATGTAAAACCAATTTGAAAGAGTTCTCCTAGTATGTAAGCTGCATGGAGTATTTACTCAACAAATACTCATGGAGCGTCTGCCATTCTGTTGAGCACTCACAACTGGTACTTAAAATGCTGAACATTTAACAATGCAAGAAACCTGTTACTCAGAATGACCTAGACCTCAAAGGTTCCTGACTGCTCAAGGTTCAGTTTCACATAGAGTCAGTGTATATATTAAGAAGAACTAAATGGTCCATTTGAAGAACCAAATCACCATTCATTTCATTCTTTCCTTTGAAAACATATCAGATCCAAACAGCTGCTTAAAAATTAACTTTAAGAACTCAATCTGTTCATAAGTAGGAGACCCCATATACACACTATACATATCAATATATACCCACACACACTATACATGTTAAAATGAAAAACTTACAGGCTGTAATGCTTTACCAAATAGAAGAGATTGAAAATGAAAGTTTGCTTTTGTTTCTGCCTGTAATGTTGAAAACAGCAACGGTGTGTTTGAAATACAAACACTTTACCTCAACTTCATGAGTAAGACCAAAAATCCACCCATAATCACCCAGTTTAATCAGGAAGCGAAAAGCCCCGAGCACATCTGCTTTTAAATCGAGGCTCAAGCGGCAGCCTCAAAGGGTCGCAGCATCTGTGGGAGCCCCGGTGGGTTCCCGGGTCCCGCCTTGTCTTCTAGTTTTATAACCGACGGCGCTACGAGGAATTTGCGGCCGAGGCTGGAGCGTAGAGAGCGCCAGGGGCCGGGCCGCGATCCGTTCCCTTCCTGAGGCAAAACCCTGAAGCAAGCCCTCCTTCAGGCCAGAGCAGGATGCACGTGTCAAAAGAGAAAAGAAGCAGAGATCCAGCGCGAGAACTCTGAAGAATCAATTATGGAACCAGGAGGGAAGGAAAGGATTAAAGGGACTGCAGCCGGAGGAGGGGCTTCGTACCCTGGAAATGTCCTCTGCTGTGGATCCTCATGGCTCTGGAGTTCATGGCAGCCGCCCGGCACCTACATGCTGGGTCCGGAGAGGGTGTCGCGCCGGGCGGCCGCGGAAACACAGCTCCTCGAGGCCCGTTGACCGGCCGGTAGCCTCTCCCCTTCAGCGGGCCACCACACCCACGCAGTAGAGATGCCGCGTCTGTCCCCCGGGTTTCCGGGGGCGGAATTCGGCCCCAGGGCGCCAAGGAGGAACTGGCAAAGTACAAACGAGTGGGCTGCGGCGGTTGAAGATTTGAAAACGCGTCACGCGGCCGCGGCGCCGATACGCGCGCCCCGCCCCCTCTCACGCCGCGCGCCCCGCCTCGCGCTCTCCCCCACGTGCTCGCGTCGCGTGCCCAGCCCCTTGGTGCCCGCCTCCTCGCGGTGCACATCCGGCCCCTCACACCCCGCCTCCTCGCGCCTGCGCCCCGCCCCCACGGGTCGCGTCTCCGCCCCTGCGCCCTACCCACTGTGACGCCTTCTCGCCCTCAGATCCGCCATGTGGCTCCGAGGTGGCCAAAGGGAGTGAATGTAGTTAGCGCCGTCAGCCAGACTAACTCGCCTCCGAGGTCATTCCCGCCTTCTAAGGTTGCCGGGACTGCCTGCCCTCCAGCCGCTTCCTCCACCAGGTACGCTTGCTCTCCCCGGCTCGGCTGTCCCGGCGGCTGGAGGCGCGGCGGCTGCGGCCGAGCCGGGACGCAGATTGGGGTGGGGCGGGTTGGCGGCGGCAGCCTCTACCCAGCGCGCCCCGATTCTCAGAGCGCCGTTTTCCTGTGGTCACCCGGCCGGCTGGAGGCAGGCCGCAGAGGGTCTTAGCGGGGAGAGAGCGGCCGGGGGGCGTCGGAGCGAGGCTTGGGCCAGGAGGCCCCCGGCCTAGAGCGTGTCTAGGGTGCCTTGTGCTTTCTGGTACTTGCGTGCGCTGCTCTGTTGACCTCTGTTGTGCACACCCCTGATTTCGTTTTATTGTGTAGAAGTTTATTTCAACAATAACAGGAAAGGGAATTTGAAATCTCAAGTCTAGGGTTTCGGGTCTGGACCTTGCACCGACCAGCTTGTAAAACTTGGGTTAAATTACCTAATCCCTTTGAATCTCAGTTTTTTTCATCTCTAAAATGGGATTTGTAGTAAGGATTACATTTAAATGTTTTGAAAAGTAAATTAATTTTGTTTGGTAAGTGGGAAAACGCTTCACACACAGAAAATGGATTTTGGTGTGTTTCTTCTTGTAAACTTCATAAGGAGTAAAAGCGTTAAATCTTGTACTATACTTTACATTCCTTCCCTCCTGGCCACGATAGTGTCTCGTTGTTTGATGGTTGATTTTTAACTTAGTAGCTAAGGGAAGTTAGTGCCAGTGTTGCCGTTTCACAAATAGGTACCATAAAAGCATAGAAAAGGGTAGATTGTAATACCTTTAGCCAAAATGGAGAACGCAAAGAGGTGATTCATGTTTGCTAAGGGAAATGAGTTTTGCTGTGGATGGTCTTAGTTTGAAGGGCCTGGGGAGACGATAATGGATCTCTTTTTATTAGACACCTGGTAATATTTGTAATTCAGGAGAGATGTCTGGGAGAGAGTGGGGATGGTCAGGAGAGGGAAGACTGATTTGAGAGATGTCATACAGACCAATCGCTGATTCTCAGTCATGGGGTGATGCCTAAGAGGTTATCCGATCTTAAAAGGCAGGAGGAGGTGTAGTTTGAACAACACTAGAATTTCTATTTGGGAAAAACATCTGTTTTCAAAATGTAAGCTACCAAAAGAGCACATGATTTTTATGTTTATAAAAAGTTTTAAAAGATTGAGAAACACTAGTATAGAAGGTAGCTAAAGCCACGGGAGGAAATGGAAATTGCCTGGGAGAGCATGTGAAATAAGAGAAGTAGTGATGAGTGGAGGATGATGAACTGGTGAAGGAGACGGAGAAAAGGCCACAGAGTTAGGAAGAGAACTGGGAACTAATCTTCAAATGTCCCAGAATTACAAACTTTGGGATCGTGCAGGCTTCACTAACTATATGGTTTTGGGTAATTTTGATCCTAAATTTTAATATCTGAAAATGGAGGTAATAAACACTTCTCAGACATTGTGAGAATTAACTGGAACATTTTTGGAAGCTTAATTAGTACAGTGCCTGGCACAGAGTGAGAGCTGAGTAAGTGCTGCCATCCTGGTGAACTCTATATCAGCCTCTCTCCATCTTCAAGCGTTCCAAAAGGCTAAGACTTGAAAAATAGGCCTTCGATTCTGGTGTTTAAGATGTCATTGGTTCCTTAGTGAGAATTTCAGGAGATGGCTAAGGTAAGTACTAGATAAAAATGATGGGCTTGAAGTGGAGATGGGTTGACTATACTCTTGCAAAAAATTTGTCAGTGTAGGAAATTATCATGATAGGAAGGGAAGATAGGGTCTTTGGAAGGTTTAGGGGATATGGGAAAGATAGGTATCTGTTGAAGAAAATAAAAACAGGAAGCCCATTTTATGTTCCAGTGAAAGATGAGGTACCTTTCTTACTTACTATAATGAGGAAGGACAGTAACATAGTGGCACCCTAGGCTTTTAGACACACCCTTGACTGCACTGCAGGAAATAATGTCAAGCTGTGAATAAGCAGAAAGTTTGTTTTGCTGGACAGTGTTAGAAATTTTCTGATCTGTAACCCAAGGACAATTTTAAAAAATTATTATTGGAACTCAAATCTTGTAGTAGCCACCAGAAGAAGGATGTGGTCATATATCTATGGCCTGTAAATATAGAGACCTCCTTACTATCATGCAAATAATCAGGGCTATTGGTCAAAGAATAAGATTTATTTAAAGTATGTCTTGAGATGTGTTTCAGGTGAAAGGTATACATGCAAGAAGAAATAAATGGGGGCAGCGTTACTTGTGAAAAGTTGGTTAAAGAATTCTATTAAGCAAAGTTGGAAAACATTGAGTAGAATCATGGTCTAAGTAAATGAACGTTTGACTGTGAATCAAGAGAAAATGAATTTCATTCTGTACTGGCTCTATTCCTAGGTAGTTTTATGACCTTGGGCAAATACTAACCTTGCCATACTACAATTTCCTCATCTGTAAATGAAAATAATATGTGCTCTGTCTACCCCACAACTTTTTGTAATTATCAAATGAGGCCTTAATTTGCTTTTTCAGACTACCTCATGAATATACAAATATAATTTTTATTCTAGAGTCTAGACAAATGGATTTATTCATTCTTCTGCAATACCACTTTCCTTTCTTATTTCTTTTCCTTAAGCCTCTCCACCTGGCTCACAGTTGTTCCTCTTTCCTTTTCATAGCAAGCCTGACTTAGACTCAGCCTTTATCTCCTGCTCATTTGGGGCCTTCAGTAATAGTCCAGTTTGATTTATTTGCCAGCTATTGATATATTATCTCCTGAAATGTGTTCTGTTGCTATTGTTATTAATTAATTTTCGTATTTTAGAGTCTCATTACCCTGGTGAGTTGGAGGGCCTAAGGTTTTTCTGAGATTTAGTTCTTAGTTTTGCAAGCTAAGCGTATGAAGGGATAGAGTTGGTTAGTGGCTGTGGCGCTGAAGTCCGTGTCTCAGGTGAGGCTGGGCTGGGAAACAAAGGAAAATTCAGCATATCAAGTCCCTGAACATAACCTAAGTGAAGGGTCAAAAATGGAGAATAAGCAAGACAGGAAAATTCAAAATTTGAGAGTGAATCACATTGAGACAGTATAATTCAGAGGCTGCTGTGGTACCTGTCGGAGCTGTTAAGGATAATGAGTTGGTTCAGAGGTTGTATTACATTCTGAACTAGATTGTAAATTCCTTTAGGATATTACACAATACATATTTGGCAATTTTTTTTTTTTTTATGGCTTTTTTGGGTCTTCATTGCTGTGTGTGGGCTTTCTCTAGTTGCGGCGAGCGGGGGCTACTCTTCAGTGCACGGGCTTCTCCTTGCGGTGGCTTCTCGTTGCAGAGCACGGGCTCTAGGCGCACGGGCTTCAGTAGTTGCAGCACGTAGGCTCAGCAGTTGTGGCTTGTGGGCTCTAGAGCGCAGGCTCAGTAGTTGTGGTGCACAGGCTTAGTTGCTCCGCGGCATGTGGGATCATCCCGGACCAGGGATCAAGTCCGTTTCCCCTGCATTGGCAGGCGGATTCTTAACCACTGCACCACGAGGGAACTCCCAGCCATGGTTATAAAACAATCTACCTTCCTAGCCCACTTTTTTCTTTCCTTTTATATTGATTGAGCACTTACAATGGGCTAGGCCCAGTGAGACTTGTTTACTTTAAGACTCCCATTGAAGTCTCATCATGTATGTTTTAAAAATTTCTAATATATTTTATAATCCACATACAATAAAGTGCACCCATTTTAAGCGTACAGATTGATGAGTTCTAACAAATATGTATATCCATGTAATTACCACCCCCAATCAAAATAAAGAACATTTCTGTCACCACAGAAAGTTATTTCACCCCTTGTTCCAATCTCCCTTCTCCCACCAGTGGTAACCACTCTTCTGATTTCTAATATCATAAATAATTTTTCCTGTATTTCAACTTCCTATAAATGGAATCATATAATTTATATGCTTTGCATCTCCATTATTTTGCATAACATATTTTCATGATTCATCCATGTTGCTACATGTATCAGTAGTCCATTCCTTTTTATTGTTGAGTAGTATTCCATTCTGTGAATATACCACAGTTTATCCATCCCCTCTTGATGGATATTTGGGGTATTTCTAATTTGGGGCTATTATGAATAATGCTGCTATGAACATTTGTATATAGGTCGTTTTGTGGACATAGGCTTTTATTTTTCTTGGAATTGATAGATCATATGTTTACTGAATGTTTAACGTGATGAGAAACTACAGACGTTTTTAGTAACTGTTCCTTGCAGCAATGTAGGAGAGTCCCAGTTGTTAAACATCCTTGTCACTCACTGGGTGTGAACTGGTTATCTCATGTAGTTTTTTTAAAAATTGAGATGAAATTCCCTAACATAAAATTCATTTAAACTATCTTGAAGTGTATAGTTCAGTGACTTTCAGTGTATTCACAGTGTTGTGCAACAATCACCACCATATAATTCCAGACATTTTCAATACCTCAAAAAGAAACCCGGTACTCATTAGGCAGTCATTCCTTATTCCCCCCTCCCCCCAACCTGTGGCAACTACTAATCTGCTTTCTGTTTCTATGGATTTGCCAATTATGGACATTTCATATTGATATAAATGGCATAATAAAATAAGTGTTTTTTATGCCTGGCTTCTTTCATTTAGCATAATGTTTTCAAGGTTCATCCACATTGTAGCATGTATCAATACTTCAGTCTTTTTTTTTATGGCTGAATAAAATTAAATTCCCTGGTAGGGTTATACCACATTTTATTTATCCATTCGTCAGTTGAACATTTGGGTTATTTCTACTTTTGGCTGTTATGAATAACACTGTGAACATTTGTGTACAAGTTTTTGTTAGACTCTGTTTTTCAGTTCTCTTGTGTATATACCTAGGAATTTCTGCGTCATATGATAATTAAAGTTTAACATTTTCAGGAACTGCCAAGCTTTTCCACAGTGGCTGCATCATTGTACATTACCACCAGCAGTGTAAAAGGTTGCCTATTTCTCCACATCCTCATCTACACTTGTTATATTTCCTTTTTTCTTTTTTCTTTTTTAAATTATAGCTTTCCTACTGGCTGTGAAGTGGTATCTCATCGTGGTTTTGATTTGCATTTCTCTAATGATCAGTGATGTTGAGCATCTTTTCATGTGTTACTTGGCCATTAGTATATCTTCTTTGAATAAGTGTCTTTTCAGGTCCTTTGCCCATTTTTTTTTTTTTAATACTATATACCAGCATCATAACCTTACTATTTTTTTTTGAAATTAATTAATTTATTTATTTATGGCTGTGTTGGGTCTTCGTCTCTGTGCGAGGGCTCTCTCCAGTTGCGGCAAGTGGGGGCGACTCTTCATCGCGGTGCGCGGGCCTCTCACTATCGAGGCCTCTCTCGTTGCGGAGCACAGGCTCCAGACGCGCAGGCTCAGCAATTGTGGCACACGGGCCTAGTCGCTCCGCGGCATGTGGGATCCTCCCAGACCAGGGCTCGAACCCGTGTCCCCTGCATTGGCAGGCAGATTCTCAACCACTGCGCCACCAGGGAAGCCCCATGCCCATTTTTTAATTGGGCTCTTGTCTTTTTGTTGTTGAGTTGTAAGTGTTCTTAAAGATTTTGTATACTAGACTCTTATCAGAGAGATGTGCAAAAATTTTCTCCAATCCTGTGGCTTGTCTTCACTTTTTTGGCAGTGTCCTGTGATACAAAAATTTTAATTTTGATAAAATTCAATTTTATGTTTTTCTTTTGTTTCTTGTACTTTTAGTATCATATTTAGGAACCTATTGCCAAATCCAAGGTCATTTGGCTTTACTTCATCTTATCTTCTGAGAGTTTTGTAGTTTTAGCTTAGGTCTTTGACCCATTTTAAGTTAATTTGTGTATATTGTGTGAGCTAAGGGTCCAACTTCATTCTTTTGCATGTGGATATCCATTTGTCCCAGCACCATTTCTTGAAAAGACTTGAAAATCAGTTGACCATAGATGTATGAGGTTGTTTTGGGACTATCAGTTCTATTCCATGATCTATATGTTTATCCTTAAGCTAGTTCCACACTGCTTTGATTACTGTAGCCTTTTAGTAAGTTTTGAAATTGGGAAGTCTGAGTCCTCTAAATTTGTGCTCCTTTTTCAGGATTGTTTTGGTTATTGAAAGGGTCTCTTGAAATTTCATATGAATTTTAGAGTCAGCTTATTCATTTCTACAAAAGAGCAGTTGGAAATTTGAGAGTGATTGCATTGAATTTGTATAGTATTGCCATCTTAACAGTGTTATGGGTTACTATCCATGAACACAGGATGTTTTCCCACTTACTTAGGTCCGCTTTAGTTTATTTCAGCAATGTTCCGTAATTTTCATTGTACACACGTTTGAACTGTGCAGGTCCACTTATATGTGGATTTTTTTTTTCATTAAATATGGACTACAGTACCACATGGTCTGCAGTTGTTTGAATCCAAGGAACCTCAGATACAGGACGCCAAAGGGCATAACTATAAAGTTATGCTCAGGTGCTTTTCTTTTTTTTTTTTTTTTTTTAAACATTTTATGGAGATGGCTTTTTTTAAATTAATTAATTAATTAATTTATTTATTTTTCGCTGTGTTGGGTCTTCGTTGCTGCACGCAGGCTTTCTCTAGTTGCGGCGAGCTGGGGCCACTCCTCGTTGCAGTGCACGGGCTTCTCATTGCAGTGGCCTCTCATTGTGGAGCACAGGCTCTAGGCGCGTGGGCTTCAGTAGTTGCGGCACACAGGCTCAGTAGTTGTGGCTCACGGGCTCTAGAGCACAGGCTCAGTAGTTGTGGCACACGAGCCCAGCTGCTCCACGGCATGTGGGATCTTCCCGGACCAGGGCCTGAACCCATGTCCCCTGCATTGGCAGGCGGATTCTTAACCACTGCGCCACCGGGGAAGCCCCCGCTCAGGTGCTTTTCTAACTGGAATTGTTTTCTTAGTTTCATTTTCAGATTGTTAATTGCTATATAGAATTACAATTGATTATTATATGCTGATTTTGTTTGCTGAATTTATTTATTAGCTCTGATAGGTTTTTTTGGTGGATTCTTAGGAATTTTCAAGATATAAAATCTTGTCATCTGTGAATAGAGATAGTTTTACTTCTTTCTTTCAAATCTGGATGCCTTTGTTTGTTTTTATTGCTTAATTGCTGTAGCTAGAACTTCCATGATTAGCAAGAAAGCAGACGCCTTTGTCTTTTTCCTGATGTTAGGGGGAAAGCTTTCAGTCTTTCTCCATTAAGTATGATGTTATATGTGGGCTTTTCTTAGGTGCCCTTTATCATGTTGATGAAATTCCCTTCTTTTCCTACATTGTTGAGCGTTTGTATCATGAAAAGATGTTGGATTTTTTTTTTCAATTTTTACTGTATTAACAGTTCATGATGTGGTTCTGTTTATCTAATTAGTATGGTGAATTCCACTGATTGATTTTCATAAGGTGAACCACCTTTGCATGTTTGGGGTTAAATCCAACTTGGTCATGGTGTAAATTGTTTTAATATAAGGCTGGATTTGGCTTACTAGTATTTTGTGGAGAACTTTTGCATCTATATGAAACTGCACAACTCAGATGGTATTCGAACCCAGCCAAAACTCAGATTGGGACTTGAACCCACAGGCTGAGACTTTTACTCAGCCAAAACTCAGATTGGGACTCGAACCCACTGTCTTCTAATTGAGATCGCACACCTGGTCTCAGGACTTAATGAAGCTCAGGTTCTTTATGTCTCGTTGCAGAAAGACTTCAGTGAGAGACAAAGTTATAGACAAGAAGTAGATTTATTTAGAGAGATACACATTCCATAGACAGAATGAGGTCTGTCTCAAAAGGTGAGAGTGACCCAAAGTATGGGGAGGTTAGTTTTTATGGGCTAGGTAATTTCATAGGATTATTCCAACTATATCGGGGAAGGGGCGGGGATTTCTAGGAATTGGGCTGCCGCCCACTTTTTGTCCTCTTATGGTCAGCCTCAGAAATGTCATGACACCCGTGGGTGTGTCATTTAGCATGCTGATGTATTACAATGAGCGTATGATGAGGCTCAAGGTCTATTGGAAGTGGAATCTTCCACCATCTTGGACCTAGTTGGTTTTAACCAGTTTATGTCGTATCCTCAACGGCTCTGTCATTCTTTAGGAGTTGTGCCCTGCCCTCTTCCCTCCTGTTTCATATGTACATATAAGATACATTAGTCTGTAGTTTGCAAGTGATGTCTTTTTATGGCTTTGGTATCAGAGTAATATTTTTTTTTTTTAATTTTTATTTATTTATTTATGTATTTTTATTTATGGCTGTGTTGGGTCTTCGTTTCTGTGCGAGGGCTCTCTCTAGTTGTGGCAAGTGGGGGCCACTCTTCATCGCGGTGCGCGGGCCTCTCACCATCGCGGCCTCTCTTGTTGCGGAACACAGGCTCCAGACGTGCAGGCTCAGTAATTGGGGCTCACGGGCCTAGTCGCTCGGTGGCATGTGGGATCCTCCCAGACCAGGGCTCGAACCCGTGTCCCCTCCATTGGCAGGCAGACTTTCAACCACTGTGCCACCAGGGAAGCCCAATCAGAGTAATATTTGTTTTATAGAATGAGTTAGAAAGTATTCCCTTTCTTCTTGAGTCACTTTTGGTACTTTGTATGTTTTTAGGAATTTGTTTATTTCATCTAGATTAAATGATTTGTTGACAGATACTTGTTTGTAATATTCTCCTATAATAATTTTTTTTCTGTAAAGCTGGTGGTAATATCTCTACTTTCATGCCTGATTTTACTGATTGGAGTCTTCTCATTTTTCTTGGTCAGTTTAACTAAATGTTTGTTAACTTTGGTGATCTTTTTAAAGAAGCAACTTTTGGTTTCATTGATTCTCCATGGTTTTTCTTCTATTTTGTTTATTTACATTCTAATCTATAATATTTCTTTCCTCTTCTTGCTTTGGGTTTAGGTAACTCTTCTTTTTTTGGGTTCCATAAGGGAGAATTTTAGGTCATTGATTGGAGAGATCTTTCTTATTTTTTAATGTAGGCTTTTTTTTTCTTTTTTTAAAAAATAGTAATCTTTTATTTATGTATTTTTATATTTTTATTTTTGGCTGTGTTGGGTCTTCGTTTCTGTGCGAGGGCTTTCTCTAGTTGTGGCAAGCAGGGGCCACTCTTCATCGCGGTGCGTGGGCCTCTTCACTATTGTGGCCTCTCTTGTTGCAGAGCACAGGCTCCAGACGCGCAGGCTCAGTAGTTGTGGCTCACGGGCCTAGTTGCTCCGCGGCATGTGGGATCTTCCCAGACCAGGGCTTGAACCTGTGTCCCCTGCATTAGCAGGCAGATTCTCAACCACTGCGCCACCAGGGAAGCCCATGTAGGCTTTTAAAACTATAAATTTCCCTCTTAGCACTGCTTTTGTTGCATTCCTTAAGTTTTGATATGTTGTGTTTTCATTTTCATTCATTTCAAGGTATTTTCTAACTTATCTTGTAATGGATTCTTTGACCTATTGGTTATTTAAGAGTGTATTGTTTCATTCAACGTTTTTTAATTTTCCAAATTTCCTTTTGTTACTGATTTCTTATTCTACTGCGGTCAGAGAAGATGCTTTTTATTATTTTAGTCTTTTTAAACTTATTGAAACTTTTTTTGTGCCCTAAAATATGATCTCTCATGGAGAATAATCCATGTTCACCTGAGAAGAATGTGTATTTTGCTCTTGTTTGGTGGAGTATTCTGTGTGTTGTTAGGTCTAGTTGGTTTATAGTATTGTTTAAGTTTTCTAGTTCCTTGTTTATCTTTTGTCTAGTTCTGTTCATTATTGAAAATGAAATATATTGAAGCTTCCAACTGTTGTTGGGCTATCTTCTGTCAGTTTTTGCTTCATATAATTTGGGACTTTGTTGTTAGGTGTATATATGTTTATAACTTTTTTTTATCTTGATAGATTGACCCTTATACCATCATATAACATTCTTCTTTGTCTACTTTAACAATTTTTGTCTTAAAATTTATTTTGTCTGATATTAGTATTGTCACTCTAGCTCTCTTTTGGTTACTATTTTCATAGCATATCTTTTTACACTTTTATTTTCAACCTATTTGTGTATTTGGTACTAAAATGAGTTTCTTGTAGACAGCGTATAGTTAGATCACTTTTTATATTTAACCTTCCAATCTCTGTCTCTTAGAGAGTTTAATCCATTTATCTTTAATGAAATTATTCAAATAGAAGACTTGCATTGCCATTTTGCTCTTTGTTTTGTGTATGTCATATATTTTTGTTACTCAGTTCCTTCACTGCCTTCTTTTGTGTTAGATGTTCTAGTGTACTGTTTTGATTGCATTCTCATTTTTTCTGTATATATTTTAGTTATGTTTTTAGTGGTTGCCTTGAGGATTACAATTCACATTTATAACAGTGATTTCAGATTAATACCCACTTGGTTTTAATAGTATACAAAAACTTCACTCCTGTATAACTCCATTCCCCCAACCCCCTTATGTTGTTATTGTTATAAATGACATATTGTTACTGTTGTATGTATAACATATATAATGTATACAATATGTATAATATAAGGACATATGTAATGTGCATTTAAATGTGTATGTTATAAACATGTAACAAATACAAGTATTATATTTGTATATGTTATGTTGATATATATAGTAAACATATAACATATATGAATAAATATGCAATGTTAATGACATTGTATGTTATAAATAACGTAATGTTATAAATGGCAGTGATTAACATAGATTTTTAATTATTGTTTTATATAATTGTATTTTAAGTCATTAGAAGGGAAAAAGAGGAATTACTAACCAAAAATCCATTAATGCAGACTTTTATGTTTATGTATGTAGTTGCCTTTACTTATGTGCTGTTCTTTTACTTTCAATCTATTTTTGTGTTTGAATATAAAATAGGTCTCTTATAGATAGGGTATAGTTTGATTTTTTTTTTAAATTCTGCCCATCTTTGCCCTTTTTTGGATTGTTTAATCCATTTTACATTTAAAAGAATTTATGTCTGCCATTTTTCTATTTGTTTCTATACATTTGTTTAGTCACATTCTTCCTTCATTGCTGCCTTCACTTGTTTTAAATAGATACTTTCTCATATACCATTTTAGTTTCCTTGTCTCTTCTATTATATTTTTTTGAGGTATTTTCTTAGTGGTTGTCTAGGGAATTATAATGAGTATTTCAATTTATAACAGTCTGGTTCAGATTAGTATCAGTTTAACTTCAACAGTATGTGGTTCCATTCTCTTCTCCCTTCCTTTGTGCTATTGTTGTCGTACGAATTACATCTTTATATATTGAATGCCTATCAACAGATTTATTTTATTGCTTTATCCAGTTTTCTTTTATATTCATCTGTGTTGTTACCTTTGCCAGTGCTCTTTGTTTCATCATATGAATTCCAGTTACTATCTAGTGGTGTGTTTCATTTCATTTTAGCCTGACTGGATTCCTCCTAGTATTTCTTGTAGGACAAGATCACTAGTGACAACTTCTATCTGATTTTGTTTATCTGGGAATATCTTAATTTTTTCCTCAATTTTGGAGGATAATTTTGCTAGATGTAGAATTCTTCGTTAACAGTCTTTTTTGTTCACTGCTTGAAAATGTTATTCCACTGCCTTCTGGTCTCCATGGTTTTAGATATGAAATCAGCTTTTTAATCATTGAAGATCCTTTTAATATAATGAATTGCTCCTCTCGCTGCTTTCAGAATTCTCATCGTATTTGGCTTTTGGCAGTTTGATTATAATGTTCTCAGTGTGGCTTTCTTTCAGTTTATCCTACCAGGAATTTGTTGAGCCTCTTGGATGTATAGTTTCTTTTTCTCCTCCCCCCCCCTATTAATCAAAGTTGGGAAGTTTTTGGCTTGTATTCTTTCTGTCCCTTTCTATCCTCTCCTTCTGGGACTCTCATTATGTGTAGGTTGGTATGCTTGATAATGTCACAACAAAAATTATAAAACTCAATGAGGATTTCTCTTCTTCTTTGGTTTAGTAGATGTTATTACATTTTTGTGGTAAGGTTGGTGATTGTTTATGTACAAAATAATCATAGCATTTTCATCACCAAAAAAATGCATGAATTTTTCTGAGTATCTGTTTAACAAATAATAAAATTATGCATATTTTGAAAACACAAAATGAAATTCACAGATACAATTATAATTCACAGTTATATTCTATAAAATATTTAAGGATGAAATAATCCCAACCTTACAGACTCTTCTAAAAGAAAATATTCTCCACCTAATTTTTTTTTTTTAATTTATGTATTTATTTTTGGCTGTGTTGGGTCTTCGTTTCTGTGCGAGGGCTTTCTTCTAGTTGTGGCAAGTGGGGGCCACTCTTCATCGCTGTGCGTGGGCCTCTCACTATCGCGGCCTCTCTTGTTGCGGAGCGCAGGCTCAGTAATTGATTCTCCACCTAATTTTATGAGATTAGCATAGCCTTGATACCAAAACCCAAGAAGTATGTTATAAGAAACACCAGAAAATTAGAAAATATTTTGAACAGAATGAAAATGACAACACAATATATCCAGGTTTGTGAGGTGCAATATAAACAGTGCTTGGAAGGGAATTTTTAGCCCTACAAAGCCTATCTTAAAAAGAAGAAAGATATTAAATCAATAATAATGATTCTCTCCAGTTTTATCTGTAGATTACATTCAATTCAAACCAAAATCCCAAAGAGGTTTTTCAAGGAAAATGGTAAGATGATTTTTAAACTTACATGAAGGACCATAGGGCCAAGAATAATCATGACACTTCTGAAGAAGAACAGGTAGGGTAGACTGGCCCTACCAAATATGAGGACGTATTAGGACACAATAATAATACAGTGTGGTACAGTTTAAGGATGGATAAGTTGACCAATAGAATAGAGAGACTAGAAACAGTTCCACACAGGAATGGAACTTAGTTATGACCAAGTAGTATGTCAGTTGAAAGGAGAAAGGAGGAATTATTTAATACTTGGAGCTGGATAAAGTAGTTATGTATTTTAACATGGAAAAAGATGAAATTAGATCACTATTTCACGTACTATTAAAATACTTCTCTGCATGGATTAAGGACTTAAAATTTGTCAATAACAAAAGTTTAAAACTTTTAGGGAGAAAATATGGGTGAATATCTTTTGGACTTTTGAGTAGGGCAAGATTGTTTAAAGAAAACACAAAAGAAGTGTTATCCATAAAGGAAAAGGCTGGGACTTCCCTGGTGGCGCAGTGGTTAAGAATTCGCCTGCCAATGCAGGGGACATGGGTTCAAGCCGTGGTCCGGGAAGATCCCACATGCCACGGAGCAGCTAAGCCCGTGCGCCACAACTACTGAGCCTGCACTTCAGAGCCCGCGTGCCACAACTACTGAAGCCCATGTGCTTAGATCCCGTGCTCTACAAGAGAAGCCACCGCAATGAGAAGCCCGTGCACTGCAATGAAGAGTAGCCCCTGCTCGCCACAACTAGAGAAAGCCTGCACACAGCAACGAAGTCCCAACACAGCCAATAAATAAATAAATAAATAAACAAATATAAATAAATATTTTTTTTAAAAAAAAGGAAAAGGCCAATAAATTTGGCTACGTTAAGAATTTTGACCCTTATACCATATACAAAATCAACTCAAAATGGATTAAAGACTTAAATATAAGACCCGCAATTTTAAAAAATCCTAGAAGAAAATGGGGAATAGCCTCATAGCATTTATCTTGGCAATGATTTCTTGGCTGTGACACCAAAAGCACAGCAATAAAAACAAAAGACAGGTGGGACTGTATCATACTGAAAAGCTTCTATACACCAAAGGAAGTAAACAATAGAGTGAAAAGACAGTCTATGGGATGGGAGAAAAATATATACAAACAATATATCAAATAAGGGATTAGTATTCTAAATATATAAGGAGCACCTACAACACAACAACAAACAAATAATCTGATTTAAAAATGGATAAAAGACCTTAATAGACATTTCCCCAAAGAAGATGTACAAATGGCCAACAGGAATATGAAAAGACACTGAGCATCACTAATCAAGCAAATGAAATCAGAATCACAAGGTTATCACTTCACTTGTTATGATGGCCATTATTAAAAAACAAAACAAAATAACAAGTGCTAGCGAGGATGCGGAGAAATCAGAACATTGTGCATTGTTGGTAAGAATGTAAAATGGTGTACTATGGAAAACTGTGGCGATTCCTCAAAAAACTTAAAATAGAACAACTATGTGATGTAGCAATCCCTCTTTTGGATATTTATCCCAAAGAATTGAAATCAGGATCTCAAAGAGATATTTGTATTCCCATGTTCATTGTAGCAATATGCGTAATTCAAGAAATGGAAACAATGTAAATGTCCATCAGTGGATGAATGGATAATGAAAAGGTGGTATATACATACAATAGAGTATTATATACTCCTTATAAAAGAAGGAAATCCTGTCATATGCTACAACATGGATGAACTTTGAGGGCATTATGCTGGACGAAATAAGCCAGTCACAGAAGGAGCAATACTGCATGATTCTAATCATAAGAGGTATCTAAAGTAGTCAAACTCTTAGCAGAAGAACATAGAATGGTGGTTGTTGCCAGGGGCTGAAAAGAAGAGGGAAATAAGGAGTTGCTATTTAATGAGTATAGAGTCTCAGTCATGCAAAATGAAAAAGTTCTAGAGATCTTCTGTAAAACAATGTGCATATAGTTAACAGTGCTGTACTGTACACTTAAAATTTTGTTAAGAAGGTAGACTTCATGTTGTGTTTCTTTTTTAACCACAAAAAATAATTACGAACTTTATCAAAATATACTAAAGAAAGTGGAAAGGTAAATCATAGACTCTGAGAAGAGACAGTTCACACAGCCTGCAAATAATTTGTACTAAGAATAAAAAATTCCTCAAACCAATAAAAAGAAGTAAATGCCCCAGGAGAAAAATGGACAAAAGATATGAACGGACATAGTACAGAAGAGGCAATACATACTGGTAATAATATGAAGAGATGTTCAGCATCGTTAATGATCAGGGAACATAAAACTATAATAAGATAGCATTTAACACACATTTGATGGAAAAAGTTTAAAGTTCTGATGATACTAAGTATATATTGATTTACTATTTTCTGACTTGGATATTGCTCTAATCCTTTTACTAAAGCATCTCCATTCATCACTTGATTGAGTAGATTTTGTCATCAGGTAGCTTTCTTCCCCCAAGAGGGGCTCATTGATTATTCATGTTAAGAATGTTTGCCATTTATATTTGAAGTCCACCTTGGCCAGGTATAGCAAATCATTAATATTAACTTAAGTGAGTACAGAATGCAGAAAAAGTATAGAAAAGAGGAATTTTGTATAGTTGTATAGGAATTTTGTATAGTTGAGCAAGGAAGCTATTCTTGTAGAACATTTGTTTAAGACTCATAAAGTTAAAGGAGATATTAATGTTAAAGTCATCTTTCTCACTAGTCCGTGTGCGCCCTGAAAAAGGGATGGTACCTGCCACATAGAAGAGTGGATACAAAGAAAAAAGATAAGTAGGTTGATTGGACTGGAGGGAATTTATTTATTTAATATTTATTTATTTATTTATTTTTTGGCTGCGTCGGGTCCTAGTCGCGGCATGCGGGATCTTTCGTTGTGGCGCGTGGGCTTCTCTCTAGTTGTGGTGCGTGGGCTCTGTAGTTGCAGTGTGCGGGCTCAGTAGCTGTGGGATCTTAGTCCCCCAGCCAGGGATCGAACTGGCGTCCTCTGCATTGCAAGATGGATTCTTAACCACTGGACCACCAGGGAAGTCCCCCTGGACTGGAGGGAATTTAAAGCACTGGAGAATACATTTTGAGTTCTAGACATTCCACTAAGATTATATATATAACTTGCCACTTTTTCTTCATATTCTACTGAATCTTTGGGTATGTTATCCATTTGACCCACAATATTTTGAAAAGGAGACTAATTTTTCAGATCTCACAAGTAGATTCATGTTATGATCTTCAGAGATTGTTGATATGACATTTTTCTGAAATATATGTTAAGAAATAAAAGTTCAATAACCTTAATTTTTGGTTCTAAAAAGTTACATCTAATTTTTGGATTTTTCGCCTTACATCCTAAATAATTGCTAGAAATATGTCAATTTTTCTAGCCTTAATTTAAGGTGAGAATATTCAGGTTGCCAACTTTGCTAGGATGGTGCCAAAATAAAGCACTGTAGGTCTTCTTACCTTTCTGGAGGAGGCATATACCCGTATTGTAGCATGTGTGTGTTATTTTTCTACTTAAAAGACCTGTGTTCAAATAAATGTTAGAAGTAGGTGCTTAGATTTGAAGGTTCTACATACATTTCAGGAATTAAAAAAAAAATTTATTGTGCGAATTTTCCCATATACAGAAAAATTCAGAAGAGTGAAATAACACCTAGATTTAACAGATCATTAACATTATAATATATTTTTTCTGAACTATTATAAACTACAGCTATCATAACATTTCAGCCCTTAATACATCGGTATGAACCTCTTTAAAAAAGACACTTTCTACGTAACCTTAATAACATCTCACTAACAAAATCAACAGTAATGTAAATATATTATCTGATATCCAGCCCACGTTCAGATTTCTTTAGTTACTTTCAGACTGGCTTTTTAAAGTTTGTTTTTTCAAACCAGGATGCATTTGGTTGGATTCCTTTATTCTAGAACGGTTATACCTCCCCTGCCACCTTTTTTCCCACCCTACTTTCACTTGTTGAAGAAACTAAGACAGTAGTCTTGTATACCAGAGTATTATACCTTCTTCTATATTTTGTGTCAAGCTTTACCATGTTACTTTAGTCTCTGAATTTCCTGTAAGTGTCACAAAATCTGGTTGTTCAACTTCTGTTGATACTAAGATGGGTCCGTATGTTCAGGTTTAGAATTGTTTTTAAAGCAGAGTATATTTACTGGGAAAATATGAAGATTTTTTTGTGAAAATACTTTCATAACTCTAATGATAACATTTGTGGAGTGCTCTTCATATTCCTCAAAGTACTTAATAGAAATATTTAAAGAGTAATAGTTAATAAATATTTGTTGATTTGTGTTTTAAAGTTTTTATATACTCCTTTCCTTTAGGCTTGTTATCCCTTTCTTGTCTGAAAAGATAAGACAGTTAACTTTCTTTTTTCACTACAGATTTTCAGCTACTGATGTTACAAACAAAATATTGGAACATAGAGTTGAGGAAAAGACTTAAGCCAGGTAGGTAAATAATAAAAGTCTAAAGAAACAATACAGGGCTATCCTGGTGGCGCAGTGGTTAAGAATCCGCCTGCCAATGCAGGGGACACGGGTTCAAGCCCTGGTCCGGGAAGATCCCACATTGCCACGGAGCACCACAAGTACTGAGCCTGCACTCTAGAGCCCGCGAGCCACAACTACTGAGCCCGTGTGCCACAACTACTGAAGCCTGTGTGCCTAGAGTCCGTGCTCCGCAACAAAGAGAAGCCACTACAATGAGAAGCCCGTGCACTGCAACTAAGAGTAGCCCCCGCTCGCCCCAACCAGAGAAAGCCCGTGCACAGCAACGAAGACCCAATGCAGCCAAAAATAAAATAAATAAAATACAATAAAGAAATTTTTAAAAAATAAAAAATAAAAAAAATAAACAATACAGCTACCATTCATTTTTATAAAGGTCATTATTGGGATAATTGACAAAATTGGAAAATGAACTGTAGAATACTATCAACGTTTCCTCAATTTGATAATTGTACCTTGATTATATAGGAATATTCTGAGGTATTTAGGCTGAAAGGGGTGTGATGTATGGCAATCTACTTCCAAATGGTTTAGAAAAAATAAATGATATGTAATATGAGAGGGCGTTTGGTTAATTTATGGGCTAATAGGAACTCATTTATTGCCAATGTGGAAGTATAAGTTGGTCCAATCTTTCTGGAAAGCATTTTGGCAATTTGTCTCAAGTTTTTAGCTTAGTCCAGCAATCTTACTTTTTTTTCTATAGTAATTGTAGGAACACTACAATAAGATGTATGTATAAGGATATTTATATGAGAGTTTATGAAATTAATGAATTAATGATAAATTGGCAGTAACCTAAATAAGAATATGAGGATGACTAAATAAATATAATTAAAAACCATGTAAGCATTAAAAATGATAATGTAAATCTATTTATTGGCGTGTTTGTAATATATTTTTAAGTGTCAAAGCTGGCTACTAAACAATATGAGTAGTATTAATCTATTTTGTTTTTCAAAAAAGGTGCATGTACACAGATACAGGAATACATATACACAGATAATATGAATGTTTGTAATTGATTAGTTAGATGTAATCTTCCTGTCTGTATACATATATTATACATATACATATATGTGTTTTTATGCACGTAGACATTTGGAAAGATGATACTGTATGTTGCCAGTGGTTACTTTTTCATTTGTTTTATTTTATTTTTTTGGCTGCACTGCACGGCTTGCAGGATCTTAGTTCCTGGACCAGGGATCGAACCTGGGCCCTCAGCAGTGGAAGCATGGAGTCCGAACCACTGGCCTACCAGGGAATTCCCTTTTTTTTTAAAAATTTGTTTTATTTTATTTTTTTGGCCATGAGTGGTTATTTTTTTATTTTTATTTTTTTAATTAATTAATTAATTTTTGGCTGTGTTGGGTCTTCGTTGCTGCTTGTGGGCTTTCTCTAGTTGCGGTGAGCGGGGGCTACTCTTCATTGCGGTGCGTGGGCTTCTCATTGTGGTGGCTTCTCTTGTTGCGGAGCACGGGCTCTAGGCACGCGGGCTTCAGTAGTTGTGGCACGCGGGCTCTAGAGTGCAGACTCAGTAGTTGTGGTGCACAGGCTTAGTTGCTCCGTGGCATGTGGGATCTTCCCGGACCAGGGCTCGAACCGGTGTCCCCTCCATTGGCAGGCGGATTCTTAACCGCTGTGCCACTAGGGAAGCCCCAAGTGGTTATTTTTTAAAAATAAGTTTATAAGTGATTTTTATACTTTTGTGTTAACTGAGTTTTTCAAAAGAGTATATGTTGCTTTTCTCATTAAAGTTTTGTAAGATAACGCTTCTTATGAAGGTTATGTTTTTGATTTTATTTTGTACCTTTGCAACAGTGTTTGATATGCAATAAAAATAGTGCTATATTTGCTGATAATTCTGTACTAGATTCGAGTACCTGAGTAGTTCTTTTGAGGCTAAATTCAGATTTTGAGCCTTGTTGGTCAGCTGCTTTCATTCTTTTACATGGCCAGAGTCCATTTTCTTAATGCTCTATTAATTGTCTTACACATGTGTGCTGCTCACATAGCTTAGCTGAAGTACATTACCATTTTTGGACAATAGAGAACATGTTCTATTAATGACGATTGTTTAATGCCTTGGGGTATAGAACTTACATGTTTACTTCTGATAGTGGTCAACAACATGTGCTTTTTTTTTTTAAAAATAAATTTATTTATTTATTTATTTTTGGCTGCATTGGGTCTTCGTTGCTGCGCGCGGGCTTTCTCTAGTTCTGGCGAGTGGGGGCTACTCTTCATTGTGGTGTGCGGGCTTCTCGTTGCGGTGGCTTCTCTTGTTGCAGAGCATGGGCTCTAGGCGTGCAGGCTTCAGTAGTTGTGGCACATGGGGTCAGTAGTTGTGGCCCGTGGGCTCTAGAGCGCAGGCTCAGTAGTCGTGGCACATGGGCTTAGCTGCTCCGCGGCATGTGGGATCTTCCTGGACCAGGGATCGAACTCATGTCCCCTGCATTGGCAGGCAGATTCTTAACCACTGCGCCACCAGGGAAGTCCAACAACATGTGCTTTGATAGTAATACTGGTTATTGTTTGTATAGTTTATTTAACTTTTAGCTGTTGATTTTGAGGGCATTTTCTATTACACTTTTATTTTACATCTTGCTTTTCTTTAACAGATTTTTCTTCTATTAGTTAAAAATATGGATCCTGAAGCAGAGGGACCACCAATTATCAAAGTGACTCCTCTTCAACAAATGCTTGCCTCTTGTACTGGAGCTATACTGACATCACTGATCGGTAAAATAATATGTAGATTATGTAACTGAATGAATCATTGATTCCATTTGAATTTTACTATCTGTGAAATAATGATAATATTATCATTCATGCTTCATCATGATAACATGGAAAGAACCGTGGACAGAGAATCAAGAGACTAGAATTTTAGTCCTTGCTTTGCCATTCTCAGGGTGAATGCACGTTGGGATAGTCCTTATTCTCTTTGAAATTAATTTTCCATCTCTAAAATTAGGGGCTTAGATCAGGAGTTCTTTGAGGTCCCTATCAATATTAAACTTTTATGACTCTATTATCATTTTTTTAATATGGAATAAAATATTAGCATAATTAAAAATACAGAAATTGGACAACTTATAGTAGCAACAAATTCAAATTATATTTTACTTTGCTTTAGTAACAGTGAATTGCTTAAATTCCTCTGGACCACATTTTTCTGTCTTTTTTAATGAATTTCTTGTAGACACAGCCAAATGACATAGTTAGGTGACAGTTTAGCGTTTTAATGACTTTAAGTTGGCTAGTTTATTCAAATAAGATAGCAGATGATTAGAAAAAATGTAAACTAATTGCTTTAGAATGTAGTGTCTTTAGGTCAGAATGCTAGGGTTGTAAAGGCTTTAGAGATCTTCTGATGTGACTTCCTCATTCTCAGACGAGGAAATACAGCATGCAAATTAAAACCATTCTCCTTTGCTGCACTGTTCCCAAATGGAGTAACACAATGTGGTAGTAAGGATGATTTATGACTCGCTTACTCAAATTTGCATTATCTATAGTTTTTGTTTGATATAAGTGAATTTAACAGAATAGGAAGACTTACATTGTTTGATTATTGATTACTTGTAATACAGTTATTCTCAAATATTTAAATGGACTTTTGGAACTTTCATTCTTTACCTTAGATAACATATTTTCTTATAAATACTAGTGCTAATGGAATTACAGTTGTAGAAATATTATAAATGAGAGTTGAGTACTTGTGAGAGAAGTAATTATATTTTCTCATTGGTACTCTTTAAACAAAATTCAAGTGCAAAAAATTAGAATGTTAACACTCAAAACCACTTTAAGATAAGTAATCTTACCCATTATGACTATGAGGAAAGGTATCATTCGGTGTATTTTGTGTTCTTTGGACAAATGTTTATACAATTTATAGGTATCACTTGTTAATTGAGATTTATGTATCTTCATAGTGACACCCTTTGATGTTGTTAAAATTCGACTCCAAGCCCAAAACAACGCATTCCCCAAAGGTATGTGTTCTGCTTATCCTGAAAACATTATGTTAGATTTTTAAATGTCGCTGTATTCATTTTTGTTTGAATAATATTCTCTTTTTGTTAGTTTTTAAAAATTGATGCCTTTATCCTCATGCAGAAACATTTTCTCATTTCTTAATTGTACATGATGAGGTCTAGGCAGAAAACAAATACAGCTGACCCTTGAACAATGAGGGGGTTAACACTGCCCACTGTCCATGTAATTGCCTGCCTGTAATTTATAGTTGGCCCTCAGTGTCCACAGTTCCTCTGTTTTTGCAGTTCCTCATCCTTGGATTCAACCAACTACAGATTGTGTAGTACTGTAGTATTTACTATTGAAAAAAATCTGCATAAGTAGACCTTCACAGTTCAAACCTGTGTTGTTCAAGGGTCAACTGCCTGTGTGTATGTGGGTGTATAAAACATATAACACTTTTGTGAACCTACTAATTAAAGCAGAGGACAATTTTATATTTGAGTATATGCCTCACAAGTAAGAACAGAATTAAACTTGCAAGGCATCTTAGAATCTAGCTTCCTACTTTAGTCCAAGAGCTGTGCTCATCCTACAGTATTCATCCAACAGTCATCTAATTGTTGCTTGAATAGTGATAGGAAAGTCATCATTTTACCAGGCAGCTTGGTTAATTGCTGGACATTATAGCTTATGTGGACTTTGAAAGAGTAGTTATATGTTTTTATTAGATGGGCAAAAATAGCGATTCCTTGATCAATATTTTGCGGTTTTATAAAGATAATGCTGTTTCAAACATGTTTAAATAGCAGAAAACAGACTGTGAGAAAGCTAGCTTTCTCACAGACATAAATGCCACTCTGTTGAATGCATAGCAGTGAGACAGAATGAACATCAGGCATTGTTTCAGGTGGATGAAAGGATAGATGGATTGTAGGAAGAGACTGAAAAGTAGTTTCCTGTACATTAAAGTTAGACTAATGTATTATGAAATTGACAGAATTATATATGGTCGAATAGAGAAGACAATTTTGGCAGCAAGAATGAAACCAATAATGGGAAGGATCGTTATTAGAGAAAGTTCTAGTCAGTTAAGAGGGAGCTGACAAATGTCTAGATTGAGCAGTATAAATACAGAGAAAGGGACAAAGCACAGCATTATTTACATTGGTTGAGAAAAACATATTTTTTCAATTGATGTATAACATTGTATTAGTTTTAGGGGTACACTGTAATGATTTCATATATGTATGTATTGAAAAATGATTACCACAATAAATTTAGTCAACTTTCATAATCTCACATAGTTAATAAATTTTTTTCCATGTAATGAGATCTTTTAAGATCTACTCTCTTAGCAACTTTCAGATACACGTTAGATTTCATAATATATTTTTGTTTGAATTGCCCTTACATACCACAGGGTTTTTTTCTGGTCAAATAGAGAAGACGTACACCCATGCTGTCTTTTCAAAACAGGTTTTCTCCTCTGTCTTCCCTCTCCACTCCCTCAGATAACCAAAAAGAATTTATTTCCGTGTGCATTTGTTGAATGCAGTCCTGAAAACATAATCCACTAATTTACTCAATTGCCTTTTACCACTGTGAGTTTAGAGCCCAGTGCTATGTCCTTAAACAAATCAAATTATGTTTCATCCTAAAAGGTGAAGACAAAGTTATGTCTTTGTGTAGCCTGCTCAGCGTACTTTCATTTTGTTCATATGTAAAAATAATAGTTTTGTGAAATAATCATTGACTATTGGAATCTTCTTTGTTAGGAAAATGTTTTTTATATAGTAATGGACTTATGGATCATCTATGTGTCTGTGAAGAGGAAGGCAACAAAGCATGGTATAAGAAGCCAGGACGTTTCCAGGGAACATTGGTAAAGAGATTATATTATTTATAATCACAGTATGTTTTCTATTCTAATATTTACTCTTATATATGAAATATTTAACGATTACAGGAGAGTAAAATGTCCATCAGGTAGATAGCACACTTATCCACAGTTAAAAAGTAGACATTGAAGCAGGAAAGGGAAAGTACTTTTTTTGCTTTTAATTCTTTGCTAACTTTATTTTCATCTGTTTATGCTTAGGGAGGAGGTTTTTTTTAACTTTTTTATTTTGAGATACTTGCAGATCATATACAATTTTAAGAAAAATATACAGACAGACCCTATGTACCCTTTTTCCAGTTTCCCCCAGTGGTAACATATGACAAGATGAGTACAATACGACCACAGGATATTGACATTGATACAGTGAAGATACAGACAATTCCATCACCGCAAGGATCCTTTCTATTTCCCCTTTATAGCTACATCCACTTCTTAACTCCTGGCAATCACTAATCTGTTTTCTATTAATATAATTTTGTCACTTTAAGAATGTTACATAAATGAAATAACATAGAACATTTTGGGTTTGGCACTTTTCGCTTAATTATCTGAAGATTCATTCAAGTTGTTTAATGTATCAATAGTTTGTTCCTTTTTATTACTCACTAGTATTACATGGTATGGATGTACCACAGTTTGTTTTCTGAGTGGTTTCCAGTTTTTGGCTCTGAATAAAACTGCTACATACATTCATTCACAGGTTTTTGTGTGAAAGTAAGTGTAAGAAAAAACTGCTCACGGTCTTTCTCTCTGAACACTCTACTTAGAACACTTCTGAACCGATATGTGGGTTTTTTCCCCATACCAAGCAACTCTCCAGGGGACACAAACTGGGTATTCTACAATTTAACTCAATTCTGACACCATCTACCTGGAGTTAGTGTCAGGTCCCACAGGACTGCTCCCACTTCAGATGCCACTCGCAAGTCCAGGTTGTCACCTCTGCTTCTGACTGGCTGGCTGTAAATCAGAGGTTCCCAAGGTCTCCTTCTTGGGTTCAGTAATTTGCTAGAAGAGCTCACAGAGCTCAGGAAAACAGTTTACTTACTAGATTACTAGTTTATTATGAAAGGATACAACTCCTTATGAAAGGAACAGCCAGATAGAAGAGATGCACAGGGCAAGACTTGGGGGAAGGGCTGTGGAGCTTCCATGTCCTCTCCAGATGTGTCACTCTCCCAGCACCTCCCTGTGTTCACCAACCTGGAAGCTTCCAAATGCCATTCTTTAGAGATTTTTATGGAGGCTTCATTACATAGACACGATTGATCAAATCACTGGCCCTTGGTGACTGACTAAACCTCCAGTTCCGCCTCCCTTCCCAGAGCCCCTGAGGTTGGGGACTGGGGTAGGGTGGGGAGGGTGGGACTAAAAGTTCCAGCCTTCTAATCAAGTGGTGGGTTCCTCCTGGCAACCAGCCCCCATCCTTTGGTTCTCTAGGGCCTTTCCAAAAATCACCTCATTAACATAAACTTAGGTGTGGTTGAAAGAGGCTTGAATAACAAAATAACACTACTGGAGCTATTATCCTCTGGAGCTATTTCAGGACTGGAACAAAAGACCAAAAATTATCAACAAAAGATGCTTCCTTTGCTCTGTATTAATTAGGAAATTATAAGAGTTTTGGAGCTGTGTGCCAGGAACCATGGATTAAGGCCAAAATGTATATTTCTTATTATTAATCATAATATCACCGTTAGTCTTCATTTCTCTGGGGTAAATGTCCATGAGTGCAGTTGTTGGGTCATGTGGTAGTTGCATGTTTAGGGTTTAAGAAACTGCCAACCTGTTTATGAGACTGGTAGGACCATTTTACATTCCCAGTGGCAATGTATGACTGATGTAACTTCTCCACAACCTCACTAGCATTTGGTGTTGTCACTATTTTTATTTTAGCAATTATGATAGGTGTGTAGTAATATCTCATTGTGGTTTTAATTTAATTTCCCTAGTGGTTAGTGATGTTGAAAACCTATTCATATGTTTATTAGCCATCAGTATATCCTCTTCAGTGAAATGGCTCTTCATGTCTTTTGCCCATTTTCTAGTTGAACTGTTTGTATTTTTACTGTTAAGTTTTAAATGCTCCTTATACTATCTAGATACGAGTCCTTTGTTGAAGATGTGATTACTAAACATTCTTTCCCACTCTAACTTCCCTTCTTATACTCTTAAACAGGGTCTTTCATGGAGTAAAAGTTATTCATTTTGATGAATTTTGTCAATTTGTCAATTTTTTCTTTATAGATCATGCTTTTGGTGTCAAATCTAATCTAAGAACTCTTTATTTACCTTAAGATCTGAAGATTTTTCTCCTGTTTTTAAAGTCCTTGATCCATTTTGAGTCATTCTTATATAATGTATGGGTTTGAGGTTGAAGTTTGATCCTTTTTGTTTGTTTTAGCATGTGTTTGTCCAGTTGCGTTTGTTGAAAAGGCTATCCTTCCTCCATTAAGATGCCTTTGCACATTGTCAGAAATCACTTGGGCATATCGTGTGGATCTATTTCTAGGTTGTTTATTCTGTAACATTTGTCTGTTACCTACATCAGTACCACACGGTCTTAGCGTAGCTATAGAATAAGTCCTGAAATCAGGTAAACTGATTCCTCCCACTTTATTCTTATTTTTCTTTTTGAAAGTTGTTTTAGCTATTTCCAAAGTTTCTTTGTCTTTGCCTATAAATTTTAGAATAATCTTGTATATACCTACAAAAAATCTTGATGAGATTTTTATAGGAATTGTGTTAAACCTGTATGTCTTATTTGGAGAGAAATGACATCTTTACTGTGTTGAGTGTTCCAGTCTGTTTTTTTTTCTAGATATAATTGACATACAGCACTGTATAAGTCTAAGGTGTACAGCATAATGATTTGACTTACATACATCATGAAATGATTTCCAGAATAATTACCATCCATCATCTCACAGATACAAAATTAAAGAAATAGAAAAAACATTTTTTGTGATGAGAACTCTTAGGATTTAGTCTCTTAACAACTTCGGTGTATAACATACAGCCGTGTTCATTATCTTTATCATGTTGTACATCATTTATTAGTACTTATTTATCTTATAACTGGAAGTTTCTACCTTTTGGCCTTCATCCAATTCTCCCTTCCCCCCACCCCCCAACTCTGGTAACCACAAATCTCATCACTTTTTTATGAGTTTGTTTTTGAAGTATAATTAACCTACAATACTATGTTCCTGTTACACAACATAGTGATTTGATATATTTCTATGCATATCAAAATGATTACCATGATAATTCTAGTTACTATGTGTCACCATGTAAAAATATTACATAGTTATTGACTGTATTCCTTACAAGATACATTTCATCCCCTTGAATCCTTTACTTTGTAACTGGAAGTTTATACCTCCTAATCTCCCTTACCTATTTCTTTCCTCTCTCTCCTCCCCCTCCCCTCTGGCAACCACCTGTTTGTTCTCTGTATCTATAACTCTGTTTCTGTTTTGTTGTGTTTGTTCATTTGTTTTGTTTTTTTAGATTCCACATATAAGGGAAATGAAACAGTATTTGTCTTTCTCTGTCTAACTTATTTCAATTAGCATAATACCCTCTAGGTCCATCCATGTTGTCACACATGGCAATATTTCATTCTTTTCGATGGCTGAGTAATAGTCCATTATCTATCTATCGACCTATCAATAGATAGATAGGTATCTATATCTATATCTCACATTTTCTTTATCCATTCATCTATTTACGTTGCTTTCATATCTTGGTTATTGTAAATAATGCTTCAGTGAACATAGGGTGCATATACCTTTTTGAATTAGTATTTTTGTTTTCTTTATATACATACCCATGAGTGGAATTGCTGGGTCATATGGTACTTCTATTTAAAGTTTTTTGACGAAACTTCATACTGTTTTCCATTGTGGCTGCACCAATTTACATTCCCACCAACAGTGCATAAAAGTTCCCTTTTCTCCACATCCTTGCCAACACTTGTTATTTGTTGTCTTTCGGATAATAGCCATTTTTACAGGTGTGAGGTGATATCTCATCGTGGTTTTGATTGGCATTTCCCTGATGATTAGTGATGGTGAGCATCTTTTCATGTGCCTGTTGGCCATCTGTATGTCTTCTTTGGAAAAATGTCTGTTTAGATTCTCTGCCAATTTTTTAAATCAGGTTTTTTTGGTTTTTTTGATGTTCAGTTCTATAAGTTCTTTGTATATTTTGGGTATTCACCACCTGTTGGATATATCATTTGCAAATATTTTCTCCTGTTCAGTGGGTAGCCTTTTCGTCTTGTTGATAGTTTTCTTCACTGTGCAAAATCTTTTTAGTTTGATGTAGTCCCATTTGTTTATTTTTCCTTTTGTTTCCCTTGCCTGAGGAGACATATCCAAAAAAATATTGCAGAGACCAATGTTGAAGAGCATACTGCCTATGTTTTCTTCTTCTTTTTAAAAAATTATTTATTTATTTTATTTATTTTGGCTGCACCAGGTCTTAGTTGCGGTACGCGGGATCTTCGTTGCGGCATGTGGGATCTTTAGTTGTGGCATGCGGACTCTTAGTTGCGGCATGTGGGCTTCTTAGTTGTGGCATGCAGACTTCTTAGTTGTGGCATGGGAACTCTTAGTTGCGGCATGCATGTGGGATCTAGTTCACTGACCAGGGATTGAACCCAGGCCCCCTGCATTGGGAGCATAGAGTCTTACCCACTGCACTACCAGGGAAGTCCCCTGCCTATGTATTTTTCTATTAAGTTTTTTGGCTTCAGGTCTTAAGTTTAAGTCTTTAATCCATTTTGAATTTTTCTTTTTAATTAATTTATTTTTAGCTGCGTTGAGTCTTCGTTGCTGCATGCGGGCTTTCTCTAGTTGCAGCGAGCGGGGGCTCCTCTTCGTTGTGGTGCATGGGCTTCTCATTTCTCATTGCAGTGGCTTCTCTTATTGTGGAGCACGGGCTCTAGGCGTATGGGTTTCAGTAGTTGTGGCAAGCGGGCTTAGTAGTTGTGGCTCACGGGCTCTAGAGCGCAGGCTCAGTAGTTGTGGTACACAGGCTTTGTTGCTCCGTGGCATGTGGGATCTTCCTGGAGCAGGGATTGAACCCGTGTCCCCTGCATTGGCAGGCAGATTCTTAACCACTGTATCACCAGGGAAGTCCTTGAATTTATTTTTGTGCATGGTGTGAGAGTAGTCCAGTTTGATTCTTTTGCATGTAGCTGTCCAGTTTTCCCAACACTGTTTATTGAAGAGGCTGTCTTTTCCCCATTGTATATTCTTGCCTCCTTTATTATAGATTAATTGCCCATATAAGTGTGGGTTCATTCCTGGGCTCTCTATTCTATTCCATTGATCTGTGTGTCTGTTTTTGTGCCAGTACCATATTGTTTTGATTACTGTAGCTTTATAATATGTTTGGAATCAGGGACAATGATACCTCCAGCTTTGTTTTTCTTTCTCAAGATTGTTTTGACGATTCAGGGTCTTTTGTGTTTCCATACAAATTTTAGAATTATTTGTTCTAGTTCTGTGAAAAATGCCATTGGTATTTTGATAGGTATTGCATTGAATCTGTAGATTGCCTTCGGTAGTATGATCATTTTAACAGTATTAATTCTTTTTTTTAAAATTTATTTTATTTTTTATTTTGGGCTGCATTGGGTCTTCATTGCTGTGCACGGGCTTTTTCTCTAGTTGCAGTGAGCGGAGGCTACTCTTCATTGCAGTGTGCAGGCTTCTCATTGCAGTGGCTTCTCTTTGTTGTGGAGCATGGGCTCTAGGTGCGCGGGCTTCAGTAGTTGTGGCTCATGGGCTCTAGAGCGCAGGCTCAGTAGTTGTGGCAAACGGGCTTAGTTGCTCCGCGGCATGTGGGATCTTTCTGGTCCAGGGATCGAACCCGTGTCCCCTGCGTTGGCAGGTGGATTCTTAACCACTGCGCCACCAGGGAAGTCCCAACAGTATTAATTCTTCCAATCCAAGAACATCTGTTTGTGTCATCTTCAATTTCTTATAATTTTCTGAGTTCAGTATTTTACCTCCTTTGATTTATTCCTAGATATTTTATCCTTTTTGATGTGATTGTGAATGGGATTATTTCCTTAATTTCCCTTTCTGATAGCTTGTTGTTAGTGTATAGAAATGCAACAGATTTCTGTATATTAATTTAGTATCTTGCAATTTTACCAAATTCATTGAGGAGCTCTAGTATTTTTCTGCTAGCATCTTTAGGATTTACTATGTATAGTATCATGTCATCTGCAAACAGTGACAGTTTTACTTCTTCCTTTCCAGTTTGGATTCCTTTTATTTTTCTCTTCTCTGACTGCTGTGGCTAGGACTTCCAAAACTATGTTGAATAAACTATAGTGAATAAAAGTAGTGAGAGTGGGCATCCTTGTCTTGTTCCTGATTTTAGAGGAAATGGTTTCAGCTTTTAACTGTTGAGTATGATGCTAGCTGTGGGCTTGTTGTATATGGCTTTTATTATGTTGAGGTATGTTCCCTCTATAACCATATACCCACTTTGTTGAGAGTTTTTATCATGCATGAATGTTGAGTTTTTTCAGAAGCTTTTTCTGCATCTGTTGAGATGATCATATGGATTTTATTCTTCAGTTTGTTATTGTGGTGTATCATTGATTGATTTATGGATATTGAACCATCCTCGCATCCCTGGGATAAATCCCACTTGATCCTGGTGTATGATCCCTTTTGATCATTGCTTATCGTATTGTTGAATTCGGTTCGCTCATACTTTATTGAGGATTTTTGCATCTATGTCATCAGTGATATTGGCCTGTCATTTTCTTTTTTGGTGTGATATCTTTGTCTGGTTTTGGTATCAGGGCAATGCTGGCCTCCTAGAATGAGTTCAGAAGTGTTCCTTCCTGTGCAATTTTTTGGAATAGTTTTGGAAGGATAGGTGTTAACTTTTCTCTAAGTGTTTGGTAGAATTTACCTGTGAAGCCATCTGGTCCTGGACTTTCGTTTGTTGGGAGTTTTTAAATTACTGATTCAGTTTCATTACTGGCATTTCATCTGTTTGTATTTTCTATTTCTTCCTGGTTCAGTGTTTGGAGAGTGTACATTTAGGAGTTTTTCCATTTTTTTCTTGGTCATCCATTTTACTGGCATATAGTTGTTCATAGTAATCTATTATGATCCTTTGTATTTCTGCGGTGCCAGTTGTAAGATCCCATTTTGATTTATAGGTTTTTGTGTATATATTCCTTTGCTGAGGCTTTCTAATTTTTCATTAGTTTCAGACATGTTTGTAAGTGATCATTCAATGATTTATATGTTGACTGTTTTAAAATCTTTGTCAGACAATTCTAATTTCTGTCAGTCTCAGTGTTGGTATCTATTTATTGTCTCTTTTCGTTCAGTCTGACATCTTCCTGCTTATTTATTTATTTGCCACGCTGTGCGGCTTGCAGGATCTTAGTTCCCCGACCAGGGATCAAACCTGGGCCCCTGGCAGTGAGAGCGCCAAGTCCTGAACACTGGACCGCCAGGGAATTCCCTCTTCCTGCTTCTTAAAATGACAAGTGATTTTTTTTTTTTTACTGAAACCAGGAAATTTTGAGTATTATGTTATGCAACTCTAAATCTCATTTAAACATTCTATTTAATTGGCCTTTTTGACACTGTAAACTCAGAGGAAGAGGGGTGCCACCCTGTTATGTCTGGGCAGAACTGGAAGTCCAGGTTCCTCACTCAGCCTCCACTGACACATAGAATGTGGGGGAGGGCTCTTTGCTGTTGGACAGTATGGTCTGAATGTTTGTGTCCTCCCCCAAATTCATATGCTGAAATCCTTATGCCTGATGCAGTTGTTTTAGGAGGTGGAGCCTTTGGGAGTTGATTAGGCCATGAGGGCAGAGACCTCATGAGATTAATGCCCTTAGTAAAGAGACCCCAGAGAGCTCCCTTGCCCCTTCTGCCTTGTGAGGACACAGTGAGAAGTCTGAGATCCAGAAGAGGACCCTCATTTGACCTTGCCAGCACCCTGATCTTGGACTTCCAGCCTTGAGAACTGTGAGAAATAAATTTATGTTGTTCATAAGCTATCCAGTCTGTGGTGGTTTGTTAAGCAGCCTTAACAGACTAAGACAGTGGGAGTGGAATTTCTGACTCCCCTTGTGATTTCCACTGCCACTGGTGGGGGGGTGGTCTCATTACTGTCAGGTGATGGTAAAAGTCCTGACTCTCCACTACTCCTTCTCTGATACCACTGTAAGAACCCTTAGCATATTCATCATTGTTATTTAAAAATCCCCAGTCCGATCCTCCCAAAATCTCTGCCATATCTGAATCTGGTTCTGATGCTTGGTTTGTTTCTGCAGACTATATTTTTTGCCTTTTTTAGCATGCTTTGTAATTCTTTTCGTTGAAAGCTGGACATGATGTATTTGGTTAAAAGACTGAGGTAGATAGGCCTTTAATGTGAGCTTTAAGCTTATCTGGCTAGACGTTAGGCTATGTTTACTTCTTGTTATAGCTGTGTTGTCAGAGACTAAAATTTCCTCTACTGTCCTAGTTTTTGTCTTGCCTGTTGTCTTTGGGTTTTCCTGGAGACTGCTCAGATAGTAAAATAGTTTCCCTTGAGTGTAAGATTTTAAGGAGAATAGAGATTTGGGGCATATTTCAAAAATGGTTACTTTCCCCCTTACCCTGCTGGAAACAGGAGGGGATTTTTTTCTGATCCTAACAGAATATGGTAGGGCTCATGGAACTGAAAGTCCTGAAAGCATAAGGACCCTCCTACAGTAGCCCCCTCAGAGTTTTTGATTCTCGAGTTAGTCTACACTGAGCAATCTGTCAATTATAGTTTAAAGTTTTCCTGTTGGTCCTGGTTCTGACTTTGGGCTTCTGCTCTAGTAAGCTGTGAGTGAGTCTCTGTATCTGTCTGTCTGTCTCTCCAATGTTCAAGGCAGCAGTTTGACCTGTGACCTCAATTCTCTGATCAGTCTAAGAGGAGTTGTTGATTTTTCAGTTTGTTCAGGTTTTTTGTTGTGAGGACGGAAGTGACGACTTATAAGCTCTTTACATATGGGACCAGAAATCAGAATTCTTCTTTGGATTCATTTTGGTCATTGTCTTCCACTTTCTTGGGTGGAAACATGGATTATTGATTGTAAGCCTTTCTTTTCTCAACTCAGCATTTAAAGCCGTAAATTTCCTTCAAAGCACTAAATTAGATGTGTTCCATAAATTTTGGTGTTGTGTTTCCATTATCAGTCAGTTGAAATATTTTCTAATTTCCTTTGTAATTTTTTTTGCCATGGATTATTTAGAAGTCTAATATTCAATTTCCCAATAATTGGATTTTTTTCTAGATATCTTATTGTTCCTGATTTCTAATTTAATTCCAATGTGGTCGAAGGAACATACTCTGTAAGTTTTCAGATTTTTGAAATTTATTGAGTCTTGTGTAATGGCCCTACGTATGATCTGTCTTGGTGACTATTTTTAGTGCACTTTAAAACCTGTATTCTGCAGTTGTTGGGTATAGTGTTCTATAAACCATTAGGTCAGGGTGGCTGCTGCTTCATTTAGATCTTCTGAATTCTTACAGATTTTTAAAATTATCATTCTCTGATAGAGGATGTAATAAACTTTAGTTATGATTGAGGATTTGTCTGTTTTGTTTTTTAGTTCTGTCAGGTTTGCTTCGTGGGTTTTGAACCTCTCATTAGGAACATTCACTTGATATGTTTTCTGATACATTTTTATTATAATGAAATCCCTTTATCACCAGTAATGTTCATTATCTTGAAGTCTTTTATCTGTATGTAATATAGCCACCTTTCAGCTTTCTCATATTAGTGTTTATATGGCCTCTTTTTCCATTCTTTTACTCCAAGACAGTGATATAGTTGTGCCTTGTTCTTTTACCCTAGAGACTCCTCAGATAGGATCTGAGACTTTTGCAGTTCTTTTAGCTGGGATCTGCTGTTGTTTTACAGGAGGCCTGTTGTTATAGTGGCTTTTAATTGGGAAATTTAGTCCTTTAATGTAATTTTTCATGTGGTTGGGTGTTAATCTACTACCTCTGTATGGTTTTTTTTTTCCCTAACTGCTCCCTTTTCCCCTCCTTTCTTGCCTTTTTTTGGATTATTTGAATTTTAATAATATTACATTGATTTCTCTATTCCCATTTCTAGGGAGACAGTTCTTCAAAAGTGTTTCACATTTCTTCATATCTTGTGAGCGTGGCATTGGCTGCCCTTTGTTCCTGACCATCTTTTCAAGGATGTTTGTAGAGTGAATAACCTTGGAAGATACAGTGCTTCCCTCTAGAGCAAGGGGATGGCATCCTTACTTCCTATTATAAAGGATTTGGATTCCCTAAGGTCAGATTTCCTTTCCTGTAATGCCGTCCCACTGTGTGTTCGGGTGTCATCTAGCCTTCACATTGCCCTGTGGAAATAGGGGCTCAGGAAACAGGCATCAAAATGCTGATACTCTGGCTGCTGCTACTGGCACAAGTAATAAACTTTAAGTCTCACCCCAGAGAGTTTTGTCTTTACCATCTCTCATGATACCGTGGCAGGCTGACTTGTTAACTAGCAAGTAGAGTGAAATCTCAGACCCCTTACAGTCTTGACATCCTTTACTCCCTCCTCTTCCTTTGTGCTATTGCTTCATTGATAGTCCATCTTGTTACCTTACAAATTCCACAATTCACAATTAGAATTTTTGATTTAAATAGTCTTATGTCTTTTAAATAGTTAAAAAGAGAAAAGAGAGAAATACATATTTTACATGTAACCACTTATTTACCATTTCTTTTGTACTTCCTGCCTTTCTGAAGATTGTAGTTGCAATGTGCCATCATGACCCTTTATCCTGAAGAACTTTTTACAGCATTTCTTCAGTGAAGGTATTTTGGCAGTGCAGTCTCTTAAGTTTTTGTTCTTATAGAAATGTTTTTATAAAGCATTTTTGAAGTGTGTTTGGCAGCATATAGAATTCTGGCTTAGTTTTTTTTCAGCACCTTAAATATGTCATTACATTGTCTTTTGGCCTTTCATGTGTCTGAGAAGTTGGTCTTCATTTATCATCCTTTCCCTATATGTATTTTGTCATTTTTCTTTTGTTTTTTGTTTGTTTGTTTTGGTTTGGTTTTTTAATCGTGTTCTGAATTCACAGCATTTTAAAAAAATTTATTTATTTTTAAATTTATTTATTTTTGGCTGTTAGGTCTTTGTTGCTGCGCGCGGGCTTCCTCTAGTTGCAGCGAGCAGGGGGTACTCTTTGTTGTGCTGCGCAGGCTTCTCATTGTGGTGGCTTCTCGTTGCGGAGCACGTGCTCTAGGTACATGGGCTTCAGTAGTTATGGCACGCAGGCTCAGTAGTTGTGGTGCACGGGCTTAGTTGCTCCGTGGCATGTGGGATCTTCCCGGACCAGGGATCGAACCCGTGTCCTCAGCATTGGCAGGTGGATTCTTAACCACTGCGCCAGCAGGGAAGTCCCTGTTTGTTTTTATTCAGTTGGGATTTTTTTGAGATTTTGGGCTCTGGTATCTCTCACTAATTTGGGGAAGTTTTTGGTCATCATTTAATCAGGTAATTTCCTGTTCTATTCTGTTTCCTTTCCTCTATGACTCCACATAAGCCTGTGTTGATATTTCCCCTCAGGGCTCTGAGCCTCTGATAATTTTTCTTCATTCTCTTTTTTTGGCCACGCCGCACAGGTTGCTGGATCATAGTTCCCTGATCAGGGATTGAACTGGGCCCTTGGCAGTGAAAACGCAGAGTCCTAACCACTGGACTGCCAGGAAATTCCCATTTTTCTTCATTCTTTTTCTCTTCCTTCTTCAGATTTAATAAGTTCTATCTTCAACTCCAATGACTCCTTGATGTCTCCTTTCTGCTGTTAAGCCCACTTAGTGAATTCTTCATTTCAGGTTTAGAATTTTCATTTGGCAGTTTTTTTAAGTAACTATTTCCATGCTGAAATTGCAAATTTGTCCATTCATTATGCATACATCATCTTTTAAATTCTTGAACGTGTTTATAATAGGTGCTTTGGAGTGCTTTTCTGCTGATTGCATCATCTTAATCGTCTCAGTGTTGGTTTCTGTTGACTACTTTTTCTTTGAGTATGGGCACATTTTCTTGTTTCTTTTTATGTCTAATGAATTTTGATTGGGTAGTGAACGTCAGGAAGAATGCATTGTAAAGACTGTGGATTCTTTTATATTCTTCTAAAGAGTCGGTTCTGTTCTAGAGGGCAGTTAACTTTGGTTGGATTCAGCCTTCACACTCCGGTACCACTGTGGTGGGCTGCAGCTGAAATTTCCACCCAGCCTTTAGTTGCTGGGGTTTTTTTTTGTTTGTTTTTGCCAGAACTCTCTTTTCTTCTCCTGGGGTTGCATAATTTAGTGGTGAGCCACGTTCTGTGGCTGATTTTGTCTCTAAATTTGGGGGCTTATGTCCTCTGCAGCCTTTTTTCCTAGGATTTCCCTTGTAACTTTCTGATTAGTCTACCAGCCTGAACTCTGATATTTGCCATCTCAAGCAAGTAAATGTGCTTTTCCTTGCAACTCCCATAGGCAAAAAGCTGTAAATTTGCAAATCTCACTCATTGCACTTTGTCTTTCAACAGTAAGCTTCCCTATAGTTTCTACTTGCTTTTGGTTCTTCTCCAGAGATTTCAGATATTGGGTTTAAATAATATTTTCTCAGATTTCATAATTGGACAGGAGAGTTAATCTCTGCCATTCGTCTACTTCCTTTTTATAATAATCTTTGAAAAACATTGTTTCTAAGCCCTAAGTAGAACAATCCCAAGCTGAGTAATATAGATTTTATTCTGTAAGCAGGAAGTATCATCCAGAAATACTTTACTTGTGTTTGAAAGTTGAGAAAAATTCTTTTTATTTTTTTTAAAGAATGGGCATACATAAATCTGTGAAGCTTTTATTTTAGAAATAAATGCTTGAAAGAAGCAAATTACCAATCAATTATCACCATAAACTTTTTTGTATATAAGGTTCAGGTATATATTTTGACCACTTCTTTCTATTATAATTTTAGGATGCCTTTTTGAAAATCATTCGAAATGAGGGAATTAAATCCCTGTGGAGTGGCCTTCCTCCTACCTTGTAAGTTGAAATTTAATATTTTTCTTACTAAATGATGGTTGTTATTTTGCCTTATAATCAGCCTCATTGGACAACATCATGCATTTTTAATATTAGTGCTTTTTCATTTTCTAGAGTATTTTTTTGTGAATCTCACAGCTATCCACACATTTGATGATTTGCTGGAAGGATTCACAGGACCTAAAGAAGGTGATACTCATGTCTGCGGTTTATTACAGCAAAAGAAACGAAGCAGAATCAGTAAGGGGAAAGGACACAACAGGAGTCGACCAGGCAAAGGCACCCTGAGCCCTCCCGTGTGACACTGCAGAGCGTGTGCTGCTTCTCCCAGCACTGAGCTGCAGTGGCACACGCAGTGTTTCTGTCTCATGCAGCCCTGGAGTCTGAGTCTAGGGCTTGTATTGCGGGCTGATGATGTAGGCACATTCTGTTTGTGACCACCTGTGATTACCAAAACCCTAGCGCCCCAAAAAGAAAGCAGATGTTTACCCAGAGTCACATCATTTGCACAAATCAACCTAGACAAGCTGGTTTAGTGTTCCAGACATACAGAAAAGCCTTGTTATAGGGAATATTCCAAGGGCTAAATTCCTTGGGGGTGACCAAAGGTCAAGCAGACAGATAGGTCCTCTTGAAGATATAGATTAGAGCAGCTAGGCCTGCTGTGTTCACTTTGGTGCACAAGCATAATTTTTTTTTTCATGTTCAGAAATTAAGAATTTAGTGTTCATTTGACTGTTTATTTTACTAAAATAATGAGAGGTATTGTGCTATGTATACTTTCCTTTTCCAGATAATTATAATTCTCTACTATTATATGAATTAACATGACAAGCTAGTAAGGCTGAATGTAAAAGTCCCATAATATCTTGACTTTCTCTGCCTCGTTTCTTTCTAATTTATGTTTTTATAGAGCAGATTAGTCAGTTTTGAGGCATATATTCTAAACAGTGCCTGAGGTTATAAAGTTAGCGGTAGATCCAAGAGCAGCAGTCGGTCTTATTCCTAAATTCTTATCATCACACTTCACTGTAGAAGATTAGGCATTTCCATGTGTGGTCTGTGAATGTCCTTGGTTAGGCCATAAACAGAGACTGGTTTTTTGTTGCATTAATATTTATGACATGACAGTACCTGCAACTTTGTGTTTAATTAATAACTCCCTCTTGATATTTTCATTTGAAAGAATAAGTCATTGGAATTTTCTCAAAACTCTAGTATATATAATTCCAGCGACATTAATTGTAATTTATTTTCAGTTATAAGCAGGTATGGTATATGCTCCACAGTTCAAAAGAATTTTACAATTGTGCTTGTACTTTTTACTTCAGTGATTTTCATGTTATCGTAATGTAGTTGGGAAGGAAGACCAGAAACAGAATAAGTCAAGGAGATAAGAGAAGTGTCCTCATTTGTCTTTTCCTATTTATGACCTGACTGGGTGCTCTGTAACTTAACTTCTCAACTACAATATAAACCTTTGGAGAGCAGATACCTACTTTATACCTTTTTGTTGACTAAGTTAAACACTAATAATTTTTTAAATAAAAAAAAAAAAATTGATCTCATGGCTGATTTGTTGTGGTTTTCAGCTTATATAAAATAGAAGGATTTTATCTTATATTTAACAATAAGAATATGCTTAAGCCTTTGATAATGTTGTACAAATCTTTTTGTGTTTCTAACAGAGTGATGGCAGTTCCTGCCACAGTTATTTATTTTACCTGCTATGACCAATTAACTGCTCTTCTGAGATCTAAATTAGGAGAAAATGAAAGCCGCATACCAGTTGTTGCTGGAATTCTGGCCAGACGTAAGTAATAAATTACTATATTTTCATTCTGATTTCTGCTTAACGCTTGTTTTAAAATTCTGACATTCATAGAGAATTTGTTTAAAATACAGAGTATTGGTAAAGATATATTTTGCATTGTAGTTTGTACTAATTTTTTAATATCTATACTCTAGAAGTCATATTGTATGGTGATTGCCATCAGAATGAGATGGGATCAGCCTATCCCTGTCAAATCTTGGACAGAGATTTTAGATTTGAGATTTTAGACTTTAGATTCTAGATTTTAGGATGATAACAGATAGCTGTCAAATTAATGCCAACGTCTTTAATCATTTTCCTTATAGACTTTGAGATTCAGAGTTTAATCATAAGGAAATTTGCCTCTGCACAGAAGGACATTTTTCTCTGTGCAGTGGAAGTGAGGTTTGTAGTAGTCCTCGTTGATGTGTAAGGGTTGTGGAACTGCTCTTGAAAGAGTTGAAACCAGAAAGAGTAAGGTATGTGAAATACCTTTATCAAGGAAAAAAATCTGAGCCAGTATGGTTGGTATCATAAGATATTTGATTTTAAGGTTTGCTTCATTTGAGAATAAAAGCTTAAAATACAAAAATGCATGAAATATTAATTTTTGCATGTGTGTTTCCATAATGCATGGCTTTGTTTTTGTTATATTTGCTTGTTTGTACTAGTTGGTGCAGTAACTGTAATAAGTCCACTGGAATTGATTAGAACCAAGATGCAATCTAAGAAGTTTTCTTACGAGGAACTGCATCAATTTGTCAGCAAGAAAGTGTCTGAAGATGGCTGGATTTCCCTCTGGAGGGGCTGGGCTCCTACCGTTCTTAGAGATGTACCATTCTCAGGTAGGGTTTATCTGCAGGTTTGCCTTACATATCACTTTTAAATCAACTAAATTTTAAACCCTTTAAGGCTAAAGGTAAGTTATCTTCTTTAGTGACCACACACTCCTAGTTCAGTGTTGGGCTCTCAGATCTTGATAAGTATTTATTGAATGAACAGTTTCTAATTCAAGCCTGGCTTTCTTTTCTCTTTGTGTTTATGTTTAATTTCTTTTTAAACATTAATTGATGTGTATTCATAGTTAGATAATGCAAAGTACCTTTAAAATTAAGTCATAATTAGTAAGATAAGTAAAGTACTACAAATCAAGATATTATGAAATACATTTAAGGGACTTCCCTGGTGGTGCAGTGGTTAGGAATCCGCCTGCCAATGGCAGGGGACATGGGTTCGATCCCTGGTCCGGGAAGATCCCACATGCCGCGGAGCGACTGAGCCCGTGTGCCACAACTACTGAGCCTGTGCTCTAGAGCCCGCAAGCTACAACTAGTGAGCCCACGTGCCACAACTACTGAAGCCTGCGTGCTGCAACAAGAGAAGCCACCGCAATGAGAAGCCCGCACACTACAACGAAGAGTAGCCCCCGCTCGCCACAACCAGAGAAAAGCATGTGCGCAGCAACAAAGACCCAGTGCGGCCACAAATAAATAAATAAATAAATAAATAAATACATTTATAAAATAAAAAATAAAAATACGTTTAAGGGGGATTAACCAAGATGGCGGAGTAGAAGGACATGCTCTCACTCCCTCTTGCGAGAGCACCAGAATCACAACTGGCTGCTGGACAATCATCGACAGGAAGACACTGGACTTCACCAAGGAGGATACCCCATGTCCAAGGACAGAGGAGAAGCCACAGTGAGACGGTAGGAGGGGCGCAATCAGAGTAAAATCAAATCCCATAGCTGCTGGGTGGGTGACTCACAGACTGGCGAGCACTTATCCCACAGAAGTCCAGCCACTGGAGTGAACGTTCTGAGCCCCACGTCAGGCTTCCCAATCTGGGGGTCCGGCAACGGGAGGAGGAATTCATAGAGAATCAGACTTTGAAGCCTAGTGGGAATTGATTGCAGGACTTCGACAGGACTGGGGGAAACAGAGACCCCACTCTTGGAGGGCGCACACAAAATAGTTTGTGCATCGGGACCCAGGGGAAGGAGCAGTGACCCTGGGGGAGACTGAACCAGACATAACTGCTGGTGTTGGGGGGTCTCCTGCAGAGGCGGGGGCTGGCTCTGTTTCACCGTGGGGACAAGGACACTGGCAGCGGAGGTTCTGGGAAGTACTCCTTGGCGTGAGCCCTCCCAGAGTCTGCCATTAGCCCCACCAAAGAGCCCGGGTAGGCTCCAGTGTTGGGTTGCCTCAGGCAAAACAACCAACAGGGAGGAAACCCAGCCCCACCCATCAACAGTCAAGTGGATTAAAGTTTTACGGAGCTCTGACCACCACAGCAACAGTCAGCTCTACCCACCTCCAGAGCCTCCCATCAAGCCTCTTAGATAGCCTCAACCACCAGAGGGCAGACAGCAGAAGCAAGAAAAACTACAGTCCTGCAGCCTGTGGAACAGAAACCACATTTACAGAAAGATAGACAAGATGAAAAGGCAGAGGGCTATATACCAGATGAAGGAACAAGAAAAAACCCCAGAAAAAGAACTAAATGAAGTGGAGATAGGCAACCTTCCAGAAAAAGAATTCAGAATAATGATAGTGAAGATGATCCAGGACCTTGGAATAAGAATGGAGGCAAAGATTGAGAAGATGCAAGAAATGATTAACAAAGACCTAGAAGAATTAAAGAACAAACAAACAGAGATGACCAATACAATAACTGAAATGAAAACTACACTAGAAGGAATCAATAGTAGAATAACTGAGGCAGAAGAACGGATAAGTGACCTGGAAGACAGAATGGTGGAATTCACTGCTGCGGAACAGACTAAAGAAAAAAGAATGAAAAGAAATGAAGACAGCCTAAGAGACCTCTGGGACAACATTAAACGCAACAACATTCGCATTATAGGGGTCCCAGAAGGAGAAGAGAGAGATAAAGGACCAGAGAGAATATCTGAAGAGATTATAGTCGAAAACTTCCCTAACATGGGAAAGGAAATAGCCACCCAAGTCCAGGAAGCGCAGAGAGTCCCATACAGGATAAACCCAAGGAGAAGCACGCCAAGACACATGGTAATCAAAGTGGCAAAAATTAAAGACAAAGAAAAATTATTGAAAGCAGCAAGGGAAAAATGACAAATAACATACAAGGGAACTCCCATAAGGTTAACAGCTGATTTCTCAGCAGAAACTCTACAAGCCAGAAGGGAGTGGCATGATATACTTAAAGTGATGAAAGGGAAGAACCTACAACCAAGATTACTCTACCCGGCAAGGATCTCATTTAGATTTGATGGAGAAATCAAAAGCTTTACAGACAAGCAAAAGCTAAGAGAATTCAGCACCACCAAACCAGCTCTACAACAAATGTTAAAGGAACTTCTCTAAGTGGGAAACACAAGAGAAGAAAAGGACCTACAAAAACAAACCCAAAACAATTAAGAAAATGGTCACAGGAACATACATATCGATAATTACCTTAAATGTGAATGGATTAAATGCTCCAGCCAAAAGACACAGGCTTGCTGAATGGATACAAAAACAAGACCCATATATATGTTGTCTACAAGAGACCCACTTTAGACCTAGGGACACATACAGACTGAAAGTGAGGGGATGGAAAAAGATATTCCATGCAAATGGAAATCAAAAGAAAGCTGGAGTAGCTATACTCATATCAGATAAAATAGACTTTAAAATAAAGAATGTTACAAGAGACAAGGAAGGACACTACATAATGATCAAGGGATCAATTCAAGAAGAAGATATAACAATTATAAATATATATGCACCCAACATAGGAGCACCTCAATACATAAGGCAACTGCTAACAGCTATAAAAGAGGAAATTGACAGTAACACAATAATAGTGGGGGACTTTAACACCTCACTTACACCAATGGACAGATCATCCAAAATGAAAATAAATAAGGAAACAAAAAATACTTTTAAGACCACCTGTGAATTATATTGACTCCTACTTTTTTCAGTTATTAAAGATAAAAATCTGCCCCACTGAGTGTCCTGTAGGGACTATTATAAATCAGATTCGAGATTGTTCTAATCATTGAATTATGCAAAGGGAGAAAAATCATGAAAAAGAAGTGCAGAAATAACTTGTAGAATGTGCATACTTCAGTAGTGTTGGGTTGGCCAAAAAGTTCTTTTGGGTCTTTGGTAACATCTTATGGGAAAATCCTGTGGCCAACCCAGTATTTCTCTCGTGAATCTCAGAAGTTTCCATTTAAAACCTGGAAGATTGCAGCACTATTTACAATAGCCAGGACATGGAAGCAACCTAAGTGTCCATCGACATATGAGTGGATAAAGAAGATGTGGCGCATATATACAATACAATGGAATATTACTCAGGCATAAAAAGGAGTGAAATTGAGTTATTTGTAGTGAGGTGGATGGACCTACAGTCTGTCATACAGAGTGAAGTAAGTCAGAAAGAGAAAAACAAATACTGTATGCTAACACATATATATGGAATCTAAAAAAAAAATGGTTCTGAAGAACCTAGGGGCAGGACAGGAATAAAGATGCAGAAGTAGAGAGTGGACTTGAGGACACGGGGAGGGGGAAGGGGAAGCTGGGAAGAAGTGAGAGTGTGGCATGGACATATATATATACACTACCAAATGTAAAGTAGATAGCTAGTGGGAAGCAGCTGCATAGCACAGGGAGATCAGCTCAGTGCTTTGTGACCACCTAGAGGGGTGGGATAGGGAGGGTGGGAGGGAAATGCAAGAGGGAGGGGTTATGGGGATATATGTATATGTATAGCTGATTCACTGTTATACAGCAGAAACTAACACACCATTGTAAAGCAATTATACTCCAATAAAGATCTTAAAAAAATAAATAAAAAATAAAACCTGGAAGAAATAATTATTGAGAACCCTTGTATTAACATTCCTTTTTCCCTTTGAGTTACTCCTTTTCTTGGGCTGTCATTCACATCTCTGCATCTTTCCCTTTCTATTAGTATTTTTCTTCAACGTTTTGTGTTCAGTTATGCTTTTTAGAAACATTATAGATTCCTAGACCAATACTTTTCCATTTTTTAAATTATATTTGATACATAAAAAGTAATGAAGATATAAATTATGAAGTGCACTAATAAAATGGAAACCTGTGTAGTCACCACTTCAATATATGAATTAGAATATTGAATTTTTATAATCATGAAACCACATATGTCCACCTCCACTGTCACATCCTCAGTGGTAACCACTACACTGAATTTTTATCGTTTGATTTTTAAAAAGTAGTTTTACCATGTATGTATTACTGCTAAATAATGTTACTGACTTTTGCCTATTTTTGAGGTTTATAACTTATTTTACTCAAAAATGTAAGATTCATTCTTGGTTTTCATGTGTAACTGTTTTGTTTTCACTCGTGTTTATGTCTGAGAAAACAAACAATGCTGTGAACATTTTTTTAACGTGTATGGGTGTAAGAATCTCGTCAGTTTTAGATTTGCTGGTTCATGTAAATACACACATTTAAAATTTTATGTGGTAATATCAAACCCTTTTCTAAAGTGATTGTGCAGATCACAACCACTAGCTTCCTGCTGCTTCATTTCAAACCCTCACCAGCACTTTTATTGCCAAAAGTTAATTTTTGTTTACCTAGTAATATAAAGTGGTATCTCACTTTAACTTACATTTCCCTGATTATTAATGAGGTTGGACACTGTTTCATTGGCCATTTATTTATCCATAATTGATTAGGGATTACGGCTGAAATAAGTATTCATTTCCTCCTTGTATGGATAGTTATCCAGGCATCATTTATTGAATAACCATACCTGCTGCAGGGGTTTGTTGTGTCACCTGTCGTATCAAAGTTTCATATATGCATGGATGTGTTTCACTGGCCAATTTGTTTAACCCTGTGCTAACAGTACAGTACTGTCTAAATTAAAGTGCGTAATAAAAAAATCTTCATGTTACCTTTTTTTTTTTTGCCGTAGGAACGTCCTTTTTCTTTATAACTCTTAAAGTCTTTTAGTAGAGATTTAGAATTTTCTTTATAAAGGTTACATATACAACCTCTTTTTCTAACATTCATTTATAGGTACCACTCACCCACAACTTTTAGTGCCTATTTTAAAAGACCTATTTAAAAAAAAGCTGTCTAAATCTTTGTGGCTGCTGCAGTGTTACCGTCAATTTTTGTCTGTTAGCTTATATTCAGCTACTTGTAAACTCTTATAATAAGATTCTAATTTGCCTGTCTTTTAGGTTTTCTATGTAGACAATAATATGTAAATTGTAACTACTTTATTTCTTCATTTTTTAATACTTACAGCTTTTTTCTATAAATACTGTGCTTACTGTGCTGCCTAGTACAATTTTGAATAGCAGCAACGATAGTGTTGCATCCCTATCATTTTCCTCATTCTAAAGGAAATAGTTCTGTTGTTTCACCATTAATATTTGCTACAAGTTCTTGATGCATATCCTTTATCAAGTTGGAGAATTTCCCTTTTATTCCTAGGTTTCTAAGAAATTTGTTTGCTTTAAATGAAAGTGTATTGAATTTTATAAAATTCCATCATTTTTAGATGATCATACAATTCTGTTAATGTGGTATATGGCATCTAAAGCACTTACTACCTTTGCATTCATCAGATAACTCAGTTTAGTCATAGCATGTGATCGTTTATGAGAGTCTGGCTTCAGTTGCTGATTGTTATTTTTTAGGATTTTTACATCAATGTTCATGAATGAGATGGAACTGTACTTTTCCTTTCCTCTCCTGTCCTTGTCAGGTTTTGAAATTAAAGTCCTACTTTTTACTGATGCATAGTTTTTTTGTTTAGAAGACTACTAGAATATTATTGAGAATTTTTGTTTTTTAAATCTCGCCTAGTATCTGTCTAAGCAGAAAGCAAGGTGTGTCAAGACTAGAATTCTCTTTTCTTTAACATACAGTATTCCTTAATTATTTAAAGTCCACATTTCATTTCTAAATATGTGTTCATTTCTCTGTTTTTACAGCAATGTACTGGTATAACTATGAAGTTTTAAAGAAGTGGTTGTGTGCAAAATCTGGTTTATGTGAACCAACATTTATGATCAACTTTACTTCAGGGGCATTATCTGGTTCTGTAAGTTTATTCTTCTGTTGTTAATATTCCACAATAGTGATAATTGTCTTAATAAAATAAAACAAAATATTATGTAGCATTTCATGTCTATTGACATAGTACTTTGGGGCTGCAGTGCTTTAAAATTTTTATAAGTATTTACTACCCTATTTTGAAGATAAATTACTAGCCATTAAATATTTTAAAATGTATTTTATGTTTTTATTATATTACAAATACATTGTTTTTCTGAATCTTTTAGATTTGTTAGATCATTACAGTTGTGATAATGGTAAGAGTTTAAATAGTACTTTATTCTTTACAAGGTATTTGGCAATTTGGTCATTAAATGCCAGTAGATCTGGTTAGTTAATATTTTATAGAGTGTCATCTCATATGTATAATCGGATTGAATAGAAGTAATTTCATCCTTTGCTGCTAATTCCTGTTTCTTTGGGAACATTTTGGCTGAGTACCTCTTAAAAGAATTTTAATAAAAGTTATAGTCAGAAGGGAGAAATCTCAAATGACCATTTTTGGGTAGTAGAGAGTTCACCTTTTGCCACCCCTCCACATAATGAAAAGTTGTGTAGTGGACTTCCTTTATGCAGATTCTTATCACCATGATCTTGGCCACAAAGAGCTTTCTTATACCCACATACTTAGAAAGTGAATTTGTGATGACACAGAGTGATGTGCTGACATATTGGAACCAAATGAAAACAAGAGTGAAGGAGCATAGTGAGGTCATGGAGACCTGCAGAAAAATACTGGAGTAACTGTGTCAGAAAACCTAGGCTAAGGAAGCCCCTGAGATCGTGTTCAAAATTTAGACGTGAATATTCCCGGGTCTGAGATCTGTCAAATTAAGCCTAGTGGGGTATAAAACTATTGAGGTAAAAGAGCAATTCTTTTTAGCAATTTAAGTAGTTAGAATACCAGCAAAATCTTTTCATTATCTTTCTTATTTGTGAGGTGATTAAAAGTAACTTAATTGTATTTTATTTATTATATCTTAATCCAGCACGAATGAAGAAAAACAAGTACTATTTATATTTAGAGATTCATAACAGTTGGAATTGTAGAACCAATTCTGTACTTAATGCTTTATATCTTTAAAAAAAAAATGGCTATATATCCTATAGCCATTGAATAATGGCTATAGGCTGTTGTCCCAGCTTTCCAGTAATATGAAGGAACGTTCTCTATTTTACTACTTCTGCCTAACACAGAAAACTTATTTTAAAAAATTTTAATGATTTAGAAAATATTGCTGCCTTTTGACTGTTATCAAATAACAGCAGAAAAAGCACATCAGTGGGACAATGTCCAGGTTTTCTGTCAGAAGACAAAATAGCCTAAACCATATCATTTTAGAAGGTGTCAGGCTCATACCACATTGTTGCTACCTTTGATACTCCCATCGGCCCTCCCTATCCAGAGGTTCTGCATCTGCAGAGTCAACCAGTTCGATTGCTGATTGTTGAATCCACGGATGTAGAACCGCAGATATGGAGGGCCGACTCTACTGCGCCATTTTATATAAGGGATTTGAGCATCTGCAGATTTGGGTATCTGTAACCAATACCCCCTGGATACTAAGGGACAACTGTATGTGTTAGATTGTGGACATGGAGACACAATAATTGATTTTATCTTACCTGAGATCTTTGAAACTGATTTCAAGAACTTAAATCTTTTAACATTGACAGGTGAAATAAATGTAAATGATTTTAAAGGGTATTTTATGAGCATATTGGCCAAATGTGAGTTGGGAAGCAAAAAATAGAGACCAGGTTTTACTTTGTATGATTGTTGTATCAAATATTATGAGACATTCCTCAGGGAATTTATTCTTTCAAAAAACCTTCATTGCTTAGTTAGGGCATTATGAAAATAATTGTTAAATTGATTCATTTTGAGGTAAGTTTTTAAAAATGTGATCTGTGAGCTACATTTGATAAATATGTTGAAACCTATAAAGAAAAGGTATATAGAACTAAAAGTACATTTTCTTTATTTAAATTTAATTTTTAATAATATTTATTTCAAAAACATTTGTTGGAAAATTTTAAATGCTTACTAGATACTTGAGAATTTCCACTTTAAAATATTATACCTTCATATGTAGTAAAGGAATAATGGAGCACACAGGAGCATCAGAAAATGTGAATACTGGTTTCAGAGTCAAAGAGGTCTGGTTGGAATTCTGACTCTGCCACTAATAGTTGTGTGACCTCAGGAAAATAGGGGAACTTTTCTGAGACTGTTTACTTACTCCTGAATTTTGGGAGGAATACGTAAGACATATATCTGTTTTCTTTAATAGAGCTTCTTTTAAATACCTCTGGTTTCATTTTATGTTTCAGTTTAGTTATGATTTTTATTACTATCCTTATTAACTAATGTGCTAGTTATGATTTTTATTACTATCCTTATTAAGTAATGTGCTAATCAGAATATTAAAATACTTTAGGAAAAATTTAAAAATAGATTTAATCAGTTTTACTTTTGTTAGTTTGCAGCTGTTGTAACTTTGCCATTTGATGTGGTGAAAACACAAAAGCAGACACAACTTTGGATATATGAAAGTCGGAAAAGTAAGTTTAATTAATTTACAACATTTTTAAGATGCCATGAAAAATTTTTTCTTTCCAGATACTAAGTTAGGAATATCTAAAATAGGGAAAACAAGATTTTTTTTTTTCCTTTGTTACCTTACTCTTTATCTAACTCAAACTAATACACTGTTAGAATGGAATACCCAGAAAAAAATACTCTAAACCTAAACAGAAAATTTAAGAAATCTTAAAGACTGTGTATTTTGCCTGCCATGAGTTAAGTCTCATACCTGCTATATAGAAGATTAAATTATGTAAGTAGTCTCTCAAATAAATGTAGGCAAACCAGGGTGAAGGATAGGCAATTACTGGGAAACCTTTTTTCTTAGTGCATCTTGTTTCATTAGTATGCATACACATTTTGTTGTTGTTGTTTATTTCTTAGCTTCCCTTCTTTTGATGTGTTTTTTTCTGCCTACTATCCCATCTACTTCTTTGTAACCTATAATTTCTTCTAGAACAAAAGCGTACTCTTAGTTGCTTCTACTAGATCCATTCTGTCGTTATTATAGAAAGTATAGCAAGCCCACTGGAAATGGGGCTTCGATTGTTTCTGAAACATACAATTGTTAGGATTTGATAAATTTGGATGGTCAGTAGATGAGTGTTTATTTTTCTGTTGTCTATGCTTGAAATATTTAATAATCACAGTGTTTCCTTACACTGTAAGAAGTTGCTTATCACCTGTAGGATTAGCTCTTTTGATGTTGGATCTTTAGGCAGGAGATACTTTCGAGGTTCTGTTAGAGCTCTGCAGTGGCTTACCTCCAGTTGATAACTCTTTCTGTTCTTTCTCTTTTACATTAATTTCACCCTGCTATTAAAATAGAGAGCAGTCTGGGACTTGAGAGTTCTATAAGATTAGAAATACCCAGCTACTTGGCCTCCTTTCTTTTACTAGTTGCTTCCAGAATTTAAATGAAATAATTTAAACATGAAGTATAAGTTACCAACTTGTAAAGTTTTTGTCATTGACTTTTTTTAGAAAGTTAAATTCCAGTCATAAATATTTTGTTCTTGGTTTTAAAATGTGTATGTAATTACTATATTTATACTTACACTATTTATATTGATAGTTTAGCTTCTTAAGTAAATCACAAGGCCTCATTTATCTTCATAGGCAGAGAATCTGACATTTTACATAAAAGAAATTTTGAGATAATGAGCCCCTCTTCATTAAGTGGCAAATTCTAAAAAGCTGTTTTTGAAAGCTATCTTTCTCTAATTTTTCCCTTTTTTCCTAGGCATACTTAATAGTACGTACTTTAGTCTTTCTTAATGACTGCGAGTTATCATTGTACACATTGATTACTGTAGTTTCATAATGCAGCTCTCAGAAGCTAGTGAGGGTAACTTAGGAGTGTTTGCCCATCATCCAGTGGTCTCAAACCACGACTTTGACATCTTCAGCTTCACAGTTTTCACATGGTAGTATGCCTACTTCTTGGCAGACTTTTTTCACCTATTGCATCTAGAAGTCTGTGGGCTATGCCAGATGCTTGTAATCGTGTAAAATGAAGGTAAGCAAACTTTATGTATGAACAGCTCGTTCATGAGGTTTATGTTTGAACTTCAGTAACATCTATTTTTGCTGTTTTCAAAAGATATATAAATTAGTTTTTACTGTGTTCCAGATATTTGAGTAATTGCAAATAAGTGAGATGTTACTGTTAGTTACAGGAAAAATCTTCCCTTTGGAGGAGACAGCACTGCTTTAATTTATTTCAAGACTGGTACATCTAGTATTCAGAAAGGTTTTAATAAAGCAGGACCTCACTAGGGAGGAAGGAGCTATTGTCCTCAAAACCTCTTTTTGGGAAAAAAAATTTTTTTTAATGTATGCAATAAAAATTCATGAAAAATGGTTATCAGGGCTTTACTTTGGCTTTGGGAACCCCATGAAGATTTCTGTACATCATTAAAATTTTTCATTATGAAAGATTTTTAAGATGTGGAAAAAAGTACAAAGGATATACATACCACCAAGCTTAAGAAACAAACAAACATCATCAATTCAGAAGAAGTCTTCTGTATATTCCTCCTTGATTGCATCTGGTCCTATGTACCTTAAAACTTATTGCCTTTATGATTTTTTCTTTTTAATGAATCCAACTATTAAAAATAAGATTTAAAATAGCTCTTTAGGTAAACAGATCTGTTCTTACTATAGTGAAATGATATACTACAAAGGCCATAAACACTGTTTTATGTGTTTTATCTGTATTAGAAATTAAGTGGTAACTTACAATAGCATCATTTCTTTATTTTAACACTTAGTTTCTATGCCTTTGCAAATGTCAACGTGGGCTATAATGAAGAACATTGTTGCTAAGAATGGATTTTCCGGATTATTTACAGGTAAAAATATTTCCTTTATCAAATCATTGACTAAAATGATTACTTTTACCTTTAAATCTATCACCTTCCTAAATTACCTTTCAGCAGGAAATTATTGAAAATATTCCACATTTACTATTTCCTCCTAAATATCTTTGCTAGAAACGTTTAAAAATGTCAAATAACAGTAGATTTACTATTGATATTTCTAGAGGAGGTGAGGAGTGAGCAGTTTGGCTTCTTCTTTGACAACAGTTTATGGGACAGTATTTCATATATCACTTCACTTACTTTGATAACTATCAGAACGAAACCAAATAAGTTACATTTAAAAAAATAAGGTAAAATTTGTTGTGAATTTTTTCTGTTCTCTTTTCAGGCCTAATTCCTCGTTTAATTAAAATTGCTCCTGCTTGTGCTGTTATGATCAGTACATATGAATTTGGAAAGTCTTTTTTCCAGAAACAAAATGCTCGAAGACAGCAATACTAGAGATGCTATTTCAACCTGAAATAACAACCATGACCAAATAATAAGATGGAGAATCTTAGACAAGAGCTTTTTTTCACCATTATCTTACAGTGGTTTTATATCTTTCTTATCTATAATTTAAATGAATAGTAAATTTCTACTTTGCATTTAAATCATAATCCTAATTTTTAAATAAATTTTTTATCCTAATTTTTGAGATTTTGAAAAAGATATTCCAGAAATCATCACCATTGAGCATTCTTGTAAAGAAAAGAATTATTCTACACTGAAAGCAATAATCTCAGAGTGAGTTTGATAACAAATCTCGGTGTAAGTTAATCCTATTGGGAGTGTGTCAGAGACAACAGAACATTTTGAATTGTGTGCTGAGTGATGTACAGAGTCTAAAAGAAAAATTCGCAAATCGTTTATACACATTTAAATCACGGGCATAGATATTTAAGTATTTCAGCAAAGTAGATAATGGAAGGCAGTCTTTAGATAACATTATTCACATATTACCTATTAGTTATTTTCTTTAATTCACATGCATTTGGTATTTTGTTTTTTTACCTTGTTACTGTTCTAAGGCCTCATGAATATTAGGATTTCTCTGATCAGAGGTGTATGGTTATTTTATCTTCATGAACCAAAAATAATAATTTGTATGATATTGATGCTGCTATTTTTGATGACTAAAGACCCTGTGTTATCTACTGTCTCTGCAAGAGAGAGGGAGCTTTTACTGCCTGTATCAGATGTTCACTTCAGTCAAACTTGGGTGTGCAGTGGAAAACCACATTGTATTCAGACCAGTAAAAATGCTGTTTCAGCACAGGAAGGGCCTCTGGTTTCAGCTGTCCTGTAATGTAAGTATCACCATTTGTGGAGTTCTCTAGGTCATTTCTATTGGCTTGTTCTAACAAAATTGAGACTATTACTACAATATCAGTCACAGAATATTTCCAAAATGTCCTTTGATTTTACACATCTCACATTAGTATGCTAGACCAAGAACTGAACAGGCAGCAGTTTCCTTGAAGAAAGAGCTTTTGGTCACTGGAGGCTAATGCCTAAATAATTTAGTTAATGAATGTAAGAACGAAATAAAAAGGATATGATTTCAAGACAAACAATACTCTTTTTTAATATTTTTGTTTTTCTCAGGATCTGTATCCTGTGAGAAAAAGCACTTTATTGCAGTCTGTGTGAATTTTATGAAAATGTGAAGCATATTTTTCCCTAAAATAGAGTAATATATTTAAGTGACAAATCTCTAGTGTTGGAAGAGGAATTAATGTATTTTCTAATATAGTAGAAAACTGTTTATGTTTCACCAGAAGTAAACTCTGTAGGGTTTGTATTTAACCTTTTGTGTTTATTTTATCCTCTGTTGATTTACTTTAAGTTTGCAACATGTATATCCATAAAAATATAAATATTTATAACTTTGACTTATATTTTCATTAAAATATTTTGTGCTTTCTTAAAATATCACTGTGCTTCTAGCTAAATATTTTCATATAAAATCATTATGTTAATGCTATACTACACATATATATATATAAAACACACACACATGAAAGTTTATCTTGAACACTGATGTTTAACAGTATTAAATTTAAATTTACCTTGGTTCTGCTATGCTTCTTTTTGATAACTGGTAGAAAAAGGCAGAAAAATTTAGGTTTTGAAATGCTCTCAAAAAGCGGTCACATATTTAAACTTAATGTCACTTATAAACAACGGAAGGGAAATTTTCATCCTCCCCCCACCCCACTACGGACTGCACTTGTGAAAAATTCTTACTTTATGACTAGAATAACTTAAATAAATCTAATTTCCTACAGTTTTTCTAACATACATTACATGCAATGTATCTGAATGAAAAGAAGGCTGAACTGAAGCTGTCTCTATACTTAAGTGGTCCAGAAGCATTTAATAGTAGCAACTGAAAAGCATTTGGTTACAAATTGTGTTCTTGGTAATGTTTCTGAAAGGAAACAGTTTCATTCTGTTAATGTTAATTTCTAACATACACATTTAAATTTTTTAAGAAAAATGTCTTATGCAAGTATTACATGTTTGCTACCTTTCATATAATACACGTTTGACTTTTTAAAAAAGTAATATGGAATTAAAGTAAAATTTTCTTTCACTTCTAGGAAGACTATTCACTATGCTTATTTAGCCACACTTGACTACTTTAAATCCTAACCTCTTTTTTTCTGGGGCACAAATTACAGGGATGTGGAAAAGTTTAGTGTATCACTTTAAAATTTTTTTCCAAAATGAACTTTTAAAAATAAATTACTGCTGTTATATTTTAATCTATCATTCAACACTTACTGAGACCTTTTATGTGGTAGGCCGTATAAAAAGCACTGGAGATAAGATGACATTTCAAATACTCTCACTGGCCTTCAGGTTTCAGCTGTGATTGCTACAAGTATGCAAAAGGAGTGATGGAAAAGCTGAAGAATTCTCCCCTCAGCCTGTGGTGGAGGGACTGGTCAGGAAATGCCTCTAAGATTAGGACATGCGATCCAATTAAACGTACCTGGAGGTTGGGAGTCTTCAATCAGGCAGTGGTATTTAGCGCCAGTGGCTTGAGCAGAGAGTATACATGGCCATGTGGTAGGAGATAAGATTGGAAATGGAGTCCAAGGGGCCTTGTCTGCCAAAGGAGGAACAAGAAGCAAGAGGGAGCCAGTAAGTATTTTTGGCACAGCTTTAAAAGTTAGAGTTGTCTTCTGTTTTGTTTTTCCCCCAAGACCAGTATTTTCTTTTAACTGAAAGAAAATAGGATAGCACAGTTTAGCACAGCATAGAATAGAAAACACCAGGATGTGTCACGTGTTAAGGCCAAGTGCTGTGTAGTGAAACTTTGGTTTTAGTAGGGTTTTAGAAAAATAACTGGCAGTATGAAAAAGGGGACTTATAATAAGGTGATCTATTTAAAAACAAAAGTTTTGCTTTGGATTAAAATATATTTTTAAAAGGTACCACTGTGACATTGGTATAATTTTATCTTCTCTCTCCTATCAGTGAAGAAAAACAAATGCTAAAGCAAAATACAAGGTGCTTTGCTTACAGAAGAGCAAAGTGGACTAGTTTAAAAAAAATAAGGAGCCCTGATGTTCAAAGCAGTCATGTGACATTTCCAAGGTAATCCAATGTATTAGTTTATCAAAACTAGAAATTGTAACCAACAATAGGAAATTTAACAAAGAATTTACATAAGTTGTAAATTTGAGAAACATTTTTAACCACTTGAAAACTTGTATGTAAATCTAATAAAGATGACTTAAATAAAAACCAGCTGAGTCTACTTGCATTTTTAAGGTTTCTGTCAATCATAATTAATAGTCTGTATTTGGTACTTACCACTTAAGAACTTATACATATGATGTTATTTAATGTTGACATCCTGATGCCATCAGGCAGGTGCTGAGAAGATGGTGATGTTTCCATTTTACAGGTGAGAAAACAAACATGGTTGTTACATAATAAAATCAGAACACTGCCAAAACCACTACTGTACTGTACCACTTCGGCAGATGTTGTCAGCTTTAAAGCATATCATGTCATTTTCAAAAAAATAAAAAGTATTTAATTTGATGCGAAATGAGGATTTCTCCGAAACCATTTTCATATTAGTATTTTAGGTGTTAATATACACTTACCACATTTGTTGAAATGGAAGTTCACTGTACACCTTGAATAAAGTAACTTTTTTTCATGGAAAAAATAAGACTACTACTGCATGGTACAAAATGTTTAATATACATGCAACAAGTATCGTACATCAAGGCAACAAAATACACATGGAAATAGTAGCATATAGTTTAGCATTCTATTTAGGGGAGGGTGTGTGAACAAGAAACACTACCACCTAAAATTAAAGATTGAGACATACCTCGTGCAAACATTAACAAGCTACCTCTATAACTAGTGTGAAATGAACTGTGTAGAAACCTGAAGTCACATTAGCAGATGAATTTTATACCAAGAGCTCCAAGAAAGGAGAAAAAGTCATTATCCTCAGATGTCATGTTTAAATCTGCATTTAGCAGCATGTTAAGATGCACAAGTTATTGTACACATTAGGCAAATCTGAAGAATTTGATAAATTACGGAACCTTGTATTTCCTTTCTATATTATAAAAATGTATGGAAAAAATTTAACAATGACTTTTTTTTTTAAATTACTGAAGGATAATAAATGACATTTGAGAGTGGACCATGAGTGAAAGCATTTAAACGTTTTGATAGGAAAGCAGCAATAGTGCTTAAGGCTAGCCTAAAATTTTTGAAGTTCCCCTCCTTAACCGTTCTCTCGTTCCCTCCTCCCAAGGTTTCCACTGTCCTCATTTAAACCTTCCTTCTGTTCCCCCATGCTGATTACAAATTGCTTTAGATACCTCTCACTCACAATAATGTGTACAGAATAAAGGTACCATTTCTCAATATTTGCATTACTGCAAGTACTAAAGCCTCAAGCTAAAGGAATAAAGCTCTGAATATGTTCTGGTACATCTAAGATAATTTATTTTAAGGGATTTCAGGCTGCGTTTGTCCCTGAAATGACACTGTTTGAATGGTCTTTCTTAACATATAAGACTAGCCTTGTCACTATTTATTATCTTAAATTCCAAATGACGAGCGTAAAGCTCTAAATATCTCAGAGAACCATGACACTCCCACATTTCTAATACAAAGAATGACTGTAACAAGTGCTGCTTGTCTCCTCTCAATAAAATATTTTAGGAGGAACATTCTTTATGTTGAAGTTACTAAGTTTGAATGTAATGTTTTATTAACAAATAAAAATAGCATATGAAGTCCCCAATAAGTACTGTAGTAGCCTCTTCATGTAAACAATGTATAAAACTTCTTTGGCACAGCTGATCATGTTTTCCTCATATTACTTACTATAGAAAATATACTTCATACCTTTTCTCTTTCAATATGGTGGAATTTTTAGGGACAAATGTACAGTTGTTCCAAAATTTGCAAAAATTTAAAAGACGGCTCATGGCTTTTTAAAAAAAGAAAATTAATTTTTTACCTGTAGAAGTGGAGTAATTTTTAACATTAACATCAATTTTAAAATGAGATTATGGTATGATTAATGACAGAAGCTGTAAAGCATGTATGACACAATTCATTCTTGCATACGAGGCAGAAAAACAGCACTGGACGTCAGACATATTGTTAAGTATGGTGATTAGCCTACTGATCCTGACTTTAAAAGCGTCTCAGATCCTTAAATGAACTTGAACTCTTTCCCGATAAAATACTTTTTCAACATCTGTTCTACATTTTTAAATGTTTCCAGTTTATGAGACATAAATTTGATCAATTTTGAAATTGATAAACTTTTACGAAAATCTTGGAAAAACAAAAACAAGAAATGTATTCACTACCTTAATGGTCTAAAATACTGTAAAATATTTTCCCTGTGACCCTAACAAATTTAGTAACTGCCTAACGACACATCCTACGAAATTTATAAAATGTTAAGTGGAATGTTAGGTTGATGCCAAATGATAACTGTTAAAGAAAAACTGAATAAGCCACTGTGAAACTGCAGCTAAGAACCTTTCTCTTCACTTTAAAGACAAGGCATTTAAATATCAGAACCTGGGAAGAAATTCATGAAAAATGAAGTAACTCATTCTTAGAAAATTTAATCACTGAATAAAAGAGCAAAAGAAAATACTTAGCTTAAGCCTTGAACTCGGTCTCTGGCAATTATGATACATTTAAATATATGAAAATCAGCTGAATAATATGTACAATTTGCCATGGATTATTAACTTAGAGGATCTCTGAAAGTTTTTTTAAAGCCTATTCATTTTTAAACTTCCTCAGTGACAAATATAGGAATTTTAAAATGAAAAGTGGCAGAGTCATTTTTTTTTCACTCAGAAGTTTACATGGAGTGGACTGAATTCTCTACTATAAGCGACAGAATTCCAGACATGTGCCAGAACAATATAAAATTCCAGATGTTTTCCCAGCAGTCAAACTTACATAAATAGAACATTTGCAACATAAAAACTTTTGGCTTTTACATAAAATTTTTCAGGATGGAGTTAGACCTGGACTTGTCATCTCTGTTGTAGGACTTGCAAGGTAGTCATTAGATTTTAGGCTTGTTAGAGATTTGTAACTTGCCACTGATGTCAGAGACCCACAGAGACCAAGTAATGAGGGAGTATCTTCTTTACCTGAAAATTAGGATAAAATAACAAATATTTAATTTCCCTTGAAGCATAATACCAAAAAGATCCTAAAACCATTAAAACCTTGCATACTCTACAAAATAGTACAAACATATCTAACTATAAAACCAAACACCTATATGTTAACATGTTTGATCTTTCAGTAGTTTCAATGGTACCCTTATAAAACATTACAGAGGGAATATTTGTGCTTCTTGTAAAAGTTCTAGATATGGAAGTTTGAGATGTTTTGGAACAAGAAAGTTGACCTTTTTTTGGAGAATATGATCATATTCAATTAGTAAAGAATAACAAAAAATAAAGTAACAATACCAGTGTCCAGGCCACAGGAATACCAGGAAATCCGTATGCAGGTAACGTAATACAGCAGAAGCAGAATTGCTTCAATTCAGTTGGAGGGCTTGATCTGGGAAGTCTTTACTCACTTACTGAATAAACATTTATTCAGCACCTACTCTGCATCAGGAGTATTGTTACACAGTGCTGGAATTCAGTAGGCCCATGAAGGAGGAATGGCAGATCTGTTTCCGCAGCTGGGGAAAACAAGTTCTTTCCAGAGCTGAATTAAGTTTCAACCCACAGTGTGCAAATACTAGTGATAAGTGGCTGGTTTGAGGCTGTGAAAGGCTAATAAGGTCTTTGAAAACTAGCGGTTTTCCAAAGAAGATGGAAAGCTTAGGTTTTACTCACGTGGTTATAGAAGTATAAACTGAACCAGATATCAGATGTTTCTGAATATTATATATTGTTTCAAACAGTCCCTCTGCACTGTTCTCATAGTTGTTGTATTAATACTCTAACCCACCTTGTCATACTGTACGATAACTGTGGGGCTCTCTCCTTTATTAAACTATAGGCTCTGAGAAAGGACATGGAATTTGTTGTGTTCATTATTATATTCCCAGTGCTAGCACACAGTAGACACTCATTAAATAATTATGTAATTAATGATAATTCAGTAAGAACTGCACTGGGACACGAAAGAACTCCTGTGTTCTTTACAGCTATGTGACCTGGGGAAAGGCATCTTCTCTGAGCCTATTCTTTCCTTTGTAAAATGAGAACAGGTACCAAAAGATGACAATGTTAACTTCATAGTTTTGCTGACTAAAAAATACAGGAAAATACAACGGTGTTAGGAAAAGATACGGAAGAGTAATTGTCACATTCAGGTTTCAAATGTTTTATCATCTTATGTCAGGATCAAAAGATATAGATGTTTCAAGAACCCTTTTAATGTCTAAGCTTAGAGACCTATTTCAGGCCAAAATGAGCTCTAGAGTTCTTGCTAAATGCTCCAGGAACTCAACTGCTTTGGATAGTCTCTCCCAAATTTCGAATTAATTATTGACCTGTAATGTTTTAAAGACATTTACTACTAATTACATATACATATGTATGTATATATAACTATTTTCTTTATTGTAAATATATATATGTCACATACAATTTACCATTTTAGTCATTTTAAGTGTACAATTCAATGGCATTAATTACATTCATAGTATTGTGCAACCATCACCAACCACTATTTCCAAAAATTTTCATCAGCCCAAACAAAAAATCCCTACCCTCCTTAAACAGTAATTCTACATTCTCCCCTTCCCCTCAGTCTCTGGAAACCTCTAATCTACTTTCTGTCTACGAATTTGCCCATCCTAGATTTATTCTTATAAGTGGAATCATACAGCATTTGCCCTTTTGTGTCTGGCTTATTTCACTTAGCATAATGTTTTTTAAGGTTCATCCGTGTTGTATGTATCAAAACTTCATCCCTTTTCTATGACTAAGTAATATTCCATTGTGTGTATATACTACATTTTGTTTCTCCATTCATCTGTATGGACATTTGGGTGGTTTCCACCTTTTGACTGCTGGAAATAATGCTGATGTAAACACTGGCACACAAGTATCTGTTTGAATCCTGTTTTCAGTTCTTTGAGAGTATATACTTAGGTTACACATATTTTTAAAATATAAAGATTATAACACAGTAATTGCAAAAGACTAAATCTAAATGTCTAACATAGCTACACAGTGGAGTAATATGCAGCTGTAGAAGAGAACGAGAAAGATCTCTATGTACTGCTGTGTTGTGATTTCCAGGATATACTATTTAGTGGAAAAAGCAAAGTGCGAAATAGTGCATAGTATGTTACCTTTTATCTTAAAAAGGAATATGAATTTATTTGAATTTGCATATGTTTTAAAGATCAACAGAAAGATAATTTAAAAATAAAAATGGTTACTTACGAAAGTAGAAGTGAACAGAATTGAGGTGAAATTTAAGCATAGTACTTTGACTCTGGGATATGTTCTCAAGATAAAATAATTAAAAACAAATCTTAAGCTATTTTAACTTACCCTATTTTAGTAATATAGATACTAATAGCTTGAAATTAAAACATATAATAGGAAAAAGCAAATAAGCAATTATGTTCCTATAAATTAGGAACCAATATTTTCATCATAAGATATAAAAATACAAAATCAAGTACATGGAAACCTTGACTCTTATGTGTGAATTACAAAATAAGATAAATTTAAGGTACATTTTTCTTTAAAAAAAAATTCCTGTCTAGTGAAGAGGGTTAGAAACAATGACCAATTCAGTCACAACAGGCACCCCTATGGCCCAGATTATGTTCTCTAACATCATTTTCTAGTGTAAGGAAACAGGACTTCTTGGAGAAATAGCTGATCCTGGGTATGGGCATGAAATATACCGAAGCAACTCAGAACATCTTGTTTTACACAGAGCAAGGAAGCTGTGACAGAATACCAGGATGTCAAAAGGACATAGGGGCCATCTCTTTCATAAGGGTCTCTCAGTGTCCAAAAAGGACAGTGACCTCCTGATGAGACACACTGAAAAAGATAATTATTTATGTTGTATTCTTGCCAAATATGTTTTACCTGAATATGATAGCAATGAACAATCAGAGAAATCTAAATTGTCAGGTGTTTAACAAAACAACTGGCTTGGGTGCTTAAAATATACAAATGTCAAGTGAGAGAAAAAGAAAAGTTGGGGGGTGCTCTGCTAGATGAAAGGACACCAAAGAGATTGAAAACTAAATGCATTGTGGGATCCTTGATTGGACTGGACCTAAAAAAAAAAGCTAGGATATTACTGGAAAAGTGGAGAAATCATAACATTCAATACTTATCAGGTAATATTGTACTAAGGTTAAATTTCCTGAGGTCATAATGGTGTGGCTTTGTAAGAAAACATCCTTATCCCTAGGAGATACATGCTGATGTATTTAGAGATAAAGTGTCACGGTATCTGCAATTTACTTTCAGATGGATGAGCAAAACAGAAAACACAGATACATGAGTAAACGAGGGAGCATGTGCCCACACGAGCAAGATAAAGCAGTGTGGTAACATGTTAACGATCGGCAAATCTAGGTAAAGCATATATAGGTGTTCATTCTCCTTCGCTTTCACTTTTTCTGTAGGTTTGAAATTACCCAAAACAAAAAGTTGGAGTGGGGAAAGAAGGCAAGGTACATTAAGTCCTCAGCTATGCCTTAAGGAAACAAACCATACAGCAGAGCTGAGTGGCATAGCCAGGAAAGCACGGGGGGATCTACAGATCCCAGCCTTCAAAGACCTACAGCTGACCTCTGAAAATACTGATGCTATGGAGCCTGCAGGGCAGTGTGGCACCCTCAAGGAACCCAAAAACAAGCTTCATTCCAACACTTCATTTAAAAATAAAAAATTTTAAAAAGGTGCATAAGGATCCAAAATGGTTATGTTCATTGTGACTGCAGCTATGCAACTATGCTTATAAAAGGAAATAAGCAAAACTGTATTAAGGTAGAGGATGACAGGTGATTATTCCAAAATATTCTTCAATATTGTTGCAATGTCAACAGCAGCTAATGTATACATATATGCATAGACCTAAATGCATGTAAAATTACTACAGTCAATTAAAAATACAAGCATGTTAAAATCTGAGTTAATAGTGATATTTTAAAAGCAATTTACTGATATGGGGAGGAAAGAACTTGTCAAGGTCAATGAAACTTTCTAGCCCAGACGGCTGGGAGAGTGGTAGTTCCTAGCAGAAATAAGTTAGTCATCAGGAGCAGAAAATGGATTTTTGTTTTATACCAAGAAAGATCAGTTTTGTTTTAAATGTCTTGATATGGAGTCTGGACTATACAAGTCTTCAGATGGTACTAATACAAACATTATTAAATTAGAAGTCATTCATTCAGCCCAATTTACTGGGTATTCTCTATGTGTCCTCTATCCTGAAGTGATAAAACCCACTTCCTGCCCATAGGGAACTTAGTATATGATAGAAATAAACACAAACAGAAAACTATAATCAAATGCAGTAAGTATAAGAATAATAAGTAAAGGGCATTATGGAAGCTCAAAGGACAAGTGTCCAAACCAAATCAGAAGGTCTGGGTTGGGGGGTAATTAGGGAAGTTTCAGGGAAAAAGTGACCATGAAACTGAACCCTAGTGGACGTTCATGCCCAAGGAGGCAAAAATCAGACGAGGCTCTGCAGAGGAACAGCATGAACAAAGGCAGAGAGGGAAGAATCAGCACCCAAGGTACAGGGAGCTACAAGCAAGAAATGAGACTAGAAGAATAGACAAAGGCCACAGAAGACTTGAGAGTTGATGTTAAGGAGCTTGGAAAGGATCTTGTTGTAATCATAACAATACATCTGTGTTGTGACTTGAAATCAAGTCTTCAAATTCAGAGACTACATTCTTAATCATACTCTTAGACAGAAGCGAGCCACTGAAGACTTTTACATAAGGGAATTACATGCTTAGTTTGTATTTTAAATACTTGGAGACTCTGTGAAACATGACTTTGAGGGAAATAAAATGGATATAGTGAAACCAGTAAGAAGGCTATGGCAGCTACCTGAACCATGTTAGCAGTAGAAGGGACACAAAGAATGGAACACGTGTAGAGATCTTCAGAAAGTTAAACTGGTAGGAGTTGGTGAAGGCAAAATGTTAGGTGGGAGGAGCCATGAATGATTCAGTAGATTATGAGAACTGATAAGTGAATGGTGAGATCATCAACATTATAATAAGGAAGAGAAGTTTGGAGTAGGGAGGAAAGGGGTCAATGAAGAAATGAAGAGGAAGTAAATACATATCCTAATTTTAAGGAATGCCTAAAGAGATTACTTAGCCACTATCATATACCCATAAATATAGAGAAAATGTTACATTAAACTGTTGTGCAAGGACGACGTTACCTTTTTGAGATCAACAGTCAAGAAAATGGGTGGTCATCATTTTATGCAATAGAATTTCAAAATATTGGAACCAATGTGTGTTGTGGTTGTAGCTAGCCAAGAGGGAGCTGTGACATAGTTGTTTTTGCATGAACGTACATGAACTTGGTCACAGGTATTCGTACTGATATCACTTTGAGTTACTTGTGTTCATATGTCGCTTAAAACGCCTTCAAAAACATTGTAGTATAATTTGCCCTTAAAATTAAGAGTTTGTTCATAGAAAAGCATGAAAACAGACAGCAGGATATAAGTTTCATATTAGTAAAACAAATACTCATTACAGGAATCAGTGCAATTCATAATTTCTTGTAAAACAGCATAAAAGTGCTTGTGAAAAAAAGAAATCTGTAATAAAGAGAAAAACCAGGGAAGTTGATGAAGCTTTATGACATATGCAAAAGAACTGCTCATTCACATGCCAGGCATGTAACTGAAGGCAGAAGAAACCCCTCAGAATAGATAAAAAATTTTGAAGCATAGGCAATTGATGTGACTGATTCATGAATCATGCAGGATTTCTGTTAAGATGTCAAACATCAGTTTATCATGGAATTCCTATGGTCTCTGAAGAGACACTGTTTAACTTTCAGAAGCATCTGATCTAACTGAGGAAGAAAATGAAACTAAGGCAAATAGGAAAGTGTCTGCATTAAAAATGTGCAGGATACTTGTTGATAATTTGAAAGAAAATCCCTACAGCAGTGGAGTACTATGTTAGGAAACGGTTCACTGTTGGAACAGAGGATGATACTGTGAGGAAAGACAAAGCTACTGACAATTTGGATTAAGAAATGGTTCAGAAGAGATGGACTCTGAACATGAAGAAGTTCTTGACAACTGAATTCACTTTTATTTTCCCTTCTATAGATACAGAGGAGTGAAATTAATTTTTAAAACCTATGCTTGAAGTCTACAAGAAGCAATGAACAATCAGAAAATAAAATCAAGAAACATTTCCATTTACAATAGCACCTAAAAGAATAAAATAAAATACTTAGGAATAAATTTAACCAGAAGTATGCAAGAGTTGTACACTGACAACTACAAAATAGTGTTGAAAGAAACTCGAGGTCAAAATAAATGGAAAAACATCCCTTATTTCTATGGATTGGAAGACAATATTGTTAAGATGGCAATGTTTCCCAAATTGATCTACAAATTTAATGTAATCCCCGTCAAAATTCTAACTGCCTTTTTTTCAGAAATGACAAGTTGATTCTCAAATCATATGGAAAGGCAAAGGACCCCAAATACCTGAAAAGAACAGAAAAGAACAAAGTTGTAGGACTCACATGTCCTGATTTCAAAACTTACTACAAAGCTACAGTAATTAAGACAGTGTGGTATGGAGCAAGATTAATGTGGCACTGTCATAGACACATAGACCAAGAGAATAGAAATGAGAATCCAGAAATAAACCCATACATGTAGGGGTAATGGATTTCAACAAGAGTTCTAGGACCATTCAGTGAGGGAAAGAATAGTCTTTTCAACAAATGGTCCAGGGACAACTCAATATCCACATGCAAAAGAATGAAACTGGAACCTCAGTTCACACCATATACAAAAAATTAACTCAAAATGGATCACAGGCCTAAATGTAAGGCCTAAAACTAAAAAACTCTTAAAAGGAAACATAGGTATAAACCTGTATGACCTTAGATTAGGCAACAGTTTCTTAGATGTGACACCAAAAGCACAGGCAACCAAAAGAAAAACTAGATAAATAGGGCTTCAACAAAACTTAAAACTTTGTGAGTCAAAGAACACTAGCAAGAAAGTGAAAACACATGCCTCAGAATGGGAGAAAATATTTGCAATTCGTGTATCTGATAAAGGTCTACCATCCAGAATATACACAAAGAACTATCACAACTCAACAATAAAAAGACAAACAATGCAATCTTCAAATGGTCAAAGGATCTGAGTAGACATTTCTCTGAAGGTGATATACAAATGGCCAATAAGCCCATGAAAAGATGTTCAACATTATTATTCATTAGGGCAATGCAAATCAAAACCATGGAATTCCACTTCACACCTACCAGGATGGCTATATTAAAAGACAAACAATAATAAGTGTTGCTGTGGGTATAGAGAAACAAACCCTAATTGCTGGTGGGATTATAAAATGGTACGTACCATCACTTCAAAAAACAGTTTGGCAGTTCCTCAAAAGGTTAAACATATGATCCAGCCAATTCGGTTCCTAGTTATATACCCAAGAGAAATAAAACTATAGTTCACACAAAAACTCGTACATGAATGTTCATAGTAGCAGTATTCATAAAAGCCCAAAAGTGGAAACAATCCAAATGTTCAGCTGATGAATGGACAAATTGTGGTATATCCATGCAATGGAATGTTATCTGGCCATAAAAGGGAATGAAGCACTGATAAATGTTGCAACATGGAAGAACTGTGAAAATACTATGCTAAGTCAAAGAAGCCAGACCAAAAAAAAAGCTACACATTGTATGATTTCATTTTATGAAATGTCCAGAACAGACAAATCCAAAGAGACAGAAAGTAGATTAGTAGTTACCCAAGGGGAGGGGGAGGGAGGAATTGGAACCGAACTCTAATAGGTACAACAGGGTTTCTTTACTGGCAATGTTCTGGAATTAGACAGTGGTGATGGACACACAACACTGTGAATATGCTAAACACCACTGAATCGTACACTTTAAACTGGTGTATTTTTTAAAAAATTTTATTTTATAAAATGGTGAATTTTATGTTATGAGAATTATAATAAAACAGTTTTTTAAAAGTCTAAAAGATCTTTTAAGATAAAAGTGCTACAGGATATGGAGACTATGTGTTATAGTTTAATTGTTGGCATATTCCTTCCTCCCTGCCCCCCCCCCTTTTTTTTTTTGATGGTACATAAAATGAGTGTTATCTTAAAACCTAAGGCACCTGATTAGATTTGATGAAATATGGTAGCTGCTAGTAGTTTCCAGCATAATACTTGTCACATAAGAAGGGCTTAATACATGCTTCTTGAGAAAAATAACAACTTCTCACCCTTCCTATCAACAATTATGGTGCATTTTAACTTATGAAATTTTTTGAAATTCTTTTAATAATCAGTAGGAATATAGAATTGCTTTTTGTTTTATACCTTTTTTACTATACCATTCATTAAAATATAGCCTTGAGGAATGTAAGGGACTATATGAAGGCATAAAAGGTTTTTCTGCTTGAACCAAGTTTTAGAGTACAAGGATAAATTTCTTTTTTTCAAGTAGTAAGTATCAAATCTCTATTTCTTAAGACTCTTCATACGGAGATGTTAATAACACTTTTAACTAAAAATGCGTAAAATATGTAAAAGTAACAATCATTTACAGTTCTAGCATTAAATTAACCACTTCGAACAATACATGTGGTGTATTTGACTTCCAGTGTTTGTTTTTAGAAGGGAAAACACATCTATTATGTTTGTAAAAATGACATGTCCATTATAAAAATTTAATCAGTGCAGCAAAGCACAAAAGAAATTTTAATGAACTTACCATCCAGCTTACATTCAAACAGAAAAGTAGGTACACATAATATTATAAAATTGGGATGATGTCATGAATGTCTTTTAATTTAAAAGTTTCATTTTATTTTTACTGGAATGCAATAAAAGAAAAGGCCAGGAAAAGAAATGCTGAACTTCCAATAAAATTTTTTTCCTCAAGAGTTAATATTTTTTGAAAGAGTAACCTATGTTGCGAGAGCATGAAAAAATGTATAGTTTTACCCATCAAGTTTGAGTGTATCAATTTTAGAATTATCTACAGAACTCTTAAAACTCAACAGTTAAAAAAAAAAGTAATTCAACTAGAGAACAGGTTAAAGACACGAAGAGATATTTCACCAGACGATACAGATGGCAAATAAGCACGTGAAAAGATGATGAACATCATTTGACATCAGGGAAATGCAAATTAAAACCATGGTGAGATATTACTGCATACCTATCACAATGGTTAAAATAAAAAATTGTGACAACACCTAAAGATGGCAAGGATGTGGAGAAACTGGATCACTCATATATTGCTGGTGGGAATGCAAAATGGTACAGTCACTCTGAAAAATATTTTGGCAGGTTCTTAAAAACCTAAACATGCAACTACCACACAACCTAGCAACGGTACTCCTAGGTATTTATCCCAGAGAAATGAAGACTTAAGTTCACACAAAACCTATAAACAAATGTTCATAGCAGCTTAGTCCCTTTGGGCTGCTATAACAGAAATATCATAAATTGGGTGGCTTATAAACAATAGAAATTTACTTCTCACGGTTCTGGAGACTGGGAAATCCAAGATCAAGGTGCTTGCAGATTCACTGTCTGGTGATGGTCCATTTCCTGGTTTACAGACAGCAGTCTTCTCACTGTGTCCTAACATGGCTGAAGGGGTAAAGGAGCTCTCTGGGGCCTCTTTTTAAGGGCAATAATCCCATTCATGATGCCTCCACCCTCATACCTAATCACCACCCAAAGCCCACATTCTAATACTATCATACTAGAGATTTGATTTCAACATATGAATCTAGGGGGACACAAACATTCAGTCAATAGTTGCAGCTTTACAGCCCTCAAATGTAAACCAACCCAAATGTTCCTCAGTGACTGGTTCAGAAACAAAACAAAAATGATATAGTACATCCATACCATGGAATATTCTTAGCAATAAAAAAGGAATGAATATACACATAACAACTTGGAAAGATCTCAGGGGAATTATGCTGAGTACAAAAATCCAATCCAAACAGTCCATATACTATCTGACTTATTCAGCACTCTTCGTAATTTCATTATATAATATTCTTCATAATTTCATGACAGAATTACAGTAATAGGAAACAGATTAGTGCTTGCCATGGGTTAGGGAAGGGGCAGAGATAGGGCAAGGCTGGGAAGGAGGTGGGTATGGTTATAAAAAGGCAGCCCAAGGTATCCTTGTAGTGATGGAACTGTCCATGTCTTGACTATGGTGGGGTATACGTGGACCTACACATGTGGTAAAACTACACAGAACTAAAAACATACACACTACTGAGTACATGTAAATCTGCGTGAAATCAGTAGATTGTACTGTCAGTTCCATGGATGTGATACTGTTCTACAATTTTGTAAGATGTTGCCCCTGAGGCAAACTGGGTGAAGGGTACATAGATCTCTCTGTATTATTTATTAAAACTGCATGTGAATCTATAATTATCTCAAAATAAAAAGTTAAATTTTAAAAAGGAGGTAGCTAGAGAAATTCCTTAAAGTGATAATCGGGGAAAAGTACAGAATGTGAACAAATACTAAGTGGGCAGAATAACCTTGTGCATACATAGTTGTACTACTTAAGTATATATCTTCAAGGTAAATTTCTAGAGGACTTCCCTGGCGGTGCAGTGGTTAAGAATCCGCCTGCCAATGTAGGCGGCACAGGTTCGATCCCTGGTCCGGGAAGATCCCACATGCCGCGGAGCAACTAAGCCCGTGCGCCACAACTACTGAGCCCGCGCACCACAACTACTGAAGCCCGTGCGCCTAGAGCCCGTGCTCCACAGCAAGAGAAGCCACTGCAATGAGAAGCCCGAGCACCGCAACGAAGAGTAGCCCCCGCTCAATGCAACTAGAGAAAGCCCACGACAGCAACGAAGACCCAATGCAGCAAAAAAAAAAAAAAAAAAAGTGGTGAGAGTGGGCATCCTTGCCTTGTTCCTGATCTTAGAGGAAATGCTTTCAGCTTTTCACCCTGAGTATGATGTTAGCTGCGGGTTTGTCATATATGGCCTTTATTATGTTGAGGTATGTTACCACTATGCCTGCTTTCTGGAGACTTTTTGTTATAAATGGATATTGAATTTTATTAAAAAAATTCTTTTGTATCTATTGAGATTATCATATGGTTTTTATTCTTCATTTTGTTAACGTGGTGTATCATATTGATTGATTTGTGGATACTGAAAAATCCTTGCATCCCTGGGATAAATCCAACTTGATCATGGTGTATGATCCTTTTAATGGATTGTTGGATTTGGTTTCCTAGTATTTTGTTGAGGATTTTTGCAACTATGTTCTTCAGGGATATGGGTCTGTAATTTTCCTTTTTTGTGATATCTTTGTCTGGTTTTGGTAGCAGGATGATGCTGGCCTCATAGAATAAGTTCAAAAGTGTTCCTTCCTCTGCAGTTTTCTGGAATAGTTTCAGAAGGATAGGTGTTAGCTCTTCTCTAAATGTTTGGTACAACTCACCTGTGAATCCATCTGGTCCTGGACTTTTGTTTGTTGGGAGTTTTTAAATTACTGATTCAATTTCATTACTGGTAATTCATCTATTTTCTATTTCTTCCTGGTTCAGTCTTGGCAGATTGTACATTTAGGAATTTGTCCATTTTTTCTTGGTCATCCGTTTTACTGGCATACAGTTGTTCACAGTAATCTATTATGATCCTTTGTATTTCTGTGATGTCAGTTGTAACTTCTTTTTCGGTTCTGATTTTTACTGATTTGGGCCTCTTCCTCTTTTTCTTGATGAGTCTGGCTGAAGGTGTATCAGTTTTGTTTATCTTTTTGAAGAACCAGCTTGAATTCTTAAAGCCAGTACTTTATTTATATATATATATATATACATATATATATATATATATGTATATATGTATATATACTTTATTTTTTAGGGTAGTTAGGTTCACAAAGAAACTGAGCATGAAGGTACAGAGAGTTTTCATATACCTCTTACCCCCGCACATGCATAGTCTCCCCTGTTATTAACACCCCCACTAGAGTGTACATTTGTTACAATGGATGAACCTACATGAACACAAAATTATCACCCAGAGTCCCTATTAGGGTTCACTCTTAATGTTGTATATTCTATGAGCTGTACAAATGTATAATGACATGTATCCCCCATTTTAGTATCATACAGAGCCATTTCATGGCCCTAAAAATTCTGTATGTTCCACCCATTCATCCCTCCGTCCTCCTCCATACATTTGTTTATTCTAAACAAATTTTATTATTTTTGGCCATGACACGCGGCATGCAGGATCTTAGTTCCCCGACCAGGGATCGAACCTGTGCCCCCTGCAGTGGAAGCGCGGAGTCTAAACCAATGGACTGCCAGGGAAGTCCCACATTTGTTTTTATAGTATAAAAATATTCATTATTAATCTTGTCTTATTGATATTAAAATGCGCATAATTAGAAATTAGATTAAAATCCTAAATAAATGTATTTTTATATGAAAAGTCATCACAAAGAAATCCACTCAGAGTATGGATTAGTTTTTTAAAATATACATATTCTAAATAATGACAATCAGTTTACTCTCTCCCATTTACATTAGTGCCACTAAGACACTCTAATATGCTATTTTTATTATCCACATAATCAAAAAAAGATTCATCTGTAGTCAATATACACTATTTACTAAGCTAGTAAAACAGATTAAGGCCCTTTGAGAACATTTCAACAACCATCTTAAAGGAAGCAGAATTCATCCTATCACAATTTTCCCATTGCCTGAGACTTCTGGTTAACTGAATTTTTACTTTATACTACCTGTAACTTGTTCCTCATATTCTATTACTGTTATTCATTATATACTTATTCCATCAACAAATATTTAACGGTTGTCTATTATGTGTCAGACTCTAATAATATGCTGGCGAAAATATGGATAAGATAACCTACCCTCATGAAGCTTCTATTTTAGTGGAGAGTTATAGACAAGACTCATAATATAATGTATGGCAATATGGTAAGGTGCCTGGGATGGGGTGGACATTGACATGGGTGGTTAATTAAGGTGTGGCGGCCAATGAAAACTACTTTAAAGAGCTGATATTTGTACAGAGACCTGATAAAGAAGTTACCATGCAAAGACCTTAAGAAAGTAGTTTCAGGGCAGCGGGAAAAGCAAGTGTAAAGATAGCTGAGGCAGAAACCAGCTTTGAAGAACAGTTTGGAGGTCAGTTTGCTGTGGTGTAGAGAACAAACAAAAGGATGGTATGATATGAGGCAGAAGCTGGTAAGGACAAGATTATGATGGAAGCCATCCAAGATAAGCAGTTTGGATTTTATTCTGATTGTCACTGAGAGCGACTGGAGAATTTTAAGGGGGGCGTACAGTAGATTCTGGTTTATGTTTTCAAAGATCACTGTTCACTACATGGAGAATGGACTGAGGAGGCAGGAATGAGAGACGAAAGCAGTCCATCCCAGAGGCTTGATCCAGGTGGCCCAGACTAGAGTTGTAGTAATGGAGATGATGAATCAATGTATACAGCATGTGTTGTATGGGAGGCTGACAGGACTTGCTAATAAACTGACTTGCAGTTATAAGGGGAAAGAGTAGTGTCTAAGATAATGCCTATGGTGGTCATTTATTGCAATGGAGAAGACAGAGAAGAAAAGGAGGCATAGAGGAATACAGGTTCCTCTGAGGTAAGGAACTGTCTGTCTTTCCCTAGCCCTCACACACACCAGCAGGTGTGGAACTGGGAAGAAGGAGAGGTAAAATATGTGAGCATCAGATCATATCAGCACCAGCTGTCCAATCCAAAGTGCTAGAGTAACAGATCTAGCCTATACTGGGGGAGAGGGGGGGACGGGAAGAAAAGATTTTGAACCAGCTATTTTATTGAAGTTTAAATATGAATAGACTGTGTCTTAGAAACTGAAATGTGATCATATAATTGAAAGTGGCCTGAAAACTTATGAAATTGGATCAATATGTTGTTCAGGAAGATGCAACCCAATGGAAAGAGGGGTGGTTAGAACACAGCTGAAAGCAGTAACAGGAAAAAAAAACTCTTTTATGTTTATTCCCCAAGTTTTTCAGAATACTCAGAAAATGAAGTACCAGAAGTGACTCAACAATGAGGAAATGATCAGTTGGATCAAAAGCTGCTGAGAAGTTTAAAAGAATGAAGACAGAGGACCAATGTCAGCACTACTGCAGTGGTTGATCACCTTGATAAAAGTCATTTTAATAAGTGGTAGAGACACAAAAGCCAAACTGGAGTGGGTAAAAAATACAGGAAGTGAGGAAATAAAGCTAACAATTACAGAATATCTTTCCAGAAGGTTAGCTACAAACACATGAGAAAAAAACAAGAGCAGACTATTTTTAATCATAATGGCAGCTTAATTCCTAGCATGCTTCACAGAAATGTCACTATTATTCTTTAGCAATCCTCTGCAACCAAAATATGTATAGTTCAGGAAAAAGTAATTTTCAAGTAGATTTTTTTTTTCTTACCTTCACTGATTAAATTTAATGTGTCTTGTTTTCCATCTCCTTGTGACTGACCTGGATCCAGTGAAGTCTGAGAAAGGCTAACTTCAGCTGATAACTGGTCAAGACTTTGACAACTTTTTCTGTAAAACAAGGGTGAAATACTACTTTACCTTCTTCTCACAATAAAGAATTTCTAGAGATATTCTTTAATGGTTTTCTCCAACTTATTGAGTTTCTGGTTAATTTCTCCCCAATTTCCCCCCTAAACTGTCTTCATCATGGCGGCAATAGAATCTCTGTTACACTTTTCCCTCCACCCTCTTTGGAGGTCTGTTTAATCCACTAAAAAAGGAAAAGAGAAACAACTTGTCAAACAAATTTAATTCCTTACACCAATTTTTGATGATCAAGTTAGCTAAGAAATAGGGACTTCTGGTCATTATCAATTGTCAAAGGTGCAGAAAATCTTACATCTCTCCTAATACAGAAACAAAACTGACATAACTTAGTGATGACTGTGTATCTCCTAAGCACAGTGCCTTGATACCATTACAGATGGTTATAAAAATAATAAAAATTATTGTTATCAATTCCTGTAACTCAGAAGTTTAAAAAATGTTGGGTAGTAAAATACCTGTTTGTGTTAATACACCATCAAGATAATTAACCTCCTTCCATCATCTATTTATAACTGTGAGCTCATTTTCTAGTAAACAAATTCACTAGAAATAAATTATAATAGATGAAAAATTCAGCTATAAATGGAAAGTTAATAAATATTTATGTTTAAGTGTTGATGAATGTTTATGTGCAAATGTTTAAACCTTCCTCATATTTGATTTGTCAACATAAAACCAACTCAAGAGATATATGCAGCTTTGGTGTTACTGACATTTCAAGTACGTGAACAAAATTCATTTTTATTTCTAAATATAAATGATCCAGGAAAGGGAATACGTTTTTCAGGTTCAAAATTTATTTCCCAAGGTAGTCAAACCCTATCTAATTTCCTAGAAATGTTATATAGTCTATGATAATGTTACAGGAAACATATATCTATTACATAGCTATTCTCTATTCATACACGTAAGAGTAGACTTACAAATTTATCAGGTGTATGTATATTAAGGGGGATATATACAGCAGGCATCTATTTGTTTTCTCCTCTAAGAAATGAGGTGATGGAATAATCTTCCCAGCTTACAATGCGAGCAGCATTCTCACTTTATAACATGATTTTTTAAATGTTGAGAGTATAAAAGTTCTTAATTATAATTTTAAGTAGCAGGAAAGTCTACTGTAGGAAACTTCTGATAATTATAATAGATAACACATATATAAGCTATACAACATGCAACAAAAAAATGATACCTGATATTTATATAGCACTTACCAAATGCTAGGCACTGTTCTACATATATTACATACATTAACTTATTTAATCCTCACGACTACCAGAAGAGGTTGGAATATTATCCCCACTTTACAGCAGAAGAAACTGGGGCACAAGAGATGAGATTTGAACTTGGTAGCCTAGTTCTAATTCTATCCCCTTAACTACTATGCTATCTCCTCTCTAGTTTAAGAAGAAAAGATTTGTCTTCCTATTTTATTAGAAACCCTTCTTAAAGAATAGCCTTGTTTGCTGAGATAGACCATGTAAACTATACTGTATTTAATCAAATCACTGAAAATTTCACTTGATTTCCAGTAAAATCTTATTTCTTTAGCTATATAGCAGAAATCAGGAACAGAGGAATTTAATAAAGAAAGTTATAAATAAGTTTCTTTTCCCAATTACTTTTCTGTGCCTAATAGGTAGAAGACTTGCTTTTAAAAATGAAGGGCTTAAGATGAGTTTCTGACACTGATATTTCACTATAAGAAACTTGTTAATATTAATATTATTAAATTTAAAAAATTATGCATAGAAGTATTTACAAACAACAAAATACCCAGAAGCAAAAAAGACTCTGGTGAGTAAGGACTGAGAACTTGACAGCACACATTTACAGACTCTCAAGGACTCACCCACGGAGGGAGGAAAGCACGTGAAAGCATCCTATGACAATGGCAACACAAAATGAGCTTTCTGTGTGACCTAACTGAAGTACCTTTTAGAATACCACACTTCTAAACCCAAAGTGATTTAGGGACCTTTCTACCCTTTAGTGAATGAACTCTGAGTTTATTGGCTTTATTTACTTAACCAAATGTCAATGAATATAAAAATAAAATTTGGTAGACAATGATGTTCTGATGTTCTGAAGCAAAAATAAAAATTCCAAGCCCAAACTAAGCACATTATTCATCAGATATTAAGAATAGTACCATACGATATCTTCCTTGCATGGAACTATTTCCCACCACCTGGTAGGAATCTAGTTCAGCTGCTTTCAGTAATTACAAAGAATGGCTTTGGTTTCCTCATTTTTTACCGTATTTCCAATGTGACCAGCAGCTCCGTCTGATAAATGTTTTGTTGTCATGGAGCAAACTATCTGTCTATGGGAGTTCTGTCTTTAAAAGGTCATCACTAAGTCCTATCTTAGAACTCTAGACTCACTAAAAACACACTGCAAGATTTAAGTGTGACCCACCAGATACGTCAAACCAGTTAACGGTCTGTTCCTATTTCTCAGAGTATAATTTCTTTTTTTTTAATGTGTTGCTGGGGGTTGATACATTTTTTAAAAATTTTACTTTGTTTATTTTTTTATACAGCGGGTTCTTATTAGTTATCTATTTTATACATATTAGTGTGTCTATGTCAATCCCAATCTCCCAGTTCATCACACCACCACCACCAGCCCCCTTACCCCCCTTGGTGTCCATACGTTTGTTCTCTACATCTATGTCTCTGTTTCTCACAGAGTATAATTTTTTAAATGGCAAGAGCTTAATCAAAATAAGAACCCAAGATAGTAAGAGTCATGCATTATGACTACATAGAAGTTTGCAGTTTAATCTGTACCATTACATTGTTAAATATAATTTAAATTAAACTTGTAGGAATTGTCATGAGCACTTGGGACATAATAAAATCCACTGCATTCAACAGCTTACTATATAAGCATTTTAAAACCACTCAAATTCAGGACTTCCCTGGGGGTCCAGCGGTTAAGACTCCACGCTTCCACTGCAGGGGGCACGGGTTTGATCCCTGGTCGGGGAACTAAGGTCCCACAAGCCACGCGTTGTGGCAAAAAAATAAAAAACTATAAAATAAAATCACTCAAATTCAGACGTATATACATAGAACTGGGTACCAAATAAAGGCAAATTACAAGGAAACTGAGCAACAGGGCTGAATTCAATAAGTAAATTTTTCTACAATCTTATACTTTATATCAATGCAGATGCAATGATATGGATAATCTACATTACTTATTCGCCCATTAGACATACTGAGGTCAATGATAATTCCCATTATCTGGTAGTCACTGGGCAACAGAGAGATAGAAGAAGAAACTATCCACATGTAGAAAATAAAAACAAATGCATGCGCACTGTATACACAGAGGCACATGACTGTGCGTGGAAACAGAAATATACCATTCTTTTTATTCTTGGTTTGATTTTCGTAGAAGAATGTTTAAGGAACAAACTAAGCATTGGCTATAGCAAAACATCTATAAAGTCTTAATTTACTACAAAATGGAAGGATGCAAGGGAGCTTGAAAGAGGATATATGTGAGTCAGGTCAATGCAAAACTTATTTGTAAGAGATTTCTACAGCCTCAGTGCTTTAGGGAGTCCTACTCTAAAAAGACTGGAAAGACACACAAGGGAAGGAGAACCTCTAATATACCTGAAGTGATTATATCTGATGCATCGGAGTCATTAAGAAAAGTAGGCCTAAACAATAGATCATAAAGGGCATATAAAGGCTCATAATTCTTAATAATTTTGTGAATGATAGCCAAATTGGGAGACAATGATAAATTTAGAAGACTAAAAAAAGCTTAAGTAGAAAATATAAATATGGTGACAATGAATCTCATCTTTTGGGATGGGGATGATGGGTTAGGCAATAATCTAACAAGGCTATATAACGGATAATCTAACAAGATTATATAACAAATATCTAACAAGCTCATGTGACCTAGACTTTACATAAAAAGATACATATTAAAACAGAACTTATTGGAGACAAAAAAGAATCAATTGCTCTATGTGTGTTTGGGAGTGTGCTTTACATATTTATTTATTGTTGAGCTTTTACAGTGAGCCTATAATGTTATAATATCAAACATGATATTCCTATGTTTGAAATAAAGGAAAAGATATAATAAAATCCATCATAACTAATCTTGCCAGGTCTAAATAATCAAGAAATAAACTGGAGATGATATTTTTAAAGTTTTATAAACAGCATAGTAAATGGAAATAAATTTAAGATCTATCGTGAAAGGGATCCTTCCATGACCAGGGGACCATAGCCAAGTTATCTGGCTCATTTTAAGAAATGTCAACAAATCCATGAAATTCATTAAATCAAACAGTGCACTCTCTTTCTTCTCAAAGCCAACTGGGTGAATAAATTTCCAGAGCCCCCAGAGAAATAACTACAGACATCTCATATTCTTAGCAGAAAATTATAATGACCCATTACAGGGCCAGTTTCTTTCTCCATATTATCAAGAGAGCTAGTACTCCTTATTAAAGAGGCTTTGGCTACCTCCTCCATAATGTGCAGTCTCTCATAAACATGTGTTGGACTTATTTAAGATATTGGTCAAATGAAGAGGAATTAGTTATCAAGTCAGTTTGAGAGCTCTGGCTTATATTATAAATTTGAAGACAGCAAAAATTGGATCCTGATGAAAAGCTATGATTTGTTTCAAACATGATTTATACAGCACTACTCTGTTCTGAAAATCCGAAGTCTCCATTTTTACATGAAAAAGTTGGTATTACGTATTTTGAACAATTGGGGATTTGCTGGTCATTTTACTTTTATATAGGGTTTTACAAGCTCTCTAAGAAAGTAGAGCTTGGGATGTTGGGTGAGTGTATATTCTCCAAACATGAAAGATACAAGGTTATGTGAGAGTATAAACAAAAAAGATTATATAGGCTATAAATAAATAAAGATTTACCAGGAAATGATTAGGTGCCAGGCAATTTATTACCTCATATGACTCTTACAATTCTGTTTAAATAGGCATTACCCTCCAGTATTACATGTGCAGAAACAGAAGGTAAGGCGAGGAAGTGAGACTTCCCTGGTGGCGCAGTGGTTAAGAATCGCCTGCCAATGCAGGGGACACGGGTTCAAGCCCTGGAGTCCAGGTTCGAGTCCAGGAAGATCCCACATGCCGCGGAGCAGCTAAGCCCGTGCGCCACAACCACTGAGCCTGCGCTCTAGAGCCCGCGAGCCACAACTATGGAGCCCACGTGCCACAACTACTGAAGCCCGCGCACCTAGAGCCCGTGCCCCGCAACAAGAAAAGCCACCGCAATGAGAAGCCTGCGCACCGCAACGAAAAGTAGCCCCCGCTCGCTGCAACTAGAGAAAGCCCACGCGCAGCAAAGAAGACCCAACGCAGTCAAAAATAAATAAATAAATTTATTAAGAAAAAAAAAGAGAGAGGAAGTGATGCTTAGTGTTACACAGCAAGGAAGCAGCAGAGATACTTTTAAGTCCTGACTTTAAACTGTAGGTCCAGGGATCTCAGAACTACCCCCTCGTGCGTACTTTTTGTTCAGGGATATCAGTTTGGCAATAGGGCCACAGAAAAGCAATACCAACATCTGAGGCCAGGCTAGATTAAAGGATGATGCTGGGAAGGAAAGGGTGCCTCTTCTTAAACTAAGGAAGCAACTGAGTCAAGAGGTATAAAATCTAGATCCATTCTAAACACACAAACAGGCAGTTTCACTGCATTCTTTTCTGAGACTGCAATAACTTTTGTTGCTGCTACAATATTTTGTAAAAAAGTCACTATTACTGCATGCAAAGGTAATCTGGAAATAAATCTTCCACTTAGATGTCCTTATTGGTTCCTCAATAGGTAGCTCTATGGGCAGGCAGTGGTACATACATGTCTTTTGGCTAAAATATTTTACCTTCCACTGTCTAAAGTGACCATGTAGGTATTGCAATAAAAAGGCACAGTTATTAGTCTTTTAACTTGTCAGGATATAATATTATAATATTTTTGCAGTTAAAAAAGCTGGAGTATCATATGTTATACATAGACAAGTCTACCAAGTATTGCTATAAATTCAGTTTTTCAATTATAAATCAGAAACACAAATAAACTAATATTCTTCCATTCATTCAATATGTCACAGAAAGATAAAATTATATACTAGCATAATGAGATATATTCCAGTTATTTATGACTTTCTTAAGGATGTAAGGGGAATTCAGCTCCAATCCATGAAAGGCCCAGTCAACACCTTGCATCATACTAAGTGTGGTGCAGGAGATGCTGAAGAGCGTTCTATCCATTCATTCTGTAAATAACTGGCTCATGTTCCCCTACTTATCTCTAACAATCAGTGAAACAAACATGAAAGCCTCTAGCAATTTTTTTTAAACAATGAAAGGTAAAATTTGAGTTCTACCTCTGATTAATGAAAAAAATCACAGAGTAAAGCAGGCAGAAATTACGTCTATGCTAAAACATTCCTTGTAGAAACAGTCTGGCTACTAATTACCTAGTGAAAGGCACCCTATGAAGCACGGAAAGAAGTGTGTTGCTCTACCAGTGAAATTTAAAGCAAGGGCTCTACAAGAAAAGCGGAGAGAAAAACAGAGAGAGAAAAAGAGGGAGAAGAGAAGAGAGGGAAGGAGAGGAAGGAGGGACAAAAGAAGAAAGGGAGGAATGGAAGGGAAAGAACAGAAGGAGTTGTAGGGAGAGCAGGGAAAATAATTAGAAAATTAGCTGAAGACAAATAGGAAAATAAAGATATTGAAAAAAATCATCATGATGGGAAATGGCTAAAAGCCAAAAGAAGGTAATACAAGTTCCAAGTTCCAAAATGAAGACTACCTAAAGAAAGAGATCCTAAAATTTTGCTGCTCTCTCAACACTGGGAAACAATGAAGAAACGAAATAGTCCTGAACATGGGGACAAAGAAATAGGAGAAGGATCTTGTGGCCTATAGGTGGAGTAATTATATCTTCAATATCCCCACAAAATTAGATTTACTGAAAATGAACAAAAGTCTTTCAGACCCATCAAGAACAAGTAAATTTCTTTCTACCCTTTCATGAGATGGAATTTTATGTTTTATAACAAGCATGAAAATTAATCCTAACGCAAACACCAAAGCTACAATTAAAAAATAGATGGCTCATAAAATACACGCTCACAGATTTAACTGAAGGACTGCCTGAAGATTAACTAGAGAAGAAGTAGGTAGCTGGTGTAATATCGCATAAGGATTTCTCAAATTTTTTTACTTCTCCAGGGTGCCTTGGCTTCATAACATTACCACAGTCACTGCCTTAATCTAACCTTACTAAGCCACAATAGTCTTAAATCCTACTTCTGCTCTAAGCTAATAACGAATTCAGAAAGAAGAATGAGAAACCAAAGTGGATAGCCATGTGTTTGGTACAACTAAGTTCGTAATTAGTTGGAAAAAAAAGTATCACACTTACTCATACCACTGTTTATTGTGTTTTCGGTAAAGCAACGTATCCAAGGCAACAGCATTGACATCCAGAGCTCCTGGGGAAGGCCACTGGTTGGTGAGGTGGGCAGTTAACTCTTGTCTTGATCTTAAATCATTATTCTTTAGCACAGTCCTGTGAATATTAAGATGGTGAGTGCTTTTGTCTTCACTGTTCTGCAATGGCACAGGAACCTAATGGTATCAACTTAGGCCCCCAAATTCACCTTTTTAAAATGGTATGTTAACAGAATGTGAACAGAACTACAGGAAGACTAGTTGGGGCTATGACTGTTTCGTCTCCTGCAATATGTGTTTTTCATTCTTTCTCTACTGGCTACAATAAATCACTACCTGTGAAATTCAGACTTCCTATCTTTTCCCCAGAGATATTACTAAAGGACTAAGGGACTCAAGCTGCATTTTACATCTTAACTAAAAAACAATGGTGATATCTTAGAGTTACAGGTGATCAGACGTCAGTTAAAATATAAAAGAGAGTAAAGAGTCTACGTGTATGATTCTCTAGCTTCAAAATTCACAATCTGTTGAAGTAATTTAACTCAGTGAACAAACAAAAACAATTCAAATGAATAAAAATAAAACTAATACAGAAAAATATAAAATAAAAAATCCATTGTTTTTGTTCCATTGTAATTGTTTTTGATAAGAGTGACTGCTAATAAATCTTCATGAAAATAATTATATCAATGACAATTACATTGAACAATATAATCTACTGGAAATATTTCAACTACAGAACGAAGCCATTGTAACAACTCATGGTTTACTTTCATTTTTGTAGAGCTGTCACTCGTCAATAACAACTTGCAAAAGAACTAGTTTTCTGCCAGGATTTCAATTTCACAAACCAACTGTCACAAGACTAATTCAACATTTGAACTGGTAGTTCATTTAAAAGCATAATTCTGTTTGGAAAGCTCTTATTCTACCTCTATAATGCCTTAAAATACCACCTAGGCAACCTGCATTCTCAAACAGGAGTCCATGACTTTAGTGTTCCAAGGTTCTGACCCACCAGCTCAGAAGCAGGAAGTAAAACGTGCCTGCCACTAACTTTCAGAGACCATAGTCTCGTTGTGGGTGGCAGAGAGTCAGTGGTGCGCTAGCAAGACGTTCCTACACTGGAGAAAATCAGCCTGCACAACACCTCTGGCTATTAACCATGATTCTAATGGAATAATCCCATTTTTTTTATGTCTCTAGCAAGCTCCATACAAATATTCATTATTTTATAGAATATCTGTGTGCATTTAAAAATATTTGCTCCACTATGTCCATAAAGAAACATTATCTGATGTCAACACTAGATTCTCTCTTACAATGGAATACTAGAAGTGAAATAGGCAGAAATCAGTGAGAATGTCTCCCGTTAAGATATTCCATCAGGCTAGGTCCAACGATTTCATTTCACTAGAAAAGGAGTGAAAAAATTTTAAAAGACTTTTAAGGTACTTTAACATTGGTTTTTATGAAAACAGGAAGAGTGATCAGAAAACGTCTAAGATTGACAGAAAAATCGTATAAAGCAGAAATGGGGATTACTGGCCAGAGAATCTATTATAATAAACTACCATTATTTTGGGTTCTCTTACTAGATTTCTCTCTTTCACATATTCCCTCTTTAGGGTTCCCAGTGAATGTCTCTGGAGAACTCAATTCCAATGTCATAACTGGCCTACAGGAAATATTCACAGCAGAACGGAAGAAAGGCAAATGTGCATCTGAGGAAACGACATTGGTAGAACTCAATGATAAGTAAATGAACGATCTCCACTTCAGAATATATTCTTTCTGGAAAGTGAAAACCTTACACCATATAAAATGGAAAAAGGAACTGAAGTTTCACAAAAGTTTTTACACACTATTTGCCTGTGGAGAATTTTTGCCCTATGACGAACTAAGGGATTGCCTTTTTCTACGGGAAGTTGCCTGGTCCTCTGAAACAGGAGATAAGAAATCTCAGCGTACTGAATAGGTCTAGTTTTCATCCATGCCACATCTGTTTTCCACCGTTTGTGAGGAATGTGGACACAGTAAATCCTGGCACTTGCGTTGCTACTATGAAAAGGAAAGCTTCCTGGAGGATCCTGTGTAAGGAAGGCCCTTTCTCTCACCACTCCAGTACACTAGGGGGCAGGCAAGTGAATTAAGTTAGGTTGAAAACCCCATCCCTGAATTCTGAATCTTGACCTGAGTCCATTTAGAGTAATAAATAGACGAAGCAGTTTATTTGTTCTAGCAGTGAGGTCCTGACCAAAATGTACCAGCAAAGACATATTCCTGATGTTCCTACTTCCCAACCCTCTGAAGTAGCTCAGCCAACCTCTCTCCAGGCCTACTTTCCCAGTATCTTATCCATTCCATGAGTTATTGATATAAATCTAATGAATTCCATTTGTGCTTTAAGAGTTGGTTGCAACTGCTTGCAATCAAAGAATCCCATTACTTACCTTAGAACAAGCAAAACGTACCAAGTTAACTTCAAGACCTACTCAACGGTAATCCAACTGATGTTAATATACGAAGAATGAGGAAATTTCTCCTCATTTGGCCAAGCTTAAAAATAGGTTCATCTTAAATTACTCAACAATTACTGTTATTTCATAGTGCAAAATTAAAGGTGAAACTATGTGATAATTAGCATTTAACTAATTAAAACTCTAACCAACGCTAACACTACTGAGCTAATCTAAAGACTAAATCATTCCATATGAGACAGATAGTACTTGTCACTTACATCTATAAGTCAATTTAACATTCTCTCATTAAGGTAATAATTCTACAGAAAAATACACTAAGGGGAAATTGTTTAATTTACTAAGAAAGTAGAAATCATATATGTATTCCAGCTAATTTTAAGAACTTTCCTGTAGTATCTACCTCTAAACTGGGAGACAGTCAGCTATTTTCTCTTTAGATTCTCAGTAGGAATTATTTAGGAATTTGGCCACGCACACACATACACACACACACACAAACACAAACATAATTCAATCTTTTCCTCCCCAGCTTTACTGAGGTATAATTGACAATTTAAAACTTATACATTTAAAGTGTACAACTTGATGATTTGATATACAATGTGAAATAATAACCACACTCAAGCTAACTGACACATCCAACACCTCACATAGTTTACCTCTTTTTTGTGTGATGAGAACACTTAAGATCTACCCTCTCAGAAAATTTCAAGTATACGATATTGTTAACTATAGTCACATTGTTATACGTTAGATCTCCAGAATTTATTCATCTTGCGTAACTGAAACTTTGTACTCCTGAACCATATCTCCCCAACTTCCCCTCTCTCCAGGCCCTGGTAACAATCATTCTATTCTGTTTCTGGGAATTTGACTATTTCAGAGTCCACATATAAGTGGGATCGTGCAGTATTTGTCTTTCTGCATCTAGTCTATTTCACTTAGCATAATGTCATCCATGTTGTCATGAATGGCAGGATTTCCTTCATTTTTAAGGCTGAATTATCATCCATTGTGCCTCTGTGTGTGTATACAGACACAGGGTCTTTATATATATATCACGTATTCTTCATCCATTCATCCATGGACACATGGACACTGAAGTTACCTCTACCTCTCGGCTAGTGTTAATAATGCTGAAATTAACACAATAATGCAGATATCTCTTCAAGGTTCTGAAACAGAGTAGGACCCTGAGGGGTCCTCCTGGGTACAAAAGGCTTTCCGTGTCCCCAGTTTCTTGTTTGTAGAAAAAGGCTTTGTCTCCTAGGCCTTCCCTGAGTCCCAAAGAAGAGATTCAAGCAGTTGTTAATTAGGGAAGTGAGGGAATGCAGAAACAAAGGAAAGGCAGTCAAGAAACAAGAGCTCAGTGATAAAACAGAGTCTGAACTCCTCCTCGAGGCATATACAAAACAATCTGACACATATCTTTGAGCTGTTCTGTAGGAACTAAGACCCCCCCCACAACCCAGGTGGAGGATGGTGACTACAAGCTGGGCACAAGCACTGGACCCCAGACTGGTTGGAACAAGAAGGTTGATGATTAAGATTCCTGAAACACCACCCTGTTACCTCACCACTAACCAATCAGAAGAAAGTCAAGTCCCCTGCAACCCTCATCCCAAATGTTGCCTTTAAAAACGTTATGCCCTGGCCAGCTAGTAAGATGGATCTGAGACAAACCTTTGTCTCCCATCTTTTCAGCACCCTTTTCAATCAATAAACCTTTCTCTGCTCCAAACTCCAACTTTTCAGTTTGTCTGGCCTCACTGTGCATGGGGCACATGAACCTGGGTTTGACAACAATCCTAATTTCCCTTCCTTTGGATAAATACTCAGAAGTGGGACTGATGGATCATACGATAGTTCTATTAATTTTTTGAGGAACCTCCATACTGTTTTCCAAAGTGGCTGCACCAATTTACATTCTCACAACATTGTCCAAGGATTCCCTTTTTTCTACATCCTTGCCAACACTTATCATCTACTGTCTTTCTGATAACAGAAATTCTCACAGGTGTGAGGTAATATCTCATTGTGATTGTAATTTGCATTTCCCTGATGATTAGCGAAGTTGAGCATCTTTCCATGTACCTGTTGGTCATCTGTATGTCTTCTCTGGAGAAATGTCTATTCAAGTTTTTTGCTCATTTTTTAATTGGTTTGTTTGTTCCTTTGTTTGTTGAGTTGTACGAGTTCCTTATATATTTTGGGATATATATATATATATTTTTTAAATTTATATTTATATAAATAAAATTATATATATATTATATATATATATTTATATTATATATATATATATATTTTGGATATTAACTCTGTAAGGGAGCAATGTTTGCCACCCCAAAATACATCTCTTTGGCATAAGAATTAATTTAGGATGATTAAGAAAAAGAAGACTCAGAAGTCTTTCTTTTTACCATCCCCTTAGCTACCTAAAGAATTTAGATAATGGGTCTGTTCCAGGAATAGAGCTATCACCAAGGACACCTGCAAAGAATATGGGCTAGGTGTGGTAAGGGAGAGCTCAGAGTCTACTCTGCGTCCCACTATCTCTGCATGGTCAAGCAAACATTTGTTTACCAAACATTTACTTTCTCATCTCCATGTAAATTTCATCCCTCCACTCTGAAGTTCCAAACCACTACTTCCAACATCCTACCCTCTTTTGTCTTTAGCTGAAGATGGTATTTAAGGCGAGGGTTTCAGCCAGAGTACCCTAGCTTCAAAAACGAGATCTTACATTCTTTTGAGCCCTCAATATTACATTCATTATTTTAATGAAAGACAAAAAGATGAAATTTCCACAGTTTGGTCTCTTTCCTTCCTTTCAGAGATTAGGCTCAAGTCTACTGCTACTTACAAGCTCTTTTAAAAGCGGTAGAATCCCATATTCTATATTTTGATAGCAGTGCTTAGTCAATTCAAAGCTATCAATATTATTCTGTTCACTTACTTAATTCTTTATCTTGTGTCTCCAAACTTGAGGGTTATCCTCTCTCCCTCACTTTGCTCCTTTCCCACTTACCTCAGATGCTGTGCTATTCATGACAAAGTTTTACTTTCAGCCTCTAGATATGCATAAGGCATATAGCCCTTGGCACTTAGCATTTAATATCTGTGACTCCACGAATTCCTAAGTAATCCCAAAGGTCCATGACATGAGGCAATTTTTAATTTTGATAAGTCAATACATTTGAAGCCGATGGCTACAAGGCAAGTTTTCAGAGTGAGTCTAGCAAATGCCCAACACCCCTGCTGCACACCTTTGTTACTTTCCACTTATTATTTATTTCCTGATGTACTGTAATTCTCAGGATACAGTCCAGTACTATTTGTGACACAGCACACTGAGAAAATCTTAGGCTACAATCTTCATGAAAATAAAGGATCTAATATAGCATGACTACAGGAGTGCAAAATTTTATGCTAATGAGCATAATATTGGGAATAATAATGAGAATAATGAGAATGAGGTCGACAGCACTGAAGTTCCAGAAAGGAAAGCCACCCAACACCAGGTGCTGATACACTCCACCCCTCACTCTCCTAGGAACACAGGCTAAGAGAGTTACCGCCTCCCAGCCTCTCTTGACGACCTTGGAAGAGGAACAGGACCACCACTCAGGCACTATTTGTTTACTGTCGGTGTTGGTGGCTGCCGTCCACTCAGTGTAAACTCTATGAGGGCAGGGACTTTGTTTTATTCACTCCTGAATCACCGGCACCTAAAACAGGGCCTGGCTCTTCATGGCATTCTCAATATTTATTTCTCAAATGAATGACTAAATGCCAGAGAAGTTACAAAAGCAATTTAGCACCAAAAGAAATAATGAGAGTTACTTTTTGGGTTTTTTTTGGCTGCGCCGCACAGCATGTGGGATCTTAGTTCCCTGACCAGGGATCAAAATTGTGCCCCCTACAGTGGAAGCATGGAGTCTTAACCATTGGACCACCAGGGAAGTCCCTACTCTTCTTCATTTAAACTTTACCAGAATTGGAAAATGCTTATATAGCTTGTGAATATCCTAATTTCTTCATAATTTTAATATAAAAATTTCTTTGGGACTTCCCTGGCGGTCCAGTGGTTAAGAATCCACCTTCCAATGCAGGGGATGCAGGTTCAATCCCTGGCTGGGAACTAAGATCCCACATGCCTCAACTAGAGAAGCCCAAGCACTGCAACTAGAGAAGCCTGCACGCCGCAACGAAGACCCAACGCAGCCAAATAAATATTTAAAAAAATAAATCTTTATGTGTTTTGTTTTTTGTTAATTTTAGACACAGCCATAGGATAAAGACTCACTTTGTATCACTTTACAATTATTTCCCTTCAAATAAAACATTTTGAAAGAAGAAGCCTAAAAAGGAGCCAGATATCCAAAAATTTTAAATTATTTACCTACGAAGTATTCTTGCCCAAAAAGTTAACCCCAAATCTAACAAAGTCTCTTAAATGCTTTTCAACCTTGTTTATACTTAAAAAAAAAATTGAAGTATAGTTGATTTACAATATTATACTAGTTTCAAGTATATAGCATAGTTATTCGATATTTTATGAATTATACTCCACTTAAAATTATTATAAAATATTGGCTATATTCCCTGTGTTATAAATTACATCCTTGTATCTTATTTATTTTATCCTGGTTGTACTTTAGACCTTAACTTGAGAGTATCTTTTGAAAAGAAAGAAACATTAATGAGTAATTTATTTTCCTAATTAAAAAATTTTTTTTTTAATTTATTTATTTTATTTATTTATTTTTGACTGTGTTGGGTCTTCATTGCTGCGCGCAGGCTTTCCCTAGTTGTGGCAAGCCGGGGCTACTCTTCCTTGCGGTGCACGGGCTTCTCATTGTGGTGGCCTCTCTTGTTGCGGAGCACGGGCTCTAGGCGTGCGGGCTTCGGTAGTTGTGGCATGTGGGCTTCAGTAGTTGTGGCTCGTGGGCTCTAGAGCACAGGCTCAGTAGTTGTGGCGCACAGGCTTAGTTGCTCCGCGGCATGTGGGATCTTCCCGGACCAGGGCTCGAACCCGTGTCCCCTGCATTGGCAGGCGGATTCTTAACCACTGCACTACCAGGGAAGCCCTAATGAGTAATTTAGAACCTCGAAAAACACTCAAATGCCTCCTTTTCTTTCTTTCTTTTTTTGGCTGTGCTGTGTGGCTTGTGGCATCTTAGTTCCCTGGCCAGAGACTGAACCCAGGCCCCCAGCGCAGAGTCCTAACCACTGGATCGCCAGGGAATTCCCTCAAATGCTTCCTTTTCCCTCTCATTTTAAAATATAAGATAAACCCTGGCTCCTTAGAGGAATGGCTGATTCCAGGACAGGAAATATACAAGATGAGCCTGGGATATCTTGTATCAGAAAGCAAGAAAATTAGCAAAGACAAATGTGTCATGTCAGAAGGACACAGGAATGAATATAAAGGCATTTCCGTTAGTCAAAGATAGGACAATTTGAGCATCAAAAAGAAAATTAAATTTATGGGACAGAAATACCCTGAATATAGGCATTTCTGCTATAATGCAGAAATAAAACAAAACAGTGTTCTGCAATTACACACTGAAAATAGCTGGCCTTATGGGGAGAAGAGGGTTAGGGGCTGACAACTCAAAGTCTATTCAACCTTCCAACTAGAACACTAAGAAAAACTGTGACAAACCTAATAAAACTTCAAACCCAATTTAAACTATTTGTTAAATTCCTATTAATTAAAGAAATATTACAGTAACTTTACAACGACAACAGCTTTAACAACAACAAAAAAGTAAAAGCCATTTGATGGAAGAGGGTGCAAGGAAGGGTCAAGGCTGCTGAGGCTGAGGCTTGCCATGGGGGCAAGGACAACTACAGAACAAGCACCTCCAAGTTCTAGCTCAACTGAGCTAGGGGAAAGCACGGTGAGAGAGTATTAGGTACAGTGAGAGAGTGCCATCTGTTGGTGGTCTGCAGTATTTGCCTGTATTAGTGTATTTTGCATTCTGCTGGTGTTATATTTATTTATTTATTTATTTATTTATTTAGGCTGCGCCAGGTCTTAGTTGTGGCGTGCGGGATCTTTAGTTACAGCGTGCGGGCTTCTTAATTGTGGCATGTGGACTCTTAGTTGCAGCATGCATGTGGGATCTAGCTCCCTGACCAGGGATCAAACCCGGGCCTGCTGCATTGGGAGCTTGGAGTCTTACCCACCAGGTAAGTCCCTGCTGGTGTTACTTTTTGAGAAATGTTAACCTCTAGGAAAAAATCAATTATGAATCAAGGCGATTTCTTTGCTATACTGACATCATCCCCTTATTTATGAACCTTGTATGAGCTAATTCACATTATAGAAGAGATTATATATAACAAGTTCATAATCTCAAAAGAGAGAAAGCAAAGCAAAATCTTCATTTCATTAGTAGCTAAGTAGGACATCAGCATCTTACTTTGAAAATTAATAATATCCTGTAAGAACTGTCATGGTAACCACCAAATAGCCCTGCTAGGGAAAAGTTCTTTATAGATGATTCTAGCCTTTAAGCATGGAGGGAATAACAATTAGGAAATCACCATTTTACAAATCCTAATGAATCAATTGCTCCAAGTAATGTTCATCCATGGTCAAGCCATTAGATGAAAGGCTGATGAGAACTTACATAAAGGAGAAATAAGGCTGTAACCACCTAAATCCACTGTCCTATCTTAAGATCAATAAAAGTGGGACAACTTGTGTGCTTCCCAGTATGAAGTACTGAACACTACCTATAAAATATTCTTGTCATAAAGTTAAACTCAAATTTAGCCCAGCACCTCAGAGCAGTAGTTTTCAATGCTGACTGGTCATCAGAAACACCTGGGAAGCTTTTAAAACACTTGTACACTTGCCTGGGTCCCACCTTTGACAAATTGAATCAACATCTCTTGAGGTAAGGCTCAGGCAGGCATCCTATTTTTCAAAATGTACTTTTAAAAGGCTCCCTGAAGGATTCTAAATGTGCAACCAGGATTGAGAACTACTAATCCAGAGTTAAGAGGATATACTTTACAGAATAAACAGTACAAAGCAGTGATTCTCAAACTTTAATGTGTCAATTAATCCCCTGAGGATCTTACTAAATACAGATTCTGATTCAACAGGTCTGGGGAGGGGCCTGAGAATCTGCTCCCAGATGATGCAGAAATATAGCCAGTCCACTTTGAGAAGAGAGGATATAGTACAGAGAATACAGCTGTCCAACACCAATTAAGAAGAGTCACATATGGAATTTAAAATTTTCTAGTAGCCACCTTAAAAAGAAGCAGGTGAAATTAATTTTAATGATGCACTTATTTAACCCAATACATCCCAAACATTATCATTTCAATATGTAGTCAATATAAAAAGTTATTAATGAGACATTTTACATTCTTTATTTCACACTATCCGGTGTGGATTTTATACTTACAGCATATCTTAGCTCAGACTAGCCACATTTCAAGTGCTCAACAGTCACGTGTGGCTAATGGCTACGTACTGGGAGGCATAGGTATGTAAGAACAAGGTAAATAAACCACAAAGAACTAATCCAGAATGCTGGACGTTGTGCAGGAAAAGTCTGCAAATAGACAATGACAGGAAAAGCAAAAGTGGGGAAAACTGTTCTAAATTAAGAGGCTTATGAGACATAACTATATGTAAAGTATGACTTTGAATCCTGATTTGAAAAAGATCAACTACAAAAAAGTTTCTTTTTAAACAATTACGGAAATTTGGTATGAAAGCACATTCCATGATAAAAACTATTGTCCCTAATTTTATCAGGTGTGATTATGAAATTATGTGAGAAAGTATCCATAGTTTTTAGAGATGTACAATGAAGTACAAAGGAATCCAAGGGCATGATTGCTTCAAAATCGTTCAGCAAAAAGTGAAAAAAAAGACAAGTAAAGCAAGTATGACAAATTCTTGGTAACTGTTCAATCTGGGTGATGGGCAATCAGGGGTTTATTCTACAATTCTTTCTTTTGTGGATACTTGAAAATTTCTTTTTTTTTTTTTTTATAAATTTAGTTATTTTTAATTTATTTTTGGCTGCGTTGGGTCTTCAGCGAGTGGGGGCTACTCTTGGTTGTGGTGCATGTGCTTCTCATTGTGGTGGCTTCTCGTGTTGCAGAGCATGGGCTCTTGGCACGTGGGCTCTGTAGTTGTGGCTCGCGGGCTCTAGAGCACAGGCTCAGTAGTCGTGGTGCAGGGGTTTCGTTGCTCTGCCGCATGTGGGATCTTCCCAGACCACGGCTCGAACCCATGTCCCCTGCATTGGCAGGTGGATTCTTAACCACTGCGCCACCAGGGAAGTCCCTTGAAAATTTCTTAATAAAAAATTTAAAATATAATAATAGCTTCAGAATTTAAATGCTAATTATAATTTTATAAGTGTTAAATGCTAAAGAACAGAAATAACTGAACAAAACAATATTTATATGTTAATAGTGATACTGTCTTATTTATAAATTGTAATTTAGGGATGCTTCCCTTTTTCATGTACTCAATGTAAAACATTTGCCAAATAAAATGAGTCACTTCTCCATGAAATTTGTAGGGCAGTCCCAACTGTTGTAGGCCCCTGGCCCAGATATAAGGACATCTGCTCTATAAGAGAATCTGCCAGCAGTTTTGATCTAACATCATGACTAAAGGCAATGAAATGCCATTCACATCAAATAAGTACCCCTTTCCTGTTGTAATATATAATTTCCTACTAATACCAAGAAAGCTCAATAGAAATGGTTCTACCTAACTATCTGGTACCTGGCCTTTTTCTCTTCTGGATGCATTTTCTTGACTTTTCTGTTCTTATATGGATAATAGAGTATGTAATATATATTAGCATGATCGTAATTTAATATTTTAATAACTGTTACCTGCCAAAAATATATATGACCAGGAACTGTCATGATTTGTCCATTATTAACTGGGCTATGATGACATCACTGCATTCTCCTGTTAGAATCCATACCACTCATCCTAAAATTTGTGAACCAGGATGCCATAGCATCATTGGCTTTTGGTTTGCAGGCCAACAGATCACACCATCACTACTCACCATGAACTACACCAAATTGGCTGTTTAACTATAACAATGGCTTAGTTTTAGCAATGCATGATTCTTCACTCTACTATTTAGACTCTTCAGTTCCTTCTCTAGGGAGCCCTATAAGACATTTTACTATTCCTATTTTTCAAATCATGAACAGAAAAATTTCATCAACTAACTATAAAAGACTCCCTATTACACATTCTATTGGTATTAATCATGACAAAGCATTTAGCTTTTGCATACTGTTCTGAGGCTGTCTATTCTTGAGGTCTGCAATCAGTGTTTTACAAAGAATCTTTTGTACAGTAGAACATCTATCTGAAGGTCTATCACAGATCTATAATATTATTATAAATATTAATCCAACTACCATTTGGAAACTAGATCTCAAAAGTGATACTCAGGAATAATACAATCAAGTCCAAATTCATTGTCTGGGCATGATGAGGTAAAGCATTTTAAACTCACTACTTATCTGAGTGAATTTATCAAGGAGATCTTAAGGTTTCTGTAAGCCAAAACAGGCTAATAATCTTGACTACCTTCTTTGTCCTACCTGTATTAAACATGATACCAATTAATACTCATAATAATCCACAAGGTGAATATTATCTCAGTTTTACAAATAAGGAAATAGAGGCTCCAAGATATTAATCAAGATTGAGCTCACATTAGGCAAGGACAGAGGCAGTATCTGAACACAGTCCTGATTTGCAAGAAAGCTTTAGGATACTCCTCTACCATATCACACTGTGCACTCTATTGCCAAAACTACAAGATGTTCAGATTTTATGAGTATTCAAAGACATTATTAAAGCGTACTTTAACAGTAATTCAAAAACACAGATAACCGTTGAGAAATATATAAAAAGTTAAGTGACAAATTATTTAAATCACCCAGGAAAAGCTAATCAACATAATGTAGAAGCAAATACTTCATGCTTCATATTCTATTTAATGCTCCTTTTCTGACCTTTTTCTTTATACATTATACATTTTAATCTTCTCAAGGCCACTTTTATCTCCTCAGGATTAACAAAGGGAATTTCAGTGCCCAGCTTTGACTGCAGGCCTTCCTAACTGTTGGTAAAAAAAATATCAGGAAGGAAAAAATGTCCACTCTCTCCCTACAGTTTCAAGGTGCCCAGAGATTATCTGCACCTTAAATATGATTCTGATAATGAAGTAAATCGTAAACATTCTGGAAGGCATGTACCTTACTCTTCCATTAAGTATTCTTGTAATGGTTTTTGTACAAAGGAATCTTGTAAGACACCAATTTACAACCTAGCCAGAGATTGTAGCCATGGTATGTGAAAATAAATCTTTAACCTCTAAACTCAATAGTCTAATTCTCATCAGTGGCCTTAATTTTTTATTTTTTGCTCTAGTAACTTAAAGAGATTAAAAATAACTGTAAGGTTTCTTTGCAAAATCAGGAAGATCAATGACACTTCTATCACAGAAGTAAGATAAAACCATAACTCGTAGATTCTTTTTCAAACTAAAAAGTTTGAGACTGTTTCCTTTAAATTATCAGAAGCAAAATAAATGTGATACAGTCAAATTTAATCCTTCAAATGAAAATATCTCTGTGATGAAATAAAAACCGATTACATAATTATTTATAAGTTAAAAGCATTTAGACAAACTACCACTATTAATTGCAAAAGAAAAATTATTTTCTTAATCTTTTAATTGTAAAGAAATAACCAGAAATCTCTACTGTTTGCTTCATAATATTTTTCTCTCTGCTTGTAGTAGTGAGGGGCTACGGGAGGTATTAACCTGCCCCTCAGTGACTGGTCCAGGAAGACCCCACATGCCACAGAGCAACTAAGCCCGAGCGCCACAACTGCTGAGCCTGCGCTCTAGAGCCCGGGTCCACAACTACTGAGCCCACGTGCCTAGAGCTCGTGCTCCGCAACAAGACAAGCCACCGCGATGAGAAGCCCAGGCACCACAACGAAGAGTAGCCCCCGCTCGCCGTAAATAGAGAAAGCCCGCATGCAGCCACAAAGACCCAATGAAGCCAAAAAATAAAATTAAATTAAAAATACATTTAAAAAATTAGAAAAAAAGTAAGAAACAATATGTGAACATAATTCTTTTTATCAAGATACAAATTCCCAGAAAACATTAAATTTTTGTTCCTTAATAAAACTTTTTTACTTAAAAAAATCATTTTTTATATGTTTTTAGTCTCAAAGTATCTCCTTGCAAATTACATGTTAATTACACAAGGAACACAGCAACTATACAGAAGAGAAAAACACCTTAACCAAATGACTAAAATTAACATCACTAATAAAAGGCCAACAGACTTCATGGACCTCTGCATGTGATATCCTGAGGACACACTGCTTATGTTGTATTCCAGCCACAAATGGATAAGCTCATTCTAATCACAAGGAAAAGCAAACAAACTCAAATTGAGGGATAGTCTATAAAATTACTAGCCTGCATTCTCAGAAATATCAATCTAATGTGAGACAATCACTGAAAAACTATTCTAAGTTTAAAGTGACTAAAGAGAATGACAGCCAAATGCAAAATGTGATCCTGGATTGGATCCTGTACCAAAAAACCAAAAGCAATAAGAAACATTACTTGGACAATGGAGGAAAGTGAAATATGAGTTACAGGTAAAAGAAGTATTTTACTGATTTAAATTTCTTAAAATGAGAGCCGAAGTGTGGGTATTTAAGATAATGTCATTGTTCTTAGGAAAAACACACTGAAGTACTAAGGGGTAAAGAGATATGATGTATGCAACCTCTCAGGTAGTTCGAAAAATAATGTTTGTATATACAAGCAGAGGGAGAGAATTATGACATGTGGAAAATGCTGAAAATTGGTGAATCTAAGAAGGGGCATGTGGGAATTATTTTGTACTATCCTTGCAACTTTTCTGAACGTTTGAAATTATTTCAAAGTAAAAAATTTAAAAGTCATCCTTAAGATTAAGTAAATATTAATATGAGAAGATTTTCACCATAAACAACTAATTGATAAAATTAAGTTTGACAAAACGGTATGGTTAGTGCAAGTGATTTGAACAGTGATAAGTTAAGGAGCTGTACCAGAATGTAGATCAATACACAGTTTTCTTCATCAAAATAAGTCTTGCTATGAAAAAAAGTCAGCTCTACTAAACTGTGCTTAGTGACATTCTGGCACAACCTGGTAATAAAGAGTTTCTATAATGGCACTGTACTTGAATAGTACAGTGTACTTTGAATAGATGACCTTATATACCATCTTTTTGCAATCTATCAATCAACCACTAAATAAATACTTTAAAATTATGCATATGCATTTGGAATAATACACACCAAGTTATTGCCATTAACTCTGGATAGCACAACTGAAGGTGATTTTTATTTTCTTCCCATATTTTGTAAAGTTTCTACAGTGACCATGATTACTTTTATAAGAAAAAAGTAAACTTTTTAAAAAGAGTAAGTGAAAAAGAACTAAACAGAAGGCAATCAGACTTCTTGGAACTTGAATCCTACGCCACACATGCCATTTTTCTTAACTTTACATACTGCCAAAATTTTTCCAAAAGGACTCACTTACAGCTGATCTTGAAGCTCCACAATTATATATTCTAATTGTTCCTTCTCCAATTTATGAGCCAGATCAGAATCTTCAATCCTTTGTAGTAGTATTTTATTCTGAGCGACAGATTCAGACAGCTGGTTCTCTCGAAGTCGTAAGAGTTCTTCAAGATAACCCTGGAAATACAGATCACCAAGATATAGCACGTGAAAAATTCTAATACGTATCTTGAAGACAAATGCTGAGTAGCTTAAATGTTATTCTTATCTATATTGTAATGAAACAATTTCAAAGTATCACTGAAGAAATAGAAAAAAAAAGCTTTAATTGAATTAAAAATTTAACATATGTTTTCCATTATTTAAACCTCTACTCTAAAGTTCAATAAAATGTTTGTAATTTAACGTAAAACTTAGTTAAAACATTATAATTTCTAAACTCCACAACAGTGATAAACACTCTAAATGCCTCCTAGCTTCAAAATACAGACCTAATTACAGAATGATCAATTATAAAGCTGCCTCCCTGTGATTATTGTTCAAAAACAGTTATTAACATTTTAGCGTTAACCAATTAGTGGGAAGCAGTATAATGTCTAGGTTAGGCCTGCAGGCTTAGGGATTATATCGTGTCATATTCAGTTCTACTATTTATAAACTAAGTGTCCTTGGGTAATTACTTAATCTCTCTGTGCCTTATTTTCATCATCTAAAAAAGTGGGAACAACAAGGGTACCTAGCTGGGAAGATCAAATGAATTAATACAGTGCTTAGAATACTAGCTGGTACCCTGTATGCAATGTATAATTCCTAGCTATTATTATTAGCAGACACCTAATAGATATGAGACTTTTTGAACAGATCCTCTCTTATCTTTTCACTCATTTATTGTTTCTTTGTCCTTTTGCTCTGCTTTCTGGGAGTCTTCATTGAATTTATCCTCCAAATCCTTATACTAAATTTTTGAACTCAGGGAATCTTATTTTTCATTTCCAATTTTTTTGTGTGTTTTCTGACTGTTCCCTTCTCATGGCATCCTATTCTTTTTAGATCAGTGTGCTTTAAAATTCCTCTCAGGATATTAATTAGGATCTTTTTTTCTTAAAGTATTCTTCTATTCCATTTCTTATCCTTTTCATGTGCCATTAACAAACTGCTTTAGCTATTTTGGCTTCATGATACATGTTCATAGTAACTAACACTGTTCCTGTTATTGCACTTCTTTTTCAGATTTTTTTCCTGACAATTCTCAAATATTTGTTTTTTCCATAATAAAATCTCAAAAACTAAAGGTAATTTTTACAAATGAAATTTTGTAGGTATACACAGCTTAATATAAACTATATAAATATGATTATTTATAAACATCAGTAATTAAACAATACTTAAATACCCAGCACCTAGATCAACTACCAATACTTTCAGAGCCCCTATAATGTCTTTCCCTGCTCACATCCACTGCCTCCTTTGCAAAGATAACAATACCCTGAGATTTGTGTTTATCATCCCCTCGCTTTTCCTTCTAGCATTACCACAAATGTATGTCATCTTAAACAATATATTTAGTTTGGATGGGTTTTATCTATATTCTTTTGAAACTTGCTTTTTCATCTACAGTGATGAGTCTAACTATAGTTCATTCATCACTCTCTATAGTGGATAGTATTTTGTTACATGAATACTGCAGCTTATTTATTTATCTCCTATCAATGGCCATATGGATTATTTTAGATTTTTCTTAATATAAACAATATTCCTGTGAACAGTCAGTTATATGATACCTGGGACACACATCTGAGAGTTTCTAGGAGACATGACTAGGAGCAGAGTCGCTGGGCCACAGGCCACACATATCTCCACATTTACTAGATAACACCAAATTGTTCATACTATGGTTTTTATATTAATCACATCCTGTATTAATTCACGTGACTTTATATTAGTATCAAAGTTATACTGAATTCCTAAATTCATTGGAAAATATTCCTTCTTTTCCTATTCTCAAGAACAGTCAGTATAAAATAGGAATTACTGCCTTTTGAACATTTGGTATCATCTAACTCAAAAACCAAACAAGTCTGGTGATTCTGGGGAGAGGAGGGAATAGATTTTAAACTACTTGTTTAATTTTTTCAATGATTATAGGTCTATCAGTTTTGAGAAGTAATATTTATAAAAATTCTTCACCTAAGTTTTCTAAGGTATTGACATAAAATTGCTAAAATTATTCGTTAGTAATTATGGGGGGGGTCTCCACTGCATTTATAGTTATGCTGCTTATTCTTTTTTTTTTTTAATATTTATTTATTTAATTTTGGCTGCATTGGGTCTTAGCTGCGGCACACGGGATCTTTCATTGCGGCTCGCAGGCTCTTTGTCATGGCACGCGGACTCCAGGGTACACAGGCTCTGTAGTTGTGGCACGTGGGCTCTGGAGCATGTGGGCTCTCTAGTTGTGGCGTGCGGGCTCCAGTGCACGTGGGCTCTGTAGTTGCAGCACACAGGCTCTCTAGCTGTGGCGCACGGGTTCAGATGCCCTGCGGCATGTGGAATCTTAGTTCCCCAACCAGGGTTTGAACCTGTGTCCCCTGCATTGGAAGGCAGATTCTCAACCACTGCACCACCAGGGAAGTCCCTGTCTATTCTCTTTTAATTCTTAAAATTGTCTATCTGTGCCTTAACTCTTTAAAATTTAATTATGGTTCAGATTTGTCTATTTCATTAGTTTTTACAGATAATCAGCTTTTGGTTTTATTAATTCAGTATCTATTTCACTAATATCTGCTCTTATTTTTATTATTTTTCTTATTTTGAACTGGTTTGGTTGTTTTTTTTACTTCTTGGATGCTTAGCTCTTTAATTTTCATTCTTTCTTTTCTAAGATAAGTAATTCTCCAAGCACTGAACAAGTTGCAACTTAGTACTAAGAGTATGCATTGTTTTCATTCCTGTTCATTTCTAAGTATTTCCACATTTCTTTTTTGACCCATAATTTAGAAGACTTTATTTTTTTAAAATCCCTATTGGTGTACTTCAGGGGGTGGTAAAATTTTTCTATTGAATCTAACTTTATTGCATTGTGATCACTATTATATCATTTCTTTGGTATTTACGGGCGTTTGTTTTGTGATCTAGTATAGTCCATAAAAATTGAATAGTTGTCCCATGTGTGCTTGAAAAGAATGTGTATTCTAATTGTTAGCATTTAACATATTTTAGATTGAGCTTACTAGCTGTGTTGTTCAAGTTCATTACATCCTTACCAATTTTTTGTCTGTTTAATCTGTAATTATTAGGATGTTAAAATTTTCTACTAAAATTATGGATTTATCCATTTCTCATGGATATTCTAATAATTTCTATTTCATATTTTTCATGGCTACATTGTTAAATGCATGTAAGTTCAGCACTGTTATACAACATTCCTGGTGAATTGTTCTTTTTTAAAAAGGCAATTCTTTCTTTAGTCTTAAAAATGCTTTTTGCCTTAATGTCTATCTTGAATGATACTGATATAGAATTATTTTGGTTAGTATTGGCCTACTCTATTTTTATACTCCTAGTTTCAACTTTTTTGTGTCACTATCTTATGTATGCCTTTTACAGACAGCATATAACTAAAATTCATGATTTAAAACATAAATTTAAGAGTTTGTCTTTTTTTCTCTTAATTTTAAAATTATTATTATTATTTTTTGGCCTCACCATGAGGTTTGTGGATCTTAGTTCCCTAACCAGGGGTTGAACCCGGGCCCTCGGCAGTGAGAGCACAGAGTCCTAACCACTGGACCGCCAGGGAATTCCCAAGAGTTTGTCTTAACTGGCAAGTTTACACCATTTACTTTTATTTATTTATTTATTTATTTTGGCTGTGTTGGGTCTTCGTTTCTGTGTGAGGGCTTTCTCTAGCTGCGGCAAGCAGGGGCCACTCTTCATCGCGGCGCGCGGGCCTCTCACTATCGCGGCCTCTCTTGTTGTGGAGCACAGGTTCCAGACGCGCAGGCTCAGTAGTTGTGGCTCACGGGCCTAGTTGCTCCGCGGCATGTGGGATATTCCCAGACCAGGGCTCGAACCCGTGTTCCCTGCATTGGCAGGCAGATTCTCAACCACTGCGCCACCAGGGAGGCCCTACACCATTTACTTTTATGGTGATGTTGACTCTTTTGGTTATACTGAGATTTATTTCTACCACTTTATTTTGTGTTTTCTTTATACCATCCTTATTTTTTCTCATTTGCTCTTTGCTATTGTGTTAATCAATTTTCCTTATTTCTTTTCTTTCTTATTATTAGTTTAAAAGTTAAATATTCTATTTCTTTTAACTGCAACCTTGGAAACAGGCATACACATTAAAAAATGTGTCTACACTCCTTTGTTGTAATACAAAGACCTCAAAAGGCTTTAGCTTCAATCACCCTCTTTCACTCTTTCTGATACTATTAGATAGTGTTTTAGTTCCATTTTACTTCCCAGGGTAGGCTGAAGCCAGATCTAATTGTTAAGCTTCAGATATTTTGTAATTCAACCGTTAAAACACTGCTATTATTAAAAATTAAATTTTATAAACTTACCATTAAGTAAATTATATTAAAAAACAAAAGAATAACTACTCAAAATCTATCGTTTCCCAAGTGTTTTACTATATTTTACTATTACTATCTGTGCTCTTCGAGTCATTTATATTTACTGTGTCTGCCTGGTAGAAAAACTATATAATGGTGTGCTACTGTGCCTCTCTTCCTAATTCTGCCTTCAGTGACATCAAATTGGTAGTTTTAAGTTGGCCATGATGGAAGTATTTATCCCAGAGAAATCAGCAAATGCTACAAATCAGGGCTCATCTAATTCCTCTGCAAAGCCAGTTGTTAATCATATCCCAGAACACCACTGCCACCCCATAATGGTCACTAATATTGCTGTTGCTGTTTCATGTAGTCAAGGTTTATTTGCCAATTTCTGTGCTTACTCTGCCATTTTGCATCGCATCCTGCCTTCTAGGTTCAGCTTCCAACGTGAATGACAGTGGGCCTAGATTTGCTGCTCTCCTGTTGGTATTAAAACACAAGTACCTAGGTTAAGGGAATGGCCCCTCACCCCCACCCCAGAAGCCTGCAGTGACTTTAACTCATGACTTATTCCAGGCCCTTCTTTGTTTACAGTCCTTAGTGAGCTCCTATTTTTTAGGCCCTTCTTTGTTTACAGTCCTTAGTGAGCTCCTATTCTTTGAGAGAGCAGCTCTGTATGAAACTCTTTCAAAATTTTATTCTACTTGGCATTTTCAGATTTTTGCAATGTAAAGGCTTTCAGTTATCTTAGTGTGACTTCTTGCTGGTAGCTGGTACCAGAATTCTCCTTTAACAGGGTATTAAAGTTTTCTTTATATTTCTAACTAGAAGCTGTTTGTCTACAGGAAATCTCTTCATATTTGTAAATTTCCTTTGTAACCATTTTCCTCAGTGTATTTTTTATTGTTCTAATAATTCTATTGATAATTCCATTGGGCTTTCCCTACATAGGTCACCTATGAATAATGATAATTTGAAAGGAAGGGTAGGAAGGAAAATAAATAATACAGTGAAAAAGAAGAGGTTACAACTCAAGATGATAGAGTTTATATTCCATTCTGTTATGTACCCCACTTTGCCTACTACAGCGCTTAACACACAAGAGCTGCTAAAATACCCGATTTAAAAAAAAAGAGTGAGACACATATATGGAATTTCTTAGGCAATCACTGCATTTTCACAAACCAAATAATCCTTTACAAAATTAATCATAGAAACTAATACCTCAAACAAATGAAACTGCATACAGAAGAATAAATGGCTTATTATATATATTAAAACATAAAATTATTTAAGAAACAAAAGCCTCTCCTAAAACTGGGCCTGATTTTTAATTAAAAGGAGGACAATCCAAGAACAGAAAGGAAGTAGCAATAGGTAAATACTTCTACACAGCTAAAAGATCTTTTGGTAGTGACAGACTAAAGGTAGTAACTAGAACCAAATTAAATGACTTTTGACAACTGATAAATACCTTCTGTTCCAGGGTTAGTTGATACTTTTGTTTGACTCTCTTACACTTGTTGAACCAGCTATTCTCATCCATGATGAAAGGAGGCCCGACGTTCTCTGGAGTGCTGCTTTCACTACCACTGCTTCCCAAAGTCCTCAGCTCTTCCTCATCACTACTGATACTATCAGAACTGAGAAGATTAAAATTTTTTAAAGAAACAAAATTCATAATATGTTCCACTTTGATTTTTTAGAAATACTTCTGTATTTGCAAGCAACTGGTGAGCAAGCTCCAAAATATTCATCACTAACTATACAATAATAATGATATTATCATCAAGCCTAGAGATGCTACAGAAGTTCAAGTGAGGTTTACAGATCTAAGGCATTAACACAGAAACTGTGAGAATGTCCTGAGGAGAGAGAAAACACTTCTAAAGAAGAGAATGAGAAACTCCACATGTGCTGAGAAGACCTGTCTAGCTGGGTTCTTTTTACTGTCCCATGTAGATCACTGCCTGTCCAATCTCTACTGTAAGGCAGAAAACAGCACCACAAGTGTGCTGCCAGTTGGGTATAATATCAGGGACTGCTCAAGATCAGCTCGGTTTTGACAAAGAGAAGATAACAAGCAGTTCAGAAAAACTAGTTATTACACCTAAACATTTTCTATTGGCAGAAGAAGGAGAGGCAGAGGTGCAGCAGAGAAAGTATCCATTAAAATCCATATCTAAAACTCCTTATGATATCAGTATGGTAGAGAAATACAGACTAAGGTGGGAAAAAAAGTAGGAGAGAAACTAGATAATGGAGAGGAAAGTGTGCTAAGATGATTGTCTAGTTTAGAAGAAAAATATACTTCGAAAGGAACAGGGAAAATAAGTTTTAAAATATCAGCAATGATATTAACATTTAAGAAGCAGAGCATAAAAACAGTCTGTATAAGCTTGAAGGTATACAAAGAAACCCTATCAATCAGAGGAGCGAAATAAGAAAATACAGTAAATTTAAAACAAAAAATAAGATGGCAGAATAAGCACTAATACAAAAGAAATTACAAAAATCTTAAATGGGTTAAACTCAACAACCATAAGTCAGATGCTCTGGTTTGATTAAGACAAATAAGGGCCAACAATAAGTTGTCTACAAGATACACATGAATACAGAAAAAATAAAATTAAAAAGATGGAAACACACCAAGAAAATATGAACCAGAAGAATTCCAGGTCAGAAATTATAATTCTGTAAGTTAACATAGATATAATGGTAGAAAATATGATAAGGATCAAAGAAAGATATTATATGTTTTATCCTCCACGATCTGTGTTTGCATCTGTCAGGTCCAAGCATGTTGCAGATTTGAATTAGAGACCTCCGCATAAAAGTCCAACCAAGGAGATGTTCTCAGTTGATGATCTCGTAAACAAACCAATAAGCAAACACACACCAAATGAAATTTGCCTGTCACATTTGTGGCTTTGGGTGGCTTGGAGAAAAGAAAGCAGTGGCTGATAATAAAGTTCCAGCTTTGAAAAACAGACGAATAGAGGTTTTAAAAGATGTTATTTGACATTAAAAATTAAATGAATTAGCTAAAAAGCAGATAAAATTGAAGTAGACAATTAGTAAAATGTAAGGTAGATATGAAGAAATTATAATATTTATTAAAGATTTTCAAAATGCCATGAAAAAATGACTGCTATACTAGGATAGCATGTACAGCACAATCATCTTTCCAGAAAGAGGGCAATACAAGCACATTTTCAGAAAACTAAAACCTGAGGGATGTACCTAAACTAAATTCTCACTAAAAGAACTTCCTAATGATTATAGTTCAGGAAAAAGGAAAATGATCCAAGAAAGAACACTAAGCAAATAGTTAACTTATGAGTAAACCTAAACAAATAGTGAGAGTATAAACACTAACAATAATGTCTAGATTATGGAGTTTTAAATAAATCAATGACAGATCTAAAATTCTGGACAATAATAGCATATGTCAAGAATGAAATGATTAGAGTTAAAACAATATAAGGTCTTCATTTATCAGGATAAATGGTAAAGATATTAAATTTAGCCTTTGTTAAGGTTTAAATATGCATAGTAAAACTAATGGAGTACCAGTAAGAGTAGTATGTAAATTATAAACTAGTAGACGAATGAGATGGGAGGAGAGGAAAAGTCAATCCAAAAAAAAAAAGAAGAAGAAGAAGAAGAAGAAGACAGAAAGAGTAGAAAAAGAAAGTAGGACAAATAGAAAGTAAAAAAGCAATAGAGTGGATATCAATCCAAAAATATCAGTAAATATCCTAAGCACCTCAGTTAAAAGATAAAGCCCATCAGACTAGAGTTTCTAAACTCAAGTTAAGTACTGTTTTAAAAGATATACTTAAAAACGTAAGGGCACAGAAAGGTTAAAAGAACTCTTATTTCATAAATTCTTGCTGTACATTTTTTCACATATTAACACATCTGAAATCAGGGTACAACTTACAACCAATGACACATTACTACTGCTGTCAAACCATTTTCTCACATATTAAATGGAAGGCATGCCAGATCAAATACGGTTAAAAAAAAAGATACTAGAAAAATATTAACCTAAAGAAAACTGGTTAGACTCCATTAATATCAGACAAAATACACTTCAAGGAATTTTAAAAATTACTACATATTTGTGGTTACTACATATTGATACTAATTCATTATATCAGGATAAATTAAGAATTCTATAATTGTATGCATCTGACAAGTTAGTTTAAAAAATATACAGAAAAAATTAAAAGTATCACAAGGAAAACCCAAGAAATCAAATATCATACTGAAGAATTTACTACATTATTTCAATAATTAAAAAGATGAAAAAGGATAAATGAGAAAGGATATAAAATACTGTATTAGAACACCACCATTAACAAGCATAATCTAATGAATATTAGACCCAGTCATTGGAATACCATTGATCCTAGACCATTTCTCAACAGATTTCAAGGAACTATTATTATGTAGACCACATTCACTAATCACAACAATAACAAAGGCACTGAAAATGTTTGAAAATTAAAAATTATACTCCAAGTAACCTTTGGTCAAAAAATTATAGTGGAAACTGTACTTTAAACAACTAAAATAAAAAATAACTTATCAAACTTTTAGGATGCAGCTAAAGTAGTACTTCAAGGGATGTTTATAAGCCTTATTTACTCATAAGAAAAGAAGTAAATTTAAGTATTGAGAAAGAAAAGATCATAAAAGCTCTCAACAAACTGGGTATAGAGAGAACATACTTCAACATAATACAGGCTATGTATGTTGAGCCCACAGCTAACACCATATTCAATGCTGAAAAGCTGAAAGCTTTTCTTCTAAGATCAGGACTAAGACAAGAGTGCCCACTCTCACCACTTATATTCAACATAGTATTGGAAGTCCTAACCAGAGAGCAAAGAGGCAAGAGAAAGAAATGAAAGGCATCCAAGTCAAAAAGGAAGAAATAAAACTGTCACTATTTGCATATGACATGATATTAAATATAAAAACCCTAGACTCCACCAAAAAACTGTCAGAATAAATAAATTCAGTAAAGTTGCAGGATACAGTATAAATATACAAAAATCAGTTGCATTTCTATACACTAATAATCAACTACCAGAAAGAGAAATTAAGAGAACAATCCCATTTGCAGTTGCATCAAGAAGAATAAAATACCTACGAATAAATTTAACTAAGAAGGTGGAAGACCTGTACACTGCAAACTGTAAGACATTGATGAAAAAACTGAAGACACAATTAAATGGAATGATATTTTGTGCTCATGAATTGAAAGAATTAATATTGTTAAAATGTCCATACTACCTAAATCAATCTACAGGTTTAATGCAATGCCTACAAAAATTCCAATGCGTTTTTCACAGAAATAGAACAAACAATCCTAAAATTTGTATTGGAACCACAAAATACCCCCAATAGCCAAAGCAATTTAGAGGAAGAAGAACAAAACTGGAGGCATCACACTTCCTGCTTTCAAAATATATTACAAATCTACAGTAATCAAAACAGTACAGTACTGGCATAAATACAGATACGTAGATTAATGGAACAGAACAGAGAACCCAGAAACAAACCCATGTATGTATGGTCAATTAATTTATGGCAAAGAAACCAAGAATATACAATGGGGAAAGACAGCTTTTCCAACAAATGCTGCTGAGAAAACTGGTCGCCCACCTGCAAAAGAATGAAACTGGAACCCTATCTTATACCATATACAAAAATCAATTCTAAATTGATTAAAGACTTGAATGTAAGACCTGAAACTGTAAAAATCCTAGGAGAAAACATAAGGGGTAAGCTCCTTGACATCAATCTTGACAATGATTTTTGGATTTGACACCAAAAAGAAAAAAAAGTAAAAAAAAAAAAAAGCAAAAGCAAGATAAAGAAGTGGGGCTACATCAAACTAAAAGGCTTCTGCAAAGCAAAGGAAACCAGCAACAAAATGAAAAGGCAACCTACTGAATGGGAGGAAATATCTGCAAATCATATATCTGATAAGGAGTTAATATCCAAGATATATAGAGAACTCAAACAATAGCCAAAAAACAAACAATGTGATTGAAAAATAATCAGAGGAAGAGAATAGACATTTTTCCAAAAAAGACATACGAATGGCCAACAGGTACATAAAAAGGTGCTCAACATCACTTATCATCAGGGAAATGCAAATCAAAATCACAAGATATCACCTCACATCTGTCATAATGGCTATCATCTTAAAAAAAAAAAAAAAAAAAAAAAGAATGGCTATCATCAAAAAGATAAGTGTTGACGAGGATGTGGAGAAAAGGGAACCCATGTGCATTGCTGTGGGAGTGTCAATCGATACAGTCATTATGGAAAACAGTATGGCGTTTCCTCAAAATATTGAAAATAGAACTACCGTATGATCCAGCAATCCCACTTCCAGGAATGTATCAAAAGGAAATGCAAACAGAATCTTGAAGAGATACCTGTACTCCCATGTTTACTGCAGCACAAGTAATCAAGATATGGACACAAGTTAAGTGTCCATCAATAAATGAATGGATAAAGAAGATGTGGTGTATACATATACTCAGTGGAATACCGTTCAGCCATGAGAGATTAAGAAATCTTGCCATTTGCAACAACATGGATGGATCCTGAGAGCATTATGCTAAGTGAGATAAGCCAGACACAGAAAGACAAATACTGGAGGTATCACTTATATGTGGAATCTTAAAAAAAAAAAAAAGTCAAACTCATAGAAATAGAGAGTAGAAAATGGTTCCCAGGGGTGAGGAGGAGGAATAGGGAGAGGTTGTTAAAAGGGTACAAACTTTCAGCTGTAAGATTAATAAAGTCTGAGGACCTAGTGTAAAACATGGTGATTATAGTTGATAACACTGTATCGTAAAACCAAAATTTGTTAGGAGAGTAGAACTTAAATGTTCTCACACACACACAAAAAGATAAATATGTGAGGTGATGGATACGTTAATTAACAACATGGGGGAAATCCTTCCACAAAGTATATGTTATCAAAATATGGCATCAAATTACCACAATGTACACTTTAAAAAAATTTTTATTTATTTATTTTAAAATAAATTTATTTAATTTATTTATTTTTGGCTGTGTTGGGTCTTCGTTGCTGTGCACAGGCTTTCTCTAGCTGCGGTGAGCGGGGGCTACTCTTCGTTGCGGTGTGCGGGCTTCTCATTGCAGTGGCTTCTCTAGTTGTGGCGCACGGGCTCTAGGCACGCGGGCTTCAGTAGTTGTGGCATGCGGGCTCAGTAGTTGTGGCTCACGGGCTCTAGAGCACAGGCTCAGTAGTTGTGGCGCACGGGCTTAGTTGCTCTGCGGCATGTGGGATCTTCCCAGACCAGGGATCGAACCCGTGTCCCCTCCATTGGCAGGCGGATTCTCAACCACTGCGCCACCAGGGAAGCCTGCACAATGTACACTTTAAATACCTTAGAATTTTACTTGTTAATGATACCTCAATAAAGCTGATTTTACAAAAGAGTAAGAAAAGATCATCACAAACCCAAAGGAGGTAGAAGAAACAAAATAATACAGATAAAAACAGAAATTAATGAGCTAGATGGCAAAGGTACAACAGAGGATCAACAAAGAAAAACAAACACTTAATGACTAACAAAATTGATAAAGCTCTGGCAAGGATGATTTAAAAAAGACAAAAAAATAAAAGTTACGATAACAAAAAGCAAAAGGTAATATAACTAGAGATGAAAAGAGATTTGAAAGATATTAAAAGAAATTCTCTGAACATCACGATATAAAATTCTGAAAATTTTAACAAAATATAATTTACCAAAACTGAACCAATAATAGAAACTGGAAAGATCATAAATAAATCAGTAAGTTTTAAAAACATCCAAGAGGCACTTCCCTGGTGGCACACTGGTTAGAAATCTGCCTGCCAGTGAAGGGGACACGGATTCCATCCCTGTTCTGGGAAGATCCTACACGCTGCGGAGCAACTAAGCCCATGCACCACAACTACTGAGCCTGTGCTCTAGAGCCCGCAAGCCACAACTACTGAGCCCATGTGCCACAACGACTGAAGCCCACGCACCTAGAGCCCGTGCTCTGCAACAAGAGAAGCAACCGCAATGAGAAGCCCGCGCACCGCAACAAAGAGTAGCCCCCACTCGCCACAACTAGAGAAAGCCTGCGTGCAGGAACAAAGACCCAACGCAGCCAAAAGTAAAAATAAATTAATAAATAAATTTATATATATATGGAAACAAAGAAAAAAGCAATGAATACAAAAAAATTTTTTTAAACAAAAAATAAATAAAAACATCCAAGAGTAGAAAGGGAGAACTGATAACAAGGAAGTTCCTTATAAGGACAAGGCAGAAAATAAATACTAACTACGGTGGTCCAAGGAACTGTATAAACACTTCACATACATCACCTCATTAATCCTCATGATATCCCCATGAGGTATTGCTGTACTATTTAATAGGTTCATTCAGCAAATGAAGAAAGTGAGAATAAGAGATGATAATTGCTTGAGGTCACACCAGTAAGGGGAACTGGTATCACTATTTTAGACAGAACATTCAGTGGAGGCTTCGTTACTAAGGTGGTATTAAGTTGAGTTTTAGAGATGAGCAAACTAGCCGTGCAAATATCTGAGAGAGACTGTGCTCCTGGTAGAGAGAACAGAAAGATGCACAGGTGTGCCCGGTGTTCTCAAGGATAACAAGATGGCCAGTGTTACTGAAGCACAGTGAGTAACAGGGCAGGGAGTAAGACATGAGGTCAGAGAGGTACTGGAGGCCAGATCAGCTAAGGAATTTGTTTTTCACTTCGGGTCAGAAGGAAAGAAACTACGGGAAAGTTGTGAGCAGAGGAATGAAGTGATTTGACTTATATTTCAAAAGGATCACTCTGGCTGCTCTATGGAGAAATAAGCTACAGGAGTCAGAGGTGGAGCATGAAGACTCTTGCAAATCTCCAGGTTTAAATTTAGGAGGTGATGGTGGTGCAAAAATATTTGCTGATGGATCATATGTGGATTATGGAAGACAGAATTCAACAATGACTCCAAAGTTTTTGAGCATAAACAACTGGAATGCTAGAACTACCATTCTTGGAATGGCAAAGACTAAAGGAAGGAAAGTTTTTTTGTGTGAGGGGGTGTGTGGGGTGGTGGGATTAGGAGTTCATTACTGTACATGTTGTATCTGAGGTGCTTATTACACATCCAAGTGGAGGTGTCAAGTTGGCAGCTGGATGTATGAGTTCAGAGTTTAGAGTAGCGTTCCAGGTGGAAGTATATATTTGGGAAACAGCGGCATATAGATAGTATTTAAAGCCATGAAACTGGATGAAACTACTTAGTATAGACAGAGAAGATGATTCAGGACTGATCTCTGAAACAGTCCAACATTGAGAGGTTGGGGAAATGAGGAGAAAGCAGTGAAGGAGAGTAAGAAGGAGCAAAAAGGAGGAAAAGCAGAAGAGTGCTGACAAGAGCAGTCATGTGTATCAAACACTGCTCCAAGGTCAAGTAAGGTGAGGAAACTAACCCCTGGATTTGGCAACAAGACAATTACTGGTGACTCTGAAAAGAGCAGTTTCAGTGGTAGGTATTAAAGCTCATTTGAATAGTTCAAGAGAGAATGGAGGCAAAAAAAAAAAAAGGGAGGCACGGTTTTGTCATAAAGGAAGGGGTACTGAGAAACAGCTAGAAGTGAATGTGGGGTTAGGAAAGTTTCTCTGTTTCATTTTTTAAGATGGGGAAAATAACAACATGCTTATATGCTGTGATGTGTGGGAAGATCTAGAAAAGGAAAAATTAATGGAAGGGGACAACTGCTGGAGCTAAGACCTTAAACAGAAAAGACAGGATGGGATGCAGTACACAGGCCAAAAGACTGGTCTTTGGTAGCAAATGATTAGTTTCTCCCTACTAAGAGGGTGAAAAGGCAGAGTACAGTGGTCCCTCAGTACTCATGAAGGACTGGTTCCAGGAGCCCCCCCAGATATCAAAGTCCATGGATGCTCAAGTCCCTTATATGTACAAGTCCCATACACATTTGATCGACAGTTGGTTGATTCATGGATGTGGAACCAGCAGATATGGACAGTATATGGAATGCTACGTTTAGGAAGGGCAATTTAACAGCATGCTTGATCGTTTATGGTCTCTTTAACTCAGCAATTTTGTTTGCAGAAATTTACCTCTTTAGGAAATAACCATTCTAAGTATAAAGACTTAGCTATTAGAATGTTATATTTTAAAGTGAAAAATTGAAGGCATCATAGAAGACCAATAATCATTGGCTAGTACTAGACTTTTTTGGCCTAAAATCCATTCAAGAAAAAAATGTTTAAAGTTACACCAAGCAGTAACTCAGAAAAAACTTTTCTCACTGGTACACAACCTAAAACTTAATTAAACCAATTTAAAATATGAAATACATTTTAGGATGTTTTCTATTAACATATTTCATATATTTAGCTTCAGAAGGATAAAACTCTATTTCAAAAGACTAATAGCTAATAAATATTTTTTAAAGTTCAACTTCACCAGCAACCAAATAAATGCAAACCAAAGCAACAAAAGGATATCATTTTTTACTTACAGAATTAGCTACACCTTTAAGTTGGAAATTGTGGAGGCAGGCACTGTCACATATTGCTGATAGGATCTAAATTAGTATGGCCTCTCTGGACATGCTCTCTTAACAGCATGTTTCAAAAGTTTCAATAACATATATACTAGAAATTCTACTTCCAGGATTTTTTTTTTTTTAATTTATTTTTGGCTGTGCTGGGTCTGCGTTGCTGCACGTGGGCTTTCTCTAGTTGCAGCAAGCAGGGGCTACTCTTCGTTGAGGTGTGAGGGCTTCTCATTGCGGTGGCTTCTATTGTTGCGGAGCATGGGCTCTAGGCGCGTGGACTTCAGTAGTTGTGGCATGCGGGCTCAGTTGTTGTGGCTCGCAGGCTCAGTAGTTGTGGTACACGGGCTTAATTATTCTGCGGCATGTGGGATCTTCCCGGACCAGGGCTCAAACCCGTGTCCCCTGAATTGGCAGGCGGATTCTTAACCACTGTGCCACCAGGGAAGCCCCTACTTCCAGGATTTTAACTTAAAGAAATAATGATGGTTCTGCATAAAAACATGTAGTGAGAAGGATATTAACTGCAATACTATATACGACAGGGACCTAAATGCACTCCAAAAGTCCAACAATAACTGGGTTAACATACTATACAAATAATGAGTTCTATTCATTTTAGGAAATGATGCTATAGAAGGATAGTTAAAGACATGCAACAATGTTCACTATACAGTATTAAGGGAAACAGTTACATGTATATTATGCTTCCATTTTAATTAAAAAATATTCCTATGCACAGAAAAGGCTGAAAGCTATCCATCAAAATGTTAATGCTTCTAGCAGTTGCTCCTTAAATGTAAGATGAGTGACTTAAGCTTTCTTCTACTTTCTACCTTTCTGTATTTTCCAATTATTCTACAATAAATACTTATTTTCCAAATAAGTTAAAAGCAGTAATTTGGGGAGGGAGAGACTCTTATGGTTTCTTAAATTAGGCATCAAATAGAATTTTTTAAAATTGTGTCTAATTACAGGTACATTTGAGTGGAAGTAATTCAATTTTAAAAATATTGGCTCTTTATGACTATTAGGATAGTTTAAATCTTTCTAAAAAGAAAAACTCCATGGTCTGTAATGCTAACTGGGTTATGACTAGGTTGAATTGGTATTTCCTTTCTTGTTTTAGTATTCTTTATATAACAAGATGGTAGGGATCCTTTAGTATATAAAGAAGAGGAAGCTATACATATATGTTTGGATTAGTGCATCAAAGAAAGAGGAAACTGCACAAAAAATCAGACAAAAGTGGCTAAGCAGCTGGGGACACAGAATATAGATCATTAAACTCATTCTGAGGGCACCAGATGAGAAGGCTTCATTATCATATCTTTTTAAAAGCATTGTAATAATTACTACAGTCTCTTACGTAAGAAAAGAGAAAAATCTGTGTTTACATTTCTCTTCATATTTTAATTTAAATTATTTCTTAAATCACTAAAAATAGCCTTTCTATCTGCATTCTGATGACCAAACTCCTATCTCCAACTGTCATCTTGCCCTTTAATTTCAGACTTAAGGCCCACTCTGCACAAACTAGCTGTGTGACTATGGACAAGGTATTTAACCTCTCTGTGTTTCAGTTTTCTCATTTAAAAGTAAGGACAGTGGTGCTTACCTCACTGGTTTTTGAGGAGATTAATGAGTGAATAGAAGTAAAGGACTTAGAACAATGCTTGCTATATAATAAACATGTAATAAATAGTATTGATATTTTTACTAGTATTGTTTTGAACTATCCGTTATCTTCATAAAATGTCCTATAATCCAAACATATCCCAAAACAGTACAATTTTATGCCTGTTTAAAACATCTTCTTGGTGTATTTCTTTTCTAGATCTAATGTAACAGAATTATCCCTTTTCCCAAGGGATCCACTTACTTAAGTTAGAAATCTTTGTACCATAATACTCTATTCCTCCTTCTCCTTCATCACCTAAAATAGCTTCACACTCCTAGCTCTGAAATCATAGTGACTTCTCTTACTAGATGGTGATTATCTTGGATACAGGGATTGCATTCCTTTTTAGAAGTTCACAAAGTTCCTATACTCTTGACATGCATGTATCCCTAGGAAAGTTTCTTTAGGTATGCAATAAATCTATCTCGAGTGTGTGTGTATGTTTGTGTGTACACATACATATATTACATATATACATATATTACTCACTCTATCTCCCTTACAGCTTTGGCCTGATCATAACATTTTGGAAGTATATAAAGAGAGGGGGGCGGAGTCAAGATGGCAGACTAGGAGGACGCGGATTTCGCATCTCCTGCACAACCAGGGCACCTACCTGGCACCAGTGGGGGACCACAGACACCTAAGGGGACAGGAGGAACACCCAGCGACCGGGTAGGACACGGGGCCTGGGGGTGGGGGGAAGGGACAAGGGGAGGAGAAGTGGAGGCGGGACAGGACTGGCACCCCTGAGGGGCAGCTGGGGGAGGAAAGGAGTTCCTACACCCAGTGGGACCCACCCACGACATGGGGGAGACCCTGCGGGAGACGGTGGGGGAGGGGCGTGAAGGAACGGAAAGGAACGGGGCCAGGCTTTCCCTGTCCACTTAGGCACAGCCTCTTGGGCTCCCGGGCCTAATCCTCTACCCTCAGAGCCTCCCTCCTGCCACAGAACCCAAGCCCCGCCCCCACACCCCCACCCAGGGCCCTACCTCTATGCTCGGAGACCCCCTCAGAGACCCCCTTCAATGCGCTGGGCCTAACCCCTACCCACACACCCTCACCCAGGACCTTGCCTCCAAACTCCAGAACCCCACACGCCAGAAGCCCTTCTTCAAACGTGCTGCCTCTCTCCTTCTGCGCAGGTCCTAAGCAGAGGTCCCGCCCTACGCTTGAACATCGCCCCCCCACAAGGCCTTTTCCAGCTGGTATGGGTCTTGAGCCTAGGCCCTGCCCCACGTTGAAACGTCACTCCCCACCAAGGCCCCACCCCACCCTAAACCCCACCCCTGGCTATGTTCCAAACCCCACCTAAACTCTGCCCCACTTAGCCAAGGCTTTTTTTTTTCTCTTTTCTTCTTTTAGGTTGGGGTTCTGTTTTACCCTGTTGTTGATTCATTTATATTTTTATTTTTTCTAATAAATCTTTTATTTTTCTAATTTTATTGTATTCTTTATACTTTGTTATTGCTCTGCTCCTTTTGGCTTGTTCCCCCCCCCCTTTTTTTAAATTTATTTATTTGTTTATTTTCTTTTTTCTGTTGTGGTTTTGTTTTACCTTGTTGCAGTTGTTTCAATTATATTTTTATTTTTCATAATATATTTTTTATCTTTCTAATTTTATTTTATTTTTTATTCTTTGTTATTGTACTGCTTGGTTTTGTTTTGTTTTTTTTTTTTGGCCACACCATGCAGCTTGCAGAATCTTGGTTCCCAGGCCGGAGGTCGGCCCGAGCTCCTGTGGTGGGAGCGCCAAGCCCAAACTGCTGGACTAACAGAGAACCTCAGACTCCAGGGAATATTAATTGGAGTGAGGCCTCCCAGAGGTCCTCATCTCAGCACCAAGACCTGGCTCTACACAACTGCCTGCAAACTCCAGTGCTGGATGCCTCAGGCCAAAAAAATATGTTACATACAAAGGAGAAAGGTAAAAACATACAAGATCAAATAAATGAAGACAAAATAGGCAACCTACCTGAAAAAGAATTCGGAGTAATGATAATAAAGATGATCCAAAATCTCAGAAACAGAATGGAGAAAACACAAGAAACGTTTAACAAAGATCTAGAAGAACTAAAGAGCAAACAAACAGCGATGAACAACACAATAACTGAAATGTAAAATATTCTAGAAGGAATCAATAGCAGAGTAACTGAGGCAAAACAATGGATAAGTGAGCTGGAAGATAAAATGGTGGAAATAACTGGTGGGGAGTAGAATAAAGAAAAAAGAATGAAAAGAATTGAGGACAGTCTCAGAGACCTCTGGGACAACATTAAATGCACCAACATTTGAATTATAGGGGTTCCGGAAGAAGAAGAGGAAAAGAAAGGGTCTGAGAAAATATTTGAAGAGATTATAGTCAAAAACTTCCCTAATATGGGAAAGGAAATAGTCAATCAAGTCCAGGAAGCACAGAGAGTCCCATATAGGATAAACCCAAAGAGAAACACGCCGAGACACATATTAATCAAACTATCAAAAATTAAATACAAACAAAAAATATTAAAAGCAGCAAGGGAAAAGCAACAAGTAACATACAAGGGAATCCCCATAAGGTTAACAGCTGATCTTTCAGCAGAAACTCTGCAAGACAGAAGGGGGTGGCAGGACATATTTAAAGTGATGAAAGGGAAAAACCTACAGCCAAGATTACTCTACCCAGCAAGGATCTCATTCAGATTGACGGAGAAATCAAAAACTTTACAGACAAACAAAAGCTATGAGAATTCACTACCACCAAACCAGCTTTACAACAAATGCTAAAGGAACTTCTCTAAGTGGGAAACACAAGAGAAGGAAAAGACCCACAAAAACAAACCCAAATCAGTTATGAAAATGGTAATAGGAACATACATATCGATAATCACCTTGAATGTAAATGGATTAAATGCTCCAACCAAAAGACACAGACTGGCTGAATGGATACAAAAACAAAACCCTTATAGATGCTGTCTACAAGAAACCCACTTCAGACCTAGGGACACACACAGACTGAAAGTGAGGGGATGGAAAAAGATATTCCATGCAAACGGAAATCACAAGAAAGCTGGAGTAGCAACACTCATATCAGATAAAATAGACTTTAAATTAAAGACTGTTACAAGAGATAAGGAAGGACACTACATAATGATCAAGGGATCAATCCAAGAAGAAAACGTAACTATTATAAATATTTATGCACCCAACAGAGCACCTCAAAATACATAAGGCAAATGCTAACAGCCATAAAAGGAGAAATTGACAGTAACACAATAATAGTGGGGGACTTTAACACCCTACTTACACCAGTAGATCATCCAGACAGAAAATCAGTAAGGAAACACAAGCTTTAAATGACACAATAGACCAGACAGACTTTATTGATATTTTTAGGACATTACACTTGAAAGTGGAAAAATACACTTTCTTCTCAAGTGCACACGAACGTTCTCCAGAATAGACCACATCTTGGGTCAAAAATCAAGCCTTGGAAAATTTAAGAAAATTGAAATCGTATCAAGCATCTTTTCCGACCACAACGCTATGAGATTAGAAATCAATTACGGAAAAAAACGGTAAAAAAACACAAATACATGGAGGCTAGACAGCGCACTGCTAAACAGCCAAGAGATCATTGAAGAAATCAAAGAAGAAATAAAAAAATACCTAGAAACAAATGACAACGAAAACACAATGATCCAAAAACCTATGGGATGCAGAAAAAGCAGTTCTAAGAAGGAAGCTCATAGCAATTCAAGCTCACCTCAAGACACAAGAAAAATCTCAAATAAACAATCTAACCTTACACCTACAGCAATCAGAGAAAGAAGAACAAAGAAAACCCAAAGTTAGCAGAAGGAAAGAAATCATAAAGAGAGACTTCCCTGGTGGCACAGTGGTTAAGAATCCACCTGCCAATGCAGGGGACACTGGTTCAAGCCCTGGTCTAGGAAGATGCCACATGGCATGGAGCAACTAAGCCTGTGTGCCACAACTACTGAGCCTGCACTCTAGAGCCCGCAAGCCACAACTACTGAAGCCTGCGTGCCACAACTTGAAGCCCGTGTGCCTAGAGCCCGTGCTCCGTAACAAGAGAACCCACCACAATGAGAGGACCACGCACCGCAATGAAGAGTAGCCCCCGCTCGCCACAACTAGAGAAAGCCTGCACACAGCAACAAAGACCCAATGCAGCCAAAAATAAATAATAAATAAATAAAATTTTTTAAAAAATTCAACACCCATTAATCATAAAAACTCTCCAGAAAGTGGGCATAGAGGGAACCTGCCTCAACATAATAAAAGCCATATATCACAAACCCACAGCGAACATCATGCTCAATGGTGAAAAACTGAAACCATTTCCTCTAAGATTAGGAACAAGATAAGGATGTCCACTCTCGCCACTATTATTCAACATAGTATTGGAAGTCCTAGCCACAGCAATCAGAGAAGAAAAAGAAATAAAAGGAATACAAATTGGAAAAGAAGAAGTAAAACTGTCACTGTTTGCTGATGACATGATACTATACATAGAAAACCCTAAAGATGCCACCAGAAAACTACTAGAACTAATCAATGAATTTGGTAGGGTTGCAGGATACAAAATTAATGCACAGAAATCTCTTGCATTCCTATACAGTAACAACGAAAGATCAGAAAGAGAAATTAAGGAAACAATCCCATTTACCATTGCAACAAAAAGAATAAAATACCTAGGAATAAACCTACCTAAGGAGGCAAAAGACCTGTAATCAGAAAACTATAAAACACTGATGAAAGAAATCAAAGATAACATAAACAGATGGAGAGATATACCATGCTCCTGGGTTGGAAGAATCAATATTGTGAAAATGGCTGTACTACACCCAAAGCGATCTACAGGTTCAATGCAATCCCTATCAAATTACCAATGGCATTTTTCACAGAACTAGAACAAAAAATTTTACAATTTGTATGGAAACACAAAATACCCTGAATAGCCAAAGCAATCTTGAGAAAGAAAAACAGAGCTGGAGGAATCAGGCTCCCTGACTTCAGACTATATATACTACAAAGCTACAGTAATCAGGACAGTATGGTACTGGCACAAAAACAGAAATATAGATCAGTGGAACGGGATAGAAAGCCAAGAGATAAACCCACGCACATATGGTCACCTTATCTTTGATAAAGGAGGCAAGAATATACAATGGAGAGATGACAGCCTCTTCAATAAGTGGTGCTGGGAGAAATGGACAGCTACATGTAAAAGAATGAAATTAGAACACACCCTAACACCATACACAAAAATAAACTCAAAATGGATTAAATAAGGCCAGACACTATAAAACTCTTAGAGGAAAACACAGGCAAAACACTATATGACATAAATCACAGCAAGATCCTTTTTGACCCACCTCCTAGAGTAAGGGAAATAAAAACAAAAATAAACAAATGGGACCTAATGAAACTTAAAAGCTTTTGCACAGCAAAGGAAACCATAAACAAGACCAAAAGACAACCCTCAGAATGGGAGAAAATATTTGCAAATGAAACAACGGACAAAGGATTAATCTCCAAAATATACAAGCAGCTCATGCAGCTCCATATCACAAAACCAAACAACCCAATTCAAAAATGGGTGGAAAACCTAAATAGACATTTCTCCAAAGAAGATATACAGATGGCCAACAAATACATGAAAAGATGCTCAACATCACTAATCATTAGAGAAATGCAAATCAAAACCACAATGAGATATCACCTCACACTGGTCAGAATGGCCATCATCAAAAAATCTAGAAAAATAAGTGCTGGAGAGGGTGTGGAGAAAAGGGAACCCTCCTGAACTGTTGGTGGGAATGTAAACTGACACAGCCACTATGGAGAACAGTATGGAGGTTCCTTAAAAAAACTAAAAATAGAACTACCATATGACCCAGCAATCCCACTACTGGGCATATACCCTGAGAAAACCATAATTCAAAAAGATACATGTTCCACAATGTTCACTGCAGCACTATTTACAAGAGCCAGCACATGGATGCAACCTAAATGTCCATCGACAGATAAATGGATAAAGAAGATGTGGCACATACATACAATGGAATATTACTCAGCCATAAAAAAGGAACAAAATTGAGTTATTTGTAGTGAAGTGGATGGACCTAGAATCTGTCATACAGAGTGAAGTAAGTCAGAAAGAGAAAAACAAACACCGTACGCTAATGCATATGTATGGCATTTTAAAAAGTGGTACTCATGAACCTAGTGGCAGGGCAGGCATAAAGACACAGACGTAGAGAATGGACTTGAGGGCACAAGGGGGGAAGGGGAAGCTGGGATGAAGTGAGAGAGTAGCACTGACATATATACACTACCAAATGTAAAATGGATGGCTAGTAGGAAGCTGCTGCACAGCACAGGGAGATCAGCTCAATGCTTTGTGACGACCTAGAGGGGTGGCATAGGGAGGGTGGGAGGGAGGCGCAAGAGGGAGGGGATATGGGGATATATGTATACATATAGCTGATTCACTTTGTTGTACAGCAGAAACTAACACAACACTGTAAAGCATTTATACTCCAATAAAGATGTGAAAAAAAAAGAAGTATATAAAGATCATTATTCTATTCAGGAAATCAATTATGCAAGAAGATCTTCAGAATATCTTTAGATTTCATCTGATTAATTTTCAATGCTGATGAGATTATGGAAAATCCATAACTCTCACAAAATACTGGTAGTAGGATAAATTGATACAACTCTAAGAACAGACTTTAAGAGCCACAAAATTTTTTACTGTACTTACCTGAATAACTCTATAAATTCACAACAGAAACAAAAGGAAAATTTATTTGCACAAAAATGTTCATTATTCTTTTCATTATAATGGAGATAAATGAAAGACAATCTAAATAATGAGTTATAGTTTTGTAATCTCAATGGACTATTATAGAGCTATTAAAGTTATTATATTGACTACAGCAGTAGAAATACATGCTATTTTTTAAAAACTATATTTACACAGGGATTACAATTATGTAAAAACTATATATTTACATATATACTAAAAACACAACTGGAGTTTATATTTTTGAATGATCTCTGATACTGAAATAAATGTTTTATAAAAAGTAGTTTTAATCAGATGAATATATTGCACAACAAGACATTCAATTATAAATTAAGATTTCAATAACATATTTCAAAATGTCAAATACCTTTGGGTAAACTTCAAATATGGTGTATAGTCTATTACAGCAGGAAAGTTGCCATCTAATCCTTCTCCCTTCAGGCAGAAGCTAAGACAATAGACAGTAAATATATTAATACATAAAAATTTAAATCAAAGTGTTATAAACAATCTCTTGTTAGAGACACTTGTTTCATCAAATTGCAGGTGAATTTTTTATTTGTAATTTAAATGTGACTTGTTATAAACACCTCATAAAGATATTCTACCTTCCATGTCAATAACAAAGGCTTGTATGAGTTAATAACACTGTTACATAAATATATCATGCAAAAGTAAAACTTACTGAGAAATCTGTTCAAACATTATTTATTTCATACTATCTTGGTCTTTATTAAATTCTTAAGACATCGCTAGAGAATTTTCAAATGAAGCCTTGTTGTTCACATTTACAAATTCTCAGGTGACACTTAATATCTCCTAAAAACGTCTAATTAGAAAAAAATTCATGGGGTTTCCCTGGTGGCACAGTGGTTGAGAGCCCGCCTGCCAATTCAGGGGATGTGGGTTTGAACCCTGGTCTGGGAAGATCCCACATGCCACGGAGCAGCTGGGCCCATGCGCCACAGCTGCTTAGCCTGTGCTCTGGAGCCCGCAAGCCACAACTACCGAGCCCGCGTGCTACAACTACTGAAGCCCGCGCGCCTAGAGCCCGTGCTCCACAACAAGAGAAGCCACCGCAATGAGAAGCCCGCGCACCGCAACGAAGAATAGGCCCTGCTAGCCGCAACTCGAGAAAGCCCGCAAGCAGCAACGAAGACCCAGTGCAGCCAAAAATAAATAAATAAAATAATTTAAAAAAAAAAAGAAAGAAAAAAATTCATATATGAACCACTACCTTCTGGTTTCTTTGGGAAATTTGCCTGTTGAAATACTTGTTCTAATATGTTAATATCAAGGGTGCAGTATGTATTTTTCCAGAATTGAATAAGGAAAGAATCAAAGTGGCAACATTTTACCTGGGCTTTCCTCCATTTATAGAAACGTTACTAATGCATCTTTAAGACACTTGCTCTCTATACAGTATCAATGGGTTACAATAAGCCAAGAGTTTAGATTCTTATCCCATTTTTTTTTTTCCAACTAAAAAATAAATTAAGTTGTAAAGTATTTGGACAGAGCCAGCAACATGCCATGTAAAAAGTTAACACCCTTAGAGGGATCATAAAGACAACCTTCATAACTGCATCCATCATGTTCATCATAAAGAATTAAGCTAATTAACCCAATCCCACTTATCAAATTTTAAATAGAGGAAAGTTACACTTACAAAGTGAAAAGTATTTTGCAAAAGAAGTGATTTACTAGAAAAAGTTAACCTCAGTGAAACTGGGTAGCATTATTTTTTAGTTCAAAAAATGAACTAAAAATGAAAAGTAGATTTTCATTTAAGTTTTATACTTATTTGTTAACATTCTTGGATTTTTAAGTGATATATTTCAATAAAAACATAATACTTCCTTCATTCTCATGTTTGAGTTCTTATTCTAGACAAACCTTTTACTTTTAGTACAATGTAAAATCTTAGATCAATTAAAGAAATGCAAAAGGATGCTGCCATCAACCTAAAAAGAACTTACAATGTCCATTTTTAGTACTTGTAATCTTATTCTGAAATCAATTCATCTTGTTGATAATAAAAGCAAATATTAACAAAATTTTTAATATTCTAGATACAAAACAAGAAACATAACATACCTAAGATAGCCTGTCAATATCCTCTTTATCTCACCACATGAGACAATGAAAATCTTTCTGGGTTTGAATCTTCTTTTAGTGTATTTCTTTTTCATTTTAAAGCAGTAGTTGAAAAATACTAAGAGATGAGATCCAAAACCTTCCTTCAGTGCTACCAGAGTGCATGACTTCTCTGCTTGGCAGGATGTGGTCCAAGCTTTCTTTTTACCCGAACTAGAGAGCAAGGTTGTCAGTTAATTCCCTAAGTTTGAGACAGCCTCTTTTTTGAGAGCAAACCTATTTAGAAAACTGATCTCATTTGAAAGGGAACAACATAAATCAAATCAATATCCAACTGTGTGCTTTACTTAGAAAACTGAAAGAAAAGAATCATAAGTAGAAACTATTATGAGGTAGAATAATTTTAAGTCATAATGCATACAGTTAGATGAAATACCTGAAATCAATAGCATTGAGTCCAAGCAGCATGCCAGCAAGCATATTTGCTTCCTCACCCAAGACAATTGCTCCATCTTCATAAAATCTCCTAAAAAATGAAATGGGTGAACACATAAATATTAAAAACTGACTGAAGTTTCATCTACAGAAATCACTTAGAGCCCAAGCTAAAGTAGAAAGAACTAAATTTTATTTAATTTGTCACAACAAGAACATACTTGGATCACTCAAGTCTTGCAGATATTTAGGAAAAAAAGCTGCCACCGTAACAAAGAAAATCATTCTAAGTGCTTATACCTCTCTTAAAAAGAATCCCCAAAGTGATGCATTCAAGGGGTCTACAGTGTCTAGCATTTTTCTCTAAGAGTGAAGCAATATAAATGTAAACTGAAAGGTGGTAAATTCACAGTCATTTATACTGGTCTATTTTCAATACTATGTAGATTATTATTCTATACATAGAACAAACACAAACATACATTCTGTTTTTCTGTAATTCCAAAGGTTATTAACTAAATTAAGAACTAGGAAGGTGTGATTAATAGTAATTTATGCTAACCTTTAACACTACAATACTAATAGGGCAAATGGGCTAGCAAGGTGGCTGCCTATGAAAAAAAAGTATTCATCATATCTTTGACAAAAAGTGAGTATGAATCTATCTGTGCTAATTCCTGGAAAGCTTTCTGTTTTGGTTAATGTTAATTTTTAAAATACTAAAGTTTTATTTTAAAATATTTAAAATAAATATTTTGGAAAAAATATTATTTACTATGGGCTTAAGGTATTTTTCCACAAAAGAACGTAAGATCATTGAATTTACTTCTTTTTTAAAATAATAGTATGCAAAAACTAGTTTATGTTCAGTAACAGGGATAATTAAATTGTTATAACTATTTATATTACACATAGTGAACACCACTCTATAACACCTCACTAACTAAAAGGAAAGTTTCTTATTAAATGAAATTTGTCCTGCTCTTTTCCATATTCATGAGTTTATAAAGACTGCATGTAAAGTTTATAATACTATCATCAATACTGAAGAGTCCACAGTTTACCAAATACTTTTACAATCATACTATTTAATAATTGCAAAGCCCATGAAGTAAATGCTGAAGGAATTGTCATTCATTTCAAATTCACCATCAAGAAGTGAGTCAGGTTAAAACAATTTGCCCAAGCTTATGTTGATAAACTTATCAAGGAGGAAAACCAATCCTTCTTACTTTAAGTTCTATATATTTTCTATTAAACCATAATACTTCTTTTAAAACAAAAATATTTAAAGAGAATTTAACCTCTGTTATGGACCTTAAGGAATTTTACATGAATAAAAAGTACAAAGAAAAATAAGAGACAACTATTTACCCTCTAACAGATGTAAGGCTGCCAACAAACATGGTGGGAAGACTAGCTTGGATTAGATGTTTTCTGTTTCCTTGGAAATATGGGAATTGTTTTTATTCATTTACATAAAAGGAGAAAAACTAAAAGTTCCAGCCTAACAAAGATTAGTAAAATAAATGGAAGTAATTTCTACATATTCAAATGAGGTGTTCCACAAAAAGGTAATCTAAGATATATAGATTTGTCTAAAAGATATTTAGACAAATCCATATATCTGAGATCTTGTCCCTGCCCCAATGGCTAAATCGGCTGTTGACAGAATATTTTACCAACTCCTGGAAGAAATGTGATTCCAATGGTTCTAGACCACCACATTCTATGGGACACATGTGTTTGTTCTGGCTTTTGACACTGGCAATCACCCATTATTCCTAGTACTTCCCTATATAAGAAAAGGTTTACTTTTATTTGCCACCTTGAGCCCACCATGTTTTAAAGTACATTCTAGGAGTCAGATCAAAACTATTCTTGCTTGTTTCCTAATGTTAATATTATATTAGGAACTAATGAAAAATACCTGAAACAAACAAAAACTAACTGGTTTTTAGAAAAAATTTTAAGCCTAAAGGTCATTTATATGTGTGTATATCATATTGATTTACTGAGGTTTTTTGGCTTTTGTTTTACTACTGATTTTTTTAAGCTAACCCATATAAGTGAAGTGCTTGCTATATGTGAAATCAATAATTCCACTCAAATAAAACCAAGCAGGAAGCATAATGCTGCATAGACCTGATTTAATTTAACAGTCTTCACTGCAACAGAGGGGAAGGGAGGACAAATGGAAGAGGAAAGGCTAGTTAAGAGAATTGTCCATTGTATGCTGAACTTTTCATTATTAGTCCTGGTTAAAAAAACAAAAAATTTTCAGTAAATGCACTTCTAAGTGTGAGATAACAAATTTTAAAAATAACAATATTTAAAAGAATACTGAATTGAAGTGATCTGAAAAAGATTATATTTCTATCATTTAATCAAAGACTTAATTAATCAAAGACAACACACTCATTCATGTATATTAGAGAGGCAGAAACTATTAGGAAAAATTAATTTTATATTCCCTTAATCAAACCAACATATCAATAATTTTGACTGAAAATCTGATTCCTGTTATCAATATTTTCAAAGACTTCTAAAGACTGTAAGCTTTCAACTTCTTCATTTTATCTCATAGAAAAACTGGAACATTAAAAAAGTTTGCTTATATAACCAAGATTATGTAACCAATGAGCCAAGAGCAAAGCCTAAGATGACTAATCCAATAATAGTAAGGTATATACTAAAAAAATTCCTTTTGTTGAAAATATTTTTTGTTCTAAAGAAAATATTTTTATGAGCAGGATCTAACCAAAAGAGCATACTGACTTGCAAAAATGTATTATAAATATTGAAAGTACCAAGGTGAAAAATATATTAAAAAACTTCTGTTTAAAGATTTATATAGTAGACTATATCTTTAAAGAAGTTTTGTATTTTAGAAGCAAAGGAAAACTGTGAGCAACTCTTTGATATTACTGTGGTCTGGAAGAAAAGCTCCCACTTTCTATTAGGTATACTCTTTCCAATTATTTGTATGTTGACTAGAAATATATTAGAAACTAGAAAAGTATTTAAAATAATACCCTAATAAGAATAATACTCTTTTTATTAACACATATAATTTAATTTTAGTTGAAATATGTCTCTATAACGCCATCTTTAGTGTTCATTCTGAAAGACTATTTTAAGGCCTTTCAGGTACTTCAATAACAAATATCCTTTGGGTGGGATCCAAAGTGAACAACCAGAATAGATTATGTTGATACTGCACAATATCATGCTTCAAAATTTCCTTTTTCGAGTCATAAGTTATTCCACACACTAAAAGTGCAATATTAAAATATGAGAAAGCTTATCTTATAAACCAAAGAAATTTCTTTATCAACATCTTGTTCTCTTCCCCAGTTTAGTCCTTACATAAGAAACTTGAAGGGAGAAGATAAAGAAGATTCTCCCTCATGACATACAAAACAAATTACAGCATTATAAAGAAATGTTCTATTCTAAGTCAAACGGAATCAGAATGAAAAACTGGCCAAAAAATAAATCTCCAAAAGGTCTTGCTAAGAATGTGAGATTCTTTAATTATTTTTATCAGTAAATACATAATATAGCAAGAACTGTGTTATATACTATAGATAAAATGGTGAATAAGGTAAACATGACCCCTCTTTATGGAGCTTATAGTCTAGGGGAGAGGACAGGCTGAAAAAAGATAATCAGAGATGGTAAGTAGTATAAAGTAAATAAATAAGTTGTTGAGGTAGAGAAAAATTAAAGGAGAACCCAACTTTGAAGAAAGTCATTAGGAAAGACATTCTCAAGTGTTTAGTCTGAGACCTTAGGCCCAGAGAAGTTTGATCACACAGGGCTCTGCAGGCCATATAACATTAACAATAATTGTAAACATTTAGTGAGTGCCAGGCACACTTATAAGTGCTTTACATGAATTATCTTGTTTAACTTTTCCACGAAATACTATGCCATGGAGGGAGTAAGCAATTTACCCAAGATTCCACAGCCAGAAAGTGGCGAATCCAGGGTCTGACTCCAGGGAATATATTTGCAGAGCCTGCTGGCTAAAGTAATGAGAAACCATTTCAATGTTTAAAGTGGGAATTGACAGGATCCCTTTTACTTTTAAGAAGACTGGCTGGAAGCTGGGTGGCTACTGGGAGGGGGCAAACTGGAATCTCAGTTGGGAGGCCAATAGGGGAGTATAAGCAAGAGATGAGAGAGGTACGCATTACTCTTGCAGCCATGGCGATAAAGGTAAATGGGTAGATTCGAGATAGATTTTGGAGATAGGATCGAAAAGACTTGCTACTGGAATGACTGGAAAGAATGAAGGAGAGGGGCTTCCCTGGTGGTGCAGTGGTTAAGAATCCCCCTGCCAATGCAGGGGACACGGGTTCGATCCCTGGTCCAGGAAGATCCCACATGCCACAGAGCAACTAAGCCCGTGCGCCACAACGGCTGAGCCTGCGCTCTAGATCCCGCGAGCCACAACTACTGAGCCCTTGTGCCACAACTACTGAAGCCTATGCGCCTAGAGCCCGTGCTCCGCAACAAGAGAAGCCACTGCAATGAGAAGCCCACGCACAGCAACGAAGAGTAGCCCCCACTCGCCGCAACCAGAGAAAGCCCGTGTGCAGCAACGAAGACCCAATGAAGCCAGAAATAAATAAAATAAATTTATATAAAAAAAAAGAATGAAGGAGAAAGAGGAATCAAATATGAATTTCAGATTCTGACTTCGTCAGCCATGTAAGTAGGGCAGCCATTTGCCAAGAAGTGGGTGAACAGGGTTGCAGGACAGGGTGGGGCAGGGAATCAAGAAATCTGAACTATCTGGCTAGAGGTTTAAATGTGGTGCCACCACCATACAGGTGGTATTTAAAGTTCCAGGGAGATGGATGAAATTCTGAGAAGAGAAAGAAGGGCAGACAATAGGGGACTGAGCCCAGAGAATACTGACACTAAGAAGCTGTGAAGCATAAAAGAGGCCTGAGAAAGAGCAATTATAGAGGGAGAAAGAAAAGCCAGGGAATGCTATATAAGTTAAAAGCAGAGAGGTTTTTCAAGAAAGAGGAAGTTTTCAACTATTTTAGCTGTACGATGAAGCACAATGTGGACAGAGAAATGTCCATGACGTTTGGGTAGCTTGTGGATTACTGGTATTCTTTTCAAATGATCCTTGGTGGAGTGGTGAGAGGCAGAGGCTGGACGAGAATAAAGAGCGACTCTCAGGTAAGGAGACCAAAGTGTGTCTAAAGATTTTTGAGAAGTGTGGTGATGAAGCAGAACATGGAAATGAGCAGTATGAGAGGGAAATACAGGTTCAAGGGAGAAGCTTTTGCTTTTAAGGTAGGCGATACCAGTATATGTTTCTACATGGGTGGGAATGATCCAGCAATGGGAAAGAGACTGAGGATGAGGAAAGAGAGAGGTGATAACTAAAGGAAGAGGTGAATGGGGATAGGATCTAGAAGAAAGCAGCCTCTGACAGGAGAGACATTCCATCACAACAAAAATGATCGTCTTGATTGTTAATATGAGTGTTGTCTTCAGTCTTGACTCCTTGGGCTTTTCATCGGCCATGGCGAGCTCCAGAGCCCCCTCAGCTACCACTTCACAAATGAGGTCCCAGGTCCCACAGAACAAGTACATAAGCAAGCACCAGGAGCAGCAGCAGCAGCTTTTCATTCCTTTTTATGGCTGAATAACATGCCACTGCATGGAATGTACATTTTGCTTATTCATTCATCAGTTGATGGATATTTGGGTTCTCTCGCCTTTTTGCCTATTATGGATTATGCTGCTATGAACATTTGTGTCCGTGTTTTTTTTTGTGAACATATGGTTTTAATTCTCTTGGATATCTGTATCTATTTATCTAGGAGTCATGTGCTGGGACATATAGTAACTCTACGTTTAACCTTATGAGGAATTGCCAGGCTGTTTTGCAAAGCGGCTGCATCATTTTACTTTCCCACAATCGATGTATAACTGTTGCAATGTTTCCACATCCTTTCCAACACTTATTATATGTTCTTTTGATCGTAGCCATCCTAGCAGGTGTGCAGTGGTATCTTGCAGTTTGGATTTGCATTTCCCTGATGGCTACTGATGTTACACATCTTTCACGTGTTTCTTGGTCATTTGTGTACCTTCTTTGGAAAAATGTCTATTCAGATTCTTTGCCCATTTTAAAATTTAAAAATATTTTATTACTGAGTTGTAAGAGTTCTTTATATATATTTCACAATCAAGTCTCTTATCAGATATAGGCTTTGCAAATATTTTCTCCAGTTCTGTGGATTGTTTTTTCACTTTCTTGAAGATATTCTTCAAAGCAATAAGCTTTACATTTTGATTCTGTCCAATTTATCTATTTTCCTTTTGCTGCTTGGGTGTTTAGTAACATGTCTAGGAAACTACTATCTAATCCCAGGTCATGCAGATTTACATCTATGTTCTCTTCTAAGAGCTTTACTTTTAGGTCTGAGCCATTTTGAGTTAACTTTATATGTGCTGTGTGGCAGCAGTCCACAAGCACCTTTTAATGACGTTTATTTTTTTCATCTTAATAATGTAAAACTTTTAAACAGATTCAAATTCCTAAAGGTCTTCTTAGTTCTTGAAAGGTGTGGTAATTTATCACTACCCTATCTACTCTTCTATCCTTTAGAAAAGTGTTTATCCACTCCTTTTTTTTCCCCCTTTGTGACAGCTCAGTAATTTTGAGGTTTTACTTTATACGTTACTCTTCTCTTACTCCTACTATCATATCGAGAAGATTAACGTTTCTTTGAACACTACTTTTGTCATCATAAATGAAGTATTGTGGTGCAACTGCAAAGTAATAAACAGGATTCCACACAGTAATTTTTTCTCTACTTTATCTTTTCCACAGTTGTTACTTCAAAATCTTAACCAGAATGTTTTCGATCTTGTTTCAAATGTCACATTTGTATTCTTTAGCTTAACTTTTCTAATTATTTTTCAGGCTGTGGGTGAGGAGAAAGTAAAACTTTGAGCAAATTATTCAGTTTCTACCTTACTTCTCTATCTCTAGGTTTTCCCAATAACCTACCAAAATAATTCCTTTTTTTTTTTTTTTTAGCTTGGATTCTCTTCTTGAGTCTGCCAACTTCCCACCTCTGGCTCTTTCCCAATAACACCCCAATCCCTAAACCGTGAAACTCTCCAAGGATTTTTTCAATTGCTCACCAAGATATACTCCACGGTAGCAAAAAGATCACATGAATTTCTCTAATACTTTGGAGCGATTGTCACGTACTTCAGAAGATTTATTGTAGTTGTGGTCCCCACAGTTCCTCTACCCAATCTTATCCTTGGATTTTCACTGATTAGTACTCTCAAGCTGCCTGTCTTAGCTCATGTAGCTCCTCCTGTACTGGGGTAAACACTTGTATCCCCATTTTAAAAGACCTCATTACTCTTTATCTGTGAAGAGTAGAACAAGAAGAAATCACTTGATTCAGATACTCTCAAGATTCCTAAAGAATTAGAGATCATTTCTCATTGTTCTACAAGCACTTATGTCAGGGAGCATCCAGACAAAAAGGTAAGGGATAACTATTCTTTCCAAAAGTACGCATGTTATTTTACAAACCTAATCTTCCAAATACATATGTTTTCGCTAGGGGTTCACAATCAAATTTATTTATAATTAAGAAGTTTCTCTGGTTTGATTTCAGTTAAAAAAAAAAAAGTAGTGTAAATAGTTACAAAAAAAAAGACTTTGTGTTTTTGCAACTGCATTTTTTTAGTTAACTTTTAGGATGAGAGTTCTGAAGTAACTACTTACTTCATTTCTTGATAATTACAGAGCCATCATAGTCACATTTAAATACTGTGTGTGTATGTGTGTATATAAATATGATGTATTTCTGTGTGTGTATAAACATATACTAAGCCATGTTTCTATTTGAATAATATATGTTTATATATTGTTACAAGAATGTTTTTACTTCATGAACTTTTTACAGCTGAATCACTTCCTTTTTTCAAAAAAACCCAGCTAATACCTAAAAACAAGGCAAAAAGGATTTCCCTTAAAAAATTTAAGCTACTCACTCTAAAAATTGTCTATTCAAGTACTATTTCTACCCCACCCAACTGTGTAAACTAAGAAACAAGACTAACAACTTAGAGAGATTTTTTTTTTTTCTTAAATTTATTTATTTTATTTATTTATTTGTGGCTGCACTGGGTCTTCGTTGCTGCACGCGGGCTTTCTCTAGTTGCGGTGAGCAGGGGCTACTCTTCATTGTGGTACACAGCCTTCTCATTGCAGTGGCTTCTCTTGTTGCAGAGCATGGGCTCTAGGCACACGGGCTTCAGTAGTTGTGGCACGTGGGCTCAGTAGTTGTGGCTCGTGGGCTCCAGAGAGCAGGCTCAGTAGTTGAGGCACACGGGCTTAGTTGCTCCACGGCATGTGGGATCTTCCCCGACCAGGGCTCGAACCCATGTCCCCTGCATTGGCAGGTGGATCCTTAACCACTGCGCCACCAGGGAAACCCTAGAGAGATTATTAATGCTTTAATTTCTATTTAGAAAAGACTATCTTGTTATTGTATAGGAGATAATTATGGTATAAACTTGGTTTTGATTTCATTAATTTAGGATTTTTAGGTTTGATCTATGAGATTCTGATACTACTTTTATTTTTGAAGCCTTATTATCTTCAATATTTAGTATCTTTCATAATTAAATGTATTTACTAGTGATGATAAATAAAACAAATGTTTGATTGCATAAGATTTATTTCAAATGTCTAAGAGTTTATCATCATCTCACTGTCTATCTTTAGAAATATCTCAAGAGTATCATATTGCTTTAAAAGAATTCAGTACACATATATCAGATTTACTTTATGCAAATACTTCTTGGAGTTAAAAGTCTTTGTATCCTGGTCAAATTTATAATGATAATTTTTTCTTTGTATCTTCCAAATAAAAAATTTATTGTTTTATTACCTAAAAACATAGAGACACCTAAGTAAAGATATTGTAATCTGTATCAGCTAGTTAGCTAAAAGAATGTGTCATAATAAAGGCCCAGATTTTCTCAAAATCCAAAATGTCAAATATGGCATCAGGACATGAAATTAAGATTCCAGATACATGATTTCTGTATGTATATTCCTAATTTTCTGTCAAAACTGGTTTACAGCCACTCTCTTCTTTAAGGAATATGATTAACGAGGCAGAAATAAGTATGGTAATTCAGAAGTGTCTAAGGCAGTGCTGTCTGATAGAACTTTCTGCTATGAAGCACTGTTCTATATCTGTGCTGTCCAATTTGGTTGCCATTAACCACACAAGGCCAGTGAACACTTAAAATGTGATAAAGCAACTGAAGAACTGAATCAGTAATTTTACTTTTTTTTTTAATAAATTTATTTATTTTACTTATTTATTTTTGTCTGTGCTGGGTCTTCGTTACTGCACGCGGGCTTTCTCTAGTTGCGGCGAACGGGGGCTACTCTTCATTGCAATGCACGGGCTTCTCACTGAGGTGGCTTCTCTTGTTGCAGAGCACGAGCTCTAGGTGCGCGGGCTTCAGAAGTTGTGGCACGTGGGCTCTACAGCGCAGGCTCAGTAGTTGTGGCCCACAGGCTTCACTGTTCCGCGGCATGTGGGATCTTCCTGGACCAGGGCTCAAACTCATGTCCCCTGCACTGTCAGGTGGATTCTTAACCACTGCGTCACCAGGGAAGCCCAGTAATTTTACTTAGTTTCAATTTTAATTTACACAGTGGCATGTGGTTAGTGGCGACTGTATTGAATAGTACATATCCAGGATATTTTCATTTACAAATACTATTGAAATGGGAAAAAAGTGGTTTCTTTAACAAAAGCTATAAATATAGATTAGCAGACCACAGATGAGTAGGAATGACTGTTGTCCTAATATGAACCTTTTCTCGACCATCATAAAAAATTATTAAAGTCCTGTTTTGCACAATGTACCATCTTACAACCCAAGAAGAACATTGGTACAGACTGCCCTAAAAAGACAATTGAACAATCATTAATTATATTATATAAGAATTAAAGAAGTGAGTGATTCATTTATATTCTTTAAAAGCAATGAAATAAATATTGTGGTGTGGAAAGAGAAAGAATGCTATAGGAATTTCACAGATTTTTCTTCAAATTAGTTAGAAAAAAGTCTGTGGAGAGAATGAAACTCCACGTGTTGAAAAAGTAAGAATCAGAAATTGTTCAGAAAAAAGATATTCCAGGCATAATGTGAGGCCTGAAAAGATAAACCAAGGTAGATGTATGTTTAGTTGAGAAATTGCATTTTCCTGAGAAGACAGTGGATTTATCTGAGAAGTACAAAAAGGAGGAAATAAAATAGGCGAGGACTTTAAAAACAAATGTGTCTTCATCTATTCTTACTTCTAAGTCTTCAGGTAAATCTTTTAAATATATATTGAAAATTAAAAGGACTTTTAAACCTGGTTGTTTTGAAGTCTCTCAGAGCTGTAGAGATGTATTCAGATAAATGTTTTTCCATGAGTGCTACTCTGATCCAGGCTCTACCCTAAAAAGAAGAAGAAAGAATCAAACATGAAAAAAAAAAAAATTAGAAGTTAAAACATATTTTGCCTGCTATGTCATAAAAATATAAACATTTTAATATGCAAAGAATAACTCACTCAAAATATGCATTTGATAAAGACTAAAAAATATTTAAGTAGATAAGATGAGGTAAATTTTAATTATATATAGTATATACTTTGTTCTCTGAAGGTGCAGGGTAGATCATGTCAGATTAACTTTCTAGCTTCAGAAGGGACATAACCATTAATATTGACTTAACTTGGGTTACAGACTTCTTGCGAATTATATAAGGAAATCACAAGACATATCTCTTTACTTCAATGCCCAAATCAACATGCCAATTAAAATGAGTTCCCTTATAAAACATGAAGGAAAGAGTCCGTTCTCATTAATAAAAATAATCACCCTCATACCACTTGCTTAGTCTTTCCAGAGGAAGGTTTCAGACAACCAAATTTCATTATTTATCATGCATCCAAATCATGAGTTACTGAATTTGGTGCCTCCACAGCATTCTAAAGACTATTACCAAAAATTTAAACCAGAAAAAACAAACACACAACAAAAACACCCAGAAGCCTACTCTAGTACAAAATCACAGAAAACACACAATTCTAACAAAATATGAAAAATTTAATTTTACTTTTGAAAAGAGGTAACATCATTCAATAGTTGGGACTAGCCAGTTAAGTTTTTTAATAATCCAAAGCATTTCTTCTGGATTCTCTGTTTAGAATGAAAGACTATAAAGATTATATTTTTTAGTGAGAATTTTATAATTCAATTACTTTCCTTTTCACTCAAACCTTTCACACATCTCCAGAAAATCTATGAAGATTAACTGTATAGAAATTCAAAACACTGCAATGGCAGCTAAGACTAAAGGTGTCACTAACCAATATATATGATGGTCGACTACCAGTATAGAAAAAAAAGCACTGAAATGTCTACAGTTGTAGAAATGTCTACAACTCTAGTGAATTCACCAAAACTGTCGGACAGAAGGATCAAAACGGAGTTAATCCAGACGTGGAAAAACCTAGCAGGCTAGGACTTCCCGGGTGGTGCAGTGGTTAAGAATCCGCCTGCCAATGCAGGGGACACAGGTTTGAGCCCTGGTCCGGGAAGATCCCACATGCCGCGGAGCAACTAAGCCCATGCGCCACAACTACTGAGCCTGTGCTCTAGAGCCCGCGAGCCACAACTACTGAGCCCGCACGCCACAACTACTGAGCCCGTGCACCTAGAGCCTGTGCTCCACAACGAGAAGCCACCGCAATGAGAAGCCCGCACACTGCAACAAAGAGTAGGCCCCGCTCGCCACAACTAGAGAAAGCCCATGCGCAGCAACAAAGACCCAATGCAGCGAAAAATAAATTACAATAAATTAAAGAAAAAAAACAAACCTAGCAGGCTACAAGCAGCAGTATTGTTGGGAAATAAAGGAATGATATGGGTGTGGTTAGCATGCCAGTCAGTTTGCCCACCAATTTGCCCACCTTTTTTTAACCTAAAAATCCCTTAGCTTGCCCTGTGTTCAGTCCATTGTTTCTGCTGAGTCAGCCCAGGGGAACCTACAGTTAGTTGTAGCGGATTGGAACAGAGGAAGGAAGAGGCAAGCACCAGCTCCCAGTCTCAAGTTTCTTAAAATTTCATCTAAAAGACACAGAGACTAGTAGTAGTGGCTTGAATCAAAAAGCTACATTCTTAAACAGAAGCGGGAAAAGCTGCTCTCCAGAGAAAGTCAAGCACAGGAGACTGTGCTATTGTTAAGATAAGAAATATGGGGGAAAGTCCTGCTTCCTGATTTATTAATTTCAATCCACACAAAACTGGGCTGCACCTAGTTTCCTGTCCTTAGATGTTTGTGGAATTCTTTGTTATATTGTCATAATAAATGGTGCTGATTTTAACAGTTTCTTTTCTTTCAACAAAAGAAACAGAAGATATAAAGCTTGTTGGGACCATAAAGGGGGAAAAGCTGAAAATTAGGTTTAAGATTTTAGACTTTATCAGATAATGGTGAACCACTGAAGGTTGCTGTTATTGTTTGGGAGACACAAATATTTGTTTGTTTGCCACTAAAGGTTTTTCCAAAAAATTAATAAAAGTAGTCAACACTTCTTAAGAATGTAATTAATACATGCTTGCCTCTGTTTTAAGAGCTTTTTACACATTAAGATATTTAATCCTCACAAGAACTGTGTGTGAGTCAGGTTACAATACTATCCCTACTTTACTATATGAAGAAACAAAAAATAGACACAACTGGAAGACAGGAAACTCATGCCACCAAACCGACCAACCTAATTGAACTAATACCCATACACTCTACCTGCCCTCCTATTTCAGGGGATGAACTGTAATCATTTAAGATAGTAAAAAGATAAATCACAGAGTGGACAAAAATATTTGCATTATATGTATCTGACAAAAGAATCTCATTTGTAGAATGCCAAGAATTCATACAAATCCATAAGAAAAAGATAACTCAATTTAAAAATGAGCTGCAAGGGGAAGATTTTAAACTATAGCATCAATTTCTTTAGTAGCCATCAGAATATTCAGATGCTTTCTTCCTTTTTGTGTTAGCTTTGTGACAGTTTTCATATAATTTGCCCATTTCATTTAAATTTTTTAATTTATAGGTGTGAAGTTATTCATAATACCTTCTTTTAGGATTTTTAATGTCTGTAGGGTCGATGGGGTTTACCTCTTCTTCATTACTGATACTGGTAATTTATAATCTCTTTTTTTTTTTTTCTTTCTTGAGTAGCCTTGCTAGAAACTTATCAGTTATATTAATCTTTTTAAAAACACAAACTGGGACTTCCCTGGTGGCGCAGTGGTTAAGAATCCGCCTGCCAATGCAGGGGATATGGGTTTGATCCCTGGTCCAGGAAGATCCCACATGCCACGGAGCAGCTAAGCCCGTGTGCCACAACTACTGAGCCTGCGCTCTAGAGCCTGTGAGACACATCTACTGAGCCCGCCTGCCACAAGTACTGAAGCTCGCACACCTAGAGCCCATGCTCTGCAACAAGAGAAGCCACTGCCACGAGAAGCCTGCGCACCACAACGAAGAGTAGCCCCTCCTGGCCGAAACTAGAGAAAGCCAGCACACAGCAACGTAGACCCAACGCAGCCAAAAATAAATAAATTAATTAATTAAAAAAACCAAAACCAAAAAACACCAACTTTTGGTTTTGTTGATATTCTTCTAGTGTACATCTGTTTCAATTTAATTGAATTTTTGCTCTTCATTATTTCTTTCTTTCCTTCTACTTTGGGTTTATTACTTTTTTTTAAGCTTCTTGAGATGAAAGCTTTGATCACTGATTTTTCAGCCTTTCTTTAAAAAAAATACATAAAAGCCTATTTAAGCCTATCTATTCTCCTCTAAGCACAATTTTTTATATATTTTCATGATCATTACTTACCAAATATTTTTCAATTTCATGTGCAATTTCTTCTTTCATCCATGAGTTATTTAGAAATTCTTCTCAAATTCAACTTATATAAGCATTTTCTAGTTATCTTTTTATTATTGATTCTACTGTGGTTAGAGAACATACTTTATATTTCAATCCTCTGAAATTCATTGAGGTGAATTACAACTCAGCAAACGACCGATTTTTGTACAAGTTCTATAAGAATGAATATCCTGTAGTTTCCTATTTTGATTTTCTTATATACTCCAGTTCTCTAGTATTATTCATCTTTATATTTTCTTTATTTATATCATAATTACTTAAAAGTCCATTATCTGTACCTCCTATAGGTCTGTTTCAATTGTCTTTTTTATATTTCTTAGTTTTGTTCATTTAATCTTGTTTCCTGATATACCTGGTGATTTCTGATTAAATAATGGACATTGTAGAGGAAAATTTGTAGCAACTCTAATGCTACCTTTCTCTAGAGTAGATTTACTTTTCTTCTGGTAGACAGTGTACTTGAAAATCACCTTGTACCACTTAAGGACACCACTTTTAGGTCTTTTGGGGGCTGGTCTTCATCTGAATTTCCCTTACTCCCAAGGTATAGCCTTTCTGGGGTCACAAATAAAAGCCTGGAGTGTTTATAGGGCCCCTCCAATTTGTTTGACTTCCAGGTTTGGGGCCATCACACTAAAGAACTAGGGATAGGAAAAGTCGAGTGGTAGTTAAAAGAGGAGGTAGATTTGTGAATCAGTAATAGCAAATGAACAGAAAAATGGCCTCTTTGCAATACTATATCTTCTTGCAAACTTCTAGTATTTGGTAATTCTGGTGTATCTGTAATTAACACCCTCTCTCTGCCTCTGCCTCTTTCAGTAGAAAATTTGGCTAACCAGCCTCTGGGACAAAGCACTGACAAGGCCAGCTTCTGAACAAGGAAAAAGTAAACATGAAGATGAGACCAGGAATAACTACGAAGGATTAGGGACATAAGTCATAAGAATGTATTAAAGACTACACTCACAGTTCTGTCATGGTATAGGTGCTCAGTAAAAATTTATCAGGTGGAAGGATGCATGGATGTATGAATGGTTGATGTGAGTAGTATATTCAGAAATTGGTCTAATATGTTAAATTTATATTATAGAAGGAACAAGGGATAAGGTTGCTTATCCTAACAATAGGATAATGTTATCCCCACCCCAGTGGGGTTGGGGGGGGCAGTATAGGGGTAGGAGAGTGGAAGGTACAAACTACTGGGTGTAAGACAGGCTACAAGGATGCACTATACAACACAGGGAATAGAGCCAATATTTTGTAATAACTATAAATGGAAAGTAACCTTTAAAAATTATATTAAAAACAGTAAAAATAAATTTTTTAAAATTTAGGTACTTGGTCCATGTTTTACAAAATATTTAATTTCAATATATGTGTCAATTTTGCTAACCAAAAATTTTCCATAAGAAAAAAAAATTTCTAAATAAAAATGGATACAGGAACAATAAACTTAGAAACTACACTGTTGAAAGATGATTGTTATACTTTTGTTTGTTATACAGACATGTAATTTATAAGGTTATGATTGTCAAATAATGAACTGAATTAAATTATGTCGATCTTAAAACTGTACATACCTAGTATTTTCAACCTTTATTTTCTACTTCATTTTTATTTCATTCTGTAACTCTTAAGTGTCAAAAATGGTAAGGAAAGTTACTATAACAAACCAATAAAAATAAATAAACTACTATACTAAAGCTGATATAGCTTATGTCACCAGCTCAGACCTTTACAACCTTAAAAATTTTGAGGACTCCAAAGGGTTTTTACATAGGTTATATCTATCCATATTTACTGTACTACAAGTCAAAACTGGAAACTTTAAAAATATATAGTAATTTAAAAAATAATGAATTCATTATACGTTAACACTGAAAACCATATTTTTATGAAAAAATAACTATCTTTCCCTAAAAAAAATATTAGAGAGAAAAGGAGCTCTGTTTTACATTTTTACAAATCTCTTTAATGTATGGCTTAATAAAAGAGAACTAGATATCTGCTTCAGCGTTCTATCTGTTACAATGGGTGGTTCTGGTTGAAGCATGTAAAGAAAATCTACCCTCACAAAGACACATAATTGGAAAAAGGAATCATTTAATAGCCTTTTCATATAATTGTGGACGATATTCTCCTTTGGTTCTAATCAAAACTCAGTAAGTGATAATTTCTTAAAAGGTTAATTGCAACATGGACTCTATAACCGTATCAATGAATGTTTCATACTGTATTACATTCTTACACTTTGAATGGATCTTTTACCCATGCATGATTTTATTATTCCACACATCAGTCATTTAAAAAATATAAGTTATGCAGGTCTACAAAATACTGACACATTCCATTAAATAATGTAAATATATTTTTGTTAATATCAACATCAATGTTATCAGAAAAGCATTTAAGTACTAGGAAGTTATCGAGCTTAAGATGGTGAATACACTACAAGTTTTCCAAAATTCTAATTTTTACTGGAAAGCTTTAATTTTACCATTGGCAACAAATACTGTCAAGCTGTTTTTCGAAGGAACAGGTTTACTTCATTCATCTTTACTTATGAAATGTCTACAAAATGCCTACGTCTAAAAAGGCTATAGTTTGAATGTTTTTCTTTCAAGTAAAAATAGTATTACATGACAAAAGTGTCTAGTTCAGTTAACAATTCAAACTACTGCATGAGTACGTTTCCTTGAGATAACCATCACATTTCAATACGCTGCAGAAATGCTTTATACATACTTCCCATTTTGTCACTCAAGATATTAAAAAGACAGATTCTCAAAGGTTGAGATTTAATTAAATTAATAATGTTTACTTCACCATCATGGACACTAAGTGAAACTGGTTTTGGTTTTTGTTTTTAAGACTGAATGTATGGTGAGGAAGAACTCAATGACTACTAGTATAGTTTGATGCTACTGCTTTAATTTATGCTAAGGCACCAGTTAATTTTACCCACCATTGCTTCTGCATCAGCAGGGCAAATATCAACCCGGTGCAAAAGGCAAATAACATTTTGGTACTACGTGAAAATAGTTTTGACATTATGGACTGCCAGCGCAGGACACTAAGAGTCACTGATTTAGGCAGTTCAAGAAATGTAGAAACTTCATAGACTAGGAAATATTTTACTGTGCTTCTCAAAAAAGATTCATATTTACTAGCTTCATACCTTCCTGCTATTTATAAGGCAACAGTGAAGATTCAAGGGCATTCTGAAATAATTACATGCTACTAAAAATAAAAAATGAAACAAGCCTCTGAAAGATGTTAAATTTGGTCAAGTGCTTATTTCCAACAAAGAAAAGAAAGATTTTATATAGCAAAGAGCTCAAAATTTTCTATTTGGGTCAAAACTGCTTAGGATTAGATTACACATACTGCACATTATTATTTATGTCTTACCTTAGCTCTAGAGGAACTGACATTTTCCATATTTTCAATGCTGCAGATACAGTTCTGTGAAACTTTCCGGCAAGCCACTTTGATATAGTCCCAGAAGCTACGAGGACTTTCATAACCAAACCAGGTTACTTGACCTTCAGGAGACAAATTGTAATACAAAATAAAACTAGACTAGAAATTCAAAACGCAAGAACAATAAAACTCTGAGAAATAAATGTCAGTAGAGTGTGCGATTGTGGAAAGGGCACCCGGGGTCAAAAAGCCTTAAGTCTGGTCCCGTTCTACCTTTACCTAGTTGTGTTACTTTGGGCAATTTATTTAATGTATCTGGATCATAGTTTTCTCAACAATAAAATTAAATTAAAAGAAGCAAAAAGGGTCTAGACACTAAAAAATCTCTTATAGGTTAATATCCTGTTATTCTAACACAGTCTTTCAGAGAGCACGCAGGTATGCCTCCTCGTGGTTCTAGTTAAGCATTAATTTAAATGTCACCAGTTGCATCCTAAAGCTTCCTCTTCTTGGAAAAACAGAAAAAAATTAAAAGGCAACACTTTTTCTCCTCTTCAGAGGGATACTTCAAAGAAATGAAAGAATGTGTAGTCTGTTAAGTACCTATAATCAGTGAGACTCCTACATTCACTAATCATTCCCACCCATTCACTACCACTCTACCCAAGCCTTCATCTAACTGTCATTCATCTGCTCTCTTCTAGTCACCAACCTGTGACAAGTCCTTCAGGCATTTACTATTCTAATCTTCCAGATTTGAGTAATTATGTATTGTTCAAGAACAAATGTTCTTTTGTGTGTATCTTATATTAGTATTAATATTTCCATGCAGGACTTTGAGTAGTAGGTCCAGGGGAACAATTTTTACTCTGAATATTTTTAAATGGGACATGAGAGACATCTTAATATTTCTTCAGATGTCTGGAATAATTATTCTTACCTAGGGAAGTTGTTCAATTTTAATGAAGAAAGATTAGCTTTTATATTTTAAAATCTCTGCTTCTTCATTTTCAATTAATATTTATCTCAATCTTCTTTTCCCCAGTAACACGTTCTCTCTAAGCAACATCAAAAAGAGTTAAAGTGTTCTTGTCCACAAGCAGCATTTTAGGAACAACGTCTGAAATATTTGAGTGGTGTCCAACCATGGCAGCCCATAAGAATGACTGGGCTTCTTTTAAAAAGTACTCATGTTTGGGCTCCACCCAAACTAAATAATCAGAATCTTTGGGGGTGGGCCTACACACTGATATTTTTTAAAAGATCCCCCTGGTATTTCTAATAGTATGGTTACTCAACCAACAGAAAGCTCACATATCATGATAGGTAACCCCTATTCATCATGCAGGACATTTCCAAGGGCTCCTCTTCTGGTAAGCCACGTGTGATCTCTGCAGTAAGTTACTCCTCCCTATGTGCTGGCATATCACCCTGAGCTTACTTACCCTTATAATTATCTGCTTACTTGATTGTCTCACATATTAGGTGGTAAGATCACTAAGGCAAGGACTGTATCTTATTTGTCCTCAATTCTATCTCCAGCACTTGACACAGTGCTTGGCTCATAGCAGGCATTTAATAAATATTTACTAAACAAATCGACTGGTTAATCAGCACAAAATAAGATCTTAATTGCAATGCATATAGAAATTTGAATTTAAGAAATCTAATTAGTATCTTTTTACAGAAACAGCTCAATGACAAGCTGGTATCAAGATGTCTGCATGCTAGATCACAGATATCAAATATTCTGGACAAATACGTTTAGCTTTGTCTACAAATAACTAAAAATACAAAAGCATCTAGAAATCTTTACTCAAACATCTATATAACTCAAATGTCTCCTTAATAATTAAATCTTACTACCAAAAAATAGAAATCTATAGGAATGTTTATAATCTTCCTTCTTTTTCTCAATCTCTCCCCATCACTTTTCTTTGCCCCCTCTCTTCTTTAGTTAAAAAAAGTTCCTAGAACAGGATCTCAGTATAGTCTGTCTTTGGGGCAATTTTCATGTTATCAATTTGTTAGCCATTTGGAGAGGAAACAGGATGCCTAATGGTAAGAATATGAGCTTTTCAGCCTGGTGGACCAGAATTATATCACTTTCTAGACGTGCAATCTTAAGCAAATGACTTAACTTCACTCTACCAATCTGAGTTTCTTCTATAAATTGACAATAATGGTGGTATCTACATGATAACACTGTTGTGAGGATTAAATAATGTATGTGCAGCAATTAGTATACAGCCTAATACAAATATTAACAATGATTACTACTGTTATTACTATTATCATACAAATAGTCAAGAGACCCAAGGTCCCCTTGCATTGCAAAGTGGGAATGAGATGCACAGTGAAGTTTTTCCCATAACTTGCTCAGAATCTAGAAAAATCTTTAAAATTTACTCCCTAATCCAACCTTTTACCATATCAACCATTCTAAATTTACCTCCCTAAAATCTAGTCTTGACTAATTTTCCTTGGCTTCTATTAATTGGGATTGTCCCGCAATTTAAAAATGAGGAATAGCTACCACACTTCCCTCAAGAAATGGAGTACCATACACTGCCAGGGACCTCAAAAGGAGAATCACAAGATTTCTCTGGTGACTTTATTTTAAATTTTCTCATGAGTTTGACATGGCTGAGGAAATTAACTTATGAGAAGTTTCAAAGTAGAGCTGTTGAAAACCAAAAGAATATAAGAAAGCCCCCTTTTGGAGGAGAGGAAACAAAGATATAGAGAAACTAAATATCTAGGCTTAGGTTAAACAGAGAAGGAATGGGCGCTAAATCCTTAGGATTCCTGCTATGTGTAGGATATGCTGTCTACAAGACTTTCACCCAAGAGATAATGACAAGATTTCCTAGCTAACAAACTGAGAAACTAAACAGTTAACAAAATGACATGTTGCCATGACTTGCAGGGCCTTAAGTATACCAGTAGTATCTTCACAACACTGCTACCTACTCAACAAACTAGATGAGAGGATGACTTGGCTTGATTCTGCCTTCCTTTCTCTTTCGTGTGCATCATTTCCAAAATGAAGTTTTTAAATCAAGACCCTGAATTTTTCACATTCAGAAGGATGTGGGTTAAGAGAAGGTGGAGTCCCTTGTTAGAACCTCCAAATGAACTCTCATGTAAATTGTTCATGTATCCTAGGGTTTTATTTAAATAATTAAATAATTTCTGCATCTATGAAAAAGGTTGAAGTTAATTAAAAATAACAAAAGTGTTCAACTGGTTATTTGAGATATTATTACTTGAACATCACTTTTACTTAAACACAGATTAACTGCTAGCAAAAGATGTACTTGGGCTATTAGTCTGTAACCAATATTCAACAGGAAAATTAAAAAACAAAGCTACAGGCTGATCATGCCTTTAAAAATAATTATTGAGGTAATAAATAATCACTCCAAAGATATTCTCATTTCTTTTAAAAAGAACCACAAAAGCAAATCACATAGCAAGAAACTGACTAGCCTACATTTTGAAGAAATTTTATTCAGGAGAAGAATTATGCTGTCACTAACAATTCTCTTTTTAACGTTGCTGACAAGTGTAAGTGTATAAAGTGCTTTCAATTTTACATGTTTTTAGTAGTTGACTTTTTACCAAAGACAAAGTTAAACAAGCTTTTCAAAACTTATTCCCAACCCATCAATCCAACTCTAATTCATTTTAGGCACAGAAATAAATGGTGAAAGTTTGCTAGACTAAAAGGAGATCTGCTACTAACTAGCTATGTGATGTCTTTCCCACTAAACTGCCTCATTTTCAGCAACTTAAAATGGCCTGTGATCTCTAAGATCCAATGTTATTCTAAAATTACTCTTCTATATTATTAACTTAGACACCTAACTTAATATTACTTTAGATACCTACCTTAATATTATTTAAGGTATCTAACTTAAATAATATAGTCACATCATGCAATATACCCGTGTTTTGCTTTTATCTTATTTTATGGCAAGATGAGACCTTCTAAAAACAAGAACTAAACTTTCCAAAGTGGTTCTCTATTTAGTAGTGGCTAATGACACATCATCTTTTGATAATATAAAATATAAATGAATCTGTTAAGTGACTTCCTTTCTCCACCCTTTGTATTAGTACTTCGCTATGTAAAGAGCCAGTGTAAGACTGGTCTCACAAGCTGAAGTTTTGTTAGTGCTACAATATATCACCTAGATGATAACAACAAAGACTATTACCTTGGAGCTGCTATTCATCTAGACAAGCAATAAAAGACAGTCCCATTTTAATTTTAATAAGGTACTCTGATATTGCAAAAGTTTCAGATACTTGAAACTGGTTACTTATGGATTTATTGTTGCCAATATATTAATATTTCAGTCTTTAACTTTTCACTGTAAATTTTATAGCAGCAATCCTAAATTTCTTACTGCTAATTTATGAAAATTAGTTTAATATTTTCTACTATGTTTTTACTGAATAGAGAAAATTCCCATTTCAACAAAAGGTCAGAATCTTTTCCTTTTAAAAAAGTACTACTATTAGTTGAAGCTTATACTTATTAGATCACCCAGCTTTGAAAGTAAAATTATGACCTTGATTAATTTTCCAGATAAAGTCTCATGTTAATGTTTTTAAAAAAAGAACAAATTTAAACACTTAAAATAAAAACTTTAATTACACTTTCAGCTGATCTGAAGAAGTCTGAGTCTAGATTAGATACTCAACTGTACTTATACTGCTAGCTCTGTATGTTACAAGATGCCTCAAGTAAATCATTTAGCAACTATGAATCACAGTCACTAATCTATAAAATGTAATTACTACCCTTTGGTACTGACAATTAATGTCTTGTTCACTGATAAGGAATTCATCACAAACATCTCAAGTATGTATCTACACCATAAAAATTAAGTCAATTCTTAATCTTCCAAAACAAAAAAAAATTAAGATAACCAGGTTCACCAAAAATCTGAAAACTGAATTTTACTTAATAGGCTTTTTTATCCCAGTAATTTTACCATCTTTCTAAGCAGAGTACAAAGGTTTTGTTTTTTTCTTCCACCAGCATTTTTTAACATAAAGCTTAGAATACCAGTAGACTGAATTGGAGTACCGAGGGCTGACGTCCACACAGAGAGCCACGCATAAATGTGTAGCCCTGAAGAAATCAAGCATAATGTGTTTCAGTAGTGATTAAGGTTATTCATAGGGGACATTAAATTGTTTAAAGTGATTGTTTGTGGGGATCAGGATTGAGAAAATGAGAAGACATTTGTTTTCTACTTTCTACCTTTCTTATTATAAGTAATCTTTAAAAATAATAACTATGTATTACTTTTCTAAGTGAAAAATATAATAAAAGGCTAGGTCATTAGCACAGAGGCCTAGCAGTGCTTTGCATACAACAGGAACTCAATAAAAAAGTTTTGAATAAGTGAATAAAGGCATATATTCTACCTGGAAGAAAGGAAACTAAGGAATATATTCCCACTAGCGGTTCAAGAACAGTGAAGCAGTTACTGTTGACAGCGGCCATGTATGTTTTACTGAGTAACTATGGAAATTCACACAGCTTCCCTGAGACCCAGTTTGCATGTAATACAAATATTACTACACAGCACTTACAAAACTGAGAAAATAACCAATAAGTCTTATATTATCATTATAATAAAATATAAATAACACAGAGATGCATGATTAATAAAATTGTGCTTAAAACCATGAAACTTAATAGAAATATAGAGGGGTCATGTAGGAGAAGAAGGAGAGGAAATGGATTATTATATTGTGTGGATTCACAAAAAGCTTTTAATTTAAAAATTAGCATAAAGCATAGTTCTGCCCTCTGGATTAACAAAAACAAAAATAGAAAGCTTTGCAAAACCCATGCAATGTACTAAGAAAGATCACTTAACTGATACAGCCCTCCCCAGTAAGTCAATTCCATGCTCCCGTGCAGCTCAGTGGCGGGAGGCATCACCAGCATAGAGTACCTTGAAGAGGTATTTGGAGATGAGCCAGCCATCGGCAACTTTGGGAAATCTCTTTAAAAAAAATAAACAACAACAACAACACACAGATATTTAAGAAACCTGACATCAAGTTTACAATAGCAAACTGAATGGCCCCAATAAGATGGCTACACATAATCTTGATGCAGTAAACACCACTTTTACCTAATAAATAAAATGAACTCAATTAAGATGAATTGAGCTCATGCTCTACTCAGCACGGAAGTCAAGCTGGTCCCTTGTAGCCTATTCCGTTGGAGAGGCTAGGATGTCTTTAAGTCACAGAAATAAATGAGAAGCTATTTCTCCCTGTCTACTTTCACCTCCATTATTCTTACCCAAACATAAAGAAGCCTAACTGAATTTGCTAGCTTTGCACCTCAGAATTCATATAATTGGTTAGAAAAATTACTCACTTATTGAACTATATGGCTTAGAAAGGTTTCAACTTTAAAAATAAATATACCTTTTTTACTGTTAACTTTTCTAAAAGTTATAAAATTCATTTTGAAGAGCAGTTCTTTCTTTTTTTGGTCTAAGCAGAGTTAAAGTTTGTATGGTTTTTTTTTTTTTCAGAATTATGAGAACAGCACTTAAATATCTAGTAAAATGTTCCTCAGTTTAACCAATGTTGACTAAATGCCTACTTCATGCAAAATACTGTTTTTCCTACAGCTTCCAATTATTGTTTAACAATCACCATCTGGAAAAGTACTATAAATTCTTGCCTATGTTGTTTGGCAATTCCTATACAGGAAAACTCCAAAGCCAAATTTCTGAAGTCATATTCCCAACAGATGATATCTTTTTGTTTCATAAGCAAACACCGAAATCTCCAATAGGACATGGTTCCACACCTTTCCAAATACTTAGACCTTTTATGAAACTAAACAAAAACCAACCAACCAAACACAGTCAGTAGTGTTAAAAAAATGAAAGGAAGGAGATATATATAGTTGTGCTATTGGTCACTTCTATGTCTCTACTATTCACCTCTATCCTCCTATGTCCATTTGTATCACTGTAAATGAATATTAAATTTGGAAACACATATCCAAAAGGATCTATAACCAGAAGGTACCCTAGTTGAAGCCCATGTTAAAACATAATGCTCTTTCTACAACTACAACAAACAAAATGAAAATCTCTCCGCATTAAATGTAAATCAGAACAGAATGCTTTTCATTGAAAATATTAAGAATACCAATTCTTAATGTTTAAACCATATTTACTAGCTCTGCCTTGAAAGTAAAGTTATGTATCTTATTTGTAGTCATTTACGTAATCAAAAAGTTATCAAAGTAAAAACAATTTCCAGGAAAACCGTACTTAAAGTAATTTCACTTCAAAAAATGTATCAAGTAAAATGTATCATGTCCAGATTTATGTCATGGCTTAATCAATCCTTGGTACAAAATGGGAAACAACTACTGAATCTATTATGAAGCTCAATTTATAGTTTAGGGTTTTTTTTAAGCTGTTAATATGTTAGCCTTTATGCCCTGGTTATGCATGTTATTTTGATCCTGGCTATGGGACACCATGTGAAAATTTTAACAATTAAAACATTTTCACTTATTTGTAGGCATTAATTGCTTTAATCATAATTTAATATCTCACTCTAGGTCAGTTATAAGCAACCAGAAGCATCCAGACCAAATGACAATCCACAAGATTCCAAATTATCTGTAGTCAAATTTCAACACCACTCTTGTTTTGTAGATGGGAAAGGAGAGGCCCAGAGAGAGCCTGCCTAGACCCAAGCACACCCCTGTTCCCTGTAGCCTCATACTGATCTACTCCTTTGGCTACAGACAAGATCTGACAGATGGAGAGAATCAGTCAGCTGGCTTTTCTGGTTGGATATGAGTTCTCACTACAGCCTCAGAAATAGGAAAAATAATGGGGCAGTAAACATGCACTGTGAATGAGGTAAATATTTTTCATATAAAATTTAAAGCCTTAGCTTAGTTGCTCCCCAAAATATATATATAAATGAACGACAAAGCTTACATTATTTCAAAGTGGCTCAAGGAGTGCTTGTTAGTAGAAAACGTTCTCATTTGTAGTTGAAATTAAAACTTTTGTTTTAAAGTATACAATATTAAATATTTATAACATAAAATACATATAATATCACATACAAAATATAGGTATATTAATATATAAAATACATAAAATTTATTTACATATTTAAAATATATAATGTTAAGACAGTTGAGACAAGACCAAATAAACTGAAAGTGTTTTGTTCAAGAACAAAATTCATTCAAATGTACCATTATAATTATATAATATATTGTGATATTAGGCGTTAAGTTTCTGAAATTTCAGCCAAAAGAAGAATCTACTCAGAAATAGATATGCGGGGACTTCCCTGGTGGTCCAGTGGGTAAGACTCCACGCTCCCAATACAAGGGGCCTGGGTTCAATCCCTGGTTGGGGAACTAGATCCCACATGCATGCCACAACTAAGAAGTCCACAAGCCACAACTAAAGATCCTGCATGCAAAGATCCCACACACCGCAACTAAGACCCATCACAGCCAAAATAAATAAATAAATAAATAAATAAATAAATAAATATTTTTTAAAAAAGAAATAGATATGCAATAAAAGAATGTTTAATCATACTGAAGATACCATGTTTTCTGACTCAAAAAGTATATACTTTTCAAAAACAAATAAATGAAAGTAAATCAACTTTATAATCTTTATATTAAGGTGGAAAATGGCCATCATACAGAAAAGATTACTGACCACGGCTTTAAACACATGAATCAGTCTTGGTGATAAGACTGAATATAATTCTAATCCATAAATATGATATTTATTCTTCCATTTTTTCATGTTAGCCCTGTTACAACTTCAGCTTTCTAATTATTTTGATTTCTTTGACAACTGAGCTACATTATTATGATTGATAAAATTTGACAACTATGTAGAAGGTGAGCCTTTTGCCTTTGCTGTACTTAGTCTAATTTTCTTTCTCTCTGTGTATAGACTCTGCTAATAAGGCTACAGGTAGATGACTTTATTTTTATGTGATTCAAGATGGATTCCTGAAAAGATCCCTAGATGGACTGATTTGTAAACTGATTGCTATTTATAAGGCAAATAGCAAAACTGATTATAAATGATCAGATAGTAAGTCAGAATTTTCACAAGTTTTCTTTTTAAACTGGCAATACCAGATAGCATATACTCTCTTCTGTCATTGATAATAATAATGTGCAAGTTCTTATTGTTTGACATTTTGAATCTTCAACCATGTATTTATATTAAGAGAAAAATCATTCAGTGAAGCAATATTTACAACTGCAATATCCACTGTAATTAAGCTAACAATGAAACAATATTATCTTCTATGTAGCCATTTTCCATTTTTTAATAGCTTCTGAAATTAAAATTTAATATTATACATGACTTATCTTAAACTTTTTAAAAGTTTACTTTAAAATGCCATTTACAGGTAGATGCTAGGTACATTAGAAAAAGTATTTGGCTATTTGATTCAACAATTTTTAAAAACTGAGCACCAAAATCATGCAAATATTTTACATTTGAAAAGTCATAGTGACTTGAAAGAAAAGGAATGTACGAAGAATAAAAATATTAGATTATACGCATCAACTCATTGAGATTAGAAAATCAGAAAGGTGTAGGAACTGAAATTATGATGCTCTCCAAAGATGAATTAAAGTCCATTATATTGTGCAATATTTTCCATGTTCTATAAAATGAGAAATATTTACTTCCTTTAAATGAGCAACATTTGAGCATTAAAAGTGATCAAAACTGTTGCTGAAATTATGTAACAAAAAATTTTCTCAAGAAAACAACTTTCCATTACTGAAAATAAACAAACTATGATTTGATTATTACAAGTACTGTAAGTTGCTCTATGCTAATTTGCAAAAATCATAAGGTCAAACTGGAAATGTCCCATTATTCTTCTGGCAGAAACTCAAAGGGCTACAAACACAGATAAACAAACATAAACTACCATCAGAGACCATCAATTCCTGCTAAATCCAAGAATTTGGATTACCTGGTAGAATCATAAATTTTTTTAACTTTCTCATATATTAAAAAAAAACACTAAAAATATCCTAGGCAATTTTATCAATAGTAGCTATTATTTAATTAATCTTTTCATAATACTTTCTTTCTATGTATTACTCCCTCTCAGAAGCCAAATCTAAATTGGAATTCTTTAAGTTGAAGGGGTTTTGAAAGTGAAGTTCATGTAAAATAAACTTGAAAAATTCTCCAGGGATAACAAAGTTTAAAACCATTAATAAATCTCTCCTTCTATAAATAAGAAAATATTTAAATTTGGAGGTTAAAATGACTCCTTGAAAATTATGGTTTGGTTACAAAATATAAAAACTGTTTAGTCTATATCTCCTAATAAGTACAAATATTTGAGATACTTTTCTTGCTCTTCACCCAAAAATGCCTACAACAAATACAGTTATTAAGAGTACTATGACAATCACATAGCTCCAAAGAGAAGCAAATAACCAAGTATGTGGGAATAGTCTGTTTTAGAATTTTAGACATTCAAAACCATATAAAGTATTATGAAACTAAGATAAGAAAAATATTTCAGACGTTTCAAAACAGAAATAAACTCTCAAATGAAAAATAAGAGTAAAATAATAAACTACCAATTATAATCACGTAAGAAGACTAGTATCAAGGGAGAAAAAGGTCACTGATCAAAATGGGTTATATAAAAACTAGTTCCACATGATGTAAATAATTAGTTCTTTTCTATTCTAGACTAATTAAAAAAACTCCACAAAGGTCATAATCAAAATATTAGGAAAAAAGATTAATAAACATGAACTTACATTCAATCTCATTTGTAAATAAAAACAAATTAAAATAACAAAATGTTTTATATATTTCATATTAATAGAAGATCAAAAAAAGATATTTTCCCCTTACCAAATTAAAACTTAAAAATATTAATATAATAATATAATGAGGATATGAGAAAAATAACCACATATACTACTGTTGGTACAACCTTTCTGATAGACAATACAGCAACATATATTAAATATAACATAGCACATATATCATAATGTGCATACCCTTTAATTTCAGTAATTACAATTCTAAGAATTCATTAGCTATTATCATTAATATAAAATAATTTTAAAGAAATTAGAAAACTATGTAAAAAATTTTTTCAGTGATATATGACAGTATGTTTATGAAAGGGAAATTTGGTAAAAAACTTTGGTAAGTAAAAAGGATATTAATTATGGTTCATTCATACAATGGAATATTATATATTTGTTTAAAAATGAAATGGAAATATACACAAGGGAATAGAAAACAGATGCTCAAAAACTTGTACATGAATGTTACAACAGTACTAGTTATAAGATAAAAAATGGAAACAATCTAAATGTCCATTAAATGATTAATGGAGGGACATCCCTGGCGGCTCAGTGGTTAAGAATCCACCTGCCAATGCAGGGGACACAGGTTTGATCCCTGGTCCGGGAAGATCCCACAAGCCGTGGAGCAACTGAGCCCGTGCTCAGCCCGCGCGCCTAGAGCCCGTGCTCCACAAGACAAGCCACTGCAATGAGAAGCCCGCGCACCGCAAGGAAGAGTAGCCCCCGCTCACCGCAACTAGGGAAAGCCTGCATGCAGCCACGAAGACCCAATGCTGCCAAAAATAATTAATTAAATAATATTAATAATAAATTAATTAAAATGATTAATGGATACACAAAATGTGGTGTGTCTATATAACGAAATATTAGCCATAAAAAGGAATGAAGTACTGGTACCTGTACATGGACGAACCTTGAAAACATGCTCAATGAAAGAAGCCAAACATAAAAGCCACATATTTTATGATTTCATTTACATGAAATGTCTAGAATAAGTAAATCCATAAGGACCAAAAGTGTATTAGCGGTTTCCAGGAAATGGTGGGGAGGAGAGCAGAGGAAGTGACTGCTTAGTGGATATAGATTTTTTTTTTTTAAAGAAATTTAATTTTATTCTAAGAATTTGAAATAGAGGGATTTAATCAGAACTGGGCTTTATTTTCTTTTCCCTTTTTTTTTTTTTTTTACTTTGGTTGTGCTGGGTCTTCGTTGCGGCGCGCTGGGTCTACGTTGCGGCGTGCAGGTTCTTCATTGCCGTGTGTGGGCTTCTCTGGTTGCGGCGCGCGGGCTCCAGAGCGCGAGGGCTCAGGAGTTGCGGAATGCGGGCTTAGTTGCCCAGCAGCATGTGGGATCTTAGTTCCCCGATCAGGGATGGAACCCACGTCCCCTGAATGGTAAGGCGGTTTCTTAACCTCTGCACCACCAGGGAACTCCCTAGAGTTTCTTTTTAATGTAATGAAAATGTTCTGGAACTGACAGTAGTGATAGTTTCACAACACTGTGAATATACTAAAATCCAATGAATTGTACACTTTAAAGTGGTTAAAATGGTGAACTTTATGTTATGTGAATTTAATTTCAAGTCAAAATACTAATAAAACAAAATGAAAGGGAAAAACATAGTATGGCCAATACTAAGGGCAAAATACAGGTCATAACAAAGAAAATACACATATTGTCTATGTATATACATTCATATTTATATACACAGATAATTTACATGACAGATACACAAAAAGTTGCCAGCTGCAATTATATCTGGTATTTCTGGAAGCTTTTATTAATACTTCCTATGGCTTTATATTTGAACCTCTTGTTATTTTTACATGGAGTAGGGGCAAGAGGGAAGGCAAAAAATGACTGGCAGTCCACGAAGACAAAAAGTATACATATACAGAAAGGGGTTAAATTAAGGAATCGTGCTAGAGCTTTATAATTTTCTTTCTTTCCTTCTTTTTTTAAAAACACAGTAGAACATTAACAAGAATGCAAACAAAGTCAAGTAGTCTACATGGCCAGTATGGGACAAAATCTTAAAATGAAGAAAGAGGTTTTTCAAAAGGCATCAGAAAAACAAGAAATGATAAGGGCTATAAGCTTAGAAGTAAATAAAAGTTTAGGAATATGATTTTAATCAAAAAAGCTACATGAGGAATATGGAAATCTGAGTGACACAAATTTTTTCAGTTACCGTTTTTGTTTTAACCATACTTGCTTTAGAGACTAAAGCTCTCTGTTTTTAGAATCTACATAGTTGTTTATTTACTACCGAACCTTAAATTTACTATATTATATAGAGGTTAATTTTATTTCCTATACAATTTAAGACACTGAACCAAATTTACCATGCTACATACAACCCTGGATGTTTCAAGAATTTTTTGAATATTATGATTTCCTGAGATACAAAATCTGCTGAAGTTTTCCTACATTTCCAAGTATATAATGGACGTACATTCCAAGTACAAAGTGGCCTTGTCCACTGTCTAAAAGCCAAACTTTGGTAACCTTCGGAGCCACTTTCTTATCTACTGTATCATGTTTTTTTGGCCTGAGTAGGTGGGTTTTATTGGGTGAGTTGTGTTCTTATGTTACAACAGAAACAATTCAAGTCTCATTTTGTGTGCACACCAAGAATCAAAAGTTGGAAAACCTTCAAAAATGAACAAAGAAAATTCAAAAGCCAAATGGATAGGTTTATCTTTACCCATTGTTTCTAAAAGTGTTATTACTACACTTCAAAAGCTGGCCTCATGGGGAGGTAACTGTTTATCATTTAAGTCAGGAAGAGCTTTGAGGTTCAAGCCAGTGTTCCTGAACAATGCTTAGGTATCATAACAGTTCAACTGGATTGGAGAAATTCTAAAATGTCAAGTCACAGGCGTTCTACCTTATTTTAAGAGTCTGAATCCAGATACTATCAGAGAAAAAAACAAAAACAAAAAACCCAAAAAAAACCAACCCAGAGTTTAGCACTCTGGGGATCAAGAAGTAGGAATTTCTCAGTTCTGTTTTCCAGCAAATATTCACTATGTGCCTACCATATCCCAGGCACTGTTATAGAAATGTGGGATACATCAAAGAACAAAACAGAAAAAGATCTTTACCCTAACGAAGCTTACATTTTAGCAGAGGTAAAGGAATATAATAAACAATGATCATAATGAGTAAATCTCATATGTTAGAAGCTAAGACTTAAAAAAAAAGTAGGACAGGGGCTTCCCTGGTGACGTAGCAGTTAAGAATCCGCCTGCCAATGCAGGGGACTTGGGTTCGAGCCCTGGCCTGGGAGGATCTCACATGCTGCAGAGCAGCTGGGCCCGTGCGCCACAGCTGCTGAGCCTGCGCTCCAGAGCCCGTGCTCCGCAACAAGAGAAGCCACGACAAAGAGAAGCCCGCAGACCGCAATGAAGAGTAGCCCCTGCTCACCGCAACTAGAGAAAGCCTGCACGCAGCAACAAAGACCCAACACAGCCAAAAATAAAAACAAATAAATTAATTTAAAAAAAAAAGTAGGACAGGGAAAAGAGGTCAGGAGCGCTTGGGGTGAAAGGAGGAAAGGTGAGTTATAATTTAAAATATGCTGCTAAAGCAATTATACTCCAGTAAAGATGTTAAAAAAATAAAATAAAACAAAATACGCTGGAAGGGCTTAGGCTTCAATGAGCAGTTTTGAAACAGATGGGGAGTTAACCATTTGGCTATCTAGGAGAAGTGCAGTGGTGCTCTATGACAGCAATGTGTCTGGTATAGTTAAGAAAAAGGAAGAGATCCATGAGGCTAGAGCACACCAATTTAAAAACAAAAAAAGGATGCTCTGTACATAAGTATAATGGGGAAACAATGTTTAGAATCAAGACAAAAATCTAAACTGAATGTGAGTCAGCAAGCCCAATGTTAATAAGCATAATTAGCAGATTAATTCATAGGAAATTTGATATATTCAATAGTACCTCATTATATTTGGTCATTTTTTCTTCAATTAGTAGTGTATTGCTAATTGATGGGCTTTAGTCCTCTACGATACTCAGAAGATTTTTCATTTTAATCAGTTATTTTCCATATAACCTTTATAAAATTCACTACTGTATCCCATCCCCACACCACCTAGCTGAAGTTTATAAGATTGTTTCTTTTTTTTTTTCAAGATTTTTTCTGACTTATTTTTCTTAAACTGTCTGGTCTGCAATATACTACTATAATCAAAGTCACAGATGACATTTTAAGAAATGAAATTTTTGTATTTTTAGAAATTTGCTATATTTTATAAACATTTTAATGACTGTTAACTCTATGTGTAAATGACTGTTGAGATATTTTATACCACAACTTGTCCATTTTTGAGTTTCTTACCTTGACTAGTTTTTTGGTGGACTGGAATATTTCAAATGTTCTTTCTTCCAGAAAAGTGATATCCTTCTTGATATTTACATATATCTTGTGCTTAACATTGTTAAGGGAGATTAGAGTAATTTAATCAACAAAGAATTCAGTATGTTTGGGCAAGATTTATTTTTTTATTTTTTATTTTTTTACAAGAAGCAGACTTTATTTCATAGCATTTACCAAAGTAGCATCCAGAGATGATGAATAGACATAAATATAACATTTTCCTAGCATCCAGAGATGGTGAATGGACATAAATATAACATTTTCCTTGAAAATAAGTTTAACAAATTTTTAAAAAGAATGATTAACGAGTTTTTTTTTAAATTGAAGTATAGTTGATTTACAATGTTGTGTTAATTTCTGCTGTACAGCAAAGTGATTCAGTTATACATACATACATTCTTTTTTTTAATATTCTTTTCTATCATGGTTTATCATAGGATATTGAATACAGTTCCCTGTGCTATGCAGTAGGACCTTGTTGTGTATCCACTGTGTATATAAAAGCTTACATCTGCTAACCCCAACCTCCCACTCCATTCCTCCCCAATCCCCCTCCCCCTTGGCAACCACAAGTCTGTTCTCTATGTCTGTGAGTCTGTTTCTGATTCATAGATAAGTTCATTTGTGTCATAGTTTAAATTCCACACATAAATGATATCATATGGTATTTGTCTTTCTCTTTCTGACTTCATTTAGTATGGTAATCTCTAGCTGCATCCATGTTGCTGCAAATGCCATTATGTCGTTCTTTTTTTTTTAATTTATTTTTATTTTTTATTTTTTTTAATCTCCCATAAAAAATGAAATTTTAATTTTTATTTGAGGCACTTTTATGCCCCTTTCTTGTGTGGAGCCTTCCCTGACCCATCCAAGCAGAAAGGATTATTCATCTTTTTGTGCTACATCACGCTCATTAACACTTCTACTATGACTCAACGACACTAATATACATCATTATTTGTTAATGTATCCTCCCTTTGCCCTCCAAAACTGAGTTTCATGTGAAAGCATGCCTGATTAATCTTCGTATCCCATTCCCTAGCACAGGGCCTAGATGGACTGCTAAATAAGAGAATGAATGGGATAAAGAGAATAGGGTGTGTATGTGTGGAAAAGATTAGGGGAAAAGGGAAAAAAGAGGAAGGCATTCGTACAATGTCAAATTTAAAGCATCTGCTCCAGAAAAAGTATAGGGAACTCACACTATGACTCATTTCCAAAGCAGAGGAAAAGTGAGTTACATTTAGCCAAGAAACACGTGAAGGGCTGATGGTAAAGGGATTTTCCTTGGGGTTTCCTTCTACTGTGCTCTATGAAAAACTACTCAACTTCCTAAAGTAACTCGGGATCAAGGAGTGGTAATTTTAAGTATTACAATGAAAGAGTGGGATCCTCGCCATTTTAAAATGTTTTAATGGAAAGCGATAAAATTTGAGGGAGTTATAAATATATATTTTAACCTACAGTAAATTTACTGTTGGTATACAGTTCTATGATTTTTTTTTAAATGCAGTCATGTGACCATGTCCGTAAGATACATACCAGTTCCACCACCCAAAAAAACTCCTTCATGCTGACACTATATAATCAACACCCCCAAATTCTAACCCCTGATAACCACTGAACCTCTTCTCCGACACAATAGTTCAGCTTCTTCTAGAATGTCATATAAATGGAAGCATACAGTATCTAACCTTAAGAGTTTCACTTCTCTCACTTAGCATAATACATTTGAGATTCAAGCACGTTGTTGTGTGTAGAAAGAAGTTTTTTCCTTTTATTGCTCAGTTTGTCCATTGTGTGGATATATAACAGTTGGTTTATCTAGTCATCACATAAAGGACATTTGGGCTGTTTCCAGTTTTTAGTGATTATGAATAAGGCTGCTATGAACAGGTCTTTGTGTAAAGATAAGTTTCCATTTCTCTTGAGTAAAGGAGTGAGATTTCTGGGAAACTATTCTGCATTCCCACCAGTAACACATGAGAGTTCCAATTTCTCCACATCCCCACTAGAACTTGGTATAGGTGCGCAGTAGTGCCTGATGGTGGTTTTAATTGCACTTCCCAAGTCCCTAATGATATTGAGCTCCTTTTCATGTGTTTCCTTGCCATCGTGTATTTTCATGGGTGAAGTATCTGTTCAGATCTTTTGCCCATTTTTATTTTTATTTTTTTAATATTTATTTATTTATTTATTTGGCTGTGCTGGTCTTAGTTGCGGCACACGGGATCTTCATTGCTGCGTGCAGGATCCTCGTTGCGGCATGCTAACTCTTAGTTGTGTCATATGGGATCTAGTTCCCTGACCAGGGATTGAACCCAGGCCCCCTGCATTGGGAGCTCGGAGTCTTAACCACCAGGGAAGTCCCCTTTTGCCCATTTTTAAATTGGGTTAGTTCTTTTCATATTACGTGTTTATAGTTCTTGGGATATCCTGGACACAAGCCCTTTGTCAAATATGTGATTCGCAACTATTTTCTCCCAGCCTATGGCTTGTCTTACTCTCTTAACAATGTCTTCTGGAGGACAAAAGTTATTAATTTTGATGAGGTCAACACTTCGTTATTTTTTGCTTATATGGATCATGCTTCTATTGTTTTATCTAAAATCTGTTTGCCTAATTGAATGTAACAAAGATGTTTTATATTCTTAAGGTTTTTATACTTTTACATTTAGTCTATGATCCATTTTGAATTAATTCTTGTATGTGGTGTGAGGTATGACTCATAGTTCATTTTTTGCATACAGTAATCCCATTGTTCCAGCACCATTTGTTGAAAAAGATTATCAATTCACCAGTGAATTGTCTTTTCATCTTAGCCAAAACCAATCAAGCATATTTGTGTGCCTCTACTTCTGGACTCTGTTCCATTCCACTGATCTATATGTAAAAGCTTTCACCAATAACACACTCTTTTAATCACTGTATCCTGACAGTCTTGAAATCAGAGAGCTTGAGTGTCCAACTTTGTTCTTCCCTTGTGAAATTGTTTTGCCTTTTCTACTTACTTTGTTTAGCCATTTATAGAATCTGCTTGATATCTACAAAAAAACCTGCTAAGATTATGAAAGTGCATTGAATCTATCGATCAATACAGACAGAACTGACATCTTAACAATGCTGAGTTTTAGAGGAATTATCTCATCTAAAATGTCAATAGTACTAAGGTTGAGAAACCCTGCTGTAGACATCTGTAGATGCCTGCTACTGAATGTTTGTGTCTAACTGAATGTTTGTGTCTCCCCAATATTGAAACCTAATCCCCAATATGATGGTATTTGGAAGTGGGGCCTTGAGGAGGTTATCACATCATAAGCCCTCACGAATGGGATTAGGGCCTTATAAAAGAGACCAAGAAAGAGCCCTCACTCCTTCCACCATGTGAAGACACAGCAACTTTCTGTTGTTTATAAGCCATCCAGTCTATGGTATTCTGTTAAAGTAATCCAAATGCACTAAGACCATTTAAGGAAGTTCTCTTCTCATACCTAGTTTACGGAGTAGTTTTACCATGAATTAATGTTTTTAGTCTGTTAATAAAATGAAATACATGAATTGATTTTCAAATACTGAAATGTCCTTGCATTCCAGGGCTTGATTTGTTAATATTTAATTGAGGATTCCAGTATCTATTTCCATGAGGGGTAGTGATATATAGTTTCCTTTCCTTGTAATATTTTGTCTACTTTTGCATCAGGCTAATGCTGACCTCATAAGATGAAGTGGGAAATATTCTCTCCCTTCCTATTTTCTGGTAAAGATTGAGTGGGATTATTATTATTTCTTTAAGTTGTTGGTCACAATCAACAGTAAAACCATGTAGGCCTGGAGTTTCATTTGTTGGAAGGTTTTCAACTACCTATTCAATCTCTTTAATAGATATAGGACTAGTCAACTTATCTATTTCTTTGTAACTCTTGTTAGGATTTGTCTTTGAAGAAATTGGTCCATTTCATCCAAGTCAAATTTATGTTAAGAGCTGTTCATAGAATTTACTTATCCTTTGAATATAGGGTCTATAATGATATGTCCACTTTCCTTCCTGATACTGATAATTTGCATCTTCTCTTTTTCTTGGTCACTCTAACTAGAGGTTTATGAATTTTATTGATGTTTTAAAAAAAAAAACAGCCTTTCACGTGATTGGTTTTATCTATTGTTTTTAATTTTATCAATTTCTGCTTTTATCTTTATTGTTTTATTCTTTCCACTTGCTTTGGGTTTAATTTTCTCATTGTTCTAGTTTCTTAAGGTGGAATCTTAGATTATTAACTTTAAACCTTTCTTCTTTTCTAATATAAGCTTTTAATGACTTAAATATCCCTCTAAGCACTGCTTTAACTGCACTGCATAAACTTTGATATGATGCATTTCATTTTTCATTCAGTTCAAAATACTTGCTAATTTTCCTTGAGACTTCCTCTTTGACCCATGAGTTACTTACAATTTTTTTTAATTCCCAAATATTTGGTGATTTTTCAGATCTTTCTGTTCTTAATTTCTAGTTTAAGTCTGTTACAGTCAGAGAACATATTTTGAATGATTTTAATTCTTTTAAATGTTTTAAGGTTTGTGTTATGGCTCAGAATAAGATCTTTTTGAATGTCTCATTTGCCCTTGAAAAGAACATACAACCTGCTGTTACTGGGTGGAGTGTTTTATTAATGTCAATTAAGTCAGTTGGTTAATAATGCTGTTCAGATCTTTTATATTATTGATACCCTGTCTACTTGACCTACTGATTATTATGAGAAGAGTGCTGTAGTTGATAAGTACAACTGTGGATTTTTCTGTCTTTAATCTCCAGTCAGTTCTACCAGCTTTTGCTTTTTGAAGCTCTGTTTTATAAAAATATCTTTTTATATCTTTTACTTTTAAACTATCTGTATCACTATATTAAAGGTTTTTTAAAAAATTAACATCTTTTTTTATCCAAACAATCTCTTTTAATTGGTGTGTCTAGATGATTTATATTCAATGTAATTAATAATACAACTGGATTTAGGTCTACCATTTCATTGTTTTCCATTTATCCTTTTTTCCCCCTGCCTTCTTTGGATAATTTTAATATTTTCAGCATTCCATTTTAATTTATCTATTGGATTTTTGCTGGATCTCTTAGCTGTTCTATAGTCATTGCTTTAGGGATTACAATGTAAAACCTAACCTTTGAGACTTTTGGGACAACATTAAATGCACCAACATTTGCATTATAGGGGTCCCAAAAGGAGAAGAGAAAGAGAATGGGCCTGAGAAAATATTTGAAGAGATTATAGCCAAAAACTTGCATAACGTGAGAAAGGAAACACTCAGGTCCAGGAAGTGCAGAGAGTCCCATACAGGATAAACCCAAGGAGGAACACGCCAGGACACATATTAATGAAACTGACAAAAATTAAACACAAAGAAAAATATTAAAAGCAACATGGGAAAAGCAACAAATAACATACAAGGGAATCCCCATAAAGTTAACAGCTTATTTTTCAGCAGAAACTCTGCAGGCCAGAAGGAAGTGGCACGATATATTTAAAGTGATGAAAGCGAAAAACCTACAACCAAGAATACTCTACCCAGCAAGGCTCTCATTCAGATTCGATAGAGAAATCAAAAGCTTTCTAGACAAGCAAAAGCTAAGAGAATTCAGCACCACCAAACCAGCTTTAGAATAAATGCTAAAGGAACTTCTGTAGGCAGGAAAAAAAAAAAAGAGGTCACAACTAGAAACAAGAAAATCACAAATGTGAAAGCTCACCAGTAAAGGCAGCCATACAGTAAAAGTAGGAAATTATCCACACACAAATATGATATCAAAACCAACAACCATGATAAGAGGAGAGTACAAATGCAGTAAATGGGAAATGCATTTGAAATTAAGGGACCAGCAACTTAAAACAACCTTGTATATATAGAGACTGCTACATCAAAACCTCACAGGAACTGCAAACCAAAAAACTACAATAGATACTTACACAAAAAAGAAAAACCCACCCAAACACAACACTAAAGACCGTCATCAAATCACAAGAGGACAAAAAGAGGAACAGAAGAAAAAAGACCTACAAAAACAAATCCAAAACAATTAAGAAAATGGCAATAGCAACATACCTATCAATAATTACCTTAAATGTAAATGGATTAAATGCCTCAACCAAAATACACAGACTGGCTGAATGGATATAAAAACAAGACCCGTATATATGCTGTCTCAAGCCACCCACTTCATATCTAGAGACACATACAGACTGAAAGTGAGGGGATGGAAAAAGGTATTCCATGTTAATGGAAATCACAAGAAAGATGGAGTAGCAATACTCGTATCAGACAAAATAGACTTTAAAATATTAAAATAAAGGTGTTACAAGAGACAAGGAAGGACGCTATATAATGGTGATGGGATCAATCCAAGAAGAAGTTATAACAATTGTAAATATATATGCAACCAACATAGGAGCACCTCAATATATAAGGCAAATGCTAACAGCCACAAAAGGGGAAATCACCAGTAACACAACAATAGTGGGGGACTTTAACAACCCACTTATACCAATGGACAGATCATCCAGACAGAAAATCAATACAGAAACATACGCCTTAAATGACACATTACACCAATGGACTTAACTGATATTTATAGAACGTTCCATCCAAAAGCAGAATACGCTTTCTTCTCAAGTGCACATGGAACATTCTCCAGGATAGATCACATCTTGGGTCACAAATCAAGGCTTGGTAAATTTAAGAAAATTGAAATCATATCAAACATCTTTTCCGACCACAATGCTGTGAAATTAGAAATCAATTACAAGAAAAAAACTGTAAAAAACACAAACACATGGAGGCTAAACAGTATGTTACTAAACAACCAATGGATCACTGAAGAAATCAAAGAGGAAATTAAAAAATACCTAGAGAGGGCTCCTCTGGTGGTGCAGTGGTTAAGAATCCACCTACCAATGAAGAGGACATGGGTTTGAGCCCTGGTCCAGGAAGATACCACATGCTGTGGAGCAACTAAGCCCATGCGCCACAACTACTGAGCCTGTGCTCTAGAGCCCGCGAGCCACAACTACTGAAGCCTGCGTGCCTAGAGCCCGCGCTCCGCAACAAGAGAAGCCACTGCAATGAGAAGCCCGTGCACCACAACAAAGAGCAGCCCCCGCCTGCCACAACTAGAGAAAGCCCGCATGCAACAACAAAGACCCAACACAGACAAAAATAAAATAAATAAAATAAATAAATTTTTTAAAATACCTAGAGACAAATGACAATGAACACACAACGATCCAAAACTTATGGGACCTGGCAAAAGCAGTTCTAAGAGGGAAGTTTATAGCAATAAAGTCTTACCTCAGGAAACAAGAAAAATCTCAAATAAACAACCTAAACTTACACCTAAAGCAACTAGAGAAAGAAGAACAAACAAAACCCAAAGTTAGTAGAAGAAATCAAAAAGAACAGAGCAGAAATAAATGAAATAGAGACACAGAAAACAATAGAAAAGATCAATGAAACTAAAAGCTCATTCTTCGAAAAGATAACAAAATTGATAAACCTTTAGCCAGACTCATCAAGGAAAACAAAGGAGGGGGCTCAAATCAACAAAATTAGAAATGAAAAAGGAGAAGTTACAACTGACACTGCAGAAATACAAAGGATCATTACAGACTACTACAAGCAACTCTATACCAATAAAACAGACAGCCTAGAAGACATGGACAAATTCTTAGAAACATACAACCTTCCAAGACTGAGCCAGGAAGAAACAGAAAATATGAAAGATCAATCACAAGTAATGAAATTGAAACTGTGATTAAAAATCTTCCAACAAACAAAAGTCCAGGCTTCACAGGTGAATTCTATCAAACATTTAGAGAAGAGCTAACACCCATCCTTCTCAAACTCTTCCAAAAAATTGCAGAGGAAGGAACACTCCCAAGCTCATTCTATGAGCCCACCATCACACTGATACCAAAACCAGACAAAGATACCACAAAAAGAGAAAATTACAGGCCAATATCACTGATGAACATAGATGCAAAAATCCTCAACAAAATACTAGCAAACCAAATCCAACAATACACTAAAAGGATCATACACCATGGTCAAGTGGGATTTATCCCAGGGATGGAAGGATTTTTCAATATACACAAATCAAACAATGTGATACACCACACTAACAAACTGAAGAATAAAAACCATATGATCAACTCAATAGGTGCGGAAAAAGCTTTTGACAAAATTCAACATCCATTTATGATAAAAGCTCTCCAGAAAGTGGGCATAGAGGGAACCTACCTCAACATAATAAAGGCCATATATGACAAACTCACAGCTAACATCATTCTCAATGGTGAAAAACTGAAAGCATTTCCTCTAAGATCAGCAACAAGACAAGGATGTCCACTCTTGTCACTTTTATTCAACATAGTTTTGGAAGTCCTAGCCACACCAATCAGAGAAGAAAAAGAAAAAAAGGAATCCACATTGGGAAAGAAGAAGTAAAACTGTCAGTGTCTGCAGATGACATGATACTTTAAATAGAAAATCCTAAAGATGCTACCAGAACACTACTAGAGCTCATCAATGAATTTGGTAAAGTTGCAGGATACAAAATTAATACACAGAAATCTCCTGCATTCCTATATACTGACAATGAAAGATCCGAAAGAGAAATTAAGGAAACAATCCCATTTACCATTGCATCTGAAGTCAGAAAGAGAAAAACAAATATCGTATACCATTGCATCAAGAAGAATAAAATACCTAGTAATAAACCTACCTAAGGAGGCAAAAGACTTATATTCAGAAAACTATAAGATGCTGATGAAAGAAATCAAAGATGACACAAACAGATGGAAAGATATACCATGTTCTTGGATTGGAAGAATCAATATTGTGAAAATGACTATACTACCTTAAGCAATCTACAGATGCAATGCAATCTGTATCAAATTACCAATGGTATTGTTCACAGAACTACAACTAAAAATTTTACAGTTTATATGGAAACACAAAAGACCCTGAATAGCCAAAGCAATCTTGAGAAAGAAAAATGGAGCTGGAGGAATCAGCTAACTAACTTCAGACTATACTACAAACCTACAGTAATCAACACAGTAAGGTACTGGCACAAAAACAGAAATATAGATCAATGTACAATGATAGGAAGTCCAAAGATAAATCCACACACCTATGGTCACCTTATCTTTGATAAAGGAGTCAGGAATTTATAATGGAGAAAAGACAGTCTCTTCAATAAGTGGAGCTGGGAAAACTAGACAGCTACATGTAAAAGAATGAAATTAGAACATTCTCTAACACAATATACAAAAATAAACTCAAAATGGATCAAATACCTAAATGTAAGGCCAGATACTATAAAACTCTTAGAGGAAATCAGTCGGAACACTCTTTGACATAGATCACAGCAATATCTTTTTGGATCTACCTCCTAGAGTAATGAAAATAAAAACAAAAACAAACAAATGTGAGTGGCGGGGTTGCAGGCGCAGTGGAGTGAGCGGAGCAGCCAGCTGGAGTGCGATGACTACTGCAGGACTCAGAAAGAAGAAATGATGTAAACGATTCATTATCCAGCCTTTAAGGTCAAGGTGAGAAGGAAGGTCAGGAGGAACATGGCCTGGCCAAATATTTTTCAAAGAGGAACTTTGCTCTCCCGGTTCAGCCATCATCATGTGCTCATGTTCCTGCTCACTTTCTTCAGTTACTCTTTGCTCCATGCATCAAGAAAAACACTTAGCAATGTCAAAGTCAGTATCTCTAAGCAGTGGACCCCAAGTGCTCTTAACAAGTCAACTGAACTGCCTGTAGAGGTCTGGAGCAGCAACCTTTTGTTTCCCAGTGCAGAGGAAGCCACTCTTTTCCTCGGAACAGTCAACACCATTTTCCTCTCCTATGCTGTGGGCCTTTTCATCAGCGGTATCGTCAGGGATCAGCTTAATTTGCGATGGGTTCTGTCTTTTGGCATGTGCTCCTCGGCATTAGTGGTGTTTGTCTCTGGTACTCTCACAGAATGGCTGCATTTCTACAACAAGGGGCTGTACTGCAGCCTGTGGATCGTGAATGGCCTGCTGCAGCCCACTGGTTGGCCCTGTGTGGTTACTGTTATGGGCAAATGGTTTGGGGAAGCCGGACGAGGAGTTGTTTTTGGTCGGTGGAGTGCCTGTGCCTCAGTGGGCAATATTTTGGGAGCGTGTCTAGCTTCTTCTGTTCTGCAGTATGGTTATGAGTATGCCTTTGTGGTGACAGCGGCTGTGCAGTTTGCTGGTGGGATCATCATCTTCTTTAGACTCCTGGTGTCACCCAAAGAAATTGGTTTCCCAGGTATTGAGGCAGAAGATTTTGAAGAAGACTTGCACAGGCCACTAATTAATGGTGCTGAAAATGAAGATGAAGCTGATCCTAATTATTCAATCCAAGAAGGCAAGAGTGTTACCCAAGTCAAGGCAGTAAGCTTTTACCAGGCTTGTTGCCTTCCCGGAGTTATAGCATATTCACTGGCCTGTGCCTGCTTGAAGTTAGTGAATTACTCCTTCTTCTTCTGGTTGCCCTTTTATCTGAGTAATAACTTCGGATGGAAGGAGGCTGAAGCCGACAAGCTGTCCATTTGATACAATGTTGGAGGAATTATTGGTGGAACTCTGCAAGGCTTCATCTCCGATGTGCTACAGAAGAGAGCCCCAGTGTTAGCTCTCAGTCTGCTTCTGGCAGTCGGGTCCCTCGTTGGATGTAGTCATTCTCCAAACGATAAGTCTATCAATGAACTTCTGATGGTTGTCACAGGATTTTTTATTGGTGGACCTTCTAATATGATTAGCTCTGCTATTTCTGAGGACCTGGGTCCAAGGGAGCTGATCCAAGGGAGCAGTGAGGCTTTGGCGATCATCACAGAATAGCTGACGGAACCAGGAGCACTGGAGCTGCGGTGAGCCAGTACTTAGTGTCTTTGATCCAGGACAACCCAGGATGGATGTGGGTTTTCTACTTTTTCATTCTTATGACTATTTGCACAATTCTATTTATTTCACCATTAATAGTGAGGGAAATGTGCTATCTTATGCAAGGACGACAAGCTCGCATATTGAGTGAGTGACCAGTGCCCACAAAAGAGCAAGAAAAATAGGAGACACATCAGGACTATTTCTTTTCATTCACCTTATTTTGGGGTTGTCTTAAGAGCTCCAACATAACCTCAGACTGTCAAGCCTCTTTCAACAGTGTCAGCCACTGGAGATGCTGACCAGAGTGAAGGCTGGGCTGCTTTTCTACACTACAGGAATTATTGTTAATGATTTTTATCACTGTTGTTTCATGAATGTACTGAATGGCCTATGAATCTGCCAGCGTCTTTGTTGGCCTGTGGAGGTTTATCCTTTTAACCATAAATGCTGTATTGGACTTGGACCCTAGTTCTCCAGCCTGGAAAGCCGAGTGACCACGAGGCATTCATGCATGGTTTGTATCAACGACATGCTCCACAAATAGAAAGGATCATTGCATTTTGCTTGGTCATGAGTTTGCAGAGAGTGGCTCATCTCTGACACATCAAATCCGGATAAAGCACTCCAGCCAGGTCCAGTGTAAGCCTGCCTTGGACAGAGACTCCCTTTGTTAACCACGGTGGGAAAAATCACACTACATGCTGATTGGCTCTCACTCTGTATCTGCTCTAAAGTCATTCAGCTCCAGAAGCAGAAATACCTTCAAATGATTGCCAACTTGCTCTCCTCCGTCTTCTTCATTCAGAATTCCCTTTGACTCTTGGAAGTCTTTAGTCTTCCTTTCAAGGACCATAAGGTACCTCAATTGTGAACACTCCAGTGTGTAATTTACAACCGAAGTACTCAACCCCAGATTTGTTCTCTGGGAACTTTAGGATCCACTAGGAAGGTAACTGGCTTAGCCCTACTTTCAGAGGATTGATCTCTGTCACAACCGGGTTCCTTGCGTTACCTCAGCTGAAGACTAGAATTAGAGAAAGAAGAAAGACCTTTTGGCCCTATAAGCATTAAGTATGTGACACTGAATCACATTAATGGATTACTAGGGCCTGAGGCATCTCTAGGTATCTATTCTTTAGAAGTTTGTAGAATATATGTCTTCAAGGCTGTGAATTCTATACTAATTATCAATATTTTAAGGTCATACTGTATATATATTTTAAATTATGGAAATTAACAGGCAAAAAATGTGCAATATTGAGGGCTGCCTAATTTGCATTGGGTTATGGAATATTTTTCAACCTCTTGCTTTATACTCTTAAATGTGGTGTGTTTATGAACTTGCTAATTTATTTAATCAAGCAGATTCCCAATCAGTTAATTGTTCATTACTGACAAAAAGGGAAAATACAAAACACAGAAAGGGAAAATAAACTGACTTTTATAATAAAAAAAATAAAAAAACAAATATGACCTAATTAAACTTAAGAACTTTTGCACAGCAAAGGAAACCTTAAACAAAACGAAAAGACAACCCACAAAATGGGAGAAAATATTTGCAAATAAAGCGACCCACAAGGGATTAATCTCCAAAATATACAAACAGTTCATGCAGCTCAATATAAAAACAAACAACAACTCAATCAAAAAATAGGTGGAAAATCTAAATAGACGTTTCTCCGAAGAAGACATACAGATGGCCAAAAAGCACATGAAAAGATGCTCAACATCACTAATTATCAGAGAAATGCAAATCAAAACTACAATGAGGGGCTTCCCTCGTGGCGCAGTGGTTAAGAATCCGCCTGCCAATGCAGGGGACACAGGTTCGAGCCCTGGTCTGGGAAGATCCCACATGCCACGGAGCAACTAAGCCCATGCACCACAACTACTGAGCCTGTGCTCTAGAGCCCAGGAGCCACAACTCCTGAAGCCCGGGTGCCTAGAGCCCATGCTCTACAACAAGAGAAGCCACCGCAATGAGAAGCCCGTGCACCGCAATGAAGAGTAGCCCCTGCTCACCGCAACTAGAGAAAGCCCGCGCACAGCAACAAAGACCCAATGCAGCCAAAAATAATAAATAAATAAAATAAATAAAAAATTTAAAATACCTTAAAAAAAAAAAACTACAATGAGGTATCACCTCACACCAGTCAGAATGGCCATCATCAAAAAATCTGCAAACAATAAATGCTGGAGAGGGTGTGGAGAAAAGAGAACCCTCTACACTGTTGGTGGGAATGTAAGTTGGTACAATCACTATGGAGAACAGTATGGGGGTTCCTTAAAAAACTAAAAATAGAACTACCATATGATCCAGCAATCCCACTCCTGGGCATATACCCAGAGAAAACTGTAATTCGAAAAGATACATGCACCCCAGTGTTCACTGCAGCCCTATTTACAATAGCCAAGACATGGAAGTAACCTAAATGTCCACTGACAGAGAAACGGATAAAGAAGATGTAGTACATATATACAATGGAATATTATTCAGCCATAAAAAAGAACAAAATAACGCCATTTGCAGCAACATGGATGGACCTAGAGATTATCATACTACGTGAAGTAAATCAGACAGAGAAAGACAAATAACATATGATATCACTTATATGTGGAATCTAATAAAAAATACAAATGAGCTTATTCACAAAACAGAAACAGACTCACAGATCTTGAAATCAAACTTATGGTACAAAAGGGGAAATGTGGGGGGCAGTGATAAATTAGGAGATCGGGATTAACATATACACACTACTATATATAAAATAGATAATAAGGACCTACTGTATAGTGCAGGGAACTCGACTCAATATTCTGTAATAACCTATATGGGAAAAGAATGGATATATGTATATGTATAACTGATTCACTTTGCTGTACACCTGAAACTAACACAACACTGTAAATCAACTATACTCCAATTTAAAAAAAAACCAACCTTTAACAGTCTACTTAGAGTTAATATTTTACCATTTCAAGTAAAATATATGACCACATAGGTCATAGGTCCCTTTACTTTCCCCTCTTTGTTTTAAATGTCATTTACATTATATATGTAAACATTGAAACCTCTCAAGAAATGTTGTAATTTTTGCTTTCAACAGTTACATTTTAAAAATCTTGAAGGAAAAAAAACTGCTATATTTTCTCAGATATTTACCATTTCTGTTGCTCTTTCTTCATTCACAAAGTTCTAAGTTTCCTTGGTATCATCTCCTTTTAGTCTGAAGAACTTTCGCTAGCACTTCTTTTAGACCAGGTCTACTGGTAACAATTCTTACTTTTCCTTCATCTGAGTATTTCTTTATTTTGCCTTCATCTCTGAGGTATGTTTTCACTGCATACAGAATTCTGAGTTGGCAGCTCTTTGCTTTCAGAATTTTAAGATGTTCTTCCACTCTCTTCTGTGGTTCCTGATGAAAAACCTATAGTCATTTGAATTGTTGCTCCCTGTACATAATGAACTATATTTCTCTGTCTGCTTTCGAGATTTTTTATCTTTTATTTTCAGAAGTTTAGTTATGATGTATCTGGGAGTGCTTAACTTTGAGTTTACCTTTTCAGAGGTTTGCTAAGCTTCTTGGACCAATAAGTTTATGCCTTTCCCAGATCCAGGAACTTATAGCTTTATTATTATTTTTTTTAACGTATTTTCTGCACCAATCTCTTGCCCCTCTCCTTCTGGGATTCCAATGATGCAAACATTATATCTTCTGCTATTGTCCAACAGGTCCCTGAGGCTCTGGTTCTTCAGCTTGGATACTTTCTATTGATCTATTTTCAAATTCATACACAGCTCTATTATCTCCACTCTGCTATAGAACCCCACCTAGTAAATATTTTATTTCAGAGATTTTACTTTTATGTTCTGAAATTTCCATGTGGTCCTTTATGAGGTTTTTATTTCTCAATTCAGAACTTCTATTTTTCTATTCATTTCAAGAATATTTACCTTACATCATGGAGCATGGTTTTAATGGTTGATTTAACGTCTTTGCCTGATAACTCATCTCGGGATTGGCATCCTTGATTGTCTTTTCCTCTGACAATTGGTCATATTTTCCTGGTTCTTTGTATATGAAGTAACCTTAAGTTTCATACTGGATGTTTTAAATATTATCTTTAGACTCTAAATTCTATTAAAATCCCTAAAATACGTTGATTTTTGTTTTGTTTTCTTTTGGTAGGCAATCGACCCAGTTAGATTCAGATAACCAAGTTCTTTCTTGCTTTATGTGGGCAGTGGTTACAATGTAAGTTCAGTTTGTAAAGCCTTAGCTATGCTTCTTTGGGCCTTACTGATATATATGCCGCTCTGGGATTTGGGTGGTGGTTTGTATCCCAGCTCAGTCCTCACATTCTTGGGTGTGAGGCCAGAACTTATGCTGGTCATTACATACAGAATTAGGGCATTCCCCTTTCCAGTGCTCTCTTCCCTGATAGACTCTCCAGCCCCCAGATCCTTCCTTTTCCTGATTACTCTAGCCTAATAAAAAGTTTTAGAGGTTTAACCTCTCACACTATGGCACAATCCTGGGCAACTCAAGCTGTTCTGGGGGGAAAGCAGCAAGAAAAAAGAGAAAAAATGGGAAGCCTCATACTCTCTGGCTCACAGAGGGACCTCTTCCGGATACTCTGGCCAGAAAGAGAAGGTTACTGTTGGAGTTTTTGCTATCTGCATCCATAGCACAATTAAAGACAAAGGGCCCCTCACTCAAGTCAAGGCTGAGGATATAGGAGGGAAAAAAATACAAAGGACACTCATTCCTATGATGGTTCTTCCTCAAATTTTGATCTCTCTCCCCAACCTGGCTGCTATTGTTTACTTTCCAAAGTATATAAGTAGTTGCTTTTTGTATTCTGTCCAGAGTTTTTAGCTGCAGTCGGTAGAAGAGTGCTGTGGGCTGAACTGATTCCCCCCGAAGTCTTATGTTGAAACCCTAATACCCAATGTGACTATATTTGGAGATAGGGCCTACAAAAAGGTAATTAATGTTAGATGAGGTCATAAGGGTAGGGTCCTGATCCTGTAGGGTTAGTGTCCTTATAAGAAGGGACACCAGAAAGCACTCTCATTCTCTCTTTCTCTCTGCCATCTGAGGACACAGCAAGAAGGCAACCATCTACAAGCCAGGAAAAGAGTTCTCACCAGAATCTCAATCAACCAGCACCTTGGTCTTGGACTTCCCAAGCTCCAGAACTGTGAGAACTAAATTTATGTTGTTTAAGCCACCCAGTCTGTGGCATTTTGTCCTGTCAGCCCAAGCATGCTAAGACAGAGAGTTAGGGTAGTAGTGGACTTACTCCACCTTCTCTAGCATCATAAGTTGAGTTAACTTTCTGAATTGTAACTTTTTGAAGGCTATAGTATGGTAAAGTGTACGGCATACTAAAAGACATAAGATAAACAGAACCTATGCTGTCTGAAAAAGGATACAGTAGAAAAATAAGGCAAGTTTTCTTAGGAAAATTTCCAGAGCAAAGAAAAATGAAATGGAGAGTTTAGAATGCAGTAATACATAGAAGAAGAAGGAGAAAAACCACCTGTAGGAAAAGCTTATTAAGAACTGGCTAGAAGGGAATAAAGAGGAAACAGAAGAGTGCAACTGAAGTGGAAATTGAAATGGTTACTCAAGTAATAGTTTCAGTGGGTAATAACCAGGAATAGACCTCATTGTCAAGTAGGAAAAAACCTTATATCTACAGGAACAAAAAAGTATTTAAAAGCCAGGGCTAGAGGATGGAAATCGGTGAATTTATGTATAAAAAGGGAAATAGGAAAAAGGTAGGATCTAAACATAAAAAAATATATAATACATTATATACTGTATTACCTAAATATGAATATATATAATGTAGTGATTATATATCACTATAGCATTGTGATATATAATATACAGATATATACACCTATCCGAGTATTTTTTAATTAAAAAATTTTTTAATTACATGACAATAGAAACTATCTAAAAGGAACTAATGAATACTTAGTATTGGTGCCAGACTTGTTTTACCTCAACATTACACACTTTGACCATTAAGTTTAACTGCTCACTCAAATCAACAACAAAGGGCAATGATAATTTTCAAAGAAAAGAAGAGAAAGTTTTAGAACTCTCTTTAGCGATAGCAAGAATTGGTCTTTCAAGTGGGAAACATGGAATTTTAGGAAAATCTTTCCTCCCAACACAAAACAAAAGAAAATTAGAAATGTTGGATAAAATATAATAGATATGCTTTTAAACACAGCAAGCACACGAAAAAACCCACAGAAATACTTAAGAGGCCAAAAATGAAAAATAAACAGAAAATAAGGGAATTTACAAAAACCCTAAAACTGGCATCAAATAGACTCAAAATACAGACAGCAAAAATAGACATATCTACCAGAATAACTTGATAAATCCATCAGAATAATAAAATAGTTTAAAATTTCTAAGTTATTAACAGATCAAACTGACAAAAATGTGACTAGCATTTGAAAAACATAATCAACAGTTAGAGAATAAACATTCTTCTCAATATGGAACATTATTTAAAACTGATCATAAACTAGGCCATTAAGCAAATCTTACAAATTTCAAAAAATCTGCCATACAGACCAAATTCTCTGACCATATTTCAATTAACATAGAAGTAAAAATGAAAAGCTAAAAGCTCCTACTTTCAGAAACATTAAAACTAAACTTCCAAATAACACATAAGCCAAAGAAGAAATAATAATGAAAAGTAGAAATTACTTAAAAATGAATATTAGTAAACATAATACATATCCAAACTTGTAAATGTAGCCAAAGCAGTATTTGGAGAGAAGGAAATCAACAAAGCCAAAAATTAATTATTTGAAAGACTAATAAAATGAACAAATCTGTGGCAATAGTGCTCATGAAAAAAGAGAAAAATAACTAATAATCAATATTAGGGACGCAAAAGGGGACATCTGTGTAGAAAATTATACCAGGTATTCACTAATGGAGCTTTTGTTTCGTTCTTTAACAGCAGACTGAATTAAATGCAGATGGCCCTCTGCATCCATGGATTCAACCAACCATGCATGGAAAAAAAATTTTTTTAATTCCGGACAGTTCCAAAAAGCAAAACTTGAATTTGACAGGTGCTGGCAATTATCTACATAGCATTTACATTGTATTAAGTATTGCAAGTAATCTAGAGATGATTCAAACCATACGGGAGGAAGTGCGTAGGTTATATGCAAAGGCTACACCATTTTATATAAGGGACTTGCACATCTGTGGATTTTGGTATCCAGGGGGTCCTGGAACCAATCCTCCATGGATATTGAAGAATAACTGTATACCATATCCTTCAGAGGAGGGGGACAGCTGGCAAACGATGAGGGTAGGGAGTGGGTTTTTTTAAAAAAAGCAGAATCTTAGCTTTTAATAATGCCATAAGAATGAATATGTGACTTATCTTTAGATCTCTTCAGTGAGCTTTGACTTTTTTAAACCATTCACAGTTGAATTCATCTACTTTAAGTGTGTCACACTGAAATGAAAAATGGCAACTCACTAGAAAGTAAATAATTGAGGATATAGAAGAAATTGACAACTGTAGAACAGAACATAGAATAGAGAAATCAACAACCTAAACAGACCTATAAGCATTAAAAAAGGTAAATTAGCCGTTAAAGTGCGCTTGTGCATGCACACCACCCCGTGCTGCTTGACCCAGAGTTTTTACTGGCAAATTCTCCCTAACAGACGATTCCAAGCTCATGCAAAATTCTTCCAAAGAATAATAAAAGATAAAACACCTTCATTTATTTAATGAGGTGATATAATCTTGATAACAAAAACCAAAATAAGTACCAAACAGGAAAATGACAAATTTTGCTCATACACTCAGAATCAAAACTAAATCCTAAATAAAGTATACTAAAACAATACATGAGGTTCAAGTTAGATTTTTCCCAAGTATATATGGATGAATTAACATTAGAAAAACTATTGATGCAATTCTTCACATTACAAAATTAAAGGAGACTGCTGGTTCCAGAAAAGATAAAGTAGATGTACTCTCCTCCGGTTAAATACAACCAAAAACCCTGGATATTACATGAAAAAAACCGTAAGAAGATTCTGAAGGTGGAGAATAAAAGGAAGATTGGCTAGGGACCTTGGAACTCAAGAAATGACACAGCAGTTAAGTCCCTTTGCCTTGTCTATCCCAGACTGTGTGCTGGACAAAGCAGCAACCTGAAACAACAGACTTGCCTTCTCTTCTTGAGTTTTCTAAATTAAATTTGATGGTGGAAACAAAAATTATAACACTAATTCTAAATGTATGTAGGGGAAATATCTAAAACAATTATAAATGGGGGAGAGTAATGCCTATGAAGAAAGGTAAGGTTTTTAAATTTCAGACTGGAAAATGATGACACTAACAGACTGTGACAAGTTATGTATATATAATGTAATACCTAGAACAACCACTAAAAAATATACACAAAGAGATACACTCAAAAAGACTAGAGATGAATAAAAATGGAATTCCAAAAAATTTTCAAGTAACTCACAGGAAAATAGAAAAAAGGGAACAGAGAAACCAAAAACAGAGGAAACAAACAGAAAACTACAAAATAAAATGGAAAGCCTATTGTATTTACCCACATTCTTGTTTACCATGTTTTTCCTTCCTTTTAAAAGTTCCTTCTTTTATGACTCACTTCTGCTTAAAGAGGGTTCTTTAGCCACAGTTTTAGAATAAGTCTGCTGGCGATAAATTCCCTTAGTTTTCCATCATCTGAGAATGTTTAGATATTCCCTTCATTACTGAAGGTTAATTCTGCTGGATATAGGATTGTGTGTGGACATTTTACTTTCGGCACTTGACAGAAATGCTTTCATGGTTTCTGATGAGAAACCTGCTATCATTCAAATTGTTTTTCCCTTATAGACAAGGTATCATTTCCCTCTGGCTACTTTTCAACATTTTCTCTGTCTTTATTTCTAAAAAGTTTAATTATAATGTGCTGTGGCATGTATTTCTTTGGATTTACTTGGTGATCCACTTAGGTTCTTGAATCTGTATGTTTACCTCTCTTGCCAAATTTGAGAAAATTTCAGCCATTATTTCTTTGAGTACATTTTCAGTCTTTTCTTCTTTCACCTCTCCTTTGAGGCCTCTGATGACAGGAATTTTAGATCTTTTGTTATGGTCCCACAGATCCCTGAGGCTTTCTTTTTTTTTTTTTTCAGTCTTTTATTTCTAATTTTAGATTATTTTGAGTCTCTGTTATTTGATTAGGAAATTTCTATTGTTTTGTCTTCCAGTTCACTGATTCTTTCTTCTTTCCCCTCCATTTTCCTGTTGAGCCTATCCACTGAGCTTTTTTAATTTGGTTTTGTACTTTTCCATATCAAAATTTCCATTTGCTTCTTCTTTTTACCTTCTATTTCTTTGCTGAGGTTTTCTATTTTTTCACTTGTTTCAAGTGTCTTTGGAATTGCTCAGTGAAGCATTTTTATCATGACTGATTTGTGATCTTTGTCAGTAATTCTACCACCTTTTATCATTTCAGTGTTGACATCTATTGTCTTTTGTTACGCAACTTGTGATCTTCCTGGTTCTTGGTATGAAAAGTGATCTTCAAATGAAACCTGGATATGTTCATACTATGTTATGAGACTACGATTTTATTTAAACCTTCTGTTTATTTGTTTGTTTTAAATTATTTATTTATTTTTGGCTGCATTGGGTGTTCATTGCTTCGTGCAGGCTTTCTCTAGTTGTGGAGAGTGGGGCTACTCTTTGTTGCGGTGTGCAGGCTTCTCATTGCAGTGGCTTCTCTTGTTGCGGAGCATGGGCTCTACGTGCACAGGCTTCAGTAGTTGGGGCACGCGGGCTCAGGAGTTGTGGCTCACAGGCCCTAGAGCGCAGGCTCAGTAGTTGTGGCACACGAGCTTAGTTGCTCCGCAGCATGTGGGATCCTCCCGGGGCAGGGATTGAACCCATGTGCCCTGCATTGGCAGGCGGATTCTTAACCACTGCGCCATCTGGGAAGTTCCTAAACCTTCTGTTTTAACTGGCTTTCTATGACACTGTTCCAGCAGGGGAAGGTCGGAGGGTGGAGGGCACCACATTTCATTACTGGCAAGTGGAGGGAGAAGTCCAAGTTTCCCGGTTGGCCTTCATTGACACTTGAAGGAGGGGTCCTCATTACCGCTGGGTGGAGGTGGGAGTACAGGCTGACTGACAATGCACTGAGGGTAGCCTTGTCTCCCGCTGGGTGATGGTCAAAGATATAACTCTCCAATACACCTCTTCTGACACAACCTCATTACTGCTGGGTGGGGATGAAAGTCCAGGCTCTCCATTGACACAGTGTGGGGGTAGGTGAGAAGAGAAGGCTCACAACCAGCGAAGAGGGAAGAAGTGCCAGCTCTCTGCTTGGTCTTTTTTGATACCACACTGTGGTGGTGTTGAGATACTTTGTTACAGTCTCATGAGGGTGGACTTCTAGGTTCTCCATTCAGCCTCTTCAGGCCTGGCTAGGGGTAGTGCCACAGTTTTTCTGTGGTATTTGGCTAAAGTAGAGCAGATACTGTCTAAAAGTGTTCTGTCTTGCCAGGCTGTTCTATTCCTGGTCTTTTAGCTAGAAAGAGTAGGTTCTTGTCAGACTGTGTGTTTGTGTGTGTGTACACACGCTTGTTGATGTCTGCAAGCTACTCGCTTATCCAGTACTCAGTGTCGGATGTAAAGCAACCAGAAAATCCAAGAAACCCACCACCATGCCCTTCTTAAGGTCCTGAAGTCCCTAGACTTTTTCTCCCTACCTTTCAGAGTCTTGTGTTTTATAGGTCCAGGGTTTTGGATTATAGTAAATGGGAGAAATAGGGGAAAGTATGTTCACTTTATCTTCCTGGAAGTAGAATTTCATTTTTATAGCCACCTCTTTTATCTCTAAAGTGAATGATGAAGAAAATAATACTGCATTTATTCTTTTCAAACTTGATCTCAGGCAACTAATTTAGAGACTCTAAAACATAAAACAAGCAATTTTTTAAAAGCCTTGGGATTTTACTTGGCCTTAATTTCAATGTGAACAAAAGTGTGATGTGGGAATCAAAAGTCACTGTAATCTCAAATTATAGAAGTTAGCCTATCTGAAGCACTTTACTCAGCTTTGAGTACCACATTTTAAGATCTCGGTAAACCAGTGATAAACCAGAAGAATAACTAAGACTATGGTTCCAGAAGATCGAAATAACTAGAGATACTTTACCTGGAAGAAAGAAAAAGGGTAACTAAGGAGAAAGGATTACAGAATAGCAATCTTTTAATATCTATGAGGCTCACAATTTTAAAAAGAGGCAGAAAAGCACAGTCAGATAAGTTGGCTTCTTATACATAAGAATTTTCTAACAATCTGAACTGCCCCAAAATTGATGGCCCTACTTTACTGTCCTAAGTTCCCCAATATCAGAAGGATTAAAGCAAAGACTGTATGTCCACCGGTTGGAAATATCATTGAGTGGATGGCTTCAGTAGGAGGGAAACTAGAGTAGTGATTTTTAAGCTATGATTCACGGCGCTGCATGAAGTGGTGCTGTGGAACTGGGGTGTGACTGCTGCCGAGCTGACAAAATACCCGATTTCCCTACTCAGCTTCAAGCAGACCTTCCACTTATATGTCTAGCATCTGCAGTGTCTTTTATTAGGGGAGGTGGGAGTGGGCTGGAGAGAAGGATTATGCTTTAAAGTAAAAGTTCAAAAATGACTGAAGACATGAACTAAGGCCTCTTTGAATTTTATATTGTGTGATTAATTCTTTTTTTTCCTTTTTTAAAGGAAATAGTTTTAATTTATTATTATTATTTTTAACATCTTTATTGGAGTATAACTGCTTTACAATGGTGTGTTAGTTTCTGCTGTATAACAAAGTGAATCAGCTATACATATACATATATCCCCATATCTCTTCCTTCTTGCGTCTCCCTCCCACCCTCCCTATCCCACCCCTCTAAGTGGTCACAAAGCACCGAGCTGATCTCCCTGTGCTATGCAGCAGCTTCCCACTAGCTATCTATTTTACATTTGGTGGTGTATTAATTCTTAGTTCTCAAATATAGTCCAGAAAAGTAAGATCAACTTATTAAGGAATTACTGCAAACAAGATTAATATATGTGATTTTAAAAGCCTCCTTTTTTTTCAATAATGGGGCTGTTAGAATGAATGAAGCTCTCCCCTTTACCTGTGTCAGCACAGCCTATATTGTGTCTGGGGATGAATTTTGGTTTTCTCTGAAAAAAATTGATAAACTAAACACCCTTTTATTTCAAAAATAAAAAGTAGCTAGAGAAAAGTAAATCTTATAAACCCATGAAGTTATACATTTTAAATTTGTACTTCTATCAAGAAAAACATTGAAAAATTGAGTTGTTATAATAACTAAATTTTAAGTGAACACACTGTACTATCGAAATAATTATATAACTTCTCAGGACTTCCCTGGTGGTCCAGTGGGTAAGACTCCGTGCTCCCAATGCAGGGGGACCGGGTTCAATCCCTGCTCGGGGAACTAGATCCCACATGCATGCCGCAAATAAGAGTTCGCATGCCGCAACTAAGAGTCTGCATGCCACAACTAAACATGCCGCAAAGAAGATCCCGCCTGCCGCAACAAAGACCCGGCGCAGCCAAAATAAATAAATAGATATTAAAAAAACCAAAAACCAAAACAAAAAAACCTCCCAAATAATTATATAACTTCTCCAAAAGTAAAAGCAATTTGTTACATATTAGAATACCAAAAAATGGGCAATATTATATGAAGTTTCTAGAAACTTGAATCTTAAATAAACTACCTCATCTTGAGAGTTACAGATCATTTCATAATTCATATCTATAGTAATAACAGTGACCACCATAGTCGACCTATAGGAACTTTTTATTTTATTTTAAATTTTTAAATTTATTTCTGACATGTGGGATCTTATTTCCCCGACCAGGGATCGAACCCGTGCCCCCTGCAGTGGAAGTGTGGAGTATTAACCACTGGACCACCAGGGAAGTCCCAACAGGAACTTTTTTTAAAAAGCATGTTTTGAATTATTAATCTTACCTAGCTTAAAAAATTCACACTAACCTCACTGGATCATCTTTCTTACTGTCTTACTGTCATACTCGTGGAATTCTTATCCATAAATCAACTAGAGATTCTATTCTCAATACAGTAGTTCACTGGCTTCTCAGAAATAACGTTCATGGTGACGAAGTAAGTCTAAAGGCCTATGATCTGTATTTTGCTGAGGCATGACTCAGAAGATGGCACACAGGTGTGCAGGAGGGGTCCACTTATGCGGTAGTTAGTCAACCCTGTAACTCAGCACGGCTATATCAACACAGTCTAATTGTTTTCTGTTGCAGTTGTTTACGTATTTTGTGAGCAAATTAAATGCTAAATGGTACACTAAATCAAGGAAATTGAGGTCTTATGATAAAACCTTTGGAACATTAAGATACATCAAGCTCTGCTGTATTTGATGTGTTTTAAAGTATTATTTATAAAATTATGTATAAAATTTTAAAATACGATCACCACACAATATAGTAACCATGACAATATTTCAAAATACTTTCAGATGCTCTGCGTTCATAAAAACCTATTTTCTCATAAAAGGTAACACATCAATGGCAGAAATTTTAGAAAACACAGAACAGCAAAATAAGAAAAATAAATAACCCTTTAAAAATACAGAACAACAAACTTTTAACAGAAAAGCACAAGTGATTTTTATGGATCCCATTTTAAATTGCAAAGGGCTGAATGAACTCAGATTTTCTTTCCCCATTTATTAAATCCAACCATTTGTTATAAGCCCACAGGACTGCTCAACTGATGCTTTCAGCATCAAAAAGCACAAAACAGATTAACCTTCAGATTAAATTTGAGATTCTCATAAATTATATTACCACACAGATTACTTATTTGAACCTACTAGACCATTAAGATTGTAAAGATAATAAAAACTTAAGTGAAAACATCTAATGATCAAGTCTCCTTTAGGAAAACTAGATAATGGAATTAATGTGATAAAGTTATTATTTATTATTACTAAAATTTATACTACATAATAGTTCTTGATGTTATCAGCTATATTTTACGGATGTATATTTTTAATTTAAAAATATTTTATAATTCTGAGAGAACACAGCTCCCATCTTCCCTTTTAAATTTTAAGAGATTTACATTTCTGACATTAATACATTTACTGATTTATTTTTTTTAAAGTCCAGCATCTCTTTTACATAGCTCTTTTTTAACCTACTTACAGCTAAAAAATTTTCAAAGATTCTGAGTTTAATGAAGAAAAGATTAAGCAAACAAACTTAATGCCTGGATGCTTCTCTGTAAACTAATTAAAATACCATCTAGTAATCTTTGAAGATGGGCTACCTTTTAATTTAAACTTTTATTTTAATTACATATAGAAAGTGATCCTGCTTCTTGTATGTGGCAATTAATATATTCAATATTTTTACTGCATCCTGGAAATGGGTATAAATCCAAGAATAGAGATTCTTTACAGGAACACAGCCAAAAGATTAGACCTTCTAAAATCAGTTTTATGTTTCTCAAGATGCTGCTTGGCTGCTACATACACCATACTGTATGGTTTCTAAAATTTCAACCTTGTTAATATGAGAGCTGTTGGCAGAATAAATAATACATTAGCGCTATTACCTTTCAGCCGGTGACTTAGAATCTGTTCCAAAATAGCGGCAAAATTGTTAAATTCAGGAGAAGAATCATCAATTGTCTCAAAGCAGGACCGATCAATCAGGGTCTTCACAGAAAACCTATGGAAAAAAAGAGATTACGATTGCTTTTAAGTAGACTTGATTCATTCACCTAAATAGGAAAAACTAGAGGAAAGCAATTTGGAGAAGTATTACAGAAATACTTTATAAGATTATATATTCTGAAAACTCCATTTACTCAAATTCACTCTGTCAATAGAAAATTTTACAGAAATATCAGACTTTTCACTTACATATTTACTATCTGTTGACTACATTAAGACTTAGAAATAGTTCACTGTCCACAGAACCATTAAAATCAGAATAAAAAAGATGAACGAAATTATTAAGTTGAAAGCCATAATACTACTTGTAAGAGTCTGCAGCGTCAGACCAAAATGTTTCTAAGAGTTTTGGAGCACAAACTGGAATAAAACAGGATGTGAGCATTCATGAGGTGTAGATCCCAAGTTTTTATGAGCTATAATAGGAAAACTTACAACTCTGTAAAGTGCACTATATTTTTCCTTCTCTTCAGAATGTCCTTTGTCTCTATTTTTGACTGCCAAGTACCAATGCATTTTCCAAGACTCAGCTTAAATGCCATCTCTTCAATGAAGAATTATCCTCCTACATATTCCTAGCACAAACTAGCATTTTGTTTGTATTTCCTTTTAGAGATGATTACAATTTATCTTACTGCTGTTACTTGTGTTCTCTAACTCTATTTTATTAGGATATAAATTCCTTCAGGGCAGAAACATAGCTTCTGTGTGTTTATATCTTCCTCAGCACACAGGACAATGCCTTGACCGATACACTCTGTAAGTACTTGCTGATTTATTTGTAAGATCTATTTTGAAGCCATGGCAAAGAAACATTTAAAGGCCAATGTCACAGCAAGACAAAAAGAAAGTTTATGATTTTTAACATGTATACCCTTCCTGTAACCACCACCAAAATCCGGATCTTGAACAGTTCTGTTGCCCCTAGCATTTCCCTCATGCTATCCCTTTATAACCATACCATCCCTTTACAGTCATACCCTATGAAGGGTGATACGTGAGTGCCTAAGTAAAGACAATCAATAGGGTATGAAGAGAAGGGGATAACGATGAGAGTTCTTAAATCATTAGAAATGTAAACTATGAGGGAGATAAAGGAGTATAAATTGTTCCTTAGGTTTTAGGCTTATTGGCAATGCTTATTCAATCAGGACAAAAAATATAGGAGACAAGTATAAAGGCAAATATAAAGAGATTTGTTTATATGAGTTATATCTATCAATATTTACTATATTAGAACTGAGTAATGTCTAAAAGTGATCCCAATAATCAATGGAAAAAATTACAATTATTCTGTGCCCTTTACAAATTTTTGTCAAAACATTAAAAACTCTCTCACTGCCAGTTATTATCTACAGGGAAATGGAAAAAAACAGTCAAACATATTTATTTACTATACTGTAATTTAGAACATTAGCAATACTGAGAATTAAAGTGTCTTCTTTGTAAAAAAAAACTTATCTAGAGTATTTTGAGCAGTGCTTGCTTTCTTCTCATTGTGTAACTTAAAATACAAGTGAACATGTTTTCTATGCCTGGGCAAACTGTCATATTCTTTTCTAAGTTTGAATCAGTTTCCAACATTTTATCCTTTGCGTTTTCAAAGCTGTGAAAATCTCTGAGAGGTCCTATAATGTGAAGGGGTTTTTCAGCATCACTTCTTCTAGGACATCTTCATCCTTTGGTCACCACTTTGCTCATTTATATTAATATGTTCGCCTTCAATAATTTCCCCTGACTGAATATCTAAATTATCTTGAACAGCAGCAGTATCAATATTCCCATGATCAACTATTTCTTCTATGGCTCCATTTATGTTCCATTCAAGTTTCACTTCCAGCATTATCACTTTGTTTCTTTGCCACAGTTTCATCTTTGCTGGCCAATTCACTCTTTCAAATATGCATTTTCATAAAATGACATGTGGGTTTACAAACAGGAGACAAGGAAGCAACACAACTGCAGGTTTTGATTTCTATGTATGAATTCGTAACAGATGCACACTGACCAATCCTAGACAGACTTTGAAAGAAGTGATGTGATTGGTCACTAACTATGATGTGCATTTTGTTATTTACACAGTGATCCGTGGACTAAAGAGCTACCTGCAAAATTTTATTTTATGCAATTACTCACAGTTAATATACAGTGGTTGTCAGATTAGAACCATGTTGTTGTGGGACTGGTATTATTTAACTAAACTGTCGTAACTAAAATTAGTGCTAATTGGAACTGTGCAAAGTGAAGACTGCCTTACTGATTAATTACAAATAAACCCATTACATGTTAGCATAAATATTTTTATTAAAACTATATTCTCCAAAACAAAAAAAGTGGCAATAGTATTATTTAAATCTTTGCAAATATCTTTTATGTTGTGTTTAAAAGATAACTAGATTCTCACATCTGTTTCTGCATTCAAGCTATTCTAATATCACATACCATGTAGTCTCTGGAAAACACCACTGTGCACTTGCTTAAAAATGGGAACAAAAAGCAAATAATATCCTAGACTTGTTAAGAAAATATTATTGACGTGTCAGACCTCCAAAAGGGTCTGAGGCCAGGAGCACACTTTGAGAACCACTATCCTACGGCATTCTTTGTATGTAATTAAATAACAATGCAACTAGAATGGTAGTAATTATATATCCTTGAGAAAACAGTTACTCAAATAATTTTCAGTCTTCTTTGGTTCAGACGAATAACTCTAAAGGAGAAAGGCTGAGACAGATTAATGTTCAACTACATAATGCTATCTACAACAGCAAGTGGAGCTCAATGGAGGAGCCATTATGTAAAAGAGAGAAAGAAAAAAAGAACTAGGAAGTAACTCTGACGAAGTTGGTATCCTGCACCTAACAGTCAAGTTAGATAAATACTACATGTAACGCATGAGTAAATGAATAGAAACAAAAACAAGGTAAACCAAAACCAGATTCAAGGAGGGACTTGAAAACTCATTTTTGTGTCCTATGCCCTTTTCATTGACAATACACTAGAAAAGTGCTGCCAATCTTCAGCAAACTTTTAATAAGAATAAATAAGTATAACATTCTTATTCAGTAAAAGAATGAAATGCTAAGTGTTCCTAAAATGAGTAAACAAAAACCATACAGTCTCCACCTCCACCTTTGACCTAAAAATAAGGAAACTTCTGAATGTTTCTCTCTAATCTTTAACAGATAGAACGTAATGGGAAATCTAACTCTGCAATCACACCCAAGGTAGGAGTAATCTACCACTTCAAAAAAGCATGGCATCTAAGATAGTAAGCACATAGGTGAAATGAACTGAAAATTACATTTAAAGATAAAAATAATAGAGTGCTTATTTCATCAAAAAGAGCTAGGTTAGAACTCAATTTCCACCTGTAACAGCCTGGTAAGATTTTAGCCACTACTGTCCTCCAGGAATAACACAAAATTACCTAACAAATGTTCTTCTTTGTAAATGTAATAGGAAGGAAAAGCCATGGAGAGTAACACATATATCTCTGTAGCATCAAGAGCCATGTACAGATCAATCAGTAGTCAATAAAATATGCCTTTCTATCATGTTATTAGTGTATCATCTCCTCTAGAAGACACTATCTGCATGATGAAAACCTAAAATGGTGAATCTCAGAGCACTATATTACTTGTAACTCAGTATCTGGCTAAAAACTAAAACAAAAGTACAAATATCCCAAAGCATATCATTAGACAGAATTTCTGTTATTTCTAAGCATGAAGATATTTTAAGGGTGAGAAAGCCTTTTAAATAATTTCTATTATAACAAGGTTAATAATGAAGAAAAATAATGTTTCCCAGCATTGCTTTATCATTTATAGCCTACTCTCCTCCTGTCAACACAAATCAAAACTTCAGAAGGCAAATTAGTTCCTTAGAGTCCATGTTTTACTTCTAGCTAGCCAAGTCTTCCCACTCAACATTTACTTCTCTAGAATCATGTGGCTAGTTCCATTATGCCAGAATAGTGAGAATCTTTTCCTCCATAACACAGTAACTAAGACATGCTATAAAAACCAAACCTGTAAAAAGAATTTCAATACATCCAAAAAACATCACACAGATGCTGAGCTATTTCCTGATAATGATGACAATATTAGTCATCTATTTCCCAAAAAGGACTGATTTTAAAATAATGAAATGACAATTTGATGGATGTCTAAAAATACCAAATCAAGTCTAAGTAACAGCTTTTACATAAGAATTAAAAAGTCAAACTTTACATGAAAGGGTCTTTTAAGTGCGGTTTTTGAAACGTTTCTCTCTTAAAAGATTTTCTTTCCCACCTTCAAAGTCCAAAGGAAATTTTTGTTAGCTTAGAAATAAGAAAAAATGTGACTAAAACCATCAAACTTAAAGCAGGAACTACCTTTCTCCCTTTGGAAACATACCAAGAAAGATGAGATGGTTACCAAAACTACGTTTAAAAAAATCTTCATTACACCCATATTAATTCCTTCCACAGCTCATAAGTTTGTAACATAACTGTAACAACGAATAGTTAAAAGCAAAAAATGTCACAATAAAGTCAAAAATAAAATTACTTTTCCTTAAAAAGCTAAAAATAGAGCTACCATATGATCCTGCAATCCCATTCCTGTGCATATATCCTGAGAAAACCATAATTCAAAAAGATACATGCACTCCAATGTTCATAACAGCACTATTTACAACAGTCAAAACATGGAAGCAAACCAAAATGTCCATCAACGGATGGATAAAGAAGATGTAGTACGTATATACAATGGAATATACTCAGCCATTAAAAAGAATGAAATAATGCCATTTGTAGCAAGACAGATGGACCTAGAGACTATCATACTAAGTGAAGTAAGCCAGACACAGAAAGATAAATATCATATGATATTGTTTATATATGAAATTTTAAAAAAATCATACAAATGAACTTATTTACAAAACAGAAAGAGACTCACAGACATAGAAAACAAACTTATGGTTACCAAAGAGGAACAGGGGGTGGGCAGAGGGATAAATTAGAAGTTTGGGATTAACATATACACACTACTATATATAAAATAGATAACCAACAAGGACCTACTGAATAGCACAGGGAACTATACTCAATATTTTGTAATACCTATAAGTGAAAACAACCTGAAAAGTAATACATATATGTCTATATATAGATACATATAGACATATGTATATATAAATATATATATCTGAATCACTGTGCTGCATACCTGAAACTAACACAATATTGTAAATCAACTATACTTCAATAATAAAAAAAGAATTTTCTTGCAGGCCAAAATAACTTACTGTGTTAAATATGTACACTCTTTATTGGAAAGAAACTATTTAAAGAGTGAAAATTCATCTTTAATATTTAGGTCCTGCATTAGTAATATACACAGATGAAGTCCCATATACACAGAGCAATCGAGTAGGAAAGAAATGTACTCCCATCTCTTTAAAACAAGCTTATGTAATCTTAACCATTTATCAAATATGCTTCAGTAAAAATTCATTTCACAAAAACGAGATTTTCTTATCTATATTGTTATATCCCTTTACATGGAATTATACCTTAAGATAAGTAAAGTACATAAAAGCATACAGAATCATCACATTTCAAAACTAAAGGGGGGGGGGCTCCCCTGGTGGCACAGTGGTTAAGAATCCACCTGTCAATGCAGGGGACACGGGTTCGAGCCCTGGTTTGGGAAGATCCCATATGCCGCGGAGCAACTAAGACAGTGAGCCACAACTACTGAGCCTGCATTCTAGAGCCTGCAAGCCACAACTACTGACCCTGCGTGCCACAACTACTGAAGCCCACGCGCCTAGAGCCCATGCTCTGTAACAAGAAGCCACCACAATGAGAAGCCCACACACCGCAACAAAGAATAGCCCCCGCTCGCTGCAAGCAGAGAAAGCCTGCGCGCAGCAACAAAGACCCAACACAGCCAAAAAAAAAAAAAAACAACAACTAAACTAAAAGGGGTTCAGAAAAGTATATAGTCATTCATAAGAGTGATATTCTTAAAAAGAACATAAGTATCCAAATTGTAAGAGAGAATTCTTTCCACTACTTCACACCAAATTTACAGGATTCCTTATATTATTATCACTAGCAGTCTTTACCAAGGTGTGGGGGTAATGATCCTCTGCCATTAATATAATACCTACCGTTAATAATCAACAAGGAGATATGATACAATCCACCCCAAATGTAATGTAAAATAGTGACTATGGATGATAATGAGCACAGTATTCAGGTATATGTTCATTAGAAGGAAGGCTTATTTCTTTTCTTATATTTCACATCAGAAACCCCCCAATCGAGAGGGCAGACAGCAGAAGCAAGAAGAACTACAATTCTGCAGCCTGTGGAAGGAAAACCACATTCACAGAAAGACAGACAAAATGAAAAGGCAGAGGACTTTGTACCACATGAAGGAATAAGATAAAACCCCAGAAAAACAACTAAATGAAGTGGAGAAAGGCAACCTTCCAGAAAAAGAATTCAGAATAATGATAGTGAAGATGATCGAGGAACTTGGAAAAGGAATGGAGGGAAAAATCAAGAAGATGCAAGAAATGTTTAACAAAGACGTAGAAGAATTAAAGAACAAACAAACAGAGATGAACTATACAATAACTGAAATGAAAAATACACTAGAAGGAATCAACAGCAGAATAACTAAGGCAAGAGAACAGATAAGTGACCTGGAAGACAGAATGGTGGAATTCACTGCCACGGAACAGAATAAAGAAAAAGAATGAAAAGAAATGAAGACAGCCTAAGAGGCTTCTGGGACAACATTAAACGCAACAAAATTCGCATTATAGGGGTCCCAGAAAGAGAAGAGAGAGAGAAAGGACCCGAGAAAATATTTGAAGAGATTATAGTCGAAAACTTCCCTAACGTGGGAAAGGAAATAGCCACCCAAGTCCAGGAAGCGCAGAGAGTCCCAGGCAGGACAAACCCAAGGAAAAACACACCGAGACACATAGTAATCAAATTGGCAAAAATTAAAGACAAAGAAAAATTATTGAAAGCAACAAGGGAAAAACGACAAATAACATACAAGGGAACTCCGATAGACGTTAACAGCTGATTTCTCAACAGAAACTCTACAAGCCAGAAGGGAGTGGCATGATATATTTAAAGTGATGAAAGAGAAGAATCTACTACCAAGATTACTCTACCCGGCAAGGATCTCATTCAGATTCAACAGAGAAATCAAAAGCTTTATAGACAAGCAAAAGCTAAGAGAATTCAGCACCACCAAACCAGCTCTACAACAAATGCTAAAGGAACTTCTCTAAGTGGGAAACACAAGAGAAGAAAAGGACCTACAAAAACAAACCCAAAACAATTAAGAAAATGGTAATAGGAACATACATATTGATAAATACCTTAAACATGAATGGATTAAATGCTCCAACCAAAAGACACAGGCTCGCTGAACGGATACAAAAACAAGACCCATATATATGCTGTCTACAAGACACCCACTTCAGACCTAGGGACACATACAGACTGAAAGTGAGGGGATGGAAAAAGATATTCCATGAAAATGGAAATCAAAAGAAAGCTGGAGTAGCAATACTCATATCAGATAAAAGACCTTAAAATAAAGAATGTTACAAGAGACAAGGAAAGACACTACATAATGAAAAAGGGATCAATCCAAGAAGAAGATATAACAATTATAAATATACATGCACCCAACATAGGAGCACCTCAATACATAAGGCAACTACTAACAGCTATAAAAGAGGAAATCGACAGTAACACAGTAATAGTGGGGGACTCTAACACCTCACTTACAGCAATGGAGAGATCATCCAAACAGAAAATTAATAAGGAAACACAAGCTTTAAATGACACAATAGACCAGATAGATTTAATTGATATTTATAGGACATTCCATCCAAAAACAGCAGATTACACTTTCCTCTCAAGTGCACATGGAACATTCTCCAGGATAGATCATGTCTTGGGTCACAAATCAAGCCTCAGTAAATTTAAGAAAACTGAAATCATATCAAGCATCTTTTCTGACCACAATGCTATGAGATTAGAAATCAATTACAGGAAAAAAAGTAAAAAAACCCACAAACACATGGAGGCTAAACAGTATGTTACTAAATAACCAAGAGATCACTGAAGAAATCAAAACATACCTAGAGACAAATTACAACGAAAACACGATGATCCAAAACCTATGGAATGCAGCAAAAGCAGTTCTAAGAGGGAAGTTTAGAGCACTACAAGCCTACCTCAAGAAACAAGAAAAGTCTCAAATAAACAATCTAACCTTACACCTAAAGGAACTAGAGAAAGAAGAACAAACAAAACCCAAAGTTAGTAGAAGGAAAGAAATCATAAAGATCAGAGCAGAAATAAATGAAATAGAAACAAAGAAAACAATAGCAAAGATCAATAAAACTAAAAGCTGGTTCTTTGAGAAGATAAACAAAATTGATAAACCATTAGCCAGACTCATCAAGAAAAAGACGGAGAGGACTCAAATCAATAAAATTAGAAATGAAAAAGGAGAAGTTATAACAGACACCGCAGAAATACAAAGCATCCTAAGAGACTACTACAAGCAACTCTATGCCAATAAAATGGACAACCTGGAAGAAATGGACAGATTCTTAGAAAGGTATGACCTTCCAAGACTGAACCAGGAAGAAACAGAAAATATGAACAGAACAATCACAAGTAATGAAATTGAAACTGTGATTAAAAATCTTCCAACAAACAAAAGCCCAGGACCAGATGGCTTCACAGGTGAATTCTATCAAACATTTAGAGAAGAGCTAACACCCATCCTTCTCAAACTCTTCCAAAATATTGCAGAGGGAGGAACACTCCCCAACTCATTCTACGAGGCCACCATCACCCTGATACCAAAACCAGACAAAGATGTCACAAAGAAAGAAAACTACAGGCCAATATCACTGATGAACATAGATGCAAAAATCCTCAACAAAATACTAGCAAACAGGATCCAACAACACATTAAAAGGATCATACACCATGATCAAGTGGGATTTATTCCAGTGATGCAAGGATTCTTCAATACATGCAAATCAATCAATGTGATACACCATATTAACAAATTGAAGAAGAAAAACCATATGATCATCTCAATAGATGCAGAAAAAGCTTTTGACAAAATTCATCACCCATTTATGATAAAAACTCTCCAGAAAGTGGGCATAGAGGGAACCTACCTCAACATAATAAAGGCCATATATGACAAACCCACAGAAAACATCATTCTCAATGGTGAAAAACTGAAAGCATTTCCTCTAAGATCAGGAACAAGACAAGGATGTCCACTCTCGCCACTATTATTCAACATAGTTTTGGAAGTCCTAGCCACGGCAATCAGAAGAAATAGAAGGAATCCAAATCAGAAAAGAAGAAGTAAAACTGTCACTGTTTGCAGATGACATGATACTATACACAGAGAATCCTAAAGATGCCACCAGAAAACTACTAGAGCTAATCAATGAATTTGGTAAAGTTGCAGGATACAAAATTAATGCACAGAAATCTCTTGCATTCCTATACATTAATGATGAAAAATCTGAAAGAGAACTTAAGGAAACACTCCCATTTCCCATTGCAACAAAAAGAATAAAACACCTAGGAATAAACCTACCTAGGGAGACAAAAGACCTGTATGCAGAAAACTATAAGACACTGATGAAAGAAATTAAAGATGATACCAACAGATGGAGAGATATACCATGTTCTTGGATTGGAAGAATCAATATTGTGAAAATGACTATACTACCCAAAGCAATCTACAGATTCAACGTAATCCTTATCAAATTACCAATGGCATTTTTTACAGAACTAGAAGAAAAAATCTTAAAATTTGTATGGAGACACAAAAGACCCCAATAGCCAAAACAGTCTTGAGGGAAAAAAACAGAGCTGGAGGAATCAGACTCTCTGACTTCAGATTATACTACAAAGCTACAGTAATCAAGACAATATGGTACTGGCACAAAAACAGAAATATAGATCAATGGAATAGGACAGAAAGCCCAGAGATAAACCCACGTGCCTATGGTCAACTAATCTATGACAAAGGAGGCAAGGATATACAATGGAGAAAAGACAGCCTCTTCAATAAGTGGTGCTGGGAAAACTGGACAGCTACATGTAAAAGAATGAAATTAGAACACTCCCTAACACCATACACAAAAATAAACTCAAAATAGATTAGAGACCTAAATATAAGACCGGACACTATAAAAGCCTTTGAGGAAAACATGGCACAACACTCTATGACATAAATCACAGCAAGATCTTTTTTGATTCACCTCCTAGAGTAATGGAAATAAAAATAAACAAATGGGACCTAATGAAACTTAAAAGCTTTTGCAAAGCAAAGGAAACTACAAACAAGGTGAAAAGACAACCCTCAGAATGGGAGAAAATATATGCAAACGAATCAACAGACAAAGGATTAATCTCCAAAATATATAAACAGCTCATGCAGCTCAATATTAAAAAAACAAACAACCCAATCAAAAAATGGGCAGAAGACCTGAATAGACATTTCTCCAAAGAAGACATACAGATGGCCAAGAAGCACATGAAAAGCTGCTCAACATCACTAATTATTAGAGAAATGCAAATCAAAACTACAATGAGGTATCACCTCACACCAGTCAGAATGGGCATCATCAGAAAATCTACAAACAACAAATGCTGGAGAGGGTGTGGAGAAAAGGGAACCCTCTTGCACTGTTGGTGGGAATGTAAATTGATACAGCCACTATGGAGAACAGTATGGAGGTTCCTTAAAAAACTAAAAATAGAATTACCGTATGACCCAGCAATCCCACTACTAGGCATATACACAGAGAAAACCGTAATTCAAAAAGACACATGCACCCCAACGTTCATTGCAGCACTATTTACAATAGCCAGGTCGTGGAAGCAACCTAAATGCCCATCGACAGACGAATGGATAAAGAAGATGTGGTACATATATACAATGGAATATGACTCAGCCATAAAAATGAACGAAATTGGGTCATTTGCAGAGTTGTGGATGGATCTAGAGACTGTCATACAGAGTGAAGTAAGTCAGAAAGAGAAAAACAAATATCATATATTAACGCATATATGTGGAACCTAGAAAAATGGTACAGATGAACCGGTTTGCAGGGCAGAAATAGAGACACAGATGTAGAGAACAAACGTATGGACACCAAGGGGGGAAAGCCACGGGGGGTGGGGGTTGTGGTGTGATGAATTGGGAGATTGGGATTGACATGTATACACTGATGTGTATAAAATGGATGACTAATAACCTGCTGCATAAAAAAAAATTAAATTAAATTAAAAAAAAGAAACCCCCCCAAATCTTTTTGAATCAGCAATTTGCCTTCTTTTTTCAAGTTTTATGCAAGTTAAGAACTCCCAACCATCATGTGTATTTTCCCCTTTATTTTTTCTATAATTTAAATTCCTTTGTAAGGAGAAAAAAATACTTTTCATATATCCATTTAGCAGGAGTCTGTAGACTATTGTCCACAGGCCAAAACCAACCAGTTGCCTGTTTCTGTAAATAAAGTTTTATTTAAACACAGAATAAAAAAGTTCCAACCATCTGGAATATATACTGTGAAATTCAAAAGTCTATTTTGGCAGTGTTTACCATTTTTTAAACTTTTGCTCAATGTAAAAATCAAAAAAAGAGAGAGAGAGAAGTATATTTTAAAATATTTTTCCCACCTCTACTGTCAAAATTTCTTTCAAAAGACAGTTGTTAATCTAGGTACCTTAAGGCTGAGATAGTATATTATTAACATCTTGTACTGCTATATAAGCAGACTGATGAGAGCAAGATTGCACAACATGAAAAATAACATTGAAGCACTATCTTTAAGAAAAAAGGACAATTTTTAAAAATTTATTTAAAATTACAAAGTATTCAAACCAAGAAAATTTCCCATCTTAAAATAACTCACTTGACTTCTTATATGAAATAACTCCCAATTAAAATCATTTTAATAAAGAATACTTTCACTGTACACTTGGATCACATATCCCTTTGGAATTCAATTCTTCTTTACTCATTGACAAATGAAAATATTGAAGCAATATATTTTAACATAGGTAAGCTATCTAGTAAACTAGACAGACAATTCTACTACTGAAGCTATTAGATTTTTTTTAATTTGAATGCTTTTTATTTGTTTTCAGTTTTTAAAGGTTATATTCTATTTATAGTTATTATAAAATATTTGCTATCTTCCCCGTGTTGTACAATATACCCTTATAGATTATTTTATACCTAATAGTTTATACCTCTTAATCCCCTACCCTTATATTGCCCCTCCTCCTCCCTTTCCTCTCCCCACTGGTAACTACTAGTTTGTTCTCTATATCTGTGAGTCTAAAGCTATTAGATGTTTAAAACTCTACTGTCATTAGTCATTACTGAGATTAGTCATTAGGGTGACTGTTTAAAAATAAGTGAGGATGGTTCTTTAATTCACCTTCAACCTTATTTTGGAAATGTCCACTGCTATTATTCTTCACTAGTTAGGGAGAATTACCTCATTTGATAAACATGCCCACTGCATACTAGATGCTGGGAATAAAACAGATGCTGAATAAACTATGATTCCTGGACTTGAGAAATGTACATTCTAATAGGAGACAAAAAGATAATTAGATTACAGCATAATGAGAGTCATATTTATTTAAAAGTATGTTTTAGGATGAGGGGGGATAAATGGTTGTAACACTACTGGAGAGGCAATAAAATTTAAATTTGCATTATATGTAATAAATCAAGGGTAACTGCCCAAAGGATAGAAACCAAATATATGAACAGTTGACCCTTGAACAACACAGGTTTGAACTGCAGAGGTCCACTTATACATGGACCATTTATTTCCCATAAATACATACTACAGTAGTATATGATCCACGGTTGGGTGAATCTGTGGATGCAGAATCACAAGTATGGAGGGCTGACTGCACAGTTACACGTGGATTTTTGACTTGTGGAGGGTCAGCATCCCAACCCCCACATTGTTCAAGGGTCATCTGTATAGAAAACAGAAAAGAATATATGACCAACAAGTTCATAGAGAGAAAAACTCTATGTGGAATAAAGGAAATAATAAAAAATACTGATATATAAGAAAACAAGAAGAGAGAAAAAGTGAACACAAATAGTAAAATGGTAGCCATAAACCCAAATGTAATAACATTAAATAGAGATGGGCTAAATACTCTAAATAAAACACTAGATAAAATGCAAAATTCAATTCTATCCTGCCTACAAGAGACACTTTAAATTTAAGGACCCAGAAATACTGAAAGTTAGGAATGGAAAAAGTAGAGACTTCCCTGGTGGTCCAGTGGGTAAGACTCCATGCTCCCAGTGCAGGGGGCCCAGGTTCAATCCCTGGTCAGGGAACTAGATCCTGAATGCATGCTGCAACTAAGAAGTCCGCATGCCACAACTAAAAGATCCCGCATGCTGCAACTAAACATGCTGCAACGCAGACCTGGCCCAGCCTAAATAAATAAATAAATAAATATTAAGGGGAAAAAAAGAATGGAAAAAGTACATCATACAAATGCTAACTACAAGAAAGCTGTTTTAACTACGTTAATAGCAGGAAAAAAATAGACTTTAAGGTAGGAACAGTATTAGAGATAAAGAAGGACATTTCATAATAACAAAGGAATGAAATCACTAGGAAGAGATCACAATTCTAAATCTGCACCCACCTAGTAATCGAGCAACAAAATACTTACAACAACAACAAAAAAATGACAGGGACTTCCCTGGTGGTCCAGTGGCAAAGAATCCGCCTTCCAATGCAGGGGACCCAGGTTCGATCCCTGGTGGGGAACTAAGATCCCACATGCCGCGGGGCAACCAAGCCCACGCGCCACAACTACTGAGCTCGTGCACCTCAACGAGAGAGCCCACGTGCCACAAACTACAGAGCCCACGCACCCTGGAGCCCATGCGCCACAACTAAAGAGAGAAAACCCGTATGCCGCAACTAGAGAGAAACCCGCATGCCACAACGAAGACCCAACACAGCCAAAGAAAAATAATAAAGAAAATAAATAAATTTTTAAAAATATGACAGAACTAAGAGGAGAAAAAGACAAATCTATACTCATAGAGACAGACTTTAACACATCTCTCTTAATATCAGGCTAAGCACACAAAAAAGTAGTAAGGATACAGAAGATATGAACACAATTAACATACTAGATCTAATTGGCATATATGCAATCAACAATGACAGCATACAGTCGTCCCTTGACATCTGTGGGGAATTGGTTCCAGGACCCCTGAGGATACCAAAGATCCTCAGATCTTTAAGGGACTTGAGGATCCACAGATCCTCAAGTCCCTTAAAGTTGGCCCTCCATATTGGCGGATGTGGAACCGGTGGTTACAGATGACTTTTTATATTCTTTTCAAATGCATATAAAATATTTATCAAAATTAACCATATGTTGCATCATAAAGCAAGCATAAATAAAAATTCAAAACTTTAAAGTCTTTTAGAATATTCTCTGCACAGTGGAATTAAGTTAGAATTCAATAACTAAAAATAGAAAATCCTCAGCTGTCTGAAAATTAAACAATACCTTTTAAAATAACCCATGAGTCAAAAAAGAAATCCCAACAGAAAGTAGAAAACATTTTAAACTAATTAATAGTGAAGATACAAATTTTAAATCTTGTTTGCTATCTCAAAGCAATGTCAAACAAGGCAATGTGCAGTCTTAAAATGCATAGATTGGAAAGACGAAAGGCTGAAAAACAATGATTTAAACTCCCATCTCAAGAAATTAGAAAAAGAAAATGAACTTTAAAAAAAGTGGAAGAAAGGAAATAAAGACGGGAAGAGAAATCAATAAATTAAGAAACAAATATACAACAGAGGAAATTAACAAAGCCAAAGGCTGGTTCTCTGAAGATATTAATAAAATTTATATACTCCTAGTAAGAAAAAAAAACATGGGAAAAACAGAGATTACCAGTATCAGGAGAGAAAAATGGAAAATGACTACAGATTTTTAAACAATAGAAAGATATTAAGAGGATATTAAGAAAAGTTTTAAGTTTAAATTTGATAACATACATGAAATCAGTGTATTCCTTGAAGAACTCGCTGAAACTGATAAAAGAAGAAACAGGAAATCTCAATTGTTCAGTATCTATTAAATAAATTGAATCTGTTACTAAACGACTTCCCACAAAGACAATTTGCGGTTCAGATTTCTTCCCTGGTGAATTCTTCCAAAAGTTTAAGAAAGAAATAATATTAATCTTACACAAATTCTTCTACAGAACACAAAAGAACATTTCCCAACTTGTTTTGTAAGGTCAGATAATTTTAACGACAAACCGAGACAAGGACACTATAAGAAAGAACAATCACAGACCAATTACTTTCATGAACAAATATGCAAAAATCCCAAATAAAATATCAACTCACTGAATGTAAAGATATGTAAAAAAGATAATACAGCACAACCCAGTTTTTTTATTCCAGGGTAGTTTAGCATTAAAAAGTCAATCAATGTAATTCACTACATAAAAAGAAAAAAGGAGAGAAATCATACGTTCATCTTGATAGACAGAAAAAATATTTGTTAATAGAGTATTCAGTATTCACTTATGATAAAAATTCTCAGCAATCTACAAGTAGAAGGGAACTAAAAAAAACCTACTGCAAACATCCTACTTTAAGGTAAGACTATTAATGCTTTCTGTAATACTGTGGTCCTAGCCAGTGCAGTAAGACAAAAAAGAAAAGACATAAAGTTTAAAAAGGGAAGAAATAAAACAGGCACAAGACATGACAATGTACTCAGAATGCTAAAACAAATAAACAAAAAACTGCAGAAAATCTATTAGATTTAATAAGTAAATCTGGTAAAATTGCTAGATTACAAGACCAATATTTTAAAAGGTAAATTCCATGTCTATATATTAGCAAAAAAGAAAGAAAATGAAAAGGTTGGGGTTTTTTTTTTAATAAATTTATTTATTTATTTATGTATTTTTGGCTGCGTTGGGTCTTCGTTGCTGCGCAGGGGCTTTTGTCTGGTTGCGGCGAGCGGGGGCTACTCTTTGTTGCGGTGCACAGGCTTCTCATTGCGGTGGCTTCTCTTGTCGTAGAGCAAGGGCTCTAGGCACGCAGGCTCTAGAGTGCGGACTCAGTAGTTGTGGCACACGGGCTTAGTTGCTCCGCGCGCGGCATGTGGGATCTTCCTGGACCAGGGATCGAACCCATGTCCCCCGCATTGGCAGGCGGATTCTTAACCACTGCGCCACCAGGGAAGTCCGAAAAAGTTTTTAAACGATCTATTATAATAATACAGACATATCAAATATGGAAGGACAAATCTAAAAAGAGATATAATATCTATATGTTCAAAACTACAAAACATCTTTGAGAAAAATTTCAGATTAGTTAAATACATGAAGGGATGGATATAGTATATTCATAGATTGCATTTAAGTCTCATAAAAATGACAATTCCCAAAATTGATTTATAGATTAAGTGCAATCTTAATAAAAATCCCAGCAGATTTTTTTAATGGAAATTGACAAGCTGATTCAAAATCTAGTTTGCAAAGCCCAAGAACAGACAAGACAATCTTGAACAACAAAGCTGGAGAACTTACATTACCAAACATCAAGACATATTATAAAGTTATAGTTATTAAGCCAGTATGATATTAGCTCAAGGACAGACAAATAGACTAATGGAACAGAAGAGGGAGTCCAGAAGCAGACAAATGATCCAGTCACCTGACTTCCGATAAATGTGACACTTGAGTGTAGTGGGAAAAGCATGGTCTTTTTAATAAATGGTACCAGGTCAAACTGATTTTCCTAAGGTAAATACTTAAATCAAGTACAGGTAGATTGTTGATATAAATGTAAAAAAGCAAAACAATAAATCTTTCAGAAGAAAACAGAATAATATTTTCATTACTGCCAATTTCAGGTCACAATAAGCAACCCATGAAGGAAATTTATGGACTACTTTACAATTAGGAACTTCTGTTCATAAAAACACACTACAAAGAGAATGAAAAATCAAGCCACCAAATGGGAAAAGATGCTTGCCTTAAATATATCCAGCAAAAGACCCACATAGAATGTACAGAGTTACACATCAGAGAAACAAAAAGTCAGATATCCCAGGTGATGAACGACTTGAACTGGCACTTCACAAGAGACTCTCCAAATGGCCAACAGACTTATGGAAAGGTGCTTAAGTTCAACAGACATCAGGGAAATACAAAATTTCAAGTGTTGGTGAGCATGTAGAGCAACTGGAATTCTTATACAGTTGACCGTTGAGCAACACGGGTTTGAACTGCACAGGTCCACTTTTACGCAGATTTTTCACTAAATACAGTACTACACAATCAGCGGTTGGTAGAATCTGAGAATGCAGAACTACCGATACAAAGGGCCCACTGTGAAGTTACATGCAGATTTTTGACTGCGCTGAGGGTCAGCACCTCTAACCCCTGCATTGTTCAAGGGTCAACTGTACACTGCTCACTACTATGCAGACTGGTACCATGCCTTTGGAAAACTGTTATATCCACTGAAGCTGAACATATGCATGCCATATAACCCAGGAACTCCACTCATAGGTATATATCTGACAGAAATATGTACATATATTCACCACAATACATATTCATGAATATTCAATTAGTAATAGTCAAAAAGTGAAAACAACTCGAATGTCCATTAGGCTGAATGGATAAACTGCGGTATATTCATACAATGGAAAAAGATACAGCAATGAAAATTAACAAACTACAGTTACGTGCAACAAAAAGGGTTAATCTCACAAACATAATGTTGAGCAAAATAAGCTAAACAGAAAAAGGTACACGGACTTCCCTGGTGGCACAGTGGTTAAGAATCCGCCTGCCAATGCAGGGGACACAGGTTCGAGCCCTGGTGGGGGAAGATCCCACATGCCACGGAGCAACTAAGCCCATGCTCCACAACTACTAAGCCTGCTCTCTAGAGCCCGCGAGTCACAAGTACTGAAGCCCGCGCGCCTAGAGCCCGTGCTCCGCTACAAGAGAAGCCACCACAATGAGAAGCCCGCGCAAGGCAACAAAGAGTAGCCCCCGCTCACCACAACTAGAGAAAGCCGGCGTGCAGCGACAAAGACCCAACACATTCAAATTCAGAGAAAGGTAAAACTAAACAATTGTGTTGAGAGCTAGGAGAATGGTTACCCTTCATACGGGTAGTATGAAAGAAGGCAAGGAAGAGGTTTCTGGGGATTTGGGTAATACTCTCTTTTATTATTATTATTATTACATCCCCAGAACTTATTTATCTTAAAACTGGAAGTCTGTACCTTTTGACCACCTTCACCCTTCTGCTAACCTTCCACCCCCTGCCTCTTGCAACCACCAATCTGTTCTCTGTATCTATGAGTATGATTTTTTTAAGATTCCACATGTAAGTGAGATCATACAGTATTTGTCTTTCTCTGACTTACTTCACTTAGCATACTGCCCTCAAGGTCTACCCATGCTGTGGCAAATGGCAGGATTTCCCTCTTTTTTATGGCTGAGTAATACTCCATTGTGTATCTATGTACCACATCTTCTTTATCCACTCATCAATCGATGGACACTTAGGTTGCTTCCACGCCTTAACTACTGGAAATAATGCTGCAATGAACATGCGGGTGCAGATACCTTTCTGACATAATGATTTCATTTCCTCTGGGTAATGCTCTTTTTCTTGACCTGGGTGCTGGTTACAAAGTTGTATTCTCTTTGCAAAAACAATTCATTATACACCTATGCTGTGTGTACTTTTCTATATGCATATAAGTCAATAAAAATTGACTTATATGCATATAGAAAAATTGTAGCTAGAAATGAGGCTAAATACTGATACATCACTATGATGTTCTACATGTGTTTTAGAGGTTGGCCACAGATTTAACACTAAGACTTCTAATAGCTGTATGAGAAAAGAGAAGTTGTCAGTTACACATTCATGCCCAGTAGATATAAATAAATCAACTGCCTAAAGCTACAGTTCTTGGCACTAAAAAAAGACAGATATTTCTCATAAAAATCTTCACAAAAGAAGATACTTTTTGACATAATAAACAATGTTCTTGACAACAATTTCAAGAAGATCCTCTGTAATTGCTTCTTCTGCTGACCCTCAAGGTAGGCTGATGGAATCTTATCAATGCACGATAGGGGCAAAAGCAACTGGGATAGGACAGTGCAAAGCAATGCAGTCTACATACTCAACTGCTCTCTGATGATCTGGACTGATCCAGAGATACATTTTATAAACCTGTAAGACTGAATATAATAGTGGATAAGCTTCACAGATCTCCCCCCTCAATATCATATCTCTCACCTGACTTCTGACATTTATCAGTCAGCAGTGAAGTTAAGATAATACCGTCTAGGGCTTCCCTGGTGCCGCAGTGGTTGAGAATCTGCCTGCCAATGCAGGAGGCACGGGTTCGAGCCCTGGTCTGGGAAGATCCCACATGCCGCGGAGCAACTAGGCCCGTGAGCCACAACTACTGAGCCTGCGCGTCTGGAGCCTGCGCCGCACAACAAGAGAGGTCGCGATAGTGAGAGGCCCGCGCACCGTGATGAAGAGTGGCCCCCGCTTGCCACAACTAGAGAAAGCCCTCGCACAGAAACGAAGACCCAACACAGCCAAAAATAAATAAATAAATAAATAAATTAAAAAAAGATAATACCCTCTAATAAATGTGTAGGGGACAGCTATTCTCTGTTGTCAGTTGAATATGAACCCAGTTAAGCTAGGGGAAGAGATAATGACCTTCTGTGAATGCTGAGAAGCCTACCTCCATTGTGAAAACCTACTATTAGGGCTCTAAGAATCTTTAGAAATGATACTGAACCTTCTCCAAAGCAATACAGTCGAGGTAATGTTGCTCAAAGTCCCAACCCAAAGTTCTACTATGTATAGCATGACTAAAAGAGCTTTAGCCAAAAATATAATCACGATAGGCAAGGTATGAACAGTCTTAAAAGGGCATTCTCAAGCAAATATCAATAGTAACAAGGAAAGTAAGTCACTGAATTTAAAGTTATTTAGAGGATTATACCACCAATAATACTCGGTAATATTTCACATATCTGCAATGCCTCCACCCTGCTTAAGCATAGGAATAGATCATTTTTTTCCCGATTATTCAGCAACCAGAATGTTAAGAAGTTCAGAGTGCTAAAGCTCACTCACTGAACTCAGGCCTCTCAGTGACTTTTTTTTTTTTTTAACAAAAATAAATAAATTTACTTCTCTGCTTTCCTAGTTCACAACCAATTACAATGAGCAAGTCAGGATGAGAAGCACAAAGAAAAAAGCTGGTAGAAACAGGCAGAGTTGCAAGAAATAACAGCTAACTTGGTAGGAAGAGACAGCAAATGCAAAAACAGACCAAGAACTCCAAACACACAATCTTCTGAGGCCATGTAGCAAACAGCTCTATGTACCTCAAGAGTCTCCAAGGGCAACCACTACACAGGGTATATTCATGGAAACAGATCCAGAGTAAAGTCATTGATAAGGATTATATTATACTATGTAGAGTTTTTTTAAAATAAGGTAGAGAAATGTATAATCCTTTTTTTTTTTTTTAATGTTTATTTATTTATTTGGTTGCTCCAGGTCTTAGTCGTAGTAGGCTGGCTCCTTCGGTCCGGTTCGCCGGCTCCTTCGGTCCGGTTCGCCGGCTCCTTAGTTGAGGCATGCGGACTCTCAGTTGTGACATGCATGTGGGATCTAGTTCCCTGACCAGGGATCAAACCCAGGCCCCCTGCACTGGGAGCACGGAGCCTCATCCACTGTGCCACCAGGGAAGTCCCTGCATAATCCTTTTTTAAAAGGAGTTCATCTAAAATGTTTAAAATATTCTTTATTATAGTTTAAATCTGAACACTTAATTTATAAGCTTCAGTTATACGGAAGACTGCACACCACAATAAATGCTGAGTAAAGCACTGCAGTTGACAGGAGAATTTTAACTCAAACATCAGTTACATGAAAAAAAGCATCTCATTTCCCAAAAACACTGAGGAAATGAGGTGGTACTGTTATTTGAATTAACATTCATGTTATGAAATAATATCTTGACCTATAGAAAACTAAGAACTATGTACATGTTATTAAAAGTACTTTAATTTTGAAAATCATCATTGGTCTCCACTGTGCTTATCTCATCATACTACCTCTTTCAATCTCTCATTAATCCTTTCCATGCACAAGACGGGAAACTTACGACTTTGTGTGGGGAGTTTCTCTTAAAGAACTGGTTTAAACGTTTAACAAATGTTATTTTAAAATATTTATCCATGTATATTTAAATGTTTATCTTAATAATTTATTTTTCATAAACTGACGTTAACCCACAGAAAGAGAATTTATATTTTAATTCTCCTTGTCACCAGAACTAAAATCAAAGGAATATGTACATTTTTCAATAACCTATGAAGCTTAAAAATGATAGAAAAAAAATGAGTAGTACCTGATTTTCTATGGATGAAAAATGCAGGTTAAAAAAAATCCTGAAGGACTTTAACAATTTAATTTTTCTAAATGGTAGAGAATATGCAGGGAAAATACTAGCTGGTACACAGAACTAAAGTCAGTCTACGAATATTTTGAGTGGAGTGTGGAACATTTAGAGACCTCAAATGACCTACTTTCTCTCCACCACAATCTGTGAAAAATATGATCAAAGAATACTTATTTGCTGAGATAAGTACGAAGTGTTTTTAGTCTATAATATATAAATGTTCATGAAAAAATACAACTGATGAACTAATTACATACACAATCACAATGAACCAAAATTCAATTCCTGACTATCCCACCTAACCAAATAACTCACGTCCAAAGTTCAAACTCTAATAATATTGTTCTTATATAAGGTGCTTTTAAACTGAAAAAATTGTGTAGTTACATAATAAGGTTGTAAACCTAAACTGAGAGCATAGTATGCCTAAATTGTTTAAGGGGTAATGAAAATCATTACTGTATAAGTATTAATATATATAATAGAATGATAGTCAGGGGGTGGGGGGAGTTTGTTTTGGTTTGGTTTGGCTTTCTATACTGTTCCATTTTTCCGGAATATCAGCAGAGAGTCACAATACGGAAGGCACAATTCAAAATGTTTTTGTTTACAGAGAAAAATGCACATGCCTCATCCAGCTACCATTAAACATATGTCCACCATTACCCTGCTCATGTTTGGAGAAATTCAAAACCAAATATAAACTCATTCTGCTTGAAGACTATTATTAGTTTCAGGGCTGTCATTGAAGATTACCAATGATCTAGTCCAAGTTTATTTTACAGATGAGGAAACTAGAAAATGGGCTTATTAAAAGGCACACAATTAATGACAAAGTAAACTTAGAACTCAATTATATGTCCACTAAACCAGCTTCTTCCCAACTTAAATACCAAATCACGTCTGATCTGCTACATAAAAATTTTTAAATAAATTCATTAAGAGACATGGGTGAGATACCCAGGGTTTGGTAACTCTGAAAGTGAAAAGCGACAGAAATGCATAAATACTGATTTGCTCATTTTGCTGAATTTAGGTGGGGATACTTAAAACATCCAAATGGCCTACAGTGACTTTTTTCCAAAAAGTAAAAGGCTTTTAGACAAAGCCTATCAAATACATCCCATTACTACACAAGGATAATAATTTATATGCACCGTCAACTATCTGGACATGAAGAACAGTGTTAGTAGTATTATCCACATAAATAAATACACAAGTTGACATCTAAGCCAGAAACTGAAATTTATTTTAGCTACAATACTAAGTTTACATGTAAACTGTAACTAAAGTCAGCATTTATACTCACTTCAGAGTAGAGAAGAATTAGGCAAATAAACATAACAAAAAATACAGCTAGCCCAGACAACAGTCCACACAAATCAGTGTGATGTGACTGAAATTTCTTAAAACATAACTTAACATGTAACTTAAATAAGGTTGAGGTACAAGTCCCTTTCTTCTCCTGAACTGCCTCTGATGCCGTGACAAAAAAGGAGATGCAAAGGGAACAGTACCCTCCACTGATTTTTTTTTCTCATCTGTTTTTATTCTGTCTTAAAAAATGAGTAGAGCATAAAACCTCTTCCCATCTACTGTGTTTTACCCCAAATCTTCAACATCCACCGTTCCAAAGATTGCCACACTGATTCAGAGCAATATATGTCAGCCCAGGTGTTTAAAGTTTTAGGTTGAAACATTTGCTTAATTAACACCATGCTGCAAACACTCAAAATCACTTCAGCTGCCACTACTACAAAACAAAACTCCCCAAAACAAAAACTGTTACCCTCCACTGGATTTACTCATACAATAAATATTTACTGAGTGTCAGATGCTATGGTAGGAAGAATGAAACAAAAAAGAAAACTGAGCAAAAAGCAGACATGGTCGCTGCCCTGTGAAGCTTAACACTTATGGAGCCTTTATGAAATACATCACCCCAAGAATCACTGTATATGTTGGGGTCTGCTTGAAAACATCCTCTTTTTAAAAAATAATTCTTTTTAATATATGTAAAGGTAAGAAAATCAGCCTTGCTTACTGTTCTATTTACCTAACTTTAAAAAATTTGCTTAGATGTAAAAAAAATTTCATACAACCTATATTCCTCCAAAGGTTGCATCCTAGACAGCACAAATGGTAAATTCAACAGATTCCATGTTAATATTTTACTGTTTATAACTCCAAGTGCCATATAAGTCAGTAAGGCAGGTCTTCCTGCTAAATGGGCAAACAGCTGTAATAGTCCAAGGTAAAAAAAACAAAAAATCACTTAAAGTTATTGAATATAGTCCTAGTATAAATATCTATATTCTGTTTAAGATGCTAGACATTATTTACACAAGAAAAAAATACAGATATAAATTGCAAAGGAGGAAAAGGTCTCATCATTCTCTCATTCTTAGAGGATTTTCGACAGCTGATGAGGAGGGGTTTGATGGAACAACGTAATTTTACAACAACTTAATGGTTTAAAGAAGTTCCTAAGGAATGAATGCTTAGGACTTCAATTTTTTTTAATACCCAGAAACAAGACTTAAAGAAAATGTCAGCATGTTAAAAGTCAGTTATTTCTGAATACTGGGCTAGCTGAAAGTCATTATTCCTCTTACGTTTCTACATTTTCTAAAGCAAGGGAATATTACAATTACAGTTAGAAAACAATTAAAGAAAGGCAGACCTTGAAATAAATCACTGAATAGGTATCCTCGACAGTCCCACTCTTGCTTTCAACTGCAGAAACAGCACTAACACTGCAATTTAGAGTGGAGAGGACACGGACGGAGACAGACACACACACACACACACACACACACACACACACACACTTAGCTAGCATGTAGCAGGCACTTAATATTTGTGGCACGAAAGGACAATATATATTGGCTTCCTCAGCCTTCCTTCACCCTGTAATATTTTCATCCCACCGTTTGCCTTGTCTCACTCAATAAAAGGTTTAAACAAGCCAAAACACAAACAAAACGCACTCCGATTTTGAGGCAACACAGTAAACAATCACAGTAATGACTGCTTTACTAAAAGCTGCCTGACAGCTTAACGCGCACTAAATGAAAGAGCTCTTTTTCCCTGCCCTCCTCTTTTACTCAGACACTAGATTGCACATTCGAAACAAATCCTCCCCCAGCCCCGCCCCAAGCCCTACCCTCAGCTGCTCCCAGCACTGAAATTGATGGAAAGTCCGGGGCCTTGGCGGTACCCAGACCGGCCCCTCTCTGGACGCTCCGGGCCGCGGACACGCCCGGCGCGGTAGCGGCCGGGGCTACAGCCCGTTATCTCCGGGACCCCCAGGGGCTCGCGCTCGCCCCAACCCTGAGCCCGCGGCGCCGGCGGCCCCCTCTCCTCTCCTAAGCGGCGGGCCGCGCCGTACCTGCACACCGTGATCAGGTTCCTCCTCTCCACCGCGGCGTTGCGGGCGCTCAGGCTCTTCCTACCGCCGCCGCCGCCCCCGCCGCGGTTCCCGCCCAGGCCCCGCAGGCTCCGGGAGGCCATGGCGGGCTGACCCCCGCGCCCCTTTTGTCTCGTGCGACCCCGCCCGCTGCCCACACCTGCTTCCCCGGGCTCTCGCTCGGCGTGCGGCCGTGGGGCCGCGGGAGGGTGGAAGGGAAGGAGGGGGGGACGGAGGGAGGGTGTGGAGGACGGTGGGGGATTCGCACCCGGGGACTGGTGGATGGCGCTCCGCACCAGAGCTCCACACACACACACACACACACACACACCCCACACACACGCACGCACCACCCCCGCCCTTGCGCGCGCCGCCAGCCGCCGGGAGGCGCGTGCAGGTCGGCGTCAGCAGCTCCCCTACTTCCCCCAGGGACCTCGGCGGCCGCGCACGCGCGTGCCCGCCAGCCCCGCAGACCCCGCAGGCCCAACCACCCGCGCTCGGCCGCCACTGGCGCCCCAGCTGCGGGCACCGCAGAGAGCCACGGGCCTCACGGGCACAGCCCCGCCCTCCCTGCCCCTATCGGGCCAATGCCGCCCCAGCTGGAGCCAATCGCGGCGCGCGAGGGGCGGGGCTGGCCGCGCAGATCTTTAAAGCAACCTGCTAGAGCCCCGCCCCGGCGCGTGGGCAGCTGTCAACGCCGGGCCCGCGCTCGCAGCCGGTGAGCCGCAGGCAGTCGGCCCTCAGGGGAGCAGCGCCGCAGCTGCCCTGGGGATTGTGGGATGCGGGACTCGGGAGTGCTTGGGGCGTGTTGACGACCCTTGCCCGGAGCCCAGCTAACGGCTGGGATCGCTAGCTCTAACGGCTAATCCCGTTCCCAGAATCCGACTCCCCAGCCTAGTGGCAACCGTAGATACAAGGCCGAGCCAGCAGCAGCGGCGGCTCCCGCACCTGACCCAGGGCTGACTCCCAGGAAGGGAGCGGATTTTCTTTTGTCCTAACGCCCTCCCCTGGCCTAGTAGACAGCTACAGATAGCCCAAAGAGGGAAACTGCCCGCAGAACATCCCTCTTGCGGCGTCTCGTTGTGGGATTTTTGACGCCACTTCGCTCCTACCCTAGCCCCCAGCAAGGCCTGCAGCCCGGACTGACCACCCACAGAAGAACGAGAGCGGTGCGAGTGTACACTCTGCTCCTTTCACCCTTCTCCCGTCCTGGGCAGTGCCCCCGGAATTAGTGGGGGGGGGGGTGCCGGTGAGCCTCCGGGCAGTGTTTGGAACCTAGCGCCCACTTCCCAGAGCCTCTCCACCCCTCCGGCCTTACCAGCAGGGAGGTCCTGGCTTCGGCCCGAGTTCTCTGGTGCTCATCTAGGTCGGCCGTTCACCTCTCTTTGCATCAGTATGCCCAGATTTTTTTTTAACTTTATATTTTATATTGGGGTATAGCCCATTATAGAGTTGTGATAGTTTCCTGTGCACAGCAAAGCCACTCAGCCATACATATACATGTATCCATTCTCCCCGAAACTCCCTTCCCATCCAGGCTGCCACATAACATTGAGCAGAGTTCCCTGTGCTCTACAGTAGGTCCTTGTTGGTTATCCATCTTAAATTTAGCAGTGTGTACATGTCTAACCCAAACTCCCTAACTATCCCTTCCCCGCCCCCCCTTCCCCTCTGGTAACCATAAGTTTGATCTCTAAGTCTGTGAGTCTGTTTCTGTCTTGTGAATGACTTCATTTGTATCATTTCTTTTTAGGCTCCGCGTATAAGGGATATCATATATTCCTCTTTCTCTGACTTACTTTACTCAGTATGACAATCTCTAGATCCATCCATGTTGCTGCAAATGAATATGCGCAGATTTTAGAGTGAAATCCTTATTGACAGCTATCCCTGTGGAGCCTAGCACGGTGCTGTGCATAGAACAGGTTCTCAAATGTTCATTAAATTTAACTGGAAGTCACATTTGGAATTATTTTACTCTAATTTTACAGTTTTGGTGGTTCTAAAATCCATTAAACTTCCAGCTCTGGTTTTGACATTTCTGTCAAAGAATATTATAGAATAGATATATGGATATAGTGTAGATATCTCTGTACTTCTTATATATTATACAAAGTACTACAGGAGGTTACTGTTACTCTATGTTGAATGCTTTTAAAACAGTTATGTATATTAAAGCTGTAGGTTACTAATTTCTGAGGTTGTAAAAAATTTTAAAGCTCTATTTGAAATCATCAGGGCAAAGACTGAGCCCTTTCATCCACTCATCCTAATCATAGTAGAATGAAAATACATGTAGAAAAAAAAAACTGTCTTAACTAATTTACTATGATAAATATTCAGATATTAAAATTATAAGAAACAATTCAGACAGATTTTAAACATTATCTTTCACATAAATAAAAGTAGAAGGTTTTTCCAGGTCAGTGCACTTGTTGCCAAACATTTCTTGTCGGCTCTATGGTGACATAGAGGCTTGTAAGGAGGTTTACCCTACTCAAATTGAAACTGTTGTTTAAACACAGATGAAAACTGCATAGAAAAGACAGTGGAAAGCCATCAATTATCAAGAAAATTCCATGCTGGTTTGTGCTGCAGGACTGAGAGAACACATATGTCTGAAACACTTATCAGGAAGACAAAAATGAGTGGTCATGTCAAATAGAGAAAAGTGAGGTGTCATTATTCTCAAAATTGGCTTTCTAGCCTTTCAAGTACATTTTCATGTTATTTGTACTATGAATTTATATTTATGACTGAAGACTTGGTAAAACTCCATCTTAGATGATTAGGTGATAATGTTATTTTTTCAAATGCTACTTTTAGGGGGATTCAGTTGACATTGGCACTTGCTGAAGAAGATTTTGCCTTAAAGCATCTTTTCTATGTACAGCATGCTATTAAACTGCCACATGGGGGCCTTATGTGATAAAGCTTTTTTCTTAATTATCTTGAGCTATATGTCCTGGGTCTCATTCTTTCTCCAGATTACTAATCCGGTGATAACTAATCAATTATATGCAGTGCAAAGTACAATACTACTATACAGCCACATGAGTTTTCACATTACTTTTTGAACTTTTTTTGGCACCTATTGCAATTCTTTATTTATCCAAGAATTTGCACAAAGGTTATTCGGAGAGGTAAAAAGACACAATAAAAATAATGAAAACAGTAGATGCCGAATTTAAACTACAAGAATTCTGTAGAACTGAATGGGCAGATCATACTCATTCACCATTTTCCCAATCACCTTGTTCTCCCCATCAAAAAAGACAAAAATTTTTTTAAAAAAAGACAAAATTACAACTGTGACATATAAAATGTCCTCAAATCTAAAATGCTACAAGCCAGAGAGATTACCAAAGCATCATTTATAATCTCAAAGAAGTGGACTTTCTTTTTTTAAAAAAAATAAATTTATGTATTTATTTATTTATTTTGGTTGCATGGCGTCTTAGTTGCGGCACACAGGATCTTCATTGCAGCACGCGGGATCTTTAATTGTGGCATGCAGGCTCATAGTTGCAGCATGCGAGCTTCTTAGTTGTGGCATGCATGAGGGCTCTAGTTCCCTGACCAGGGATTGAACCTGGGCCCCCTGAATTGGGAGAGTGAAATCTTACCCACTGGACCACCAGGGAAGTCCCTCAAAGAAGTGGATTTCCTGTGTATGCCCAAACCCAGCAGCCATACAGAAAAGATTGATAAAATTGAAGAGACAATTTTTTTTTAATCCATGAAGCAAGTTTCACCATAAACACAAAGGAAAAATGACAGACCGAGAAAATGTATTTGACATTCTCATCATGGACAAAAAGCTAATTTCCTTTTATACACAATGTTCCTGCAGATCAATAAGCACAGTTTCAGTAGAATGATGAAGGTGGAAGCCAAATAGGAGAGACTAAAAGAGTGGGAAGTGAGAATCACGCAACTCACTTGGGATATTGGTATTTTATCCCTATCGTTGTGTTGTTACTTTTCATGGAAATGACCTGAGCACATTTTAAAGCTGATGGAATGAATCCACTGGGAAGGAAACGTTAGAAACGCAAGAGAGAGAAAAAATGATCAGAAGTGAGAATATGGAAAAGCACTGTGATCCAAGGCACAGGTGCATGAATTGAGCTTTGGTTAAAGGTACTAATTCTCATTTGTAACCATAGAGAAGGGTGGGAGCACAGGTGCAAACATAAGTAGTTTTAAGCATTTATTATTAGAAGTTGAGGAAGTTCCCATCTGGTAACTTCTGCTTTATCTGCAAATTAAAAGACAAAGTCACCAGCTGAAAGATTCAAACAGTCCATCTTACAGTGAATAGTAGAATGAGTTGACTAATGAAATTTAGGACTCCAGGTCAGTGTTTGAGGACCTATTTAAGACTGGCGATGATGAATTTACAATGGACATATCCATCCTATTGTGTGACTTTCCTTGATATTATTAGTGTATTAGTCATCTCAGGCTGCCGTAACAAACACCATAGTGTGGTGGCTTAAATAATATAGATCTATTTTCTCAAAGTTCTGGAGGCTGGGAAGTCCAAGATCAAGGTGCCAATTTGGTTCCTGGTGAAAACTCTCTTTCTAGCTTGTAGGTGGCGCCATCTCCCTGTGTGCTCACAAGACCTCTTTGTGTGCAGAAGGTGGGGTAGCGAGTGAGAGAGAGAGAGAGAGAGAGAGAGAGAGAGAGAGCAAGCTCTCTGGTGTCTCTTCTTAGAAGGGCACTAATCCATTATTAGGACCCATCCTCCTGACCTCATCTAACCCTAATCACCTCCCAAAGGCTCCATCTCCAAATACCATCACACTGGGGCGGGGGGGGGGGGTAGTGCCTCAGTGTATGAATTTGGGGTGAACACAACATTCAGCCCAGAGCGATTAGACTGCTGGCATGCAGGTAATAAGGAAAATGTTGATTTCATGCAGGAATGAGATTTTTATGAAAGGGTAAAAGGAAAAGACAAAAATACAAGGAAGTTTGGGATATGAACAGTGCGATTCTAAAGCACTTTAGGTTGGACACAGAGGGAAAGACGAAAAGAGAGAAACGATGGGTTGGGGTAGAGAAGAGGGATCAAAGGCCTGGATGATCTGTTAAGTCCAAAGAATAATCATAATGGATATAGTTGGATAAGCAAAGTAGGAGAGGAGATTGGAGATTGTGGTCAGAGAGTGATACGCTTGAATAGCAGTTTTAGAATTAGAGCAGTTATGGGTGATGACAAAATCCAAGATTTGTAACCATGGTAATATGTACCAGTGGAGGGGTTGAGGAGTAGAGCTGGTGATGAAAAGAGGTTAAAAAAAAAATTCAGAAGTCAGAGTGTTGAACGGCAATTTATGCTGTTATGAAGTCATCCAGAATTACGGTAGGATTTAGAATACACAATAGCCACTGTTATCTTCAATAATTCAGTGGGAATATGTGGGAGATTAGTAGATAACAATACTGTCAAATTACCTAAGCCTCAAGCATTGAGAGCAAATTTTGTTGGTTTGCTTGCTTTTTACAAGAAGGTGGAGAAATAATGGTCTAGAAGTGGCAGTAGAAACCAGGAAAAACACTACTCCTCTGGGCCAGAGGTATAAAAGGGATGAAATTATTCAAAACAAAACAAAACAAAAACATCCGTTTGAGAGTTTGACAAGGGAAGCAGAGTCCTTATGGGAGATCCATGTTTCCATTGTACCCATGGAAGATACAAGGTAGTCTTAGTCATACAGCAAAAGTTCCAGAGGGCGTGATGGAAGAGGGTGGCAGACAACGTCCAGGGCAAGGAAGTGCAAAACATGTTGGTATGGATGGTGAGGCTGGCATTACAGGCTATGTTGAAGAGTACCTTGACAGGTCTCACAAATTGTTCTGTGTGAAAAGGCTTACTCTTTGAATAAAGGTTGATAAAAACAAGTTGGATTTGGTCTTACAGTTTCTTTGAGGAGGGCAATATGGGCTCTTTCTTCTTCTTCTTCCTCTTCTTCTTCTTCTTCTCCTTCTGTTTTTTTCTTTTTGTCTTGGAGAGGGGTGTTAATAAACCAAAAATTACAAACCCCAGACACTGCATGGTTTATATCAATGAATCTTCAGAGCCATTCTCTGATATAGGTAGTTATATTCTCCCATTTACAAGCAAGGAAGCAGAGAGTCTAAGTAACACAGTCACAAAATAAGTGGCAGAGCTGAGATTGAAATCTTGATCTATTGGGTGCAAAGGTCCATTCTTTTTCCTAACATGTTTACTACATTTTTGAGAAAGTAGCTCCAGGTAAGGCTTAACATAAAACCCCTGCTTTGCACACAGAGTACTTAAGAGTCAAGAAGGATGGTAGGCAATGACCAACTGCATCCCTCGTGGAATACAGTCTCCAGGGAGTTGAGAGCACCAGAGCTCAGGCTTCCATAATGCTTTATAAGAAATATAGAATGCGTTTCACCATTGGAGTCAGCGAGAAAGTCACCTGACCAACTTAGGGAGGGCAGCAGTTCTTTCATTTCTCTCCTCCCGTTTACTGTTCTTTTTGGACTAGAAACTTAGCCTCATGTTACACCAAACTGAATTACTTTACGCCGAAGGAAATTGTGCCAAAGGGAACTGTTGTCAGCATTTGCCAGTACATTAACTTTGTTTTCTACCCAGTCCCCTCCTCTTCTGTGTTTCTATCACATATCATCAACATTTTTCTATGTCATCTTAATGACAATAAAAACTCTTCTACACCATCATAATAACAAAACACTATTCCATGGTGTGGTTGTATCATAATTTACTCCATCAACCCCACGTTGTTGAACTTTTAGCTTGATTCCAACTATAATATTATAGACAACGTCAACATTGCAATATCTGTATGTCCACGATTTCTGCTTTAAGAGAAATTGTTGCATACACTCAACTATGTGCTGAGTCAAAGGATATGAAAATTTTAATGGTTAGAAATTAAATTTTTCTCTAGAGCTGTCTTACCAATTTACATTTCTACTAACAGTACATAAAAGAGCTTTCCTAAACCCTTCCCTATTCTGGGAACTATCATTCTTTTTGCTGTTTTTCCATATAATATGCAAAGGGCAATATCTTATTTAAATTTTAAAAATATTTGTTTTCTTTTTATTTTTTTGGCTGCGTCGAGTCTTCGCTGTGGTGCGTGGGCTTCTCTCTAGTGGTGGCGTGTGGGTTTTCTCTCTGTAGTTGTGGCACGCAGGCTCCAGAGTGTGTGGGCTCTGTAGTTTGCAGCAGGCGGGCTCTCTCATTGAGGTGCACAGCTAACTGTATGCAACAATTTCTCTTAAAGCAGAAATTGTGGATATACAGATGTTGCAATGCTGATGTTGTCTAAAATAATACAGTAGTTGGAATCAAGTTGTGGCGCGTGGCTTAGTTGCCCCAAGGCATGTGGGATCTTAGTTCCCCGACCAGGGATCGAACCCTCGTCCCCTGCATTGGAAGGCGGATTCTTTACCACTGGACCACCAGGAAAGTCCCTTGTTTAAATTTTACCTTTTTATTGTATTTTATTTTTTTTTGATGTGGACCGCTTCTAAAGTCTTTATTGAGTTTGTTACAATACTGTTTATGTTTTATGTTTTGGTTTTTTGGCCACAAGGCATGTGGGATCTTAGCCCCCGGCCAGGGAGCGAACCTGCACCCCCCTGCATTGGAAGGCGAAGTCTTAACCACTGGACTGCCAGGGAAGTCCCTTAACTTTTTTTATTAGTAGTGAAATTGTACATTTATTTCATGTGCTTATTTGTCACTTATATTTTGTCTTTGGGTTTGCCTATTCATGTCCTGTGACCATTTTTTCTAAAAGACTATGAGTCTTTTTTATAGTGATTATCATATTGGTCTATTGTATGTATAGCAAATACTTTTTCTAGCTTGCTGTTGCCTCGTTTATGGTGCCTATAGAGTTATTGTATAGAGAGATGTTGAAAATGTTTTATATAAATTAAATTCATCGTTCTTTTCCTTTATTGGTCTTTCCTTTGGTCATATTAGAAAGGCCTTTGCCACCCCCAAGATTATACAGATATTTTATGGTTTCTTTTTTACATCAAAAATAGTTCATCTATTGTTCTCATTTAAAACCATATTTCTGGGGGGAAAGTGGCAGGGTGGTGGTGGTGGTGGGATGAATTGGGAGATTGGGGTTGACATGTATACACTAGAATGTATAAAATGGATAACTAATGAGAACCTGCTGTATAAAAATAAAATAAAATAAAATTCAAAAAACCAAAAAACCGTATTTCTGTAAACATTTATGTACACTGTGGCTCCAGGAAGATAGATATCACATTCATCATGTTTAGCATCTGGCACATTGTTTTTAATATTCAATAAATATTTTTTGAATGAAAAAGATAATTCATCTATATGAAATACATGAAGGTGTGAAATTAGGATATACGTTTATTTTTTCCAAATGATTAGCCATTTGTCCAATTCTACTTATTAAATGATTCATCTTTTCCCTACTGATTTGAAATATTAAATTTATCATGCAATAATTTTAATAGGAATTTTGCATTTGCAATAAAGATTTGTGCTCATGATAATAAATCCACAGAGACAATGAACTTACGTTTCATAAATGTTTCACAGCAGCTTTTTTCTAGATATCTCTCCAGACACACAATACAGATATACATACTGAATTTTATCCAGATGGGCTCATGCTACATACAGTCAATATATATTTTCACCACCTGTGACTACTATTTGTATATATTTGTTTACAAAGTTTTCTTCCTTTCAAATATTTTGTATTTTTATACAGTCAAATTTATGTATTCTTATTTTTAAGTTTTCTGGGTTTTCATGCTTAAAAAAGCTTTTCTTTATGCTTAGATTATAAAAATGTTTACCTATCTTTCTGTAGTGTGTTTTTCCTTTTTAAATTTTATTTATTTATTTTTTTGGCATTTGTATATTTGATACTTACAGAACTTATCTTGGTGTAAGAGACATTTGGTAAAAAAGCGTAACTTTTCCAAATGACCAATAGTTTAATACTGGTGTTAAATAATGCATTCTTTCCCACTGATATAAAATGCTACTTTTGTTAGATTCTAAATGTTTATATATATTTGAGTCTATTGCTGGATTTTCTATTCTGATCCTCTGATTTATCATTTGTGAGCTACTGGTACCAAAATTTCGTAAGTACTGAAGCCTTATAATTACTTTAAATATCTAGTAGGGCTTATCTCCTAATTAGTATATTTCAGAAGGTTCTTAGGCAATTTTAGAATGTCTGTTCTTCACAGCATTAGAATCATTTTGACACATTCTTCCCCCCAAAAAGGCTATAGAAATTCTGATAAGAATGCACTGCATTAATAGATTATGTTAAAAAATATAAACATCTTTGCAATATTTGCAATGTTCTAAGACCAAGGTATGTGTCTTCATTTCCTTGCATATTCTTTTATTTCACTCGTGGAGCTTTTGTTGTAAAGTTCCAGTGATAGTATGACTAGGTTTTTTTCTTTCATTATATGTCTAACTAGTTATAATTTTTACGTAGGAAAGATATTTAATTTTGCACAATTATCTTTTTAAGTGTGCTTATTGTTATTAATATATTTTCAGTAGATTCTCTTAGTTTTCCAGGTAAACAGTTATATCATCTGAGTTTATTCATGTAGCGCTTATAACATTGACAGGCACTTGGTAAGTATGCAATAACCATTAGATATAATTATTATGATTATTATTATTTATATTAGTAAGTTATTAGAAAGACTAAATTGTCCATGATGAAGTAAGTAGGTTTACATTTTTGGATCTTGGCAAAATCATTCTAAGTTTCATCTAAAGGTAGTATAAACATGCATATATAGCCGAGATCATTGGGTAAAACAAGAGTAACAAGGGAAGACTTGCTTTATCAGATATTAAAATCTACTGTAAAGTATATAAAAACATACTATAAAATAGCAAGATACTAGCTCAAAAACAGAAAGATTAATAGTGAAGTTAGTGAGGTAACACACAAATCTCTTTAATATCAAGAATTCATTTTCATAGCTAAAACTGTGTGAATGCCAACTCTACAAAGTAGTTTTCTGCAAGTTATCTTAGCTAACTTATTTAAATGTAAGATCTTTAAAAATAATCATCTTGGGGATATTTGGCAAAAGCTAAACATCAGTGAGAAATGGGTTACTTACAAACTTCCAAATAGGATTTTAAACTATGATGTCAAGGATATGAAAATATATATACTGCTTTAATTCTTTCTGCAGGTAGACTAAATGAGACTTCTTAAGCTTAAAACAATTTTCAAGAAAATTCTCCTTGAGAGCTTCTTTTTTTTTAAAAAAAATTATTTATTTATTATTTTTGGCTGTCTTGTGTCTTAGTTGAGGCACGTAGGATAGCATGCCGACTCTTTGTTGCTGCGAGCAGGCTTCTCTCTAGTTGTGGCGTGTGGCCTTAGTAGCCCCACAGCCTGTGGGACCTTAGTTCCCTGACCAGGGATCGAACCCACGTCTCCTGCATTGGAAAGTGGATTCTTAACCACTGCACCACCAGGGAAGTCCTTCTTGAGAGATTCTTAAAGTTAAGAGAATTAAAATACATTTTGGTACCAGTTTACTATGTCCACAGTTGAATTCTGTGTAAACATGTTTAAAATATATCAAAAAGACATGACAGTAATGATTGCCTCCCTGAATTTTCAGGGTCATGTTAATCATATTGTTACTGAAGTCAGGTCTGGTTGCTCACCACTCAAAAGCCAATACTCAACAGACAAATGTTGGTTAGAAAAGAAAAGTTGCTTTATTCCCTGGCGACCTGGGGAGAAGGTAGACTTGTGTCCAAAAACCAACTCTGAAGATTCTGCTTGACCATGGAAGTTTTTAAAGGGAGATTCATTTGGGGAGGGGGTCAGGGTCTTCATTATCTTCCACTGTGTGCAGACGTTCTTCTGATTGGTTGGTGGTGAAGTAACAGGGCGGTGTTCCAGGAATCTTGTACTTAGCCTGAAGTTACCATCCTCCACCTAAGTGGGGCCTTAGTTCCGGCAGAAAAACTCAAAGGTATTATTATATATATCCCTTGAGGAGGAACCAGGACCCTGCTTTATTGTTGTACTATTGTTTCTTGACTGCTCTTCCATTGTTTCTGCATTCCCTCCCTTCCCAAATTAGCATATGTTTGGATCTGCCCTTTGGAACTCAGGGAAGGTCAAGGGGGCTGAATGAAGCCTATTTTCAACAAACAAGAAAGGGGGTGGGGAGGACACGGAAAGGATTTGTACCCAGGAGGGCCTCACAGGGTTCTGCTCGGTTTCATTATATATATACATATATACTACCTTATGACCACTAAGATCGCTGCTTGGTGTTCAAAAATTGGACAGCTGCATCCTTCAACTCTAGCCAAGTATATTTCCCTGTGCCAACCAATGAACCTAAAGTTAAGTGGAACGGAGCAGTACCCTGCAGGGTCACCCCCAAGTACAAAACCCCTCTATGTCCCCTGCCTCTATTTTGTAGAAAAGCTGAAGTCTCCCAGGCCTCTCAGAGTCACAAAGGAACAGGCCCAAGCAGTTAAAGATTAGGACAACAGAGTCATAGCCTCAGTGTCTGATGAAAGAATGAGATTAACACTATTGCTCATAATAATCTATATCTTTGTGGGCATTAGAATAATTGTAGCCCGCTCTGCCCATATATGTAAGCAGCTCTTTTACCCCTTTCCTGTTTGTCTATTTCTGTTCCCCTTAAACCTTAATCATAAAAATGATTAGGTAACTAGGTAACATTTAACCTAGCTCCTGATTTTTGCTTTACTGAATGTACAAAATTCCTTGCCTAACCTGTTGATTCCTTTCCTGGATTAGAAGGAGTAAGAATGAAGAATTAAGTAGTTAATTAAGAAGAATTAAGCTGTCTACCCCTAGCTTCCCCTTGGTAAATTTGCAGGCAGACCCCATGGGTGCCAGCAGACTACACTGGCAAGAGAGAATCCAATTGCAGGCAGACCGCAGGAGCAAGATAGTGTCCAAAGGGAGATCAGGAGAAGTCAGCAGGTCTGCATGCAACAGAAAGATGATGAAGAATCTGACCTCCTACCTTAATGATTAACTGAGATTGTTACCCCTCTTTCCCTTTAAAAATTGTCATGGCTGCGCAGAATCTTCGGAGTTGGTCTCTGGGCAAGAGTTCACCTTCTACCCCAGACTGCCGGCTTTTCTGAATAAAGCACCTTTCATTTCTACCGACACTTGTCCCACAATTATAGGCTTTGGAGCGGTGGGCAGCTGAACCTGAGCTCAGTAACATACGGAAAAGAAGAATGCTATGATTATCATTCAGGTCTTTACCAAGCTTATGTTTAATTTACTGTGTTTCATATAATGGATCTTGATAAAGAGGTTAGTATCTGCTCAGATATGGTTGGCAGAGTTTGGAAGCCAAAGTTTAAGTGGTTATATTTGTCTTCTATTGTTATATAACAAATTACCACAATATTACTGGCTTAAAAACGTGCATTTATTAACTCTCTGTTCTGTAGTTTAGAAGTTTGGCACAATATGACGGAGTTCTGTGCTCAGGTCTCACAAGGCTGAAATCAAGGTGTCAGCTAAGCTGTGTGCTCATCTGGAAGCTCTGGGAAGAATCTACTTCTAAGCTCTTTCAGGTTGCTGGCAGAATCCAGTGCTTTGCCATTGTAGGAGTGAGGTCCCCGTTTTCTTGCTGGCTATTGGCCAGGGATTGCTCTCAATTCTTAGAGGTCACTCTCAAGTCCTTTTCTTTCTTTTTTTTTTCTTTGGCTGCACCGAGGGGCATGCACGATCTTATTCCCCAACCAGGTATGGAACGCGTGTCCACTGCAGTGGAAGCGTGGAGTCTTAACCGCTGGACCACCAGGGAAGTCCCTCAAGTCCTTTTCATATGGCTTCCTTCATCTTCAAGTCAGCAACAGACACTGAAGCCCTCTCATGCTTTGAAGCTCTGATGTCCTCTTCTGCCACTAGACAGAGAAAACTTTGCTTTTAAAGGGCTCATGCAATTAGGTTTGGCCCAACTAGATAATCTCCCTAACTCAAGGTCAACTGATTAGTAACCTTAACTTTATCTGCAAAATCCCTTATGTCACTGTGAAATAAAATTCACATTTTATGGTGAGACCAAAACATTTAAACATAAAAAATTTTCTCTGCCCTTTGACCGCCTATGTCCCTTCTACTGTACACTGTGTATCTGCATTATACGTTCGACCAAACCTCCCCATCGGCAGAAATACCTGCTCAACCATAAACAGCAACATTCTCCTAGCAGCAATAAGAGAATTCCTTAAAAGATAACATTCCTTCGTGATCTTGTAAGGGGCCATGATGACGCTCATATCTGGATTGTGTAACCCGTCAGTGAAACGTCATTTAATGTACAGCCCTCTATCTCAGAAAACTTGTGTAATTGTGCCTTGACTTCTAAAGGGCTGAACAGTTCTCAGAGTTTTCTGAGACTCTCTTCCCAGGGTAAAACCCTCAGATTTGGCTGGAATAAAATTTGCCATTTCTTTCTTAGGTCAACTGATTAATTTTTCATCAATACCACATACAATAATGTAATCTCAGGAGTGACACCAGGGAACAGATATCATAAGGGCCATCTCAGGATTTTGCCCACTGCAGTGGTGAAAGAAACAATACAATCCTTAAAAGATTTATTTTGCTAAATGTCTGTTAATTTGGCATTGACCTCCCCACTCCAAACCACTTCCATTGAAATCCTTGTAAGAATTTTGATACAGCTAACTTCAAAGAGACCATTAATCAACTGGCGGTCTCCATAGCTTGGGAAAGCAACATTTGTCTTTCTTGTTCATTCAATAAATATTTTTTTAGTTGCTGTATTAGTCAGAGTTCTCCAGAGAAACAGAACCAATAGTATATATATGTATATATAAAGATAGATATAAGAGGAGATTTATTATAGGAAAAGGCTCACGTCTCAGCTCCAGCAAAGAGACTGAATTCGCCTTCCTTCTCTTTTGTCCTAGTCCAGCCCTCAGCAGATTGGATAATGCCCAATGGGTGAGGGCAGTCTTCTTTGCTCAGTGTGCTAATTCCAATGCTAATCTCTTCTGTAGACACTCTTTACAGACACATCTAAAAATAATGTTTTACCAGCTATCAGGGCATCCTTTAGACCAGTCAAGTTGACAGGTTAAAATTAGCTATCACAGCTGCCCACTATGTGACAGACACTGTCGTAGGTGGTGGAGAAACCGTGCACCTCAGATTGGGACTTGAACCCACATGCCAGGACTTGAACCCAGCCTCAACTCAGATCGGGACTCGAACCTGGCCAAAACCCACAGTCTTCCAACTGGGATCACACACCTGGTTTCAGGACTTAATGAGGCTCAGGTTCTTTTTCTTTTTTTTAAAAAAAATTTATTTATTTATATATATATTTTCATTTATTTATTTTTTGGCTGTGTTGGGTCTTTGGTGCTGCATGCAGGCTTTCTCTAGTTGCGGTGAGCGGGGGCTGCTCTTCGTTGTGGTGTGTGGGCTTCTCATTGCCGTGGCTTCTCTTGTTGCGGAGCACGGGCTCTAGGCACGCAGGCTCAGTAGTTGTGGCACACAGGCTCCGCGGCATGTGGGATCTTCCCGGACCAGGGCTCGAACCCATGTCCCCTGCATTGGTAGACGGATTCTTAACCACGGTGCCACCAGGAAGATCACAGAATATCTACACTTCCTTATCAGGCATTTCTTCTTTCTCACAAAGAATTCCCTGTCGGGGCTTCCCTGGTGGCACAGTGGTTAAGAATCCTCCTGCCAATGCAGACGACATCGGTTCGAGCCGTTGTCCGGGAAGATCCCACATGCTGCGGAGCAACCAAGCCCGTGCACCGCAACTACTGAGCCTGCGCACTAGAGCCCGCAAGCCACAACTACAGAAGCCTGCGTGCCTAGAGCCCGTGCTCTGCAACAAGAGAAGCCACCACATGAGAAGCCTGCATACCGCAACAAAGAGTAGCCCCCGCTGGCCGCAACTAGAGAGGGCCCGCGGACAGCAACGAAGACCCAATGCAGCCAAAAATAAATACATAAATAAATAAATTAAAAAAAAAAGAATTCTCTGTCATTCTTCAGGTTTGTCTGATAGGGTATTTCGAATGATCTTTGTCCTTTTCTTCTACATTCTCATGCTGCACAAGACTTCCAAGGCTTCACAATACAGAAATCGAAAAAATTCAGTAACAGCCCAGAATATGATCACACTTAAGATGCCTTATTATTCCAATAGACGATACTAATATAAAATATAAATAACACTCAGGTACATAATTTTACAGGGCAGATGCTTCTTGTTCTTTTACCCCATTACTATAAAAATCTACTCTCCTTTAAATATGTTATACTTACCTGAAGCAATAGCCAAAGAGGTATAAATTACACCTTCTACTGACTGTGAACTTACTCATTAACAAAGCTAAGAACAAGGATAATTGGTAGACTCTCTCTCAATGCCATCTTCCTTAATCTTCTGAGTGTTCTCCATCCCCACTAGTCAAGAAGATTTTGCAGATCTTTACTTTCTGTAATCTGTACTGAAAAATCAGTTTTTTCCAATATAAAATTAGATAGATGTGCCTTTTCAAACTTATAAACTCTGGACACTCTGGTATGACCTCATGCCCTCCTACCCTTTCCTCCCTTGATTACTTCTTATTAATAGCCTATTTTAGCAACTTTATTACACACATCTACAAATTATGTTATCATGACATTTAAGGGCCATCTACAATCTTGGTGTTGGTACCTTCAAAGTATACCCAGAATCTGAACACTTCTCATTACCCCCACTGCTGCTCCTCTGGGATGACCCAGATTATTGGAACAGCTTCCCAAATGACTTCCTGCTTCTTCCCGTGGCCTCTCTATAGTCTGATTTCAATTTAGCAGCCAGAATGATAAGATTATGTTACACCTCTGCTCTAAATCCTCCAATGGTTTTCTCTCTCACTCCAAGTAAAAGGCCCTATAGGACCGAATCACATGTCACTGTCACTTCTCTGACATCATCTCCTACCGCTTAGCCCTCTTGGTCACTCTGCTCTGACCACACTGGCTTCCTGCAGCTCCTTGGACATGTCAGGGATGCTCCTGCCTCAGGGCCTTTGCACTGCTATACCCCAGATAAGAGCAGGGATCATTTTCTTACCTACTTTAATCATCTACTCAGTGAAGCCTTCCCCAATACCACTCCAAACTGCAAACCTGTTTGCTCTGAATTCCTTATCCTCTTTCATTGATTTGTTTGTCTCTATAGCACCATCTTAATACTATAATTTCCACTCATCCATTTGTTCATTTTCTATCTCCTCTCACAATGATGTAAAACTTCATCAGTGCAAAAAATTTTTGTAGGTTTTGTTCACTGATATAAAACAATGCTTGACATATTATAAGTGTTTAATTATTATTTTTGAATTGATGAAACCAGCCTCAGCTTTCTTTTCCTACTTTTTCCCCCTTTTATTCATTCACTCATTTATTGAACACATTATATTCTGGGTATTATGCTGGGGTTACAAAAATGAATGACAGCCTCTTCTGTCAAAGTGATCACCTGCACCAATCATTACAACACATTGAGGCGGGCGGGCGGGGGAGGGGAAGGGATAAACTGGGAGACTGGGATTGACATATACACACTACTATATATAAAATAAGGACTTCCCTGGTGACACAGTGGTTAAGAATCCGCCTGCCAATGCAGGGGACACAGGTTCGAGCCCTGGTCTGGGAAGATCCCACATGCCACGGAGCAACTAAGCCCATGCGCCACAACTACTGAGCCTGCGCTCTAGGGCCTGTGAGCCACAACTACTGAGCCCACGTGCCACAACTACTGAAGCCCACGTGCCTAGAGCCCATGCTCTGCAACAAGAGAAGCCACTGCAATGAGAAGCTCACGTACCGCAACGAAGAGCAGCCCCTGCTCACCGCAACTAGAGAAAGCCCACATGCAGCAACGAAGACCCAACGCAGCCAAAAATAAATAAATAAATTTATTAAAAAATAAAATAAAATAGATAACTAATAAGAACCTACTGTATAGCACAGGGAACTCTATTCAGTACTCTGTAATGACCTACATGGGAAAAGAATCTAAAAAACAGTGGATATTTGTATATGTATAACTGATTCACTTTGCTGTGCAGCAGAAACTAACACAACATTGTAAATCAACTCTACTCCAATAAAAATTAATTTTAAAAAACACATTGATAGGTACTCTCATAATGAAACCTGGTACAGTATATATTAGAACATCGAAGGGGGAACAAGTAATTTTACTTGAGCGCTGGAGATAGGAAAGGACTTGCTGAGTAGGTGTTCAGTGAGTGGGCTTCGGAGGGAAGAACATTATAAGCAGAGAGTACAGCCTAAACAAAATCTGGTGAGTAAGAACGTGGGTATCAGAACTGCAGTTGGTTAAGTAAGACTGGAGCAGAGGTGTCAAGAGAGAAGGCTGAAAAGGGTAACACAAGCCAGAATTTGGAAGCCCTTGTGTGCAAAAGAATTCGAACTATATTATTTAGGCAACTGAAAGTCACTGAAAGGTTTTAGTCAGGAAAGTGTCACAGTCAGATCTGTTTTTCTGGCAACTTTAGAAAGATCACCCTGGAATTTGAGTGGGAGGGGATTGAGACCAGAGGCAAAGAGCAGGTGGAATTTCTTAGAGTAATTCCTCATTTTTGCCTTCTTCATTCCTAGGCCTCTCATTAACTCTCAGTGGACGACACAGCCCAACTTTATTTATTCATTAATTCAACCCATACAGATTAAGCCCCCACTCTGGGCACAGATTTTTGGGGATTATGGAAGCGGACAGGATAGACAGAGCTCCTTCCTTAATGAATTTACAGTGTAGCAGGAGGAAACGAACAAGTTATAAACATAAAAGGCAAAACCAATAGTAATTATTATATTTAAACTTGGTGAATTTTAACATATTTTAGTTTGCTTTATTTTAGATTGCAACACTCTTCTTACACAATGAACATTCACCTTGAAGAGTATTTTTATTTGATCTAATGCTTTGTAATGCAAGGTCATGCATGAACTTTGAAATGCTATAAACTGGGCCATGCCATAAGCTATAGTACATAAATATCAGACAGGTTTTTTCCTTTCATCGTAATATAATTTTTTTTTTGGTTTGGGTAGAGAACTAACTTCATAAAGGAAAAAGTTATTAAACCATTTAGAATAGTTTGGTTAAAATGAGGAGCAAGTAAATAGAAGATATTAAATATTATCATGAACCCAAAGGATAATTTAACAGACGTTTTTATAGGTTAACAAACAAAAACAAATCTTCCTTTTCTTAGATCCAATTTTTGATGAAAGAAATTCAGGTTTTAATATCTGAAGGAAGAATTTTTAAAATAAAGTCATTTTAATATAATTCAGCTACCTCTGAGAAATAAACGGTAAAAGATGAAAAGAAAGAGAAGAAAAATATAGAGAAAATTCACTGGGAATAGTTGCGTTTGAAGTATTTGCTGTCTGTTCTCAAGAGCTGTAATGAAGTTTTCCCACTGAACCTGGAAATCAGATTACCCTCTGATAGTTAAATTTCAAAACCTATATATAATGGATCAAAGTAGAAATATACCAAAATACCTGAAAACATATGGCTAGGAAAGCAAGACACAGAGTCAATATTTGTGAAAGTAGTAATAAATCTAAGGGAAAAAATGGGATCAACTAGAAGAGTCTGGATTGATCAGCCATAAAGTCCTGTTGTTTTTGTAAGTAAATGTTGGCAGTGCCGAGTGGAGACCCATTCATGGGCGGAGTGTCCTCAGCCAAGGTGCCCCTATGCCTCTGGTGGCAGGTAATTCTCCACTGTGCACATAGACATAGGATATGTGAGTTTCCACCAAACATAAATGTAATAACTTCCACGTATCCCTATAAGTCTTGACCTGATATCTACAGGTAGACAAATCACCCATTATACTGTGCAAAATTTAGTCTATGTTTCAATAACTCAGAAAAAAAAATTTGTTATCTGGGTTGTCCATAGTATACCCTGTGCTAAATTTAACTATAAAACATAAATGTTATTGTATGGCAAAATTTTTATTTATTCACTACTTGTGAGTTTCTTAAAGTCAAGAACAAATTTTCATTCCTTTATTCCATTGTGCATAGCACAATGCCTTGCACATAACATACAATCAAATATTTAAATGGAAAACATGACATTATAGAGACTTTTAAAAATATACAAATTCTTTATTCTAAATGATAATCCCTTGTATTCTGATAAAACTTTATAGAAGTCAAAAACTAAAAGTGCAAGTTTTACTTTCAGTAAAGTCTGTGAAAAAAGTGTCACACTTATTATAGAAATACATCATGCTATTGTACTTATAGAATAATAGAACATGCATATTTTTAAATTTTGGAAATAATAACTCTTGTTTTCTTTACCCAAATATTCAGGGCTTTTCATTATGTGCAAGCAGTATTATACAATTGTAATCACATGGTAAAAACAACCTTGTATCCTGTGTTTTTCCTTATTTATATGGTAAACTCCTGCTATGTTATTCCACAGTCCTCTTATATATGAAAGTGGTCACAAATCATAATTTACTTTTGTTCCCCTATTGTTGAATAATTATTTCCCAGTGTATTATTTGTGCTTCAAATGACATTATGATAATCAAGTTTGTCATAAAGATTTTTGTATTTAGGATTATTTTTCTAAGACCAATTTCCAGGAGAATATATACATACATATATATATATATATATATATATACCTTGAGAAAAGGTCTACACATTTGGCTGAAGTTTTCCTTTTTACTATACACCATGCTTGGGACAGTGATATTCTTCACTGTATTATGTAAAAACATTGTCGTCCATCAACTCATTAGTGAAAATTATGGGCTTAAGGAACATCTGAATGTTGAGGAAAGAAAAAAAAGAAAAGGTCTTAATATACATGCATCCATGCCTTCCCATTCCATGTCTTTCCTCATTCTTCCAATTATCCCCATTTCCCTAGACACTTCCTTTGCTTCCTTTAAAGGAAATAACCACATAAATCCTGAAATCCTTTTGATGTACAAGACTTATTTAGAAAGGAGAGGTATTTTTCTTTTTTAAAGTCTAATTTAATTTATATCCTGGTTTGTACTGCCTCATCAGAACAGATCAGGCAAATTTTCATGAAGTTTTATTATAATATTGAGATTCTTGGAGTAGAATTTTCTCACTGCCACATAGGGTAAGAACTCCTTTATACTTGCTTATGAATCCTACCATGAGCCTAGCATTATGGATGAAGGACTATAGGAAGAATACCCTGAGTAAACAGACATCCACTGGGAATTAAGTCTCCAGGATTTTGTTTCTTATCCATCCTTGCTAAATTCTAGAATTTCATCATGTAGGATACTGGTGTTTCTTCACGATCCTAGAATCAGTCCACAAGATAATCTCGGAGTCTACATTCAAGAAAACATCAAGCAAGAAAGACAAATATCATATGATCTCACTTCTATGTGGAATCTAAAATATGATACAAATGAACTTATTTACAAAACAGAAATAGACCCACAGACATAGAAAACAGACTTACAGTTATCAAAGGGGACAGGGATGGGGGACGGGGTCGGGAGGGAGAAGTTAGGAGTATGGGATTAACAGATACACACTAGTATACATGAAGTAGATAAACAACAAGGTCCTCCTGTATAGCACAGGGAACTATATTCAATATCTTGTAATAAACCATAATGGAAGAGGAAAAAAAAAACCATCAGGGAACACATGGAATTGTACAATCCAGACACATAAACTAAGGTTTCCTGCCATCACTCCCAAGCTAACAGCAATTATTAAAAACTCTTCTCACACACACTCCACCCATAGGGGCTATGACAACACCTTTCTGGATTTAATTGCCAATCTTCCCATGTCCCAAGGCTACGTTGAGAGCCATGTCATTCAGAAACTAGCTCTGAAACCTGCCTACCAAATCATTCAAACACGCTCCAGCTCGGTAGTTTTAACAGGCCTGATTTTACTTTTAAGAAACTGTTGACGATATATAACAATTGCTGGTGCAGGTTGGTTTGAAGTTTTCATGAACTTGAATTGCTTTCCTTGGCACATTGATGGAGACTATTTTAAGTACCTTTCCAACAACGAAACATGCACCTCAAATATTCATCCTCTCAAACTCTAATATAGCTTCATTTAGCATTAACCTATGTGATTTATTTAGGGAAAAAATCAAATGTGGATATATAGGTTCTCAAAAAAAGGAAAAAAAAAAAAAGGATGTCCTTAAGTAGCACAATAGATGCCTGAGAAAAATCTCAGTTCTGCTTTTTAAACACTTAATGTCATTCTGAACCTGAGGAATCATAGAAAAGTGGTTAAAGATGTGGATTCCAAAGTTCAAATTTCGATACAGGATCCTGGATTCAAATTTCTGTCCTGCCAGTCACTGACTGGGTGTGATTTTATAGCTTTGTAACTTCACCGAGTCTTATTTTCCTTTTCTTTAAAATAAATATAATTATAGCCCTACTTGTGTCAGGATTAAGTGTGAAAACATCTGATTTAGAGCTCAATAAATATTAGTCATTATTTTTACCTTCTTTCCTCCAATGCATTAGGAGCTCTTTTGAGGGCAAGGGCTAACTCATTTCTCTTTATACCTAGCGTGTTCAGTACAATTGCTCAATAAATATTTGTTAAGTTTTGTTGTTATGGGATCCTTAGATCTGAGGGAACCATCTGCAGCACTGCTATTAAAAAATTTGTAAATCATGTATTTCTTGTGGCACCAGATTACCAGGGCATAGCACGTGGTGACGAAGAGCAGGGAATTCCTTCGAATACTAGTCAAGAATCTTGATCATATAAGACTCTCCAAAAATTTCCAAACCTTTCTCTTCGGTAAGGGTGATTTGCTCTATGTGTAACTAAACATGATTAATTTATACCTTTGTAAGTTTTTTTTTTTTTTTGGCCACGCCACATGGCTTGCAGGATCTTAGTTCTCCCACCAGGGATTGAACCCAGGCCATGGCAGCGAACGTGTCAAGTCGTACCCACTGAACTGCCAGGAAATTCCCCCTTTGTAACATTTTTATATACAAAGAGTCATAAATCAAAAATTATTCTTTCGTGAATAATTATTTTATTTATAAATAAATAAAATTAAAATGTCCTGATTTTTATTTGCAACATGTACACAAAACTGAGAATCAAATCTACATAGAACGAAGAATTTCAGACATGCCCTAAGCATTTTTTAAAATATATTAATGCGCTATTTTCTTCATAGTCTCAGAAAGATGGTAATGTTTTAACTTCATTGAGTCTTAGTTTCCTTATCTTTAAAGGAATCTTTCTGAGAATGTCAAATGAACGTAGTGATGCTTTCCAGCTAAGATCTTGCAGTCTTGTTCTGCAAATGTGGAATGATGATTCAAAAAGAGGAGTGCCCAGTATAATGAGAGAAAAAGCAAGGGGATGAGCAATGATATTAATTTAGTCATTCCTTCATTCAGTAAATATTTACTGAGTGCTCACTATGCTGCATTTGCTGGGAAACAGAAGAACAAAGCAGAGATGGCTTGCCCTTATAGAGCTTATATCTCAATGGGAAAGACACATTTTGTAACGAGCAAAAATTGCAATTGCGCGCGGGCTTTCTCTAGTTGCGGTGAGCGGGGGCTACTCTTCATTGCGGTGCACAGGTTTCTCATTGTGGTGGCTTCTCTTGTTGCGGAGCACAGGCTCTAGGCATGCAGGCTTCAGTAGTTGTGGCACATGGGCTCAGTAGTTGTGGCTCATGGGTTCTAGAGGGCAGGCTCAGTAGTTGTGACGCACGGGCTTAGTTGCTCTGCGGCATGTGGGATCTTCCCAGACCAGGGCTCGAACCTGTGTCCCCTGCATTGGCAGGCGGATTCTTAACCACTGCGCCATCAGGTAAGTCCCATATGTGCATTTTTATGAGTTACTTTGGCTGTTGTATGGAGAGTGAATTAGAAGTGTTCTAGAATGGATATGGAGAAACTAGGTAGGAAGCTTTCATAGTAGCCCAAGTAAGAGAGTACAGTGGTTATAATGGTTTGGACAAGGTTATTATCACTGTTGAGAAGAAAATGGATTCAACTCTGACATAGAAAGTAAGGGAGACAGGTGTGTGTGTGTGTGTGGGTGAGTGTGTGACAACGCTGACTCCTCCCCTCTCCCCAGGTTTCTCATACAAAGTAAATGGTGGTGCTGGATACTCATATGCCCATCTGAAAGAGAAGCCAATCTTGGGGACAGGATCAGTTCAGGGCTCAATGTGAGATGAATTGAGCCACCCAGGTGGCAATTCTAAAGCATGATCTTTAGAATTTACTGTCTTTAAGAGTAACAAAGATGATGGAGAGTGAGAAAAACTGGACTTAGGAGAGCAAGAAGGTTCGCCTTTGACATGTGATGAAATGGTAATAGGATAATATGCTTGGCTTGGGTGAGGACTATTTGACTGTAATGCATAGTAATCAATAAAATAAAAGGAACAAACCTAGAGGTGATAGCAGAATATTAATTGCAAATTAAATTTCCAGTTCCTGGAAAAGAACACTGCAGTATGATGGCAATTAAAAGCAACACAATAGCTACAAGGTCATGGCATGCTATGTCAAGCAACAGAGAAAATACAGTCAAATATTCGGTAGAATTACAGAATTCCTCACTAGGAAGGACTAACACAAGGGAAACCAACTAAAAGATAAGAATCAGAATTCATCAGTGTCTCAAGGAAAGGTTATGCGATAAATTACAAGTTTTACAACTTCTTTTACACTACTGTGGTTAGCATTATGTCCTCATTTTCTAATAATATTAGAAATGTTAATATCATTTAAGGTATCTTAATAGATAATTTAATTATGAATTACAACAAACATGCAACTTGTAATGAGCAATATTTCTTTCATGCATTTTTAAGTATGCACAGTAAAATAAACCCCGGGCCTCAGTTGGCCAGCTTTAGAATCCCAGATAATTGGACTTCAGACACTACTAAGGCAAATAGATAGAGTGGGGACTTCCCTGGTGGCTCAGTGGTTAAGAATCCGCCTGCCAATGCAGGAGACACGGGTTCGAGCCCTGGTCTGGGAAGATCCCACATGCCGCGGAGCGACTAGGCCCGTGAGCCACAGCTACTGAGCCTGCCCTCTAGAACCCATGAGCCACAACTACTGAAGCCCACGAGCCACAACTACAGAAGCCCATACACCTAGAGCCCGTGCTCCGCAACAAGAGAAGCCACCACAATGAGAAGCCCATGCACTGCAGCGAAGAGTAACCTTCGCTCGCCGCAACTAGAGAAAGCCCACACACAGCATTGAAGCCCCAACGCAGCCAAAATAAATAAACAAATTTAAAAAAGAGTGTACTCTAGAATCTATAGCCCTTCTCCTGGGTCCTGAAAAATGATGATTAAAACAGGCAAGTCTATCTGAGACAGGCTGGGACCTGGGACCTGGGACACTTTGCTGCAGTGTTTGCACCTGGACAAATGTCTTCTTGAGCAACAAAATACAAAGAAACTATAAGGGAGTAAAAATAACTGCGTGCGTGTGCAGTTGGGGCAAATTACAGACAACATGATTCAAAGAGACCAAAAACCCAGCTGCCACTTCTGAAGGGTCGGAAGCAAAAGCAGGGTACTATGCATGCCCTCTGCACACAGCGCCACCAAAGGGGTGGGCAAACTACCTAAGCCACCCCTCCGGCCCAACCCCTGGACCCATCCCTACCCTCACCCCATGTAAGGAACCAACTCACCCCACCTCGGGGAGCAAGCGAGCAAGCAAGGGAAGCTGTTACTTGTTTTCGCTCCCCTCTGCTGCAGCACGAACTCCAATAAAGCCCCTCCTGAATTTCTTTGTTTCTTTTGTGTGTGTGTGTGTGTGTGTGTGCTTGGGCTCTTTGTTGTGGTGTGCGGGCTTCTCTCTAGTTGTGACGTGCAGTTTTTTTCTCTCTCTAGTTGTGGCGTGCAGGCTCCAGGGCGCGTGGGCTCTGTAGTTTGTGGCACGTGGGCTTAGTTGCCCCTCAGCATGTGGGATCTTAATTCCCTGACCAAGGATCGAACCCACATCCCCTGCCTTGTAAGAGGCGGATTCTTTACCACTGAACCACCAGGGAAGTCCCTGCTTGAATTTCTTGACGGGCCTCTTATCAATTTCTATTGATTAAGGAGGGCAAGAACCCTGGTCGGTAACATAACTGGTCAAGGACAAAAATAAAATCAAAGTGGGAGAAACTTCAACAAAGCTGAAGTAAAACAGCTAGAGTCTGACTGCACCTGTCCCCCTAACACGTATCCCACACTAGCCAGTCTGAATCCTCACCGTTAGAATTCCCTCTCAGTATGATAGAAAGAACAGCAAAGTCAGTGTCAGAAAACCCATGTCGTTAATGACCCTCTTTCTGATTATATGGACTTCAGTCCAGTTCCTTAGCATTTCAGAGACTCAGTGTAATAACAGACCTGCATAAGATGACCTCTAAATTATCTTACAAGCCTAAACATCCATGAATCTAGAAAGAAACACCGGAGCATGAAAATTACCCTACAGTAGAAACTATTTTATAGAAATAATTTTAAAAGCATTAATATTCAAGGATTCCCAAGATCTTAACTGCATCACTGAAAACCTTCCTCAGCTTCATCCTGTCTCGGTCACATGAGGTCATCCGATTTAAAATTCTAATCTTTCCCTGACTGGCACAGTCTCCTTCCTCTGCTCTGTTTTCCTCCAAAGCATTTTCCGCCTTTTAACATACTAAATCACTCATTTTCTATGCTTTTGTTGATCTGTCTACCCCTCCACCAAATGTAAATTTTACCTGGGAAGGGATTTTGTTGTTGTTCCTGGATGGATGCCAAGCACATATAATACCACATGACATACAGAAGGTGCTCAGTTAATATTGTTGAATGGATGCATGAGTGAATTCTCACTACAAATGTAAAATGAAACATTTCCTAACTTAAGCTACAGTTGAAAATCAGATCTAACCAACTACCATCAATCCATTAGCACCATGTTCCTTCCATGTGGAAGTATATCTTAAGTAGATTTGTCTTCTGAAATAATACAAAACCTTTTTGAAAAAATAAGTGAGTGAACATCAGCTTGTTGAACTGATTTGACCTTGTTCCCAGGAGAGAGTTCATTTAAGATCAGGCAAGTTCAAAGTCAATGAATCATAAAGTAACTAAAAAACTAAAAAAGAAGTGACATTTTTTATGAACTCTGCAAGTTCAAAAACCATTTAAGGTAACATTATTATTGTGTTAGGAATTCCTCAGCCCTGATGTCTGAGGGCAAAAGCTTTGGCTATAGAATAAGAGAATGATTAAATGGATATATACTAGGAGTGATTCAACCAAATAAGCACTGAACATTGAAGGGATTTCCCTTTAGGAATAATCTTCAGAACAAATTTGCTAAGCATACAAGAAAATTGGGCTCGTTACTTTATAGCCATATTTCATTTTTAGCTGAAACTTCTCTCAAGGAAGTCACCTATTGGCCTACTAATAATGAGAACAACAGAAGTAAACGTTCAGAACTTAGACATCCAGGTACTAAGCTAACTGCTCTACATTCACTGTCTAATTTTAAAAATGAGGAATTTCAGTTGCAGTAAGAATAAATACATTGTCCAGTGTCAAATGACCTGTTTCTAAAACTTAAATTTATCAGCATAAGACAATATTTGCTACTATTGAGGACATTCAAAGCATATGTCAGTAGAATCTGAAGACAAATCCCCCCAAAAGTTCAAACGATGTTATTTCTTGGCAGGCATCATTGAAATTGGTTCATAGTCTCCTTGGGTACCTACTTTGAAGAGGATAGTGGTCATTTTAAATGTAAAAGTTCAGTTTTGTTTGTAAAAAACAAAAACAAAGCATCTGTCGTGTATACTAAAATTATGCTAATAATTTTCACCCCTGGAAACACACGTACACAACTTGAGGGACTCTGTGCTCCTTCCTCTTCCCATCACCAGCATCTAGCAAAGCCCCGGCCACACAGTGCTCAATACAAATTTTAGGTAAAGAAAAGAAGACTCAAGAAAGAAATAGTTGTCCCAGTTAACTCTATCTTTATTTGTTTGGATATGTTTTAAAATGTCAAATAGGGACTTCCCTGGCAGTCCAGTGGTTGGGACTCTGTGCTTCCATTGCTGGGGGCACGGGTTCGACCCCTGGTCGGGGAATTAGGATCCCGCATGCTGCGCAGTGCGGCCAAAAATTAAAAAACAACAACCGAAAACCAAAAAAAAAAAAAAAAAAAAAAGTCGAATAACGCTGTTAATGGGGATTTCTCTAAGTCCATTCAACAGACAGAAATTGAGTATCTACTATCTGTGCCATGCTTTGAACTAGGCACTAGCTGTATGGCATAAAAAAATATTCAATATCCTGTGATAAGCCATAATGGAAAAGAATATATAAAAAAAGAATGTCTATACGTGTATAACTGAGTCACTTTGCTGTGCAGCAGAAATTAACACATTGTAAATCAATTATACTTCAATTAAAAAAAAAAGACACAAGACTCCTACCCTCATGGAGCTCCACTCTTCAGGGGAATGACAATTAAGTCCCTAAATGGTCTTTCCTCCTTATTACCTTCCTCAGGTCAAGGTACATGGTGGTTAGTTGGGAAAAGTACCCCTAGGTCTTTGATCTTCTCCATGACACTTTGATGTTGATAGTGAAGCAGTAATTAGATAAAATGTACCCATGTTACACAGAGTGGATGGTAAAACCAAAGCTAGAATCCAGTTATTTCAGTCTACAATATGTTTTCTTACCACTTAAAGAAATATCTCTCCATTTTCACCTCTATCTTTCTCCCTTGCCCCTTTCTCTCTTTCTTTAAAAACATTAAAGGAATTTTCAGAAATAGAAAAATTTGAAGAAATGTAGAATACTGGGAGTTCTCCATGTTACCTGTTTTAGCCAGTTAATTTTGCCCTTCACTAAATGTGGCCGTTTGCTCCTTAATAAACAGCAACCCCCCCTGAAAGATGGATAACAATAGCCGGGGTCCTGGAACCTCTTCTTTATGCCCATCTCCATGCTTTACACAAAATACCACTTTTTCCATTGTAAAAATAATATACTTTTAGTATAGAAATTTGTAAAATACTGAAAAGTTTAAAGAAAAATACTGACATAACTTTCATCACTATGAAACAATCATTCTTCACCTTTTGATATATTTCTTTCTAATATTACATCAATTAATTTCTTTTACATAGTTAATATCATGCTGTCACAATTTTCCCCTGCCCTTTTCTTTGCATATTGACATAGGTACTTTCCAATGTTATTGCAAATTTTTGAAGGTACATTTTTTCTTTTTTTAATTATTTTTTATTGAAGTATAGTTGCTGTACAATATTATATAAGTTAAATGTGTACAATATAGTGATTCACAATTGTTAAAGATTATACCCTATTTACAGTAATTATAAAAATTGGCTATATTCCATGTGTTGTACAATATATTCTTGTAGCTTATTCTATACCTAATAGTTTGTACCTCTTAATCCCCTACACGGCCCCTCCTACCTTCCCTCTCCTCACTGGTAACCACTAGTTTGTTCTCTATATCTGTAAGTTTGCTTCTTCTTTTGTTATATTCACTAGTTTGTTGTATTTTTAGATTCCACATATAAGTGATATACAGTACATGTCTTTCTCTGTCTGACTTATTTCACTTAGCATAATGCCCTCCTAATCCATCCATTTTGCTGCAAATAGCAAATTTTCATTTTTATTTTTGGCTGAGTAGTATTCCATTGTATTTATAAACCATATTTTCTTTATCCGTTTATCTGTTGATGGACACTTAGTTTGGTTCCATATCTTGGCAATTGTAAATAATGCTGCTATGAACATTGGGGTACATGTACCTTTTAGAAATAGTGTTTTTGGGTTTTTTTGCTATATATCGAGGAGTGAAATTTCTGGGTCATATGGTATCAATAGTTCTATTTTTAGTTTTTTGAGAAACCTCCATATTGTTTTCCACAGTGGCTGCACAAATTTACGTTCCCACCAATGGTGTACAAGGGTTCCCTTTTCTCCACATCCTCAGCAACTTTTGTTATTTATGTTCTTTTTCATGATAGCCATTCTGGCATGTGTGAGGTGATATCTCACTGTGGTTCTGATTCGCGTTTTCTGATGATTAGCAATGTTAAGCATCTTTTTCATGTGCCTGTTGGCCATCTGCATTTCCTCTTTGGAAGAATGTCTATTCAGTTCTTCTGTCCATTTTTAAATTGGGTTGTTTGTTTTTTGTTGTTGAGCTGTATGAGATGTTTATAAATGTTGAATATTACCCCCTTATCGGTCATATCATTTGCAAATATTTTCTCCCATTCAGTAGGTTGTCCTTTGTTTTGTCAATGGTTTCCTTTGCTGTGCAAAAGCTTTTGAGTTTAATTAGGTTCCATTTGTTTATTTTGTTTTTATTTCCTTTACTTTAGGAGATGAATCCAAAAATATTGCTGAGATTTATGTCAGAGTGTTCTGCCGCTGTTTTCCTCTAGGAGTTTTATACTATCCAGTCTTACATTTAGGTTTTTAATCCATTTTGAGTTTAATTTTGTATATGGTGTTAGAGAATGTTCTAATTTCATTCTTTTACATGTAGCTGTTCAATTTTCCCAGAACCACTTGTTGAAGAGACTGTCTTTTCTCCATTGTATATTCTTGCCTCCTTTGTCATACATTAATTGACCATAAGTACATGGGTTTCTTTCTGGGCTCTGTATCCTGTTCCATTGAGCTATGTGTCTGTTTTTGTGCCAGTACCACATTGTTTCGATTACTGTAGCTTTGTAGTATTGTCTGAAGTCAGGGAGCGTGATTCCTCCAGCTCTGTTCTTCTTTCTCAAGATTGTTTTGGCTATTCGGGGTTTTTTGTGTTTTCATACAAATTTTAAAATTCTTTGTTCTAGTTCTATGAAAAATGCCATTGGTATTTTGATAGGGATTGCATTGAATCTGTAGATTGCCTTGAGTAGTATGGTGATTTTAACAATATTGATTCTTCCAATCAAAGAACATGGTATATCTTTCCATCTCTTTGTGTCATCTTCAATTTCTTTCATCAGTATCTTATAGTTTTCTGAGTACAAGTCTTTTACCTTCTTAGGTAGGTTTGTTCCTAGGTATTTTACTCTTTTTGATGTGGTGGTAAATGGAATTGTTTCCTTAATTTCTCTTTCTGATAGTTCATTGTTAGTATATAGAAATCCAGCAGATTTCTGTATATTAATTTTGTGTCTTACAACTTTACTGAATCCATTGATGAGCTCTAGCAGCTTTCTTGTGGCATCTTTAGGATTTCATATGTATAGTACGATGTCATCTGCAAACAGTGACACTTTTACTTCTTCCTTTCCAATTTGGATTCCTTTTATTTCTTTTTCTTCTCTGATTCCTCCAAAACTATTGCTTCTCTCCAAAACTATGTTGAATAAAAGTGGCAAGAGTGGGCATCCTTGTCTTGTTTCTGATCCTAGAGGAAATGCTTTCAGCTTTTTCCTGTCGAGTATGATGCTAGCTGTACATTTTATATTATACTCTCTTTAAGTGAATGCATCATACTTTGCTCAGCCATTCACATGTGACTAAGTATTTAGGTTACTTCTCATTTTTCACTGTTATCAAATAAAGCAGCAATTAACGTCTTTGTGCCTGATATTTTTCCTGTACTTTGGATTTTTTTTTTTTTAAACTCAGCACTACACTTTATTTTTTCTTTCAATATTTATTTATTTTGTTTATTTATTTTCCTTTTTATTTATTTTTTTTGGTTGCATAGGGTCTTAGTTGTGGCACATGGGATATTTGTTGAGGCATGCAGGATCTTTTTGTTATGGTGTGCGGTCTGCTTGGGCTTCTCTCTAGTTGTGGTGTGAGGGTTTTCTCTCTCTAGTTGTGGTGTACGGGCTCCAGGGCACGTGGGCTCTGTAGTTGTGGTGCATGGGCTCTCTCATTGAGGTGCGCGAGCTCAGTAGTTGTGGTGTGTGGGCTTAGTTCCCCCGCCACATGTGGGATCTTAGTTCCCTGACCAGGGATCAAACCTGCGTCCCCTGCATTGGAAAGTGGATTCTTTACCACTGGACCACCAGGGAACTCCCTGGATTATTTCTTTAGAACAGATCTCCTAAAATTGAATTGAGTCAAACATTTAGAGTATATATTGCCACATTATTTCCTTATTCATTTTAATAATTTTCATTTCCGATCTATTTTACTTCACTTCTGTGAACACTTGATTATCTCATTTTTCAAAATATCTTTGCTGTTTTAATTTGAATTTCTTTGTAGTTAGTGTGAACATTTCACTATGTCCTACTTTGTTCACCAAAGTACTATTGCCTTTCTGTGTGTGAATTGCCTATTTGTGTATTTTGCCCAGTTCTATTTGGGCTTTTGAATTTTCTTACACACTTATATGAACTCTTTAAATATTAAGAATATTAATCCATTGTGATATTTACAATGAAGAGCTATTTGGTTAACTGTCGCCTTTAAATCTGAATTTATTCAAGATAATTTTTGCGTTCTTTTTAGCTTTATTTCAAACAATTATTTATAATTATTTACATATCATTATTTACTTTCAATGTCCATCACTAGCCCTTTTCAGACATTACACTTTTACTCTCAAGTTGTTAATTTTTATTCCTGTTTTATTCCATTTATCATCTTTATTAGGCTATCTGGGTAATAATACTACTTAATACCAAACACTTTTCAAGTCTTACCCAGTTTACTTCTTACAAAAACCTTAGGTGGCTTCTGCTATTGTCTCCATTTTAACAACGCACAAATCAAGGTTTGAGTAACCTGTCCAAAGCCAGTCAGTCGACAAGTGATGCAGTTAGAATTCGAAGCCTCCTGAGCTTCACTTCATTCTCATCTTTCCCTTGATCTTTTTTTTTTAAGCATTTTTTTTTTTTAATGATTGCTTATTTATTTATTTTATTTTTGGCTGTGTTGGGTCTTCGATGCTGTGCACAGGCTTCCTCTAGTTGCGGCAAGCGGAGGTTACTCTTCGTTGCGGTGCGCGGGCTTCTCATTGCAGTGGCTTCTCTCGTTGCGGAGCACGGGCTCTAGGTGCGTGGGCTTCAGTAGTTGTGGCTCGTGGGCTCAGTAGTTGTGGCTCACAGGCTCTAGAGCGCAGGCTCAGTAGTTGTGGCGCATGGGCTTAGTTGCTCCGTGGCATGTGGGATCTTCCCGGACCAGGGCTCGAACCTATGTTCCCTGCATTGGCAGGCAGATTCTTATCCACTGCGCCACCAGGGAAGCCCTCTCCCTTGATCTTACTGTCATGTCCTCTCTCCCATTAATTCTGCAATTAATTTAAAAATTCTTCTTGTGCTATTAAGGGAGGTTTATTTTAATAGAAGACAGAGACTTACTCAGAGGGATGATTCACTAATGGAGTTTTAAGGATGCTACTAGAGGCTGATAAAGGCTATAGAACTTTCAAAGCACCAACTTAAGCCATTGACTCACTGGTCTGATTTCTATAAAGCTGTCTCTGAAATCAGACACTCAGCACTTACTGGTCTCAACAAGTATGTGTTGAATCTTTATTTGTGTAAGTTGCTGTGCTATTAAAATATAAAAAGAAATGCCTAATCATATAAAACAGTAGTAATGAATACCAAATGAGAGGTATAGATAATTAGCCGTAGGATGCGGGTGGGTAAAAATCACTTCTGGTTAGTATAGACAGAGAAGGGTTCTCAGAGGAGTAAAATTCAGGCTTCTCTTTGTCATTGACTTGATACATGGCTAAATCACTTAGTTTTAAATTTATTTATTTTATTTTGTTTTTATATTTGTCTGTGTTGGGTCTTCGTTGCTGCGCGCCTGCTTTCTACAGTTGTAGAGCGGGCTCTAGAGCGCAGGCTCAGTAGTTGTGCCGCAGGGGCTTAGTTGCTCCGTGGCATGTGGGATCTTCCCAGACCAGGGCTTGAACCCGTGTCCCCTGCATTGGCAGGCGGATTCTTAACCACTGCGCCACCAGGGAAGTCCAATCACTTAGTTTTAAATTAAGTCAATGTGTTATCTTCTGATCACCATTTCACCCAAGTTAAGGCTGTTGCATCCATTGGTTAAACAATGTCAGGAGAAATAACCTCCTTAGAGAGCAATATACTCACATTAAGAACTTCTGTTTTAAGTGCATGCATGCATAGAGACAATCTGATGTAATCCACGGTGAGTTCAGGTACAGTCATTCAATGTCCCCTGTCATTAAGATAGTCATACATCCTTTGTACATGAAATTAATTACACATAAATGGGTGGAGAGTGTGTGGATCCTTGATTATTGTTACAACAGCTGTCATTTGTCTTGCTCTTTGGACCTGAAACTTCAGGTGTATTCTTTCTCTGGCTCAGGTCAATGGAGTTCATCAACATGAATTTGCATTCTTTTTTACAGAATAGTGAACCTTGATTTCGGACTCAGATTGGCTAAATAGAAGAGGTAGGAGAAATAAGGGAAATGAATTATTGGAGAGACCAGGGAAAGAAAAACACAGGATTTACAACAAAAGAGTCATGGAAAGAAGAACCTCCTGATGATTTAAAAATTCTCTTCCTAGGAGAAGAAGGAAAAATAGGTGAAAGCATAATAGATAAAATGTAAGAGTGGCTTGAAAAGATAATGAAGGGTTAAGGGAGCCAGGATATAAATGTTCATCTAAATATACAACCAGAGAGGCTTTACATTCTTCAGAATACATTTTTAGTCAATGCTTGTTGATTGATAGAAACACACGTAATGGATTTTCTATTAATGGCGGAATTTAAAACTTCTGAAAATTCTACATTAAAGAAATAAAAATATTTATGAACACCTTTACAGAAATTAAAAAGCAAGGAATTGGAATTAAGACTCATTTGTGAGTAGTTTAATAGGCTGTAAGATAAAGAGAACTAATGAAAGTAGCTAAAATACTGGTGGTTCCACATCTAATATCTAATATTTCAATGCACTGAGAGAAACTCACCATTTATGGGACTTATATGGCAAATACACTTTACATTTAAAATTGAATTGTCTGGAAGTGTTGGTGAGGATGTGGAGAAAAGGGAACCATTGTGTACTACTGGTTGGAATGTAAATTGGTGCCATCCTTATGGAAAACAGTATAGTGGTTCCTTAAAAAATTAAAAATAGAACTACCATATGGTCCCAGCAATTCCATTTCCGGGTATTTACCTGAAGAAACCAAAAACACTGACTCAAAAAGATATATACACGCCCATGTCCCTCGCAGCATTATTTACAATAGCCAAGATATGGAAACAACCTAAGTGTCCATTGATGGATGAATAGATAAAGAAAATGTGGTATATATATATATATATAAAACACAACATTATTCAGCCATAAAAAAGAATGAAATCTTGCCATTTTTGACAACATGGATGACCTTGAGGCCAGTATGCTAAGTGAACTAATTCAGACAGAGAAAGACAAATACTGGATGATCTCACTTATATGTGGAATCTTAAAAACAAACAAAAAAACGAGCTCATAGATACAGAGAATAGATGGTGGTACCCAGAGGCGGGGGGTGGGAGTGGGAAAAATGGGTGAAGGGAGTCAAAAGATACAAATTTTCAGTTATAAAATAAATAAGTCATGAAGATGTAATGTACAGCATGCTATCGTTAATAATACTGTATTGCATATTTGAAAGTTACTAAGAGAGTGAAACCTAAAAGTTCTTAGCACAAGAAAAAAAAACTCTGTAACTATACATAGTGACAGATGTTAACTAATTGTGGTGATCATTTCACAATATATACAAATATTGAATCATTATGTTGTACACCTGAAATTAATACATGATGTGTATCAATTATATCTCAAGAAAAAAAGATTGAGTTGTTTGGTAGATCTTTGCATATTAGTTTTGCTTGACGTAGGGTAAAAAGGTATGTTTCAGAAGAGGTTAATTTTTTTTTCTGGCTTCATTCACTTTATTCTTCTCATATAAAACTATGTGGTGGGGCTTCCCTGGTGGTGCAGTGGTTGGGAGTCTGCCTGCCAATGCAGGGGACACGGGTTCGGGCCCTGGTCTGGGAAGATCCCACATGCCGCGGAGCAAACTGGGCCCGTGAGCCACAATTACTGGGCCTGCGCGTCTGGAGCCTGTGCTCCGCAACAAGAGAGGCCGCGATGGTGAGGGGCCCGCGCACCGCGATGAAGAGTGGCCCCCGCTTGCCACAGCTGGAGAAGGCCCTCGCACGGAAGCGAAGACCCAACGCAGCCAAAAATAAATAAATAAAACATTAAAAAAAAAAAAAATAAGAATGTGACACTGAAGGAGCATGCGTGACGGTGTCCAAAAAGCTCCCCAGTTCCCTATTAGTCACATTATTAAAAAAAAAAAAAAAAAAAAAAAACAACAACTATGTGGTGGCTATAGCTGGAGCCTGGGTCCTCTGCACGGAAGTTCTGGTGTGGGTCTCTACAAGATGGTCAGTGAATTCCTGATACGGAGACTTGGTAAACACCATCTCTCTCCAGAGATCAGGAGTGAGATAACTGTAGGTCTGGGAAATGGCATCAAAAAGTTGCCCAGCGTGGTGGTGCAGCCCCTGGCAGAGGTGTAGTGGTCGTCAATTCCGGCCATCATCAGTAGCTTCTTGGGCACAGGGGCTGAGACGATGCCAGTGCCCCTGGGGGCAGGGATGAAGTGCACCAGCACAGAGCTACAGTGGCCAGTCACCTTGCAAGGGATGGTATGGGGCTTGCCAACCTTGCTCCCCCAGTAGCCTGGCCACATGGGGACGATGGGGAGCTTGGCCAAAATGATGACCCCACGGATGGCAGTGGCTACCTCCTTAGAGCAATTGACACCCAAACCGACATGTCCGTTGTAATCCCCAGTGGCATCAAATGCCTTGAACCTGGTCAGCTGGCCAGCACGGGTCTGCTTTTTTTTTTTTTTTTTTCATTAATTATTTTTATTGAATTATTAACGGGTCTGCTTTTGCCAGGAAAAATCTTCAAAACCTCATCCTTGAGGCATGCCCTCCAGGAAAAAGTCAATGATCTCAGAATCCTTGATGGGCAGAGAGAGGAGATGGATCTCCTCCAGGGACTTGATCTTCATGTCCTTGACCAGGCGGCCCAGCTTGGTGACAGGGAGCCACTCCTTGTCCTCTCCGCCTTGCGCGGCCTCCCATTCCAGGCCCCCTCCCCCCCACCTCCGGGCCCTTCCCCAGCACTGGCTTCATCCGCCATCTGCTGTTTTTAAGGAGGCAAAGAGCGAGGTCGATGCTACTTTGGATGGCAAACAGTTTCAAAGAAAATAAGGCAACTAGCCTGAGAATGGTATTTATGATATCTCTGCCACAGGAAAAGCACTACATGAACTGCAATACAAACAACAAACCAATAAAGCACACAATCCCAGTCTATCTGGGCCAGAAGAACTTGTAGAAATAAAATAATCTACTATCTCCCTGAAGGCAGAATATAATGTTTACACCATCTATCACTACAATTTAGCACAGTTTTTGGCTTATGGCAGGCACTCAGTAAATGTTTGGGGAACAAATATTGACTGAACTGAGGCCCAGAATTATGACGAAATATCCCAGTAAGTATAAGCATAAATAATTTTTAAAAATTTAAGCAGCATAAAAATAAGACCCAAAATCCTTTATATAATTTTATACTTAGCCCACGTTTTTCTGAGTCAACCTGCTTATTCATTTTTTCTATTCCCTTAAAACATATTTACTGAGCATTTACTATGTGCCAGACACTGTTTCTAGGTTCTTCAAACAAAATAGCTTGACATTTGAGTAAAGACCTGAAAAAATGAAGAAATGAGTCATACGGTACAGCTAACTTAAAGGAGTCAAGACATGCAGAGGGGCTGCTTTCTAAGGGGTTTCACCGGAAATTAATGAGGCTCAAAGAAGAAGTGTCTATTCCAGCTCTTTATTACCAGGAGTGGCTGGCAGTAATGTGAGATAGGAGTCAAAGTCTTTAAAGTCAAGGACTGTGGCTTGGGAGTAGCTAGAACTACTACAAACGCCCTGAGGAAGAAGCATGCTTGGATGATCAAAGAACAGAAGGCTGATGAGACTGGAGGTGAATAACCCAGGAAAGAGTAATAGAAGATGAGGTCAGAGGTGAGAGGGGGCCGGGTCTTGGAGGGACTTATAGGCCATAGGAAGTACTTTGGATTTTACTCTCAGTGAGAGGGGAAACCATTGAGTTGACCTACTCTTAACAATAGACCCTGGGGAGGGGAAGGTGGAGAGGGACTGTTAAAGAGGGTAAAGGTATTGAATTGTGCATTTTTTGGATTTCTTGAGTTTCTTTTCCTCGATTTGCATCTTTGTTTTTATGGAGCACATTTTCCTGTTTCTTCTGAATAAACAGCACAGGGGAGATGAAAAAAAAATAGGGGTAAAGGTAGAAATAGAGACCAGTTTTGAAGTTATTGCAATATTTGTCGTGACAGATGCTGGGGAAAGTGGCAATAAAGGTGTGAAATGATAGTGTATTCACTCATTTTCTTTATTATTTAGGTACTGTTTTTTCCCCTCTTTTGCTCCTTTGAAAGTAACAGGGAATAAATAAATGTAGCTACATACGTGAGTGCTAAGGAATGCCAAGGAAGGGCAAAAATAGACTGAGAAGGGGATTTTATTACTAATACATAGCAATTGTTGGGTGTTTAACATGTTTCAGGCACTGTACAAGCCTTTTAAATACACAAATCACTTAATCTCGCAATAACTCTATGAGGTACCATTACTATTTTCTTTTTTACCAAAGAGGCAACTCAGGGACTGAAAAGTTAAGTAACCTGTTCAAACTTACACGGCAAAAACAGCAGAAGTAGTACTTGAATCTAAGTCCAGGTTGTTTGTGGAGTCAGGTACCAAAAAAGAAAATTGCTGTAAATTAATTTAAAGATTTACATGTGGAAAAGCACAGAGTGAAAGAAAGAGCAAATCATCTGAGAGGTGAGTTGGGCTGAAATGGAGTGACCACCCATGGATGTGTCGGGGGCAAGGGAGAGAGTGTAAGGAAGTGAGGTGAATGAAGATAGTCAGAGAGAGAGAGTGTGCTACAGTCCTTAAAAGCCAAGAGGAGACTCTCAGATATGATATAGTTGGTATTAAGGAGCCATTGCAGGATTTCTAAGACGGAGTCATAAGATAAAAATGTTTCACAGGGGTGGGGTGGGAGGCTCGAAAAGGCAGTGTATGAGAGTGTACTATAGTAGTGTACCATGGTGTAGGAGTGGTTAAGAGTGTATTTATGAGGGCTGGGAGCTGGACTGCTTTCAAGTCCTGGGTCAGCTGCTTACCAATTGTGTGACTTTGGGCACACAATGTCAACCTCAGTTTCTTTCACTGTAAAATGTTAGTAACAATAATGCTACATACGTCAGATGATAATTGTGGGGATTAAATGAGTTAATCTCTTTCAAGTGCTTGGGATAGTTCCTAGTACACGGCCAGTGCTTACTCAACGTTAGTTATTATTATTCCCACAGGTACGTACAGAATAGACTGCAGCAGGGATGCAAATCTTGAGTGTTGGGAGAGTACAGACAAGTTGGTGAAAGGACTACTTGCCAGTGGAGGGCAGGAAGGTACAGAATTATGGGGAAGCACACTTCAGAAAGGAAAAATAGCCGCTTGCATGAAGGTGTGTGAGTCAAGACTTACAAAGGGACTGCTTTCTAAGGGGTTTCACCGGAAATTAATGAGGCTCATAGAGGAAATGCCTAGTCCAGCTGTTTGATATTACCAGGAGTGGCTGGCAGTAATGTGAGACAGGAGTCAAAGTCTTTAAAGTCAAGGCCTGTGGCTTGGGAGTAGCTAGAACTGTCCACTGTTTTAGGTCCATTGTATTTTATGTCCATATCTTCATGTCGGTGGAGCAAAGCAACTAAAATATATATATAGTAGAAAGACAGAGCTTTACTAAAAATTCTCTGGGCTATTCTGATCCTTAAACTATGTATGTCCTTGATAGAGATTTTCCCTTGAAGCTCAAGCCTGTAGAAATAGTGCAATCAGCATAATATATGTAATACTTAAAAAAAAATCCTGTTAGCCATAAAAAAAGAATGAAATAATGCCATTTGCAGCAACATGGATGGACCTAGAGATTATCATACTAAGTGAAGTAAGTCAGACAAAGACAAATGTCATATCACTTTTATGTGGAATCTAAAAAAATGATACAAATGAACTTATTTACAAAACAGAAATAGACTCACAGACATAGAAAACAAACTTATGGTTATCAAAGGGGAAGGGGGAGAGATAAACTAGGAGTCTGGGATTAACATACACACACTGTTATATATAAAATAAACAATGAAGACCTACTGTATAGCACAGGGAGGTATATTCTACATCTTGTAATAACCTATAATGGAAAAGAATCTGAAAAAATATATATATGTAACTAACTGAATCACTTTACTGTACACCTGAAACTAACACAACATTGTAAATCAACTATACTTGAATTTAAAAAAAAATCCTGCATTGTTTTAGGGAGGATTTAGGGGGGATTTATTTTCAAGGATACAAAATATATAACAAGATCGCATAAACTAAAGGTGGGACAAGGTAAAACAGAACTGGAAACGAAGAGCAGAGGCATGAATCAGATTAAAAACACATGGGAGAAAGAGGCACTCTTCCTACATTTGCCCCAGGTGGAACACAGGGTTGGTGTTATGCCTTTAAATAGTTGGGCCAATGCTGTACACACACATATACAATTAGAACACAGAGAAAATGAGTGGCTTGTTAGAGGGTCTAATTAACACTTTGTAAAGAAAGAAACCTTATCGCATGGCTAAGAAAAAAAATCAAGGCAAGGAAAATCTGGAATAAAGGATGGAAAGAAAATTATGGCTGTGAAGTATGAGTTACTTACAGAAAGTACGGAAAATACACTATGCAGTAAAAAATAAAAGGATTTTCTTCTTTTACACTTTTGCAGCGAGCTGAGAGTAACTCCTGTAACTTGGAGACCGCAGACGAAAGTTTACAACATCCATTTCCCCTGGGTTGATAAGTATGAAAAGCGCCGATGTGAGTTAACGCTGCTTTATGAATTTGAATTGTGAAGATTGCGCTTACTTTTCAACAACTTGAGGAAAACAGAGGACCAGAAAAAACTGTAAATGGTAACAGTAAATATGCAATTAAATTACCACTAACGTAATATGCTAAAATACACGATACTTTAAGAATCCGAATTAAAATATAAGAGTTTTAAAACGCCTTGAGAAAAACATGGGCATTCCCCTGATGGCTACAATCCGAAAATATTACATTCTTTTAATTACATTTCCACCTTGAAATGTCCGTTTCACCATATACGTTTTTTTAAAAAAAATCTTCCTACTTATTTCTATTTCTCTTCAAATAAAACATGAACAGATACACCTTAGAAACTGTCTAACATACTGAAGGAAGACTTGCAGAAAAATTTCACCTGGCCTTTTTAAAGGTGCTGCTTGGAAGGGAATTTTAACTCGTTCTAACTACAGAATGTGCAGTAGTATCTACTCGAGCCACAAGGAGCGAATTGTATATTCACATTTATATCTATCTATCTACACATACTTTGGTGGATATGGAGACTTGTTTGGACTTGTACAGACAGGACCCTATAAATGTGCAAGTCCTTGGTGAGTCAGCTGATAAGCGTTCCTCTACTCGCCCTTTGGCTCAGGGTCAACAGAAGCGAGGACATTCCTCCAGCAATTCCAACCTGTTTCGTAACTTGTCGAGCAATCTGCGTTCAAGCGAGCGGTCCCGAGCGGTCCGGCTGATTGGCTGGGGAGCGGAGCACCGGGGTGTGGTCTGCGCGCTCCCTCCTCGCTCCCTACGCCACGGGAAGCCCGGGCGCGTTCGAGTAGCGGCTCCTCCAGGCTCGGCGGTGGAGGCCGTTGCCCGCATCCGCCGCGGCTTTCCGCTGGAGTCCGAATCTCTTCTTCCAAGATTCACGTCTTAGTGGACGTTCCAAGAGAAAGCCCGAGGTAGGGAAGCGCGAGGCTGGGGACTCGAGGGAGACGGTTTGCGGGAAGGGTGGGCTCTCCAATTTCCTGAGCTTGGTTCCTGTGGGAAGAGGGCTTCAGAGGAGAGGGAGGGGGAGATTCCACTTGGCAAGTCCAAGGGGACCAAGTGAGGTGAGACTTATTCTCAGTCGGGGAGCTCCTGGGGCACCCCAGCCCCTAGTTTTCGGTGCTAGCCACGCGCGTCCTGGAGTGTGCTGCCCTGAGCCCGCAGAGCCAGCGCGGTGTCGGAAGCCGGGCTCTGAGCCCGCGGGCTGGTGGACGGCGAGGGGAACCGGGAGGCAGAGCCGCAGTGGAGGCGGGCAAAGTCCGGGCCGCGCCGCACCCCTGCAACTCTGCTCGCGTGCGGAGGCAAGTTTCTGCGGCGACCATCGCGCCTACGAGCGGCTGGAGCATCAGGGCGAGCGCTCCGCCCTTCCGCTCCTCGCGCGGGACTCAAGTTTAGCCTCACCTCCGCCTTCTGCGGATCTTGCGTTTGGCTGATCGGCTGTGGTTTCTCCTCAGGTCGCGATGGATCTTGAAGAAGGCCGCAGTGGAAGAGCAGGGGGGGAGAACTTCTTGAAAAGGGACAAGAAAAGGTAGTCTGTTTCATTTTCAGACTTTACATGGCTTGAGAGATTTGGGAAATTTGTTTCTAGCCTCCGGCTCTGAAATAAATGATCAGCTGCTGCTGCTGCTGATGTTTATCTTAAATGGAAGCAGTTGCAGAAGTTCGCTGGCTGAGTTGAGCACAGCGTTTGCATGGTGAGCTTCTGCCTCAACTTTCTGTTCCCATACAGGCCAGTGCTCATTTTCTTTTCGGTGTTTTGTAACCTTCTGCTTTACAAGTGATGTTGGTCGCCGACGAGCCTGAATCATGTGCTGCTTGTGTTCTGCTTTGTGGTTCTTTGTTCCTTCTGGTAAAACAGTCACATAAACATTGCATGTTTGTGGCATGGCAGATGGGACAGAAGGCCCCAACTGCATTTAAGCATTTTTTTATTTTAAGGCAATGAATAGCTGACCCTTGTAGAAGAAATTGTGAGAGGAGTGTACTACCGAAGAAGTTACTAGAATGGTGTGAAATTATCCTGATTATTTATAGAGTTGGTACTGTCACCACATAGGGAAAATAACTGTCTTAAGTGAATTTTGATCAGAGTGCAGTGTCTGTACATGAAATTTAAAATTTTTCTCCATAAGCTTTTTGTTAGTAATAAATTGTAAAATAAAACAATTTAGTAAATATATAAATATTATTAGAAACCAAGCTTTTCAGTGTAAGAGAAAAGAAATACAAATGTGGTCATTAAATAAGCTTTTTAAAAACAATGTTAAATTTGAATTAGAAACTTCAGTGTGATTTCATGATTTTTTTTAATAGTTCAGTTTCTGTCCACTGAAAGGGATAGTGGCAAATCGCACACTTAGTGTCAGATCTTGGTTTCTCAATATCGTTCATTACAAAAAGGAATCTGCGCCCCATAGAGAAAGGGCTAATACCAATTGAGCCTGAGCCTGGAGTATCTTTGTGGTACCTGAAAACAGTGGAGTTCAGGGCAGTTGTCAAAAAGGGCCCAGGAGCTGGCTTGAAGGGGCTTCCACTGGCCGAATCTGGGACAGTTTGAGCGTCAAAAAGAATAATGACTGTACTTGATTGTGAAATACTGAATAAATGAATTCTTAATAAAATTCTGAGAAGAGGAGGAAAACTAAGGGTGAGAGAAGTAGAGAGAGAGAAAAAAAAAACTTTACAGAAAAATGCCAGCTATCATATTGAAACCTGCATTGTTATAATTGATTCGGGCAAGGATTGTTAATGCATCCTAAAGCACTCAGAGAAAGGCTGAATCTAAGAATTAGCCACAATTCTTAATTGGAAAAAGGAAAGTGTGGTTTTCCAGTGGAGAGATTTTGCAGTTAGGAACCTTAACCAGGTGATCAGACCTGGCCTGGCTCATGGTGGAATAGACTTTAGTGACACGGCACCACCAGGGAAGTATGTTTGCAAATCATTCAGTGAATCCAATCAAGCTTCCAGACTAATGCTGTCCAATAGAAATATAATGTGAACCACATTTGTAATTAAGTTTCTAATAGCAACATTTAAAAAGTAAAAAGAAACAGGTGAAATTAACTTTGAAAATATATTTTAGGGATCCAAGTATATACAAAATATAATTTCTACATGTAATCAGAATTTTTAACAAGAGTTTACATTCTCTTTGTCATACTAAGTCCTCAAATCTGGGTATTTCATACTTCACGTCTCAATTTGGACTAAGTTTGAAACAGACATATCCAAGATGTGGGACATTTTACAAGACATCTGTTTTTGTTCCTATGAAAAGTCAATGTTTGGTGGGGGTAGGTGGGGAGGAGGACTTCTAGATTTAAAAGAGAGACTAAAGGGACAAAACCACCAAATGTGATGTGTGAGCCTTTATTACATCAGTTCCAAAAAAGGAAAAACCTATAGAAAACATTCTTGGAAATTTTGAATGTCGATTGGATATTAGCTGATATCAAATTGCTGTTAATTTTATTATATGTGATAATGGTATGAAAACATGTGAAGTGCCATGATGTTTGCAGCTTATTTTCAAATAGTTCAGCAAAATTTTAAGTTATAATATATACTTTGTTATGCAGATAAAGAAAATATGGTCAAAATGTTCACAGTTGTTGAATCTAGGTGAATTTTTTATGGGTAGTCTTATTACTGTTCTTTTGATTTTTTTTGTTTATTTGAAAATTTGCGTAATAAAAAATTCCCAAATAAACAAAAAGAAAATAGATTACAAAGAGTGGAAGGTAGATATTTCCCGTTTTGTTTTTGACTTGTAAACTTGGTACCTTAAACAACTATGTATTTTTGACACAAATACTTAGGGATATTGGAGTAAGAAGTATTAAGGGTATGTGGAAGGAAATGATAAAGACATTTGACAGGTTGGTGGTTTCCAGAGGTGGAGGAAAGGGGGGCAAAGTGGGTGAAGGGAGTCAAAAGGTACAAATTTCCAGTTATAAAATAAGTCATGGGGATGTAATGTACAGCATGGCAACTATAGTTAATAATACTATATTGCATATTTGAAAGTTGCTAAGAGAGAAAATCTTAAAAGTTCTTATCACAAGGAAAAATATTCTATGACTATGTATGATGACAGATGTTAACTAGACTTATTGTGGTGATCATTTCACAATATATGCAAATATCAAGTCATTCTGTTGTACACCTGAAATTAATACAATGTTGTATGTCAGTTATACCTCCATTTTTGAAAAAGATGTTCAATAAATATTTGTGGGACATTTACTTATATTTATTCTTCAGAAAGCAAAATAGAGTCCCTATTTTGAAAAACAGAAAAAAGATTCGTTTGAGCCTGCACATACCTTCATTTTATTGTTGATGCTTATCATGGCCTACAGACTTTTTTTTTCAAACTAGAAATTGTTTTTTTTTGGTTAAGTAGCTCTTATTAAATTGTGCTCACCATTACTGATTTTAATCTGTTCTTAATAAAACTATATATTTTTATATATATAGTTTATTGAGTTTTGAGCAGTTTTATTGAGATATAATTGACCTACAACACCATGTAAGTTTAAAGTGTACAGCGTATGGTTTGGCTTATAAATATTGTGAAGTATTACCACAACAAGTTTAGCTAACGTCCATCATCTCATATAGATAAAAGAAAAAGAAAAATTTTTTCTTATTGTGATGAGAACGTTTAGGATCTACTCTCTTAACTTTTATATATATGTGTATATATATATATATCATACAGCAGTGTTAACTGTAATCATCTTCTTGTACATTACATCTCCAGCACTTTTTTATTTTATAACTGGAAGTTTGTACCTTTGGACCAGCTGCCTCTCATCCCCTCTCCCCCCTCTAATAACCACAAATCTTATTTCTTTTTCTGTGAGTTTTTTTTTAAACTATGTTTGAAATTATAAAGAAGCACGTGGCTTTGCTAATAGGTATAATGCTTGGGTAGTAGTACCACTTGGCATATTTGTATTTGTTAAGATTCTTTATTAAAATGAGGCTTGATAAGCGACTTTTGCTATTTGTCAGCACTGTGTTTGAGCGGATGGGGATAAATGAGTCTTCTAGGAGAGGTGAGAGTCAGTTTATATGTGCATTTCCTTGCAACGCAGCATCTCAGAATTCTGAGGTTGCACCAGATAGCCTGGTGTTTGGGAGTTAGACTTTTCAGTTTCAATCTTGGCTTTGTTCTAGCTGTGTGACCTTGGATGAATTAGTTAACTCTTCTCACCTGCAGTTCTCTTGTCTTTAAAGGAAGGACAAAAATGTGCCTGCCTCACAGAGATTAAGATTAAATGAGGTCCTGTATGGGAAGTGTTTACTTAGCCAGTGTCTGGAACATTATAAATCTTCAGAGTAGCTACAGTTTTAGAGAACGAAAAAATAAATAAAAAGCTTAGAGCTAAAACTCAATTATGTATGGCTATTTTTTCCCTCTCATCCTGATTCCAGGGATACTGAAACCACGCCTTTACTGGGAATAGGGTGGAACCAAATCTGAAGAGTTATGTTTGTGTATTTTGTGTGTTTTTATGTCCGTCGAACATTACTCCAAAGCCAAATATGGGGTAGACGCTGGTTTTTTTTTTTCCTTTAGAAGTTGCTTCAACTCTTTGACTTTGCTTAGCGTAAAGAACAAAGACAAAGATGAATTTACTTTTTGAACTTGAAAAGCTGTGTAAAAATAATGTAATTCTTCCCTGAAGTAGTCTTTCTTTTATAAATATGAAAATGTAGATGCGGAGGCTAGTTTTGGTTGGTTTGCTTTCATATGCTAGGTGGCAGTTACATAGACTAGAAAACTAGTTACAGAGTTTTGAATCTGCGCTCAAAATACTTGACCTTCCTATCTCTGCCTGAGGACCGCTTTCTTGCAGTTTACAGACCATCTTTTTTGATGGTAGTTTTTCTAGGTTGCGTTTATTGCCTTAATGGTCCATTTAGGGCTCCAGACATCTTCTCAGAATTAGATTTACTCAAGGAAAGTGATTTAATTACCTTTCTCAGGGTAATTTATGCCCTGCATCTGTTTGCCACTACTCTCCACTAGGTAAAGGGAATGATTAAGGATAATATCTAGGTAGATAGATAGACTAGCTGTCTGCTGCTAGAATTACTCAGATGATAATTAAGGGGATTAAGTCTGGAGAGCATGAATGATTTTCTAATTAGAAGAAAAACAGGAAGCTCTCTTTTTTTAGTATTATTTTTTCTAATTGCAAAAGTCTTGTGTCTCTGTGTATTCACCATAGAAATTTAGGAAATATCAAAGGCACAAGGAAGAAAATATTTTGGTAGAAATCTCAACACCCAGTGATAACCACATGTATTGATTTCTAAGGTATATGTAAACATACTTAAACTTCATAAATGGGATCATATTATAACCTGTTTTTTAAATAACATTGTAGACATGTTTCTTTGTCCTATTTGTTATTAAATATAAGCTCTATGTTAATTGGGTAATTAAAGATTTATATAGTTTTTAAAGTTTTATGTAATTCTATTGCTAGGTTTTTCAGTAAAAAAGATGAGAAGAAAGAAAAGAAACCAACTGTCAGTACTTTTGCAGTGGTGAGTTTGAATGTATTCACTATTCAAAGCGCTTTGGAAATTTGACTTCTCCTGTTCTATATAAGAGGTATTTCATCTGGTATAATACTTTCTTGGAGAGAAATTTGTTTGTATTTGTTAATGGAGAGGTAAAATGAATTCGTTTAATTTAGTTTGTTTTCAGGGGAATGCCAATCATAACTTGCTGTGTACAATGAGCCTCCAGACTCACCCTTCCTAGCCTGGATTTCATTATTCTCCTAGTTAGTTACGTTGCCAGTGATATGTTACCTATGCAAGCACTTCTCCCAGTGATGGTCTCAGCCATCTAGATAGAGGAAACCAGCCATGTGGAGTGTGGATCAAAGAAAAAACGGGGTACCCTGTCGACAAGGGCTCTAATCCTGGCAGGTTTGAGGTCAAAGTCCCAGACACTCATATGATAGAAGTTAGCAATGGGTTATTTATTACTATGACTTAGTACATGTCATTATTCTTCTGTGCTGAATAACTGAAAATCTGGAATTTGAAAACCTTAATATAATTAATTCTTTATCTTATTTTCTGGTTTCATGGAATATAATTAATTCTTTGTCTTATTTTCTGGTTTCACGGTAGCTGCTTAGAAGCTTTTCTTTAATCAGATTTGGATTAAGACAGGCTGGTTGATGGTCTCTCTCTACCTGGATCCTTTTTTTTTTTCCCCCTGAGAATACAGATTTAGGTGAACTGTGCAAGTAGAACCTGGAAGACTACTGAACCAATTAAGTCTTGGAGTGCACACTTTATAATTCAGGCATAACACACCAAACAATTCTAAAATGTGTGTGTGTGTGGTGTTAGGGGGGATAGTCCATCTTGTAAAATGAATATTAGTAAATTGAACAAAAAAAAGCTTATAGGCAGGAAAAAAGAGTTGCCTTTTACACTGAGCACTCTGGTTATCTTATAAGAACTTCATCTTCCTGCACTGCAATTGCTCTTGCTAAAGTTCCACCTTTGAGTCTGTTTCCATTCTCTTTGGAATTTTGGGGAAATGAGGCTATGCACTTGGGTCATTCTCAGAAAGACTACTTGAATAATCAAGTGACAGTTTTTATTTGTTTTAGATTTCATTCTTATATTCTTGTACTAAAAGAAGCTTTGATGTTAAAATAGGGTTTATTGCCAAGATTTAATTTCTGTTCTATCATTTGGAGACCAAAATATTTCTGTCTTTTGTAATTTTGTTTTATAAGTAACTTAAATTTAAAAAATTAGTCTTATGTTTTAGAATATTTAACAGACCTAATATATAGAAGTAATACTATCAATACAATTGAGCCCACAAAAGAATAAACATCTGGAGTTTGAAGACTAATAATAATAACATAAATACAGCTCTTTATGCCATGTGTTGCACTAAGTACTTCCTATATGAACGCATTTAATCTTTACAACTCCCTTGAAGATAGCTACTATTATTATTCTAATTTTACAGATAAAGAAAGTGAGGTGAGACTTACTAACTTGCCCAAGAATCCTCAGCAGGGCCAAGATTCAGACCTAGGAAATTCATGTTGTAAATCTCAGTGCTCAGGATGGCATAGAAGGAATATATTCTAAGCCTTTTGAGGAAAAGCTGTACTATTTAAGTGGCTTTTTCTCATGCCTTTTTCTTGAAGAGCTGACATAGTTAACTGTGAACTTGTGTATAAAACCCATATAGACAGGGACATATTAAGAACATTTAACAGTAAAATGCTGATGCTATTGGCATTGCTGATTAATAAAAATTTCCAGCTAAGACAAAAACTGATATGTGTTGGGGGTTTCCAAGAACCCCAGGTTTGATGATTCACTTGGAGGACTCACAGGACTCAGCATATTGCCATACTCATGGCTAAGATTTACAGCAAAATCAGCAATGGGCATAGGAAAGAGGGAGAGGTCCAAGAGAAGCCCCCAATGTCTTATCCCAGTGGAGTCAACTTTATTCCCCCAGCAATGAGTTGTGACAACACGTGTGAAATGCTGTCGGTCAGGGAAGCTCATTAGAGACTCAGTGCCCAAGGGTTTTTGAACTGGGGGCTGATCATGTAGGCGCAGCGTGTACCAAAATTCCAGACTCACAGAAGGAAGGCAGACCTTCAGCATAAAGCACATTGTACAAATAGTTTGGCCACTTTTATCAGTTAGGGTGATGGTTACTCTCCCCAAAATCCAAATTCTAGATGCCAGCCAAGGGCTAACCTTAAATGCAGTCTCAGGCTTGCAACGTTCACTGTTTTCTGTACACCATCCCTGTTAACTTTTTTCTAGTAGAAGACTTTTTGGCAGTCTTGAGAAAATGATGAAAAAGAGGTAAGGAATAGATTCAAATTTTTCTACTGGCCTTTATTTTATTTCTGTCAGGCTTTGTTTCAACATTTACAGAAACACAGAAGTAGGATAAAATCTAAAGCAAGTGAGGAAACGGGACAACTGGAAATTAGGGCGGGAACAATACAAGTTGGGCTACACTTTTTACACGAAGCACTCCTTAAAGATTAAACACTCTTGCTGCAGATTCAACTCTGATCTTTCTACTTTATGTATCTTACTGAAACATTAATTTTTTTTCTAAATAGAGAATAGGTGGCAATGTTAAGTGCTTCCTCTGTGCCAGGCATCTGTTAAGCACCCATGTGTATTATTTAACTTCATCCTCACAGTGACCCTGTGATGTAGGAACTCGTGTTATTCTTATGGTCCAGATGATGAAACAGACTCAAGAGAGGTTTAAGCGATGTATTCAGTCACACAGTCACATAGCTAGTGAGGGGAAAGGCCCAGAATTTTGCCAAGATCTGCTTATGCTACGTCCAGAGCTTTTAACAACTTTAATCATTTATGATAGTATATGGTTGGTTAAAATTTTATTTGCCTGGAATTGAAGGGTTCTTTGTTGATGCTGTTATCTTCGGGCCACTTGGTCATTCTTCATTGGAGACTTTACCACCTTGCTCAGTGTCTCCCTCTCCACCCCTGGTACACCTACTATCTTGGGTGAGTTTTATGGTGTTATAAGGATAACCACTCTTTGACCTTCACAGCGGCAGTAATTTTTCCCTCCCCTTTATTCCAGCCACCCACTCACATCCTGGATTTTGTTGTTACTTGAAACTGTTCTACCTCCAAAGTGCCATTCTGAAGCAGCCAGATTGAATTAGCCAGCCATCTCATCTCTCTTCAGTATGCTCACTGTTTTCCTTGGATCTTGAGTCCACTGACCCATCAGTTTCCCATCAGCCCCTTCCTGTTTCCATTCCCTTTCTTATCAGTTTAGAGCAATGGTCATCACTTTAGTGATACTCTTGCCCGAACTATAAACTTCCTTTCACCTGTCACTTGTCATGCCCAGCCCAGGCATAATCAGCCATCTGCTTTCTTGGTGCCTGAACCCCGACAGCTGATTGGTGCTGGAGAAAAATCTCGCAATAGGCTGTATCCCACACAGAAATCCTATTCCTCCTCTTCTCGCTGAGTATGTTAAACCTCTACTCAAATTTCCCACTTCTCCCCACCTAACCCCAACTCTTGGTGGATGACCTCTTTTTTTATTTCACAAACCAATTGGAAGCCACCTGACAGAAGTTCCTCAGGTCTTCTCTCCCAGTCTAACAAACATACCTGTACCTGGATCAGTTGCTTCTTCCTTCCCTCCTATTATAACAGGAAGCATTTGGTTCTTAAATCTAATCACCCACTCGTACACTGTACTTTGGCGCCTATATCCTCTGCCTTCTCAAGGACCTTATGTTATTATTATTATCTTTTCTCTTCTGTATCCTCAATCTTTCCCTCTCAACTGGGTCTTTCCAATTGGTATTTACATGTCACCTGTCTTTCATGTCACTCATGCCCTCCTTAAAGCCATCTCCTCTAGCTTGCTTCACAAATAGGAGCTGCCTTTGCTCTCTGTTTCACCTCCAAATCACTTCTTAACATATTATAATTTGGCTTCTATCTCCAACACTCACCAAATTCAGTGGACAGTCTATCCTGACCTTTAAGTAGCACCTGACACTGTGCACCATATTCATTCCTCTTGTTTGCATCTGTGATGCCACAGTTTGCTCATTTTCCTCCCAGTTCTTTGGTTCTTTTCTTGTGTCATCTTTGCCTGTGAACTTAGAGTTCTCAACCCCTAATCCCAGGGGCCAGTGATAGTGTTGGCAGTTCTCTAGTTTCACGTGACCATTTCCAAATCGTTTTGATGCAAAACTCCATCCCTGTTTGAGTTTGGTTCTGGACAATTATAATATCTTCTATCCATTTTCAGTGATACCCTCTACTAATTTCTAGTTACTTTTGCTCCTCCATTGAGGACCTTGTCATTTGATTGCTTTTACTTCGTTCGCCTATGCTCGCATCATTCTTCTATTTGGTAACCTTATTAATGCCTCCTAAGCTCCACAATCTTTGACCTCTTCAGTTCCAACAACCTTCGTCCCTGCCTTCCTTTAGTAAATTACACTGTGGACAAAGACCTTTGGTTTATCATCTGGGTGGACTCCCACCTCTAACGCTGCAAACTCAAATGGATGTCTTCTTCTACCCCCGCTTATGATCCTTCTTGCTTGGCCATTGTTCCTTATTATCCATTTTTTGACATTGTGTATTCATTTTCTATTGCTGTCGGAACAAAATACCGCTGACTTAGCGGCTTAAAACAACACAAATGTATTGTCTTATAGTTCTGGGGCCCAAAGTCTCACTGGGCTAAAGTCAAGGTGCCATCAGGGCTGGATTCTTCTGGAGGCTCTAAGAGAGAATCTGTTTCCTTCCTTGTTCAGCTTCTGCAGGCTTCCTGCCTTCTTGGACTTGTGGCCCCTTCCTTACTTCACTCCACCCTCTTACTTAGCGTTTCTCCTACTACTGACTCTGATCTCCCTGGCTCCCTCTTATAAGGACCCTTATGATGACATTGGGCCCACTTGGGTAATCCAAGATAGTTTGCTCATCTCAATATCCTTAATGCCTGCAGAGTCATTTTTACCACGTGAGGACACATATTCACAGGTCCCTGGGATTAGGACGTGCACATGCTTGGAAGCCGGAGCATTTTTCTGCCCTCCTACACCTGGTCAGGACTTCACTCTCTCAACCACTCTCTTACCTCCTAGTGCCCCTCCTCCGTGTTAGCGCTTCTAAAACTTATTCTGCCCACAGTAGCCACATCACATCACCTCCGTTCCATCCTTCAAACCCTCGAATGCCTTTCCTTTACACTTAGATGGGAAGTTGACAGTAAAACCAAACTTCCTCCTCTGGCTGAAGTTTGACCTCTGTCTCTGTAATCTGTTATCTGACCTCTGTCTCATCTCTGATTTCATGGCAGGCAGATCTCCTTCACCCTCTTCTTGTCACAGTGGTAATTATGTTTGGTCCTTGAAACACACTGAGCTTGTATTCACCCCAGGACCTTTGCATTTGTTCTTTCTGCCTGGAACCTCTGGTCCCAGATTGTCACATGACTTTTTCCTTCCTGTCACTGAGGACTCAGCTCAGATGTTGCCTTTTCATAGAGACTTTCCCCGCCCAGCCCATCTGAGCCCGCTGGCGCTGCCTGTCACTGTGGCACATCACCCTGTGTGATATTTCTTCTGAATACTTAACCACTGTCTGACTTCTTGTTTATGTTTGTCTTCTTTCTGAATCTAAGCTCCATGAGGGCAGGTGGTTTTGTGTGATTTCTTCCTTGCTGTGCTCCAAGTGCCTAGAACAGTGCCTGGAACTTTAATAGGTACTTAGATATTGAATGAATGTTGAATGCGTCTATTCCCTCTTGTACTACTTGCATACTAGTAAAATGTAATGTAAGTTTTATGAGGACAGGTGTCTTGTCTTACTCAAGCCACCTGTCCTCATAAAGCTTGTCTTAGCTTGTCTTACTTGTTGCCAGTACCTAGAACCAAGCTTGATCCCTATTTGGTGCTTAATAAATATCTTTTGAATGTTGAATGAATGAATGAATGAATGAACGAATTCGCTGACTTCTGCCTCCACCCAGGCACCATAGTAAGATCATGTTTGCCCTCTTGCCTGCTGAATATTACCTAAACCACTCCCCTGCCAGCACCTTCTACTTCTTTGCCCTGGGAAGTCCATCCCTTGGCTTTCACTGCTGAGCATCCTTCCTCCTGTGTGGTTCTGGTTCACCCCCTCTCTTCCCTGTCGACATCTGACCAAACATTTTCCATTTCCTTGTATTTAAAGGGGCTCTGATTATAATGAAACTCCTGTTCTACATTTTACCTGATGTGTTACAACATTTTTTTGTCTACCTGCTCCCTCACTGTAAGCTCCTGAAAAGTTTTATTAACTTTTACGTTTCTAAAACCGATAACAGTACCTGCTTGTGTTGTATATTATTATATCCTATGCCTAATAAAGTTTCTTTCATTAAGTATCGTTTTTAGCCTTATTACAGCTATGTGAAGCTTTCTGTGTATATGAGTATTTTCCTTATTTTATAAATGTAGAAACTGAAGCTCAAGGTTATTAAGGGATTTTTTTTTCCCCAAAGTCTCCTTCCTAGTATATAACAGAGGTGGGACATTGCCCTGAGGCTTCTGTCCTACTCAGCATTATGTTACCACTTTCCTCAAATCTTCTTGCCACTTTCCCTCCAGAAATCAATCTTGCCTCACCTCACAAATAAATACGAGGTTTGAACTCTCTCAACTTTGTCCTCATTCTCAGGCACTTGTTTGTATCTGAGCTCACTTTTAGCTCATTTCTTCGAGCCTGAGATGAAGAGACATACCTTTGCCTCTTGGAGAACCATCCTGCTTTTACAAAGTTTTATTTTGATTTTTCAAACGTATAGAAAGGTGCAATAGTAAAATTCATACTCATGTAACCATTATCTATAACTAATAATGGTTAACGTTTTGCCACACGTTTCACCTGGAATTAGAGATTTCATGATGTTTTGTAAGTAACTACCTCTGTTTACATCTCTTAAAAATTGTCCTACCAAAGATTTTCCTCTAAAACATAGTACAATGATCATATTTAACAAAATGAACAGTAATTCCGTAACGTTATCTAATAGTCAGTTATACTCACATTTTTCCAGTTAGCTCCCCCAAATGTCTCTTACAGTTGATTTGTTCAAAACAGGATCCAGTCAGTGATGATATTTGAATACTGTGTCTCGTGAGTCTAGAACACTTTTCTCTTTTTTTTTTTTGGGCTGCACTGCACTGCTTGTGGAATTTTAGTTCCCGACCAGGGATCTAATCTGGGCCCTTGGCATTGAGAGCGTGGAGTCCTAACCACTGGACTGCCAGGGAATTCCAAAGTTTTCTCCTCTTTTTAAACGACATTGACCTGTGAAACGATGGTACCGATTGTCCTATAGAATGCTTCACTTTCTGGATGACTTTTATTACTTCCTTATGGTGTCATTTAACTTGTTATTCCATGCCTTGCATTTCTTATATGCTAAAAGTTAAGTCTACAGGTTTTAATACACTCATGTTAAATATTTTTGGTAAGAAATTGTATAGGGGATGCTGTGTACTTCATGTCTCATCACACCTGGAAACATCAAATGTCAGGGTATTCTACTTTTCTATGATACCAAGTTTGATCACTTGGTGAAGGTGATGACAGATTGGATCCCTCGACTGTAGAAGGATCTCTACCCCTTTGCAACTATGTGGGGTCTTGGGGCATCCGGGGATATCTTGTTTCTCCTAATAGTTATCATGCCCATTGATGATCCCTCACCCCAGGTTCTCGAAATAATTATTTCTCTTATTTCCTAGGACGTTGCTCTATCTCAGTTTTCTTCCTGTGTTTTCACCAATGGTCTCTTTGACTGATTTACCTATAAATGTGTATATGATTTCATGAAATAGTTTTCCCTTGACATATCCCCCTCTAGTAATCATTCTCTCTCTTGCTTTTGTCCCAAGATCATGAAAAGGACAGTCAACATGCTATTTACTTAACTTCGTCTCCAAATTCTTCTTAATCCCACTCATTATTTCTTGCTAGACGATCGTGTCCACGCCCATGACTTCTGCTACATACGCTAGTGTCACAAAAGTACTCTTCAAACTGAATTTTCTCCATGTATTCCCTGGATGGGCATGAAACAGGACCAAATGAGATTTCTCTGCCCCTTCTCTGTCCCCTTCCCCCCATATCTTTGCCTATTCTGGTTTGCCCTGTCTCAGTGAAGGGTACTTCTTGGTCAGTTAGCTTCTTCCTGCTGCTTCTATACCTCACACCTCAAGCTTGGGAGACCCCAGTCTTCTCTGGGCACACTGTGATCGTTCTTGCCTCAACTTACCGTCCTTTCTGGTTGGAATGCCTTCCTCCTTGCTTTTAAGCCCTTGCTAAACTGTTAAAGCTGGGAGGAAGCATCACCTTCTCTATGAAGCTTTTCCACAAAGGAGGGAATGACCCATTCGCTCAATTTTTTATCTGCTCTACTCTGTATACCATGCTGTCAAGGCATGCAGAATATATATTGAATATACTTTTTTTGCTTTGCCTTCATCCTTTAAACACTCTGGAAGTGGGAGTTGTAACTTTGGTATTTATTTCTGGCTTTTTTCAGTCATTGAGTAGGCATTTAGTAAATGTTTATATTCATGGCCTGCTTGCTTTTATTATAATAGCCAGTGTTAGTTTTCGAGGTGAAATGTCCTGTGGGGTTGGTGATGAGGGAAATCCTTGTATATCAACCATCTTCTCTTCCTCTACTGAGGAATTTGATACTTTGTCCATTTTATAGTCTCTGATAGAAGATACTAGATACTAAATGGTTTCTGCTCATCTCTAACTACTTTTTTTTTTTTCCTTAGGAGGTGGATGAATGCTTAGTTAAGACAAAGTAAATAGTGGCAAAATTTAGCCTGTGTTTCAATGAAATACGAAAAAAAAAAGGCAAAACACATTCTCCCTTAAAGGTTTTAATTTGTAAATAGGATGTTTTTAGATTATGGAAAATACGTCATTAATTTAAGATCATTTGATTACAAATCCTTCTTTCTTTCCTTCCTTCCTTCCTCCCCACCTCCCTTCCTTCCCCCCTCCCTTCCTCCCTTCCTTCTTTCAATTTGCCTGCAATTAAAGAGATTATGCACATCTGTACTGGTCTCTGGGAAGCATGCATCTAACTCTTTCCTTTTCCTTCTTACTATGGAGACCTAATTAAATTACCATCATTTCACATTTGTGCTAATGCTGTTAGGCAGCAGATCTTTGACCCAAGCCACTTTTTTAAAGCCACAACACATGTTTCCTCAATGGTGATTTTTCTTGGTTGAAAAATCTTGAGCTGAAAAGTCGCTTCCATTCTTGGAAATCAGAGTCACAAATACTATCTTTCTGTTATTGTGCCATTATAGATTTTTGTAATTTCCCAGAATGTCCTATGCTTCTCATCAAACCCGCATATGTAAGAGAAGAAGGCAGATGAAATCAGGCATTCAAGGTTCAAGGTGGTATGGCTGTAAATTGGTGCAGCCACTATGGAAAACAGTATGGAGGTTCCTCAAAAAACTAAAAATAGAACTACCATATGATTCAGTAATTCCACTTTTGGGTATAGATCCAAAGAAAACAAAAACACTAATTTGAAAAAATGTATGCATCCCAGTATTCTTAATAACATTATTTACAATTGCCAAGATATGGAAGCAAAACTAAGTGTCTGTCAACAGATGGATGGATAAAGATGTGGTACACACACACACACACACACACACACACACACACACACACACACAGTGGAATACTACTCAGTCATAAAAAAGAATGAAGTTCTGCCATTTGCAACAACATGGATGGATCTAGAGTGTATTATGCTTAGTGAAATAAGTCAGACCTGAGAAAGACAGATACTGGATGTTATCACTTACATGTGGACTCTAAAAAAATACAACAAATAAATACAACAAACCAGAAACAGACTCACAGATATAGAGATCAAACTGGTGTTATCAGTGGGGAGAGGGAAGGTAGGAGGGACAAATAGGGGTAGAGCTTAAAGAGGTACAAACTACTGTGTATAAAATAAATAAGCTACAAGGATATATTGTACAACACAGGGAATATAGCCAATATTTTATAATAACTTTAAATAGAGTATAATCCATAAAATTGTTGAATCACTGTTGTATACCTGAAACTAATATATTGTAAATCAACTAAACTTCAATTTAAAAAAAGAAGACAGGGGCTTCCCTGGTGGCGCAGTGGTTGGGGGTCTGCCTGCCAATGCAGGAGACACGGGTTCGAGCCCTGGTCTGGGAGGATCCCACATGCCGCGGAGCAACTAGGCCCGTGTGCCACAATTACTGAGCCTGCGCGTCTGGAGCCTGTGCTCCGCAACAAGAGAGGCCGCGATAGTGAGAGGCCCGTGCACCGCGATGAAGAGTGGCCCCCACTTGCCGCGACTAGGGAGAGCCCTCGCACAGAAACGAAGACCCAACACAGCCATAAATAAATAAAATAAATAAATAAAGATACATGAAATTGCTAAAATTAAAAAAAAAAAATGGGACATGCTCACCATCCGTCCTTTAAAAAAAAAAAAAAAAAAAAGACAGACTGAGTCCAATATAAAGAAGCAGGTCAGAACTCAAAAAAAGAAACAAATGCCTATTTCTTTTCTTTTTTTTAATTACCTCAATACATTTATTTTTATTTATTTGTTTATTTATTTATTTATTTATTTTTGGCTGCATTGGGTCTTCATTGCTGTGCGCTGGCTTTCTCTAGTTGCGGTGAGCGGGGGCTACTCTTCGTTGCGGTGCACAGGCTTCTCACTGCAGTGGCTTCTCTTGTTGTGGAGCATGGGCTCTAGGCGTGTGGGCTTCAGTAGTCGTGGCACGCAGGCTCAGTAGTTGTGGTGCACGGGCTTAGTCGCTCCATGGCATGTGGGATCTTCCCGGACCAGGGCTTGAACCCGTGTCCCCTGCGTTGGCAGGCGGATTCTTAACCACTGTGCCACCAGGGAAGTCCCAAATGCCTATTTCTAATTAGGTTATCAGACCAAGGTGGTCGCAGTAGTAGTCTGAGAACTGTTTAGATTTCAGATATATTTGGAAAGTAGAGCTAACCATCCATGAAATTGTGCTAATTGTTCCTCTTCTCTATATTTTCTCATTTTTTAGTTTCGCTATTCGAACTGGCTTGATAAGTTGTATATGGTGTTGGGGACTATGGCCGCCATCATCCACGGAGCTGGACTCCCCCTCATGATGCTGGTTTTTGGAGACATGACGGATAGCTTTGCAAATGCAGGAAATTTAGGAAACCTAAATAATTCAGGAGTAACTAATGGAAGTAAGTATTGTTTGCTGTACTGATTTTGTTGGAATCTTTGCAGAAAAATCATTCGCTCAGAATGAAGTTTGTGGAGCCCTTACTAAATATGCACTAGTGTGTTTAGTGCTGTGGAGGGGTCTGAGCTATAGTTCATATTTGTAATGAATCCCAAAAGATAATATTCACAAGCATTAGAGTATACAGTGGAAGTGCTGGTAGAGATATATAGAAAAAGAGAGAGCTCTGTGAAGTCAGAAATATCCCAGGCAGTTTCAGGAAGAGGTATAGGAGCCTAATCTGGACTTTGAATGATAACTAAGAATCAGTTGCGAGATTCTCTGACATATTAAATGTGGGTATAAGAGACAGGAGTCTAAGATGATTCAATAGTTTTTAGCTGGAGAAACTAGATAAACTGGATGCAGTTACCATCAGTTGAGATGAGAAAGATGGAGGGGAGAGTATTTTGGCAGTAAACACCAGAAATTTAATTTTGGACATTGCCACAGGTTAGGCTCTTTGTTTTTTTAAAAACCATTTATTTACTTATTTGGTTGCACCAGGTCTTAGTTGTAGCTTGCGGACTCCTTAGTTGTGACTTACCAGCTCCTTAGTCGTGGCATGTGAACTCTTAGTTGCGGCATGCACGTGGGATCTAGTTCCCTGACCAGGGATCGAACCCAGGCTCCCTGCCTTGGGAGCTTGGAGTCTTATCCACTGCGCCACTGGGGAAGTCCCAGGTTAGACTCCTTGGAAACATGTGCAAACGGAGAAATGGGGACAAGAGAAGTTGTGTGTGTGTGTGTGTGTGTGTGTGTGTGTTTTAGGATGAGAGAAATAACAGCTTGTTTGTATGCTAATGGAAATGATCCAAAAGAGAAAAAGTGATACTCTGCGAGAGAGGAAAGAAATTTGTTTGAGTGATATCCTTGAGAAAGGATGGAATCTTATGCTCAAGATGGAATACTTGCTTGAGGTAGGAGCACAGATAGTTCACCCACAATAACGGGTGGGAAGAGAGAGTATTTGAGTGTCAGTGCCCAAAGGTGGGTAGACGAGGACATGAGAATTTGTGGAACTTTTCTTCTGATAACTTCGATTTTCTCAGTCAAATAAAAAGAAAGACATTTGGCTGAAAAAAGAAAGGAGATCGGAAACAAGTTTATGGGAATTCCCTGGCAGTCCAGTGGTTAGGACTCTGCGCTGTCACTGCTGAGGGCCTGGGTTTGATTCCTGGCTGGGGAACTAAAATTCCCTAAGCCTTGTGGCGTGGCCAAAAGAAAAAATTAAAACAAGTTTCTTAGGAGAGGGAGAAAGTGAATGGACTAGGGTGTCACGCACACACACTTTCACACTCTCGAACTTGATTGAGGAAGGGACTGGTTGATAGCTGTGAGCTCCCAAGTCACCTTTGGTCAAGCATACCCAAAGACTTGCAAACTGCTGTGCAGTCAAGGGCTAGAAACCTTGATAAGGCCTGTTTGAGAACACACCGGAGAATAAAGTGATGTAGCTTTTGCAGGATCTTTAAGTCTCTGATGAATACTATGAATCCTTTCCCCCAGAAAATATGCATGCCAATAAATATGCATGGCAATTGGGGGTATTTATGGATCCTCTGATCTGTCTGTGCATCCGGGGAACTCTTTTTTGTGATTCTGAAGAGCACGTTGTTTACCCTGAGGCGGGACTGCTTCAGTTCTGTGAAGACAGGTAATGAATTGGGCCAGAAAATTTTAGAGTATGTCTGAGCTCTGTAAAATTCTTACGCATTTATTATGCCCCTTAATGGCATTCAAAGGGACCTGGCAAAAGATGTACCACGTTTGGACTGGCGCCTTTCTTTCATACCGTTCACCGGAAGGAAGCACTTGGTGCTCTCTTGAGTTCATTGGTTCCCAGGCATGCTATAATTTAGCAATATTCTTTGGAGTTGATTCTCTCACCACTTTTCAGGGCTCTGTGGTAGCTCAGCTGACTTTATGTGTACATCTGTGCCCATTCTGATCCTACCCACTTTTTATGAAATCCACACACACACATTGATCTAACTGTGGGAGGTGTTCTACTTATCATGCTGTGCACCTGAATGCACTCCATGGAGGGCCAGCTGCTGAACTCAGCTGTGTTCATCAGGAAATACTGGGCTGTTAACACAACTGTTGAAAATTGGCCCAGTCTGGGAAGAGTAGAGTATTACATGGCTGCCTGAAGCTAGCAGAGCTGAACTTGGATGGGCCACAGTAAACTTACTTGTGCTATGTGGATTGGTCTTCAAAATTTATTTTTATTTTTATTTTTATTATTTTTTTTAAATAAATTTATTTATTTATTTATTTATTTATTTTTGGCTGTGTTGGGTCTTCGTTTCTGTGCGAGGGCTTTCTCCAGTTGCGGCGAGCGGGGGCCACTCTTCATCGCGGTGCGCGAGCCTCTCACTATCGCGGCCTCTCTTGTTGCGGAGCACAGGCTCCAGACGCGCAGGCTCAGTAATTGTGGCTCACGGGCCCAGCTGCTCCGCGGCATGTGGGATCTTCCCAGACCAGGGCTCGAACCCGTGTCCCCTGCATTAGCAGGCAGATTCTCAACCACTGCGCCACCAGGGAAGCCCCTAAAATTTTTTTTATACAATGTTTCATGGTTACTTTCCATTTCCAGTTGTTACAAAATACTGGCTATATTCCCCATGTTGTACAGTACATCCCTGACCCTATCTTACACCTAGTAGTTTGTATCTCCCACTCCTCCACACCTATATTGCTCCCACACACACTGGTAACCACTAGTTAGTTCTCTGTATCTGTGAGTCTGCTTCTCTTTTATTATATTTACTAGTTTGTTGTGTTTTTATTTATTTATTTTATTTATTTTTGGCTGCGTTGGGTCTTCGTTGCTGTGCACGGGCTTTCTCTAGTTGCGGTGAGCGGGGGCTACTCTTCGTTGCGGTGTGCGGGCTTCTCGTTGCGGTGGCTTCTCGTTGTGAAGCACAGGCTCTAGGCGCTCGGGCTTCACTAGTTGCAGCACATGGGCTCAGTAGTTGTGGCTCGCGGGCTCTAGAGCGCAGGCTCAGTAGTTGTGGCGCATGGGCTTAGTCGCTCCATGGCATGTGGGATCTTCCTGGACCAGGGCTTGAACCTGTGTCTCCTGCATTGGCAGGCGGATTCTTAACCACTGCGCCACCAGGGAAGCCCTGTTGTGTTTTTTAGGTTCCACATATAAGTGATAATATCATACAATATTTGTCTTTCTTTGTCTGACATTTCACTTAGCGTAATGCCCTCCAAGTCCATGCATGTTGCTGCCAATGCCAAAATTTTGTTCTTTTCTGTGGCTGAGTAGTATTCTATTGTATATATGTACCACATCTTCTTTATTTATCTGTCAGTGGGCACTTAGGTTGCTTCCATATCTTGGCAATTGCGAATAATGCTGCTGTGAACATTGGGGTGCATGTTTGACTAGTCTTTTTTTTAAAAAAAAAAGCCAAGTGCATTAACATATACATACATTATATCTCCATCACCCAGATGTTAATTGGCCTTTACTCTCATAAGAAAATAATTGATCTCTTTAAGTAGAAGTACTGACGATTACTATGTCTGGGTGTTACCTGCTCCACCTTTAGACATGTGAGATGGGCAGTAACCTGTCTTAGTTACCCAATAGCATACCTAAGTTCTCAGAACGGTCCAGCTATGGAGACTAGCTCCTCCTAGGCCTCCGCATTGGCTCGTAAGCTGCTGGTTTGGACTGCATCTTTGTAGATGTCTGGATCATAGGGTTTCCAACGGGGGGTGTAATTCACGTTGCATTCCTTGCCAATCCTTCCCATTCAGCTCCCTCTTCCAATCTTGGGAAAATTTAGAGAACTATTTGGAAGTTTTGTCTCTGTCTGTGTTACCTTCTTGAGAGGTACTGTGTGCAGTGGTTAAAGTACAGGCTCTGGAGTTGGACTGCCTGGGCCTGAAACCCCACCTTTGCCCCACTTTTTAGTTAGGTCTTGGGAATTTTTTCATACTTTATTTTCTCAACTTTAAAAAAAAGTTGGATAACAATAGAACCTGCTTCATAGAATGGTTGTGAAAATTCAATGGATTCCTCATTTAAGGCTCATGGAAGAGGATTTAGTCATAAAAAAGTACTCAATAAATGTTAATTATTGTTATTACTATCAACAGGAAACTCATACTTCCATGTTCCTCACAAATGAACCTTCATAACTTGCAGTGATGGTATGGTTCCTTATCTCATTTCATCTTTATAGAGCTCTGTGATACTACCGCAGTTTTTATATTTGTTGAAAGGCATACTGAAGATCACTCAGTACCTGTTATAGATGTGAATAATGATCCCTTTCAGCAGCATTTCCTTAGTAACTGTGGACTGCTAGGCAGGCCTATCAGGGAAGACAAAGTCCTCAAACTATGGCCTGTGGGCCATATCTGGCCTCTTGCCTCTTTTTATGCCACTTGTGAGCTTAGAATGATTTTTACATTTTTAAATCACTGGGAAAAATTGAAAGAAGAATATTTTTGTGACACATAAAAATGATATGAAGTTGAAATTTCAGTATCTATACATAAAGTTTTAACGGAACACAGCCATGCCCATTCATTTGAGTATTATCTGTGGCTATTTTCACAACACAGTGGTGCAGTAGAGTTGTTGTGACAGAGACCATATGGTCCACAAAGCCTAAAATATTATCTGATCCTTTACAGGAAAGGGTTGCCAATCTCTGAGGCAGGGTATTGAGTAGGGGGTTATTATATTCGATCAGTCCACCAGTGAATATGTATTAAAGCATTCTGTGAGCCAGCCATAGTATGTGTCCTAAGTATTCATTCCCAACCCCCAAGAAATTTAGCATAATGGGCGGAATGGACAAGGGAGCCAACAAATGCAGTTGGATATGATTAGTGCTATGATACAGAGATACACAAACTACTTGGGAAGGAGAGGATGGGTGTCTGGCTCCATCTAGGAATCATGGCAGGCTTCCAAGAGGAGGTGATAACCAAGTTTGGTCAGATGGTACCTCTCTCATGCACAAAATAGACGTGTTCTATGTGACAAGTGAAACCATTTAAAAACAAATATTAAATAAAAAAATACAGTTAATACCCTTCTCTCACCACCATTCCTGATTGCCACTCCCCTGTATATCCTTCTGTGTCTTTTCAAGGCTCCATGCTATCTCTGTTGTAATTTTTACTCTAGAACACTCGGTATCTTGTCGTAAACCTGTTTGTTTGTAGATTCAGACTTCCAAATGTCCTGAAAGCTGCGTAGATGAGGGGAGTAGATAGCAAAGGTTTTGATGCTGGTCCTGCAGACAAGGGCAAATGAGCTCTCTGATGTTTCTGGTGGGAAGGCCAGCCTACTGGGGCCCAAGACACTCTCAGACCTTTCTTCTTGCCCTTCCCTGGGTAGAACCTCATGACCTCTCTGTGGGGATAGGCTAGGTACCAGAGCCTCCTTGTTGGACAGGAAGTATTCCTTGCTTCAGGAGTCTTAGATTTGCTAAGGCTCTTGAAAGCCTGAGAGTTTTACACTAAACATAGGATTTAACTAGACAGTTAGAAAAACTTTTTGAGCAAGCAGATCCTTTTATGCTGCTCTAATAGACCCCTCAAAGGCTTTCTCTTCTCCCAATGCCTTTCTCTGATTATCAGACAGCGGCCTTCGTCCTGTTCTTTTTGTTGTGGATCTGATTTCCTGATATCCTACTCCCTTATATCTCCATCCTGTTAGGTTTTGCCTTTGCCTTAAAATCTCTTGGTGACTTGGGCCTCGCGAAGTCACCTGTGTGAACAGAACTTAACCACTGCTGCAATTCTGTAGTTTTCTGTGAATTCTCATATTCCTCATGAGACTATTCACTACCTGCAAATGAGCCTGGATAAAGGTGCTTGTGATTTTAGACACGTTGTGTTAAAGGTGACAAGTTGGGTACAAGTGTAAATGATATCCAGGCAGTTTAAGAAATGAGACTGAATCTTGGCATAAAGAATTGGACTAGAGATTTGACAACATTTGAGTTGAAGGAATGATAAATCTCCTGGGATAGGATATGGAGAAAAGTAAAAGGAATGGGGAGTTCTAAGCCTTGAGGAAGACTCAATTTTTAGCAGTAACTAAAGCCAATTTTTATTGAGCATTTAATATGTGCTGGGCACTGTTCTTAGTGCTTTACATATATTAACTCCTTTATTTCTTTCATGGACATGAGGTTGATACTATTATTATCTATACATTACAGATGAGGAAACCAGGGCCCAGAGGGTTGAGTGTATTTAAGTTGCCTGAGGTCATAGAGTTAGTAATTAGTCAGTATTTGAACCCATGCAGACCGGTCCCAAGTCCATGCACTGAAGGAGACAGAGGGACACCCAGAAAGGAAGACAGTGAGGATTATGTGTTAATCGAGAAATGAAAGTACGTGGGGGAGATCTGCCATGTCTCATTGTGGGTAACACCCAGAAGTACTCTTCAAATAAACTCTTCATTATTTATTGTCTCTAATGGTTCAGTTGATGGTACATCCACATGAATGGCTTCCCTCTTTCTCCATAACTGTATCATGCTTGGTTCTGTTTAGTCTCCTACCAGATTGTGGGCTGAGGAGTGGAGCAAATGAGATACTCAAATTCTAGTACAAGTTAATAATTCAGAGAAAAAGGGGAAATGTGGAAATATATTTATATTATATTTATAACTTATATTTATCATTTACCATTTCTACTCTCACTTCTCTAAAACTCACATGAGGAACATGGAAACTATTTGTAAAATGCCAGTTCTCAAAATAATATCTGTATCTTGCTGCTTAAACTATGAGCATATATATCACATGCAGATCTTGAATGTGTGTTTCAAGACTTTGGTGTTGTAAACAGAAAACATTGCCATCTGTGTCCTCAAGGCTAGCATTATGAGTATTCTCCAGACTAGAATGTTAGCTAATACTTCAGTTCTAAGTACTTCATAAAAATTTCTGTGATGGATGTTTTCTTTTCATTTGCTCAAGGCTTTCCTCTGCTGCTAACCATTTCATGGGAAAAATTCTGAGAGATGAATTTCTGGAAAATTGAGTACCAAATAATGACAGAATATTTAGAAGTATATTGTTTAGTGTGGCAGTTTATTTATTTATTTATTTCATTATTTTTTAAATTATTTATTTATTTATTTGGCTGCACCAGGTCTTAGTTATGGCACGTGGGATCTTTAGTTGCTGCGTGCGGGATCTTTAGTTGCCGCATGTGGGATCTTTAGTTGTGGTGTGCAGGATCTTTTAGTTGTGACATGCAGGCTCTTAGTTGCGGCATGCATGTGGAATCTAGTTCCCTGACCAGGGATTGAACCCGGGCCCCCTGCATTGGGAGCGTGGAGTCTTAACCATCAGGGAAGTCCCAGTGTGGTAGTTTATTTTTAAGTTTGAGTTAAAACTTAAAATATGACTAGTTTTTCTAGAATAGTAGTTGTAGTGTAGTATGGTCAGATTTTTTTTTTTTTTTTTTTTTTTGGTTACTATTGGGGAAATGTTTCTTCGAGCCAAAAAGTAGATTAGTTAGAATGTAATCTCTACAATATATTATAAAAGTCAGCAAAAAAAATGAAGATAGACAACACCTGACCCATTATAGGTGCTTAAGAAGTGGGATGAATAAACGAAAGACGGAATCGCAGAATTTTGTAGGTGAAAAAGAGCCTAGAAAATTATCTGGCCCAAACCCATAATTTGATAGATGTAGAAACCAATGCTCAGGAAGTTGAGACAAAGTGACCAGAATGGAATTGCTTGTTAGTGGACAGAGCTGAGTTCCTGGGTCAGGAATCCTGCCTTTTATTCTGGTATTTTTCCCACTCTACTTGTGGTTTCAAGCTCTGCCTAAAATTGAAGCAAACGCTAGTACTTTTCACTTGGTCTTTTCTCTCCCTAAGGTGCCATCCTGTAGGCTTACGTATTGGTATATCAGGCAGGTCAGCCCCAAGGCACAGCTCTTCAGGCCAGTGTGAAAGCAGCACACGTGAGGTGACTGTGGCTCCCAGAGTCACCTCTGTCACCTGCAGTCAGCTCAGCCACACTGAGTGGCAGGCAAGTGCCAGAGGGATTGATCTAGGCAGAAGGTCCAAATTCCTCTTGCTTGTTTGTTTGTTTTTTTTTTAAATTAATTTATTTAATTTATTTATTTTTGGCTGCATTGGGTCTTCGTTGCTGCACACAGGCTTTCTCTAGTTGCGGCGAGCGGGGGCTACTCTTCATTGCGGTGCACGGGCTTCTCATTGCGGTGGCTTCTCTTGTTGCGGAGCACGGGCTCTAGGCACACGGGCTTCAGCAGTTGTGGCACGTGGGCTCAGTAGTTGTGGCGCACGGGCCTAGTTGCTCGCGGCATGTGGGATCTTCCCGGACCAGGGCTGGAACCCGTGTCCCCTGAATTGGCAGGCGGATTCTCAACCACTGCGCCACCAAGGAAGCCCTGTTTTTTTTTTTTAATTGGAGTAAAATTGCTTTACAATGTTGTGTTAGTTTCTGCTGTACAATGAAGTGAATCAGCTATATGTATACATATACCCCCTCTCTCTTGGACCTCCCTCCCACCCTCTCCCCCATCCCACCCACCTAGGTCGTCACAGAGCACGGAGCTGAGTTTCCTGTGCTTTATAGCATGTTCCTGCTAGCTACCTATTTTACATATGGTCGTGTATATATGTCAGTCCTAATCCTCTTGCTTGTGTTTGATGGAGTTTCCTGCACAAGACTGGGAAAACTGGAATCCTAGCATTCTTGAGCTAGAACGGACCTTGCAGACCATTGAAAGCAGTGGTTTACTAACGTCTTTAAACAGGGAGTCCCTGGCTGTAAATTACATCTGTCATGGATGCTTGCCAGGTAAAACAGGAAGTTTGCGGCATGCGGGATCTTTTAGTTGCAGCATGCAGACTTCTTAATTGTGGCATGTGAACTCTCAGTTGTGGCATGCATGAGGGATCTAGTTCCCCTACCAGGGATCGAACCTGGGCCCCTTGCATTGGGAGCGTGGAGTCTTACCCACTGGACCACCAGGGAAGTCCCTTACTTGATTTTAGAAAAGGCTTTCCTTACCCCAGGTAGTAAGGTAGTGGTCTGCTGTATTTCTGTTTAATTCTACAACATGTGAGATACATATACAAAATAAGAGAATGGTTGGTTGGAGTATTTTGATAAATGGTCTGTGTGTGTGGTAGCTCTGTGAAACCCTTGTACATCTTTGGGACAAGCTTGCGTACAGCAGATAGAGCAGGGTGTGCACCGAGGGTACAAAGATAAATGTACCCTCCTGTTCTCTAGGAGCTCACACCAATGGGGATGGAAGGAGGAGATGGACATAAACCATGATATGTCTATTCTAGTGTTGATTTAGTAAATTGAATCGTGTGTCAGTTACTCTGGAATCCTGTCAGTCACCCTATTTGGGGGTAAGCCACTTGGGAGGAGTTCATATTGAGCTCGTTCATGGAGGAGAGGTCTTTTCCAGGAGCAAGATCGTGGTAAAGGGGTAGAGAGAGGAGAACGAATAAAGGCTTGGAGGAGGAAAGCTGTCATCACTTCTCTACTGCATCTCGTCTTAGTATGTGGAAAGTAGTTTTTAGTCTGAAAGGGCGGAGCTTAGTCTCATGAAATTTAAGCAAAATATTTTGTCGTGCCCAGTTTCCTCTCTAGTCCCCAAGGGCAAAGGCTTCAGGAACACAACAGTCAAGCAGAGACTTGGGCACTGTTTTCTTTTATGCTGCAGCTTCCCCGACCCCGACCCCGAGATGGTGACTGCGCAGTGCCCTGCCTACTGGGATGAGGAGAAAGGTGTGGGGTTAAAAATCATCTGGAAAGTCATTGTGTGACTTATTGTGGTAAGATTGCAAAGGGACCAATAGGGCATGTGATGGATCTTGGACTTTATCCTTCATGCAGTGGACTGTCATTGAAGGTTATTAACAGAAGCAATATAATTATATTCTTGTTCCCAAAGATAAAATCTGGTGGCAATATAAAGATCTGATTGGAGTAGAAAGACCAGTTAGGAAGCTCTTGTTAGAGCAGAGGTAAGAGATGACAGAGACCTGAACCAGAGAGCTAGCCATGAGGACGCAGAGCATTTTAGTGGCTTTAGGACAGATGCAGGAGTCACTGAAGCTGCAGAAGTGGTCGAGGTCATCCTGGGAGTGAGCATAAAATTCTGGGAAACACCAGCATGGAGAGAGGCGGGAGAGCATGAGGAACCGGTGAATGAGACCAAGAGAGAGGGATCAGAGTGGTGGGAGAACCAGGAGAATGAGGTTCTGGAAGCCAGAAGAGGAGAAAGTGGTCAAGAGTCTAAGCAAGTATTTCATTAAAATAAAAGCTACACTGAAATGTTTGCCTTTTCTTGTTGGGGGAGTGGGGATAAATTAGGAGGTTGGGATTAACATACACGCACTACTGTATGTAAAATAGATAACCAACAAGGACCTACTGTATAGCACAGGGAATTCTACTCAATATTGAGTAGAGTTTTATATATATATATATATGAACATATATATGAATATATATAACAACATTGTAAATCAACTATACTTCAATTTAAAAAAAAAAGATTTGGTTTTAGGATTAAAAAAAATTTGGCTTTTCTCTACTGATTATTTGGCTGATATTGTTATACAGCCCAGAGAGTTTCTGGATTTTCTCACTGAAAAATAATAATAATTTTTGGATACTTTTCCAGTATTCTTCTGTATAACGGTTGGTCTGGGCAGTAGCCCTTTGAGATCCATACAGGTAAAAAGTTATTGGATTATATGATCTCTAAAGTCATTTCGGCCTAAAAGTTTTGGTTTTCTGAAAAAAAATGCCTCAGGATAAGAATTTTACGAGAGACTCATAGAGGAAAGAAAAATCTCTGGGCCAGAGAGCTCTTAATTAATAAAAGTTGATTGGAGGAAAAGAAAAGTTGATTGGAAGGAGTCTAAAGAACATATCTTTATTTCATTCTTTGGTGAGTAGAGATCATCTCTGTCAGAGGACTTGAATGCTCCAATTTTAAATTTACTGGTGCACTTTGACACCACCGAAGCACAAATAAAAGGTACTTGGTGCAAGAGTTGGTTTCTGATGACTGAAATTATATTTATTTATTTATTTTTATATTTTATTTTTGGCTGTGTTGGGTCTTCGTTTCTGCGCGAGGGCTTTCTCCAGCTGTGGCGAGCGGGGGCCACTCTTCATCGTGGTGCGCGGGCCTCTCACTATCGCGGCCTCTCTTGTTGCGGAGCACAGGCTCCAGACGCGCAGGCTCAGTAGTTGTGGCTCACGGGCCTAGTCGCTCCGCAGCATGTGGGATCTTCCCAGACCAGGGCTCGAACCCATGTCCCCTGCATTGGCAGGCAGATTCTCAACCACTGCGCCACCAGGGAAGCCCCCCTGAAATTATATATATATATATATATATGTATATATATACACACACACACATACACACACACACACGGAGAGAGAGAGAGAGAGAATATTGTACACATAAACATAAAGGACTCAGTTTTGACCTTGAACATAATTTTTACTTTCTGAGCTGAATAAATGTGATAGTAGACCTAGAAGCCACCATTGCCAAAGAATGTTTGTGCAAATTCTGTTGGTCCCTTATCTCTAGAATTGAGAAAACTGGTAGTAGCAATGAGTAGAAAACAGATATTTAGTTAGATTTGAAAATTTGTCTTGATTTGGTTGTGATGCACACTATGGACATTTCCTGCCTAGATCATCTGCGATGAGAGATCTTCTGAGACTGATTTGGAGAAAAATCCTCAACTAGCTATCAATATTTAATATCCTGTTTTATCTTTGAAAATATGGAGCAGAAGCAATCTCATAACTGATTAGAAATTAATCTGTACACTTATTCCAGTTGACATAAGGTGAAAGCTGTCGAGTTTCTCTCCTGCATGTTTTGCTACATCTCTGCATCTCTGTATGACTTCCTACTTTCTCTATTACTCCTAAATGTAATCTGCCGTGGGGTCCTGTGCTTGTTTGTCATTTCCTCCCTACCTGCCATCGTGTCCTCACAGATGAGAAGAGATGGCTTTTTTCTTTCTTGAATTTAGCTATGACCTCTAAGAGGTGAGACTCCTACATCTTAAGACCTAACTCTGTCTAGAACTGGAGGGCCACAGTTTGAATACTTACTGGACATCTTCAGTAGAATGTCCCAGGTGCCACAGAATAAAGATCTTCAGAACTGAACTAATAATCTGCTCACGTCTGCCCAGATCTCCTCTTTTTGCTGACTTCTTATTTCCCACCACGACATCACCATTCTCCCGATGCTTAAACTGGAGGTCTTGGTTGTTTTTTATTGTTACTCTAGCTACTTCTGTTCCATCGGTTGCTAGAGCCTGTAACTTCTCACTCTAAATCTTATGGGTACTTTCCTTCTTTCCTGTTCGCATTTCCACCCTCTTTCCTTGCATAATTGCAGTAGCTCCATCTGTCAGTCTCCCCCGTTCCAGTTAAACTTACACATTTCTGGTAACTAAGTCATCCTAGACCAAACCTCTACTCTTGTCCTTTCCTTCTCAAAACCACGGAATGCCTACTAGTTTTTATACACTGTACCTGTGGAGCCTAGATTATCTTTCAACCATATATCCACCTGCTTCCGTCCACACAACACACCCACCTCCGCCCCCGCCAAAGTGGCTTATTCATTCTTCAGACATGCACTGAACTTTTGTCTATGTCGTTCCCTTTGCCAGAAAAACTTTTCTTCCTCTTTCCCACACCTGTCAAAATCACACTCATCTGACCCAGGCTCTCTCACGTTATACTGTAACTGTTGAAATGACTACAAGATTTATAGTGTGCCTCCCTATTGATCCAGCCGTCTTGATTATGACAACTTATCCTGCAAAAATATTCACCGTATTTAATATATAGGTACAGGTTTAATGCAGCATTGCTTGTAAAAGTAAGATATTGGAAGCAACTGAAATAGATGCAACTTAGAAAAAATAAAGGTACACACATATACACACATACTGACGTGGAAAATCGGCCAGAGTGTGGACTGTGTTTAAGCATGTATGTGTATATGTGTATGTGTATACTTGCATACAGAAAAGAAAATCTGAAAAAAATTCACCCCAGAATAATGAACAGTGGCTAGTGCGTGTGTGTGTGTGTGTGTGTGTGTGTGTGTGTGTGTGTGTGTGTATATTTAGGCGGGGGTGTTAAAGTTTTAATGTACCTTGTCCCAAAACGTTAACGTTTGCTAATACTGCATGATAAGCTGACTGGTATTTATGACATTTTTCTTTGTATTTTATATATATATATATATTTTAGCAATTCTTTTATTTATATTTATTTAGTTATTTAGTTGCGGCTCCCTGGCTCCTTAGTTGCGGCAGGTGGGCTCCTTAGTTGTGGCGGGTGGGCTCCTTAGTTGCGGCTCATGGGCTCCTTAGTTGCGGTTCACCGGCTCCTTAGTTGCGGCCAGCGGGCTCCTTTGTTGTGGCTCGCCGGCTCCTTAGTTGTGGCTCACAGGCTCCTTAGTTGTGGCATGTGAACTCTTAGTTGCGGCATGCATGTGGGATCTAGTTCCCTGACCAGGGATCGAACCCGGGCCCCCTGCGTTGGGAGCTCAGAGTCTTAACCGCTGCACCACTGGGGAAGTCCCTGTATTTTATATTTTTAAAATAAAAATAAAAACTGGAGAAATGCAGTGTTCGATTTGAAATACTAAGTGCTTTAGTGTCAAGTCTGCACTGATATTTATCAGGACAAAGCGCCTAGAAAAGATTTTTCTCTATGTCATCTTGCAGTGATATTTCATAAAATGTTTTAATCCAGGGACACTAGTATTTCTACTGACAGACTCCTCCTTAATCAGTGTGGCTTTCTCCTTGCAAATAAGCTTCATTGAATTTAGTGTGTGTGTGGTTGCATACAGCTGGTAGTAAAAGATTTGAATGGATGCCGTGGTGCTTACACATAATTGAAATTAAATCAGTTTGACCTATTTTTGTGTAAATTGTTAAGTGACACAAGTTTGATTCATTTTTATATGCTTATTTTTAATGGAAAACAAAGAGACATAACGGTATATGCTTTGTGGTGATCTAGATTTTATGGACAGTACGTATTTTGGCAAAAAGCTGGAGGAGGAAATGACCACGTAAGTAGATGTTTTCCTTACTATTGCTAAGCATTTCAGTCTCAATCCAATTGTAGCAATGTTTAAAATTTTGCATTATTATGATAAAGATTCAAAGTTTTGAGGAGAGCAACATCATTGTTTCTAGGAGGATACAATGTAGGATATTTTTTTTGAAGAAAATAATTTGCTGTGTAAGATGTGCTAAAGTTAAGGTTCAGCCTGGATTAGACTGATGTATGCATTGGTAAATATAGAATATCATGTATAGGGAAATTAGAGGAGTTCAAAGTGGCCTTATTTAAAATGCAGTTAAATTAAGAATCACATTATTTGCAATGGCTTTGTACCTATTAGTTTGATTCCTGGATATTTTTAGTCATGACATAATGAGATGAGTCAACAGGATTTTTTTTTTTAACACAGCGTCTAATTCTAAACAATGAAACAAGGCATCCCAGAATAAATATAGTCCTTTTAACCTTAACTCACCTTGGGGAAGCTTTCATTAATGATTTACTTATCTTGAAGTTTGCTCTCAGAACAGCTTATAAAACATGTCCAAACGTGTTAGTTGGTGATTCAGAAGATAATGATTCCACATTGTCCTATAAATGGTTCTGTAGATTTGAGGAAAATGGAGATATTTGACCATATTTTGAAAGATGAGAATTACCTCCAAATATTCCTATAGAGAGGCATTTTTAAAATATTGATGAAAAACAGAATGTCTTGTAATCATCTTATAAATGCTTAAACACAGGTGTGTTTTGAGTAAACATAGACTGACGGCCTACAATACATTAATTCATTCTCAAAGCACGCATTCTACTTCTTAAATGAGGTTTCTTTTTAACTGTCTCTTGCTATATCATTAACACTTGGATAATAATTAAATATTGTTATCTATTAACTAAAATTTAGTATTCTAGTTACATCTTCCCTGATAAATACATTGTAAATTACCAGGTATAGCTTGGGGAAGATATGTTTACACCAAGCTGCAAACATTGACATCAGCAACTATCTGGTTATCACACTGCCATTTTTTTTTTTTTTTTAACATCTTTATTGGAGTATAATTGCTTTACAATGGTGTGTTAGTTTCTGCTTTATAACAAAGTGAATCATATACATATGTTGCCATATCTCTTCCCTCTTTCATCTCCCTCCCTCCCACCCTCCCTATGCCACCCCTCTAGGTGGTCACAAAGCACAGAGTTGATCTCCCTGTGCTATGCGGCTGCTTCCCACTAGCTATCTGTTTTACGTTTGGTAGTGTATATATGTCCATGCCACTCTCTCACTTTGTCCCAGCTTACCCTTCCCCCTCCCCATATCCTCAAGTCCATTCTCTAGCAGGTCTGTGTCTTTATTCCCATCTTGCCCCTAGGTTCTTCATGACCTTTTTTTCTTTTTTTTTTTCCTTAGATTCCATATATATGTGTTAGCATACGGTATTTGTTTTTCTCTTTCTGACTTGCTTCACTCTGTATGACAGACTCTAGGTCCATCCACCTCACTACAAATAACTCAATTTCGTTTCTTTTTCACACTGCCATTTTTATAGCTTCTGCATGGTTTATACAAGCATTTTTCTTTGAGGGTGGCAAGTAGTGAACTTTTAAAAATGGGAATTTTGGAATCCTGTATTTCATTTTAGCATGTTTGTCTTTACCTAAAATGTAAGTGCTTAGTGAAGCCCATGAGTTGCTTGCTTTTTTCAGCATGAAGACTCAGATGAGGAAACACAAATTTAGCATTTCTAGATGGTCAAGGGTCTGGGTTTAGAAGATGCTCAAGTTCTTTATTTTTATAATTTAAACTGGAAGGACTGCTACTTGATTCATTAAGCATTTCAGGATAACTTATGATGGCCAGTTGGGCAGATGATATAAAAATACTTTTCATTTTCAATTGTCTCGTGGCATCTAAGCTCTGCCAGATTAATAACCCAAAAGATCAGGAGACCATTTCCATCTCTTGGTTCCACTTTCTGGCAAATTCTGTCACTTCTTTCCATTCTCCAATGTGCAGAAACCACCCCAAGTGCTCATCAGCTGATATGGGGGTAATCCAAGTACGCAGGATGACAGTGGTAGGTTACCTGATGCTGTGATGATTGAAGGCACCACACAAGTCTTTCACAATAACCGGCATTCTCTGGGTGCTAACTATGTGCTGGGCATGGGCCCAAGTGTATTCATACATTACTGTGTAACAGTTTTTTTTTTTTTTTAATGGCCGTGCCTTGCGGCATGCGGGATCTTAGTTCCCCAGCCAGGGATCGAACCCGCGCCCCCTGCAGTGGAAGCGTGGAGTCTTAACCGCTGGACCGCCAGGGAAGTCCCACTGTGTTATAGTTCTTATCTCCATTTTACCAATCAGAAAACTGAGGCTTAGATAGGTTAAGCAAGGCTACACAGCAGTTAAGTGAAGAGCGGGGCTTTGAGCCAGAACAGAAACCACACTCTTAACCATTTCACTGTAACAGGGCAGCCGTAGTTGGATGCCGACCATCAACTCTGCTTGTGAAGGAGGTCAAGATAGCCAGATAACCAAAAAAGCCAGGATGAGTGGTCTGTTGTGGAAAGGTGCATTGATGAAAAAGCAGAGCATGTGCAGTTTTCTTGTCGTTTTTCAGGTACGCCTATTATTACAGTGGAATCGGTGCTGGCGTGCTTGTCGCCGCTTACATCCAGGTTTCATTCTGGTGCCTGGCAGCAGGAAGACAAGTATACAAAATTAGAAAACAGTTCTTTCATGCTATCATGCGGCAGGAGATAGGCTGGTTTGATGTGCATGACATTGGGGAGCTTAACACCCGGCTCACAGAGTAAGTACCTGGGTTTATGTCGAACTCCGATGTGCTTCTTATTCTTAAAAAATGAAAGAGAAGTCATCAGATCTGTTAGGAGACGTTACTGCATCACTCAGGAGTAATTATGAAACGTAATTCCTTCTGAGCCGCAATCGTGTCTCACTCATCTTTTCATTCCCAGAACCCTGGCAGGGTATGAGGGGACCTGCGTGACTAGCGGTGAATGAGGGGTTGGACTTGCCAGACTCAAGAAAATCCTCTGGGAGTGTGCATTAGAGCAGCAACCTGATGCTTGCTGGGGACATTACTGTGCAAGATCCTAGATGTAAACTAATTTACCCCACATTGAAACAAACAAAAAAACCAGCTAGATTCAGGAGAAAAGTTCTGTGTTCACAATTCTGATGTTTATTTCTAACACTGTCTCTTCTTTTAGTGACGTCTCCAAAATTAATGAAGGAATTGGTGACAAAATTGGAATATTCTTTCAGTCAATGGCAACATTCTTCACTGGTTTTATAGTAGGATTTACACAAGGTTGGAAGTTAACCCTTGTGATTTTAGCCCTCAGTCCTGTTCTTGGTCTGTCAGCTGCTATCTGGGCAAAGGTAGGTGAAGCCTGTGAATCCAGATTTTAAACTGTCTCCACTCCCGAAACACCCCATAACTCCATGCAGCGGAAGGCTGTTTTGGTCACATGATGACCCTGACTCTATATTTGATACTTGGTTTCTAACCTTCTCTTCACAATCAGTGGGAATAAGCAGGTGCAGTCTCCCTGAGTCCTATACCTACCAGGACTCTGTGCTGTCCTTGCCCTGCAGTTATTTGGGGAAGGGATGAGAAAGAAGGAAGTAGCTCTCCCATCTCATCCTCTGCCTTCATGTAAAAGGCATGCTCAGCTTTTGGCGAGCTGTGTTCCCTGGTAGGCAGTTCCATATTCATAAGTAGAGAGATTCAGGAAGAGCTTCAAGTTCAGTGAACAACACATAGGTCCCATTCAATAACCATTATTGATTTGAATGTTTTTATAGATTTTTTTAAATTTGGAAATTGAACAGTTTTGTCAGCATTATAAATGACTGTGTTTATACATACTTAAATCCCTTGGTGTGAAAACAGTTTTTTAAAAAGAGGTATCTTCTAGTCCCATATGCATGTAAATCCAAAGTCTACAGTTCTTTCTCCCAGTCACAAAGGCAAAGCAGTACAAATGGCCCTCCCTACCTCCGCACACAGGCCTTTCTCTTTCAAGACTGGGTGTGGTGTTCATTTTAAACTGATTTCATGTAAGAGTGGATGGCAGTGGAGAGATTGGCCCAGTATGTAATTTCTTAGAGAAAAAGAAAAATTGGAGAAAGCACTACACATTCATGTGGCAAAAGGTCATAAAATAACGGAGGGCCAGCCAAAGCCAAGCCTAACACAAAATAAATCAGGCTGTAAGTATTAAGAAATTTAAAAAACTTAACCCTGTAGGGTGGATATTGTTCTGTTATTGTAAACAATAACTGCCATTTTGTTAGTATCTACTGTGTCAGGCAAATACATATTTTTCTTTTTTAAAAAACTTATTTTATTGAAGTACAGTTAATTTACAATGTGTTAATTTCTGCTGTACAGCAAAGTGATTCAGTTATACATATATATACATTCTTTTTCATATTTTCCATTATGGTTTATCACAGGATATTGAATATAGTTTCCTGTGTTATACAATAGGACCTTGTCATCCAGATCCCGCTTTTTAGGGTAAAAAATCCCAGGGAATTTCAGAGAATAAAATAACAACATATTTTAATCTCCCCCAGAATTAGCAAATGTTATGCCTTTTGCAGTATTTAACTGTAATATTTTCTATATATGAAGAAGGAGGTTGTAGAATATTACAGAATATTTTTCCCCTCACTGTATCATATTATCTTTTCTTCTTCCTCAAAAGCATGAAATATTTTTCTGAAGTAGAGATATTATCTCATTTAATGGAGGAAGAAATTGAAGTTCTGAGAACTCTGTTATTTGTTGCTGAGACTAACACAGTGTTTAAGTGGTGTTCTTGGTGGCTAAATTGTATCTCTGCGTTAGTCTGTTGAAATATTTGGCAAAAGCTTTTGTGTTAATTGATTTTCCTGTTTACTAGGATATTAAGCAAGTCAGGTGGCAGATGCTTCATATCAGTATTTGTTGAAAAACTGTTTTAAAATATATTCATGTTTGTTCTAGTTAAGTTACGGGAAAAAGCAGGAAGTTAATCTCTTAATAAGTAATTGTGCATTGCTTCAGAAACTATTTATTTAATAAATGGAGCCCTAGGCTTATTGCTGGAAACCTAAGTTTACTCTGCCATAAGCTTTTGGTATGGTTTCAAACAAATTTCTTAAATTATCTGGTTGTCAACCATATTAAAAAAGAAATGTGGCCCAGTTTAGGAAGCTCCTGTGAGCCTGAGGCTCTCTTCCCTAACCCAGAGGCACCAGTGCAAGAGTGTAGAACAGGAAGGGACTTAGTCCCAGCAAGCTTCCTACTCCAGGAAGCCTCTTTTGATCTCTGCATTCAACTCTCTAACCCCACCCAGAGACACTGGGTCAGCTAGAGGGCACAGGGAGGGGAAGCTACCATATCCTGCCCCTACAAGAGATACCTGGTGGTCTGACCTTAAGAAACCACTTCCACTCCCTCAGGCAGCAGAAGCAGGAGCCCCAGCAACTCTAGATAAACCATGCTGACAAAAAATAATACCAGAAAGACTCTGAATGTAAAACTGCTACTGAAACCACAGCTCACAAAAGTAGGTCAAGAATTGCATGCTAAACCCAAACAGGGTAACTGCTTGCTAAAATAAAAGATTTAAATAGGACTCAGAGTCTCCTAACATAATAGACAAAATGTCCAGGGTATAATAAAAAATCACTTGAAGAACACAAGAACAAAGAAAATCACAGCTTGAATGAGAAAAAAACAGTTAACTGACCACTGTTGAGATAATTCATGTGTTAGAATTGTTTGGCATGGATTTTGGAGCAGTCATCATAAAAATGCTTCATTAATCAATTACACATTCTCCTGAAACAAAAGAAAATAGAAAATACCAGCAATGAAAAAAGAAGTTATGAAAAAAGGACAAAATGAAATTAGAGAACGGAAAGATAGCAGCAGAAATAAAAGTCATGATGGATGGGCTTAATCTTGTTGAGTGGAGATGACAAGAAAGAATCAGTATACCTGGAGATAGAACAATAGAATTCACACACACCCCCACCCCCAAACAGAGAAAATGAAAAGAGCCTCAGGCACCTGTTGGACAATAACAAAAGAGAATATTTGTTACCATCAGAGTCCCAAAAGAAAGGAGAAAAGGAAGGCTGATGGAGTATTGGAAGAAATAATCGCTGAAAATTTCCAAGATTTGTGAAAGACAAACCTTCAGGTCTGGGACTTCCCTGGTAGCGCAGTGGTTAAGAATGTGCCTGCCAATGCAGGGGACACAGGTTCGATCCCTGGTCAGGGAAGATCCCACGTGCTGCGGAGCAGCTAAGCTCATGTGCCACAACTACTGAGCCTGCGCTCTAGAGCCTGTGAGCCACAATTACTGAAGCCCGCACGCCTAGAGCCTGTGCTCCACAACGAGAGAAGCCACCGCAATGAGAAGCCTGCACACCGAAACGAAGAGTAGCCCCTGCTCGGCACAACTAGAGAAAGCCCGCATGCAGCAACGAAGACCCAGTGCAGCCAAAAATTAAAAAAAACCCAAAAAACCTTGAGATCCAAGAAGCTAAGCTAACCTTAAACAGGATAAACTCAAAGAAATCCATGATTAAACAAATCATAATTAAATTACTGAAAACTAAAGACAAAGAAAGAAATTAAAAGCAACTAAAGAGCCACAACACATAACCTACTAGGGAACACCAATTTGAATGACAATATATTTCTCATCTGAAACCACAAAAGACCAGAAGGAAGTGGCAAAATATTTTTCAAGTGCTTAAAGAAAAGAACTGTCGACTGAATACTTGGTAAAAGTATTTTTCAGGAATGGTGGGGAAATAAAAACATTCTCAGATCATGGAAAACTATAGAAGAACCTTCCATTAGCATACCTCCTATTAAAGACTGGCTAAGTGAAGTTCTTCAAACAGAAGGGAAGTGATATAAGAAATACTGGAGCATCAGGAAGGGAAAAGGAACAACAGAAAGAACAGAAATTTGGGCTTTTCTTTCTCCAGGAGATTTCTAAATCATATTTGATGATTGAACCAAAAATTATAAGTGGTAAAATGTTGAGTTTTATAAGTCACATATGAATATTATAATATCCAGAGCAACCATTACAAAACCTAAGCAAAAAGATATATTCAAAAACACTATAAATAAATCAAGATGGAATCCTAAAACTTGATCAAGTAACTCTCAGGAAGGCAAGAAAAGAGAAGTAGAGGAATGAGAAACAGAGGACATATATAGAAAACAGATACTGAAATGGTAGACTTAACTGCTCACATATTAATTACCTTAAATGTAAATAGTTAAAGTATACAAATCAAAAAAGAAATTGGCAGAGTTGATTTAAAAATCATGACCTACCAAGTATCTGCTGCCTACAAGAAACTTCAAATTCAACAACATAGGTAGAGGGAAGTAACAGGATGGAAAAAGATATACATGCAAACATTACTTTTTTTAGGGAATGGCTATATTAATATCTGATAATATAAACTTCAGAACAAGGAAAATTACTACAAAAAAGAGGAACATTACATAATGATAATAGGGATCATTCCACTAGGAAGACATAATGATTCTAAATATGTATGCACCAAGTAACAAAGACTCAAAATAAATGAAGCAAAAACTGAGAACATTGAAGGGAGAAATAGAAAAACCACAATTATTTTATTATCCTTGCTCAGCATTGATAGACTTACTAGACAAAAAATCAGCTAGACTATAGAAGATCTGACCAACACAGTCAACCAACAGGATCTAATTGGCGTTCATAAAACATTGTACCCAACAACAGTAGGATACACATTAAACATTCACCAATATAGATCATATCCTGGGCCATAAAACAAACCTCAACAAATTTAGAAGAATTGAAACCATCAAGTGTGTTTTCTATGACTACAGTGGTATCCCACTAGAAACAAATAACAACACTGAGAAAGTCTCTAAATATTTGGTAATTAAACAATACATTTGAAAATAATCCATGGATTGTAAAAGAAGTTTCAAAGAAAAAAATACGTATAACTGAATGAAAACAAAACCATAAAATACCAAAATATTTGGGTGCAGCTAAAGAAGTGTTGAGAGAAATTTATAGCATTAAATATCTACATTAGAAATGAGCAAGGATCTAAAATCAATAATATAAGTTCCTACCTCAAGAAACTAGAAAAAAGAAGAGCAAAATAAAACCAAAGCAAGCAGAATAAGGAAACAATAAAGGTAAGAGCAGAAATCAGTGAACTTGAAAATAGGAAAGTAATAGAGAAAATCAAGGAAACAGAAAGTCCGTTCTTCAAAAAAAAAATAAAATTAGCAAGACTGACAAAAAGAAGACACAAATCACAATATCAAGATTGAAATACAGAATATTACTACAAATCCCACAGACATTAAAAAGGTAAAGGAAATATTAAAAAAACTTTATACTCATAAATTTGAAAACTTAGAGATCAACTCCTTGATAACTACAAACTACCAAAATTCAACTAAGATGAAATAGACAATCTGCATAGCCCTATAATCATTAAAGAAATTTATTTTGTAACTTCAGAGCTCCTGAGAAAGAATTCTCCAGGCATGGATGATTTTACTGGAAAAATTTACCAGACATTTAAAGAAGAATTAACACCAATTTTATACAATCTCCCCCAGAAGAAAGAAGACTTTTTCTTCTTTCCCCCAAAAGCAGGAATGCTTCCCAGCTCATTTTATGAAACCAGTATTAACCTGATACCAAAACCAGACAAAGTCAATACAAAAAAAAAAAAAAAAGAAAAAGAAAATGGCAGATCAGTATCTTTCATGGACTAAGAATAAAAATTCTTCAATAACATATTAGCAAACCAGATTTGGCAATGTATAGAAAGAATAATGTACCATGACCAGGTGGAATTTGTTTCAGCTATGCAAGGCTGCTTCAACATTTGAAAATCAATCCATGTTATCTACCATATCAGTAAGCTAAAGAAGAAAACCTGTGTGATCATACCAGTTGACAGAGAAAAAACATTTGACAATATCTAACACACATTGATGATGAAAACAAAAAACTCTCAGGGAGTGAAGAATAGAAAGATATTACCTCAACTTGATGAAGATCATCTGTAAAAACTCTACAGCTAATATCATGCTTAATAGTGAAAGATTGAATGTTTTCCCCTTAAGATTGGAAATGAAGATAAGGAAGGCCATGCTCACCACTGTTTCAACAAAGTACTGGAACTTCTAGCCACTGCAATAAGGCAAGAAAAAGAAATAAAAGGCATATAGATGAGAAAGGAAGAAATAAAACTATAGATAATGTAATTTTCTAAGTTGAAAATCTCAAGGAATCTACAAACAATTTCCTAGGACTAATAACTGAGTTTGGAAAGGTCAGAGGATACCAGATCAATTGCATTTCTACATACTAACAATGAACATGCATAAACCAATATTTAAATGTTAAATTAAAATTAATACCATTTAGAGTCACTCCAAGTAAAATGAAATGCTTAAGTGTACATTTCACAAAACATATATAGGATCTGTATGCTGAAAATTATTAAATGTGATGAAAGAAATCAAGGCTAAATAAATGGAGAGACATAGTGTGTTCATGCATTAGAAGACTGAACACAGTAAAATGCTGATTTCTTTTTTCAAACTGATCTGTAGGTTTAAGGCATTTCCTATAAAAAAATTCCAGAAAGGTTTTTTTGTGGAATTAGATAAGCAAGTTTATTTTAAAATTTATATGGAAAGATACAGGCTCTAAAATAGCTAAAACAATTTTGACAAAGAAGAATAAAGTGAGAGGAATATGTCTACCTGATACTAAAACTTACTATATAGCTATAGTATATTGGTGGAGGGATAGACACATAGATCAATGAAACATTAGAGAACCCAGAAATATACTTACACAAATATGCCCAGCTGATGTTTGATGAAGGTACGAAAGCAATTCAATGGCAGAAGAAAGGTCTTTTCAGCAAATAGTGCTGGAACAATTGGACATCCAGAGGTTAAAGAAAAAAGACCAAAACTTCATCCTAAACTTCACACTCTACACAAAAATGAACTAAAAATGGATTGTGGACTTATATGTAAAGCTATAAAACTTTTAGAAAGAAAATAGGAGAAAATCTTTGGGATCTAGGCCTAGGCAGAGAGTTCTTAGATTTGATACTAAAAGCTTGATCCTTAAAAAGAAATTATAAATTAGACTTCATCAAAATTTATAGCTTTTGCTCTTTGAAAGCCATGTAAAGGGGATGAAAAGACAAGCTACACACTGGGAAAAAAATAATATGAAAATGATATATCTGATAAAGGACTAGTATCAACTATATTATAAATATAAAGAACACTTAAAATTTGATAGTAAAAAAAAAACAAACCCAAATAAACCAATTAGAGAATGGGCAAAGGACATGAACAGACATTTCATCAGAGAAGATATACACAAGGCAGCTAAGCACATGAAAGATTGTTTAGCATCATTAGCCATCAGTAAAAAGCAAATTAAACTGCAATGAGATATCATTATACCTCTACCAAAATGACTAAACTAAAAAATGGTGAAACACCAAATGCTGCTGAGATGCAGCGAAACAGGATCACTCATAGATTGTTGGTGGGAATGTAAAATGGTACAGCAACCTGAAAAATAGTTTGCAGTTTCTTATAAAACTAAACGTGCAATTACCATACAATCCAGCAAATTGTACTGGACATTTATCTAAGTGAAAAGAAAATCATGTTCATGTAAAAATCTATAGTCAAATGTTCATAGCAGCTTTATTAGTAATAGCCCCAAACTGAAACAACCCCAGATATTCTTCAACAGGTTAATGGTTAAACAACTGTGGTGCATCCATACTATGGGTACTATCCAGTGATAAAAAGAAGTATTGATATACACACACCAACCTGGATGAGTCTCCAGAGATTTGTACTTGGTGAAAAAAGCCAATCCCAAAAGGTCAAATACCTTATGACTCCATTTATATAATATTCTTGAAATGACGAAATTATAGATAGAGCAAATTAGCGGTTTTCAGGGCTTAGGGATGGTGGGGAGGGGAGAAGTGAGGAGTAGGGAAGGAAGTGGCTGTGACTACAAAAAGTAGCACCGAGGGATCCTTGTGATGGAATTGTTCTGTATCATGACTGTAGTCATACAAATCTACATAGGTGATAACATTGCTTGGAACTAAACACATACACACACACACACACATACACACACACACACACACACACCAGTGCATGTAAAACTGGTAAATCTGAATAACGTTGATGGATTAATAAATGTTAAATTTCTGGCTGTGATATTGTTCTGAAGTTTTGAAGGTGTTATTATTTGGGGAACACTAGATGAAGGGGATATGGGCTCTGACTGTATTGTTTCTTATGACTGCTTTTATGTCTACAATTATCTCAAAATAATAAGTTTAAAAAAATAAACCATGTATAAATTATCTCAAAATAAAACAAAAACCTACATTGAGAATTGGAAAAAAGGGACAAAGATGAAGGTCAAAACATCTGTAGTGGTCAAAACTATTGCTTCTGAATATATTAGTTTGAACAATATAGAGTGGCCTATATTAGATTTTAACTTAACAGGAATAACAATTTCATGTGTCTCGCACTAATACAATTAGGCCTTGTTAAGAAATTAACAGCCTTTGGAATAAGGGATGAGTTAGTGTTATTTTATATAGTTTATGTGGGTAATTGTGAAATATCGCCATTCTATTATTTTATATTAGAGGAACAGCAAGTTGGCTTTCCGTATCCCTCAGAATATTTTGGAGGTTTTTTTCTTTCAACAGGCATGATATCTTAAAAAACAAAGAACAAAACAAAACACTTAATGAAAATTCTACCCTAGTCTTGCCTAATCATATGCTTATAGTTATGGAAGGGCGTAGAGAAGCCAGGTGTATTGAATCAATTGGAATGGTACTTGATACTTTAACAATAAAGTAGCATGTTTTGAAACTCCTAATTCAAAAATATTTCTAGTCATCTTCCTGTTGTCAGCTGCCTCTGGTGTGGTTGATAGTTGTGGGGTGAGGTTTCAAAAGGAGAAGAGAAAAATAGCCAAAGCATATTGTATGCACCTCTTGCATTATGCAGATCTGTTTGTTCAGGAATGACAATGACCTCCCTGACTCAGCCCCAGCACTGTGAGTGATTCTGGCAAGTGTTCTGGGGCAGCCCTAGGCAGGTCACTTTGAGAGGTCAGGAAGGTCTAGTGCAGCAGTGGGTTGTTGTTTTGGGTACCAAAGAAGAAGGTACATACAGCACAACATCTGCACATAGAATCTAGTTAATAAATGTTCATTTGCCTTCACCCACCCATTCCTGCAGCTGTCATAGCTCCTTTTACTTTCACACACAGCAAAGGAAGAGATACACTATTAAAATCAAAATAACTTTGAGCTTTTTATGACATGAAGGAATAGACTGTTATTACGTACACAAATGAGTCCACAAATGCTGTAAATTATTTACTGAAAGAGTGTAATACTGTTTACTCAGAATTTTATTTGAATTGCTTGTGTGTAATACTTAGTGAGGTGGTTGACTAGTCAGGTATTCCAGGTTAAAATATTAACCTTAGTCCTTTGCCCATGCCAGTTGATCCAATTTTTATCACAGGGCCCTCTGGGATCCCAGAGGGGTCCACATGTCAGTGGCTGGTTTTAGAGAGATTCACTCCAGTGGCTGTGAATTCATGCTTTGAAGCCTTGAATCCTGGATATTTCACATATTAGGAAATGACTTGACCTCTTCATCCCTCCATTTCCTCATGTATAGAATGGGGAAAATAATACCTACTTCACTGTGCAAATGAGAAGAATCAATGAGATCCTGTGTATATAAAGGACCCAGTACTGTTCCTTCCACAGAACAAATGCTCAGGGACAAAACAGAAGGATCAAAGCGCATCCATAGAACAGAGACCTTCCTGGTGGCTTAATGTATTGCTCAGAAATATCAGCAAAGAGAACTCTGCTTCCCCGGCATGTGAAAGCTTCCTGAAGTCCTGTCACTACTCAGTACTTGGTCCCCTGCGTTCTTCTGGCCTCCTACCTTGATATTTCTGAGCTAGAGTACAACTAGCAATTGCTGTGTTGAGTACACACCCTATTTCCTTGATGTACTGCCCCTTTTGCTATATTGGTTTATAGTATACACCTCCTTCTGAGATTTAAAGTCCCAGATTTATTTATTTATATGAGGATCCATGGGGTATAGTGAGAAAATAAAAATTTTAATTTAATTTGTTGTATACCATCTGAGTCCAAAAAGAATTTGAAGTGCCTTATAATATGTCTACTAAAAAGTAGGACATGATGACCGAAGATGAGTAAAAGATTTATATACAGTAACATACAAGCAGCATTTGTGTATATATTTATTTTTTCTTTACAAAAGATACAATTAACTTGTTAAATTTTAAATTATCTGCAATTGTGTTTTTAAACAGATACTATCTTCATTTACTGATAAAGAACTCTTGGCATATGCGAAAGCTGGAGCAGTAGCTGAGGAGGTCTTAGCAGCAATTAGAACTGTGATTGCATTTGGAGGACAAAAGAAAGAACTTGAAAGGTGTGAGTCTCTTTTTTTAAGTTGGCAGAGATGTTAAATTCTGTCATCTTATATGCCCTTCCTGTTGACGGTGATGACTGTAAGAGTACTCTCTGATATATATGTTTCCTTAAGTAGCTTCATGGACATATTACAGCATAGTTAATATTCTGGAAAGTTGTAATTCTAATTGTACTCTTCTTATATCTGCTTATTCAAAGCATTTTCTAGAGTCTTCTAGGTCGTTAGTGACATAAAATAATTCCTGAAGGCTGAAACATAGTAATTCTTGATTCTCTAAGAATGAATGAGTATTTTGTGTTAGATCTAAGGGGTCATTAAGCCAGAATAATGATTCCCTCTGGGGGAGATGAGGAGTTGGTGATAAGAGAGGGACACAGGGCCGGGGGCATCTGTGGGTCTGACGGTTTGCTCAATTGTGCATAATGACCTCAATTGTGCTACGTGGGTGTTCGCTGTATATTCTTTAAACTGTACATATGTGTTTGGAGTACACTTTGTTCATATGATATATTTCATACCCACAAAGATATCCTCTGAGAATAATTTGTGATGGCTATGTACCTACCATAGTTCAAAGGAAAGTAATATCTGTGCTCTATCTCAATTTTTGCTAAGGTTTTTGCTTTTGCCTTAAAATATGCCTGACTAATAAAATGTGAAGTCTTGCTTAATTACCTGGCAAACATCCAATCAAATGAAACCCCTCTTCTCTTGGTGGTGGAGGTGACAGGTACAGACAACCACAAATGAACAAAATATCTAACATACCAGTTGGGGTAGATACTATTTGGGGAAATAAAATACTCTATGAGAGTCATAGTGGGGGGGTCTTTACTGTTTAGAGAGATTATTCAGCAAAGTCCTTTCTGAATAGTTAATGTTTGTATAGACACAGAATGAAGTTTTTTTTGTTTTTTTTAATAAATTTATTTATTTGATTTTTATTTATTTTTGGCTGCTTTGGGTCTTTGTTGCTGCATGCAGGCTTTCTCTAGTTGCAGCGAGCGGGGGCTACTCTTCCTTGCAGTCCGTGGGCTTTTCACTGCGGTGGCTTCTCTTGTTGCGGAGCACGGGCTCTAAGTGCGCGGGCTTCGGTAGTTGTGGCTTGCGGGCTCTAGAGCGCAGGCTCAGTAGTTGTGGCACACGGGCTTAGTTGTTCCGCGGCATGTGGGATCTTCCTGGACCAGATCTCAAACCCGTGTGCCCTGCATTGGCAGGTGGATTCTTAACCACTGCACCACCAGGGAAGCCCCAGAATGAGGTTTTAAACTTGGGATTTGTTTCCAATTTTCCTCAGTGGAAAGGTGGACCAGAAAAAGAATGCATCCACCAGCACAGGGAGACAAACAAAGCCTATCTGCTTCTGCCTAGTTTTTGAGCTGGGGGAAAGCATCTCTCCATAGAAGTCAAAGTCTCAGGCCTCACCTTCAGGCGCTGCTGGAGTCTGAATTTCTAATACTCTGTGGACTAGGGAGCTATCTCTTCCTAAAACTGAGGATTTCGCATTAAAAATGAATCCAAGTCCAGTGCTACCACTAGGTGTTTGGTAGAAGAAATTTTTAAATTGCTGAAAATTAATGAACCCAACAGCCAAATTAAGGACTTAGAAAAAGAACAACAGAGAAAAGGAAGTACAAGAAGGAAATAATAAAGATAAGAGCATAAAAATAATTTAATAGAAAAAAAAGATAAAAAAGCAGAGTTGACAAAAATCCATAAACTAATTCTTTGAAAACACAGATAAACAATGAAGTAGTATTTTGCAAGTTTTTTAAAATAAATTTATTTATTTTATTTATTTATTTTTGGCTGCATTGGGTCTTCGTTGCCGCGCATGGGCTTTGTCTAGTTGCGGTGCGCGGGGGCTAGTCTTCATTGTGGTGCGAGGGCTTCTCATTGCGATGGCTTCTCTTGTTGTGGAACACAGGCTCTAAGCACGCGGGCTTCAGTAGTTGTGGCACGCAGGCTCAGTAGTTGTGGCTCGTGGGCTTTAGAATGCAGGCTCAGTAGTTGTGGCACACGGGCTTAGTTGCTCTGTGGCATGTGGGATCTTCCCGGACCAGGGCTCGAACCCGTGTCCCCTGCATTGGCAGGCAGATTCTTAACCACTGTGCCACCAGGGAAGCCCTTTGCAAGTTTAATGAGGAATAAAATAAGAATGAATAAGGAAAAACTTGCTACAGATTTTTAAAAATCTATTTTAAAAATTACAGTTTTATACCAATAAATTGTAAAATCCTGATGAAATAGACAATATCCCAGAAAAATATAGCGTGAAATTCTCTTAAGAAGAAAACTTGAGTAGAACTATAATCATTAAAGGAATCGAATCCAGTTTAAAATCTCCATCCCTTGCCTTTACGTATACATACACACCAAGTAGAAACCACCAGGTCCAGATAATTTTACAGACAAGATTTTAACAGAAGTTCAAGCAGGAGATAACCCCATCTTACACAGATTGTTTGTGAGAATGAGAAATATGTATAGAAAGTTTTGAGTTCATTTTAGGAGGCTAGTATAACTTTGACACCATACCAGACAGCAGGTATATGAGAAAGGAAAATTGTAAGATAGTTTCACCTAAAACATAGATGCAGAAAATCTAGATAAATTATTAGCTAAATGAATCAATGTGAAAAATATCATCAGATGTAAAAAAAATCCTGAACCTGGTGGCTTGATCCCATAAATGCAAAGATGATTTAACCTTAGGAAATCTATTAATATAATTAACCACACTAGCAGATTGAAAGAAAGAAACATTTTGTTTTGATGGATGAGGAAAAAGCATTAATTGCATATGATTCTTGACAAAAGCTTTCTTAATCTGATAAACCAGATACCCACAGGAAACTTTGTATTAAATGGTAAAATGTTAAAAGCATTCCTTTAAAATAATGAGTGAAACAAGTATGTCCGCTAGCATCATTTCTATTCAGGGTTGTACTGGTATTACATAATAAAATGAAGGAAAAAATAAGAGTAAGAATAATAAATAAAAATAAAATGAAAAGCTCTAAGGGTTGGAAAACAAAAAGCAAAACTGTCATTATGTACAGATGATATGATTGTCTACATAGGAATTCCAGTAACAGTATAGTAAGATCTGCAGACCAACAATGTATGGTAAGGTCTCCGGGTACCTGATGACAATTCAGAAAAAAAAAGTGGCATTCCTGTGAACAATTAGAGAATATGTAGTATTTCATCAATTCTAAGATGCACATTTTTCTCTCACAATTCATCATCTCTGAAATTCAGATAAATCCTACAGTCAGAGCCATCTTACAGTTGCTATGGGACTGGATTGAGAAGTCAAGTTCTGCGGGAAGGATTTATGTTTGCTTCTGCCATTCACTGGGGGCACTATTAACCTCAAAACACTTTTGGGTCCCAGCTGTATATGGAGTGCCCTATTAAACTCCTTTTTTTTTTTGTTTTTTTTGTTTACTTCTCAATGTGTGAGATTTCTTTTTTTTTTTAAACATCTTTATTGGAGTATAATTGCTTTTTTACAATGTTGTGTTAGTTTCTGCTGTATAACAAAGTGAATCAGCTATATGCATATGTATATCCTCATATCACCTCCCTCTTGCATCTCCCTCCCACCCTCCTTATCCCACCCCTCCAGGTGGTCGCAAAGCACTGAGCCGATCTCCCTGTGTCGTGTACCTGCTTCCCACCAGCTATCTATTTTACATTTGGTAGTGTATATCTGTCAGTGCTACTCTTTCACGTCGTCCCAGCTTACCCTTCCCCCTCCCCGTGTCCTCAAGTCCGTTCTCTACGTCTGCGTCTTTATTCCGGTCCTGCCCCTAGGTTCATCAGAACCATTTTTTTTTCTTTAGATTCCATATATATGTGTTAGCCTACAGTATTTGTTTTTCTCTTTCTGACTTACTTCACTCTGTATGACAGCCTCTAGGTCCATCCACCTCACTACAAATAACTCAATTTCGTTTCTTTTTATGGCTGAATAATATTCCATTGTATATATGTGCCACATCTTCTTTATCCATTCATCTGTTGATAGACACTTAGGCTGCTTCCATGTCCTGGCTATTGTAAATAGTGCTGCAATGAACATTGTGGTACAAGACTCTTTTTGAATTATGGTTTTCTCAGGGCATATGCCCAGTAGTGGGATTGCTGGGTCATATGGTAGTTCTATTTATAGGTTTTTAAGGAACCTCCATCCTGTTCTCCATAGTGGCTGTATCAATTTACATGCCCACCAACAATGCAAGAGGGTTCCCTTTTCTCCACACCCTCTCCAGCATTTATTGTTTGTGGATTTTTTTGACGATGGCCATTCTGACCGGTGTGAGGTGATACCTCATTGTAGTTTTGATTTGCATTTCTCTAATGATTAGTGATGTTGAGCATCCTTTCATGTGTTTGTTTGCTATCTGTATATCTTCTTTGGAGAAATGTCTATTTAGGTCTTCTGCCCATTTCTGGATTGGGTTTTTTTTTGTGATATGGAGCTGCATGAGCTGCTTGTATATTTTGGAGATTAATGCTTTGTCCATTGCTTCGTTTGCAAATATTTTTGGCCATTCTGAGGGTTGTCTTTTTGTCTTGTTTATAGTTTCCTTTGCTGTACAAAAGCTTTTAAGTTTCATTAGGTCCCATTTGTTTATTTTCATTTTTATTTCCATTTCTCTATGAGGTGGGTCAAAAAGGATCTTGCTGTGATTTATGTCATAGAGGGTTCTGCCTATGTTTTCCTCTCAGAGTTTTATAGTGTCTGGCCTTACATTTAGGTCTTTAATCCATTTTGAGTTTATTTTTGTGTATGGTGTTAAGGAGTGTTCTAATTTCATTCTTTTGCACGTAGCTGTCCAGTTTTCGCAGCACCACTCATTGAAGAAGCTGTCTTTTCTCCATTGTATATTCTTGCCTCCTTTATCAAAGATAAGGTGACCATATGTGCATGGGTTTATCTCTGGGCTTTCTATCCTGTTCCATTGATCTGTATTTCTGTTTTTGTGCCAGTACCAGACTATCTTGATTACTGTAGCTTTGTAGTATCATCTGAAATCAGGGAGCCTGATTCCTCCAGCTCCGTTTTTCTTTCTCAGATTGTTTTGGCTATTCAGTCTTTTGTGTTTCCATACAAGTTGTGCAATTTTTTGTTCTAGTTCTGTGAAAAATGCCATGGTAGTTTGATAGGGATTGCATTGAATCTGTAGATTGCTTTGGGTAGTATAGTCGTTTTCACAATGTTGATTCTTCCAATCCAAGAACATAATATATCTCTCCATCTGTTTGTATCATCTTTAATTTCTATCATCAGTGTCTTACAGTTTTCTGCATACAGGTCTTTTGTCTCCTTAGGTAGGTTTATTCCTAGGTATTTTTTTCTTTTTGTTGCAGTGGTAAATGGGAGTGTTTCCTTAATATCTCTTTCAGATTTTTCATCATTAGTGTATAGGAATGCAAGAGATTTCTGTGCATTAATTTTGTATCCTACTACTCTACCAAATTCATTGATTAGCTCTAGCAGTTTTCTGGTAACATCTTTAGGATTCTCTATGTATAGTATCATGTCATCTGCAAACAGTGGTAGTTTTACTTCTTCTTTTCCAATTTGTATTCCTTTTATTTCTTTTTCTTCTCTGATTGCTGTGGCTAGGACTTCCAAAACAATGTTGAATAATAGTGGTGAGAGTGGGCAACCTTGTCTCATTCCTGATCTTAGAGGAAATGGTTTCAGTTTTTCACCATTGAGAATGATGTTGGCTGTGGGTTTGTTGTATATGGCCTTTATTATGTTGAGGTAAGTTCCCTCTATGCCTACTTTCTGGAGGGTTTTTATCATAAATGGATGTTGAATTTTGTCAAAAGCTTTTTCTGCATCTATTGAGATGATCATATGGTTTTTATCCTTCAATTTGTTAATATGGTGTATCACATTGATTGATTTGCATATATTGAAGAATCCTTGCATTCCTGGGATAAACGCCACTTGATCATGGTGTATGATCCTTAATGTGCTGTTGGATTCTGTTTGCTAGTATTTTGTTGAGGATTTTGGCATCTGTGTTCAGCAGTGATATTGGCCTGTAGTTTTCTTTTTTTGTGACATGTTTGTCTGGTTTTGGAATCAGGGTAATGGTGGTCTCGTAGAATGAGTTTGGGAGTGTTTCTCAGTCTGCTATATTTTGGAAGAGTTTGAGAAAGATAGGTGTTAGCTCTTCTCTAAATGTTTGATAGAATTCACCTGTGAAGCCATTTGGTCTTGGGCTTTTGTTTGTTGGAAGATTTTTAATCACAGTTTCAATTTCAGTGCTTGTGATTGGTCTGTTTATATTTTCTATTTCTTCCTGGTTCAGTCTTGGAAGGTTGTGCTTTTCTAAGAATTTGTCCATTTCTTCCAGGTTGTCCATTTTATTGGCATATAATTGCTTGTAGTAATCGCTCAGGATCCTTCGATTTCTGCAGTGTCAGTTGTTACTTCTCCTTTCTCATTTCTAATTCTATAGACTTGAGTCTTCTCCCTTTTTTTCTTGATGAGTCTGGCTAATGGTTTATCAATTTTGTTTATCTTCTCAAAGAACCAGTTTTTAGTTTTATTGATCTTCGCTATTGTTTCCTTCATTTCTATTTCATTTATTTCTGCTCTAATCTTTGTGATTTCTTTCCTTCTGCTAACTTTGGGGGTTTTTTTGTTCTTCTTTCTCTAATTGATTTAGGTGTAAGGTTAGGTTGTTTATTTGAGATTTTTCTTGTTTTTTGAGGTAGGATTGTATTGCTATAAACTTCCCTGTTAGAACTGCTTTTGCTGCATCTCATAGATTTTGGGTCATCGTGTTTTCATTGTCATTGGTTTCTAGGTATTTTTTAATTTCCTCTTTCATTTCTTCAGTGATCTCTTGGTTATTTAGTAGCATACTGTTTAGCCTCACGTGTTTGTATTTTTTACAGTCTTTTTCCCGTAATTGATATCTAGTCTCATAGCGTTGTGATTGGAAAAGATACTTGATACGATTTCAACTTTCTTAATTTACCAAGGCTTGATTTGTGACCCAAGATATGGTGTATCCTGGAGAATGTTCCATGAGCACTTGGAAGAAAGTGTATTCTGTTGTTTTTGGATGGAATGTCCTGTAAATATCAGTTAAGTCCATCTTATTAATGTATCATTTAAAGCTTGTGTTTCCTTATATATTTTCATTTTGGTTCATCTGTCCATTGGTGAAAGTGGGGTGTTAAAGTTCCCTACTATGATTGTGTTACTGTTGATTTCCCCTTTTATGGCTGCTAACATTTGCCTATGTATTGAGGTACTCCTATGTTGGGTGCATAAATATTTATAATTGTTATATCTTCTTCTTGGATTGATCCCTTGATCATTATGTAGTGTCCTTCCTTGTCTCTTGTAATAGTCTTTATTTTAAAGTCTATTTTGTCTGATATGAGAATTGCTACTCCAGCTTTCTTTTGATTTCCATTTGCGTGGAATATCTTTTTCCATCCCCTCACTTTCAGTCTGTATGTGTCCCTAGGTCTGAACTGGATCTCTTGTAAACAGCATATATATGGGTCTTGTTTTTGTATCCATTCAGCCAGTCTGTGTGTTTTTTGGTTGGAGCATTAATCCATTTACATTTAAGGTAGTTATTGATATGTATGTTCCTATTACCATTTTCTTAAATGTTTTGGGTTTGTTATTGTAGGTCTTTTCCTTCTCTTGTGTTTCCTGCCTAGAGAAGTTCCTTTTGCATTTGTTATAAAGCTGGCTTGGTGGTGCTGAATTCTTTTAGCTTTTGCTTGTCTGTAAAGCTTTTGATTTCTCCGTCAATCTGAATGAGATCCTTGTCGATATAGTAATCTTGGTTGTAGGTTTTTCTCCTTCATCACTTTAAGTATATCCTGCCACTCCCTTCTGGCTTGCAGAGTTTCTGCTGAAAGATCAGCTGTTAACCTTATGGGGATTCCCTTGTATGGTATTTGTTGCTTTTCTCTTGCTGCTTTTAATATTTTTTCTTTGTAGTTAATTTTTTTTTTAAATTTATTTATTTAATTTATTTATTTTTGGCTGCATTGGGTCTTCGCTGCTGCGCGCAGGCTTTCTCTAGTTGCGAGCAGGGGCCACTCTTCGTTGAGGTGCGTAGGCAGTGGCTTCTCTTATTGCAGAGCACGGGCTCTAGGCGCGCGGGCTTCAGTAGTTGTGGCATGCGGGTTCAGTAGTTATGGCTCGTGGGCTCTAGAGCACAGGCTCTGTACTTGTGGCACACGGGCTTAGTTGCTCTGTGGCATGTGGGGTCTTCCTGGACCAGGGCTCGAACCCATGTCCCCCTCATTGGCAGGCGGATTCCCAACCACTGTGCCACCAGGGAAGCCCTGTAGTTAATTTTTGATAGTTTGATTAATATGGGTCTCGGCATGTTTCATTTTGGGTTTATCCTGTATGGGACTCTCTGTGCTTCCTGGACTTGATTGACTATTTCCTTTCCCATGTTAGGGAAGTTTTTGACTATAATTTCTTCAAATATTTTCTCAGACCCTTTCTTTTTCTCTTCTTCTTCTGGGACCCTGATAATTCGAATGTTGGTGAGTTTAATGTTGTCCCAGAGGTCTCTGAGACTGTCCTCAATTCTTTTCATTCTTTTTTCTTTATTCTGCTCCCTGGCAGTTATTTCCACCATTTTATCTTCCAGCTCACTTATCCATTCTTCTGCCTCAGTTATTCTGTTATTGATTACTTGTAGAATATTTTTAATTTCAGTAATTGTGTTGTTCATCACTGTTTGTTTGCTCTTTAGTTCTTCTAGATCCTTGTTAAATGTTTCTTGTATTTTCTCCATTCTGTTTCCAAGATTTTGGATCATCTTTACTATCATTACTCTGAATTCTTTTTCAGGTAGGTTGCCTATTTTGTCTTCATTTATTTGGTCTTGTAGGTTTTTACCTTGCTCCTTTGTCTGTAACATAATTTTTGTCGTTTAGTTTTTTTTTTTTCTTTTTGATGGGTGGTGCTGTATTCCTGTCTTACTGGTGTTTGGCCTGAGTCGTCCAGCACTGGAGTTTGCAGGCAGTTGGATAGAGCTGGGTCTTGGTGCTGAGATGAGGACCTCCGGGAGGCCTCACTCTGATTGATATTCCCTGGGTTCTGAGGTTCTCTGTTAGTCCAGCGCTTTGGAGTCGGAACTCCCATCGCAACAGCTTGGGCCTGATCTCTGGCCCGGGAACCAAGATTCTGCAAGCTCATGGCACAGTAAGAAAAAGGAAAGAAAAAAAAAAAGCCTTGGCTCTGGTGGCGGAGTTTAGGCAGGGTAGAACTTAGGCAGGGGTGGGGTTTAGGGTGGGGCAGGACCTAGGCGGGTGGGGGGGTGACGTTTGAGCATTTGATAGGGCCTAGGCGGGGCTGTGTTCAAGCTTGGGGCGGGGCCTCTGCTTAGGACCTGGTGGAACGGGAGAAGCATCACCCAAGGAGGGCTTCTGGTGTGTGGAGTTCCGGAGTTTGGAGGTAAGGCCCTGGTGAGGGGGTGTGGGTGGGGTTTAGGCCAAGCTCATTGGAGGGGGTCTCCGAGTGTAGAGGTGGGGCCCTGGGTGGGGGTGTAGGGGTGGGGCTTGGGCTCTGCGCGGCAGGAGGGAGGCTCCGAGGGCAGAGTATTAGGCCCAGGAGCTCAACAGGCTTCCCGGTGCCTAAGTGGACAGGGAAAGCACTGGCCCCGTTACCTTCCGTTCCTTCATGGCCCTCCCGCACCATCTCCCCCCGGTTCTCCCCCATTGCTGCTGGACCCCTAACGGTGGGTGGGTCCCGATGGGTGTAGCAACTCCTCCCTTCCCCCAGCCACCCCTCAGGGGTGCTGGTCCCAGAGGTCTGGCCTTTAGTTTTGCTCCCCCTTTCCTCCTTCCCACTCCCTCAGGACCTGCGCAGCTGGAGGGGGCCTAGGCGTGCAGAGGATCAGGCTCGGGAACTCAACAGGTCCCTGGGGGTCCAGGTGGGCAGGGGAAACCTGGCCACGCTCCCTTTTGATCCTCTGCCCTCCCAGTGGTCCCCCAATTTCCCCCTTCGGGCGTTGGATCCCTTCCCCTCCCCCAGCTGCCCCTCAGGGGTGCTGGTCCTTTCCTGCCTTCACTTCTCCTCCCCCCTCACTCCCCCCACACCCCACATCCTACCCGGTCGCAGGGGGTTCCTCCCATCCCCTTAGGTGTCCATGGTCCCCCAGGGGTGCCTGGTAGGTGCCCTTTTTGTGAGGAGACGCGAATTCTGCGTCCTCTTAGTACGCCATCTTGACTCCACCTCCTATACTCCTTTCTTAATGCTACGTAAAATAACAAAATTATAATACTTTTTATTTTTTATTTTTATTTTATTGGCTGCATTGGGTCTTCATTGCTGTGCACGGGCTTTCTCTAGTTGTGGCGAGCGGGGGTTACTCTTCGTTGCAGTGCGCAGGCTTCTCATTATGATAGCTTCTTATTGCGGAGCATGGGCTCTAGGCACGCAGGCTTCAGTAGTTGCAGAACGTGGACTCAGTAGTTGTAGCATGTGGGCTCTAGGGTGCACAGGCTTCAGTAGTTGTGGCTCGCAGGATTCAGTAGTTGTGGCTCGCAGGATTCAGTAGTTGTGGCTCTTGGGCCTAGTTGCTCCACAGCATGTGGGATCTCCCCAGACCAGGGATCGAACCCACGTCCCCTGCATTGGCAGGTGGATTCTTAACTACTGCGCCACCAGGGAAGTCCCTATAATACTTTTTAAATTAATGGCATCCAAAATTTGAAGAACATAAATTGAGAAGATATTATTATTAGCGATGAAAAACGATAATGATGTATGGGATGTAACCTGGGTGAGGAGGGAAAGGACATTATAGGAGTCAAGTCCAATATTCAGAACTTAGATAAATCTGATCATTTTAGTTCACTGAAATTTTAAAGGAATTGAGGTTTTTTAAAAGGAGTGCTTTAAGTAATTAGGTACAAATTTTTTTTGTTTTAGAGAAGATTTTGATCAACTTTTTATTATAAGAATAAGCAAATGGGCTTACACAGGTATATTCAAAGATTCATTTTAGGTGTAGAATCATTTCTTCAGAAGATATTAGTTACTGGAATGTATCTTTGAAAGGTCATTCTCCTCTAGAGAACTGGGTGTTAGTTTTGCCTGAAGATGAAGAGTAGACTCAAGACTACAACCTGATGGCCTAAGGTTCTTTCCAGCTTGGCCATTTCTTGAAAGTTCAATTCATTCAGCAAATTTATCCAGCATCTAATACACCCCATGCACTGTGCTAGGCTCTGGGGGTATTTGCCTTCGTGTGATCCCCAGTCAAAATAGTAAGGTGAAGAAAAGGGAAGGAAGGGAGGCAGGAAAGTAGTAAGGAAGATAAGAAAGAAATCATCAAAGGCATGAATTAAATCATGAATTTTTTAAATGTGCTATGAAAGAATCAAAGAGTATGCCCATGAGGGTGAGGAGGGCAAATTTACTTGAACTATGGCGGTCAAGGAAGGCATGATGGATGTTTGCGGTGGTTTCGTGGAGGCTGGGACTTGAGGGATGAGGAAAATCCTGCTCTAGTAGGGGTAGGGATAGAGGAGTCTTCCAGATTTCCTGAGGTGGCAAAGACTTTGGTATATTCTAGAAAATATCCTAAGGCTTGTGTGACTGGAGTTCAGTTGAGTGAGAGGAGATTGAGATGAAGAAAAGCTGTTGAGGGTGGGTGGGGGCCGGAACAAGGGGACTTGCAGACCCTGGTGAGGAGTTAGGATCTAACTCTAAGGGCACAGGGAAGCGGTTGAGGGTTTTAAACAAGGGAGTGACTATCTACATTATGTTTTAAAACCATTTCTCTGCCTGTAGTTGGTCTGGTGAATGTATGAGAGCCGTCAAAGATTTGCTCGGAAGACTGTTGAAGTAGTCCAGGAGAAGGGTGATAAGTACCTAGATTGAGGATTTAATTTGGAAGTAGAATTGTTAAAATTATCCTTAGACCAAATATAATTCTTCACTCTTCTTCCTAGTTCTTGCTCTTCCCTTCTCTGCTTCCACATAGACAAGTAATTAAGGTCTTAGTCTGATTTTCTCTTCAAATTAGCAGGTATAGTAGGATCTCTCAAAGTCTCTCAGAATTTAGAGTGAATTTAATTCAGTAGTATACAATAGTTTTATTCTCCTTCATTTAAATATATTTTTCTCTCGTGTACGTCCTGCATATGTTGACCTGTTAGTATTGATTTCTCTTTGCTTAGCAAAAATTGTTCCTTGCTCTTGTAAGGGGCTATTTGCATCACTGATATATATTTTCATATTATTTAAGAATATTTTTTTCTAAATGTCATTGTTTTATTATGTGACTTTGCCCCTTTTAGGAAATCCTACATTATCATTTTCATACTAAAGCTTTTAATGAATTAATGATTTTAATATCTGGTTTTGTATGTGCATCAAAGCCTATGTAAAAGTGGTATTGTTTGTTTTTCTTTCTTCCTTACCCCCTTCTTTTCTTCATTTATCTTTTCTGGCATCTAAATGATTTTCTTCCTTGTTTCTTCTGCCTGTGCAAAAGTTTCCTCTGGCTGCTTGGGACACAACATATCAGCGAAATGATTTCTACATTAGTCTTGGTAAGCAAGAACTGAAATAAAGGAAATAACAGGGTGTGACTCATAGCGTTAAAGTTACTTAAATGTCATCATGTATAATTTATGCCTAGTAATACTTTCACACCAAATCACCTCATAAAGTGGGAGGGATATATATCAGCCATTGAAATACATTTCTCAAAAATAATTTTTTGGTCAAAGATTATAACTGGCAAGTTTGGGATTTACATTTTTGGAGGGAGAAACTCTAATAATATATTACCATTTTATCACTATGAAGTTCTATTTATATTTGCTCTTTGGGCAGTAGTCATGTAAATTTCATTTGGCCATGCTTTGGTAACTGGTTATTGGTGAAGTAGTTTTTAAAAGTCATGAAGGCAAGAAAGAATGCATGCTCATATCTGAGCAAGGCACAAATGCTCCAAAAAATAAATATAATACTGCATAATATTTGCATAGTCATGTGTTTATGGATCAAAGACCTCAAAATATACATTCTGTATGGAAGTAAATTTTTTCATTTCAACAATTGTGAGCTCCTCTTTCTGCAAGGAGTTGTGATTAAGAGGATAAAGACAGATTTAAGGCTCAATTATAATCTATCCTATTTCTCTAATAATTTTACCATGATTCTATATTTGCAAAGATCCTTCTTTTTCTTAAAATTAGGGCCCCATTTGCTTATCTCCACATCTCTCTTCTTAAGCAAAAACAGTCTGCCATGTTCCTTTCAAATGAAGGTAAAGTTACAGAGGCCGTCTCCTTTACTTACCTTGAATATCAGAAATTAACCAGTTTCCCAGGGTTTAAAAAGTACTTGAATTGCCATTTGGGAGTAAGTGTTAAGTTATTAGAAAGAGAGAGAAATATCTGTCAATGGTCTCTAACATTGCTTTGGTTTTTGTTTGCTTCCTTGCTTTTGCCTTCTTTTGTGTAATTCCCTGTATTTGCTGTAAGAATTATTAACAGGTGTTCTCCAAGTTTGGCTAATGTAGTGCAGATTTTTGTGCTGTGAACAGATTACAGGGTTATAGTACTGAGATCTTGATTTGCTCCGTCCTTGAGGCAGCCAGAAGGCCTTGGGTGGCCCAAGCCACCAGGGAGAGCCCCTCCCTCCAGCAGTGAGTAGCCATGACAGGACCAACGTCGGAAGCATTGACAGAGGGTATGGGTAGTAGGCAACGTATAGAAAGGCTGAGGAGGGGGACACTGATATATAGTGATGGATTATTATATACTTTTAAGCCAAATAATGTTTTCAGGTCAGTGATTTTTAAAATAAACATCTGTGGAAGTGAGATAAAATAGACAGTTTATTTACATGTAAAAAATCTTAGATGGCAATTCGGAGCTCTTAAAATGCTCCCACACATGTATTTTCTCATTTGGTTCTTCCAGCAGGCCCAGGGGGAAGCAGGGCGGGCAGCAGACTTGATGTTCAGAGGTTTAAAGGACTCACCTGTATTGACCACTTTCTAGCATTATATCTTCATTTTATTAGTACATTTAAAACACATGCAGATTTTAAAGGGAAAACACAAGTGTTTTCATAGCTTCTGTTTTATGTATGAAACGATGCAAGTTCTGGAAGTTCGTTAAGTATTACTTCATTTATTTCACTATTGCTAAAGTCAGAGAAGGTGCTTTTTAGAACATCCCTCGACAAATTACTTAATTTCCATAAGGCCTCAGTTTCATCTCCTACAAGAAGGGATTAACATAGTACTAACATCATAGGATCAGTGTGTGGACAAAAGGAGAAAAGACATGTGAAACACCTCCCCCAGGCCGTGGCACATCCTGTGTACGCAATAACCATCATGCTGTATTGACCCGTTTCATAAGATTTATAGGTATGTGTGCTAATTTTTGTTACTTCTCCCAGGTACAACAAAAATTTGGAAGAAGCTAAAAGAATTGGAATAAAGAAAGCTATTACAGCCAACATTTCTATGGGTGCTGCTTTCCTGTTGATCTATGCATCATATGCTCTGGCATTCTGGTATGGGACCTCCTTAGTCCTCTCAGAAGAATATTCTATTGGACAAGTACTCACTGTAAGTGATGTTATATTAAGAGATGACTCACTATTAAAATGCCAATGAAATTTAGTAGTGTTGGTTTGACTGTTGGAGAATATATTTTCGAAGAATTATTAAATAATGCAAAGAATAGCGAGCAAGAGCCTGGGATTTAATATCAGGCCATCTTGGTTCAAATTCCGGCTGTGCCACTTATTAGCTGTATGATTTGGTTCAGCCACCTAGACTTTTCAAGACTCTATTACCTCTTCTGCAAAATGGAGATGACAGGAATAAGGTGCCATAATTTTTAGTGTTGTTGTAAAGGACTAACCGAGAACATGAATATAGAATCACTTAGCAAAATTCCTTCTATATAAGTTGTTGGGTAATATAACTACTGTGTGATTGAGAAAGAAATGAATAGTGACGTTAGTTCCCTTTAACCCCTGAAGAAAAACAGTGTCAAGTCTACCAATAAGAAACTGATTTGGGCAAAATGAAAAAAAAAAACAAACAAAAACAAACGGTTCATCAGACCTCAAAGAGAATACAATCTGGTGGAGGGCAGAAAGACTTCATCTGATAAAGAATGTGTGCTTTATAGTTTACAAAATATTTTCATATGTACCGTTTCACTTGATACAAGAATACTAAGGTTGCCCGGTAGGGAAAACAGATAGAATCTTGCCTGTTTTTGCAAATAAAGAAATTGAAGCCCAGAGATCTAGGAGAATCGCCTGAAGACTTAAAGCCAGTCAGTGCTCAATCCAGGATTCAGACTTTGGGCTTCTGACTCTCATAATAGGGTTTGTTTCCACTGTACCCTACTGATGACCTAAACCAAAATTCTTGGCCATTGAAGACATATAAAAATATTCTAGTCATATAGAATTTATTGTTTCACTGAGTCGGTAAGACTAATTCAGCATTCTAAACTGAAAAGTACTTCAACTTAAAAAATATTTTTAACAGCCAGTATTCATATGTTGCCTTTGCCATTTAAAAATTTAATTAGCGATGTTAGAAGAAGTATGAAAAAAATGTACTAAACACTAAGTCACTTGATGTTTTTCCTTCACATTCCTCAGGTCTTCTTTTCTGTATTAATTGGGGCTTTTAGTGTTGGACAGGCATCTCCAAGCATTGAGGCATTTGCAAATGCAAGAGGAGCAGCTTATGAAATCTTCAAGATCATTGATAACGTAAGTCTGGGCTGACCATTTATCTATCTGTCTAAAAAAGTCGATTTTCTTTATCACTTTATTCAACTCTCCACAGATGTCACTAAAAGTAGTTATTGTAACCTCGTCATCTTCTGAAATTTTATTCTGTTCAGAAACCAAGCATCGACAGCTATTCGGAGAGCGGGCACAAACCCGATAATATTAAGGGAAATCTGGAATTCAAAAATGTTCACTTCAATTACCCATCTCGAAACGAAGTTAAGGTACAGTGATAAATGATTAATCAGTGATTCAACAATGTATTGGAAGAAGACTTTCTGATACTTTCCTTTAGAGATTGTTTAAAAAAAAATGTGTATTTAAACCTAGTTTTGAATTGAACTGTCAGTTCATAGTCCCAAAATCTGTGTATTGCTTCTAAGTTTATTTCTCATTCATCATGATAGATCTTGAAGGGCCTCAACTTGAAGGTAGAGAGCGGGCAGACGGTGGCCCTGGTTGGAAACAGCGGCTGTGGGAAAAGCACGACGGTCCAGCTGATACAGAGGCTCTATGACCCCACGGAGGGCGTGGTGAGATGACTCTTGCTGAACTAGGTGCTGCGGCACTGAGTTACCTTTGCAGATCATACGTCACAAGTCTGCAGTGTGTGAATATCACACCCACTTTTTATTTCAGATCAGTATTGACGGACAGGACATCAGGACCATCAACGTAAGGTATCTGCGGGAAATTATCGGTGTGGTGAGTCAGGAACCTGTGTTGTTTGCTACCACGATAGCTGAGAACATTCGCTACGGCCGTGAAAATGTAACCATGGATGAGATTGAGAAAGCTGTGAAGGAAGCCAGCGCCTATGACTTCATCATGAAACTGCCTAATGTAAGTCCTTCTCGATCTTTGTCATGCTAGAGGGTTATAAAATGCTGGCCTGATGCATAGGAAGTTAGGAAATGACTATAAACTGGAGGAACCTCCTAAGAAGGGAAGTCAAGATGACTTCAGATTTTAAAGCTCTAGCAGCATCAACTAGTAGTAGACGTACATATTTTTTTTAATTAGGGTTGGTTATTACTAAGTTTAAGGAACTGGACCATACTGCCTGTGAAGCTTGGGTTGTTTATGGGATTGCTTGCCATCTTTTTTTTTTTTTTTTAAACAAATTTATTTATTTATTTATTTTTTGGCTGCGTTGGGTCTTCCTTGCTGTGCGTGGGCTTTCTCTAGTTGCGGCGAGTGGGGGCTACTCTTTGTTGCAGTGTGCGGGCTTCTCATTGCAGTGGCTTCTCTTTGTTGTGGAACACAGGCTCTTGGCACGTGGGCTGCAGTAGTTGTGGCACGTGGGCTCAGTAGTTGTGGCTCGTGGGCTCTAGAGCGCAGGCTCAGTACTTGTGGCGCACAGGCTTAGTTGCTCCGTGGCATGTGGGATCTTCCCGGACCAGGGCTCGAACCTGGGTCTCCTGCATTGGCCTGTGGATTCTTAACCACTGCACCACCAGGGAAGTCCCTGCTTGCCATCTTAAAATCTGAGCTGAGATAGCTTATTCTGTTGCTTAATCCTCCTGTGGTTTCTGTGTTGTAGAAATTTGACACCCTGGTTGGAGAGAGAGGGGCCCAGCTGAGTGGTGGACAGAAGCAGAGGATCGCCATCGCTCGGGCCCTGGTTCGCAACCCCAAGATCCTCCTGCTGGATGAGGCCACCTCAGCGCTGGACACTGAGAGTGAAGCGGTGGTTCAGGTGGCCCTGGATAAGGTGGGTGAACCTCATTTCAAACCTAGCTGATTTATAAGCACAGGAGCATTCCATTGTTAATTCTTCTTAATATTAAAAAAAAATGTCTTCTAAAGTGATTCTTTAAGCTATTAAAACCATCAGGCATCTTTGGGTCTGTTTGTTTAACTTCTCTTTATTTCTCTGGTATTTTTTTAGGTAGAGATGAATAAGCTTTCATTGAAAGATACTTGCAAATTTTTTTTTTTTTCTTTATTTTTGGCTGCATTGGGTCCTCATTGCTGTGCATGGGCTTTCTCTAGTTGCGGCGAGCGGGGGCTACTCTTTGTTGTGGTGCGTGGGCTTCTCATTGTGGCGGCTTCTCCTGATGCAGAGCACGGGCTCTAGGCGCGTGGGTTTCAGTAGTTGGGGCACGCGGGCTCAGTAGTCGTGGTGCACAGGCTTAGTTACTCTGCGGCATGTGGGATCTTCCCAGACCAGGGCTCGAACCCGTGTCCCCTGTGTTGGCAGGTGGATTGTTAACCGCTGCGCCATCAGGGAAGTCCCTACTTGCAAATTTCTAAAATTGAACAATGAGAAATAAAGACTCAGATGAAAATTGGTCTTCGTTGTGATCTTGAAAACTTATTAGCCTTAGCAATGACCCTGTTATTTAGGTTTTGTGAGGTTTTGCTGTTGTCAGCGAGAGGAAGGTTTACAGTTTCCAAGATGTTAGATGCCTATTGAAGACTCTGTGGGAAACCTCTTATCTTCAGGAAAGCGCCCTGCCGATGTTGGAAACTTACCTGGGCCATGAAATGTCCTTGACCATCAACAGAGTTTGACCTTCCAGCAGTTCTCGAGTCTGTGTGACTCATTCACCAGTTTGGACTTGAGTGCTCGTGCTGTGCCAGGCACTGTGTGCTTGGTCTCTGGTGTATGATGGTAACCAGGCCAGCTCTGTGAGGACAAGGAACGGGGAAACCTTTTAACCCGTAAGTGCTCCGAGTTGAAGTGTCCCAGTAGAATTCAAAGATGAACTCATATTTGCTCCAGTTCCTCCTCTCTGTAATAACAAAACAACGCTGTTTCTCTAAACATCCTGTCAGAGTGAGTAATAGATTGTTGAGAGAAGAAAAAGCAGGTCACTGAAACTTCTGTGAACCAAAATAGAAAGAGGTGGGATTATGGCTGCGTTTTCCCCCTTCACTTTGCTTATCTATAGTTTCACATCTGTATTTTCTTATAATTCTACCATGGCACTATGTATTAAATTATAAATAAAATGAATTTAGAAAGGTTGCATTTAAAAATACCTTTTCTTTAGCATGCACATTTTGGGGGGGAATACCACATCCCCAACTTTTGAAAACATCCATGGAGCTGATACGTTGTCTTCTCTACTTTCTAGTTGCTACCACCTAGAGAGTATTTTTCTGACATGTATTTTTTTTTTTCTTCTCGGAGTTTTTCACTTCTCTTTTTCATACTCATCCTGATAACTTTTTTTGGTTAGTTTGTTTTGAGAATTTTATTGCTAGTTCCCAGAGAGAAATGTAGAGTAACAAACATTATAAGCACTGGGAAAGTTACAAAGGTTAAAGAAATCTCGGGCGAGTTCTAGTTCTCTGTTCCATGTGAAAATAAAAATGAGATTGGGCATTTAAAACATTTACATAGCTCTTCAGTTTTTCCATAATGCTTCTCCCTAGGAATAAGCATCATTTATTAAGCATTTACTGTGTACGTCACAGTGCTTCCTGTGCATTATTGTGTTTAGTTATCACAACTACTCTAAAAATTAGCACTATATTATTATCCCCATTTTATAGATGAATAAGTTGAGCCTCACACAGGTTAAAAGATTTGTATAAAATCCTGGAATTCATAAATGGCAGAACTAAGATTTGAGTTCAGATCATGTAACGCTGAAGTCTGCACTTTGTTGCTTCACATTTATTATTTGTCTTGATCATCCAAATGTCCTGTGAGATAGGACATGGTGATTCCCAGGACTGATGCTAGCTCGTATGCACCAGTATAGCAACTGGCCTGTACCTGCTCTGATTGACCAATTCTTGGGCTGTAGGGTGTTTTACTTTGTATAAGCCCCTGATTATTACTATAAACAGGCTACGAGAGGTTGAGTAAAATACTTAGAGGCTTACATAATATTAATATGAGACTATCATATTTGTGTTTATAGTTATAATAGAACATCATTTTAAACCACTAACTGTACATTTACTGAAGGAGGAGACTATCTTATATAGCTTACACCGTTTTGCAATGTCCAAGGGCATTGGTGGTCAGTAAATATAAATTGAATTAATGAGTTTTTCCATATAATTGTTCATGTATTCCAAAACCAAATTTTTCTCTCTTCAGGCCAGAGAAGGCCGGACCACCATTGTGATCGCGCATCGTTTGTCCACAGTTCGTAATGCTGATGTCATTGCTGGTCTTGATGATGGAGTCACTGTGGAGAAAGGCAGTCATGATGAACTCATGAAGGAGAAAGGCATTTACTTCAAACTTGTCACAATGCAGGTATAGTCTAACTCTAGCATTTTCCTAAAGCACAGTATGTTAGGCATAAGCTGATTTTGCTGTGTTCAGTGCTATAAATAAATGTTACCGTTGATTATCTTGAGAAGAGGGAAAAAATACTTGGGTGGGAAGCGGGGGGATTCAGGATCTGACCAGTGTTTTAGAGGTTTTTTCTTTCTCTTGAAAGGAGGGAAAATAAAGAAGGATAATTAGAGAAAAGTAAAGTTAAAAAAGGCTTAAAAGTGAGCTATCCACTCAAGTAGCCACTAGCCACATGTGGTTATTGAGCACTTCAGCGGTGGTTAATCTGAATTGAAGTGTTTGTAAGCTGAAAGTGCATACCAGAGTCCAAAGACTTAGACTTAGTCCACCAAAAAAAAAGAAAAAAAAAAAAAAAGCAGGATATCTCAAAAAGTCTTTACACTGATTACATGTTGATCTAATACCTTGGATACATTAGGTTAGGTAAAATATATAATTAAAATTGATTTTACCTCTCTTACTTTTTTTAACATGGCTACTGAAAAAAATTGTGGCTCACAATATGGTTTGCACCGTATTTCTGTTGATAACACTGGTCCAAAGCAAATATGATTGAGCCAAAAACACCCACAAAAAGGATGTGACTAGATACATGGAATGGATGCCATGTTGTTTCAGCATATTTTATGGGAATACTCATTTAGTGGTTTTAACTTTCAAATATAATCACACCAGAAAATAGCAGTTTAACTTTATCCTTTTCCTATGAAGACTTAAATTGCCATTTTCCTTGATATTTGCTGTTAAGCGATTAGTTTTTGTTGGTTAACTGAGCCTAACCAGCTTATGAATATTTCTTGTTTATTTTAGACAAAAGGAAATGAAATTGAATTAGAAAATGCAGCTGGTGGATCCAAAAGTGAAATTGATGCCTTGGACATGTCCCCCAAAGATTTAGGATCCAGTCTAATAAGAAGAAAATCAACTCGCAAGAGTATCCATGGACCACAAAGCCAAAACAGAAAGCTTAGTACAGAAGAGACTTTGGTACGGAGGAGGCTGCGGACTTATGTCTTCACCAGTGGGCTAAGGCTGGGATATGAGTGGGAACAAGAAATGCTTATCCAGAATCCTCCTGTCCTATCCCCTAGCCTGTTCCACAAATCCAAATCTCAACATTTTAGACTCAAGTTGGAATTTATAGGACAAGAATTTTAGAATTAGAATTTATAACGTAAAGAGATAGGTTATAGTGGGTCTTCAAATACAAACATTTCTGTTCTTTTTTCCTTACTTATAAATATAGTTGTCACGTTCCAACTGTCAGGTCAGACTTAAATGTTTATGGAATCATTATTTCTTAAGAAACAAAGGAACAATATAACAGAATCTGTCAGCACTTTTTTTTTTTTAAAGGTAAATAGCCATCAATTGATAAGGAAGTAGGTATAAGATATATTCATTTAAAAATTTTTGTGCATACAGAAGAACTGTACATCAATGAAATCAGTTATGTGTCAGTTCTTTTCCTGACCAGTTTGTTGTATTATTTTGTGTTCTCCAGGATGAAAATGTACCTCCAGTTTCCTTTTGGAGGATTCTGAAGCTGAATGTAACTGAATGGCCTTATTTTGTGGTTGGTATATTTTGTGCCATTATAAATGGAGGTCTGCAACCAGCATTTTCAGTAATATTTTCAAGGATTATAGGGGTAAGTGTTTATGTCCATTTTGGAGATTTACTTGTGAGTCCTGACTAAAGAATGAACTGTTTGTATTTGTAACTTTATATAGAAACCACAAAAATATGCAGCTCACCTTCATATGACACTAAGCAGCTTGTAGATGTAGGAATAGAAGTCTTGTTTGTGATAGGAAAACTAATTGTTCAAAGCTTCCTTTGTCGTGGCAGTTGGTTTCTATCCTAGGGCCCTGGGAACGAGATCCCTGAAAAATAGTCCAAGAAACTGACTAGGTGACTGTCCCATACCTGCCATCATTGGACTCTGAGTCAACCTCAGGAACTGTCCTATCACCAGGGTGCGAAGAGAGTTCCTCGTATGTTCATCACACCGGCTCAAGAGAGAGCTGCTCTCTGACTCATGTGCTTGTCAGGACGTGAGCAGGCCGAGCGCTTGGCCTCTGTGAGATGTCCGTCCCACGTGTTAAGATGAAAACAAATGGGATGGCTTCCAAAAGATTGAGGCTGACAGATGCTGGTGGCACCTGCTTTTCATTTTGGCATTTTCAACAAAAAAGTTACAATCCAGGCAGGAGTGCCCTCTGTTAATGGCAGATGTGCAGACATTAAGCTGAGGACACCTTTGTCATAACTGCTAGAAACATTGTAGAGAAAGAGATGGATCACTACACAAAATATAGACCAAACGCTAACTTTTGATTATACTATAAGATACATAAATATGCTGGTCCACCTATGCCTGGCTAACTTATTTCAGGTTGACGTTCACATGTTTGATGTAGTCCTTCAAGGAATATCTTCAGTGTCTGCTTTGTGCCACGTACTGTTCTAGGTGCTGAAAAAGTACCAGGAAAGAGAGGAAGTGTCTGATTACATGGAGCATATGTTCTAGGCCAGGGGTTAGCAAACTTTGTCTATAAACGCTAAGAGAGTAGATATTTTAGGCTGTGCAGGCCAAATGGTCTCTGTTGCAAATCCTCAACCTTGCCATTGTAGTGCACAAGTAACCATTTCAGAAGCAAAGGATCATGGTTGTGTTCCGTAGCCGCCATAGATTGGCTGGGGCCAGTCCCTGTTCTAACACTGGTCTTGCAGGCACAGGGGTAGACAGTGGCATCATCAGGGGAAAAAAAGGAATTGGATTAGTTAGGAATAGGTTTGGCTGTGTATAACAAAAACTTACAAATTTTATGTTTTCCTCATTCCTCGTGTAACAACAGACCTGGAAACAGGTGGTCCAAGGCAGACACATTAGCTCCTAGATATTGGGTAGGCAACAAGCTCTCTGCCTCATTGAAGGTTTGTAACACCGAGTTTAGGATTGTGGGCTCTGAGTTAGATTGCTTGGGGGTATAGCCTTGGGTCATCACTTGGTGGCTGTGTTACCTTGAACAAGTTAATTAACTTCTCTGTGCTTCAGTTTCCCTCTATGTAGAATGGTGATGATAACAAACCTCAGGAGGTAGTTGTGAGGGTAAAGGATAGTATACGTGAGTTTGTTTAGAATAACGTCTGGTATAGAGTAAGAGCTCACTGATTGTTAGCTCTTATTTTTGTTGGAATGACTAATCAAGAAAAATTAATTTAACTTCTTCCAAAAAGCTTTTTTTTTTTCCCTTTATAAGGGATAAAGTTGTCTGGGTTGGCTTAGGAATATGGCTCTCACAAGACTGATTTTGGCCCACTGTGAAGGGGGGTGATTTTCTTTCCCTGTGGCATGGTTATTCTCTGTTCTTCAAGCCCAGGGCATCCTGTAAGCTCTTCTAACCCAGGTCTTCACATGTGGTTCTAGGTCAGCTGGCTGCAGTTCCCCACTGGCTATCTAACTGGCCATCCTACAGAGGCTGGCTCAAGGAACCTCCTTTCTTTGGAGAGGCCTGAGCACCTTTCCTGGGTTCACCAAAACCACATCAGCAGATGTGTCTCCAGACACCTTGGGACAGTTCGAAATGTCCAACTTGTAAAACAACAGATGACCATACAGCGTAGTTTCCCATCAAAGGAAGAAGAGAGTATTTGTTCCCAATTCTGCTGTGGTGGGTGTGGCGCTCCCTTGTGGCACTCGTTACTCCAAGAAGGAATATGAGCAGACAAAGAGCTGGATAGATTGATGAATGACAGACCCACTCTTGGTCCCCAGGGAAGGCAGAATATGTCCCCCTTTAGGGAAACCAGCCTGATCTCCACATACTAAGGCTCCCTTGACCCCGACCGAATACTCTGCTAGATGCAAAACGGGTCAGACTTTGAATGATTTCTTCAGTGGTACTGAAAACCCTTTAAATATTTTCTTGACAGGTTTTTACCAGAGATGACGATCCTGAAACCAAACGACAAAATAGTAACTTGTTTTCACTCTTGTTTCTAATCCTTGGAATTATTTCTTTTATTACGTTTTTCCTTCAGGTAAGTGTCTACATTTTCACTTTGAGAAATGTACCATTGTTCAACTGGGGGAATTTATTAAACATCTGTGTAATAACTTGCTTTTTAGTAGAATTGCTCCTCTGGTTGCTGGGCTGTTAGCAGCCAGTTTCTTTGACATTTTTAAAACAAAGATGTTTTGCTTCCTCTGGCTCCCTTGCTTACTTCCTTCCCACCTTCTCCTCCCCCAACTGGAAATGTTAATGAAGTCAGAGGGAGCAGAGAGTATTTGATCTAATCTGGTGATTGGAAATGAAAGCTGGTGTTGACTTAAAAAAATGCACAATGTGAGAGTTGCGAGTTAAGTTTTTTTGGCTACATTGGGTCTTTGTTGCTGTGCATGGGCTTTCTCTAGTTGCATCGAGCGGGGGCTACTCTTTGTTGCGGTGCGTGGGCTTCTCATTGTGGTGGCTTCTCTTGTTGTGGAGCACGGGCTCTAGGCGCGCAGGCTTCAGTAGTGGCACGCGGGCTCAGTAGTTGTGGCTCGTGGACTCTAGAGTGCAGGCTCAGTAGTTGTGGTGCACAGGCTTAGTTGCTCCGTGGCATGTGGGATCTTCCCGGACCAGGGCTTGAACCCGTGTCCCCTGCATTGGCAGGCAGATTCTTAACCACTGCACCACCAGGGAAGTCCCATATGTTAAGTTATATTTGGGGCAAAATGAGGACTGCAGCCAGGGAGACAGCATCTCAGATAGCTTGGAGAAACTGCTCCTAGGAGGGAGAGGGGAAGGTCAGTATATATGTGATTTTGGTGAAGGGGGAGTACATTGCAATCAAGCACATATTTTTTTGCAGGTTTCTGCTAGTCACGAGGAGCAGTTGTCACCATGAAGGATTTTAGTGCTTTTCTAGATATGAGGAGATACAAGAATTGGGCTCATAAAATTGGCTCCTGAAAATATCTATTTGAAGACCTGTTCTGCCAGTTTTTCCCAGAGCACAGAGTGCCTCCTTTCTGCTCTCCACCCTGAACTCCTTTCAGGGGGTGTTGAAAGTCAGCAGCTGCAGCAGGATTTAATCCTTGTAGAGGTAGATGGCAAGTACCAATTTGTTGCTGACACTAGGCTCTAAAAAATGGGATTTAGGGGAGCCTTGGACATATGTTTGGATATAAGTACTGCCAGTCAGTTTAAATACTTAAAGAAATGTCTTCCAGTGTTCTAAAAGCAACAACAAAACCCAGAACCCCATAAGCCAGTTACACTGATTTTAAAAATGTTTGAAGAGTTTATCATTTATCTTTTGCTAAAGGAGAAGGAACGCTTTTAATGATGGAAAAATGTCAGTCTTCAAACAAAAACTGTAGGAAACATTTGTAAAGAGTCAGATTTTACAAGTTGCAAATCATTTGGCTGAGATGAAATTGCAAGGAATTAAGTGCTCTAAAAAGCTCAGCATGGTAAGACAGTATAGGCTTTGGTGTCAGGCTTACGGTCAAGTATGAGTTACTCCAGTTGCTAATTTTGTGACCTTGGGCAAGTAAGTAACTTAAACTGTGTAAGCCTCAGTTTCCTCATCTGTAAAATGGGGATAATGGTAGCTGATGTTTGATGATTAAAAGAGATGATAAGACTAAGTTCCTAGGTCTGTGTGAGGCAGTTGTAAACACAATCACTTATTAAATGAATGAATGATTAGTCACATGTAATTTTTAAAGATAGAACTCTCAATAGGTCTCTTTATTTTACATGGTGTAAGCATGTATTCATATTTTGAACAGACAACACTTTTCTGGACATGATAGGAGGTCCAAAGCTCTGGACTCTTTTGTTACTGAGTACTTCAAGTCTCTTTGGGGAATTTGATCATACTAGAATAAATGTGACACTCTAATTCTATGCGAGATTGCCTTACCAACTATTAATACCATAGGAGTTGGGAGAAGGTAGAGATTGCTGAGGGTGCAGTTGGTTAAGAAGTTTGGAGGGAGGTAGGCTTTGAGCTGGAGATTTGAATTGGTGAAGCAAAGGCAGTTAAAGTGGTGGTACCTTTGTAACATAATGATGCTCAGAGAAACTGGAGCCTGGTTTGCTTGGCAAACCAAGGTGAAAACAAAGGCTCTGACTCCCAGGACCTCAGAAGTGCAGAGGTGGCACAGTGCCTAATGGTGATGTTAGAATGCCAGAATGCCAACTCCTCATTTAGAAATGCAAGGAAGGAGCTGACTGTGGGGTTAAATCCCAGGCTCTGGGTTCTCATTCTGGTTAAGATTCTCTTAGACGAAGATTCAGATTCCAACTCTGCCACCTTAGAACTGTAGCCTCTGGCAATTTACCAGCCTCTCTAAACCTCCATTTCTTCTGTAAAGTGGTGATTATGGGTTTGTCCTGAGGCCTTACAGTGTTTGTGAAGTACTTAACAATGAAAGTTCTCAACAGAATAACAACAGTAATATTCCTGTAGTGGGCAAGATAGTTCAGAGTTCATTCAGTCTCATAGCAGAAACCTTCATCTGGTCCTTTCCAAGTAAAGTTAATCATTTTGGTAACTTCAGGCGTCAACTCAGTTAATCCAGGGTTTCTCCCTCTCCCCCTTCTCCCTGGATTGGTGTCTGTTTTCGCAGAAGGGTTATGCAGCATTACAGCACTGGGCAGAGGGGGGTGGTCTGTGCACCTCCCCTGCCCCACTGCCTCATGTTGGTGACCAGAGGGGCTGGTGGCCTTCCGTTACATGGTCCCACCTGTCTTCGTTGGTCAGGACCACGTGGAAGAGTGCTCTTTGCACGTGTTTCTTCCCTCTCTCTCCATAATGTCCAACACACTAGGCTGTTACTAGGGCTTCTCCTCTTCTGATACACCATCCAGCCATTTCCACTCTGCTTTCTCCAGGCCATTGTGTGGCAAGCCTCATCCCCAGCGCTCCCCAGCGCTCCAGATAGAAAGGGGAGCAATGCTTCCTTCTGGTCCTGTATCCCCAAACTCACTGGGATGAGGGTCTGTCCTCCTTCCTCCCCAGACAGGGCCCAGCATGGCCGTACAATCACATCTTACTTTCTTCTCACCCAAAACTCTCTTCTTTCCTCCCAGACACAGATTATATCCTTGGGGAAAGGGGAAGGGCAGTGCAGAAAATTCTCTCTCAGTAAGCCTTCCTTTCCAACTATTTCGCTCCTAGACTTTGGCTTTTTTTTTTTTTAACTTGGAAACTAAGAATTTGATATCTTTGTTGTCTGTATCTTTTATGGCTGGGGTGGCTGTATATTTTTGTTTTCCCAGGTTGCACCTCGGGTCCTGGTGTAGTTATGATACAGCCCCCCTTCTCACGCTCAAAAATGTTCTGGTTTGGATGATACGTAATATAAACCCCTGGTTTAGAGTGCCTTCTGCCTTGGGAACAACTCCCCAGCTTCCTGAGTGACAGACCCTGGTTCACGGGGAGAAATAAGCAGGAGGGGGAACGGGGGACAGAGAAACCACGTCCTAATAAATCCCCGACGGGCCCACCAGCTGGCTGGGGAGCGGCAGTGTCGATTTCCACTCTCCCGGCTCTGCCAGCAGTGTGGCCACGCGCCATAGTACACTGTCACCGAAAGAGAGCCAAGCCTTGCAATCGGGCTTTCTGACTTTTTCTGGTGTCCTGCTTTAGCAGTGACACCAAGTCCCCCTCCTGTTGTGTCATCAGCGGCTGGGTCTCTGACAAGTCTTTTCCCTTTGGGGCATGTTACTCTTCACAGGGCTACACGTTTGGCAAGGCCGGAGAGATCCTCACCAAGCGGCTCCGATACATGGTTTTCAGATCCATGCTGAGACAGGTATGTCTGTTGAGGGCTGTGCCTGGGATATGCAAAACTCCCCGCTGTGCCCTGTGGGGAAGCCGTGGGGAGGCTGTCAGGTTACTCAGAGCTCCTGTATTGATCTTCCCTCAATCACGTATCAGAGATGCTGGTGAACCGTCCACCAGGTCAGGCTCAGAGCCCTGCCCTGGGAGGTCTCCTGTGGGTGTGCACAAGGACTGGAGTCCCTGCGAGACAGATGGGAGTCTCCAGGGCAGATTCACCTCCAGCCTCTGTCTCAGCAGCTGTAGGCAGAGTAGGTGGAAGCGATCTTCCATGCTCCTCATCCCTTTCCTCTCTTTCTTTCCTTCTTTCCCCTGGGAAACCCAGGATACTTGTGTTTCTTCCCACCAGGAAATGCCTTCTGTACCCTTTCTTTCCACAGATCAAAAGTCATCCCCATGGCCCGTTCCCTGCTGTTCAGGTTCTTCGCTGGGGCTAGACTGATAGATTAATTCCAGCTGCAATGTTACTAGCGGATAATGATTTAATGGAATGTCTCTCACACTTAACACCTTCAGAACCCTAACAACAGACAGATGTGAATGTTTTTCTGGGCAAGGGGGAAGGGGATTCTGGACATGCAACCCAAAGCAGCCCAGTTCGAAGGGGAAAGTTTCTTTAACAATCATGCAGATTTTGCCTGTAACTTTATAACTTTCCATTTTCAAATCCCTAATACAATGATGCTGCATCTGGATGCCCCGGATATGCTGGGCGTACTTGAACCCTGGCTGAGGAGCTTCACTTGGCTGTGTTGATTTCTAGATGACATTCACATTTTCCCAGCTGTCTTTCATTCTTCAGTCCTTTCCTACTCCTACCCCGGCCACTTAAAAAGAAGACATATTTATGGGGATTGCTAGCTTGTGACTGACAGAGCCGGGACTGAAGCCAGTGAGTGAAAGAGCACTGTTTGGTGGAGGGCCCTGTGTTAGGATTTTCAGTCAAACCATATTTATAACTGACATTCGATTTAGATTCAAGGCTTTGGTCCAGGGCTAAATGCCCCATTGCCCCGCCAGCCCCCAGGCCAACTCCTAGGTCCATTATTCTTTGGAAGGTGAGCTGATGATTTGTGTAATGCCCTCTCCATAAATTATTAAGTCCAGCCATCATGCATTAAGTGCCTTCTGCTTACAAGGCATAATACTAGGTATTGTAAGGCCTTCACATCAGAACGGTCCCTAGTACACGGAAGTTACATTTCAGTGGGGAAGGCACTTAAGCACTGAACAATTTTTAAAAGCAAATGGATACATACTCTAAGAAATTATAATGCTGTGTTTTTTTCCTTCAATATTTTTGGGGAAAATGATAGATACTGTTTTCATTGCCAATCAACCGTCGAGGTAACTTCTTAGGACCATAGTTATTTTTGTAAGACATAAACTGGTACTTCAAACTCACAGTCTTTCTAGTATTTTTGTATTGAAAAGTGTAAGTGGTTTTCCAAAGAAAATCCTATTTTATGTTGAATGCTAAATTTTAATCTAGATTTCTTTTGTTGATTTTTTTTTTAAACCCAATTGGTTTATTCTGCCCTGAACCACAGTTATGTGTTTATTCGACTTCTCTATGTGAATGTCTATTAAGCATTTCATACTGAATATTTCCAAAATTGAACTTCTGACTCTCCCCTCCCCGCAGGGCTTGCTCCTTTCCTAGTCCTCCTGCATATCAGTAAATGGCACCTCCATTCTACCGGTTGTGCAGGCTAGTGACCTTGGAGTCGTCCTCGACTCCTCTAGTTTGTTTAGTATTACAACAGCCTCCTAACTGGTCCCGCTGCCTCCATCCTTATCCCAGTTCAGTGGGTTCATCGCCCAAGAGCCAGAATCATTCTTCTAAGATAAAAAGTCAAATCACATCCCTCTGCCCCATACCTGCTGAAAGCTACCCATATCTGTCAGGGTAAAATCTGGACTCCTTATTTCCTTTTTTTCTGTCCGCGCCGCGCAGCTTATGGGATCTTAGTTCCCTGACCAGGGATTGAATCCGGGCCCTTAGCAGTGAAAGTGCAGAGTCCTAACCACTGGACCGCCAGGGAAGTCCCCAAATCTGGAATCTTTACAGTTACCTATAAGGTCACACACGATGTGGTCCCCACTACCTCTCAGACCTCATCTCCTGTAGCTTCGCCCCCTCTCCCATACACAGTCTACTCTATACCTGTTGGTTCATTGCATGCGGGTATGAGAGGAGGAGAGGGAGAGCCCAGTGAGGATAGAAGTCTGTCCAGAGGAAGAGGCGGCTTTACACATTCCCACAGAAGTGCTTTTAAGACTGGTGGCAGCCCTTACAAGCTTTCTTGCTTGTATGTGAACAGATCAAATATGCCTTTTCCTCGGGGCCTTTGCACATGCTCTCTCTTTCTTGTCTCAGATATTCTAATCCTTCTCTTCATTCAAGTCTCTGCTCAAACGTCACCTGAGAGAGGACTTCTCTCTCCCCTTCCCAATCTATAAAATAGTGCCTTCCCTCACTTTTTTTTCCTTCTTACCCCGGTCTATTTTTCTTCCTACCATTTATTACCACCAGGCATGGTATATATTTATTTGTGGTTTCCATCACTAGAATCTGAAAGCAGCGACTAGGGCTTCATGAAAGCAGTGACTTTGTCTTTTTTGTTCACTGTTGAATAGATCCAACACTTAGAAATTATGTTTGGAACAAAGTAGGCACTCAAAAAATTTCTTTGACAAATGAAATGGTCTATTTATGACTTTGTCTATTAAGTCCCTTTCTTGTCTATTCAGTATCAAATCCTGAACGCTTAATGCAGGAGGATAAGTGATAAATAAACCTGACCCTGTCACTGCCCTCCGAGCTGAGGGTCTCATGCATCGGGCTTTAAGATAATGAAATCATTTTCTGTGTCACAGGATGTGAGCTGGTTTGATGACCCTAAAAACACCACGGGAGCCTTGACGACCAGGCTTGCCAGTGACGCTGCTCAAGTTCAAGGGGTACTGACTGCCTCCTTTCTGCTGTGATTGTCCTAATGGGCCATTTTGAATTTCAGCATGAAACTAATTTTCTCCCTGCAGTTAATTCTCATCATCATTAAGAAAATGTTCAAACTTTAACCTATGCAATATATCATGTGCCTTATGGCAAAAAATGTTAACTATTTAAATATCATGTACTGTATAGTGTATAGATAACTTATAAGCTTTATTTTGTTATTTGCCATCTTATTCATGCTATTAACAAAATACATGTGGAAGGATAATTATTTAGAAAAGGAAGTATTTATCATCATATCTTGAAGGTTCAGTCTGTTTTAATGCTTTGCTAATCCCCAGAAAATTATAATAGCTACTGAAAAAAAGAATGTGTGTAGTTGCTGTAAGAAAGTTAAGGGGCACTGAAGTTCAGAGGGGAGCAAAGAAAATCTTAAAAATGTTGACAGAACAGATGAATGGATAAAGAAGATGTGGCGCATATATACAATGGAATATTACTCAGCCATAAAAAGGAACAAAATTGAGTTATTTGTAGTGAGGTAGCTGGACCTAGAGTCTGCCATACAGATTGAAATAAGTCAGAAAGAGAAAAACAAATACCGTATGCTAACGCATATATATGACATTTTAAAAAGCGGTACTGATGAACCTAGTGGCAGGGCAGGCATAGAGACGCAGACGTAGAGAATGGACTTGAGGGCACGGGGAGGGGAAAGGGTAAGCTGGGACGAAGTGAGAGAGTAGCACTGACATATACACTACCAAATGTAAAATAGATAGCTAGTGGGAAGCAGCTGCATAGCACAGGGAGATCAGCTCGGTGCTTTGTGACCACCTAGAACGATGGGATAGGGAGGGTGGGAGAGAGGCTCAAGAGGGAGGAGATATGGGGATATATGTATACATATAGCTGATTCACTTTGTTGTACAGCAGGAGCTAACACAACATTGTAAAGCATTTATACTCCAGTAAAGATGTGAAAAAAAAAAAGATTGAAAGAATTGAAAAGAGCATGAAAAAATTGAAACAAGGGTAGAAGGAACAACTCGCTCAGACTATAAAACTTAAATTCTGCTACTATGTGAATCTCTTTAAGGGATATAACTAGAAACTATTGAACCAGCAGATTTTGATTTGTGGATAAAGTGACAACTTCTCCTTTAACTACAACTGTTTATGACAAAAATCTACAGGATGATGTGGAATTTTGGGGGAAAAAAGCATGTGATCTCTGCCATGTCTTTCCCTCCCTTGAACCTTAGCAATCTTTAGCTTTTAATCTTTCTGTAAGAGTACTATGATTACATTTCTTATAACTAATATATGGGGCTTCTGTAAAAATAAATTAGGTTATGAATGTGGAAGCAGATAGAGTTATAAAATCTCAATATAAACCTTGAGCATTGTTTCTTTAATCCTTAAAGCAAACAAATCAACAGAAATTGAGGTTTAGCTCAAGCTGTGCAGAATCTAACAGAACAGAACGTACACCGCCTGAAATAACTTGGAACTTCCTAAAAGAGACAACAGCCATGCCCTTCCTGAGCCCTTATGGGATGTCAGATTGTCATAAGAGCTGTGGAAGAAAATGGCAGCAGGATATGCTGGTAGGGGCTTGCTGCTTGTCAGGGAAGGAAGGCCGCAATCTCGATGATGAGGCAACATATTCAAGAGGCATGAAGGAGGGAAAGATGCCGGCCCTATAGATGTCTAGGGTGGCATATTCTGAACAGAAGGATCAGCAAGTGCAAAGGCCCTGAGGTTGGAGCATTTATTTCTACAACTGTTCCCAAAACAGCAAGGAGGATAGTGTGGCTGGAATAAAATGAGTGAAAGGGAAAGTGATAAGAGTTGAGATCAGCATCATATCTGAAATTATATGAGAAACCATTGTAGGGTTTTGAATATAGGAGGGACATGATATGAAATTTTTAAAGGCTGCTGTGTGAATAGGCTGAAGGGGTCAGGGAGAGGCAGCGAGTCTATTGCAATCATCCAGGGGGAGGGAAGATAGTGTTTTAGACTAGGAGAGTCATAGTGAAAGTGATAACAAGTAATCAGATTCTGGGTATAGTTTGAAGGTACAGCCAACGGAATTTGTTGGCCGGCTGAATGTGGTATGAGGTATTAGAGAAAAGGGATTTAAGGATGACTCCAAAATTTTGGACCTGCACAACTGAAGAAATGGAGTTGCTTTTTAATGAAACTGGGAAGCCTGTTGAAAGAGTTGTGTCTGGGACATGTTGAGTTTGAGATGCCCACAGTAGACGTCCAAGTGGAGATGTCCAGACAGCAGGTGGACTTGCAAGTCTGGAGGTTAGCAGAGAAGTCTGGTCTGGAAAAACACATTTGGAGATTTTTCAGCACATGGGTGGCTTTTAAAGCCATGAGGCAGGAGGAGATAGCCAAGGAAGCGTGGGAGGACAGAGAAGATGGCAAGGTCTGGGCCCTGAGCTCAGGGCTATGAGATGACCCAGCGAAGAAGAGCAAGAATAAGTGGCCAGTGAGGGAGAAGGGCAGTGTCCAAGAACAACATGAAGAAAGCATTTTAAGGAGGGAGCAGTCTAGGATCTCAAATACTGCTGATAAGCTTGTAAGACGAGCAAACATTGTACAATGCTGTAGCCACACAGAGGTGCTTATGGTTCGAACAAGAACTGTTTCAGGGGTGTGATGGGAACAAAAGCCTGATGGGAATGGGTTTACGAGAAAGTTGGAAAGAGGATTAGGACACAGTTGGACAAATCAGGACAGGATTTTCTGGTAAATGGGGTAGGTGGAGGAGGACGTAGAGTATTACTCTATTTTATTTTTTATTTAAATTAGCATGAGAATCAATCAACAAGCTTGGGGTTAATCCATTCGGCTAGCTCCCTGGAAGAGCCTTGCCTGGGGATAGTGATCACCGGGGACAAATTGTGTCCTGAAATTTCCTCAATCCTGAATTCCCTAGCTAAACTTTGCTGCCATAACTTTAGTATCCCTTTCACATAGACCTTGTGGTGTGCGCTCATGTGCTTTCACCGACACACACGTCCCACATCCCATTTAGCACAGGGGGACACGTGCTGGAGGAAACACACTAATTCAGCCCCTTGCAGCCAAACCCTGAGCAGATGCTGTCCGGACACTGTGCACTGGCCGTCAGGCCTTCATAATTCCTCTAAGTCATGCCTTTCCTGTGTTTGTAGAATTAGTGCGCAGTCCTTCCCCTCTGCAGTGTTGTTTGTGAGGCCCTTGACCACATCCAGGAACTCCATGCTGCTTAATTGCCTATCAGGGTCAGCCGTCTGCTTCTCGCTTGTTTCCTCAAACTCCCACTTTCATGGCCCCAGTAGCACGGACACCTGCACACCTTGTATGAGCCACTCTGAGTCAGAACTGTTCTCCAGAATGTAAAACAGTGGCTAAAAAAGAGAGACCAGGGAAGAGGAGGCAATCAGACTGGGGAGCATCATTGGAACCAGGAAAGCCCAATAGAGCTGTTATCACAAATTGGCTGAGAGAGGACGGTTGAATCCCCTTTATGGCACCAGCTGACCTGTTTATGATAGTGGATACATGTGTGTATGTGTATACATTTATACATATATGTCCACACATATATATACATACACACGTGTGTGTGTGTGTATCTATTTCGTAGTAGGAAGTAGTGTAATTTTTATATATATAAATACCTAAGCCAAACAGTCCTGTCAAAGATCATTGCCACCTAAAACAGGGTGAACTCAAGTCTGTGTGTATATAGTTAGTGATGATGTTTATCTAAGTGTAGATTTTTTTCTTATTTAACTTCACCATCAATGAAACATTTTCTCCGATGTATTTTTGAGCAAGTAGCTTAATCCTGCTAACCATAAATCAGAAGAAAATATATTTCAATATTTTGCTTATGAAATTGTGGGCTTTTAAATTTAATTTAATTTTCATGTAAGGATTAGAATTCTGAGGAAAAAGCAAATGAGAGCCATATAGAAGTCAAAAGCAACTATGTATTAAAAAAAATTTTTTGGTGATGTGCTGAATTGGGTGATTGGGATTGACATGTATACACTGATGTGTATAAAATTGATGACTGAATAATAAAAAAATAAAATAAAAAAAAATTTTTTTCCTCCTGGGAGAAGGTATTTGAGGGAAAGATGAAGTTAAATGTTCTTAATTTCAAAAGGAGTTTCAGGAAATAGGCTTTTTTTTTTTTGCCAGTAAGCACACATATTTTAAAATTGGACTGCAAGCCATACGATGGTGCTTTGAGGAGGAAATAAATAGCCAGAGAGGGGGAAACGGAAAGATGGGGAGAAAAATGAGTGGGAGAGGAAGTGTTACAAATATGTGATAGCACAGTGGGATAAAGACACTGTGAGGAGAGTCTTAGCGGGTTTCAGGTATTAACGGATTTTTGTCTTACCTTGCTTCACTCTTGGGCTCTGGTTTTGGAGTATTACCTACTCTCATTCTTACTTTCAAAATGAAAATGACCTGGCTACTACTAATAATCCATGCTCTCCCGTGGAGCGTTCTAGAGACACCTTCTCTGTGTGAGGAATAGATGATGCGACAGTGAGTGTCAGTCTTTAAAGATTGGTAACCAGTGCAATGTCACTGGAAGCCTTAAATCACATTAAGCCAAGGGGCTTACTTTCCCTCCAGCTTAAGGTTCTAGATCTTTTAGATCATCTTTCATGTACACTAAAGAAGAATTTGTCATCTATGATACATTTTACTTATTTCTGTGGCCTTGGCTACCATCCACAGCTGAACATTTATATCTGTGAAACCTTAGGTATCGGGGTAATTCGTCTGCCGTGAACTTGGGGGATGACTTGACTTACACCAAGTTTGGCTAAGCATCCCTTTATCGTAAGCTCAGTGACTGCATCAAACAAAAATAAATGCTCTGTTATTTATGCTGTTTCTTTCAGCCCTGGTGCAGTTCCCTGGTATGGAATTTAATGTGTAGAGTTACTGGTAGTTTATTTTAACAGCATTTTCCCCTGATTACTGGTTTGGTGTTTGTATCAACATAGGTGTTGAATGATTTCAGAGGGTCGATATTGAGACACGGGGCTTGTAAAGAATTCTGTCCTAAAAATTCAGAGCTGACAGAAGCTTTAGTTATTAATCAATGTACCTGCTCATTTTGGGGTTGGGAAGAATTTGTCCAAAGTCACAGAGGTGGCAGTGACCATTCTAGACTGTACTCCATCATAATCTTTCCCTGAGACTGGGCCCCCTCAGGCAGAGGACATTTGGGGAGTGGAAAAAACATGGGCCATTTCCAAAAAAGCAGATCGGGGGGCCAGGGCGGGAATTCGGAAAGGCTTGAGGGCATGGGGTGTTTCCAGGGTAAAGGAGAGAAGTATAGAGTAGTGGAGTGAATTGGCTTTATGTTTTGACTTCTGGCTTTTGAGTTGGAAATAACTGCATGCTCCTGAAAATCATGCTTCAGCCTCCCTCTGGCGTATAAGCTGAAGGTTCTGATGCCTGCTTAATATTCTAAATTTAAATTCCATAACTTTCAGCTCTGTGTATTTTTTCTAAACGCTATAAGCATCTCAAATAGGCCAAGAGATGTTGGGTTGGCCAAAAAGTTCATTCAGTTAGTGAATACATTGTTCAATAAACTTCTTCGTGAAAATGAAAAATGTTTTTTATTTTTACTTAAAGCTGAACGAACTTCTTGGCCAACCCAATATTTTTTTGTTTTGTTTTGTTTTATGGGTTTTTTTTTTTTTTTACAAGATATAAATAGACTGACACCAAGCATTGTACATGGATGACCACAACAAAAGCAACAATGATTGCAATTACCAAACATGAAACACACTCATACTATGTCATAATATTGACATTCAGTCCAGTAATCCTCCACTGTAACAGCTCCTTTACTTTGCAGTGAAAATTGATTTGTATATTCTTTGCAACCCAATATTTGTATATCCTCCATGACAAATACTAGGCTTAAGTTATGGGTAGTTATGTATCTAACACTGGAAATTTCCAACAGTCCCAGTTGAATATAATTGTCAGACTGTTTTGTCCTGCTAATTTGCTGAGCTTGCATTAGGGATCACGGTGTCATTGTTTAATGAAAATTTTCTTGGTATTAAAAAATCAGATGAGAGAGAAATATGTAATTGAACTCAATTATTGATCTACTTTTAGTATTTATTCTGAAGTTGTGGACATCCTCATTTTAGAAACCAAATAGACTTATAAGTAAACCTTTACTTTTTATTTCATAACCGAGGAGATGAGATTCTCACGAAGCTGAATTATCATAATCCTTAAGAAAATATATAAGCATGGATTTTAAAGATAATATGAAATATGAAAGTGTCTCTCTGACAGTGTTTTGTTTGTTTGTTTTGCAGGCTATAGGTTCCAGGCTTGCTGTAATTACCCAGAATATAGCAAATCTTGGGACAGGCATTATTATATCCTTAATCTATGGCTGGCAGTTAACACTTTTACTGTTAGCAATTGTACCCATCATTGCAGTAGCAGGAGTTATTGAAATGAAAATGCTGTCTGGACAAGCACTGAAAGATAAGAAAGAACTAGAAGGTGCCGGGAAGGTGAGTCAGATGGAGTATAATCGCTGACCTAAGTAGAGTAAAATATTCTAATCAGTGTCGTTCTGTTACGACTACTTCCTAAGCTCCGAGAATGTTTTTATAACCATTCCTCAAAGTGGTCTTATTTGATGCTTGTTCAGCGGGTTGAAAACTGAAGAAAAGTAGCAAAACAAATTCTTAGACTCACAGACTGACAACTAATTTTGTCAGGCTTTTCTAGTTTCAGGCGATTGTCTTCACTCTCCTCTCCCTCCCTCTTTCTCTGGAGCAAGGAGAAATCCATTGCTTTATTGAGGAAAGGAGGCCCATTTAATTACATATGAGGGGGGAAGATTAAAAAATGGAAAAGTCTTAAAGGTATTTATTCTGTCTGGCTTAAAATATTATCATTCTTTCCCTTTCATACGCCTCCTCCCTTCATGTTATTTCTGTTTACCCTTACCCTAATACTTTTTTTTTTGAGGGGCGGTGTTGCATACTTGTCTGTTTGTTGTTGTGGTTGATTTGCATTTTGCATCTCCCTTTATTTTTTAAAGAATTTTTACTTTACATTGGAGTATAGTTGATTAACAATGTTGTGTCAGTTTCAGGTGGTACCGCAAAGTGATTCAGTTATACATATACACGTATCTTTTCTTTCTCAGGTTCTTTTCCCATTTAGGTTATTACAGAGAATTGAGCAGAGTTGTTGTTTTGAACAAATGCTTATATGGCAATTGCTTTACTTCTCAGGGTGACCCTGTGTGATAGGTTCTATTATAGCTCCTTTTTCAGGTGAGGCTGAGGCACAGGCAGGTAATGCCACCAATGCCTTAGAGCTCGTGAGTTTAAGTTTCAGAGCCAGGATTCAAACCCAGACAGTCGTGCTCCCAAGTTGTGCCTCTGTTAAGAAATGAAGAGGTCTGCAGATGGCAGAACATAATCTGATATCATGTGATCTGTATCATTGTAGAAATGAGTGGTCAGAGCACCCCCAAAACTGGGCCTACCATCTAGGATAGGGATACATCTATCAGTGGACCCTTCAAGGTTCCCAAGAGTCAGGGCAGGGACCCAGGCAGATCCAGTGGCCCAGGTGTCTGAGGTACTTTGCCTCTGGACCAGGCAGCTCACGGATAGGATGATGGAGGGGGTCCTGGAGGTTGGTTATCACCACTCACACTTTGTCCTCCACCTCCCTGCCATCTCCTCAGACTTTTTACCCTGTGTCCTTGGGATTCCTTCAGGAAACTCCTCTGGACCAGCTTTAGTGCTTCTCAGCGATTGCCAATGAGGGAAAGACCTCACGTGAAGTTTCCCTTCAGGCCGTCAGAGGCCCGGTCCTGAGGTTCAGCAGGATGGTGCCAGCCCCCAGGTGTCTGGAATCCATCCTGTGACCAGTCACTTCATTTAATCCTGTACTTTGTTGGTTTCTCTATGGTTTCGCTATGGTGTTGACTCTTCATCTGATGAGAAGATGGAAAAAATGTGTATAAAAAGAAAGTGCGTTACTCTTTTATAGTGTCATTGTGTACTGAGGTGTTCAAAATGTCCCAGAAAGGAGTCTTAGGTTGTTTGTAGGAAGAAGATGACCGGTCGGAAGCTAATTCACTGCAAACCACAGGTGGGCACCTTCAAAGTGGTACATCAGGTTTAAGACTCTGGGAGTTCTGTCAGAGGGGACAGGGGAAGGGGTGCAGATGGAAATAGATACATGTGAGTGTGGCAGGTTTTCTGGGTAAAGGTTTGGGGTGAGGTAAATGTTCTGCTCCATTGGTGGTTCATGAGAGAGGAAACAGCAGGTAGGGAAAGTGGTGGTTGCTGTACCAGCGGGTCCATGAAATAGTAAAAATCAACTCCCACCTGATCACCATTCTCAGGTTACCATTTATTGCCTGTTTATTGTATACCAGGCATCATGCTAAGAGCTCTACATGCATTACCTCATTTGACACTCTCAATAACCTTTTGGAATTATCCCTGTTAGGTAATAAAACCCAAGGTTCAGAGAAGTCAGGTAACTTGCCCAAAGTCACACAGCAGCAGCCTAACTGATCTGTCTACTTTCTATATTCCTCTTACAGAAGCCACACTCATCTCTTACAAACACAAACAAAATCATGCTAACCTCTAACTCCTCCAGTGGCTTCTTTGTTTTTTTTTTTTTTTTTCCGCACACACACTATATTTTATTTTTACAAGAGGTAAATAAACGGACACCAAGCATTGTAAATGGATGACCACAACAAAAGCAACGACGATTGCAATTCCCAAACACGAAACACACTCATACTATGTCATAATACTGACATTCAGTCCAGTAATCCTCCACTGTAACAGCTCCTTTACTTTGCAGTGAAAATTGATTTGTATATTTTTTGCCTCTGAGTCCTTGTGGGATTTTTTTTTTTTAATTCAAACAGAAAGTCACAAAAATTATAGTCTTCATCAGTTCACTCAGTCCCATGTAATTAATTTTTTTAATCTCGATCTTTTGTTAGCACTTTTATGAATTCATCAGTTTTCCATTAGAGTTCTGAAAATGCTTATTCATTCAGTTCAGCAGTATAGTCAGTTACCAGAAACCTGTACTTGTCAGTCTTTTCCATGAATTCCTTGAAGATGAAACCCTTTTATAGGAACATATTTGCAAAAGCATCAGAGTATACCCAGAACTGTCTGTAAATGACAAAAGACTTTAAAATGACCATGGTTAAAGATTTGATGAAAGTTGATAATAATGCAATTGCCAAGGAAATTTAGTTATTTCTGAGATATACATTTTAAAGTAATAACTAGAATTATGACTTATAACATTATACCAGGACATAAAAGATTTTTAGAAATTTCATGTAATGTCTGGAACATTTATATTAACATATTTCCATACAAATAACCTAAAGAAAGTTTAGTATTAGTTGTTTTTTTGTTTGTTTTTTTATACTGCAGATTCTTACTAGTCATCAATTTTATCCTCCAGTGGCTTCTGATCACACTTGCAATAAAATCAGCCGTTTATCCTGGGCTATAAAACTCTGCATGAATCAGCCTCTGATGACTTCTCTGACCCTGTCTTGCACTAATGTCTCCCTCACCCTGCTCTGGCCTCATGGGCCTGCTTTCAGTTCCTAGAACACTCCAAGCTGGTTCCCTCTGGTCTTCATATCTCAGAATTATTACTCTTCAGAGAGGTCTTTACTGGCCCTTGAATTAATTCCTGACACTTCTCAGCACTTTATTTCTTTCCTATTTCTTTATTGATTAATGGTCTGTCTTCCCTACTAAAATGGGGACCAGGACCGTGTCTGTTGGTTTGCCCTTAGAGGGACAGAGCAGGCCCAGGATTCCAGAGCAGGATTGTGTGATGTCAGAGCCAGCTGATAACCTCTACCTTGCCTGTGATCTGTGTTCCATCGATTTGTCACGTTATTATTGACGAATGAACATTTTTATAGAATAGATGCCTTTTCTTTTTAGAAATAAAAGCTGTAATCAGTTTATTTGAGGGTAGGAAGAGAAGTGTGAGTTTTTTCTAGAAATATATACGTATTTTTTCCTTTCTTAAAAATTATTTAGTACATGATGGTTTCTGAGGAAAACTCAGTGCTATTTCCTGTTCTTGAATTACAAGTTCTCTCTCTTCATAGTGGTTACTGAATCTCTATTTAAAAGTCTTGGAGCAAATGAAGCTGCGAGAATGCAGAGTACTAATTAATCCTTTTCCTAATTGCTTCATCGTGTGGCAAGATAAAGACAGTTGTTTAGTGATTATATTGTTTTACTCACTTTTCAAGGTCTGTAATTCATAAACTCTCACTTTTATTGGGCTGTTCACTCTAAAAAGCAATGACATTTACAAACCAATCACAAACAAAACAGACCTGCCTTAGAAGAATGTGTGCAGAAAATATTTCCTAAAATCATTACATTGAAATTTACAGTAAAGTCTGGTTTTCAGCAGACGTTGTTATAGTTTGTTGAATTTTCTTACTGATGCAAAAAACCTCTTCTCCTTGTTTGAAGCCTTATAATTGAAAATATTTCTACCATGGGTCTGAACAAGGATTGTCTTTGCCGGTTTGACTGGAGGTGAATGTTTTCCTCTAACTTTTTACTTTCTGCACTTCTAGCATTTTCTAAAATGAGTATATACTATTTTTATAATATGTAAAGAATTTTATAAAATATTTTGACATAAATTGAATCTGGACATTTTCCTGTATTGTTAGTAGCTTATGGTAAACATAGTACAATCTTCTTGGCCTGCTGGGTCAGAGTATAATATTTTTAACTTTATTTTTTAAATATGTTTTTGTTTTGAAGATTATGGTATTAATTTTTTTCTTCTAATATTTTTTTCATTAGTCTTTAAAACCAACAACGTCATATCAAATATCCACTGTTATCTTTGAAGTTAGGTATTTGTATAGGATTCAGTAAAGAATAAGTAAGATTTTGGGTTTTTATGCTGTAACTCACTCTCATGTAATTGAATGTGTCTGTATTAGAATCAGTTCCGACCAGTGTAGAGGCCAGAGAAAGGAAGAACATCTTAAACAGTAAGGATAATTTCTCTTACTGATTTATAATTTAGATTTACAATTCTAAAAATTATTTCTCTTGGAATTAGAGTTAAAGGGGACTTCAGAGACCCTCTTGTCCATCCTCCTCATGTTACAGATGAGGAGAACGAGTTAGAAGGGCATTTCAAGGTGATGCAGGCTGAAATCTCATTTTGTACCCTGATGTTTTTTGTATTTCCATAGCCGTTTTACCCAGACTCCAAAAGGTGGTAAAGGATGTATTTGTCCTAGTCAAATAGCCTTGTTGGAAGTTAAATTCAATTAAATAAAATATAGATAGAAACTTTGTGGAAAACCAATTGATAATATGTGCTGTGCTCCTTAAAAAGTAGTTTATTCCCTTTGACCTAGTAATTTAACTTTTAAGAACTTCTCCTAAGAAAATAATTCAATATGGACAAAGGTTTATGTATGAGGAATTTTATCACAACATTATTTTTAATAAGAATTGAAAGCTTTGTTCAGCAATAAAGGACTGCTTAGCTGGCTGGGATAGTAAGTGGCCCTTTAAACATCCCGTTGTTAATGTATATTTAATGACCTTTGAAAAGTCTCTTTATTTGTTAAGGTAAAAAATAAGGCTATGAAGCCAAACATAGAACTTGAGCCCAATTTTGTTAAACAGGTACAGTTTAGAAAATAACAACATGTAAACTATTATGTAAAATACACCAGTATGTAACTTTTCATTACCTTCTCTCTTTTCAATATTTTCCAAATATTCTTTAGTTGTCTCAAATGACAATTATACAGAGAAAAATATAAGCATTACATTTTATAGGTATTTTAATAATATTATAATTTAATGACATTATAATAACTTTTATATATATAATAATTATAAACTTAAAATGTGACCATCATAGAAGAAAGGGCACTGCAATGGAGATAAAATACTGAGTTCTTAGGTTAATTTTGCTGCTGTAAAGCCATGTGGCTTTAGGTACGGGCCTTTATCTGTTGAAGTTTCAGTTTCTCTTTCTGTAGAGAGGAGTTTGAATTAGCCCATCTTCCTTCCAGACCTAAATCTCGATTTGATAAATCAGTTGGTATCCTTTTCTATAGCAAAGACGCTCAGGAGTCATAATAAATATTATTTAATATGTAATATGTAAATAATACTTATTAATAAAATTAATTTTATGAATCTCTTATATGGAATTCAAACTAATTGCCACTGTTGGCCTTGGTGCCTTTAGTAACGGGACATTCTCTGTTACAGATTGCCACGGAAGCTATAGAAAACTTCCGAACTGTTGTTTCTTTGACTCGGGAGGAGAAGTTTGAATATATGTATGCCATGAGTTTGCAGGTACCATACAGGTAATAACCACTGAAGAGTGGGAGGGAAGTATGGGGAGTTTTTCAATCATCAGATTTGTTTTCAGGAAGATTACTTTGGCCAGAAGGTAGGGAACAAGTGGAGAGACTTCTAGAAGGGAACCAATTGGGAAGCAATTATAATTAATCCAAGAGAGGAATCACAAGACCTGACCTAAGGCAGGGACATCTCTGAGGCAGAGCCTGTAAGAGCAGATAACTGAGGGGAGGGGAGAGAGAGAGGTCGTTGAGAATGACTCTGATGCTACGTTTGCATGATGGCGCTATTACATGTTCCCACTGGGAATGAGTTTTTTGTGGAACATGAAATTTGAGGTATCTGTGGAGCCTGAGGGGGTGGTCTTCTTGGGTACACCCTTCCTTCTTCTATTTACCCTTCTCTCGTGCAGACCTTCTGTTCTTCCTTTAATGAACTCACAGTGAGGGCTCTAAAAAGTGATGTGAACATAAGCAAGCCCATCCTCTCTGAGTCTCCTTTCTTCTTTTATCAATGGGTTTTCAAAGTTTTTAAAATGAGAGTAGAGTCTTTTTTTATGAAAAAAAATTCACTTGAAATCCCAGTATATGAAACAGATAAAAGCAGAAGTTGATCTGATTGAAGCAGGAGTAGGCGGCCCCCTCACCAGCCTCTCGCACCTCCACATCGCCCAGTTCCATGTGGATCAAAAAATCCACGTGTTAACTCCTTTGCAGAGCCTTCTCTAACTCCCCTAGAGGGTTAGTGCTTCTCCTTTCTTCCTTTAACACATGATTCATAAGGTACTTCCATTGCATAAATAACAATCCAACTTGACTCCTGGGTCCCCAAGGGCAAGAACATGCCTGATTCCTTTGTGTTGGCCCTTCATGGTCCCTCCAGCTTGTGGTGTTGGGTCAACGTGTGTTGAACGAGTGTTCACTATAGAGTACGTACGTATTATATGTCCATGGGTGGGGGAAAGGGAAGGAATTTATTAATCCCTAACAAGCTCTTCTTGTTGTCTTTGGCTTATTTTAACTTGACCTCAATGCTTTGAGGTGTGGTTAATTCTCCATTAAAGATGAAGACACTGGGGTTCAGAGACTAGGCATTTTCCTGAATTCTCACAAGTGGTGATGTGAGGACCAAACTTAGTGTTTTGGAGACGAAACCCGTTTTTGTCTGCTGCACCTCCACACCCCACTGCTAACCCATGAAAGGTTATGTTTTAAGGACTGAGAATTGAAAGTCAAGTAAGTTTCAGAATGTCTTCTTTTCAGAAACTCTTTGAGGAAAGCACACATCTTTGGAATCACATTTTCCATCACCCAGGCAATGATGTATTTTTCTTACGCCGGCTGTTTCCGTTTTGGTGCCTACTTGGTGGGACATGGCATCATGGAGTTTCAGGATGTTCTCTTGTAAGTATGGGGGTCGTCTTTACAGTTAAACTCTAGAAATCAAACCAAGGCGCACATTTCATGCCTGGATAGAAAACCTTACTGTGAAGCTTAATGAAGAGATTTTGGTGATTCAGAAGATGGCATTTTGCCTCTGAGTCTCCGTGTATTATCCTGGAAGCATCTCATTTCATTTGGGGAATCTGTGTCTACCCTTCTCCCCGATGCTGACTCACACATTTGACCTTCTTGAATCCATGGCTAGCTGGGGTGGTGATTCAATGAGGAGTTTCCAGAAGGCCTGGGTGTTTGGGAAGAAGCCTAACCCAGAGCCAAGTACCTGGTTCCTTTTAAAGGATTCTAAACAGGGCGGCCAAAGAATGGGTGTGGAGCACTGAGTTCTGAGAGCCCCGGAAGATTCCAGGATAAATTTGCTTTCTTTCATAAGAGAAAAGCAGTTAGAAGGTAAGAGCTGGAGAAATGCAGAAATGACAAAGGAAAGCTCGATTGGAGTATCTGCTCCATCACTGTGAATGCAGAAAATTGTACCTCAGTCAGGAGAAGACAGACCTGGACTTAACTTATATTTCTAAAATACTAAAATATGCAGTTTGGTAGTGAAAAGTTTGTGTGGTTTTTCTGAGTGTCTAGGTTTGGTGATGGCTGAGCTGCCCTTTGATACCATACCATAATTAGTGGTGATACAGTTTTACATTTAAAGCAGCATCATCGAAGCCTGGGAATATGTGTTAGTATATTTCCATCCTATTTAGACATTGACTTGTGCGTGCATTACAGTGTTCTCAGGATGACTCCAACGGAAGATTTAAAATTTCCACTCAACATCTTTCTGATAATTGATATGCAGGTGCTATTTATAACTATAACCAAAAGATCAAAACCAGGCATCATTGTTATTGGTGCTTTGATTAGATAATTATTTGATATATTGCTTTACTCCGAGGTTAAGGTATTCAATTGATGGAAATTGCTGACTCTTGGACTTTCAGATTCGGAAAATCCATCTTCCAAGTAAGGGATAGGGGAGACCTGGCTGAAGAGCAGTCCATTTTAAACAGATTCCACAGGTCTAAATGATAACAAGCCCAAGATGAACCATCTGTGTGATTTATTTAGAGCTATTAAAAAGAAAAAAGAAAACAACACTGTGTGCTCCATTAACTCAGGAATAGAGTCCAAAGGAATGGACCTGATGGACTCATGGCATTATTCTGGGAGATTCCTAATATTATGTCAGTTCCCGGTCCACTGTTTAAAAAGGCATTTTGATAAATGTGTCCAGAGAAGGGCAGCTGAAATATTGAAAGTGAAGGGAGTTACCAAAGATGCAAAGGGTTTTGAAAATAATATTCCAGTACTTTGAAGGGATGTATTATGCAAAAGGATGTACATTTTTCTTGGTTTGAAAAGGAAGTTTTTAATAATAGACTTCCTCAGTCAAACTTCCTCTGTCCTAAAACCAAGGATGGAAGCTAGCTTAGGGGATGTGCCCTGGCACAAGCATTGAGAGCTGGACTTGACATTCTGTGAAGTCCTTCCCAACTTTAAGCTGCTGTGACTCCCATGTCGTAGATTAAGAATGCCGATGAAGGGAATTCCCTGGCGGCCCAGTGGTTAGGACACGGCGCTTTCAGTGTGGTGGCCTGGGTTCGACCCCTGGTGGGGGAACTAAGATCCTGCAAGCCGTGTGGCATGGCCAAAAAAAAAAGTCTATGCATCTTGAGAGCAGCATGATATCTGGCTCTTTAAGGAACTCTGTTTGCAGTATAGTTCACAGGTTTTCTAAGAATCTGATGTAATCCAGCAAAACTGCCTATATCCGTTATTGATTGTCACAAATAACGCTGCATGACAACCACCCACTACCCCCCAGTGACACACGATAATAAACATTTATTTTTGCCCTTAAGTTTGGGGGTCAGCTGGGCAGTTCTGCTGATCGGGGCATAGTGGATCTCAGCTGGGCTCGCTCTTGTGTGCAGTGAGTAACAGGCTAGTTGGCTGGGGCCCATGGCACTCTTCTGTCTGTGCCTTGTCCGCCAGCAGCTAGGTGGGCTTGTGGTAGTGGCGGGGAGAGAGAGAGAGAGAGAGAGAAGCATGCAAGGCCCCCTGAGTCATAGGCTTGGACCTGGCAACAGTCACTTCTGCCACGTCCTGTTGGCTAAAGCAAATTCCACGGACAAACCAGATTCAAAGGGTAGGAAAACAAATTCCACTTCTTCATTGGAGGAGCTGCAAAGTCACTTACAAGAAGGTGAGGACACAGAGAGAGATGAAACATGGGGTCATTTTACAATCAGTCAGTTACACCGATATGAACTTATAAGGAAAAGTGTTTGGTTTTTTTTGAAACTTTTTGACTAACGTGTTGTGACTGTTTGAGACAGTGCTCTGGGTGTAGGAGTGTCACCTTTCTAGCATTGCAGTCCTAACTCTTTGTACGTTTTGTCTTTGTCGTTGGCAGAGTGTTCTCAGCCATTGTCTTTGGCGCGATGGCTGTGGGACAGGTCAGTTCATTTGCTCCTGACTATGCCAAGGCCAAAGTGTCAGCAGCCCACGTCATCATGATCATTGAAAAAACCCCTGTGATCGACAGCTACAGCACGGAAGGCCTAAAGCCGGTCAGTTTGATGTTTTGATTATATGATCTGCTCCTAACTGATGAATTTTAGTATTCTAAGTGGAAGTTTAATAAAATCTGTGCTTTTTTTATTTGGTGGTAATAAAATGAAAGTTTCTCGGTCATTTTAGTTCATTTTAGTAAGTGCTGATAATACACGTTAACGTCTAGTACTTTTGTAGAACAAAGCCACACGGATGTAGAAATACTGCCCATTTTATACACAAATCCTGCTAATGAGGTTTTACTATATGTAGGTTACCCTATTCTTGGGGAACAAATTTGAGTTTTCACATTTGTATTGTGTTAACGAGACATGCTATGAAAACACTGACCCTTTTAGATCTTATGTATTACATTTTAGCAGTTACAAATGAAGCCTGACTGTAATACAAGTTCACTACCTTCTGTTACCTGGCGGTAGAGAGGGTTGGCTATTGTGAATTTTCAGGATTGCAGCAATCAAATTTACTGTTATTGTTCTGATTTTAGAATACAGTGGAAGGAAATGTGACATTTAATGAAGTCGTGTTCAACTATCCCACTCGACCAGACATCCCAGTGCTTCAGGGGCTGAGCCTCGAGGTGAAGAAGGGCCAGACGCTGGCCCTGGTGGGCAGCAGCGGCTGTGGGAAAAGCACGGTGGTCCAGCTCCTGGAGCGGTTCTACGACCCCTTGGCTGGAACAGTGGTGAGCACACTTTCTTTCTTCTTTTTTTAAAAATTTTATTGGAGTAGAGTTGATTTACAGTATTGTAAATCACTCAGCAAAGTGATTGAGTTATACATATACATACATTCATTCTTTTTTAGATTCTTTACCAGTATAGGTTATTACAGAATACTGAGTAGAGTTCCCTATATTATAGGGAACACATACAGTAGGTCCTTGTTGATTATCTATTTTATATATAGTAGTGTGTGTATGTTAATCACAAGCTCATAATTTATTCCTCCCTGCCATGTTTCCCCTTTGGAAATCCTAAGTTTGCTTTCTATGTTTGTGAGTCTATTTCTGTTATGTAAATAAGTTCATTTGTATTATTTTTTGAGATTCCACATATAAGTGATATTATATGATATTTGTCTTTCTCTGTCTGACTTACTTCACTTAGTGTCATAATCTCTAGGTCCTTCTGAGCACTTTCTTATTCAGCTCATTTCAGTTTTTTCATCTTCTAAATGCCTAGATGTATTTTTTTTTTTTTTTTTTTGATGTGGACTATTTTCAAAGTCTTTATTGAATTTGTTACAATATTACCTCTGTTCCATGCTTTGGCCTTTTGGCCGTGAGGCATGTGGGATCCCAGCTCCCCGACCAGGGATCGAACCCGCTCTGGAAGGCAAGGTGTCAACCACTGGACTGCCAGGGAAACCCCTGCCTAGATGTATTTAATTCTCAACTATAAGCCATAACTTTACAAACTTTTAAACAACAGTCCCACTTAAAGTCTGACATCCTAGATATAGTCTCCAAGCTGTGTCCACTGCCCCAGCCAACTTCTCCAGCCTTTCCCTCAACCCTGCTACTCTACCTTCCTCTGCAAGCAGCCTTTTTACCAGCCATCCCCCTTCCCTTGGTTAGGTCTCAGTTTACATGAGCAGTTGCAGGAAAAAAAGCCAGAAAGACAGAGGAGGGGTGCTGAGAGAGACTAGTAAGATGGAAGCCAAGGATGGGAAGGGTTTCAACAAGGAGAAGGTAGTCGGCACTGACAAATGCCATGGAGAGATGGGCTAAGACGGAGACTGAAAACACATGGCAGGATTTGGCAATTAATGGGCTGCTTCTGACATTTCACAGTCTTTTCAGTGAAGTGATGGTGGTAGGAAACAGTTGAGCATGGCTGAGGTGTGGTTAGGAGGGGAAATGGAGACTGAGCCAAGTGTAGACTAGCTACAAGATCAAAGGAGAAGGAAAGGAAAATAAAAATGGGGAGGCAGAGCCCAGGGAAGATGTTTAGCATGGGGAATCTTGAACATTTTTATGGCTGAGGATGAGATAAAACCATTGATGGAGAGAGGGAATTCAAACACCTTCTAAGGAAAAAAAAAAAAAAAAGCGAGATCAACAAATTTGGGAAACAGATAAAGAACATAGAGGGTTTCTCTTTTGTTTCCTGAACTAAAAGAGTAAGTGAAGCGTCAAATTTATTCATGCAACATTCAATAAACTGTCAGTGAGTTCCTGTCAGGGACTGTCTTAGGTACTGGGAATGAGATAGGAGTCTTGAAGGGAGTAGTGACATGTTATTACTATTGTTATTTTTTGGCCGTGCTGCGCAGCTTGTGGGATCTTAGTTCCCCAACCAGGGATTGAACCCGGGCCATGGCAGTGAAAGTGCGAAGTCCTAACCACTGGACCGCCAGGGAACTCCCGGGAGTAGTGGATTTTTAAATGACTATAATGGGGGCTAGGAAAAGAATCAAACTAGGAAGGAATGGAATTTAGAGGAAAACATTTTCATTATGTAGGCACTGAGTTACTGGTCAAACTCGGAGGTGATATTCAAAATATTCAACAACTGGAATGGGCCTGGGCACTGGCCATCCAGGATGGACACCTACTTTGTATAGTCAGACCGATGCCTGCCAGCTCTGTATGGGCCCTACTTGCGTTAATGATTGATGTGAAAATAGAATTTTCATCCCGTAGGCCAGGGCCCTTTTCACTTCCCCATGGTAATCACGGTTATCATAAATATTTCTTATTGTATTCACAGACAGTTATGCCTTTACTCAGTCCATTCTTTGACAGTTGTGGAAGCTTTGTTCTTCCTTAAGCTTTGTTCCTCATTTGTACTACCTTGTTTTATATTTTCTGTGAATTCTGACTTTCTGCTTCAATTCTGGGGTTAAAGTTTGGACAGAGAACTCTCAATGAAAACCTTGCTGACACATGAAGCAATCAGAGGAGGAAGTTTTAGCTCTCAGACACTGATTGTGGTCCTTAAGAGACATTTATTAAGCACTGTGTTAAATGTTGAGCTCTAATGAGTTATAGGGGAAGGTGTCTGTCCTCAAAGATTTCTACTGAAGAGATGGGACATATCCTTCCATGAGTTCTATTAAAGAAGAAGATAGGCCGAGAGCTAGTTCTTAAGGGATAACTAGAGCTGGTTGCATAAAGTTGTAAGGGTGAGCAATCAAGACATCGTACGATGAAAGAGATAACGTGAGCTGTGGCTGATGATTGATTTGTTCCCAATGCAGCATATAGGCCAGTTTGGCTGAAATAGCAGATTTAATTAGAGTAATGGTTCTCAAACTTTTTTGATTATAACCCACTTAGGAAAGACCAAAAAAATTCCACCCCCCCCTTACTACACTCACAGTCACTGTAGTGGGAAAAAACACTTGGCGTTAATAGTGTTGGAGTTGAAAACAACGATGGTAAATATACGTGCAGTAATTAGACAAGAAGAAAGTAAAGAAATTAATGATTATTCTCCATGTACATAAGCACAAGGGGAGCGAAATTTAAAACATGGACCATATCAGTTATGGTTCAGTGTAGGAAACAGAAACTGCTCTAGGTTTTTCAAGCAGATACGTATTCAATAAGGGGAATTCGGTGCTTGCAGAATCACTGGAAGGGCTGGAAGAGTGGAAGTGAAAGTAAAAGTCAGCACTCCCAACATTCAAATCACAGCGTCGCAGCTGGGGTCCTGTGGCCAGGAGGTTGCGGGAAATTAGGCCAGTGTCACAGCTGCTCCAAACCTGAAGACACAAGACCAGAGTGTGGGTGTTGTAAAAACTCCCGTCTGCCGAAACACAGGTGTTAGTTTACCACGGCCTCTGTCTCCCAGATTTTGCACACTGCATCTCACTGGTAGAACCTCAGTTACTTCTAGAACCAGAAGCGAGCCTGGGAAACAGTTTTTAGTCCTCCACTCCCTTGATATGTGGAAGGACAGACACAGAAGAATATGGAAGTGAATGCAGAGTGTATAGGAGAGTAACCATCTCAAGACAACACTGATCATGCCCTGAAAACAAAGTGTCCTCCTCCATTGCAGGGAATACGATGATCTGCTCCTGTGCATTTACACTAGAGCTTCGAAATACTGCCAAGTGCTCCACGGCAGTCAGACTTCTTAGTGGAAGTGTCCTCAATAAACATTAGTAAATGTGCCAGGTTTTATTTATGAATGTCAATTAGTGACCCTGAATAACTCAGTTAATAGGTTATTAGTGATTAGTTCTTTTTTTTTTTTTTTTGGCCACACCTCGTGGCATGCAGGATCTTAGTTCCCCCACCAGGGATTGAACCCACACCCCTTGCAGTGGAAGCTTGGAGTCTTTTTTAAAAATATTTATTTATTTGGTTGGTTGCACCGGGTCTTAGTTGTGGCAGGTGGGCTTCTTAATTGCAGCTTGCCAGCTCCTTAGTTGCAGCAGGCCAGCTCCTTAGTTGTGGCATGCGGGCTCCTTAGTTGTGGCATGCGTGTGGGATTTAGTTCCCTGACCAGGGATCGAACCTGGGCCCCCTGCATTGGGAGCTTAGAGTCTTATCCACTGTGCCACCAGGGAAGTCCCGAAGCACTCGGAGTCTTAACTGCTGGACCGCCAGGGAAGTCCTGTGATTAGTTCTTGTTGCCATAAAAAATGAGTCTATGCATTTGAGCATCATTTGATCATAATGATCATTTGAAGCAAGGACTTGACCCTGAGGAGGTCGGGAAATCCTCATGACCATCAACGAGCCTCGAATCACACTCTGAGAAACATTGACCTGAGCGGAGGTTCTCAAGCTGGCGTGGATCATAATGGCCTAGAGAGCTAATAGAGAACACAGCCACCCCGGCTCATTTACGAAGGTCAGGGCCTAGCCTTTTCATTTTTGTGATTTTTCCCAGATGATTCTGATGCCAACCAGAGGTGGAGAACCTCTGAACTGATAACTTTAAAAGGTTTAGATCAAATTGTGGCAAGTCTTGCAAAACCAAGCTATGGAATTGTTCAGAGAGTGGAGTTTCCAAGTTTGGTGGGGCCTGAAAGTTGTACAATTTCAGGGACTCTACTTGAAAGAATACAAAGTTACGAACACACAATTAGATACGAAAGTGAATATTTCCTTCAAATGAGAAAAATTCACAACAAAATATTAAAACCTTAAAGATTCTGGTCCCTCTCCTTTTTAGGCAGGTTATCCTAAATGCTTACCCAGAAGACCTGGGCTCTCTCCCATCCAGAGCGCCGTTCAACTCCCAGCATTTGCCTGCAAATGGGCGTCCTTGAATCTGAAGTTCATTAGCTTCACTGAGACTCACTCTGGTTTGAGTCTTCCCCTGACCTTTCCTTTCTTCCTTTGCCAGCCCATGCTATGCGCTGCCACCAGAGTCCTCTCTCCCCCTTAGGACACAGTTAGCAGCCTGTTGTCTGGGTATTACCCAGTGGGTGCCTGGGCTAAGATGAAGACATTGCTCTTTTGAGGGAAGACAGAAAGTATTTTTCAATTCTGAGACACTGTGTTGCTAAAATCCAACCTGTAGTGTGTAGATCCGATCAGAGCTCCCTCAATCACTAAGAGTGTGACCTTGCACAAGTGACTTAACTCTGCTCATGTCCTCATCGGTAAAATGGGGATTAAAATCACGTCTACCTCGCAAGTGTTGTCGTGAATATTAAACAAGAGAGAGAGGGCATGAGGGGTACTTACAACAGGACCTATAATATAGTCAATGCTCAGTATTTTATCTATGATTACCATTTCAGAGTAAATACATACAGCAGGATAATATTTAACATTTGATTATGCTACTGAAATCAGGTAATAGATTTAAGTTTAGAATAGAGATAGCTCGTCATTTTAATTTAGCCTTTCATTGTTTTTGTTTATTTGTTTGTTTTTTGGCCTTTCATTGTTATTGTCAATGTGTTACTTTAAGTTTTTATTTAGGCCAGTATCTTTTTTTTCTTTTTTTTTCTTTTTTCCGCCGTGCCACACAGCATGTGGGATCTTAGTTCCCCAACCAGGGATCAAACCTACAGCCCCTGCATTGGAAGTGCGGAGTCTTAACCACTGGACCGCCAGGGAAGTCCCAGGACCAGTATCTTTTGAGCAGTGTTCACTGACTCCCTGGACTTCCTTGGTCTTCCCTCAGACGGCCACCCAGGCCTCAGCCAAAGAAGCTCTGCTTTGATCTTTTTATATTTGGTCTTCTAAACGTGTTTCCCCTAAGGAAAGGATTCTTTAGCAAACACAGGTTTTAAATAGTTTGTAGTTGCTGTGTATAGCGTGGGGATGAGGAGACCCAAGCGTCTTCTTGTATGCAGTGTGATGGAGAAACTCATTAAAACTTGCTGGGATCAGTCATATTTGTCTGACTGTATTCATTCAATGGTGTCTATTTTTTCTCCCGGGGGTATAAGCCTGGAAAAATGTTTTTTAAAAAACTACTCTTTCTTTCCTCAGATTTCCGTTTTTCACACTGTTCCATCTAACAAGATCTGCTGTTTTGCCACATCCTTGTATGGTTTTTCCTGCCTCTCTTCACTCTCTACTTTCCACCTTCACTTAACACTGTGAGGAAGCCTGGAGCATAGATGCTTGGAATAGTCTCCATGGCAACCGGGCTTGGTACTAATAAGGTCATGGGTGTGTTTTCCGTGCATCCTTGCGCCTGCCAGCTTCACAAACAGAAGCTGTCTTCCTGCAGCAAAGACTGTACCCTTCCCCTGGCCAGCTGTCTCCCAGAGGCACCCAGCCAGGTACATGGGATTCAAAGTGTATATATAGTTCAGAATATACTCATCACCAGTATTATAGAAGCTCGAAGCTGAGTCACTGATGTCTTCTTCAGCGAGGATGAACAGCTCTCACTTGAATGCCAGCGTTCTCTTGCAAAGTAGATCTTTGGGGAAGACACGTCTGCATCAGAGAGTAAGGATTTTTATCGGCCAGGCTGTATGGGTACGCCCCAGGCTTCTGCAGGAGAATCCAAGGGGAGACAGGTCACTAGAGAAAGGGCAGCCTCTCCCTCCTGCTCCTTTGGGTCAGCATCCAAATCGCAGACAGTCCTTCACATACCCTGTGCCCAGCACTGTGCTCAGTAGGGTTCATACATGACTTCATTTAATCCTCAATTCTGTGACTTTAGGAATTATCATTCCCATTTTACACACAAAGAAACTAAGAGTCATTAATTCACATTCCTAAGATCAACAACGATTTAGAGATATAACAGCCACCTTCTGATGCTCGCTTCTGTTTCATTTAAGTCCTCAAAAACTTGATCCTAACCAACAGGTCAGATCAGAAACATGACTTACAAACCTATTATATGGTATAGCAGTTAGTTATTTCTAATCTAATGGTGGCTACTTTTCCTGTGAAAAATCAATACATAAGAATAAGGATGCCAGAATACATCGCAGAATTAGAATGCATTTTATTAGTTTCCTGTGGCAGCTATAACAAATTACAGCAAATTTAGTGGGATAAAACAACACAAATTTATCTTACAAATTCTGGAGGTCAGATGTCCGAAGTGGATCTCACTGGGCTAAAGTCAAGGTGTCAGCAGGGCTCTGTGCCTTCTGGAGGCTCTAGGGGAGAATCTGCTTTCTTACCTTTTCTAGCCCGTGGCCCCTTCCTGCATCTTCAAAGCCGGCAATGACCGGTTGAGTCCTCCTCATATTGTTCCACTGTGATACCCACTCTCCTGCCCCCCTCTTGCACAGTTAAGGACCGTTATGATTATGTTGGGTCCACCTGGATAATCTAAGGTAACCTTGTCATTTTGAGGTCAGCTGATGAGCAACCTTACATCGTAATTCCATCTACACTTGTGAATAACATTCACAGGTTTCATGAGTGAGAACATGGATATCTTGGATGGAGGAGAGGTGCATTATCCTGCCTACCACATGCATAGGGTTAAAACAGAAGAAATATGATGGTTCCTCAAAGCATACAATTATGACCTTATTCAGTTAACCTTGACAATGCAAACTGAAAACAACAACAAAAGTCTCATAATAACTTGGTAATGTTAATATATGAAATAACGATATTAATTTTGCTAAATTCAAAAAATGTGCTGGTTCTGAAGATGATCTGTGATCTCTTGTTTTCAGCTAATTGACGGCAAGGAAATAAAGCACCTGAATGTCCAGTGGCTCCGAGCACACATGGGCATCGTGTCCCAGGAGCCCATCCTGTTTGACTGCAGCATCGGCGAGAACATCGCCTACGGGGACAACAGCCGGGTCGTGTCACAGGAGGAGATCGTGCAGGCAGCCAAGGAGGCCAACATACACCCCTTCGTCGAGACGCTGCCTGATGTAAGTCTCTCTCCAAATGAGGTGCCTGGGAGCCTGTGGCAGCCCCCCTGGCCTATGCTTGTGACTTCTAAAGGGCTGGATCCCAAAGGTGAAATGAGCAACTAAAACACATGTCCACCTGTATACAAGCATCTGCCCGCACTTCCCATCCCCAGTGGATGTGATGTTTACCTGATCAGCCGACTCACTCCCTGTGAGCAGCCTGACCAAAAAGTACATGATGCCTGGGAGACCTTTCCCTCCAAGTCTGGGTGCAGGGCCCACAGAAGCAAGCGTGACCCTCCCCCACCATTTCTCTCCCAACCTTCCTTCCTTCCACCTCCTTGCCGCTCTCCCCCAAGCCTCAAACCTCCCTCTATGGAGTCAGGCCAGGCCAGGGAACTGGCCCCATGCCAGAAAGAAGGCTCTGAGTAAGGCTGAGCCATTGGAGTGTCCGTGGTGTCGTGTCATCTCTCACCATTGCACATTCCATGCGCCCCAACCTCTGCTTGTAGGGCTGATTATTGAAACCTTCCCTGGGCTGTTGTCCCACGGATGCCTTCTGAATTCCTCCTAGGAAGTTAGGTAAATGGAACCTCTTGCCCTCTCTTAAGCCTCTTAGGTCCTGTATTTTGCCTTGCAGTCTAGACCTATCTTCTCTAACCCACCCGCCCCCATTATCACAAGTTATGTTCTTTATTTTAAGGAAGTGCCCCCCTAAAAAATCTCAGTAGCCTGAAACTGGCGGAGAAGGTCCTCTCCTCATGGGGAAAGATGGCAACGCCTTATGACCCCAACTCTCTCCCAAGATTTCCTTTTCTGGAGGCTCTTCTTTGGATAACTGCTGTCACCACACATCATAGGCCCCAGGGAAGAGGGGTTGTCCCCTCCCCTCCTTTAACCTTCTAGCCCATCTGTGGATAATTGGCCCTTCCCAAGGCTAGCATGTAACTTTAATTCCCTTTACTAATGGCAAGGTCAGTGTTCTCAAAGTCTGGGCGTGGGCCAGAACATCAGCGTCACCTGGGATCTTGTAAGAAATGAAGATTTTCAGGCCTGACCCCAGACCTGCTGAATCAGAAACTTGGAGGTAGGGTCTAGCAATCTGTGTTTTAATATCCCAGGTGATACTGATGCAGGTAGAGTTTGAGAACCACTGGGCTAGGGGTTAACAAAGGCAAATACAGAGAGTAATTATTATCTAGCTTATGAAATATACCTTGCCCCTCTCACATTTGCCTACCACCGGGACCTACCTTTCTGGGCTCTGGGCTCTGTCTACAGAGCACACCTGTAGACATCATAATTCTTTTCCTCAATGTCTAGACCTGGAAAGAGAAGGCAAAACCACTTAAGTCCTATTTTCTGTCCAAGGACCTACTTCTTCACCTGAGTGGTTCGCACTAGGATTTACCTCACCCTGCAGGGGGCTGGTCTAGCTTCCTCTTCTCAGGGGTACAGCCCTGCCTTTATCTGCCTCAACAGGATCAATACTGTGGCAGTGCAGCCTGGCAACCTCTACACCCTCATGGGACTCTCTCCAGTGCTCTGGCCTCCCTGGTGGCTGCAGCTCTGGGTTGGGCCAGTCCCTAGCATCTGCCGGAACCTCCCCTGGGCTCGCTTACTCCACCTGCAGGTGGAGAGCTCTATGTTGAGTGCCATAGAACTAAGGTTGCCAGAAATAGCAAGTAAAAACAGGCAACCCTACATAGAATGAATTTTTTTTTAATTGAAGGATAGTTGATTTACAATGTTATGTTAATTTCTGCTGTACAGCAAAGTGATTCAGCCATATATATATGTATATATATATATATATATATATACACATACATACACATTCTTTTTTTAATATTCTTTTTCATTATGCTTTATCATAGGATACTGAATATAGTTCTCTGTGCCATACAGTAGGACCTTGTTGTGTATCCATTCCATATATAATAGCTTACATGTGCTAACCCCAGCCTCCCACTCCGTCCCTCCCCTCCCTCCTTCCCCCTTGGCAACCACAAGTCTGTTCTCTATGTCTGTGAGTCTGTTTCTGTCTTGTAGACAGGTTCATTTGTGTCATATTTTAGATTCTGGAAATGTATAAGTGATATCATAATGGTATTTGTCTTTCTCTTTCTGACTTCACTTAGTATGATAATCTCTAGTTGCATCCATGTTGCTGCAAATGGCATTATTTTCTTTTTTATGGCTGAGTAATATTCCATTGTATGTATGTACCACATATTCTTTATCTATTCATCTGTCGATGGGCATTTAAGTTGCTTCCATGTCTTGCTATTGTGAATAGTGCTGCTATGAACATAGGGGTGCATGTGTCTTTTTGAGTTATAGTTTTCTCTGGATATATGCCCAGGAGTGGGATTGCTGGATCATACGGTAATTCTATTTTTAGTTTTCTGAAGAACCGCCATACTGTTTTCCATAGTGGCTGCACCAGCTTAACATTCCCACCAACAGTGTAGGAAGTAGAACATGAATTTTAAAGTCAAACTCTGGATGTCAGAATCAGAGCCCACAGTTTGACTAATATTTCAGCCTGGCAAGGACCTGAAAATAAAAAGATAATATGGTTTTTTTAGGTTACACATTACATTTCTGCTCTCCCCTCCATACCCTATTAATTCCTGTCCTTATCGTCATATTGGATACTTAGTGAGCATTATCTACTCTGGGAAACAATATGTGAAAAATTTCAGGAGAACTCTGAAAACAAAAGTAAACAGGAGATTTCAGCTTTTCAAGTTACATATCGAATAGTGTTTCTTAGCATCCATTAAAATTGTTGACGCCTTGGAGATAGTCTTATAAAAACAGACAACAAAAGGCTAGCATCCCAAGAATTTCTTCCCTTCCTCACTTTATTTTTTTTTAAAGGATATTATCATAATCGACATTTTTTTTTTAACATCTTTATTGGCGTATAATTGCTTTACAATGGTGTGTTAGTTGCTGCTGTATAACAAAGTGAATCAGCTATACGTATACATACATCCCATATCCCCTCCCTCTTGTGTCCTTCCTCACTTTAAAATAATGCAGAGAGCATCACCTGCTGGTTATAAATAAAATGAGTTTCAATTATTTTATTATGCATAGCCTGTTAAAATCAAATTTCCTTCCTCCTACCAATCTTTGTCCCAAATGCAATGAAACAAGAAGGCTGGAAGAGCCTCACATTGCAACAGTCATCTTCCTCATAAATATGTTGACTTGTCTACACTAAAGCATAACTTTTAAGACCCAAACGTCTGTTTTCAAGAAGAGAGGTTAATACTGCCATTTAGAGCTATGTTTTTGTTGTTTAACTCTCCTTCAACCCATTCTTAGCTTCTGAACCTAAACTTTTTTGTGTATATGGAAGTGGTTATCCTATTTTCTGCAAGCAAACTCTCTTTCAGAACTTTATCCATTCTATTTTTCATAATAACAAAACCCTATTTACAGAAATATAACACCAGAGTAGGAGACAAAGGAACTCAGCTCTCTGGTGGCCAGAAACAGCGCATTGCAATAGCTCGTGCCCTTGTTAGACAGCCTCACATTTTGCTTCTGGATGAAGCTACATCAGCTCTGGATACAGAAAGTGAAAAGGTAAGAATTTAACATGGACTCATTCACACTTGAAGCAGTTGTCCCTTAAAAGGTTTAAATTTATGCTTCTATCTTCTACAGTAGAGAGCAAAATTCAGCCAGATACTGAGTTCTGTTACTTTCAGTGGAATTTAAACATTTTCAGTAGCTGTTAGTCAAGAGAACTAAGATGAAACAAGGCAGATTAGTCTTATAACACTTGTGCTCCAAAAATCAGCCCCAGATCACTTTGTATTGATCTAAGAAGCTGCATTCAGGAGGCATAGTCCCATTTCTACTGGCAGCATTTCCTCAACAACTATATAAAAAAGTGGAAGCACAGAACAATGTTAAAAGCTGACTGTACTTGAAGGTAAATACTAGCAATTGTTTTCAGTTTGAGAAAAAGTTGAGTATTCAGGTATCTGAAAGATAAACTCATTCTGAGGTTTTTTAATCTTAAAAATAACAAAATTCAAGGAGGCTGTGTTTGGCCTGTGCTCAGGCTTCCTGAATTTACTGTAGTGCTAGACCAGACGGATGCCGCAAGGCTGGGCACACTACTAAGTGCTTCTAAATGATTGCATAGGCTGTATTTACAGTCATAACTTTGAGATAAACCAAACTAGGATCCAGTATTCTTCTGATATGACAGATCCCTTGCTTTGTAAAAATCTGTGTTATATTCCATTGACACCACTGTTAAAGAAGCACGTATCATTGGAGAAATTAATTGTGAGGCTTGTTACGGAGGAGAAATTCAAGGGAGTGGATTATCATGATCGGAGTTAATTTGTGTGATTATCGAACAGGTTGTCCAAGAAGCCCTGGACAAAGCCCAAGAAGGACGCACCTGCATCGTGATCGCTCACCGCCTGTCCACCATCCAGAACGCAGACTTGATAGTGGTGTTTCAGAACGGCAGAGTCAAGGAGCACGGCACACACCAGCAGCTGCTGGCACAGAAAGGCATCTATTTCTCCATGGTCAGTGTCCAGGCTGGAGCAAAGCGCCAGTGAACTGTGACCGTATGAGCTATTAAATATTGCCTAATATTTGTGTTAAAATATGGCATTTAATCAAAATTTAAAAAGTGAGCACTCCCTGGGAAAACTATGTAGAGTTACTTATTTAACATTTCCTGCTGCGGTGGAAGATCATTTCACCCAGTTCACAGTCTTCGGAGACTATAATTGAAGGAACAGAAAGAAACAGCATCAACTGGAGAAAAATAATGGTTTGAATTGCATTATAAAATTTATAGAATCATTCAAAGTAGATTTTGTTAATAAAGTGTATAATTTTTGTTTATATTTTCTTATTCAGACTGTAACTGACTACCTTGCTAAAAGATTATAGAAGTAGCAAAAAGTACTCAATGTTTGCATAAAGTGCCTATAATAAAACTAAACTTTTATATGACTGGAGTCATCTTGTCTAAAGTGCCTGTAGATCTATCATCTCCCAGTTGGACTACTGAAGATCATTTCTGCACTTTAAAAAAAGGACTTCTTTAAAAACTCTCATTAATTTTTGTAAGAATGGTTAAACAGTGTAATAATTCCTATTGTACATGTCTTTTCACATTGGGTTCTACAAAGCCATCTGGCTTCATTCTTCTTGGACTTGATCCTGCTGATTCTTGCATTTCCACTTTATGCTGGCTGTCAAACCGGCCACATAGATGAATACAGGATTTTAGGGGCTGAGATGGGGCAGAGGATGGACAGTTGTGAAGTGTATACTCTGATGTACATTGAATATCTTGCATTGCTCTTATAAAGGGCTCTTACAGGATTTTAATACTTTTGCATTTTTAAAAATACAATTCTTTTTCTGTTTTGATAATGCATCACTTTTCCCAGTAATTGGTCTCTTCCAAAGTTGATCCTTCTGGCGGCAGGTGATTAAAATGTGCCATAAGTTTAAATACATCATCATGAAAACATGATGAAAAAGGAAAATATCACCAGAAAATGATACTCTGACTATAAAAAGACCAGCCAAAACGCACTATAAACATGATTGAAAGTCACAAGCTGGGAGCAATATTTGCCATATTTATTATAAATAATTGGTATTGTTAATATATAAAGAATTTTAAAAGGAAAAAAATGCCATCACCTCCAAGGAAAAATTGGCAGAGGACATGGTCCAGTAAATCCCAAAGAAGAAATTCAGGAGAAAGAAAGTGCACACTCTCAAAGAAATGTAGATTAAAACAACAAACCCTTGAGGGGTAGCATCAGCCCCATGGCGGAATAAGACGTCCTTTGTTTCTCCCTCAATGACATAATTTGGCATCCAAGCACAGACAAAAGTACCTTTTTGGGAGCTGTGGGATCCAGCATCATATGCCAAGGGACCTAAGAGGAGTCTTGCTTCCCCGTGAGTCAACTAATAGGGATAAAGACCTGGGTCCTGGCTGTGGACCCTGCAGTAACCTGTGAACTGGCTCCAGCCCCCCTTGGCCTTGGTCCAGGAGCCCCTGGAAAACATTGTCTAAGACAATCACCCACAGACCAGAGAGCCTTTGTACAAGTCCTGGTTTCCAGATGAGAAGTTCCAGCACACCTTTGGAGCAAAAAAACTCTGAGTTTGGAAGCATTGAGAGGATGAGAGGAACAGCTTGACCTGACTTGCACCACCCCTCCCCCCAAGGGGACACAGCTTAGGGCCAAGAGAGATCTCAGCCTGTGATTTCTCTCAGGGAAAGTGAGAGCTTGTGAGTGACATGTGGCTCATGGGAGGCTGCCAAAGGAGCTCCTTCTCTCTCCCCACATCCAGAGTACTGAAACATGCACTGCATGACTGGGAGGCAGGAAGAGATGGAGAATGGCACATAGCTCCCTCAGAGGGTGTTAAAGGGACACAGAGCCTGCTAACCACATTCAAGAAGCCTGCCCTCAAGCCGCTGGGAATGCCTCACCTGCAGATCCTCCAACGGGCTCACGGGTGTCCCCAGTGCTCAGTATGCCTCACCCACACAAACCCCCTGACCCTGTGGCTGGCTCCCTGTGTGTGCTCCCAGCAGCAGTGGTGAGAGCAAGATCTGGCAGATGGTGAGTGATATTCAAGCACACAAAGAATGCAGGCTTGAATCTGCAGGCCAGGGAGAGACCACAAATGAGCTTTAGGGCCACCTTTGAGAAACAAAAGGGAGGCAGCCAATACATGGCTTGGTGCATTGCAGATCAAGGGGAGGCATATAAGCTTAAGGATTCTGCCACAAGAGGGAGCAAGAAGTGTGGATCAGGTGTAACCAGAGAAGGTCTGAGAAAGCCTCAGAATCACTAGCAGGGCTGATGGAAGATACTTCTCTCCTGAAGCCAGTTAATAAAGACAGGAGGAGGTGACTTTAACTTCAAATGGGAAGACAGCAATGCAGAACTTCAAGGGATATGAAAAATCAAGGAAACATGACACCACCAAAGGGTCACAATAATCTTCCAGTAACCAACCCAAGACATGGAGATCTGTGATTTCTCTGGTAGTGAATTCAAACATGCTGTTTTCAGGAAACTCTGTGAGTTCAAAGAAAACACAAAGACAAGTCAACAAAATTAGAAAAACAATACACAAACAAAATGAGGAATTTAACAAAGAGATAGAAAATATTAAAAGGAACCAAACAAATTCTGAAGCTGAAGAATACAGTGAATGAAATGAAAAATATAATAAAGAGCATCAGTAGCAGAATAGGTCAGTCAGAAGACAGAAGAGAAGAACTTGGAAGTTACCTAGTCAGAGGAGAGAATGAGAAAGCCGACATGATATATAGAGTACTATCCAAAGAACCAATTTGTGAATTATTGGTGTGCTGGAAGGAGAAGAGAGGACAGAAAGCTTATTTAAAGAAATAGTGGCTAAGAATTTTCCAGACCTGGGCAGAGATTTAGATTTCCAAATTCACGAAGGTTCTAGGCCACCCAACAAAATCACCCTAGAGAGATCCTCTCCAATACACGTTATAATAAAACTGTTAAAAATCTAAAACAAGGAATCTTAAAAGCATCAAGAGAGAAAAAAAGCTTATAACTTTCAAGAGAACCCCCATAAGGCTATCAGTGGATTTCTCAGCAGAAACCTTACCGGCCAGGAGAGAGTGGGATGATACATTCAAAGGGCTGAAAGGAAAAAAAAAAAAAGCCCCGCCAATCAAGAGTACTCTGTCCAGCAAAGTTGTCCTTCATAAACGAAGGAGAGAGAAAGACTTTCTCAGACAAACAAAAGCTGACAGAATTCACCACCGCAAGACCTGCCTTACAAGAAATGCTGACAGGAGTTCTTCAAGCTGTAATGAAAGGATGCTAATTAGTAACATGTAGTCAACTTCAGAATACTCTGATACTGTAATATGGTGCTGTATTAAAAGTTATAGGACAGTATAAAGGTTAAAGGACAAGAGTATTAATAATAGCTATAGCTACAATTTATTAATAAATACACAATATAAAGAGATAAATTGTGGGCTTTCCTGGTGGCGCAGTGGTTAAGAATCCACCTGCCTACCAATGCAGGGGACATGGGTTCAAGCCCTGGTCTGGGAAGATCCCACATGCCACAGAGCAACAAAGCCCATGTGCCACAACTACTGAGCCCGTGCACCACAACTACTGAAGCCTGCGCGCCACGGCTACTGAAGCCTGCGTGCCTAGAGCTCGTGCTCCGCAACAAGAGAAGACACCACAATGAGAAGCCCGCACACCACAACGAAGAGTAGCCCCCGCTCGCTGCAACTAGAGAAAGCCCGCATGCAGCAACGAAGACCCAACGCAGCCAAAAATAAATAAATAAATTTAAAAAAAAGAGGTAAACTGACATCAAAAACATAAAAGTTGGGAGTAAAAGGTTAGAGTTTTTGTATGCAAAGTTGTTATCAGTGTAAAATAAACTATTATATGTGTAAGATGTTTTATGTAAGCTTCATGGTAACCACAAAGCAAAACCCTACAGCACATTCACAAAAGAGAAGAGAATCAGAGCATACCACTATGGAAAATCATCAATTCACAAAGGAAGGCAGCAAGAGAGGAAGAAAGGAACAAGGGAACTACAAAATAGCCAGAAAGCAATTAACAAGATAGCACTAAGAAGTCATTACCTATCAATAATTACTGTAAACGTATGTTGATTAAATTCTCCAATTAAAAGGCATAGAGTGGCTGGATGGTTAACAAAACAAGACCCAATTATATGCTGACTACAAGAGACTTACTTCAACGTTAAGGACACACATAGGCTCAAAGTGAAGGCATAGAAAAAGATACTCCATGCAAGTAGAAACCAAAAGAGAGCAGAGCTAGCTATACTTATATCAGGGAAAATAGACTTAAAGCCAAAAACAATAACAAGAGACAAAGAAGGTCATTATATAACGATAAAGGAGTCAATTCATCAAGAAGATATCACAGTTGTGAATATATATGTGCCCAACATTGGAGCACCTAAATATATTCAGCAAATACTAAGAGATCTGAAGTGAGAAATAGACAACAATACTATAATAGTAGGGGACTTCAATATCCTACTTTCAACAATAAAGAGATCATCAACAAAGAAATGTTGGATCTGAACTACACTTTAGACCAAATGGATTAGTAGACATGTAGGGAACATTCCATCCAGCAGCAGCAGAATACACATGCTTCTCAAGTACACATGTAAAATTCTCCAGGAGAGATCATATGATAAGTCACAAAGCAAGTGTTAGTAAATTTAAGAAGATTAAAATGATAGCAAGTATCTTTTCCAACCACAGTGATAGAAACTTAAAATCAATGACAGGAGGAAAGTTGGAAAATTAACAGTAATATGGAAATTAAACACTCCTGAACAACCAATGGGTTAAGGAAAAAAACAAAGGGGAAATTTTAAAAAATATCTTGAAGCAAATGAAGATGGAAACACAACATACCAAAACCTATGAGATGCAGCAAAAGATGTTTTAAGAGGGAAGTTTATGGAGATGAATGCCTACATTAAGAAATGAGAAAGATCTCAGAAAAGCTACCTTTACACTTCAAGAAACTAGGAAAAGAAAAATAAACTAAGACCAAAGTTATCAGCAGAAAGGAAATAAGATCAGAACAGAAATAAATTAAAAACTAGAAAAACAAAAGAAAAGAACAATGAAAATAATAACTTTTTTTTAAAAGATAAGCAATATTGACAAAACTAGCTAGAAAGAAAAACAGAGAAATCAAATAAAATTGGAAATGAAAGAGGAGAAATTCCAGCTGATGGCACAGAAATAAAAAGGTTCATAAGAGACTACTATAAACAGTTATACACCAACAAATTGGATAAAAACAAACTGATAAATTCTTAGAAACATACACCATACCAAGACTGAATCATGAAGAAGTCAAAAATCTGAATAGACCAATAATGAGTAAGGAGATTAAGTCAGTAAACCAAAACCTCCCAACAAAGAAAAACCCAGGGCCCGATGGTTTCACTGGTGAATTCTACCAAACATTTAAAGAAGAATAACACCAATCTTTCTCAAACTCTTCCAAAAAATTGAATAGGAGGGACCACTTCCAAAGTCATTGTACGAGGCCAGCATTGTCCTGATTAAAAAGCCAAGTATGAACATTACACGGAAACGACAGACAAATATCTGTGATGAATATAGATGCAAAAATTCTTGATAAAATGCTAGTAAACTGAATTTAACTGCACATTAGAAGGATCATACAGCATGATCAAGGGGGCTTTATCCCTGGGATGCAAGGGTGGTTCAAGATATGCAAATCAATAATTTATTAATAAATTATTTTTATTAAATAAAATTAATAAAATGAAAAATAAAAATGAGATCATCTCAGTAGATGCAGAAAAGAATTTGACAAAATACAACATCCTTTCATGATAAAAACTTTCAACAAATTGGTTATATAGGCAATGTACCTTAACACAATAAAGGCCATATATTGTAAGTCTACAGCTAACAGCATACTCATTGGTGAAAGGTTGAAAGGTTTTCCTCTAAGATCAGGAATGAGATAAGAGTCCCCACTCCCGACTCCTAGTCAACATAGTACTGGGCATTCTAGCCAGAGTAATCAGGCAAGAAAAAAAAAATGGCATTCAAATCAGAAAGGAAGAAGTAAAATTGTCTTTGCAGATGATATGATCATATACACATACAGAATGTCCTAAAGTTTCTACCAAAAAATGTGTCTTTCTCTGCCTGGCTTATTTCACTTAGCATAATGCCCTCCAGGTTCATTTGTGTTGCCACAAATGCAGGATTTCCTTCTTTTTATGGCTGAACAGTACTCCATTTTATGTATATACCACATTTTCTTTATCTAGTCATACTTTGATGGATACTTAGATTGTTTCCAAATTTTGGCTACTGTGAATAATGTGGCAATGAACATGCAGTGCTGATTTCATTTCCTTCAGATATATACCCAGAAGTGGAATCGCTGGATCATGTAGTAGTTCTGTTTTTAATTTTTTGGGTAACCTCCATACTGCTTTCCATGTTAAGCCACCAAATTTGTGGTAATTGGTTACAGTAGCCTTGGGGAACTGATACAGGCTTCAAATCAGGGAAGCTAAATATAATGCTTTTATTTTATTTTATTTTTTTAAAAAGGAGTGTAATGAGGCTCTGAGTTGGGCTAGTGAAAAGAGAGAAGAACGGGTGGCTGTGAGAAATATCCATAGTCTAGATGTGAAAGGTGGAGGGAGGAAAAAAATTGGCTAGGAAAATGCTGTGACATTGATGGAGGTGAGGAACTCTTAGGAGGAAGATGATGTGTTCATATGGCTTGAAGGTGACATCATAGTAGAAGGTTTTGAAAAGTATGGCCCTTGGGTACTAACTAAACACAGATGGGTCCCCTGTGTGCTGTTTGCTTGAATTCAACTCTTATTTTCTTAGTTCCATCCTACGATTCTCCAGCTCTGTCCAACTGTAAACAGTGATGGTGATTTTGTTCACCAGAACGAACTTCTGAATTCAGGCCAAAGTGTGTTTCTGTTTCCTGACACAAAAAGCAGCAACTTGTTTCCAGGTCTCAATAATAAGAAGTCTTTTTGATTCATTTTTCTTACTCACATCTTCATTTCAGGTGCCTGCTTCTAGTTTGTGAACCTTTTGAGGAAAGGATTATGTCTTTGCATTGCTTTGCTCTTTTGTCTGGCAACATCCTTAGTATGTACTCGAGGTTCAGTGTCTGCTCTTCTGCCAATTTTTTTTTTTTTTTTTTTTACCTAGTATGTACTTTTTCTCTGGGTCAGTTTTGCTTTATCAAAAATTAACATCTGAAAAGTCATTTGTTAATATAAGATATATTAACGGTATTCTTATCTAAGGCCATATAGTTTTACATAAAAAATAGGGAGGGGAGCTCATCATTACCATAAGACCTGTGACCCACCTTTACCTACTCTACCAAATAAAAGGAAAAACTGTATGGGAATTGTGTCCATAATTTTGTAAAAGAAAAAAATACTTTTAAGAAGTTAGAGTAGTCTGATAACAGTATTATACCAATGTCAACGTCCTGGGTTTGATTTTGTATTATAGTTACTACCTGCTGTCATTCAGGGAAGCTGGATGAAGGGTACACAGGACTCTACAGTTTTTGCAACTTCCTGTGAGTCTATGATTATTTAACAAGAAGAAGTTAAAAGAGAAATAGGAGAATCATATGGTGAAACTTTACTTAGAGACTTGCTGCTCTTGGAATTATTTGGCAGTCCAGTGATTAGGACTCTGCGCTTCCACTGCAGGGGGTACGGGTTCGATCCCTGATCAGGGAACTAAGATCCTGCAAGCCACATGGCGTGGCCGAGAAAAAAAAAATTTGCTGCTCTTGAAGTGATAATAATTTGGGCTAAAATCTGAAAAATGAGAAGGAGTTACCCAGGAAATGGTGTGAGTGTGGAAGACAGGACATAGAGATGAAGGGACAGCATTTCAGGTGGAGGAAACAGCCTGTTCCAAAAGGATTTGAAGTACAGAAGGAAGGATGTTGTGGTTGGAGCTGGCTGATCAAGGCGGAGAGTGGCATGAGACACTCTGGCCTGCTACCTCTGGGAGCCCTGCCTGACAAAGTGGAGTTTGAGAGTGTTTTACCCCTCCCTCTCAGAACCCAGCCACTGTGCCATAAGAAGCAGCCCGAGTTACATGGGAAGGCCACATGACTTGACTCAGCAGAGCCCCCAGCCCACAGCCAGTATCAAGTGCCAGGCACGTGAGTGGGTATCTCAGACATCCAGCCCAGTCAAGCCTTCAGATGACTGCAGCCCCCGCCAGCATCTGACTGTACCCTCATGAGATGAGAACCACCCAGCTCAGCCCAGTCAATCTGCAGAACCATAAGGGGTCAAAAAAAACATTATTTTAAACCAATTGGTAACTAGAATGAGTAATAACCCTTCTAGTTGCAGAGCCTATGAAGGATTTTCGCTTGCCTTAACTCTCGATCTTCAAAAGTATGCTGTAGGCTGTAATATCTTGGTGGGCATCTGGTTCACCGTTGTAATCCAACACCTCCATCGATGTAGAAAGTCCTCAATAAAAATCTTTGTTAAATGAAAACGAAAAAAGATTTGTCAGTCTTAAAAAAAGATTAGACAAAAGATTTTCTGGAGCACCATCTGTAACTGTAGTCCTTTGTCCCACTTGGAACTTCTAACACTAAGGTGAAAGACCTCTGCCCTTGGCGTCAGGAGAAATCAGAATAGCAAAGAGAAGAGCAGCAGTGCTTACAGATATGTGCAAGAGGCAAAGATACATGATGAAATATTTTTACCAGGACTCTTTCAAAAGAGCCAGTTTTGGTCATAAGGAAAAGTGACCTTTGAATTGGAAACTGAACATTTTTGCTTTCGGCACTAGGCAGCAAAATTTAAATGTTTCCCCTCTTATTGATTGTTGCTTGTTATGTGGAGAAGCACCAAGGCGCTCCAGCGAGAAAACCTGGGTTTCTCTTCTGGCTGCCTGTTTGTTACACATGTGATTCTTTGGGCAAGTTACTTATTTTCTCTAAACCTTTATTTCCTCATTGGGACTTAAGGAATTTCAATAGCTACCTCATTGGATTACTTGAGCACTAAATATTATAATAAAGTATTTAGGACAATACTCAACAGATAGAATATAGCAAAAGAAAAATGTTGGTTGCCTTCACTACGTGTGTTTCTTGCTCTTCAAGGCCACCAATTCTCATGAAAAGGAAGTTCCTCATGAAAAGGAAGTTCTGTTTTATATTTATTCACCTAAGAATTATCTTAAGTGCCTATGGGCTAGATATTAGGAGCACAATGATAAGACGAGGAGCCACGGTTTAAGGAGACAGGAAATAAGTTTAGTGATGTGTGTAGGTGTCATAACACAAGACTTCTTGGGAAACTAAGAAGAGAGCCATCACTTCTCCTGGGAGTGCTTTGAGGGTTTAAAAAAAACTTCCTAGAGAACTGAGAATCTACTTGTCAGATGGACAGTAGAGAAAATCTATGCATGTGGAGAGCAGTGTAAACAGCCTGGAAGGCTGGATCAGAAGTGACTCATGGTGCTCAGTTTCAGGTGTTGGGTGTTGGGAGGAGTGGGTGGTGGCCACCACAGGGATGAGTCTGGGAAGTCAGGTAGGAACCAAGCCTGAAGGGTCTGGTGTGCCAGAATAGGTGTATTTTTATTCTTGCTGTGGTTTATTTGAAATAGTGAGAGAGTTGAGATATGCCCTACTTTTGAGTGTCCACATTCCTACAAAGGTACCTGTGCAGTAAGATTTTATAAAATAAATCACATTTAACTTAACTTTGATTTCTGTTATGCAGATGGACACATCACCCTTTTACAAACTCCTTAAGGAAGAAAAGAACACACTTTAGAAACCTACCGTGTAACACTTGCACATGTGGGAAACCTGCAAGAGAGCTTCTGCGACTGGAGTATTTCAACCACAAGCATCAGGGGCCCCAACATCCTAGCATCTCAGGCCAGAAATCACACTGTTCTTTTTGGGAAGGAGGGGAAAAGGCAAGGTGAGGGAAAGAGGGTTTTGTTTTTTTTTTTTTCTTTTTAGTGAAGAGATAGAGAAAGCTAAGCGATGTTATCAAGTCATACTTCTGAGGAGGGGCAAGATGGCGGAAGAGTAAGACGCGGAGATCACCTTCCTCCCCACAGATACATGAGAAATACATCTACACGTGGAACTGCTCCTACAGAACACCCACTGAACGCTGGCAGAAGACGTCAGACCTCCCAAAAGGCAAGAAAATCCCCACGTACTTGGGTAGGGCAAAAGAAAAAAGAAATAACAGAGACAAAAGAATAGGGACGGGACCTGCACCAGTGGGAGGGAGCTGTGAAGGAGGAAAGGTTTCCACACACTAGGAAGCCCCTTCGTGGGCAGAGACTGCGGGTAGCAGAGGGGGGAAGCTTCAGAGCCACGGAGGAGAGCGCAGCCACAGTGGTGCAGAGGGCAAAGCGGAGAGATTCCCGCACAGAGGAGCGGTGCCGACCAGCACTCACCAGCCCGAGAGGCTTGTCTGCTCAGCCGCCGGGGCGGGCGGGGGCTGGGAGCTGGGGCTCGGGCTTCGGTGCTAGCCGGGAGGGAGTCCGGGAAAAAGACTGCAGCTGCCGAAGAGGCAAGAGACTTTTTCTTGCCTCTTTGTTTCGCGGCGTGCAAGGAGAGGGGATTCAGAGCGCCGCCTAAACGAGCTCCAGAGACGGGCGCGAGCCGCGGCTATCAGCGCGGATCCCACAGCAACAGAGATGCAGAGGGAAAAACGGAGAGATTCCCGCACAGAGGCTCGGCGCCGAGCAGCACTCACCAGCCCGAGAGGCTTGTATGCTCACCCGCCAGGGCGGGCGGGGGCTGGGAACTGAGGCGCGGGCTTCGGTCGGATCCCAGGGAGAAGACTGGGGTTGGCTGCGTGAACACAGCCTGCAGGGGCTAGCGCACCACAACTAGCCGGGAGGGTGCCCGAGAAAAAGTCTGCAGCTGCTGAAGAGGCAAGAGACTTTTTCTTGCCTCTTTGTTTCGCGGCGTGCAAGGAGAGGGGATTCAGAGCGCCACTTAAACGAACTCCAGAGACAGGCGCGAGCCGCGGCTATCAGCGCGGACCCCAGAGACGGGCATGAGACGCTAAGGCTGCTGCTGCCGCCACCAAAAAGCCTGTGGGCGAGCACAGGTCATTCTCCACACCGCCCCTCCCGGGAGCCTGTGCAGCCCGCCACGGCCAGGCTCCCGTAATCTGGGGACGGCTTCCCCGGGAGAGCGCACGGCGTGCCTCGGGCTGCTGCAACGTCACGCCGGCTTCTGCCGCCGCAGGCTCGCCCCGCCTCCTCCGTACCGCTCCCTCCCCCCGGCCTGACTGAGCCAGAGCCCCCGAATCAGCTGCTCCTTTAACCCCGTTCTGTCTGGGCGGGGAACAGACGCCCTCAGGCGACCTACACGCAGAGGCGGGGCCAAATCCAAAGCTGAACCCCGGGAGCTGTACGAACAAAGAAGAGAAAGGGAAATCTCTCCCAGCAGCCTCAGAAGCAGCGGATTAAAGCTCCACAAACAACTTGATGTGCCTGCATCTGTTGAATACCTGAATAGACAACGAATCATCCCAAATTTAGGAGGTGGACTTTGGGAGCAGGATATATTAACTTTTCCCCTTTTCCTTTTTTTGTGAGTGTATATGTGTATGCTTCTGGGTGAGATTTTGTCTGTATAGCTTTGCTCTCACCGTTAGTCCTAGGGTTAGGTCCGTCCGTTTTTGTTTTTTTTTTTTTACTTAAAAAAATTTTTTTCCCAATAAATGTTTTCTTAATAATTTTTTCCTTATTTTCTATTTTTAAAAAATTAAAAAAATTTTTTAATAAGTTTTTTCATATTTTTTGTTTTAAAAAATTAAAAAAAATTTTTCTTAATAAATTTTTTCTTAATAATTTTTTTCTTATTTTTTATTATAATTGCTTTATTTTATTTTATTTTATCCTCTTTCTTTCTTTCTTTCCATTTTTTCTCCCTTTTATTCTGAGCCGTGTGGATGAAAGGCTCTTGGTGCTCCAGCCAGGCATCAGGACTGTGCCTCTGAGGTGGGAGAGCCAACTTCAGGACACTGGTCCACGAGAGACCTCCCAGCTCCACGTAATACCAAATGGCGAAAATCTCTCAGAGATCTCCATCTCAACATTAAGACCCAGCTTCACTCAACGACCAGCAAGCTACAGTGCTGGACACCCTATGCCAAACAACTAGCAAGACGGGAACACAGCCCCATCCACTAACAGAGAGGCTGCCTAAAACCATAATAAGGCCACAGACACCCCAAAACACACCACCAGACGTGGACGAGCCCACCAGAAAGACAACATCCAGCCTCATCCACCAGAACACAGGCACTAGTTCCCTCCACCAGGAAGCCTACACAACCCACTGAACCAACCTTAGCCACTGGGGACAGATACCAAAAACAAGGGGAACTACGAACCTGCAGCCTGTGAAAAGGAGACCCCAAACACAGTAAGATAAGCAAAATGAGAAGACAGAAAAACACACAGCAGATGAAGGAGCAGGGTCAAAACACACCAGACCTAACAAATGAAGAGGAAATAGGTAGTCTACCTGAAAAAGAATTCAGAATAATGATAGTAAGGATGATCCAAAATCTTGGAAATAGAATAGACAAAATGCAAGAAACATTTAACAAGGACGTAGAAGAACTAAAGAGGAACCAAGCAACGATGAAAAGCACAATAAATGAAATTAAAAATACTCTAGATGGGATCAATAGCAGAATAACTGAGGCAGAAGAACGGATAAGTGACTTGGAAGATAAAATGGTGGAAATAACTACTGCAGAGCAGAATAAAGAAAAAAGAATGAAAAGAACTGAGGACAGTCTCAGAGACCTCTGGGACAACATTAAATACACCAACATTCGAATTATAGGGGTCCCAGAAGAAGAAGAGAAAAAGAAAGGGACTGAGAAAATATTTGAAGAGATTATAGTTGAAAACTTCCCTAATATGGGAAAGGAAATAGTTAATCAAGTCCTGGAAGCACAGAGTCCCATACAGGATAAATCCAAGGAGAAACACACCAAGACACATATTAATCAAACTATCAAAAATTAAATATAAAGAAAACATATTAAAAGCAGCAAGGGAAAAACAACAAATAACACACAAGGGCATCCCCATAAGGTTAACAGCTGATCTTTCAGCAGAAACTCTGCAAGCCAGAAGGGAGTGGCAGGATATACTTAAAGTGATGAAGGAGAAAAACCTACAACCAAGATTACTCTACCCAGCAAGGATCTCATTCAGATTTGATGGAGATATTAAAACCTTTACAGACAAGCAAAAGCTGAGAGAGTTCAGCACCACCAAACCAGCTTTACAACAAATGCTAAAGGAACTTCTCTAGGCAAGAAACACAAGAGAAGGAAAACACCTACAATAACAAACCCAAAACATTTAAGAAAATGGGAATAGGAACATACGCATCGATAATTACCTTAAATGTAAATGGATTAAATGCTCCCACCAAAAGACAAAGACTGGCTGAATGGATACAAAAACAAGACCCATATATATGCTGTCTACAAGAGACCCACTTCAGACCTAGAGACACATACAGACTGAAAGTGAGAGGATGGAAAAAGATATTCCATGCAAATGGAAATCAAAAGAAAGCTGGAGTAGCAATTCTCATATCAGACAAAATAGACTTTAAAATAAAGACTATTACAAGAGACAAAGAAGGACACTATATAATGATCAAGGGATTGATCCAAGAGGAAGATATAACAATTGTAAATATTTATGCACCCAACATAGGAGCACCTCAATACATAAGGCAAATACTAACAGCCATAAAAGGGGAAATCGACAGTAACACAATCATAGTAGGGGACTTTAACACCCCACTTTCACCAATGGACAGATCATCCAAAATGAAAATAAATAAGGAAACACAAGCTTTAAATGATACATTAAACAAGATGGACTTAATTGATATTTATAGGACATTCCACCCAAAAACAACAGAATACACATTTTTCTCAAGTGCTCATGGAACATTCTCCAGGATAGATCATATCTTGGGTCACAAATCAAGCCTTGGTAAATTTAAAAAAATTGAAATCGTATCAAGTATCTTTTCCGACCACAACGCTATGAGACTAGATATCAATTACAGGAAAAGATCTGTAAAAAATACAAACACATGGAGGCTACACAATACACTACTTAATAACGAAGTGATCACTGAAGAAATCAAAGGGGAAATCAAAAAATACCTAGAAACAAATGACAATGGAGACACGACGATCCAAAACCTATGGGATGCAGCAAAAGCAGTTCTAAGAGGGAAGTTTATAGCAATACAAGCCTACATCAAGAAACAGGAAACATCTCGAATAAACAACCTAACCTTGCACCTAAAGCAATTAGAGAAAGAAGAACAAAAAAACCCCAAAGCTAGCAGAAGGAAAGAAATCATAAAGATCAGATCAGAAATAAATGAAAAAGAAATGAAGGAAACAATAGCAAAAATCAATGAAACTAAAAGCTGGTTCTTTGAGAAGATAAACAAAATTGATAAACCATTAGCCAGACTCATCAAGAGAAAAAGGGAGAAGACTCAAATTAACAGAATTATAAATGAAAAAGGAGAAGTAACCACTGACACTGCAGAAATACAAACGATCATCAGAGATTACTACAAGCAACTCTATGCCAATAAAATGGACAACCTGGAAGAAATGGACAGATTCTTAGAAATGCACAACCTGCCAAGACTGAACCAGGAAGAAATAGAAAATATGAATAGACCAATCACAAGCACTGAAATTGAAACTGTGATTAAAAATCTTCCAAAACACAAAAGCCCAGGACCAGATGGCTTCCCAGGCAAATTCTATCAAACATTTAGAGAAGAGCTAACACCTATCCTTCTCAAACTCTTCCAAAATATTGCAGAGGGAGGAACACTCCCCAACTCATTCTACGAGGCCACCATCACCCTGATACCAAAACCAGGCAAAGATGTCACAAAGAAAGAAAACTACAGGCCAATATCACTGATGAACATAGATGCAAAAATCCTCAACAAAATACTAGCAAACAGAATCCAACAGCACATTAAAAGGATTATACACCATGATCAAGTGGGGTTTATTCCAGGAATGCAAGGATTCTTCAATATACGCAAATCAATCAACGTGATACATCATATTAACAAACTGAAGGAGAAAAACCATATGATCATCTCAATAGATGCAGAGAAAGCTTTCGACAAAATTCAACACCCATTTATGATAAAAGTCCTGCAGAAAGTAGGCATAGAGGGAACTTTCCTCAACATAATAAAGGCCGTATATGACAAACCCACAGCCAACATTGTCCTCAATGGTGAAAAACTGAAACCATTTCCACTAAGATCAGGAACAAGACAAGGTTGCCCACTCTCACCACTATTATTCAACATAGTTTTGGAAGTGTTAGCCACAGCAATCAGAGAAGAAAAAGAAATAAAAGGAATCCAAATCGGAAAAGAAGAAGTAAAGCTGTCACTGTTTGCAGATGACATGATACTATACATAGAGAATCCAAAAGATGCTACCAGAAAACTACTAGAGCTAATCAATGAATTTGGTAAAGTAGCAGGATACAAAATTAATGCACAGAAATCTCTTGCATTCCTGTATACTAATGATGAAAAATCTGAAAGTGAAATTAAGAAAACACTCCCGTTTACCATTGCAACAAAAAGAATAAAATATCTAGGAATAAACCTACCTAAGGAGACAAAAGACCTGTATGCAGAAAATTATAGGACACTGATGAAAGAAATTAAAGATGATACAAATAGATGGAGAGATATACCATGTTCTTGGATTGGAAGAATCAACATTGTGAAAATGACTCTGCTACCCAAAGCAATCTACAGATTCAATGCAATCCCTATCAAACTACCACTGGCATTTTTCACAGAACTAGAACAAAAAATTTCACAATTTGTATGGAAACACAAAAGACCCCGAATAGCCAAAGCAATCTTGAGAACGAAAAATGGAGCTGGAGGAATCAGGCTCCCTGACTTCAGACTATATTACAAAGCTACAGTAATCAAGACAGTTTGGTACTGGCACAAAAACAGAAATATAGATCAATGGAACAGGATAGAAAGCCCAGAGATAAGCCCACGCACATATGGTCACCTTATCTTTGATAAAGGAGGCAAGCATATACAGTGGAGAAAAGACAGCCTCTTCAATAAGTGGTGCTGGGAAAATTGGACAGGTACATGTAAAAGTATGAAATTAGAACACTCCCTGACGCCATACACAAAAATAAACTCAAAATGGATTAAAGACCTAAGTGTAAGGCCATACACTATCAAACTCTTAGAGGAAAACATAGGCAGAACACTCTATGACATAAATCACAGCAAGATCCTTTTTGACCCAGGTCCTAGAGAAATGGAAATAAAAACACAAATAAACAAATGGGACCTAATGAAACTTAAAAGCTTTTGCACAGCGAAGGAAACCATAAACAAGACCAAAAGACAACCCTCAGAATGGGAGAAAATATTTGCAAATGAAGCAACTGACAAAGGATTAATCTCCAAGATTTACAAGCAGCTCATGCAGCTCAATAACAAAAAAACAAACAACCCAATCCAAAAATGGGCAGAAGACCTAAATAGACATTTCTCCAAAGAAGATATACAGATTGCCAACAGACACATGAAAGAATGCTCAACATCATTAATCATTAGAGAAATGCAAATCAAAACTACAATGAGGTATCATCTCACACCAGTCAGAATGGCCATCATCAAAAAATCTAGAAACAATAAATGCTGGAGAGGGTGTGGAGAAAAAGGAACCCTCTTGCACTGTTGGTGGGAATGTAAATTGATACAACCACTATGGAGAACAGTATGGAGGTTCCTTAAAAAACTAAAAATAGAACTACCATATGACCCAGCAATCCCACTACTGGGCATATACCCTGAGAAAACCATAATTCAGAAAGAGTCATGTACCAAAATATTCATTGCAGCTCTGTTTACAATAGCCAGGACCTGGAAGCAACCTAAGTGTCCATCATCGGATGAATGGATAAAGAAGATGTGGCACATATATACAATGGAATATTACTCAGCCATAAAAAGAAATGAAATGGAGGTGTTTGTAATGAGGTGGATGGAGTTAGAGTCTGTCATACAGAGTGAAGTAAGTCAGAAAAAGAAAAAGAAATACAGTATGCTAACACATATATATGGACTCTAATGGAAAAAAAAAAGAAAAAGGTCATGAAGAACCTAGTGGCAAGATGGGAATAAAGACACAGACCTACTAGAGAATGGACTTGAGAATATGGGGAGGGGGAGGGGTGAGATGTGACAGGGTGAGAGAGTGTCATGGACATATATACACTACCAAATGTAAAATAGATAGCTAGTGGGAAGCAGCCGCATAGCACAGGGAGATCAGCTCGGTGCTTTGTGACCACCTAGAGGGGTGGGATAGGGAGGGTGGGAGGGAGGGAGATGCAAGAGGGAAGAGATATGGGAACATATGTATATGTATAACTGATTCACTTTGTTATAATGCAGAAGCTAACACACCATTGTAAAGCAACTATACGTCAATAAAGATGTTTAAAAAAAAAAAAAAAAAAAAAGAAAAGGGCCAAGGACTAAGCACTGGATCACACCAGCATCCTACTCCTTGAAGAAAAGAAGAGGGATCAACAAAAAGGACAAATGGATTGACCAGTGAGGTAGGGAGAAACCTGAAAGAGTATGAGGTCCTAGAAGCCAAGTGAAGAAAGTGTCTCCAGGAAGAAGGAATGATCAACTAAGTTGATATCCAGTTGTGAGCAGGTGGAGTAGATTTATAAAATATGGAACCCACTCATTAAAATTAAAGACCAATTAAATAAGGATCATTTAACAGCAAAGTTTTATATGATTATGAGCTCTAACTCACAATCTCCAGCTAGCTGCTTTATGCTTTCTGAAGCTGGTTTCCTGGATATCTACCTCACAGACTTTCTGTAAAATTCAGTGAAATAATTTGCATAGAATCACCAATGAAATGCTTGTGAAGTAATAGGTTCTAAGTTTAAATATAACATGTATACAAATAATACAAATATTAATGAGCCCAAATATTTTATTATATAATTGTTATATATTATTATAGTCATTATATGACTTCTGCTATTTGTAATATTACTCACAATTCATTTACTCATTTGTTACATCTATTATGTATTAAATATTCTTTAGCATTTAGTCTTTGCCAGGTACTGGCACCCAAGAAAACAAAGATACACAAGACATGGAACTTATCATTCCTATAATTAAAGTACATTAGACTCTGCAAAAAAAAAAAAAAAAAGTCATACTTCTAATATTTATTTCTATCATTAAACAGTCGGCATTTGAGGCTTTCCTGTTCTATCAGAATTTGAGTATGACAGTTTTTGCATTTCCCAAAGAGTTCATTGTCCCTGTTCAATTCCCTCTTATGCAAAACGTGTCTGTCAGTGTGGGCAATGACCCCACTACTCCCACTCTTTAGAGTTTAAATAAATGACTCAGGCAATGAGTCATTTTTCCATGGATTGTCTATGTTGCTTGGAAAAGTGGCAGTTCTAGCCAAGCTATGGCTGAGACTACCTGAATTATTTGGAAAACACTATGGCCACAGTAATCTGCCTCCTTAGACTAAAAAAAATGGTATAGAATTCTTTGGGATCAGGGAGCCCAGGTCTGGAACATGTACATATAGATAAAACCTGGAGAGCAATATGCTAAAGGGAAATGGTTGGGTTAAAGTGAAAAAAAACAATTTTATGGATTCCCTCTGTGAGAACAAATACTTAAAAGAATGTCAGAGGCTAAATACAAAATACTGGATGTTTCATAAAAGTTTGCATTTGTGAATAAGTCTTTTGCATATATTTCAATTCTGAAAGCGAGTTTTTGGAGAAGCTAAATTTTTTATTGGCTATTAATAGATGAAATTAAATTTCAAGTACATTTTATTTTTTTAAAAATTTATTTATTTTATTTATTTAGTTTTGGCTGCATTGGGTCTTCGTTGCTGCACACGGGCTTTCTCTAGTTGCAGCGAGCAGGGGCTACTCTTCATTGCGGTGCGCGGACTTCTCATTGCGGTGGCCTCTCTTGTTGCCGAGCATGGGCTCTAGGCACCTGGGCTTCAGTAGTTGCGGCTCATGGGCTCTAGAGCACAGGCTCAGTAGTTGTGGCGCACGGGCTTAGTTGCTCCGCGGCATGTGGGATCTTCCTGGACCAGGGCTCGAACCTGTGTCCCCTGCATTGGCAGGTGGATTCTTAACCACTGTGCCACCAGGGAAGTCCTCAAGTACATTTTCAGTTTTCAAAATTTGCATTTACACTGGAAAGTCTACTTTGGCCAACAATTTTAGCCTTGCATATCAAGGCCAAGGTCATAGGTTAGCTATGCAGATTCTCTGCACCAAACTCCCATATACTTTCTACACCTCTTCAAGTTTATGTTTCACACTATATTTCAAATATTTGCTTATTTTTTCTCTCTGTTTATAGGTATTTTATATACCTGAGGGCGAAGTCTTTATCTTGTAGTCTATACATCTTCTCTGTGCTCGGGGCAGTATCTTGACATAGCATGTGCCCTCTTCAAAGTGTTGCGAGGATCATGAATAGACACAGTTAGGCAGGAAATGGTAGAGTTGCCAGTTTCCAGATTCTTCCACCTTGAGACATGTCAAATATCTTCCCTTTGCCCTTCCATATTTACTCTCCTCCCTTCTCTCCACACTGCTCTCTGCCCTGGGAGATTGACTTCTGTGGGTTCAGCTAAAGGGAAACCTGGGGGATGGTTGGAGGGGATCTCTGTCCTTTTCAAAGCAGTTTTCTCTACATGACACTCATAAGGATGCGGGGAGGGAGAAGTTCTGGTAACTTCTCCCTCCCCACACCCATGCTGGCCTAGGAAAGGCAGTGCCCCCCCCCTCATTTTTGTGGCTCCAACATACTACACTATCCATTATGGTGTATCCACTATACCCTGTGTTCTGCCCATACCTTTGTAAATAGTCACTTCATTAAATCCTCCTTGAATATCCTAATTCAAATGTGCCTTTCCTCTCCTCCTGGGACTTCAACTGATAAAAGACAGTTCCAGTTATTTCAAAAAGAAGCCACCATTCTTGACAAGGTAATGATTGCTTTCTAAAAACCTTCTCAATTATGTCTGTGAGTCTAGATTCCTACTTAATGTATGAAACCTCTCACATATCCCACCACATCCTTATCTGCCTTTTGCCTCAAATGAAGATCATACCTCCTTCCAGGACTCCACTCTTCACTGTTATTTATTTTTTGTATTATTTCCCTGCTTTTGGACTTTTAGAATTATTTCTCTTAGATGTAACTTCATATGTGAGATTAGAGAATACGAATTTTGTATTTTCAATGGGTATTGTGGGCTGGGAGTGGAGGGAAGGAACGCACCTAAAAAAAGTTAAATGACCTTGTTACTATAGAACTCTCAAAGAGTTTGATGTGCCTGATGACCTTTGAGAGAGCAGCATGGTAACCAGCATTCCTCAAACTTATTTGACTATGGAACCCTTGTTATCTAAGTACCTGCTGGTACTCCTCAGGTCACAGTTTGGAAAACCTTGATCTTTAAAATCCATCCTTCTCTTCCTCCATAAATATTTCTTGAACAAATGAACAAATATTGACAAAACTGGTCAGAACTCTAAGAGACGGGGCGTGGAAGACAGGTTCCACAACCCTTTCCTTTTAATCCTTCGGTGACTGTTGTGTCAGAATCTTCAAAGATGTGCGTGGTGGGGTGGGAGGTAGCCAGCACTTCCTGCAAGATCTAGTTTGAGGTACTGATTGATGGTACTGATTGATGGATATTCAATTAGAGGTCTTCTCCAAGCCTAGATTAATTGCGGATGCAGTTTCTCCTTTGGGCTTTCTGCCTTGATTCTTGAACTAGCTGGAGGTGGAAAAGAGGTGGGAAAGAAGGTAGAGTGGAGTGTTTATCAGGTGCTTGCAATGTGCCAGGTACTAAATTTAGTTCATCCCCTTTCTTAAAGGAGCTCACAGTCTAGTAGGAAGAAAAAGATGTAAGAATAATTAATGCAGTGTAATATATAATATAACATAACATAAGGCTGTAATGAACAAAGAGCTTATACCCTGGTTTCTTTAGGGGTACCTCGTTATTCTGTGGCAAGGTCTATAGTTACGGCATTTGACTTTATGCTTTGTTGCAGAGTAAGTTTAAGGTCAGACTGAGACAATGTCCACCTACCTGCATGTCTTACATAGAAAAACACAGATTTTTATAAGTAGCCATGATCTACTGGAGGTTACTAAGAAGGTGAGAGAGTGTGGAGGAGGGGAATGAGTAGATAAGTTAGAGAAATCTTTTTATCTAATACTTCACATCCCTTTTTCTATTGATGAACAAATACAAAGATTGGCTAATTTGATTTTAGAATCTTCTTCCTTTGCCTCGGCACCCTATTAGAGAAAATGGATTTTTAAAATATGGTAGCAACTTCCAAGAAGCTGGAGTAGACATATTTTTCCCTATTCCTTCTGCTAAGTACAACCAGAAATACAGAACGTTATTTATAAAACAATCATAAGAATACTCTGAAAAGTGAAGAGAAGAAGACAAACCAGCTAAGGACCTTGGAATCCAAAGAATGACATGGTGGTGAGTTCTTCATTTTTGTTTTTGGCCTGTGGGGTTCATTTTTTTCTTTTTTCCTTTAATTGAAGTATAGTTGATTTATAATATTGTGTTAGTTTCAGATGTATACAGCAAAGTGATTTGGTCATACATATATATGTATATATCTATATTCTTTTTTTCATTATAGTTTATTACAAGATATTGAGTATAGTTCCCTGTGCTATACAGTGAATCCTTGTTTTTTATCTATTTTATATAAAGTAGTGTGCATCTGTTAATCCCATATTCCAAATTTATCCCTCTACCCTTTCCCCTTTGGTAACCATAGGTTTGTTTTCTATGTCTGTGAGTTGGTTTCTGTTTTATAAATAAGTTCATTTGTACTGTTTTTTAGATTCCACCTATAAGTGATATCATATAATATTTGTCTTTCTCTGTCTAACTTACTTCACTTAGTATGATAATTTCTAGATCCATCCATGTTGCTGCAAATGATGTTATTTCCTTCTTTTTTATGGTTAAGTAATATTCCATTGTATATGTATACCACTTATTCTTTTTCCATTCATCTGTCAATGAACATTTGGGTTGCTTCCCTGTCTTGGCTATTGTAAATAGTGCTGCAGTGAACATTGGGGGTGCATGTATACTTTTCTTAAAATTAATTAATTAATTAATTAATTAATTTTTGGCTGCGTTGGGTCTTCGTTGCTGCACGTGGGCTTTCTCCAGCTGTGACAAGCAGGGGCCGCTCCTCGTCACAGCGTGCGGGCTTCTCGTTGCGGTGGCTTCTCTTGTTGCGGAGCATGGGCTCTAGGCGCGTGGACTTCAGTAGTTGTGGCGTGCAGGCTCAGTAGTTGTGGCTCGCGGGCTCTAGAGTGCAGGCTCAGTAGTTGTGGTGCACAGGCTTAGTTGCTGTGCAGCATGTGGGATCTTCCTGGACCAGGGCTGGAACCCGTGTCCCCTGCATTGGCAGGCGGATTCCTAACCACTGTGCCACCAGGGAAGTCCCTGCATGTATACTTTTGAACCATGGTTTTCTCCAGATATATGCCCAGGAGTGGGATTTCTGGATCATATGGTAACTCTATTTTTAGTTTTATTAAGGAACCTCCGTACTGTTTTCCATAGTGGCTGCACCAATTTACATTCCCACCAACAGTGTAGGAGGGTTCCCTTTTCTTATTACCCTCTCCAGCATTTATTGTTTGTGGACTTTCTAAAAAAATTTTTATTGGAGTATAGTTGATTTAAAATGTTATGTTATTTGCGGACTTTTTGATGATGGCCATTCTGACCAGTGTGAGGTGATACCTCATTGTAGTTTTGATTTGCATTTCTCTAATAATTAGTGATGTTGAGCATCTTTTCAAGTGCCTATTGGCCATCTGTATGTCTTCTTTGGAGAAATGTCTATTTAGGTCTACTGCCCGTTTTTTTATTGGATTGTTTTTTTGTTATTGATTTGTATGAGCTGTTTGTATATTTTGGAAATTGAGCCCTTGTTGGTCACATGGTTTGCAAAGATTTTTTTCCAGTCTGTAGGTTGTCTCTTTGTTTTGTTTATGGTTTCCTTTGCTGTACAAAACTTATAAGCTTGATGAGGTCCCATTTGTTTATTTTTACTTTTATTACTATTGCCTTGGGAGACTGACCTAAGAAAACGTTACTACGATTTATGTCAGAGAATGTTTTGCCTATGTTCTCTTCTAGGAGTTTTATGGTGTCATGTCTTAAATATAAAGTCTTTAAGCCATTTTTAGTTTATTTTTGTGTATGGTATGAGGGTGTGTTCTAACTTCATTGAATTAATTGTGGCAGTCCAGCTTTCCCATCACCACCTGCTGAAGAGACTGTCTTTTCTCCATTGTGTATTTTTGCCTCCTTTGTTGAAGATTAATTGACCATAGGTGTGTGGGTTTTCTTCTGGGCTCCCTATTCTGTTCCATTGATCTATATGTCTATTTTTGTGCCAATACCATGCTGTTTTGATTACTGTAGCTTTGTAGTATTGTCTGAAGTCTGAGAGGGTTATGCCTCCAGCTTTGTTATTTTTCCTCAGGATTGCTTTGGCAATTCTGGGTCTTTTGTGATTCCATATAAATTTTAGAATTATTAAATTGTTCTAGTTCTGTGAAAAATATCCTGGGTAATTTGATAGGGATCACATTAAATCTGTAGACTGCTTTGGGTAGTATGACCATTTTAACTATGTTAATTCTTCCAATCCAAGAACATGGGATATCTTTCCATTTCCTTGAATCATACTCGACTTCCTTTATCAGTGTTTTATAGTTCTCAGTGTATAAGTCTTTCACCTCCTTGGTTAGGTTTATTCCTAGGTATTTTTTAATGTGATTTTAAACGGGATTGTATTTTTTTCTGATTTCTGATATTTCATTATTAGTGTAAAGAAATGCAACCGATTTCTATATGTTAATCTTGTATTCTGCTACCTCGCTGAATTCATTTATCAGTTCAAATAGTTTTTGTGTGGAGTCTTTAGGGTTTTCTATATAGAGTATCGTATCATCTGCATATAATGACAGTTTTACCTCTTCCTTCCAATTTCGATACCTTTTATTTCTTTTTCTTTTCTGATGTTTTGTCTTGTTTTGCTTTATTCTTGCTTCGTATATCCCAGACTTCGAGCTGAAGAAGGTGAAAACCCAGAAATGCCAATGTGCACAGACAAAAAGGAGCCCCAACAAAAGCCTGCTCTCTCTAACCAAAGGACCAGGAAAGGGGCAGCACAGCAAGATAGAAAATGTTTAGACATTTTCTAGCCTCTCTACTCTAGCCAAACATCATAGGAAAAAAAGTATAGCACCATCCAGGCCCACGCCTGAAAAGGCTGAGTGGCAAGCCTTGACTTCTACCCTTGCGAGGCTGTAACAAGGCACCCTAACCTCACCATCTGCGCCCCACCACGGTGGTGTCAGAGAAAGCCAAGCAGGGAGCTGACTATTCATCCCCACCACAGGAATGAGGTACCTCCTCCCCTCTCCTCTGGGATGGTATTAGAGGGGGCATAGTAGAGGCTCAGGACTTTCCCTGTTCAGCAGTAACAAGGCCACCTCCGCACCCCTGTGGTGTCAGTGGAGACCATGTGGAGAGCTGTAACAATGCACTCCCACTCTGCCCAGCTAGGAAAGTATCAATGGAGACTGTTAGAGAGTCAGAACCCCCGCCTCTGCTTAGCAGTAACAAGGAGCCCCTCCCACCTCAGGGGTCAGTGGAGACCAAGTGAGGAATCTGGACTTCTACCCTCACTTACAGTAATGATACCCCTTTCCCTGGTGGAGCAGTGTCCCCAAATCAAGGAAAATAAAAGGTTTAATTAAGATCTAGAATCTCACAACATAATACCTTAAATGTCCAGGTTTCAAGGGAATATTACTCAACAGACCAATATCCCTTATCAATTTGGACACAAAAATACAATATATTACCATTGGGGAAACTAAGAAAAGTGTACATCAGATCTCCCTGTATTATTCTTACAACTGTATGTGAATCTATAAACATCTCAAAATTAAAAATTTAATTAAAAAGAAGACAGCAAGGGAGCAGGATAAAGAGAATTATAGATTCTACCTAATATTAGTAGGGTTCCATAAATAATGCACAGGTGATTGCAAACCCAAGTTAATTTTGCTTCAGTAGATTTCTGAACATTTCACAACACTCTTTAAAGTGATTGAAGAGCCCTTAAGATGCCACAATTTTAGGGCTAAGAAATAGTGCTGTGAGTAACTGAGAACTAACATCAAATGCCAACATAACATTCCTGTTCTTCTTTGTTATATTATCTATAGATATTTTAATATGATATGAGCAAATATTTTAATCTGTAGCAAAGTACGTACAATATTTTGAAAAGGTATGGTTTTAGAATAACCCTAAGAGTCAACATTAATGACCTAAAGCACAGTGACCCTAGCTGGTGCTTATTCATTTAATCTCTGACCTTGGCACCCTGCAGCCCTTCTGTCCACCCAACAGTTACCATAACTTTCACAGAGCACAAGAATTCCATTAGGCAATGTGACCTTGGAACTCTCAATGTGCCATTACTTTATCCTAGTAGAAATGAGATGACATTGTGATTGATAACAAACTCTTCCCAACTGCTTTAAATTTTGTCGTGGAACCTTTGCAAGCCTACCCTGGTTTAAGAGGGTATAAGGAAGAGTTCATTGGAAAAGTTCATTGGAACTATCAGTGAAAAGCAGTTTCATTGGAAATCAGCATTACCCTCATCTTCAACATCTTATGAATGCCTTCCAATGTGCTGGGGCCAAATTAGATGAGTTTTATAATGAGGAAAAGAAAAGTGAGACCAAAAGGAAATGATTTTTTAGGAGATAAGAGGTCAGAGGTGGAGAGGGATTTTTGTTTTGTTTTTCACGCAGGTTAAGAAGGGTTTTGAAAAGAATTTGGGGAGAAAATTGCAAGATGTAACATAGTTTGAAGGCAGTGAAGACAGGAGAAATCAAGATCTCTCAACTCTGAGAGGAAGATGGAAGATTTAAGCAGAGGTACTGGTGGCAGAAAATTTGGAAACAGAATGTAGTAAAGTGTGGCAACATGCAAATATAATAGTCAAAGATAGCATCTAACCGTCTCTCTTCAGAGATGAAAGGTTAGGGAATTGTTAGCCACAAATAAAATATAGTGGGAGAAAGACCAGAGAGCATATTACCGTCAAGCTAAAGGTCGACTGGACAGAGAACTGAGTCCATCATTCTCTCTTCAGAGAAAACTGTTGCAAAATCATTTATATTTAAATATAATATAAAATATATAATATAGTATATCCAATTATTGTAATATAATATTATTACACTATAGAAAATATTAAATATTTTAAAATACTTTGGTAGGTAGAGTTTGCTCTTCCCTTTGGCCCTTACTTACAGTACACTCTTTTTTACATATAAATCTTTTATGCTATAGCTTAAAACTATTGATCTATTCAGTACACATTTGATGAGCCTCTAGTGCTGTGGGTACTAGATCCAGAAATAGGCATGGCCTCTGCCTGGCAGCAGTCTTCCCCAGGGTGTCCTAATTCCATTCACTTACTTTTTAGGAATTCCAGTTTCCACACCTTTAAACTGAGAATGATACCGCCTCGCTTGTTTTCCTTGAACATGCTTCTTCTTTTGAGATTTGAATGAGGTGATATATATGTGTGACGGGCTCTATAACTTTATAAAACACTATACGGATCTGATTTTTCTACTGGCTTATTCTCAGTTCATTTTGAGGCAGGAGCTAAGCCCCGTTTTTCTTTATATCCTCAAACCCTTGCACAGGGTCTGGTACATGGTAAGTGTGGGCAGCAAATGTTGGATATCTCATTGAATAAAACAGAGGAAAATATCTTTATTCTTGTGGGTCTTACATACTACTGAGGTGACAGTAAACAGCAAGCATAATCATTTCATAAACTGTATAGTGTACTAGGAGGTGTAAAATGGTATGGGAAGAAAAATTGGAGTAGAGTAAGGGGAATTGGGAGTCCTGGGGATAAGCATTTTTAAAGAGGTCAGGACTGGTCTCATTGACAAGAAGAGACTTGTAGGAGGTGAAGGTTTCTGCCGTGTGAATATTTGGAGGAAGAGAATTTGGGGCCTAGGGAACAACTAGCCCAAACACCCTGAGGTGGAACCCTGCCTCTCTTGTTCGTGGAACATCCAAGAAGCCTGTGTGGCTGGCGGGGAGAGAGGCAGGGAGAGCAGTAGAAAACGAGGTCAGAGAAGTTACGGAGAGGGTGAGCCACTGCAGGCCATGGCTCCAAATGAACTGGGGGCCACTGGGGAATTGTGAGCAGAGGCGTCACGTGATCTGACTCACTTTTCAAAAGAATCACTCTGGCTGCTGCTTTGAGAATGGACAGAGGCAGGAGAGGAGGTAAAGACAGGAGCAGAGAGACTGTTCAGAAGCTCTTGTAGTCAGGTGAGAGATGAGAACGGCTTGCACCGTGTTGGTAGAACTGGAGAGAAACAAGTGGTCAGATTCTGGATGTATATATATTTTTTAACCTTTTTTTTTTTTTATGTGGACCATCTTTTTTAAAGTCTTTATTGAATTTGTTATGATAGCGCTTCTGTTTTATGTTTTGGTTTTTTGGCCGCAAGGCATGTGGGATCTTAGCCCCCCGACCAGGGATCGAACCTGCACCCCCTGCGTTGGAAGACAAAGTGCTAACCACTGGTCCGCTAGGGAAGTCCCTGATTCTGGATCTATTCTGAAGGTAGAACCAATAAGATTTCCTGACAGAGTATGGGCTGTAGAAGAAAGAGAAGAATGCAGGATGACTCTAATATTTTTGCTGATCAACTGGATGGCTGGAGGTGCCAACTGAGAAGGAGAAAAACCTGCTGGAGGGGCCGGTTTGGGGGAAAGGTCAGGAGTCAAGGTTGGGCACTTGAAACATCCAAGTAGAGACACCAAAGATGCAGTTATATTGATATATATGAGCCAGGAAGTCAGGAAGGAAGTCTAGACTGTAAATAAAACATTAGAAATTGTTGGATACCAATGGTATTTAAAGCCCTGAGACTGGCTGAGATTACAGAGGGAGTGAGAATAGACAGAGAAGTCTGAGCGGTGAGCCTTAGCACTCCAATGTTGGTTGAGAAGCTGAAAGAAGAGGAACAACATCAAAGGAGACTGAGAAAGAGTGACCAGTAAAGCAGAAGAAAATGCAAGAAATATGTGATGTTCTGGAGTTCAAGTGAGGAAAATGTATCAAGGGAGAGAGATAAATTTGTCAACTGCTTGAATTTGTCAAGTCAGATAAGGACAAAAAATTGACCTTTGGATTTAACAACGTAGAGGTTATCAGTGACTTACAAAGGCAGTTTTGGTAGTGTGAAAGGGTCAAACTCCTGATGAGAGTGTGTTTAAGGGAGAACAGGAGGACAGGAAATGGAGAAAGTGATAGAGATAACTCTTTTAAGAAGTGTAGCTGCAAAGAGAAGGAGGGAAATGTGATAGTAGTTGGTAAGAAAAGTGAGGTCAAGAAGATTTTTTGTTTTTTAAGGTGGAAGAAATAACAGCATGTGTACCAGCAGGGCTGGGACAGAAAAGTTGACGATGCAGGAGAGACGGGGAGTAATGGCTCCTAATGAAGTCATTTTTGAGGAGGTGAGATCTATCGCTGAAAAGTACAAACAAAAGGACTGCCTGCATGTAGACACATGGATAGTTCATTTAGAGAAGCAGGGGGAAAGGCAGAGTGTTGGGTGCAGCCTCTGGTAAGCGGGCACATGTCCTGGCGGGAGACAATGGCAGTTCCCTTCTGAGCACCGCAATTTCCATCAATGAAATAAGAAGCATGTGACGATACGGAATGTGAAGCAGAAGGTGAAGATATGGAATGGATGATAGACGTTGGAGGAAAGAGGAGCTATGAAATAATGATCCAGGAAAGTGGAAGCGTAAATGCACTAAGGAAACATTTGCTGTTGGGCAGCAAAGGTTGGGATATACTAGTGTATAAGACAGAAAAAAAAAACCTTTGTTCGTAGGAATCTTGCATCCCGCAGAGTGGACAATAAATAATATGCATAATAAATACATTAAGTATTTATTAAGTATAGTAAAGGGCCATTTAGTTTCATGGTGGGACCATTCAGATGGTTTTGTGTGTTTCTTTAGCCATGTTCTGTTGCATGGTGGAAGCTTGTAGTAGTTGGATAGTTTAAATAAGCAGGGTTGTAGTTTTACCAAGCAAGCCTGGTAAAGAGAGAAGGCAAGGGAGTTGCAGGTGTTTGCAAGATTGGTGGAACACAGTACACCAAAAGAGTGAGGAAGAGTTAAAAGGTGGTAAGATCAATGGATTGGAGGAAGAAGATGTTTAACCATCCAAAACATTTGATCCATCTCCTCTATCCCCACTTCCCTGCCCTAGTTTAATGTGGTGGCTAAGAACAGTGCCAGGATTAGAATTCTAGCTCTGTCAATTATAAAATCTCTATTCTGTTTTCATTTTAATTTTGTTTATCCCTGTCCAAAACACATTGCCTTAATTACTATAGTTTCATAATAAAAGTCTTGATATCCAGTAAGGCAAATCTTTAAATAATTTTTCAAAATGAAGGTGAGATAAATTTTCAGGGAAAAAAAAGCTGAGAAAATGTATCACCGACTTAAAGGAAACACAAAAATGTTCTTTAGGTAGAAGGAAAATGATCCAAGATAGTGGCTCTGAGATGTAGGAAGAAATAAAGAGAAAGAAAATGATAATAAATATATAAATCTAAATAATAGTGACTATAAAGTAATATTCTCATAAGGGTCATAAAAGAAAAAATTAAAGTACATGACAATAGTAGTGTGTAAGTCAGAGATGGATAAATGAGGTTTGAGAATTCTAAAGTTCTGGCATTGTCCTGGAAGAGGAAAAAGTACCACTGATTAGTCAAAGATACGTCATAATCTCTAGGAAGGAGTTAACTGTTAAATAGAAAAATAGAAGAATATAGACTTAATAAATCAAGAGAAAAGAAACAAAGAATAAAAATATTTAATTGTTCCAAGAGAGAGCAAAAATTAAGATTAGAAAAGAAAGAACTAGTGGAACATGTAGAAAAAGTAAGACAGAGTGGGGGAAGGACATTAACCCGACATCAACGAGAGCAAAGCAGAAGTATCTCAATATCCTACCAACAAAAGAAAGTTAAGATTTCTTACAGCCTGAGTATCACTGAGAAATCTCCAGTGTATCATAGTGGCTTAAATATTGTTTTTGAATGAACAGCCAGATGGATGCACCAGGTAATGTTGTTTTATAGTTATCAAATAAATATAAAAGTGGCCCTTGGAATGGGCTGTAACACAGGCAAAAACATAAACAGTCATGTGGACATGGCTCCTCTCTGCCCACAAACATGCCTCAGATGCAGAATACATGTGATGAACACTTCTTATAGGGACAACTTTGTGAATAGACTCTGAGAGACAGACAGACAGGCACACACATCTTATTCCTGGGTCCTTTTCTTTGTTTTTTTGTTTTCGTTTTTAGTTCAGAAGCTTCCTACTTTCTCACGTATCCGCCTTTTCTCTCCCTCAAGTTGTCTTTTATAGGAACTGAACAGGCTACCATCTCCTTATAGGCTACGGAGTTTTATAATGTCCTTCAGTCACCACCAAGCTTTCTTTCAAGCTAAACAATCCCAATTGCTTTAATCTCAGAGTACTTTAACCTAGTGATCTGACCACCTGTTAGACTTGTGAGGAAGAGGAATTCTGGTTGATCAAAGAAGAGAATCCTCATGATTGTGGTAGACGGGATAAGAAGAAAAAATATTTTGAGGAAAATCCGTAAATAAATTCATTTCTAACAATTCCAGAGCATGCCATAGTTTTTTTGTTTGTTCGTTTTTTAATTAATTTATTAATTTATTTATTATTTATTTTTGGTTGCATTGGGTCTGTTGCTGCGCGCGGGCTTTCTCTAGCTGCGGCGAGCGGGGGCTACTCTTCGTTGCGGTGCGTGGGCTTCTCATTGCGGTGGCTTCTCTTGTTGCGCAGCACGGGCTCTAGGCGTGCGGGCTTCAGTAGTTGTGGCTCACGGGCTCAGTAGTTGTGTCTCGCGGGCTCTAGAGCACAGGCTCAGTAGTTGTGGCGCACGGGCTTAGTTGCTCTGCAGCATGTGGGATCTTCCCGGACCAGGGCTCGAACCCGTGTCCCCTGCATTGGCAGGCGGATTCTTAACCACTGCGCCACCAGGGAAGTCCAATGCCATAGTTTTAATCAACTCCCAGCATCTCTTCAAGTCAACTTCTGCCTAGCTCAAGGTAACAGGCAGAGCAGGATGGAGATGAGTGGCATATTTAAGAGTGAGTGCTAGAGCTGCTGGCTCCTATCCCAGTCTCTCCTCATAAGCCTCTTCTGATCTTTTAACTATTAATGCTAGTTATCATTTATAAGGTACCTCCTATATGCCAGGCACTTTGCACACATTATGTCTAATCCTAACAACACCCCTGTTTTATGGTTTCGGAGACTGAATCAAGAATTAAATAAACTGCCGAAGCCCAGACAGCTAGTAAGTGGTAGAAGTGAGATTCATTCCAGGGTCTGCCGACAACACCACCTCTTATAGGATGCTCTGCTTTAAGGTTCTCTGGGAACCCAAGAAAGCCATGGGATGACTTCTGTGTTAATAAGACAGAGCAGGAGCAAGGACCAGCAGGTAATCCTGCTACCTGGTTGGGAGGAAGGATAGCCATATTTATGGAGTGTATTCTGTTTTAGGCTCAGTGCTAGCTCCTTTTACCTTATTAGTTCATTTATTCCTAACAGTGACCTGGTAAAGGAGATGTTTTATCCTTATGTTACATATGAGGAAACTGAGGTTTAGACAAGTGAGAAAGTGTCCAAGGTCACATAGCTAATAAGATGTGAAGCTCTGAGTTTGAATCCCACTGGCTTCAAAGCCATGATAACATATTACTCCCTGTTTTAGATTCTTCCTTTGCAAAGGAGTGCGGAGAGATCAATGAAAAGCGACAAGAAGACCACACAGGGGACTCAAGTGGGCGCTAGGTGTAGAGATAATTTAGCACAGGGAGAAGTCCAAGATTAGAGCAGTATGCCACAGGAGGACACTGGAGACTGGACCCTGGTCTCGAGGATGCAGCCTCAGGCGGGACTTAACCTCTCTGGGCATCAGTTTCTTATTGTTTAAAAAAAAAAAAAAAAAAAAAGCGGGTTTTGAATTAGACGATCTCTAAAGTCCCTTCCAGCCCTAAAGTTCTGTATCTCTAAGAATTAAGAGGGCACCGACAGAGAGAAGCTTAATGTGATGATTCCAGGTGGCCCTGCCCAGCTCTCGTCGTCCCTGGAGATGGTTGGGTTTGGTGGCCCGGGGACCAGACCTGGGGATGCAGAAGCGGGAGGCGAGCCTAGGGGTCTCTCTTGGTCCTCGACTGTCCCATGATTAGTGAGCGTCTAGAAACTGTCCCACGCATGGGTTTATAAAGAACACTGAGCGCCGAGGGAGTGTGACAGTCACTTTGGAGGGCTCGGGTGGCCCGCCGGGCGAGGCTTTCGGAACACCCGGCGGCACCGGGCTGGTCGCGGGCTTATCAGCAGCAGCTGGTGCAGCGGGCCCGGGGCTGGCTGCTCGCCCGGGTGGGCGGCGGCCGGCGGGGCACCTCCGGCGGCGAGGGTGGCGCGCCGGGCCCTTCTCCGCGCTGGGCCCGCCGTGTGAGCCGGGCGGGCGGCGGGAGCGGCTCCTGCGGCCCGGGGGCCCTCGCCCGGGCCCGACGCGTGCGCGCGGGGGGTGGGCGGGGGCGAGGCCGCCGCCGCGAACAAAGTCCAGGCCCCGCGGCCGCAGCCCTGGTGCGCCCAGCAGCTCCGCCAGAGACGCGCGCGAGGTCCCAGGTGAGGGGAGCTTGGGCGTGCCGGCTCCGACCGGGGGACTCCGGGGACAGTGGGCTCCGGGCGGCGGCAGCGCGACCTCCACGCGGCGTCCCCGGGCCCCGCGACCTGTCAGCCGGCCCCGATCCCTCGGGCAGGGTCTGCGAGGAGGGTGGTCGACCTCCCCGTGCTGGGGTGGGTGTTCTTGGACCTGAGACTCTGGTTTCTCCCTAGGCTGAGATGGATCTAGAGGCGGGAAGGATCGAAACAGTCCGGATCCCCAGGAAAACGGAGGACGAATTTGAACGCGGCAGCAGCAGCAGCAGGTACATAACCCGCAGCCGCCGCTTTTCCGCGACACGTGAATCAGCAGGACCAAATCTGGCTGAGGGGAGAAGTTGAGAAAATCTGACGATGCCTTTGCCCTTTGTTTTGGAGCTTCCGTAGGGTCTTGTCTGAGGTTCTGACCTTACCCAAGGAATGTCACTGAGGCTTCTTTTGCAACAGGCTCAGGAAGAAGAGGATGTGTTTAAAAGTGCCCGCTTCTCTTTGTGCAGGGTGATTCGATGAATATGTGTGGCATAACATTCCTTGCGTTACGTAACTCAAAACTTTTCCGAAAAACTTTCATAAACATCATTTGATCTTTTATGCCTGCAGAGCATCAGACATCTGTCGTTGATGGTTGTGCTTTTTAAACAAGTGTAGTGAAGCAGGAACCTCCTTCCTCCCCCTCGTTATTCCTCATTTTACCCATCCCACCCCCCTCCTCCCAGCGCCAGGCTGCTCCCTCTTTCTCCCCTGTGGGTGGTGAGGGGTGAAGGGGGGAGGGGGACCTGGGGCAGCCTCATTCTTCCTAACCTGTGCTTCCAAAGAAATTTTTGTTCAAATGCAAGGGGGAAACCTCTTTCTTGAACGTCTTTCTTCCTGTGATGGCTGTTCGGTTCCCAAAGTTCCCTTGTTGCCCACACTTCATGGACCTTAGCAGGGGCAGAAGCAAACCAGTCAATGACATGTTGCCATTGTCCCGCTTTCACCGTGGGAATAGTGAATCACTTTCGCCTTCAGCCTCAGTTTATGAGGCTGTTGTGGTCTCTGAGTTCATGCCAAGCCACCCAGAACGAATTGACCTGTGTCATCCAGCGATCACCCCGAGGGACAAATTTTATCAGGTTCTGTAGTGTGTCCTCAAGCTGCAAGGGACCTGATTAGTCAACGGAAAACACGCCTATCTGGTGGTTCAACTGAGGCATTATTTTTGTCTGTTAACGTCTTCATACAGTGATCTTGCCTTATTCCTTCTACGTACCATGGTATTCATTCATAGAAAATTCGGCGTGCCACATAAAATTGGTATTATTTCTGCTAGAAAATAATTGATATTATTTCTACTAGAAAAATGTGGGTTTCGTCAGCTGACAATTTAGGCTGGGATTGACTGTGAATCTATAAATAGATGGCATTTTCTGGAAGAAGGCTATTTATGTATTGCACTGGCTGAACATTTGATGAGTGTACAGAGGGGTTTTCCTGCAAAAGATGCAGTGACATAACAGAACCCAAGGAAGTTCTCAGAAGTGGAGCTCACAGCCTTGTGTTGGAAGGAAGACAGTTCAAAAGAGAAATACAAAAAGCTAAGAATAAGTTGAAACTGTAAGATTATGAAATTAAGTGTAAGGAGACAAATTTTTATAAAAAGTAGACTAAAGCTTATACACTAAAGGAAGTTCAGCTCACTTCAGTTATCTAGGGCAAATTGAGAGTTAGTTACATGCTTGTTCCAATCATGCTGTTATTGCCTATGGCACATTCTTTTGAACACATTTCATTGCAGATGTCTGTCCTTTGATTTTAGCGGAATGTTCTAGATAATTTGGGATCGAGCCCTATGAGTAAAACTTTATCACCTACCTGGACATTTAAGCTAAATAAATTCATTTTAGGTTTAAAAAAAAAAAGTCAGCTCTCCTAGAGTTTGCATTTATTGTATGGAAGGTAGATATAAATAATACATATGCTGAATATGTAAACTACAGCAAATGTTAGAAGGTAATGAATGCTATGGAAAAGCATTAATCAAGACTAAAGAAATCAGGAGTGCAAAAAGGAAGTCGTTTGCAATTTTAAGTAGGGTGGTCAAGGTAGGTCTTATTGAGAAGGCAATATCTGAGCAAGAACTTGAAAGAAAGGAGGGAGGTGTGTGGCATCTGAGGGAGACCATTCCTGGCAGAGGTAATAAAGACTCTGCGATGGGAACATGTCTGGAATGTTCACAGAACAGCGACAACAGAGACAGCAGGGTGGCTGGGGCAGAGCAAGCAGGAGTGGGAGTGGGCACTGTGGTCAGAGAGGTGACAAGGAAACATCATGTGGGGCCCTAAAGGCTGATGTAAGGATTTGGCTTTTACTCTGAGAAAAGTGGAAGCCATTGTAAGTCTTTGAGCAGAGGAGCAGCATGATATGAATTGAGAGTTTTTAAAAAATCTGCGTTATTGAAGTATAGTTGATTTACAATGTTGTGTTAATTTCTGCTGTACAGCAAAGTGATTCAGTTATACATATATAAGCGTTCTTTTTAAATTCTTTTCCATTATGGTTTATCACAGGATATTGAATATAGTTCCCTGTGGTATACACTAGGGCCTTGTTGTTTATCCATCCTATATGTAATAGTTTGCGTCTGCTAACCGCAAACTCCCAATCCATCCCTCTCCCCACAACCCTTGGCAACCACATGACTTGAGTTTTTAAATGATTACTCTGACTACTGTGTTGAGGAAAGACTAAAGTGGGCATAAGTGGAAGTGGAGAAACAAGGCAGGAGTTCTCCTGGCTATTGGGATAGCCATAAAATTGGTGAGCAGTGGTTGAATTCTAGATGTATTTTGAATGCAGAGTTGAGAGGATTTCCTGACACCACTCCCTGTAATCATTCAGAAGGGTGGCCTTTACTAATTTTATTTTACTATTTATTTATTTAATATAAATTTTTAAATTTAATTTTATCTATTTTTGGCTGCGTTGGGTCTTCGTTGCTGTACGCGGGCTTTCTCTAGTTGCGGTTAGCAGGGGCTACTCTTCGTTGCAGTGTGCAGGCTTCTCATCGCGGTGGCTTCTCTTGCTGCGGAGCACAGGCTCTAGGTGCTCCGCGTCATGTGGGATCTTTCATGACCAGGGCTCAAACCCGTGTCCCCTGCCTTAGCAGGCAGATTCTTAACCACTGCGCCACCAGGGAAGTCCCGGCCTTTACTAATTTTAGATCAATATGTATGATTTTAGCAAGTGAAGGATTAATTGATCTGGAGGACATTGTTAACATAGTCATCTTCCCTCTGTGCGTGAGCTCTGCAAGACAGGTGACCACCTCCCGGTTATCCAGACATTCCTATAGTAACTTGGACGGTTACCTTTGTACTTGGTGATTGCCTTGCAGTCGAAACTGGATAATTTCGACAATTTGTGGACATCACTATTTTATATTTGAAAGTATAATGTTGATACCCTGAGAAAACCATAATTCAAAAAGAGACATGTATCACAGTGTTCACTGCAGCTCTATTTACAATAGCCAGGACGTGGAAGCAACCTAAGTGTCCATCGACGGATGAATGGATAAAGAAGATGTGGGACATATATACAATGGAATATTACTCGGACATAAATGGAATATTACTCGGACATAAAAAGAAACAAAGTTATTTGTAGTGAGGTGGATGGACCTAGAGTCTGTCCTATAGAGTGAAGTAAGTCAGAAAGAGAAAAACAAATACCATATGCTACAAATACGCATATATATAAATCTAAAAAAAAAAAATGGTTCTAATGAACCTAGTGGCAGGATAGGAATAAAGACGCAGATGTAGAGAATGGACTTGAAGACATGGGGGCGTGGGGGAGAGGAGGCTGGGACAAAGTGATAGAGTAGCACTGACATATATACACTACCAAATGTAAAATAGATAGCTAGTGCGAAGAAGCTGCATAGCACAGGGAGATCAGCTCGGTGCCTTGTGACCACCTAGAGGGGTGGGATAGGGAGGATGGGAGGGAGATGCAAGAGGGAGGGGATATGGGGATATATGTATACATACAGCTGATTCACTTTGTTATACAGCAGAAACTAACACAACATTGTAAAGCATTTATACTCCAATAAAGATGTTAAATACATATATAATATTGAATATGATAACTACTCAAATTTATATTCAATTGAAATATTTTGTAACAGTTTTAAAATTCAGTCAATTATATATTTTTTTACAGCAAACAAGATAAGGAAAAAACGAAGAAAGTAAATTTGATTGGACCATTAACATTGGTAAGCTGTGAAATATTAAATATGAATAATTCCTGCCTTCATTTAAATTTGATGTCTTGGATCCATAGTTATAGCAGTACTTTAAGACTGTCTACAGGCAGCAATAGATTTTCCCTGCTGCACTTGTGCTGTCCTGGATTGGCTCATTGTAGTTAATGGCCCACATTCTCAAGAGGGATGATAAAAGAGGTAGCGATAGGCTGGCTGGGAGAGCAGAGCTAACTGGTGTACTGGGAAATTGAAAATAGGACTTGTGTTCGTAGCAGCATACAAACCAACCGATTTCAGGAAAATGCATCTCAGCACTTGTTTCACAAAAAACCCCAAATTTAGTTTAAAATAAGCTTGCATATAAAGAGACTGTTAACTACAGAAAATTGTAAATGATTAAGAAATTTATTATGTTCACGTTGGCTTCCAGGAAAATTGATTAAATATGGAGTTACTATTATGGACTCAGATATGTTTACAACAATTCTCAGTGGTTTTCTGCTGGTCCAAGGCAAGCCAACATACTTTTGGAAGAAGTCGAATCTGTTTTTCATTTGTAATATGTCTTAGAGAGGGGACCCATGAAAGTGTTTGCCCACAGTTGGTGAATATGATGTGTTTCCAACTATGACGGCCATTTTTTGATAGCAGAGAAGTTGGTATTAAGCGGCATGTCAGCTGAAACCTCCAACTTATTAAGTAAAGGATGAGAGGACACCAAAACGTCCACACTCTGGAGCACTGCTGCATTCGTCTCATGTCGCCATAAAGCCCCTGTTCATTCTCTTCTCCCTTATGCTTGTGATGTTTTTGTTTAAAAGTATCAGTAAGGTAACATTTTTTCAATTTAGTACTTTAGAGAATAAATTGTTTGTGAAACTAAATCTGGTTTTAATGCATAGGTTTTATTTTTATTTATTTATTCATTTATTTTTATTTAGTTTTGGCTGCGTTGGATCTTCGTTGCTGCGCGTGGGCTTTCTCTAGTTGTGGCGAGCGGGGGCTACTCTTCGTTGCGATGCGTGGGCTTCTCATTGCGGTGGCTTCTCTTGTTGCGGAGCACGGGCTCTAGGCGCGCGGGCTTCAGTGCTTGTGACTCGCGGGCTCTAGAGCGCAGGCTCAGTAGTTGTGGTGCACAGGCTTAGTTGCTCCGCGGCATGTGGGATCTTCCTGGACCAGGGATCAAACCTGTGTCCCCTGCATTGGCAGGCAGATTCTTAACCACTGCGCCACCAGGGAAATCCACAAGTTTTAAATCTGCCTCCTAGAGAAAACAAAATGTCACAAACGTTAAAGTAGAAACAATCATTTGAATCTAAAAGTTTAACCTTAAGTTAAATTTAAGTGTAATCTTTTTCACCCTCTGAATAGATTTTTTTGCTGTTGTTCTGATAGAGGTTCAGGACAAAACTGTGTTTTTTAATAGGAGTTAGAATGCATTCTTTTGTTGAAAAATCACTGAAAACAGATCTAGGTTTACTTAGGATATTGCTGTGAAATTCATGGAGTTTTAAATTGAAGCTTGGAGACAATAAAGTTTAATTAATATGAAAAATTTTTTAAATTGAGGTTCAATTAACGTATTACATTATATGAGTTTCAGATGTACCATGAAAAAGCACTTAAAACATTCCTCAATTTCACATAAATGTTCACTAAAGGAACGTTATATGACAACCTGCTCCTGTGCTTGAACTGTGGCCCATAGACCCGAGTGCTCTATCTCCCTTCCCCGGGAGCCATAAAACGAAACTTGGGGACACTGGTCCCTTTTGTAGCAGTTTTAGGGGCCCTTCCCCGCTTGTCCTTGACTTTACCTGCTCCCCTTGTTCCATTCCAGGCCCCACCTGGCTTCTGACCCTTTGTCTCTTTCAGCACTCTTGCTTGCCCTGTGTGCTTGATGATGGAATGTGGTCTCCCAGACTGAACCCTTGGAACTCTTTGAGAACAGTTTGCACACACACCCCTCACTCCCCACCTTGTGCTTTTGACCTCAGGGTGCCCCTGCATAGTGACCCCGTCTGACTCAGCCTGCACTCTCAAGGACCCCACTCCACCAAGCCTGACTCATCATCCATTCTCCTGATTATTGATCCTTGTCTCCCAAAGCGGGTGGGATGAGGGAAATGGGCAGAAGGAAAGGTTAAAAAGCCAGGAAAGATGCAAGGGACAGAGAGGAAGGTATAGAAACGGAAAACTTATAGATGGAAGATGTAGTCCGGAAGGCAGAGTAGGAAAGAAGAACAAAGAGAGAGAGCCATAGTTCAGTCAATCAGAAATGGTGAGAAAAAGTGCGAAATTGGAGAGGACTAAAAAAGATGGCGAGGGACAAAGTGTTTTGGAGTATTATGACACTGATTGGCTGGTTAGTTCTTGGGTGTTGTGCACTTCACTGTAACAACTGGTATCACCCCTCTCCTCTATAGGTGGTACTAAGTCCAAGATTGTTGGTGTGGCCCTCCAGGCCTTTTAGACCTTTCTCTAATATCGTCTTCCACGCTTTGTACCGTGCACTCAGGAATTCCACTGCGTGGAGTTACCTGAGCACTCGTGTGGTTTCTGGTCACCCTGCTGTTCTAAGCCTCAACATCCTCCACTTCCTCTGCGCTCCCCATTTCTTCTTCAGCTAATCCCCCCTTACCTTTCAAGATTCTACAGTGAGCGTCATCTCCATGAGCAAGACTTCCCTAAAGCACACACTCATGCACTCCTTAATGTTTGTTGCACTTCACTGTGGAGCTGCCTTCTAAAAGCTAACTTAAACCTCTTAAAGGGATCTTATCCTCAAAACCCAGAGGATCTGTTCCCCCCAACCCCTTTATAATTCTCCCTTTGAACTATTCTGAATGTCTTTCTTTTTAAATTTTATTTATTTATTTTTGGCTGCGTTGGGTCTTCGTTGCTGCGCGCGGGCTTTCTCTAGTTGCGGCGAGCGGGGGCTACTCTTCGTTGCGGTGCGCGGCCTTCTCATTGCTGCGGCTTCTCTTGTCGCGGAGCACGGGCTCTAGGCACATGGGCTTCAGTAGTTGTGGCACGCGGGCTCAGTAGTTGTGGCTCGCGGGCTCTAGAGCGCAGGCTCAGTAGTTGTGGCGCGCGGGCTTAGTTGCTCCGTGGCATGTGGGATCTTCCCAGACCAGGGCTTGAACCCTTGTCCCCTACATTGGCAGATGGATTCTTAACCACTGTGCCACCGGGGAAGCCCTGAATGTCTTTTTAAAGGACATACTATGTGTGTGTATGTAAATGATGTCTACCCCTAGCTGCTCTTAATTCACTACCTCAGGAGCTCTGGAAAATCAAACAATATTTCTTAATGGAACCAAACCTTCGTCCCTTCTGATTATATTGCACTTATCCAAATAAGATAGTGATTAAACAGAGTTAGATTGATTTCCTCACAGAATACAAAATAAATAGAATCATGAAATTAATCTGTCAGTGATTGTATTGAAATTCTTTCTTGCCTAATACCTTTATTTGCAACCGTTTCAAAAGTACTGACATTAAATAAAAATCCAAAGAACATATCATTGTGAAAAAAGAGAAATCCTGTTACACAAGCTAAGTATTCTTATCTTTTCTTTTTTTTTTTTAGTTTCGATATTCTGATTGGCAGGATAAATTATTTATGTCCTTTGGCACTATCATGGCCATAGCTCATGGGTCAGGTCTCCCGCTCATGATGATAGTATTTGGAGAAATGACTGACAGATTTGTTAATATTGGAGGAAACTTCTCCTTTCCAGGTAAGCATTTCTCTATTTAAAAAATATATATGTATTTTATATATATGTTTAACTGAGTGGAAGATGAGAAATTGATTTTTCTATTCATCATCTACTTGCTTCATGGTTCGGACATCTGGGTGACTCCAGATATCACAGAAGGGGTTGTAACATTCTCAGAAAACTTCCTCAAATACTCATTTAAATTTCAACAAATAGGTGTATGCTATTTGACTTTAAATATAGAATAAGGAAATATCCATCTCCAGAAAGTTTTGCATTTAAATAAAGTAAGGAAGTCAGTCTACGTGAGGACGGTGGAACTATAACAGAGTATGTCTGTGCAGTGTCCATCCCATTAGTGATTACTGATGAGCTTCAGAATACATCAGTTTGCATGGTGGTACTTCTTAGCTATGCTCAGCTTGTAGGTCTGTTTCTGGTTTTCTTTTTTTATCTCCCCCCATCCTTTTTGCTAAAATTAGACCCACTTTCTGTTTCTAATTTTTGGATCAACAAGGTTGACTGTTACTCGATAGAATACTTTACTAAAGAGTGAATGGACTCAATGTGAGAATGATGTGCTTTGAAACTCACTCAAAGGACTATAATTACTGAAGAGCCAAAGGAATCCCATAAGTTAATGTCATCTATGTGAGAGGCTGTGTCAACAGCATTGGAGTGCGGTTTCAGTGGACAAAGTTATTTTCATATTAGCCAGATTTAACATAGAAAGGAAGATATTCATGCTTTCTACGAAGCATGATAGCTCAGTTCCCCCCAAGAGACCCGTGGGCACTAGGCTGGAGAAGACCGAGTGAAGCTTTACTGGCACACAGATGGTGGAATAGAAGGAAAACAACTGATAAAGGAAAGGCAGCTTTCATAGTAAAGGTATCTGAGAAAAAGTGGACTCTATAATTTAGATGACACTCAGTAAGAGTTTTCAGTGTTCACTGATTGAGAACTGCATATTTGGTTAGCATTGTAGGGCTTAATTGTAATTACCTACGAGAACATGATTGCTTAATGTATACAACAGGAAAAAAAGCGGTACTTTACATAAATATTGGTGAATATTAATGCCTTTTAGAAGTCTAGTAAAAGCATCCTTCGAAAGTTAAATCAAGCTCCTACAAAAATAGTTTATTTACTCTCCAGTACTATTGTCTCTGAGAAGAACCTCTTTATAATAAAAATAACACCAATAATAGTAACCTTTCATTGTGTGTATCATGTGCTAAGTCTTATTTCACTTAAGCCTCACAAGAACCGTCCCACACAGTAGGTAATATTATTTTCTGTGACACATGAAGACACTGAGGCTTGTCCAAAGTTATACAGTATTAGGGCAGAATTCAAACCCAGGTCTTTCTGCCATCCCAGCCATGCTCATGACCATATACATTATACTGCCAATGTAAATAACTTTCTCCTTTAAAAAAATGTGTTTGGGAAAGTTTTAAATGGATTACTTGTGCTTGACCAGTGGCCAAAACTTCAACACAAACACCATAAAGGTAAAATTGGAGTAAGATAGGATAGTTTAAAAAGCCTTCAAGGAAATGAGGAGTTTTCCATTTGTTTTCCTTTTACTTCTTATAAGATCTATAGATCTATAAGACACACACACACACACATACAGTAGGATGATGCCTATATTCGAACGCATCAATAAAAAATTGGTTTCAACTCAGGATTTTAAAAAATCAGATTAACGAATGAGTGGATAAACAAAATGTGTTATATACATACAAGGGAATATTATTCAGCCTTAAGGAAGTTCAGACACCTGCTGCAACATGGATGAACCTTGAGGACATATGCTAAGTGAAAAAAGCCTGTCACAAAAAGACAATTATTGTATTATTCCACTTATATGAGGTGTCTATAGTAGCCAAATTCATAGAAACAGAAAGTAAGATAGTGGTAGCAGGCTTGGGGGAGGAGAAAATGGGGAGTTGTTGTTTAATGGGCATAGTTTCAGTTGGGGGAAGATGAAAAAGTTCTGGAGATTGGTTGTACAACAGCATGAATATATTTAACACTACTTAACTCTACACTTAAAATGGTTAAGATGGTTTTGTGTATATTATCACAATTAAATTTTTTAAAAAATCTGATGCAGTGCTCTTATCACAGGGGAGTTGGCATTTGGTTCGGTTTTATTCGTCCTATTTTTGTTTTTGCTAACACCAGAGTAATTCCACAACTTTCTTATTTGGAGCAGTTTGCTTGTCTTTTCTGTGTTTCTAATTATGCAACCGTATCGCTTTGAAGCTGGAATGGCAGACAGGTGCCATGTACTGTGCCCAGGGCTAAATTCAAGGTCTCTCTGGGGAATGGCACGAGCAAGTCACTTACAGACCTGTAATAGCTGGAGTGATAAACTCACCCGCGTTGCCAACTTAGTTTCAGTGGCCTCCAAATTAAATGACACTTGGTCCTCTACAGCCACATTTGTCACTAGGCATATTAGCTGTCTTGGAGGGTTTGGAATGGGAAGTCCCTCAGATGTTATTAATTCCAATGTCCACTCTTTAGTAGTGTGTACAAATAATATTCCCGTGCCTCTTTGGAGAAGACGAAATTGTTACATTTCATACTCAGAGAGCTCATTGGTATGTTTACATTTGTAGAGTTTAGCAAATATCCTGGGGATTGAGAGTAGATAGAGTATTCAGCTGTACTTAGCAGAGCTCGCTGGCTCATCTCATAGAGATGATGTTTATTTAGAGTCTATTCTTTAGAATCGTTGGATTCTTGGATAGCTAGACTAAATGGGAGCCAAATGAGAAGGGAATGTTAGAAGAAAAAAAGGTTTAAATTACAAGAGGGCCTGACAGTGACTTACTGTGAACAGAGCCCGTCCTTGTCAACAGAATAAAGGCTCCGTGACAAGGCTGTTCCCTCACAATGACTCGGTTGTGCGGAAACTATGCATAAAACATTCCTCATCCAAACCTTAAGAATGGAGTCATAGGAAACAGTTTTTCTGCAGAGTATTAGGAACCTGATATTTTATGCCAAGTCTATGTGACTGTAATAATGTAGGAGATTCTGTGGAGAAATCGATGTACCCTGCGTGCCCTTTGCCACATAGATGAGAGGAAAAGGCAGTTTTGAGCCCCAGTTACCTTAATTAATTACCCACACTACCAAAGCTGCCTGGACATGCACCAACTCTGTCCTGTGCTGAGTGTTTCTATATAATAAAAGAAGTCCTGGGCAGAATCAAGGAAGGCAGACATTGATTTACTTTGAGACTCAAAGTGACCTTATGTAATGTCTCCCCATGTAATCCTTAAGGTATACGTTTATTATTTAGGCCCTTACCAGCTTATGACTTTGGGCAAATTACTTAACCTCTATAATCCCTACTGTTCTCACCTTTGAAAGGTAGACTTACTGATAGAATTAAATGAGACAATTTATGTCAAGTGTCTGGAACATAAATATTGGGGGAAAACTAGCTGTAAGAACTTGGAAATGAAACAGCCACTCTAAGATTCTGTTTCCCCATCTATAAAATGGATGAATTATATGGGAGCTCTCTAAAAATGAATAGGCGGCTTCTAGAATTCCCCATTTCCTCATTATGGGAGGCATTCAGACAGACTAGAGTAGGAGTTCTCCATCCTGGAACATTAGAATCAGTTGGGGACAGTTTTTAGAATTATGATCTAGACTCAGCCAGAGGTTCTGATTCAGCTGGTCTTGGATGGAGCCTGGGTATCTGTATTTTTTCACGCTCCCCACGGGATTCTAACAGGCAGACAGCATTGAGAAGCATTCAACCACATAACTACTTAAAGACCGTTTAGGAGACTGAAGCCTAATACGTAGCATCTGAGAAGACCAGGTCGAGGCCCTTTCCAGATCTAATTCCATGAGATTTCCAGGTCTAGAATTCCAGATTTCGTTCCATGACTCTTCCAGGAACGAGACATCAACACACATTTGTCTCACCTTTGTCGTCAGGCAGCAGAAACTCTTGGTTTCCTGAGGGCTTTGGGGCTCCTACGGTTACTAACCCAGAATTAGATCGCCATCCTTGGCCTGGGACTCTGAGAAAGGAGCAGGTCAAACTTGGAATGTTTGTAGATTCTTATTTCCTAGGAGGGAGGGTCAATCTCAGTTGGAATATTGTTGATGGAGGAGAGTAAAACTCATTTTAGGATTTCACCTGATTTCTACGTTCAGGGGGAAAAAATAGCCAGGTACACATATATCTGCAGGTTTCCTGTGGTTTTGAACAATGGTTTCTACAAATACCACAGCTTTAAGATAGCTTGTCTGCCTCTAATTCGAAACACGGTTCCAATGTGGCATATCAAAGATGTCAGATTTACGAACTCAGGAAGGAAATGAGCATGCAAAACTGCACGGATAAGAACAGAAGTAAAATACGGTCTGATTCCTCAAGGATCTAGTAGCTGATAAAGAGCTAGATTAATAAGCAGAAACACTTCACTATGAACATCCGTAGAAAGAACAACCCTGAGGGAAAAATTATGCCACCATCAGGGCCACATGCCTGGTAATTGATCCTGACAGTAGTTTAAAATATATTTCTACCTTATTTTCCTTTGGAGGAAGATAAGAATGATAACACAGCACCCAGAAAACATGATCTAAGGCTAGAACAAAGACTAGTTTCTCTCCTAGCATCATGGTAAATGGGAAATGCCTACCCTGGTGTGTTTTCTCATCAGTGCTGTGGTGACATTTTATCCTATTATTTTGTGAACGCAGTAGATATGGGCTGCTTTCTTTTTATTTTTTCACTTTGTGTTTTTGAAAAAGTGAAAATAAGTCATTACCACATGAATCAATCAGTGTAGTATAGTGTCAGGAGCTGTATGGTATAGTGTTAGGACTCTCAGCCTACTTGCTAGCTGTGTGACTTTGGGTAAGTTACTTTATCTCCCTGTGCTCCAATTTCTTCATCTGTAAAATGGGAATTTATGAAATAGTCCTACCTCATAGAGTTGCTGTGCAACTTAAACGAAGTAATGCATGTAAAGTGTTCAGAACAATGCCTGGCATATAATAAATGCTCAATAAATCCTAGCTATTACTAAAACATGTAAACCAGAAAAGGCACATGGACATTTTTATCAAATTAGTTCAAATTAAAAGACAATTTCCTTCCAGTTAATACTGCTTTAAAAATACCAAAATACAGGACTGCTGATAAGCAGGACAGGGAATGCAGGATGGTGACTGATCGCCAGTGATCCACTGACTTGTCTTTGAGCAACTCAGCTATCTTTCTTTTCTTTAATTTTTCTTCCTTTGTAATGAATGTAATTCAGCCTTTCTATTACTTATGTCGTGAGGAAGCATGTAAGGGAAAACACACACATATAGTAAAGTAAAATCAAAAGAAGCAAGTATCTGGAAAGTGCTTTGCGCCTCTAAGAAAAAAAGTGCCCCTTAAATCTTGTGTTTTCTATGTGGACCATTTCTTTTTTCCTCCTCTGCCTTCTGTATGCCCTTCATCAACTCCTCTCTGCTGCCTTAGGAAGCTGCTTTGCTTAAAGGCCCAAGACCTCTAGGAAGGGGGCTGAACCTGGGAGGGCTTAACTTCCCCCAACTGGACCCTAAATGCACCTAAACCCTTGGGCCCTTTCCATGAGTCAAATGACAAGAGTGACTTGAGAGTGAAAAGGAAAGAGAAAAAAGATTTTAAAAACCTGGCAGTGCCTTTCAAAAATGTCTTATTTTTGTTTTGTTTTGTTTTTATTTAGTGAATTTTTCCTTGTTAATGCTAAATCCAGCCAGAATTCTGGAAGAAGAAATGACTAGGTAATTGGCTAATATATGTATATATACATATGTACTTCTTTATGGTGTACTTTTAAAAAACATTTTATTTGAAAATAATTTCAAACTTACAAATAGTTTTAAGAATGTACAAAGAGTCCCTATATACGCTTTACCTTTTGTTAGACTCTTTAACCTATTGTTTTCATTTATTCCCCCTCCCCTGCCATTTAAATAAGCTGCACAGAGTATGACCCTTTACTCATAAATACTTCAGCATGGCTCCTAAGAATAGGACATTCTCCTTACAACCACAGTACAGTTATCAACCTCAGTATATTTAATATTGATACAATACTTTGATCCAATCTACCATCTGTATTCCAATTTTGTCCGTTGATCCAGTAATGTCATTTATGGCATTTTCCCCCTCATTCAGCCTTCTTCATAGAAATCCCGAAAGCCTGTCACATAACATTTGTATGTTTACTTATCAATTAATGCTGCTGACGTAAATGAATACCGTCTGTTTGCCATAGCAGGCCTGAAAGGCTTCTATCTGGAAACAGTTTGTAAAATGATATAGAAAATATATTTGAGAGTATTGAAATTGAATTTATTACTTTTAAAGATACTAACTTTGGGGACTTCCCTCGTGGTCCTGTGGTTAAGACTCCGCACTTCCGAAGCAGGGGGCACAATTTCCATCCCTGGTAGAGGAACTAAGATGCCACATGCTGCGGGGTGTGCCCAAAAAAATAAAAATAAAAATAAATTAATTAAATTAAAAAAAAAATAAAGATACTAACTTTCCTCTAATTTAGTTAAGACTTCACTCCAAATTGGTTTGAATTCATGACATTTTAGCGTTCTATTTTTTTTTTTTTTAAAGGAGTGATTTTTTTTTTACATTATTTATTTATTTATTTATTTATTTATTTATGGCTGTGTTGGGTCTTCGTTTCTGTGAGGGCTTTCTCTAGTTGTGGCAAGCGGGGGCCACTCTTCATCGCGGTGCGCGGGCCTCTCACTATCGCGGCCTCTCTTGTTGCGGAGCACAGGCTCCAGACGCGCAGGCTCAGCAGTTGTGGCTCACGGGCCCAGCTGCTCCGCGGCATGTGGGATCTTCCCAGACCAGGGCTCGAACCCGTGTCCCCTGCATTGGCAGGCAGATTCTCAACCACTGCGCCACCAGGGAAGCCCCTAGCGTTCTATTTTTAAAACACCTTTCAACTTCTGCCAGTTAGGAAGAGGGTTTTTTGTTCTTTGTGTAAACAATACGGGAAAACTTATACTAAGAACCATTTTGCATGCTCAGTCTGTTCAGTCCTGTATTTGCAATGTGGTGTACTTTTTCAGTACAGTAAGATATGCAAGTCTAGAATATGAATTGTGAAAGAGTCAAATTGTGTTTACAAACTGTCAATATCAGTTTAAAAATGGTTCATGAACACCATTATATTTTTGCAGTTAACCACAAAACTTTATTTTACCTTTGGCTGATAATTCAAGTGGATAGATTTGCCATTATCCTCTTATAATTTAAGAAAAGAGAAAAAAATTAATGTGTGTTTGTTACAATGTCCTACACGGTCTTTGTGATCTGTCTGTAAATTTACTGATTCCCAGTTCTGAATATTTCTCCCCAAAGAGATAAAGACTATATTTAAAAGAAACTTTTGAATTATTTTCCAGATATGCATATTATTATTCAGGATTAGGTGCTGGCGTTCTTGTTGCTGCCTATATACAAGTTTCATTTTGGACTTTGGCAGCTGGCCGACAGATTAAGAAAATTAGGCAAGAGTTTTTTCATGCTATTCTACGACAGGAAATAGGCTGGTTTGACATCAATGACACCACTGAACTCAGTACTCGGCTAACAGAGTAAGTATATTGTTAGCACCACACTTTCATAAAGAAATTAACTGCTAAGTATGTGAAAATTTGTCAAAGGAAGATTTTAAATGAAAAAAATTTTTTTTCCTAGATTAAGCATTTGGTGTGTATTGGGAATAGATCATCTGATAGCCATCTTTAGCAATTACAGCCGATGCCGCAGTGTATTTTCCTTATCTGTTAGTTTTTTTTGCCTTAGTTATGTAGTAGGCGTATCACGGGCCTGACAGGTCCTGGCAAAAGGGTAGTGAGCATATGAGGTCCAAGAGCAGGCAGGATCAGAGCATGTAGGGCCTGGCTGGCCTCAGCTTTGCCACTGGGCATTTTTGAGCTGAGGAGTAGCATGTTCAGATTTCCATTTTCAAAGGATCACACTGGCTGCTGTACTGAGAATAGAGTGGGTTGAAAATATCATCAAGGGTAGAAGCAAGGAGCCCTTCCCTATTCCTGTTGCAATGCCCTTCCTAGCTCCTGCTTTTAAACAAATTGACTCCTACGTTCAAAATGCTAATGTTTTTCTAACAGGATTAACTAATTGAATAGCATCAACTTTTAATGATGTTAACTTCTTAGAAGCGTGAACTAATCCTGAATTTCTTCCTTTGTACGGTATTTAGGTGGGGAAAAATGTCATTCAAGAGGCTAAGACTGTGAAAGAGGCTTGCAGGAGTCTGAACCAGTGTTGCCTGTCTCTGTGTTTGTTAGATGTCTGCTTCACCTTTCTGACTGAAGACCTCCTGACTGTAACCACTTAGGTGTGATCTTTTTTAGTGACATCTCCAAAATCAGTGAAGGAATTGGTGACAAGGTTGGAATGTTCTTTCAAGCAATAGCCACGTTTTTTGCAGGATTCATAGTAGGGTTTCTCAGAGGATGGAAGCTCACCCTTGTGATAATGGCCATCAGCCCTATCCTGGGACTCTCTACAGCTGTTTGGGCAAAGGTATGTGAAGCGTGGGCATTTCCATGTGTGTTAACCCACGCAGACAGAGTTATTTTCAGTATGCAGGATTCTGGTACTTGTGAAGATCCATGTTAAATGTCATTTGAAACCACACCCAGGAGCATGTTGTTAATCTGGTGCTCTAATAAGGAAGATTGTTTTTAAAGTGATTCAAAATGTCACAGTTATTACCTCAGTTACATTTTGTTTTTGGAACTGTTACTACTTTAGGTAAATCTTCTGGCATACTAATTTAAATTACGTAAATGGTCATGTCCTTATTTCAGGAAACATAATTTAAAAATATGACATTCCTTCAAACTATTGCATGAATATAAAACATTTAAATAAGTTTAGATTTGTCCTATTTATTTTTAATTGTTACCTGTGACAGTTAAATGGCACTCTGACAATTTTGCCTTGCAGTAAAATCCACAAAACCTGTTCTATTTCAACCAACACTCCAGAGTTGAGAAACTTTACTGGCAATTTTTGCTCATTCTAGGGTTGATGATGTACTTAGTAGACTCTGGCATCTCTTTTGTTTCGATTCTTCCTTTACTGTTCTCCTGCAACATCTTGTTTAGCCATCTTATTCAGTAGAATGCCCGTGAGTAGGTCTGGAAGTATGGTTTTCAAAGTGATTAGAAATCGTGACACAATTAAAAAAAAAGGATGGTGCATCCTTTCCAAGCAGTAAGGTTTTATTTTAGTTTATTTTGCAATTAACAGAGGAAAAACAGTAGTAGATACAGAACTCCACACTATTCCCAGAAACACTATCTAGAGAATTACGTGTGGATTTCCTTTGGCTGACTCTGTTACCGAATCAAGTCCGGCTGCTTGCCGCTTAAAAAAAATCAATACTTGGAAAAGTTGGTAGAAAGGAAAGTTGCTTTTAATCAGAATGCTGGCAGTCTGGGGAGATGGTGGACTTGGTGTCCGCCAAAAACCATCTCTGAAGATTCTGTTCAGTCATGAAAGCTTTTAAATGGAAAAGGGGAAGTAACCTCAGTTCATTGTTGAGATAGGGGGTCAGAATCATCGCCCTCCTCCACTGCGTGCAGGCTTGTGTGCAGGCTTGTTGACCTCTTGTGATCTTTCTTTAGATGTTATCTTGTTCACACAGTTTGTTCACGAGATTATTGAAGGGGAAGCTAGGGAAAAGATCTGGTCATCTGTTAATTACTTATTCTGCATTTCTACATCTTTGATCTATGGAAAGAACCAACAAGTTAGGCAAAGTATTGTGTGATCAAAAGATCTGAAAGGTGTGCTAGGGCCGGAGGTGAGTAGAGCATGGGAGCGCCTGGTTTAAGGTTAGTGACAAGACCAAGGGGCCTCCTGCAGAGAGCTCTTTCCTGCAAAGGGCGCTTTCCTGCCAAAAGCTGCTTACGACTCCTCTTGGGGAGCATATCACCAGGGCGGATCAAATCCGCCCCTTGTAGGGAGTGGAAGCAGCCGTTGGATCGGGTACAGTGAGTGTGGTTTGCTTCATATCTACAGTGTTTGATAAAGGACAGGGTTTGGGAAGAAAAAGTAAGTGAAAGAGTTGATCAGACTGTCTTTTAACATTTCTCCCCATACAAAAGGCATGAATGTTTCTCTTTTTTCCAGATACTCTCAGCATTTAGTGACAAAGAACTAGCTGCGTATGCAAAAGCAGGTGCTGTGGCAGAAGAGGCTCTGGGGGCCATCAGGACCGTGATAGCTTTTGGGGGCCAGAACAGAGAGCTGAAAAGGTCAGCGGCGTTCTTTGTCCACTAGTTCAGAGAACCCACTTTTACATTTTGTTACTTATTCTTTTGTGATATGTGTCTGCTGCTTTCCTTTACCTAATATTAACTCCTCACCCACAAAATATAGGCACCCTTTACTGATGGCTAGAGTTTAACGTCAGACTTTACGGCAGGGTTCTGACCTTTTTATGTTCCATGGACTTCTTTGGCAGTCTGATGAAACCTATGGACTCCCTTTATAAAATAATGATTTTAGGGGCTTCCCTGGTGGTGCAGTGGTTGAGAATCTGCCTGCCAATGCAGGGGACACGGGTTCGAGCCCTGGTCTGGGAAGATCCCACATGCCGCGGAGCAACTAGGCCCGTGAGCCACAACTACTGAGCCTGTGCGTCTGGAGCCTGTGCTCCGCAACAAGAGAGGCCGCGATAGTGAGAGGCCCGCGCACCGCGATGAAGAGTGGCCCCCGCTCGCCGCAACTAGAGAAAGCCCTCGCACAGAAACGAAGACCCAACACAGCCATAAATAAATAAATAAATAAATAATTTTTTAAAAAAAATTAAAAGTAATGATTTTAAATGCATAAAACAAAGTACGTAGGATTACAAAGGAAACCAATTATAGTGAAGTACAGTTATCAAAACATTTTAAAATGGTGATGTGGTAATTACATATCTCTATTCTTAACCTATTAAATAATAAGAACTAAATACGGGTCAAATATTTACTGTAATTCAAAGTAGGGTTGCAGGTAAAAGATACTTTAAGATATCTGTAACAATTAGAACAGCGGTATGAAAATGATCTAGGATTTCTTTTGGCAACAGAGTCACAGTTACTGCTAACCATACAGCAGTTTGTTGCCTGCCTTGAGAATTGAAGGAAATGCTAAATTCCTGTTAGAGGTTAGTGAAATTAAATATGTAAATTTTTTCCCATTCAAGTTCCTTAACCAGGGATTCCAGGTGGAGTACCCCTGCACTAAAGGAACTCGATAGGCGAAAACCTATATGCCAGAACAAAGCCCCCTAATAAAGGCTACTCAGCTCTACTTAAATGCCCCAGTTTTCTTTAAATAATAACATCCCCTAATATAGCTGAAGTATGACTCCATGTGAAGTATTTTCTTTTGCCATCCTATGGGACTCCTGATACCCACAACTCTTTGAAAGAGAAATTCTCTGGAAATTCTCCAGCCTTAAAAGCAAAGGTTCCCTACTCCCCTCTTTTTTTTTTTTTTTAATTTTTATTTTATTTTATTATTTTTGGCTGTGTTGGGTCTTCGTTTCTGTGCGAGGGCTTTCTCTAGTTGCGGCGAGCGCGGGCCACTCTTCATCATGGTGCGCGGGCCTCTCACCGTCGCGGCCTCTCCCGTTGCGGAGCACAGGCTCCAGACGCGCAGGCTCAGTAGTTGTGGCTCACGGGCTTAGTTGCTCCGCGGCATGTGGGATTCCCCCCAGACCAGGGCTCGAACCCGTGTCCCCTGCACCGGCAGGCAGATTCTCAACCACTGCGCCACCGGGGAAGCCAACTCCCCTCTTTTTCATTTTCTATTTTTCTGTTCCTTAAGCCCTCTTCAAAGCCAACCTATGCCTGGTTCTCTAACTCTTCCTTTTTCTCTCTCACTGCTGCTTCCTGTACACAGTAGCCCACACACCTCAGGATGAGTGTAATCAGTGCCTCTCCATTAGCAGCAGTAAGCGAGCCGCCTCCGCGAAGGTAATTACAGCATGTCCACCACTGTCCCTGGAGCCCCGTGTCATGTTGGGGCTGACGTGCCCGCACCTTGCGGCCGGGCCACCTGGGACTAAGCACAGTGCTGGGCATGGCGAGCTGGCTGTCTCCCCAGGGACGCAGCTCAGCTAAATGTATGCATCGTCCAACACTGAGGAAACAACACTGGAGAGTAGGGTGCTTTAAGTAATTAAAAGACAATTTTTGGTGGCAATGTACATTTTAAAAAAATGAACAAATTCTCAACATCTTACTTGGTTAAACTGAAAAAGATATGATGTTGTTTGTCTTTTGTTAGAAACAGAAATGCTCTAATGTATGTGGTATTTTCTCTAAAGTCTCATTGTATATCAGTGGATTTTTTTTTTTCTGATTTTAGGGAGCCAAAATCAAAATTTATAGACTCTTTGCATCTAGCATGGAAGGCTTAACTGAAATTGATGGAAAAAATATTGTTATTTGACAGAACCATTCTAGACATTTATACCTTTATGTCAAATCCTAGAAGGCAGTAATATGAATTTTAATTAATATTCAAAAATATGACAATAATAGAATGAGCGATATTTAGGAAGACATTAAATTCTAAAACAATAGTAATAATAATAGGAATAGGAATTATCAGGTTTTGCCAGCTATACGCCAGCACTGTACTAACAACTTTCTATCATTATCTGTCACCCTCATAATCATCTTGCAAGGTAGGCATTAGTAACTCCATTTTATAATGCCATTTGCAGCAACATGGATGGACCTAGGGCTTATCATCCTAAGTGAAGTAAGCCAGACAGTGAAAGACAAACATCATATGATATCGATTATATGTGGATTTAGAAAAAATGATACATGTGAACTTATTTACAAAAGAGAAAGAGACTCACAGACATAGAAAACAAACTTATGGTTACCAAAGGCAAAAGGGAGGGGAGGGATAAATTAGGAGTTTAGGAATAACATATACATACTACTATATGTAAAATAGATAACCAGCAAGGACCTACTGTATAGCACAGGGAATAATACTCAATATCTTGTAATAATCTATAAGGTAAAAGAATCTGAAAAAGAATATATATATGTATGTATAACGGAATCACTTTGCTGTATACCTGAAACTGACACAACATTGTAAATCAACTATACTTCAATTAAAAAAAGAGTAACTCCATTTTACAAGTGATGAAACTAAAATCTAGAAAAGTTGAGTAAGAGCCTATATCCCATAAGTAGTGACCACTTTATAACCTTGTACCCAGGCTTGACAGTTGAAGGTCAGCCTGATCAAAAACAAAACAAAACAAAAACCAAACCAAAGCAAAACAAAAAAGCAAAAGCCCAAGTGTGAGTACGCAAACATGTAAAATTCCTGTCCCTCACCCAATGGGGCTGTGGAAGGAGGGTTTTCTCTGGAGAAGACAAATTGGCCTGTGTTAAGAATCTGTTTTAAGAGTCTCAAATAGTATTTACATTTTGGCGTCATTCCTGGTTGGCTTGGCTTGGTTTGGTTTCTCTTCTTCCACTTTTACCTTGACTTGTGATACTGGCCATGAAGGGATGGTGAGGTTCTCCCAGGGATGGGAGTTCAATCCTGGAACAGCTATGGGAGCATTGGTGGGACTGGTAGGGACCAAGGGAGATGGGTCCAGGCCAGTAAAGAAAAGGCTCAGGGCTTCCCTGGTGGCACAGTGGTTGAGAGTCTGCCTGCCGATGCAGGGGACACGGGTTCGAGCCGTGGTCTGGGAGGATCCCATGTGCTGTGGAGCAACTGAGCCAGAACTACTGAGCCTGCGCGTCTGGAGCCTGTGCTCCGCAACGAGAGGCCACGACAGTGAGAGGCCCGCGCACCGCGATGAAGAGTGGTCCCCGCTCGCCGCAACTGGAGAAAGCCCTCGTACAGAAACGACCCAACACAGCCAAAAATAAATAAATAAATAAATTTTTTTTAAAAAAGAAAAGGCTCAGATGGGTTCTAGTCCTGGCCGATCCTGAATTGGTTGAGTTCCCAGGAAGCTGGGTCTCACCAGGGGTTTCTTACTTTTATGGCTTTGTGCCTTAAACCTCCAACTATCAAGGAGGTGAATATGGCTCAGATTATGGATTGTTTTCTTATTATCATGTTTTCCCCTCTTTTCTGGTAGGTATCAGAAACATCTAGAAAATGCCAAAAAGATTGGAATTAAAAAAGCTATTTCGGCGAACATTTCCATGGGCATTGCCTTCCTGTTAATATATGCGTCATACGCGTTGGCCTTCTGGTATGCATCCACTCTAGTTATAGCAAAAGAATACACTGTTGGAAATGCAATGACGGTAAGTTGTTTTCCTAATATTTATGAAGAATCTGAAAATGTTGTTTATCCATCTACCTTTTCTTTCATTCTCCTCCTTTTTGAAGGATGAGCCATGGTTATAGGCTTTTTTCATTCTGTAAATCTTTGCTCTGTCCTGTGGGCAGAGCTGACCTTCTAGAATACACAGGGTATAACATGTAGATAGACCAATTGAGAAACATATGGAGCATATAAATTTAAAAAAATGGAATGAATTTATGAATGAACAAATATGTATTGGCGCCATCCTCATTCTGCCTTTGAGTTTCATTATATAAGAAAGTAGGGCTTCCCTGGTGGCGCAGTGGTTGAGAATCTGCCTGCCAATGTAGGGGACACGGGTTTGAGCCCTGGTCTGGGAAGATCCCACATGCCGCGGAGCAACTGGGCCCATGAGCCACAATTACTGAGCCTGCGCGTCTGGAGCCTGTGCTCCGCAACAAGAGAGGCCGCGATAGTGAGAGGCCCGCGCACCGCGATGAAGAGTGGCCCCCGCTTGCCACAACTAGAAGAAAGCCCTCACACAGCAACGAAGACCCAACACAGCCATAAATAAATAAATAAATAAAAATTTTTTAAAAAGAAAAAAAAGAAAGTAAACATTATTATACATAGGTCATACTATGAGAGAATGTTAAATTTACATGATATAAAACATCAGCTATCCAAATGCAAGATGAAAAGTTATTTTAGTTTCTTTTTCTTTTACAAAATGAAAATAGCTTCCTTTTTTGATTATAAAAATATATACTAGTCATGTTTGGTAATTGCAATCATTGTTGCTTTTGTTGTGGTCATCCATGTACAATGCTTGGTGTCAGTCTATTTATCTCTTGTAAAAATAAAATACAGTGTGTGTGTGTGTGTGTGTGTGTGTGTGTGTGAAAAAATAAAAAGAAAAAAAGAAAAAAATATATATACTAGTTATACAAAGAATTAGAATAATTTAAAAAATTAGAAATTACTTAGAATTACTTATGATCTAATAATCCATATATACTTAATGATAACTTTTGGTGTATATTTTCCGGATTATTTTCTGTATGTGGATTTTTTTTCCTTTCAAAACTGGGATTGTATTATGCATACCTTTTTGTAAACATTTTATAAACTAGCAATGTATTGTGACCTTCTTTCCACGTCAGTGACAGTCAGGGCAACATGTAACCATTCAACCAGCCATGTTTTAAAACCTGCACTTCCCTATCTTTCTAAACAGAGGACACGGAGCACTATTTGACCCCTTGATGATGGCTTAGGGACATTATGAACATTTATCATTTCAAAATGTTCTCTAGGGTGGTACCTTCAGACTACATTGACGTTTTGAGGGCTGTTTGGCTGGATGAGCTTTCGTCATTGCTGAGTCTGTGTTTTCTCCTTTTGGTCTCCTCTCTGGTTGTCAGCTCGGAAGCTCTCCACCTCTCTTTACTTCCTCATTTGCTAAATTTTATGAAGAAAGGAGGTTGAATCCTGACTGTGCCATTCACCCTTTGTGATGAGTGTGCCCTCTCTGGCCTGGTCTCCCCATTTGTAGAATGCAGACAGTGACTTCTCCCGAGTAGGGCTACAGCGTGATACCCATGATGCAGGGAGCCCAGCGATGCCCTCTGCATAAAGACTGAGAACTCTAGTGTGTTGACTTCATAGCATTGCTTTTGGTAGAGACGGTTTTGCTCTCTTAGTGGTCTTTCTCTGTATTGCAGATAGTAGATAGATATTTGAGAGAGATTTGAGTTCTGGGTATGTGAAGTGTTACTGTTACCATCTTCTGAGAAAAGACAAACTATAAGTAGATGTTTCAGCATGCCCAGAGATAAAGGAGTCATTTCTCTTCACTTATGTTCTCTTCAGTTAACGCTTGTTGATAATCTGGATTCCTGAAGCTATAATGTTGACTTTTCTATGTCAATTTATTTTCCTAGTGAAAAAAATATAAAGGGAAATGTGTTAAGTTTGTGTGCTATAGTACAGAATAATTGTATAACGGAATTATTAATCAATGCACACAGGTGTGATTTAGTGTTTTATAATGTGTGAACTATTACTTTTTATATTAAAAGTCTTACCAAAATATGTATTAATACATAACATAGTACTTTTTAAGGAAAATTTCATGGGGCCAAAATCTGTTTTATCTTGAACATTCTGTGTAATTCCATGCATAGTTAAAGAAAATCATATAGGACTGAAAAATAATACTGATGGAAAATGTTTTCCTCTGGTGGCAATAGCTTCAGAATCAAGGAAATAGGTTTGAAAAATCTTTCTGACTTTGTCTAAGTCTAGGAGAAGAGCAACAGATAGTTTGGTAAGCTAGACAAAAAAAATATTTTTGAGATTGAAGAAACCCGTTCGTGCAATAAAATGCTATAGTAACCTTGTAAATTTTGCTCTTTTGCCAAAAAAATTTTAAAGGGATAAACCTAATCTCGATCCTTTGGGTAGTGTAGGTTCCAAACAAATCATATTTGAGATGATGGTGGACTCCAGAATAGGACTTATAACTTTTCCTTCTGTTCTTTTTGCTCAGGTCTTTTTCTCAATCATGATCGGAGCCTTCAGCATTGGACAGGCTGCTCCCTGTATTGATGCTTTTGCCAATGCAAGAGGAGCAGCATATGCGATCTTTGCTATTATTGATAATGTGAGTCATTTATTATTTTAATGCCGAAAAATTCTTTGAGGTCTGGCTAATTAAATCTGGCTTTCGGTTAAATGTCGTGTGAAAATTATGCCAGGTGAACAACCTCTCCTTAGTAATGAATGAAATCAAATGCCTCTTATTAATATTTCTGAAAGTTTATCTTTAAATAATCAAATAGCACTGATCTCATTTTGGGAAAGTATATCTGCACTAGTGTGTTATTATTAGAGTTCAAAGCAAAGATGTTTGTCTTCCTAGTTTTCCTCCTTTTCTCTTTCATTTTGTAGCCAGACTAAGAATATTATGATTTGTATACAGGATGAGTGGATGGAAAAATTACTGGTGGGACCAAAATTGATAGTATGCTTTGCTGTGGGTTGCCCCCTGTCAAAAAAAAAAAAAAAATGATCACTGCGCATATGATATAATTTTGAATCAACTATATTGCATAAGTTGTACTGACTGCAGTGAAATAAAGAAAATCATTTTGACATAAGTATGTCACTGCATTTACACAGAGAAAATGCAAACTAGGTAACTGAAATGTGATTGTTTAATCCAAGCAATTCCTATTTCATTAATCTAAGTCATGAGAAAATTGTTCAGCTTCTGCATATATAGAAAATTTACATCGTTCCTAAATAACTTGGCTCTAATCAATTGTTCAATCTTCTCAACCCAGTCCATTATATTTGTTGTTTAGGAATAAGCTAATTTTCACTAAATGCTAAAATACCTGGATATATCCATGATAGTATGTTTTTGTTATTGCAGCTGTAGGAATGTGCACGTTTGACCATTTAGAAAATTTATGAGGATATGCCAGAAACTTAAAGTGAAATATCGTATGAAATGAAATGAATATATCCCTTATGTACTTTTCAAGAAAAGCCTATTTTCTGAGAAGGAATATTTCCTTAAACACACAAACACGCACACACCATCCTCAACTTGAGATGCCACTCTGGGTCCTATTTTTGGAATTTGTTGAAGCAGATTCCTTAAAAATGCAATTGTTTGTCCTATGATGGAATAGTCATTGAATTTTGTTTTATTTAGAATCCTAAAATTGACAGTTTTTCAGAGAGAGGACACAAACCAGATAACATCAAAGGGAATTTGGAGTTCAAAGATGTTCATTTCTGTTATCCAGCTCGACCTGATGTCAAGGTATTGTAAGTAATATTTATAGGAATTCCTAATTCAGACTGATTGTTTAATCATCTTAAAGAATCCATAGTCTCTATTATTTTGATATGTATGTGCTTTTTTCCTTTTGAGATTATATTCCCTTATTTGGTACTTTTTTTCCAAATTTAAAATTGAATCAGATTACTCCCCTTTTAGGCTTTTGTTGTGAAGTGTGTTCTTTTTCTCTCTTTTCCCTCATAGATCTTAAAGGCCCTCAACTTGAAGGTAGAGAGTGGTCAGATGGTGGCCCTGGTTGGGAACAGCGGCTGTGGGAAAAGCACGGTGGTCCAGCTGATACAGAGGCTCTATGACCCCACAGAGGGCATGGTAAGTGGGAAGAGCCATGTTCTCCAAAGTGGGAAGCTGGATACCAATTAGCCCTTTGAAATTGTTTTGTTTTGTTTGGTTTGGTAACAAATTTGCATGTGAATCCAATTTTGGTTAAAAGGCTATAGAATTGCAGTGCATCTGGATAATGCATTCAAAACCTTGGGCTGTTTTAACAAAAGTATTCAAGATAATAAAAGCCAAAGAAGCTAGACAACACTCTCCTCTGTTCCAACTAAGCTTTCCATAACCCACTAGGTCACTGGAAAATAGTCATCCAAACCACTGGGAGGATTTACTAAGTTTGGTAAAAAATATTCCATGTAGCAATTATTAATAACCTTGTGTTCAGGATCACAAGAAATCTTAGGACGGTAATTAAATTCATCAAAGGCAGTTGAGTTTTCTTAAATGTTGGAATATCTGAAGGGGAAAGTGGGTTAGTCTCTAAGAAGCTTCTGGGGACATGGGGAACAGTAATGGCCTAGGGAATATTTTTTTGGCCTTTAAAAATTTTGTTATAAATTCTAACTTATTTATATTTATTGGAGTATGGTTGATTTACAATGTTGTGTTAGTTTCAGGTGTACTGCAAAGCAGAATACATTTTCTGAGAAGAAGACATTCTCTTACATAATCACAAAACAATCATCAAAATCAGTAAATTTAATGTTAATACAATACGAGCCCACAGTATATATTCAAATTTCCTCAATTGCACCAACTTTTGGACGTTGAGTTTACCTGACATTGAAATGTATTATAATTCAACAATAATGAAAACAGAAGTTTACAAGTTACAAAGAAAAACAAAAAAACCTGAAAAGGCATAGAGATAGAACAGAGATTGCAGGAATGAATACAAAGTTTTCTAGGATACACAAATTATTTATTTATTTACTTTAATAAAATTAGCAAATCTTCTTTGAAAAATCTGATACACCAAGGAGGAACATAGGGCATCCTCATTTCCTAAAGGAAACTCTAGGTTGGTTCAAGTGTAAACAGTTTTATTCATTTTTTAAAAAGAACATACATAGTAAATACTAACCATTGAGGATAAGCATTTGAAAACATCTTATTTTTTAAATTATTATTGGAGTAATACATTTTTTAAAGAAAATATACATCAGCAGGGAAAAAAGTCTTCAGAAATTCTATAACTCAGAGATATTCACTGTTCACATCGTGATTTGGCATTTTTTTTACTGCTGAAATAATAGAAAAAATGCCCAGTGGTACAGTTGACTGATTCAATTTTTCCTTAAATCTCTCCCCATAAAAATCAATAAAACTATAATAAAAGAAAGCAATAAATTGGAACAAATAATTTATGATATATGTGGGAAAACTATTATAATCACTATTTTAGAAATTAATATGAATCTATCATAGGATATGAACATGCAAATCTTTCAAGAATAAATGTAGATTTGTAAAAAGTTTAAAGAAATGTTCAACCTCACTTATAATTGTATATGAATTAAAATAAATATAAGCTACCACCACACACTTATTAATTAGAAAAGACATTAAAATGATAAAAGCTAATAAATTACAATGAAGCAGATATATATTTATATATTCCTGTTGACATTGTAAATTATTAAAAATCTTTTTAGAGGGTTGTTTATTCAACCTTTATTCAGCAAATAATAAATGCCCAACATATGCCAGTCATTGTATAAGTTAAGCAGTTGTTATCGGAGAAGAAAAAATAAATCATACTCTTCGGCCTGGTATTTCTGTGCTTTTACAATGATTGTCCTTCAGTGTTCCTTGAAGGAAGCCAGATGTTTAGCAGGTGGGAAATGCTGAAGTAAATTATGGTATATTACATACAGTAAAACATCATAATGCCATCAAAATGATATGTAGACTAGGTAGGTAAAGGGACATTTTTATTCAGATTTAGTAATGGTAAGCAAAAATAATAGTTATGCCAAAAATGTATAACCGAATATATAATCACTCATGGAGAATAATCCATCCATAAAAAAACTGTATATGTAAGATAATAAACATCAAAAGAGAGAATACACTTTTTATTTTTAGTCTTCCACATTGCTTTATTTCCAATTCTCATTTCTAACCACTGAAATAAGTTAAATATTAGCTAAGGCTTTTTTGGTAACAAATTAAAGAGTCTTGATGCTTTATACATCAGAAGGTTTAAAATATTCAGTGGAGGTATTTTGTTTTTTCAGATTACCATCGATGGGCAGGATATTAGGATGTTTAACGTAAGGTATCTGAGGGAAATAATTGGAGTGGTGAGTCAGGAGCCGGTGCTATTTTCTACCACCATTGCTGAAAATATTCGTTATGGCCGTGGAAATGTAACAATGGATGAAATAAAGAAAGCTGTCAAGGAAGCCAACGCCTATGAGTTTATCATGAAACTACCACAGGTAAAGCCTCTGTTAATGTAGTTGCCCTCGAAATGAGAATTTCAACTCATGTGAGTTCTTTCTTCAAAGGTCAAGCTAATAATGTTTGAGGTACAAGGTTGTCCAACTTTGCTAGGTAAGTCCCTTGAATTATCCAGTTAGAGCGTATAGCTTGGTACATGAAGCATACAAAATTTTATACAGAGTATGTTAGTAGTTTGTCAGAATTCGATATTATTTATTTTATTATAATTTGCGACTCATTACGATGGTCAAAATGAAGCTCCCTGTTGTCTTCATGAATTTCTAGACTCCATAGCTTTTTCTATTTGAAATACTTCAAGAGCTCCACCATGCTTTCTCTCGTAGAAATTTGACACCCTGGTTGGAGAGAGAGGGGCCCAGCTGAGTGGTGGACAGAAGCAGAGAATCGCCATCGCTCGGGCTCTGGTTCGCAACCCCAAGATCCTGCTGCTGGATGAGGCCACCTCAGCGCTGGACACTGAGAGTGAAGCTGAGGTACAGGCAGCTTTGGATAAGGTCAGTGGACCCTAAACACCTGAAGGCCAGCCAGTTGAGACTTTATTGAAAATTCTTGCCAATGCTTTGCGAGTCTAGGTTGAAAAACATAAACATAAGAGCAAATGAAGCTCTCCCGTGGGGCTTTCTTGGTTTCTCCTTTCTGTCAAGGCACATTGCAGAGAGAGGTGGGCAGCCCATTAACTGGCTTGCTTTGACCAAGGTGCAGTGAGCCCTAATCCAAACCTGTGCAGTGAGCCGCTTAGCTTTGTTTTTTTCTTGCATATAGGCTAGGGCTTTGATCAAAAGTAGTTGTGGTAAACTGTACAAAGAAAAATCTGGTTACTTACGCAGTGGTCCAGCTGAAAAGCAGTTCACATATTTGCCTTATTTTGTAGGCAGTACATCGTCTTTATCTATTCATGAAAACGCATGGATGCTTTTCTGGAAATAAAGTTCAACTTGCGTGTTTGTCTAAGCATATAAATAAGCAACACTTTTTAAGGCTGCTGAGCTCATGGGCCCGGCTCAGAGTTTCTAAATCTCTCACTGTTATCCTTACTAAACTAAAGCTTCAAAGGAAGAACCTTATCTTGGGACACTTTCAAAGTCAGTGCTGAAGTCATCTGTAATAACACAGTATTAAAACCAGAGTCAGATGACATCATGTAAATGGGTTTCAAACACATAAATGTCATAACTATATTTGATTTGAGAAAGTTTAGTAATAAGATGTGCAAGTTACTTAGTCTATCCAACCTGCCTCTTGAAATTTTTTTTTTTTGAATTGACCTATTTTATTTTGTTTTATATTTTTATTTTTATTGAAATATAGTTGATTTACAATGTTGTGTTAGTTTCAGGTATACAGCAAAGTGACTCAGTTATACATAGTATCTATCGTCTTACATTTTAGACATGAACTGTATGAACCTTATTTTCTCAGGAAAATTTATACCTGAATCCTAAGTAAACACAGTTGCCTTGTGTGCTATAAACTGTAGTTAATTCATGCTTCCTGGTTTATCAGATTAATATTTTGGCTTATCTTATATAATGTAATTTAATAATTAATGAAAGATTATGATAATTATTCTCACAAATTTTTATACTCAATTACATTGCTTTCAGGTATATTAACTCTCAATATTAAGGAACCAAAATATAATACATAGGAGAATTGTATTTGCTTAGTTAATTAGAAGTGACTTAAATCAAGAAATCATAAAAATAATACATGCATAAATTAAACAATTAATTTTAACTCAAAACACATAAATGGTCATTCATGTGTCAATATACAGACTTTTTAGCATAAAGTTAGGTAGGATAAGAGAGATATTTATGTGAAAAAAAAAGTCCTATTCAGCCCTAGGACCCATGTCCCAATACTTTGTAGGATACAAACATTCAATATGTTAGCCCTTGCTGTGCTAAATGAACAGAATTACTGGAGATGTTGTTTTTCATGATATGAATTCTGTCAGCAAAAATTATAGCCTTGCAAGTTTTAATTCATATTTGGACAGGTTACTTCATTCAGTTTTAGCAGTTTGTGTTCTGTAGGATTATGGCCCACTCCTCAGTTGATAACCTTTTACATATTGACTTTAAAAATAGCTGATGAATCACTCACAGTTTTTTTAAATCTCCAAGAAAAGCCATTAGCAGCTTGGGGTGGTGCTTAAGAGCACAGGTTGTGGTGCCAGACAGGCTGAGGTGGGAGTCCTGGCTTTGCCTCTTTCTCGCTACATGACCTTGGGCAAATTAACTAACCCCTCTAAGCCTGAGATATTGCAGAAGTAATTGGGGTGGGGGGCAGGGGGAGAAATAATGTCATAGGATGATTGAATAGATTAAATGAGATACTGCATGTAAAGTTATTAGTACATACCTTGCCCATGAGAAACAATGCAATTATTATGGTGATTACCATTACCATGATTATTATTCATTTTATTGATTGCTGAATCAGTTACCTATTGCTGCATAACAAACCCAAATTCAGACTTAACACAATACTTTTGTAGATTGGCTGGGTGGATCTTGTGCTATTTTTACCTGAGCATATGGCTGTATTTACCTGGAGGGTTGACTTAGCTAAAATGGTCCAAGATGGCCTCACTCACGTGCTGGCTGTTAGTTGGGCATCTCATACTCATGCTTGTACTCACTCATACAATAGGCTAACCCAGCTTCTTTACACAGAAGTCTCAGGCCAGTGTATCCAGAGACAGAAGCTATAAGACGTCTAGAGGCTTAGACTCCAGAACTCACACAGTGTCACTTTCACCACATTCTATTGGTCACAGAAAGTCACAGGGCTAGCCCAGATTGAAGGAGTGAGGAAATAGATTCTGTTTCTTGATGGGTGAGCTGTAAAGGATCTGTGACCATATTTAATCTTCCACAGCACACTCTCTGCCACAATTATTTACATTTCTCCCAAGTGCAAAATAAATCCACCTCTTCCCAAGACCCTCAAAATTTTCGTACAGTTATGAGATCAGGCTCAAAGTCAGTATCTGAAGACGTGAATGTGGTCCAGATATGGATGAGATTCTTCATGTTAAGCTCATCTTGATCCAGAGAACTATGAACTAAAGAGACGTTATCTTCCACACATATACCCACCATGTAATGGTGAGGCAGGGACAGGCTAATTATAACAGATACTTCTATTCAAAAAGGAAAACAGGAAGCACATAGCAGTTACTGCTCCATAGCAATTTTTTTTTTTTTTTTTTTTTTTATAAATTCATTTATTTATTTATAGCTGCGTTGGGTCTTCGTTGCTGTGTGTGGGCTTCCTCTCTAGTTGCGGTGAGCAGGGGCTACTCTTCGTTGTGGTGCGCGGTCTCATTGCGGTCGCCTCTCTTGTTGCAGAGCATGGGCTCTAGGCGCGCAGGCTTCAGTAGTTGTGGCACGCAGGCTCAGTAGTTGTGGCTCGCGGGCTCTAGAGAGCAGGCTCAGTAGTTGTGGCTCACGGGCTTAGTTGCTCCGCGGCATGTGGGATCTTCCCAGACCAGGGCTCGAACCCGTGTCCCCTGCATTGGCAGGCGGATTCTTAACCACTGCGCCACTGGGGAAGCCCCATAGCAATTTTGAAATGCAGTCAGATGCATGTTGCCAATTACCCCACTGCTCCAAGGAAAGGAAACGTTCCTTGATTAAGGCTCAATTCTACCCTTAGTAGAATGTGTCCCCTAGTGCACTTTTTCTGCTTGGTTTGGGGCTTCAACCTCTGGGCTCTCAGATTCTCCCTCTGAGAGCTCTTTCCTTTTCCATAAGAAATGGCCCATGTCTGCAGCTAAGTAACTTTCTCAGCATGCTTTCTGCTCATAGAAATTTGAGACCCAGAGGCCTCTTTACATTTTTAATTTTCTCAGTCTCTTTTAGTCCAAGCTGATGGACCCTCTTAAAGACTTTGTGAGTTTGCTTAGAATTTGACTGTAGTTTGCTTAAGCCCCAAAAGTTACATCTTTAATTTTTTTTCGGGGCAAGCCTCTCTCTACTTTGGGCTGTGTATGAAGCTGCCATTAGAAAACCCTTTAGAGCCTTAGAAGCCCTTTTATGTAGCAGAGAGTGTCTACTAGAATTTGCCTTAAATTTTTCAGAGATTTTAACAAAAAAATCTTACACCTACACCCTGATTTGATCTTTGGTCTCATTTGATTGGATGATTAACAATTCATTTTCCAACCCAGCAAGTACTGGGTCTTCTTTGTAGCCTCTAAATTCACCTTGCAAACCAAATGGCTTCTTCTTTAGCTCATCATTCTCTTCTCATACCTTATCATATACAGCCTGGCACTTTCAACATTCTGTTTAGAGATATCTGGAATCTCCTTAGCCAGATGTACAAGTTCATTAGATAAAATATCTTTCTTCCAAGTTACTACAGGGAACAATTTTTCCAGTTATTCTAAGGTTACATAACACAAGTCACTGTCTTTCCAGCCTCCAATAGCAATTTCCTTACTTCCAGTCTCCACTAACAGTATTATTACCTCCCTTCTAGCCACTGCCTGCCACTCAGATCCCAGTCCCAAAGCCAATGTCACATGTTTTAGGGTTTTGTTACAGTAGCAACCCAGTCTAATTACCAATTTCCATATCAGTTGCTTTAATCCAGCACTTAGTGGGTTGGCTGGTGTGGCTCCTCTGTTGGTTTTGCCTAGTCTCCCCAGGCAGCTACTCTCAGCTCAGGGTCAGCTGGGCTGGAATTTTCAAGATGGCCTCACTCATGTGCCTGGAAATTGGTGATGGCTGTTGCCTGAGGCAGCTTGGTTCTCCTCCAGCAGGCTTCTCATCCTCAAGCAGACTAGACAAGCTTCCTTTCCAGGTAGCTTTCAAAGATGGCAAACACATAAGCTATAAGGCCTCTTGAAGTCTATGCTTCAGAAATTGCACAAGCATTAATTCCTTCATATTGTTTAGTCAAAGCAAGTCACAAGGCCTGCCCAGATTTGACGAGGTGGAAAAATAGACTCCACCTCTGAAAGGGAGTAGCTGCAAAGTGTTTGTGACCATGTTTTATCTACCGTAGTTGCTACAAATAGTTTATAATCTACCCAATTGACTCCATACATTGCAAGATAACTAAACTGATATATTTTGCAGACAATAAACTATGTCTTTAAAAGGGAAATCCTTCATTATTGTACTCCCCCCAGTGATACTAGTCAGTCAATTGGCTGGTCCATCTATTTATATACCACTTCTCTTTTAACAATGAAAAGTTGAATTCTGTAATTAATTATTTTTCCTCTGAGGAGCATAAGGATATACTACTATTATAGTTATTGTTTTTCCTCCCTGATTACCTAGCCTGGAAGAATAATATTTTCCTTTTGTGGATCCTTTATACATTTATCAATACCTCTTGTGGCACCAAGTTATTGTAGTTAGCTAATTATTTATATGCCTCCTCTCTCTTAGAAAGAATAAACCCCCTAAAAGGCAGAATTAATAAATGGTTCATGTTTGTGTCTCTATAACACCTACTCCAGTGCCTTGCCCATAGTAAAGCCTAAATAAATTTTTACTGAATTGATTACCATGGCCTAGCTCATTGAGATAATACATGTCTACATTAAAAAAATTATTAATGACCATTTCTGCTTTTGGCTCAATAGATAGCAGCTATTCATCAAAATAAATAATAGGTTTTTCCAATATAAGGTCTTAAAGAAGAATAGAAAAGCAGACTTGGTATTTTGATTTTTAAAAGAAGGTCAATAATCACAAAGTTTCATACCTACACACACTCTCCTACTCATAGTGTTTCCATACTGGAGGGGCAAGAAAAGAACCAGAGTAGTGATTTAATGAAATGATTGCCAAAAGTTTCATTTTATGCTTTTTTTTCCAGAAGTTCCAGAAAGGCTCATGGAATAGTACTTCCTTTGTTTGGGCCTGCCTTTCATTCCTACACATCCAAAATTAGTAGAAGTTCCAAATTTCTTAATAGTTGGTGTCCTTGAATCTAGGGTATTTATTTGCCAATGTTTTGTCATCACTGGGGTGTTTGAAAATAGCCCTTTGTGTCAGATCTCCTCTACACTGGCCAAAGAATCTCGGTCAAGGGTGACAGTTGCTAATTTTGAAATTAGCAACTTTGCCCACTTTGTTTCTCCTGCACACCAGTCATTTACTCGCAAGTCTGACTCCGATTCCTCTGGTTTTTTTTTTTGTTTTTGTTTTTTTTTATTTTTGGCTGTGTTGGGTCTTCGTTTCTGTGCGAGGGCTTTCTCTAGTTGCAGCGAGCGGGGGCTACTCTTCATCGCGGTGCGCGGGCCTCTCACTATCGCGGCCTCTCTTGTTGCGGAGCACAGCCTCCAGACGCGCAGGCTCAGTAGTTCTGGCTCACGGGCCTAGTTGCTCCGTGGCATGTGGGATCTTCCCAGACCAGGGCTCGAACCCGTGTCCCCTGCGTTGGCAGGCAGACTCTCAACCACTGCGCCACCAGGGAAGCCCCCCTCTGTTTTTTTTAAGTTGATATAGCATCAACCTATTATGATCATCATGATAACCCAGTCACTGTTAGTATCATGAATATAATTAGGTTGATCAAAGTGTTTCCTCTGGGCCTCATCATACATGGACAAAGCCATGCAGCTTCCGTATCAGTAAATCAGTAAATATTTATGAATGTTTCTTTGGGGCCCATATGCTAAAAATCAAAGAACAGTCTTAAATGTTGTCCAGTAGTTATGCTCTAGTCTCTCTCTCTCTTTTTATGATGTAACTCTTTTATATTTATTTAAACACAATTGATTCATCTGGTTATTTTAGAGTAAGGATTGAAGAAGAAAGACCACATTATTTTTTTCCAGGTGGCTATGAAATTGGCTCCATAGTCCACCTTTTCTCTACGGGGAGACAAAGCATATTTATTCATACTATCATACTAATTCTTAAACGTTTTACGTCTATTTCTGGACTCTCTATATGGTTCTGTTGATCAAATTGTCTTTTCACGTGATAGCTTCCCCCGGAATTTACTATTTTAATTGCTGTAGCTTTTTTTTTTTTAATTTAATTTATTTATTTTTGGCCGCGTTGGGTTTTTGTTGCTGCATGCAGGCTTTTTCCAGTTGCGGTGAGCGGGGGCTACTCTTCATTGCGGGTGCGTGGGTTTCTCATTGTGGTGGCTTCTCTTGTTGTGGAGCACGGGCTCTAGGCGCGCAGGCTTCAATAGTTGTGGCTCGCGGGCTCTAGAGCGCAGGCTCAGTAGTTGTGGTGCACGGGCTCAGTTGCTCCGCGGCATGTGGGATCTTCCTGGACCAGGGCTCAAACCCGTGTCCCCTGCATTGGCAGGCGGATTCTTAACCACTGCGCCACCAGGGAAGCCCTAATTGCTGTAGCTTTTTATGTTTTAGTATCTGGTGGAGGTATTACCCAGATACTCGTTAACTTTTTCAGAATTTTCATGGATGCTCTTTTAAAAAAAATTGAGATATAATTCAGATACCATAAAGTTCACCCTTTTAAAATGCACAATTCATTGGCTTTTTCAGTATATTCACAAGATTTTGCAACCATCAGCACAGTCTCAGTGCAGAATATTTTCATCATCCTGAAAGGAAACCTTGTACCGATTAGCAGTCACTCTCCATTCCGCCCTCACCCTTGCTCTTGGCAACCAGTAATCTGCTTTCTCTCTCTATGGATTTGCCCATTCTGGACATTTCATATAAATAGAATCATACAAGGCATGGTCTTTTGTGACTGGCTTCTTTCACTTAGCATAATGTTTTCAAGGTTCATCCATATTGAAACACACATCAGAATCTCATTCCTTTTTCTGGCCCAGTATTATTCCATTGTATGGATATACCACCTTGCCTTGTTTAAACCACCTTGTTTATCTTTCGATTAACTGGTGAACATTTGGATTGTTCTCACTTTTTGGCTATTATGAATCTAGTCTTTTTTTTTTTTTTAACATCTTTATTGGAGTATAATTGCTTTACAATGGTGTGGTAGTTTCTGCTGTATAACAAAGTGAATCAGCTATATGCACATGTATATCCCCATATCCCCTCCCTCTTGCATCTCCCTCCCACCCTCCTTGTCCCACCCCTCTAAGTGGTCGCAAAGCACCGAGCTGATCTCCCTGTGCCATGCAGCTGCTTCCCACTAGCTATCTATTTTACATCTGGTAGTGTATATATGTCAATGCTACTCTCTTACTTCATCCCAGCTTACTCTTCCCCCTCCCTGTGGCCTCAAGTCCATTCTCTACGTCTGTGTCTTTATTCCTGTCCTGCCCCTAGGTTCATCAGAACCTTTTTTTTCTTTTTTTAGGTTCCATATATATGTGCTAGCATACAGTATTTGTTTTTCTCTTTCTGACTGACTTCACTCTGTATGACAGACTCTAGGTCCATCCACCTCACTACAAATAACTCAGTTCTGTTTCTTTTTATGGCTGAGTAATATTCCATTGTATATATGTGCCACATCTTCTTTATCCATTCATCTCTTGACGGACACTTAGGTTGCTTCCATGTCCTGGCTATTGTAAATAGAGCTGCAATGAACATTGTGGTACATGACTATTTTGAATTATGGTTTTCTCAGGGTATATGCCCAGTAGTGGGATTGCTGGGTCATATGGTAGTTCTATGTTTAGTTTTTTAAGGAACCTCCATACTGTTCTCCATAGTGGCTGTATCAATTTACATTCCCATCAACAGTGCAAGACGGTTCCCTTTTCTCCACACCCTCTCCAGCATTTACTGTTTGTAGATTTTTTTATGACTAGCCTCTCATTTCTATCTTTTTAACTACTTAGGTGAATTGGGCTATACTCTAATAACCATCCTAAGGATGTGGTTTTATTGCCTCAGAGTAGGAGTGGTCTTAAGAAGTTGTTAGTCTTGATAGGGCTAATGAATATTTTTAAAAAATAACCATTGTTAATGACATAACATGAATAGTTTGATGGGCATTTTCCAGGTTGTAAATGCCCGTTCATAAACCCACCAAGCCAACGACACGTGAGTTCAGGGAACTAAGTACTTAGGGGGGTGATTTGTAGATTTCAGCATCCATAAAAATCACCTGAAGCACTTGTTAAAAATCATAGTTAATGGCCCCACTCCAGAGTTTGTAATTCAGATGGTCTTTGAACCATAACGTGAACCATCCAGATCCCAGGGTATGTTTTCACCTAAGCTGCCTGCATGGAGTCCATTAGAATTACAGTCAAAATCAGGCACTTCAAAAGAAATCCTACAGAAGTGCTCTGGAGAAGACTGTGTGTGGCAACAACTTCTGAACATGCTTCTGCTAACGTCTCTAGCATATCGTATAACTCAGAACGAGGGCTCCTCACACAGGTATGAAAACATTTGAGAAGGGTTGTAGACCTCCACAGTTATCCATCCTCATCCTGGAGGGATTGGCCTCCTGTCTGGTCCAGAACTTAAGTCTCCTTTTAGCCATTCACAGGTGAGTGATGCCTTTGTGCCCTAATCACACGGGGATGGTGAGCTATTCTCGCATCATCCGCAAACACCTCCATCCAAGTGCTTAATTGTGTGTTAATTGACAGTGCGGGATATTGTAACCCTCCTGCCCTACATGTTTGTCCTTTTCCCCTTTAGGCCAGGGAAGGCCGGACCACCATAGTGATAGCACACCGATTGTCTACAATCCAAAATGCAGATGTCATTGCTGGGTTTGAGGATGGAGTCATTGTGGAGCAAGGAAGCCACAAAGAACTAATGAAGAAGGAAGGGGTGTACTTCAGGCTTGTTAACATGCAGGTATCTGCCTCCTGGGAAGTTTTTCTGCTGTTTTCTCCTCAATATAGTATTCTTTATTTTATTTATTAAAATATCACGTAGCTAATGCCATGTTGAGAAATAAGAAGTTTTCAGGAAGATGCCTAAAATATACATCTGAGACTTTAATTCAGAGTCGTTGAAAGAATCTCTAAAGAGAAAGGTGAGGGGGGAGGAAAATAAAGGAAAATGCCCAAAACATTTTGAACTTATTCTTTAGGACAGAGATTCTTAATTGCCTGGGGAATGAACTTCTTGAGCAACTTTGCAAAATAAATAACCTAAAAATATGCTATTCTGTAAACATGATTCTTATATTTGTAAAAGTATATACATTTGCTTTGATATAACTGTAACTAGTATGTACATAATTTTGTTCTTTTTTCTTCACATTTCAGATACACATCATCCAGATTCTATCATTTTAATGGGTCCTCAGCATCTTTTCACCTGTTCCTTGGCTGTTTGTATATTTTCCTCTGTGAAAGTGTCTGTTCCTGTATTAGGCTGTTTTCTGTTGAGTTGTTCATGATATTCTTATTGATTTACAAGAACACCGTGCATAAAAAGGAAATACACATTTCTCTTGCATGTATTGGAAGTATTTTTCCTGCTTTGTTCTTTCAACTTCACTTTGTTGTTTGTTTGGCTGCCATAAAAAAAGCTTTAAAATTGTATGTAATTAGATTATCATTTTTCCTCTCCATGTCTTCAGGATTTGGGGTTGTTCTTAGGATAGTCACCCATATTTCCTTTCAACATTTATTGTTTTATTTTTTACGATTGAATATTTGAGGCAGCTGAAGTATATCCAGGTGTAGGAAATAAGGGCAATTGGTTTCAAATATATACTTTTTATCAACTGGTGAAAAGTGGCCATCTTGGCTTTGGAGCTCAATGACCTCAGCTCCCAGTAAATGAGGGCTTTAGGTAAGGCACAGAAAAGTATATTATGAGATAGAGAGAGGGATTATGCATTTGGTCATAGAAGAAGTCTAAAATCAGAGTGGGCTTATTGGAAGAGCTGTCTATTGAGATAGCATGGACAAGATGACAAAAGGAGAAAAAGATAAGAAAAGGATTGATGAGAAGTGGTTCGGTTTGACTTGCCATGTGCTAGAATTTGGGGGAGCCAGGCTTGAGCATGTGGTGGGGAGCCGTGGAAGATTGTTAAGCTGGGGTGTGATTTGAGCAGGACTGCCCTTCAGGAAAGTGACTCTGATAGTGTGGGAGTGGATGGAAGTGAGGATGTAGGGACCAGTTACAAGACTAAGTCTCTAAGCTAGGTTGTTTTTTTGTTTTTTAATAAATCTATTTACTTATTTATTTATTTTTGGCTGCGTTGGGTCTTTGTTGCGGTGCGCCGGCTTCTCATTGCAGTGGCTTCTCTTGTTGCAGAGCACGAGCTCTAGGCATGCGGGCTTCTGTAGTTGTGGGTCATGGGCTCTAGAGCGCAGGCTCAGTAGTTGTGGCACATGGGCTTAGCTGCTCCGTGGTATGTGGGATCTTCCCGGACCAGGGATCGAACCCGTGTCCCCTGCATTGGCAGGTGGATTCTTAACCACTGCGCCACCAGGGAGGTCCCGCTAGGTTGGCTTTTGTTGGGAGATGGTATGAAACCATTCCAGTGGGAAACAAATAAGGAAGTGCACCAAGCAGAGCGTAACTGCAGTGGGGTTCAAGGCACAAGGGCAATATTCTGTCAGGTGCTGAAAGCACAACTGGAAAGTAGGATCAGATTAGATCCAGAGCTCAAGATAGACAGCCTCTGTGGGTACAGTAAGGCACTAGCCAGATAATTGGGTTTGGGGACAGGACTTGAAGGGAAAAAGACAATACCACAAGAACTGAGGTCCTGGACAAACCATTAAGATGTGGGCTCAGACATGGCGGAAGCAAACAGAGAACAAAGTTAGACTCCAGGAAGGTTGGGTTGATATTCCCTCATCTAGCATTGAGCTAAAGGTCCTTAAATTATCCCTCTCCCTGACCCTTTAAGGAGAGAGTTGATCCCAAAGTGGGCAATGAGGCTGAACCTGCAGGACTGTTCCCCTGGGGTGAGGTGTGGATGAATCTTTGCAGGACTCTGAGGAAGAAAGATGATGGTACTCAGCCAGATTAACAGCCTCCCTTGGGCAGTGACCAGCTTTTCCTTGTTTGTAAAAATGAGCCCTTGGTAATGTTTCTGTTTATTCTTCTGCCCTGTGGTGGTCTCTAACTTGTTCTCTGGATTCTGGCGTATTGAAGAAATTCCCAGTTACCTGCTGGATAATGAAAACTTTGCCTTTTAATTTTTAGGGAATATTTTTATACTCCAGGTTTCATATTGTTCAAATTGAATTTAAGCTTTCTGTCCTTTGTAACCTCTTTTACTTCCATGTGTTGATATACTTCTTGACACTCTGCAGCTAACTTTGACTGAGAAGCTGTGACGGAATCTGAAAGTCTTGACACGTGATACTCAAATGGCTGTATGGTTCTAAACTTGGAGGTTACATCCATCTGGACACAGACACACACACAAATTCAATGTTCTGTTCTTCTTTTAGACATTAGGAAGCCAGATCCAGTCAGAAGAATTTGAAGTTGCACTAACTGATGAAAAGCCTGCCATGGGTTTGGCTCATCCCATCGTTAGGAGTTCTTTTCATAAAAGCCTGAGGAATTCACGAAAGTATCAGAATGCCTTTGATGTGGAAACCATTGAACTTGTAAGTTGTTTTTCACTTAAATCTTTAGTTGTTTAGTTTTGCTGTTGAAATTCTTAGTCTTGCAAGTATATTGCAGGCACAGAGGATTCCTGCCATGAGCCATACTCTTCTTAAAAAAAGGAAATATCAAATTTTAAATGTATTTGTCAAAAATTGAAATCAATTCCAATTAAAATTGGATTTCCAATGAAAAAAGATCCAAAAACATAGTCTTTGTGCTTAGATGCTTAAAATTAAAACTAGATATTCCGCTTATTTTTGAGGTCCAGAGATAAATAAGGCTGGTGTAAAGTAAGAGGCCCTGATATTTGCATGCTCTATTAGGTGGGATTACTTTCGATTTCTATGCTAGGAAACTCAGATTAATATCAGTTTAAGAAAAATAAGAGGTTTTATTTCTCTTTCACATAAAAATATCTTAAAGGTGAGAAACCCAGGGCTAGAATGGTGACTCCACCATGGTTACCATGGATTCAGGTTCCTTTCATATTTATCCTCACTATCCTGGCATGTAGCTTCCATTCTCAATGATCTAAAATGGCTCCTGAAGCTCCAGCCATCACATCTGTGTTCCAAGCAGCAAGAAGAAACAAAGATTTTCCATAAGTCCAATACAGTACTTTTATTTATATGTCACGGGCCATAACTTAATCACATGGCGCTACTTAGCTACAAGGAAGGGTAGATAACTGAATCTTTTTGCTATATGCATTGCTACTCTGAATAAGATTGGAATTCTCTTACTAAGAAAAAGGGGAGAATAACCAGAAATAGCCAAAGTGTACATTCTTTAACGTTTCTCACCTGAAGACTTGGGATGTTATTAATTCAAGTTAACAGAAGCCTTTATAATATTGATAGAAATCAATCCATTCCAGGAAAAGATATTTTATGATTTTAAGAAATGGTTTGAGAATACCTTTTGATGTTATTGATTGATAAAAGCTGAGTTTATTTTTACTTTTGTGTTGGCCTGAAGACACTAATCCTACCGAGAATTCACTGCATCTGTTTTTCTCTGCCCACAATGTTATTTACTGCAGAGATTACGAGGGCTCTCAGAGGTCTCAATCTTGGTGTATTTGTGGAAAGAGAATAACAGTTGAATTATTGTGGAGCTGCATTATCATACGTAAGATAAACAATTTCCCCCTTTTTGGCTGTGGAAGTATTTACTTCTCATGTCCTCATTTATCTGGGCAGTTATGCTGCTAAATCTTGAGAGTCTGGTATTTTAGAGGAGCACTTCTCTTGGAGAAATGCACAGAGAAGAGTGGGAGTCAGAGAATGCCACATCAACAAGACTGTCCTAAGTGCCATCATAGAGGGATAAACGATGTGCCCAAGGAGCGGGGGAAATTAAGTCTGATTAGAAGGGCCTGGAAGACCTGCTGGCGTGTGAAGAGCAGCCTCAGTTCGTTTAACAGGCTGGAGACCAGGGCTAAAAGATAATGTTAACTAGGGAGGAAAAAAACACCCTAAAACGCAGAGAAAATGGGTGGCTTGAAAGAAGAGGGCTGAATAGAAACTATTCCCATGTTCTCTTTTTCATAGAGTCGCAAACATGACCTATTTAAACAACTGTAAGGCTATGGGATTCCATAGGCACCTTTTGTATCTAGTTTGCTGTTAAACCACCTCTGTAGTCAGAATATTCTCCTTTATGTGGCCTAAATCCTTCATGCTTGACCAGATACTGAGTTCAGCATTTGCTGAGAACCTGATGTGTGCCAGGCATTGGGCTATTTCTAGGGATATAAAGACATAGTCTTCACCTTAAACAAACAAACAAACAAACAAGCAGAGTCATGTAAACAAACGGGGTGGCGGGATCACAAAACAAGCCAAGCTGTGAAATAGAAGAAGTCCGCAGAGGGAACAGTGGTGAAAGAAAAGGGGAGTAGTTACTTTAGTTTTGTGAGCTGGGAACACTTCACAGAAAAGGCAGCGCTGGGCAGGGTTCCGGGGTGAGGAGACCAGGCCCAGGTCCTCAAGTTAATCATGGCGCCTTGTGTTGGTGAGGACACTTACCCATCTATTCACGGGTCTTGTCTCATGTGACCCCAACATCATGCCGGAGTTGAATTGCACTTGAATTCTAGGGCATTTTGTGCCCAGTTCCTGCTTCCACTCACTCTGCTGAGGCTGGAATAGAGATGGGCTGGTCACACCACGAAGATTGCTTCTTGGGTGAAGGACTCATACTCAGCTTATGCTGTGTAGTCAATGGACATAGTTAACATTTGATAACATCCTGTCCAACCCTCTAGTAATTTGCTGTAGCCTGGTCATTCTCTGCACCTAGTTTGCAAGTTCCTTGAGGGTGATGCCAGGCCTTCTCTATGTCCATCAACTCCAGTGACTGTAGTGTTGTCACCTTTTTGTCCTGATATGTATGTGTTCTAGGATGAAACTGTGCCGCCGGTGTCTTTTATGAAGATCCTGAAACTGAATAAAACAGAATGGCCCTACTTTGTGGTGGGAACTCTGTGTGCTGTTGCCAACGGGGCGCTTCAGCCGGCCTTCTCGGTCATCTTCTCAGAGATTATAGAGGTGAGTCTGAAAACACCACTGGACAGCTTGATGAAATCACTTCACCAAATTACATCAGTTCTCATGCCAACCTGGTCCATTTTGCAGTAAAGCAGCCTCAAATTAAACTAAGCCCAAGGTTTTAATTCCCTTTTGAGGAAAGCTGTGAGGCAAAAGAAAAAATAGGCAAGTTATGCTATCAATGAAATTAGAAACTGTAAAATCCCTGAAGAAGGCATTCTGATTCACTCTCTTCATTTGGATGAACTGGTGTCAGGCAATGGTCCCCATCCCGTTTGTGGAGAGGAGATGCATGTCTCACTGGATGGCTGGGTGGTGGGGAAGGGGAAGAGTTCAAGTCTCAAGTGTTCAAGAGGCCAGGCTCTGGGGACAGACCAGCCTCACCACTTAATCGCTGTGCAAATTGGGCAAATGCTTTCCCTTGCTGTACCTCAGTTTCTTCATCTGCAAAATAAACCTACCTCCTAGGATGGCTGAGGATTAAGAGATGATTTAGGTAACTATTTAAGAGTGTCTGCCTGGAAGTAAGTATTCAAAAAGTTGCTACATCATTGTTTAGCAATTGCTACATCATTGTTTAGCCATCCTTACACGGCTTGGGGAGGCTAAGAAGGAAAACCTACACCATCCAGTTGTTAAATTCATTGGGGGATATTTATCAGAAGTGATCAGAAATATCTAAGGCTCCATAAAATCCAACATTTATATTTTATAACCTTAGTCAATCTCTAATGTTATTGGAGAGACTTTTTTGTTAAAGATGAATTATTCTGCATCACATTACCACTTTATTATGCTTCTTTTTTCAGCTTTTTTTCTATCTTTATTTTTTGAGCTTCATATAATGTATTATCCTTCAAAGTTTTATTTTGTTTTATTTCTTAATTAATTTTTATTGGAGTACAGTTGCTAAGAGTTTATTATGCTTGTGACTTTGAACATTGGTTTAAGACCACAAGCTAAAAAATAAATTAGGAAGAACCCTCCAACTGTTCTTACATTACAAAATAAGGCAATCCCTGGCTCTCCTGCAATTCAAGAGCTGTGTGGATTGTATTTATATTTGGGGTCATCTCCTTTGTGTCAGTTGCTGATCTTGGAGATCAAGCAGGAAACAAAATAAACTAAGTCCTGCCCTCAAACAGTTTACCTTCTATTGGGACAGACACAGAACACAACCAAAAAGCAAATATGTAATGTGTCACAGCATAGCAAGCATTTTAAAAGCAGGGTCTGGCAGTACAGGGGCTGGAGCTGCAGGTGCTGTTTCATGCGGGTGGGTCAGGAGAGGCCTGTCGGGGCAGAGGCCCCGGGGAGTGGAGGCTGGCGAGCAGGTAGGGGGCAGGGAGGAGTTCAGGCAGAGGGAACAGCAAATGCAGAGGAAGAGGCACAAACACGACAGTGTGCAGCCACACACAGTCCGTAGGCAGTGTTTCAACCCATGTTAATAACCGCAAACAGTAAGTCCGCTACATGCGAACTTTCCACTTGTGAACGCGCGCGCCAGCCCCTGTATGCCAGCTGTTGTACCGTACTACTGTACTTTTCAAGGTACTGTACTGTAAGATTGAGAATGTTTTCTTTATTTTTCGTGTTTGTTTTTTATGTACGTATTATTTGTGTGAAAAGTATTATAAACCTCTTACAGTACAGCCCTATTGATAGATACCCGATTGTGTTAGTGGGGTACCTAGGCTAACTTTGTTGGACTTACAAACGCGCTCTCAGAACGGAACTCGTATTGTATTCCTCCGATTCATAGAGACAGGAAGTAGAATGGTGGCTCCCAAATGGCTGGGGGGAGGGTCATGGGAGTTACTGTTTAATGAGTACAGAATTTCAGTTGTGGATGATGAGAGAATTCTGGAGATGGATGGCAGTGAAGGTGGCACAACACTGTCAGTACACTTAATGCCACTGACTAGTATACTTAAAATCTACCGTTTGGCCATTTTTATGTTACGTATATTTTACCGCAGTTAAAAAAACATGTACTCAAAACCTAGTTTTTAAAATGTGATGTTCAAGCCATTGTTTATGGGAGGAATAAACAAAGATCATGTAATCCAAGTGGGTGTTTTAAATGTTCTTTTGTAGATTTTTGGACCAGGGGACGATGAAGTGAAGCAGCAGAAATGCAACATGTTCTCATTGCTCTTTTTAGGTCTGGGAATTATTTCTTTTTTTACTTTCTTCCTTCAGGTAGGTACCTATGATTTGATCTTCTCATCGAGTCTATATTCAGTTAGAGAATATAGATTAATTACCTATTAATTAGATTTTTGTTAATTATCTGTTAATATAGATTAATTATTGATTAATCAAAATCCGATAAAAGAAACAGGTGATCAAAACCTTAGCTTGGATTTGGAACTTCCAAATCTTAGACTGAAATGAATTGCAGACACAGTTGGCACAAGGCTCTTTGAGAGGGCAGTGTCCTAAGCAGGGGGAATTGTGACTTCCCTGTGTGCTAAATTACGTCACGTTACAGGTTGGCCCTCAGCAAACATTCATTACCAAGGACAAAAGAGACTTGAATTCACAGGACAACATAAGTCCCAGTTAAACTCCACTAGTCATAAACTGGAGAAAACTCAGTACAATAGCATTCTCTCTTTTTTTTAAAATAAATTTATTTATTTTATTTTTTGGCTGCCTTGGGTCTTCGTTGCTGTGCACGGGCTTTCTCTAGTTGCGGCGAGTGGGGGCTACTCTTCGTGTGGTGCACGGGCTTCTCATTCCAGTGGCTTCTCTTGTTGTGGAGCACGGGCTCTAGGTGCGCAGGCTTCAGTAGTTGTGGCTCGCGGGCTTCAGTAGTTGTGGCGCATGGGCTTAGCTGCTCTGCGGCGTGTGAGATCTTCCTGGACCAGGGATCGAACCCGTGTCCTCTGCACTGGCAGATGGATTCTTAACCACTGCGCCACCAGGGAAGCCCAGCATTCTCTTTTTGTTACTCTTCATATAATATCAAGTAACTTCTCTGATATTTCTTCCTTAATTGATGAACTGTTTGAAAGAATGCACATTATATTGCATTTAGATATTGTAGACCCGGACAAAATGAACTAGTAAACTTTGCTCTGGTTGTACTTGTCTACCTAGACTTCTACCAAATTTCTTTTGTCTCTTTAACTCAGTGCCTTTTCAGTACACACAGGCCTTTCTAGTACAATCCATTAAGGCCACAAAATATTTCCTAGTCATGCCCAGTGTGCTTCTCTTTGATTATTGTTGAGCCAGTGGTAAAAGTAAGCCTAGCTTTTTATTTAGAAATCAGAGCCTTGCTCGTAGCAACTCAATGTCCAATGCAGCCGCAAGCCCTGGTGTGTTAGGGAGTAGAGCATACATATGCTGCACCAACAGTGGGCTGATGGACGGAACTATGGAGCCCTCACGGGCCTTGAGCAATCTGCCAGCAAAGGCGGGAGGAGACCAGGGCAGTCTAGGCCTGGACCCCTGGGGCAGACTCACCCTGAGCACTGACCACCGATCCTGTTGGTTTAGTGAAGACCTTGGATGCATCCTCCCCAGAGAGCACCCCACGTGCCCACCCCAACACTCAGCGTGGCTGGAGGCTCACACCCATGCCAGTGCCTGGGAAGCAAACCCAGCTGTGGACATCTGGGCTGGTCTCCAGTTTGAACAGGATATAATTCGAAAGAGGGAAAGTGTCTGGCAAGGATGCTGGGGGAGGAGGAGTAGCCTAATTGGTCGCTAATCTGAGAGCCGGTGGAGCTGTGACGGGGAAGCAGCAAACTCACCTGGAGCTTGACACGCCGGACGTCCTCCCTCCGTCTACACCACAGGAGCCAAAACGCATCCCTGCAGAGAATTGTGTTACTTCTGTTGGAGACTGATTTGCTTAAAGCATTAGGAACACACTGAACGTTGTAATTAAGTACAGTAGTCTTCTCACTGAGAGGTTGTCCTTGAGAGTTTTGAAAAGGAAGTCTATTTAGAATGCTTCAGAAGCCAGAACTGGATACTTCTAAGGATTTCGGTCTTAGGATTCTATTGTATACCAATGATTTAGAAGTATATGAATTAAAAAAAAAATTTTATGGACGTATAGTTGATTTACAATGTGTTAATTTCTGCTGTACAGCAAAGTGATCCAGTTATACATATATAAACATTCTTTTTTTAATATTGCTTTCCAGTATGGTTTATCATAGGATACTGAATATAGTTCTCTGTGCTGTACAGTAGGTCCTTGCTGTTTATCCATTCCATATATAATAGCTTACATCTAGCAGTACATGAACTTTAAGTTGGGACTTTGGATTAGTATCTGGTCATACACTTTGTTATTTGAATAGTTGATTCATAAATAAATATTATAGAAATCCATGCGAATACACCCACTTGTGTCAGAACGCTTGTGATCATCAAAAGGGACAAAAGCCTTTCTTCTCGCCCAGGGCTTCACACTTGGGAAGGCTGGCGAGATCCTCACCACAAGGCTTCGGTCCATGGCTTTTAAAGCAATGCTGAGACAGGTAGGTGTGTGCTCGGGAGCAGTTCTTTCCTTTCAAGCGTCTTCCTGTTCTGGCTGGTGTGCTGCCTTGCATGTTGTGTGTCCCAGGCGTTCATGCAAGGACTGCTCAGGGCCCTGCTAACTGTCCTGGTCCAAAGACCTCTCAGGGTTTTCGTGGGAGTAGGCTTAATTTAGGTAACTTTTGGGGCTTATTTTGCAACTATCTCTGTCCATGTGGATACTATCATTTCAAGGACCTGTGTCTGTTTTCTGGATTCTACGCAGGCCCTGGTGAGTCACTTGAGACTCCAGGATGCCTTTCAACAAAGGAAAGGGTGGTTGGCAGTGTTCCTGTCCCGAGATGGACCATACTAACTATAGGTTTTACCAAATTGTTGGTAATTGAGTTTGTTAGAGCTCTGCTTTCACATTAATTCACTTGTTAATTCACTCAGTCATTACCCACTAGGTACCTGACAGTGTGCTAGTAGCTGGGCCTATAAAATGCATTATCTGCCCTCTTGGGAAGGTCACAGCCCAGTGCAGGACATGTGGGAAAATGTGCAAACATGAATTCTCTATTTTTATAGAGAAGGCTTAAGAGAGGGTCAGAATATTGTCCAACCGATTGATAGGAATTGATTACATTCCTGTTCACAAAAGGGCACAGAGCAGGTATCATATTTTGTGCAAGTCTGAATTTGCAGACCTCTTTCAGTGTCTTTTAAACTGTTGCTATGGAGGAAAAATTACTTTATATGAAGCTTAAAGATGCTGTGGATGAGTGGCTTATAATTAAAATCATATCTAAGATAGACTCTTTTAATCCTTGCTTCAAACAAAACAAAACAAAAACGTGGTGAGAAACCAGGGCTGATGATCTCATGCCCAGAATTTGCAAGAAAGAGCCCTGTGTGTCCAGCACAACTCCTTTGTGAGAGACATCACCCCATCAGGATACTACGGAAGTATCCGTAGTACAAGTTGTGAGGACTGGGTGATGGACCCACGTGCACCCACGGGCTCGGGGGAAGCTGGCAGCGAGCACAGCTGCAATCTGGATAAGCCCCGCCCCCCGTCAGTGTGCCTTCCCGGCACAGCAGAGCCGGATGCAGGTGGGGATGGAGCTTGCGTCCTGGTGGGGCTCCGAGGTGTATGCTCAAGGCAGGGACTCCCCACTGCATGGGAGGTCTCCTCCCCTCAACTCCAACGCCCAAGTGAAGTGTGGATATTTCCTCAGCATTGCATGTTTGGGATGTTTCATCTGATTTTCTCTGCTTGTTTTAATTTGGAATGAATTTAAAGGTGTATTTTGTGCCATAGGACATGAGCTGGTTTGATGATCATAAAAACAGTACTGGTGTGCTTTCTACGAGACTTGCGATGGATGCCTCCCAAGTCCAAGGGGTATGTAGACTGCACTCTACTACTGTTTTTCTTTAACATGGTTTGGAATAAACATATGGCATAGCTGCAACCTTTAAGCTGCCTTCAGCTGCAAATAACAGAAAAGTCAAACTGGCCTAAACAATAAAGAGGAAGGTTAGACTTCAGGGTTGATGGATCCCCTGGCTCACAGGTGGCCCGAAGGACTCAGGGGCCTTCTGTCTGTTGGCTCTGAGTGGCTTTCAGTCCTCAGGGTTGGCTTCATCCTGAGGCTCGTTCCCTCGTGGCCACAGGGCGGCTGCCAGGAGCAACCATAGCTACAAGCTTCCTTGTTTCCCATTCAGCGAAAGAGAGCGCACACCTAAGCCTCGACTGCTAAACAAACACCTTCCCTTACATCTAATTAAGACTGATTTGGGTCATATGCCCAACCCTAACCAATACCTGGCCCAGGGAGTGCCGCCGTCTTCCTGGCTTCCCTCCCCAGCTCTGGAGCTCAGGTCTGTTACCTCGGAACTCACTGCTTCTGCATAGCGCAGGAGAGCAGCAAGTCCCCTGCAGTGTGCCTGTGAGAGCCCTCGTTTTCTGACTGGTGCAAACAGGACTGCATCTTTATGCATGCTTTACAGGGGGATAGTCTCTTAGGATCTGTACCCTTGGTAACAGATGGTCTCTTGGGGCTCGTGAATCTCCCTCCTACACATTTGAAGCGAACAGGCTTTAAAATGACCAGAGTGCCCGTGGTGTGTTTCCTCTTTGAATGTTGCCTTCATGAAAAAGTGTGCACTCCACAGCCTCTCCGCAAAGCAGAGCAGCTGATGACTTGCTTCTGCAGTACTGAATCCGTATGGGCAGGAGAGGAAGGAGAGTTGAAAGGCACGAAGAAAAACCTGCAGAGCCTCCCAAGTTACCCACAGGTGTCTTGGGCTTATTGTAACAAAAGGGAGCAAATATTAGTACAGGCACAGATCCCTCTCTCGTGGTTCTGACCGGGAAGCTGAAGGCTGCAGCTCATGGATTTGCAACTTAAAATACAGCTGCCTCTCTTCTTTTGCTCTTCCAGGCCACTGGGACCAGGTTGGCTTTAATTGCACAGAACACAGCTAACCTTGGAACTGGTATTATCATAGCATTTGTCTACGGTTGGCAATTAACCCTTTTGATGTTATCGGTTGTTCCAATTATTGCTGTATCAGGAATTGTTGAAATGAAACTGCTGGCTGGAAATGCCAAAAGAGATAAAAAAGAACTGGAAAATGTTGGAAAGGTGGGTCCAATACGGCTTCAGTTGGTATAAGTATGGTTTTTAGACATGGGTTTTATTTGATTGATTTATTACAACACGCGTGTTTTAATAATGTTAGTACTCCCTACAACTAATAATGGTCAACGCTGTGCATGAAATATTTTACTGTGTCAATGCCTAGAACTTGAAAATGGGATAATTAATGTAAAGCTTTTATCCTATAGAAGGTGTTATATTCAGAAAATTTCTGAATTTTCAAAGTTCATTTTACCTTTTACTTTGTATACCGATGCCATTATTAGGACAGAAGTTACCCCTGTTTTACAGATGAAGAGTCCTTAAGGCAGAGAACTATAAGTGTATTGTTCAAAGTAGGACATTTGCCAGTACTTAAAAGACAGTCCTGTTCTTCTTGGCTGTGATTTCTATAGTTAATTAAGCTAGGCAGCCACCAGAGGACAGTAATGCTCTGATTTCTGGTTCTAATTATAATGGCAATTGGGCACACACTTAACTTTGTGCCAATTATTGTTCTAAGTATTTATATGCACCAACTCATCCTCACAATAATCCTATAAGGCAAATACTAATGTTACACCAGTTTTACAAATGTGGAACCTGAGAATGAAACACGTTAAAGGCATGGCTGGGTTTCAAGTCCTGGTCTAATTTCAAAGTTCTTTACTATATTACCTCTTCATATGGGTTTAAATGTGTCTAAATCTCCATATAAACATTTTATTTACACGTACATGTATTTAAATGTTTAAATGTAGATAACAGCTGGGAATTTTTTTTACCCTTATTTATGTAAATATTATACTATAGTGAAACATTAGGAGGTGAAGCAGACAGTGTATATAAATTGTGATAGAGTTTCTATAGCACAACACTTGCAAAGCCCTTTCACAGAGAATACTGCATAGGCCTTAATACAATTATGGTTACACAGGGTGGGACAGATAGTATGTCTCGCTCATGGGTTAGAAAGCAGTTAGCATGATTCCCACACTTAAGCTCTGGGGTATCCAGAGTCCCTGAAGATCCTCTTGGCTGCTGGCTGTGGGTACTTTAGGGCAGTGGTACCCAACCTTTTTGGCACCAGGGACTGGTTTCGTGGAAGACACTTTTTCCACGGAGAGGGATTGGGGGGGCGGTAGTTCAGGTGGTAATGCGAGAGATGGGGAGAGGCAGATGAAGCTTCGCTCCGCTTTCCTGCCACTCACCTCCTGCTGTGCGGCCCGGTTCCTAACAGGCCATGGACCGGTACCAGTCCGCGGTCCGGGGGTTGGGGACCCCTGCTTTAGGGCATCATTTCCTTGATTTCTGTTTGTCACAACTAACTACTGAAAAAACACCTTGTAGTGTTCGTTTCCTTTCTCCTCCTGAACCCTACCGCTTTTCACATTTCAGAAGGGAAATTGTCAGTAGGTAGAATGAAGATCAATTTTTCTTAGACTAGTCACATGAGTCTAGTTAAGATAATAGAATCTTAATTCTATTAAAAATGGCTAATGACACTGAAAGTTGCCAGAGTTTTGGCAGGAGTAGGGCAGTTAGAATGGAGCAGCTTGGCAAACAAAACACCACCTTGGACCATCCGTCCTTGCCTTGCGGCTGCTCAGTATATCATACTGGAGAAGACCTCCCACTTCTCTGGTCTTCACTTTCCACTTCTGTAACGTGAGAAATTGTACCAGATGATGTCCCAGGTTCCTTTCAGCTAATACACTGTCGTTCCAGGGATCAGAGAATGAATAACTCAGACTGATCAGTCTGAAATATTTTTAGTAACTACTTTAACCTGATAAGGGTTTGTTTTTTTTTTTAATGAGAGATTGGAAATGTTAAATGTTAATTATCAGCAGTTCAATCATAGTTCAATTTTGTTTACTCAGTCAACTCCTGATTAGTCCAAAATGAGGGTTAGAAAGGTCTTGGATACCACCCTCCCCACCCACCCACCCCCAACATCACTGTTTTTTCAACAACAACAAAAAAGTTCTCATTGACCTGGGTGCAGATTCATGGTTCAAGAACATGGGGATTTGGGATAACTTCCCATTTTCATTTTCCAGAAAAGGCTTAGTAATGAGGGTGTGATTGCTGGGCTGGGAGGAGGGGAGGGAGGCTGCATAATCACCCTCTGGACTCAGGCCCTGCCTGATGACTCAGATTAGGGGCCTGCTGAACCAGAATTAACCCTCAAAGCACTTAACCCGTGATCAAAAACTCAAGAGTTTCTCCTTGTGTAAATGACAAAGCAGGGGAAGCAGAAGAGCATAATGGGTTAAGAACATGGACTTGGCATCAGATAGCCTTACAGGGATCCTGTCCCCGCCTGCTTATTAACTCTAGAGCCTTAGGCAAGTCACTGTGCCTCGGCTCCTCACCTGTGCAAACGGGAATAAGAACATGGACCTCACAGTGCTGTCAAATGAGGTAATACCTGGCACAGAGTAAAAGCCAGTAAGTACTCTCTAGTCTGGCTACAATTACTGTTAGATGTTTCATTTATAATAAAGATAGGGGGCTTTCTTGGTGGCGCAGTGGTTAAGAATCCGCCTGCCAATGCAGGGGACACGGGTTCGAGCCCTGGTCTGGGAAGATCCCACATGCCGCGGAGCAACTGGGCCTGTGAGCCACAATTACTGAGCCTGCGCGTTTGGGGCCTGTGCTCCGCAACAAGAGAGGCTGCGATAGTGAGAGGTCCGCGCACTGCAATGAAGAGTGGCCCCTGCTTGCCACAACTAGAGAAAGCCCTCGTACAGAAACGAAGACACAACACAGCCATAAATAAATAAATAAATAAGAATCCACCTGCCAATGCAGGGGACATGGGTTCGAGCCCTGGTCCCGGAAGATCCCACATGCCACAGAGCAACTAAGGCCGTGCGCCACAACTACTGAGCCTGCGCTCTAGAGCCGTGAGCCACAAATAGTGAGCCCACGTGTCACAACTACTGAAGCCCACACGCCTAGAGCCCGTGCTCTGCAACAAGAGAAGCCACCGCAATGAGAGGCCAGCGCACCACAACAGAGAGTAGCCACTGCTCGCTGCAACTAGAGAAAACCTGCGCACAGCAACGAGGACCTAATGCAGCCGAAAATAAATAAAGTAAAATAAATTTTAAAAATAATAAGACAAAATAAAGATAGGGACTTCCCTGGTGGTCCAGTGGGTAAGACTCCACCCTCCTAATGCAGGGGGCCCAGGTTCGATCCCTGATCAGGGAACTAGATCCGGCATGCATGCTGCAACTAAAGATCCCAACGAAGATCCCGTGTGCCACAACTAAAACCTGGCGCAGCCAAAAATAAATAAATAAATATTTTAAAATATATACAATAAAGATATAAGGCTATTCAGCTTAAGGTATTAAATATCTTGCTTTCATCTGGTTAAAAAGCTGAGAACTGGGATAAAAGTCTCCAAGCTGATAAGATTTCATTTTGGGTTTTTGTCTTATGCTCCTTGTGCCAATAGTTTAGATGAATCAATTGCCAAACTGTGATTTAGACTAAATAGCCACATCACAGACAATTAACATTAGTCAGGGGTGATTTGGCTGTCAGAAAACTGCTCTGGCTGGTTTGGGTAAAAGGGGTTTGATGTAAGGACACGCGGAAGTGTGGGGAGTACAGATGGCTTGTGGCAACTGCAATATCCCCAGCAGCTCCTCTCTTAGAGCCATAAGCGCACTGTCTCAGAGTCTGTCTACACGTTTGTTCTGTTCCTCAGTCGCTGAATATTCAGACCAGCTTCCTACACATACCCTGGTGACCTTAACCTCTGAATCTGCAGGCGCCTCCCAGGACACACAGTTGCCTCCAAGTCCAGGAAACTGAATCCGAAAGGCCTAAATGTGTCAGGTGTCTGTCCCCGGTTTCATCAGGAATTTAAGGCAGGGTCCTGATGTTTACAACTGGGATGTTCTCAAATGTGGGTAAACATTTTTTTCTAAGAAGCGGTATGCTTTAAGGAGGAAATGATTGGCACCTTCAGTAGGCCCATAGAAATCAGCCTGATTCTCTCTTCTAAGCTACTACCCTATGAAGAAAGCAAAGCCACAAAGGGGTTTGACTAAAGCCAGTCAAGTAACTGCCTGGTGGCAGGGCTAGGAATAGAATCAGGCTTCTGGCGCCTGGGCCACCATTCTTGCCCTAAGCTGGTCTGTCTCCCACCATAGGGCATAGGAAGACTTGCCACCATATTTAGCACAACCAGAGGTGCTTTTAAGATTGCCAGTTTTGGGCTTCCCTGGTGGCACAGTGGTTAAGAATCAGCCTGCCAATTCAGGGGACATGGGTTCGAGCCCTGGTCCGGGAAGATCCCACATGCCGCGAAGCAACTAAGCCCGTGCGCCACAACTACTGAGCCTGTGCTCTAGAGCCCGCGAGCCACAACTACTGAGCCCGTGTGCCACAACTACTGAAGCCCGCACGCCTAGAGCCCGTGCTCCGCAGCAAGAGAAGCCACTGCAATGAAAAGCCTGCGCACTGCAAAGAAGAGTAGCCCCCGCTCGCCGCAACTAGAGAAAAGCCTGCGTGCAGCAACAAAGACCGCACGCAGCCATAAATAAATAGTTTAAAAAAAAAAAAAAGATTCCCAGTTTTTTCATGGAGCTTGTCTTGAAGAACACATTATGCTTTTGCTTTCCAAATTTTAAAGGAATTGAAAACTTGTCAACATAACCTTCGGGGTTCTTTTGACAGAACCCTAAGGCTTATATATATATTTTTATTATTTCAGAAGTAAAAGCCCCACTTCTAATCATGATCTGTTCTACATTACAGATTGCAACAGAGGCAATAGAAAATATTAGGACAGTTGTGTCCTTGACCCAGGAAAGAAAATTTGAATCAATGTATGTTGAAAACTTGTATGGAGCTTACAGGTAATGAGCGTATGATTGTTATTAAGAGCGTAGTGTTTTCCTAGGCTGAATTATTGATTCCAATTTTTGTTCCTGCTGCAAGCAATGATATGATTGTAAGGATGACATTTTTTTCAATAATTATCTCAGTGAAAATAAGTAACTTTTTGATGCAGCTGGACCACAGGATTGGATTTTTACATCTCTTATAAAAAACAGTAAGATTGGGTCTCTAAGAGCTAAAAGGTACAGAGGGCCACACAAGTATTTGTTCACCACTGCAGGCGACGTAAACAACCCATGTGGTGATTCAGGATGAACATTCTTTTAGGGAATTGCTCAAACCTTTGTTTTCTTTGCATTGTGTAGACTGAACCAAAGATGAGATTTGTTGTTGGGTTAAAGTGTTTCCTTTGTTCTCTGGGTGAGGACCAGGTCTGTCCTACTCTGAAAACAAAGACACAGAGCCTATTTCATTGGTTTATACTTGAGCAATTCGACAAACCTCCAGCACCTGTTTGCCACTTGTTTCCAACCAGGGCCTGTCCTTATAAATGAATATGTTTTAACACTAACAAAATTGAACACAATTTGAATCACAACTTTGTAGACTACAACAATGGTTTTGAACACTTACATATTTGAACAGGGATAATTGAATTTCTCAGTGTATCCACCTTCCTAGTTATGTATACTTCATGCAGCTATTACATTTTTCTGGTCATTTGATGTCTGACATATATCTGTCAGTAGCATTGTAAATTGTTCAGTAACATTAAGTATTGTAACACCATGCTCACAGCACAGAAGTTAAACTATCCAGATCAGTAATACTTTAAATTTTTCCTCTTGCCAAGTGCCTGCCTTCTAATCTGAAAGTAAATAAATTAATGTTCTTCTGGAGGATTTAGAATAATAAAGTAAAATAAAGTAGTTAAACTAATAGAGGATAGCAGGAGGTCTAATTAGAAATGGTTCAAAACAAATTGCGTTGGGGATGGTGGGATCTAGCTCCGGGAAGAACTTCTGATGTGTGTCTAGATAAACCTCGGTGACCCTACTTTTCTGAATCTGAAATGTGAACTTTGATATGAGAGACTATAACTCATCACAGAAGATAATAATATTAAACAACTGAATTTAGACAATTCAAACTTTAGTCCTAACTTTGACATCCTTTATTTTTGATAACGACAATCATGTGTGAGTTCCCAGATATTCCTGTGTAATAATAACAGCAACTATCATTTGAGCAACCACTATGAGCTAGGTACTGTGCTAGACATTTGTATTGTCTATTTAGATCTCAAAACAATTTTGTATCATACTGGTTATCCGCCTCTTACAAGTCAGAAAACTGATGCGTAGAGAGGTTAAGTCACTTAAATTAATTATAACTGGGGGCAGAATTTAAACACAGGTTGACTAGACTTAGAAGCTGTGCTCTTTGTACAAGCCAGTGCTAAGAGAGGTTGAAGATAATGGTTACAGATATACTAATTTGCTTTTCAGGAATTCTGTGCGGAAAGCACACATCTATGGAATCACTTTTAGTATCTCACAAGCATTTATGTATTTTTCCCATGCCGGTTGTTTTCGGTTTGGTGCCTATCTCATTGTGAATGGACATATGCACTTCAGAGATGTTATTATGTAAGTAACTTTTAATTTATTGAGATTATTCCATAATAACGTTTCAATAGGTCTATGCAAAGGTTTGGAGTAGAGCGAAAAACTAACTTGTTTTATGATGAAGTCAGAGAGTTGAATCTACCCCAGAAATCGAATGCTGTTGGTACTCCAAGGACAGTTTCATTATCTGAGTGGACTAAAATCAACCAAGCTCATGAAAATGATCATAAACCAGAATTTCAGTAATACATAGAAGGACAGGAGGACAGCAAATGTTCTCAATGCAGAGATAAATCATAATTAGAAAACTGCTGGCCACCATGGACCCAAAACAGAGGTTATAATAGCTTACTATTTAAGGGCAACCAAAGATGGCCTTGACAGTGGGATGGGAACGCTTGACTGAAGTCTAGTAAACACTGTGTTCCCTAACCAGCCCTGGGATGACCCTGCCAACTTTTGCCTCTTAGCCTTTCCTATTTTCTTGGTTTCCAAGGCTAACCAATGGTCTTTCAGAATATGCTAAATACGTTCAATTAGGTTGCAGTCTAGTCTTGCCAAAGGGAAGCCATTCTTTTAAGATCACTTTGGCGTATTTCTGCTCTGATGGGATGATTTTTAAAAAGTAGCAAACAACTTAAATACCCAGGGTCAAGACGGACAGAGTGAAAGTGTTTAAAAGCTGTAGTTTTGCTTTCATCCAAAATTAAAATAACCATGAAAAAAGAATATATATCTTTGCATCAATCAGGATCCCAGCAGGGAACAAATGGCCCCGCAGATGGGGTAATGGAGGACAGTTTGCTAAAGGGTCTGTTTATAAAGGTGTGAGAAGTATTAAGGTCAGCAGTGCCCAACTAGGCACCACTAAGACCTTACTTAAGCCTAAGGGGCAAGAGGAGGGAACGATTTTCAGAAGCCAGTGCAGGGGCCTTCTGTGGTCTTTGGTGGAAGGACCCCACCACCACAATTCTCCAACAGGAAAGAGACCAACACAACAAACGCCCTGGTCCCACTCCTCCAGCCTCCTTCCCTGCTCTGCTATTCCTTGCCAAACCCCATCAGGAGCCAGAGGACCAGAAAAGCTTTCGATGCAGACCCTGAAGGTCAGCCTGTCAGGCATAGAGGAGGATGGTATAAGATAGACATGGGAGAGTAGAAAGTGGTTTTGGAGGGACAGATGGAAATAGCCAGCTGGGAATTACCACTTGGAGACATTCATTGTCTAGAAAAATACCAATGAAAAAATTGGCCCTGCTTTTCAAAACTGTTTTTATCATTAAAATGTTAAATTCTGGATAATTGGAAGATAGCTTTTAAAATCTTTCATACTAAACCTGCATTACAGGCTGTACAGGAAAGCTAGGCAGTTAGCTACATGTGAGTTGTTCATCACTCTTCTAAAATTTGATTTTTGATAATTAACCTCATCAAATATTTAAGGGAGAGCCTTACTCTACCCACCATTCCCCCCACCCCGTGTACTTAAAATACATTTTAATACCTTAGATTTACACTTCGCTGCACAGCAGTAATTAATACAGCATTGTAAATCAACTATACTTCAATTTAAAAAAAAAAGAATTAAAAAAATAATGCATTAAATTACAAACCAAAACAAGGAGCCAAATGCCCTGACACCCAATCCAGAATTATTTATCTGGTCTGTATCAGGGATACAGAAGCAAAGCAGAAAATATTCAGTGCATGTAATTTATTTGATTTAACTTTTTCAAACTTGTGGAACTTTGGTCTCTCTTATTTGAGTGTAGCTCAAAGAGACCAAAAAAAAAAAAAAAAAAAATACAGTTTCCCCCCAAAATCTTAGATTTAGAAGTTTGGGGGAAATTGTTTTAAGTTCTCTATTATTAGAGATTTTCCTACCCTCCCCTCTGTCTAGGGAGCTCTGGTGCCAGAAGTAAACAGCTTTGTAGAGGCATAAATCTCAGAATCTTCAGTTCCTCCTAGAAGTGATAATCCATATCCATTCTTTTAATTGGAGAATAGACCGTTAGCTTAATTGTTTTTTCAGGGTCATAGCCATCGTTATTTTACTTGTAAGAGCAAAGCTATTTGTAGTAAAGGCTTATTTTGCCCAGTACGAATTCTTTAACCACAGTGACGATGATTATTGTCTGTGCGGGGCTGCAGAAGAAACCACACTCTGGAGATCCGGGGCTATAGAGTCAGGAGGAAACCTCACTCCTTGTCTGGTACTGATCAAGTCCCTTCAGCCCCCAGAGCTTCAGTTCCCTCAAGTCTAAACGGGGTATGTGGCTTGTTACTAGAATTACCTGAGATCACAACTCAAGATTCTGTTAGCAGATACTTGCTGAGAGAGGAGAGCTTTACAAAGTGACATGAAATCTAGGAAATGAGAAGCTCCTAAAGGAAGCCAGAAGGCAGCGGGTGCCGCCTCCCCTCCCGGTCTCCTTTGGTCCTGGAATTTTCTAGCGATGTGTGGGGGAGGGAGGAGGGGGATGAGTAAGGGTGTGAAAACATCAGTACTGGTCAGCAGTATGTCTTTGGGCTTTGAGACATCTCGGGGCTAAATTATATAAATTAATGTTTAAAATTCCTCTGCTCCCATCTAGGGTGTTTTCAGCGATCGTGTTGGGCGCCGTGGCTCTAGGACACGCGAGTTCCTTTGCTCCAGACTATGCTAAAGCCAAGCTGTCTGCAGCGCACTTATTCAGTCTGTTTGAAAGACAACCTTTGATTGACAGCCACAGTGAGGAAGGCCTGAGGCCTGTGAGTTCTCTGCTGTCTGATCAGCACTTGGTTAATTTTTTCCTAAAGGTTTGCTGTCTGCTAGATCATGTCGACCGGAAAAAAAAAGGCACAACGTGGGAGTTGTGAGTTAAGTTTTATTTGGGGCAAAATGAGGACTGCAGCCCGGGAGACAGCATCTCAGAGAGCTCGGAGAAACTGCTCCTAAGAGGGAGGCGGGGGAAGGTCAGAGTTCCATAGGATTTTAGTGAAGGGGGCACGTGCAGTCAAGCACGCATTTTGGCAGAGCCTTGCTACTGGTCACGAGGAGCAGATGCCCCCATTAACGATTGTAGTGCTTTTCTAGGTACGAGAAGATGCAAGAAATTGGGTTCATAAAATTTTCTCCTGAAAATATCTAACTATCTGAAGGCCTGATCTGCCAGTTTTTCCCAGAGCACAGAGTGCCTCATTCCTGATCTCCGCCCTGAACTCCTTTCAGGGTGTGTTGAAGGCTGGCGGCTGCCGCAGTTTGTGACTTTGTCCTTGTAGAGGCAGATGGCAAGTGGCAATTTTTAGTTGGCAGTCGTAACCACAGGATAAATTTGTAGTGATTACACTGACATTCACTTCACTGGCTTTGTGATAGTTACAAGGCTAATAATATTTGGCCAACTTTCCTGGCATTTTCAAATTTCATAGGGGGTTGCAAGGATGAGCACGTCAAAAGTAAAGAACCCCCAAATCCAGATGTACTAGAACTGAATAATTTCCATGAAAATTGTGAGTCATTTCTGCATGGAAGGTATGTGCCTGTAGCTCTGTGTGTAACTGCATTAGCAATTTGGCTTTCATCACATGTTGTCGTCACAGCGTTACGACTGGTGAGAAGGCCACTTGATTCAGAGTAGGAGGAATAGTCCTTTACTATCCCCAAACTTAGATGTCAGTGTTCTTTGTGTTCCTTGCATAACACAAGCCGCTGCACGTTTTAATGCAGGCGAAGCAGCGTGGGTAAAGCGATGGGGACTTAACACAACCGTTTTGGAACTTCACCAGGTATTTCCTGTTCTGAGAAAAAAGCTGTGCCCAGTGAGGGAGATAAAGAGGCCACCAGGGCTGCAGGCAAGGGCTGTCCACTGAGACGGCAGGTAGAAACTGCTCTAAATCCCCAAGCCTCTGAGCCTTGGGCCATTGACTTGGCTCCAGCCGCAAAATCATCAGTTGGGAAAACTAAATATTTGTCTTCAATGAACCAGAAATTTTGAGTTTAGTTAACAACTCTGTAATATGACTCTCTTTAACCTGTACCCCTGGCTCCCATCTTCATTTTATATAACAACTTGCTACCAATACTAACTGGTGCCAGTACCTGTACTGAATATTAATTGTATGTTTCTCTGCTATAGTGTTTGGTAAAGCTTCCTTGAAATTATACTTTTTTTTTTTTTAATTTATTTTTGGCTGCATTGGGTCCTCATTGCTGCACGTGGGCTTTCTCTAGTTGCAGTGAGCGGGAGCTACTCTTCGTTGCGGTGCGCAGGCTTCTCATTGCGGTGGCTTCTCTTGTTGCGGAGCACGGGCTCTAGGTGCGTGGGCTTCATTAGTTGCGGCTCACGGGCTCAGTAGTTGTGGCGCACGGGCGCAGTAGCTCCGCGGCATGTGGGATCTTCCCAGACCAGGGCTCGAACCCGTGTCCCCTGCATTGGCAGGAGGATTCTTAACCACTGCGCCACCAGGGAAGCCCTTGAAATTATACTTTTTATTCCAATCATTATCAGACCAATTACAATAGCAACATAAAAATGCCTATTTTTTAGGATAAGTTTGAAGGAAATGTGACACTTAATGAAGTCGTGTTCAACTATCCCACGCGGCCAAACGTGCCCGTGCTTCAGGGGCTGAGCCTCGAGGTGAAGAAGGGCCAGACGCTGGCCCTGGTGGGCAGCAGCGGCTGTGGGAAAAGTACGGTGGTCCAGCTCCTGGAGCGGTTCTACGACCCCTTGGCTGGAACAGTGGTGAGCACACTTTCTTAAATTAGTAACTTGATTTAAGGCAATATTTCGAGTGGCTAAACCAATATTCCCATAACGGAAAAAACTGGACAAGACCTGTAATCCTAACTGATACGATGACCACATTCTATAAACCCCAAGGTGGCACCCATAGTCAGACAAATATATGGGGACAATAGGGTAGAACATCAGGAATTGAGTGTAGTTCAGAAAGTACTGAGTATGAAGTTGATCTGTGCCCTGCCCTGGGCCTTTTGAGCCAGCTGGAGCCTCCTGCGTGAACACTCACTTGCTTCCTGCGTTATAAAGGTAAGCTGCACAGTCCTGCCAGAGTTCTGAGTAGACTCCCAGGACTCCCTCCCCTTCTCCTCCTGCCCTGCCATCTCTCTCTAACCCGTACTCCAGCCCTCTCATATTTGGCTTTTAGCGTTGATGTTGTGGTGTCTAGCCGCTGGCCCTCTTCCATGAATGGAGACTTGGCTCTTACCGATAATGCCTGCATTTCCCATTACCTTGGGATGGTACCCACTGACCTAGCCCAGGAAGCCCATCCCCATTTAGACAGTCACCAGAATGTTAAACCTTGTTGAGTTGTTTCTTTGGGGAAAATCTTATGCTTCCACTATTACAATTACTCTGAAGGTATGAATATGGGCAAACCAGCTCAACAATACTCTATAGGTGTGCTGTGCTAATACTACAGTGGGAATTTCTCTCTCTAGAGGGCAAGACTAGTTGGACTTGTGTGTATTTCTTCACCGTGCCCTTTGCATTGCTGGAAGCTGTATTCTCAGTTAGCACATCACATGGCTCCTCTAGAAGCATCATGCCTCCTGCTTACAGCAAACAAAAAAATAATCAAAACCACCATCAACAAAGCCAGTTTTCCAAAGATAAAGATACTGCCCTTTGAGCTTGTCCACTTTCCATTGAACTCTTGTCCTTAGTGCTGTCAGAAAGAGAAATGGAGGAAGTTGAAGGCTGGTAGTTCTCAAGTGAAAGAGAGGTAGAGGTAGGAAAGGAGATAACCAGCTTTCAAAATCTGGGGCCATGCTGCCGATCTGCTTTTTTTCCTGGTGTGCCTGGAGGAGGGGGATACAGTCAAGGTGAAAGGTTGCAGTTGTTCAGGCGACAGCAGATATGAGCAGGACACCTAACTGCATACTTCTTAAAGGCAGAGGATGGTACACTTGCCTGGATGAGGGCAGGTAGGAACAAAGAAAGTAATGTGGAAAGACGGGGCCAAACGTGCCACCATTTTTCCAGGTAGAACAAGAAAGGGATGGCCTAGTCAACATAAAAAAAAAAAAATCGTTTTGTTGGCTGTGTTGGCGTCCAGCAGTGTAAGAGCTTACAGGCTGTGAGGGTTGGTATTTCACAAACTGCTGATGCCCACATGCAACAGTCCTCCTAGTAACTTACTGTTGAGTTGTTTTTTTTTTTGTTTTTTTTTTTAAGCCCTTCTTATAGTTTGTGGACTTTGGTTTTCAGCTCCTGGATGGTCAAGAAGCAAAGAAGCTCAACATCCAGTGGCTCAGAGCCCAACTCGGCATTGTGTCCCAGGAGCCCATCCTGTTTGACTGCAGCATTGCCGACAACATTGCCTATGGAGACAACAGCCGGTCTGTAAAGATGCCTGAAATCGTGAGTGCCGCCAAAGCAGCCAACATCCATCCTTTCATCGAGACCTTACCCAAAGTAAGTGAACTGGTAGCTTCCTAGGCTGATACCAGACTCAACTGCAAACTGTTTTCCTCCTCCAACAGTTCCCAAAGTTATGCTTCAAAGTCTTGTAACAGAACTTGCCTCTGTACTAGCACTGTGACCTTGGACAAGACACTGAAGTCCATGATACCAAGTTTCCTTACTGGTAAATGGGGAAATTAGGCGTGGTGTCTACCTCGTACAAATGTCGTGAGAAGCAAACGAGGTGATGTTAAGTCACCTCAAACTGCTGGTTGAGGGCTGCATTCGTACTGTAGCCATGTTTGCTTTATTCCTTATGGTACTTTCTTTTTTAATTAAACATTTGGAGATAATTAGACTCATGTGCAGTTGTAAGGAATACAAAGATCTTGTGTACTTTTGACCCAGTTTCCTCCAATGACATCTTGCAAAACTAATAGGGTATTGCAACCACGATACTAATTTTGATACGATCCACTGATCTTGCTCAGACTTCCCCAGTTTTTTTTTGTTTTAAATTTTATTTATTTATGGCTATGTGTTGGGTCTTCGTTTCTGTGCGAGGGCTTTCTCTAGTTGCGGCAAGTGGGGGCCACTCTTCATCGCGGTGTGCGGGCCTCTCACTATCACGGCCTCTCTTGTTGCGGAGCACAGGCTCCAGACGCGCAGGCTCAGCAATTGTGGCCCACGGGCCCAGTCGCTCCGCGGCATGTGGGATCTTCCCAGACCAGGGCTTGAACCCGTGTCCCCTGCACTGGCAGGCAGACTCCCAACCACTGCGCCACCAGGGAAGCCCTTCCCCAGTTTTATTATACTTTTCTGCATTTGTATACGTTTGTAGTTCTATGCGATTTTATTGCACATGTAGACTCATGTATCCACTACCCCTGTCAAGATATGGAACGTTTTCATCACCACAGATTCCTCATGTTGCCCTTTTATAGCCATACACCCCTCTTCCCTGCCCTTACTCCCCACGACCCCTGGCAACCACTAGCTGTCCTCCATTTCTGCAATCTTATACTTTAAGAATGTTATGTAAACATATGTACAGTATATAACCTTGTGAGATTAGCTTTTTCCCTCAGCATAATTCCCTGAAGCTGTTGTGTATAACTGTAGGTTCATGCCTTTTTATTGCTGAGTCGGGTGGATCCATGGTCTGGATGGCCCGCAGCTTTTAAAATTTTTATTGGGGTATAGTTGATTTACAATGCTTTGTTTGTTTCTGGTGTACAGCAAAGTGAATCACTTATACATATACATTTGTCCACTCTTTTAGATTCTTTTCCCATATAGGCCATTACTGAGTACTGAGCAGAGTTCCCTGTGCTATATAGTAGGTCCTAATTAGTTATCGATTTTATATATAGTAGTGTGTGTCAATCCCAATCTCCCAATTTATCCCCCTCCCTTTACCCGCTGGTAACCATAAGTTTATTTTCTACATCTGTAACTCTATTTCTGTTTTGCAGAGAAAAGGGAACCCTCTTGCACTGTTGGTGGGAATGTAGATTGGTACAGCCACTATGGAGGACAGTATGGAGGTTCCTTACAAAAAGTAAAAATAGAGCTACTATATGGTCCTCAGCTTTTTTAACTAGTCACCTGTTGAAGCACATCTAGGTTGTTTCCGTTTGGGCTATTAAGAGTAAAGCTGCTATAAATACTTGTGTACAGGTTTTAGTGTGACCCTAAATTTTTATTTCTCTGCGATAAATGCCCAGGAGCACAATTGCTAGACCATATGGTAATTGCTTGTTTAATTTTATAAGAAACTGCTAAACTGTTTTCCAAGGTGGCTCTGCCATTTCATTTTCCCACCAGCAAGTATGAGGGATACAGTTGCTCTGAATCTTTGCCAGCATTTGCTGTTGCCACTATTTTTTCTACCATCCTGATAGGTGTGTAGTGATATCTTACTGTGGTTTTAATTTGCGTTTCCTAATGGCAGAGGACGTTGAACATTTTTTATATAGTTATTTGCCATCTATATTTCCTCTTTGGTGAAATGTCTTTTCATGTCTTTTGCCCATTTTCTAATTGGATTATTTTTTACTGTTGAGTTTTGACAGATTTTTATATATTCATGTTATTAGTCCTGTGTTGGAAATGTAGTTTGCAAATATTTTCTCCCAGTTTGGAGCTTATTTTTTCATCCTTTAAACAGGGTCTTTTTCAGAGCTTCGGTTTTTAATTTTGATAAGGTCCAATTCATTTTTTCCTTTTACAGACTGTGCTTTTGATGTCAAGTCCGAGAACTCTTTGCCTAGCCCTTGGTCCTGAAGATTTTTCTCCACTGTTTATTTTCTAAATTTATGGTTTTACATTTTACTTTTAATTTCACACTCCATTTTGAGTTAATTTTGGTATAATGGTGTTTTTCCTTAGTGTTTTATTTCTTTGGAGAGGACCTGTACTCTCCAATTACCACGGTCCCCAACACTCCCTATTTATTACCTCATTATAGCAGCTATGACTATAGCCAAATTGCAGTGAAATCAATATGGATTTGAAAAGTAAGAGTTCAGTGAAACAATTTTCACAGTGACTAGTAACTTGATCTTATATTGAGTGCTGTGTATGTATTTTTTTCTCTTGATTATGTATTCCTTAAGTGTAAGAACAGAGACAGATTCATTTTTATACTTCCCACAGTTCTGGCATAATAGGTAGCTGGTAAATATTTAAGTGAATGAATGAGTTTAAAAAAGAATAAACTAGGCTCCATGTGGGTCATGTGAATATTTCAAATTAAAAATGTTATACCTTAGGGCTTCCCTGGTGGCGGGTGGCGCAGTGGTTGAGAATCTGCCTGCTAATGCAGGGGACACGGGTTCAAGCCCTGGTCTGGGAAGATCCCACATGCCGCGGAGCAACTAGGCCCGTGAGCCACAAATACTGAGCCTGCGCGTCTGGAGCCTGTGCTCTGCAACAAGAGAGGCCACGATAGTGAGAGGCCCGCGCACCGCGATGAGGAATGGCCCCCGCTTGCCGCAGCTAGAGGAAGCCCTCGTACAGAAACGAAGACCCAACACAGCCAAAAATATAATAAAAATAAATAAATAAATAAATAATAATTTTTAAAAAATAAATAAAATTAAAATGTTATACCTTAAACATTAACATGTAACCATTTTAGGACTCCAATGATAGCAGATCAACTGACATTTTGATAATGGTAGGAATTGGAGAATTTCTTGCAGCATACCATTGAAAACTAAGGTCATTAATTTTCTAGTTTGATTTTGAAAATGAATGTCCTGTTAAAAAAAAAATTAAATGGACAACTTGGTAGTCATTACAGAAACTTTTTAGTGATTCTAAGTAATTTTTTCTTATAGTTAGAATTGTCAAGTGTTAAGAAGTAAAAGTTTATTCAATATGTCATTAGAATTTTTCTGAGCTAGAACTTTATTAACTTTATTAATGGCTAACTTGCAGAAATATGAAACAAGAGTGGGAGATAAGGGGACTCAGCTTTCAGGAGGTCAAAAACAGAGGATTGCTATTGCCCGAGCCCTCATCCGACACCCCCAAATCCTACTGTTGGATGAAGCTACGTCAGCTCTGGATACTGAAAGTGAAAAGGTATGGCCTCCTACCTCATGTCCCATTTAATTTATAAAATAGAACTTCTTTGTGCAGTCAACCATGAAAAAAACAGATAAACACACAAACAGCTCATGCAGCTCAATATCCAGGGGAAAATAAAAAACCCAATCAAGAAATGGGCAGGGCGTCCCTGGTGGCACAGTGGTTGAGAATCTGCCTGCCAATGCAGGGGACATGGGTTCAAGCCCTGGTCTGGGAAGATCCCACATGCCGCAGAGCGACTAGGCCCGTGAGCCACAACTACTGAGCCTGCGCGTCTGGAGCCTGTGCTCCGCAACAAGAGAGGCCGTGATAGTGAGAGGCCCGCGCACTGCGATGAAGAGTGGCCCCCACTTGCCACAACTAGAGAAAGCCCTCACACAGAAATGAAGACCCAACATAGCCAAAAATAAATAAATTAATTAAAAAAAAAAAAAAAGAAATGGGCAGAAGACCTAAATAGTTATTTCTCCGAAGAAGACATACAGATGGCCAACAAGCACATGAAAAGATGCTCCACATCACTAATTAATGGAGAAATGCAAATCAAAACTACAGTGAGGTACCACCTCACACTGGTCAGAATGCCCATCATCAAAAAGTCAACAGGGACTTCCCTGGTGGCACAGTGGTTAAGAATCCACCTGCCAATGCAGGGGACACAAGTTTGATCCCTGGTCCTGGAAGATCCCACATGCTGCAGAGCAACTGAGCCCGTGTGCCACAACTACTGAAGCCTGCGCACCTAAAGCCCATGCTCTGCAACAATAGAAGCCACCGCAATGAGAAGCCTGTGCACTGCAAGGAAGAGTAGCCCCTACTTGCCACAACTAGAGAAAGCCTGCATGCAGCAACAAAGACCCAACACAGCCATCCATACATAAATAAATAAATAAAATAAATAAAATTTTATTTATTTATTAAAAAAAAAAAAGTCTACAAATAACAAATACTCTAGAGGGTGTGGAGAAGAGGGAACTCTCCTACACTGTTGGTGGGAACGTAAATTGGTACAACCATTATGGAGAACAGTATGCAGGTTCCTTAAAAAACTAAAAATAGAACTACCATATGACCCAGCAATCCCACTCCTGGGCATATATCTGGAGAAAAACATGCTCTGAAAGTATACATGCACCCCAATGTTCATTGCAGCACTGTTTACAATAGCCAGGATATGGAAGCAACCTAAATGTCCATTGACAGACAAATGGATAAAGAAGATGTGGTACATATATAAAATGGAATGCTACTCAGCCATAAAAAAGAACAAAATAATGCCATTTGCAGCAACATGGATGGACCTAGAGATTATTATACTAAGTGAAGTTAAGTCAGAGAAAGACAAATACCATTATATCACTCAAATGTGGAATCTAATTTAAAACTGATACAAAGGAACTTATTCACAAAACAGAAATAGACTCACAGACGTAGAAAACAAACTTATGGTTGCCAAAGGGGAAAGGAGGGGAGGGATAAATTAGTCTGGTTTAAAAGTGTACATACTACTATATAAAATAGATAACCAACAAGGACGTACTGTATAGCACAGGCAACTATACTCAATATTCTGTAATAACCTATATGAGAAAAGAATTTCAAAAAGAATAGATACATGTATATGTATAGCTGAATTACTCTGCTGTACACCTGAAACTAACACACCACTGTAAATCAACTCTATTTCAATAAAATTTTTAAAAATAGGCAGGCACAGAAAAAGTAAACAAATGTAGATAGCGGTTATTTTGAGGTAGAATATTTTTATTGAATCCCTTCCAGCATTTTCCAAATTTTCAAAAATGACCACATATTACTTGTATAAACAAAAAAAGTAATGTTATTTTTTGCACTTTTCATTTTCTTTAGCACATTAATAATGGAAAAACTGGGAAATAAAATACTCAAAAGTGAAGTAGTTAAGTTTAAATCATTTTGTGACTAGTGTGAGAATCCATTTTTATTATAAAGAACATAACTATATGCAAGATGGATTATGTAGCTACCCACCACCAGTCCCTCCCGTCAGGAAACTTGCACAAGCCTCTTAGATAGCCTCATCCACCAGAGGGCAGACAGCAGAAGCAAGAACTACAATCCTGCAGCCTGTGGAACAAAAACCACATTCACAAAAAGATAGACAAGATGAAAAGGCAGAGGGCTATGTACCAGATGAAGGAACAAGATAAAACCCCAGAAAAACAACTAAATGAAGTGAAGGTAGGCAACCTTCCAGAAAAAGAATTCAGAATAATGATAGTGAAGATGATCCAGGACCTCAGAAAAAGAATGGAGGCAAAGATCGAGAAGATGCAAGAAATGTTTAACAGAGACCTCAAAGAATTAAAGAACAAACAAACAGAGATGAACAATACAATAACTGAAATGAAAACTACACTAGAAGGAATCAATAGCAGAATAACTGAGGCAGAAGAATGGATAAGTGACCTGGAAGACAGAATGATGGAATTCACTGCTGCGGAACAGAATAAAGAAAAAAGAATGAAAATAAATGAAGACAGCCTAAGAGACCTCTGGGACAACATTAAACACAACAACATTCGCATTATAGGGGTCCCAGAAGAAGAAGAGAGAGAGAAAGGACCAGAGAAAATATTTGAAGAGATTATAGTTGAAAACTTCCCCAACATGGGAAAGGAAATAGCCACCCAAGTCCAGGAAGCACAGAGAGTCCCAGACAGGATAAACCCAAGTAGAAACACACCGAGACACACAGTAATCAAATTGGCAAAAATTAAAGACAAAGAAAAATTACTGAAAGCAGCAAAGGAAAAACGTCAAATAACATACAAGGAAACTCCCATAAGGTTAACAGCTGATTTCTCAGCAGAAACTCTACAAGCCAGAAGGGAGTGGCATGATATATTTAAAGTGATGAAAGGGAAGAACCTACAAGCAAGATTACTCTACCCAGCAAGGATCTCATTCAGATTTGATGGAGAAATCAAAAGCTTTACAGACAAGCAAAAGCTAGGAGAATTCAGCACCACCACACCAGCTCTACAACAAATGCTAAAGGAACTTCTCTAAGTGGGAAACACAAGAGAAGAAAAGGACCTACAAAAACAAACCCAAAACAATTAAGAAAATGGTAATAGGAACATACATATCAATAATTATCTTAAATGTGAATGGATTAAATGCTCCAACCAAAAGAGACAGGCTTGCTGAATGGATGCAAAAACAAGACCCATCTATATGCTGTCTACAAGAGACACACTTCAGACCTAGGGACACATACAGAGTGAAAGTGAGGGGATGGAAAAAGATATTCCATGCAAATGGAAATCAAAAGAAAGCTGGAGTAGCTACATTCTTATCAGATAAAATAGACTTTAAAATAAAGAACGTTATAAGAGACAAGGAAGGGCATTACATAATGATCAAGGGATCAATCCAAGAAGAAGATATAACAATTATAAATATATATGCACCCAACATAGGAGCACCTCAATACATAAGGCAACTGCTAACAGCTATAAAAGGAAATCAACAGTAGCACAATAATAGTGTGGGACTTTAACACCTCACTTACACCAATGGACAGATCATCCAAAATGAAAATAAATAAGGAAACAGAAGCTTTAAATGACACAATAGACCAGCTGGATTTAATTGATATTTATAGGACATTCCATACAAAAACAGCAGACTACACTTTTTTCTCAAGTGTGCACAGAACATTCTCCAGGATAGATCACATCTTGGGTCACAAATCAAGCCTCAGTAAATTTAAGAAAATTGAAATATCAAGCATCTTTTCTGACCACAACACTATGAGATTAGAAATCAATTACAGGGGAAAAATGTAAAAAACACAAACACATGGAGGCTAAATAATACGTTACTAAATAACCAAGAGATCACTGAAGAAATCAAAGAGGAAATCAAAAAATACCTAGAGACAAATGACAATGAAAACACGATGATCCAAAACCTATGGGATGCAGCAAAAGCTAAGAGGGAAGTTTATAGCTATACAAGCCTACCTCAAGAAACAAGAAAAATCTCAAGTAAACAATCTAACCTTACACCTAAAGAAACTAGAGAAAGAAGAACAAACAAAACCCAAAGTTAGCAGAAGGAAAGAAATCATAAAGATCAGAGCAGAAATAAATGAAATAGAAACAAAGAAAACAATAGCAAAGATCAATAAAACTAAAAGCTGGTTCTTTCAGAAGATAAACAAAATTGATAAACCATTGGCCAGACTCATCAAGAAAGAGAGGGAGAGGACTCAAATCAATAAAATTAGAAATGAAAAAGAACTTACAACAGACACTGCAGAAATACAAAGCATCCTAAGAGACTACTACAAGCAACTCTGTGCCAATAAAATGGACAACCTGGAAGAAATGGACAAATTCTTAGAAAGGTATAACCTTCCAAGACTGAACCAGGAAGAAATAGAAAATATGAACAGACCAATCACAAGTAATGAAATTGAAACTGTGATTAAGAATCTTCCAACAAACAAAAGTCCAGGACCAGATGACTTCACAGGTGAATTCTATCAAACATTTAGAGAAGAGCTAACACCCATCCTTCTCAAACTCTTCCAAAAAATTGCAGAGGAAGGAACACTCCCAAACTCATTCTATGAGGCCACCATCACCCTGATACCAAAACCAGACAAAGATACTACAAAAAAAGAAAATTACAGACCAATATCACTGATGAATACACATGCAAAAATCCTCAACAAAATACTATCAGACACACTCCAACAACACATTAAAAGGATCATACACCATGATCAAGTGGGATTTATCCCAGGGATGCAAGGATTCTTCAATATACGCAAATCAATCAATGTGATACACCATATTAACAAATTGAAGAATAAAAACCATGTGATCATCTCAATAGATGCAGAAAAAGCTTCTGAACAAAATTCAACACGCATTTATGACAAAAACTCTCCAGAAAGTGGGCATAGAGGGAACCTACCTCAATGTAATAAAGGCCATATATGACAAACCCACAGCAAACATCATTCTCAATGGTGAAAACCTGAAAGCATTTCCTCTAAGGTCAGGAACGAGACAAGGATGTGCACTCTCACCACTATTATTCAACATAGTTTTGGAAGTCCTAGCCATGACAATCAGAGAAGAAAAAGAAATAAAAGGAATACAAATTGGAAAAGAAGAAGTAAAACTGTCACTGTTTGCAAGTGACATGATACTATACATAGAGAATCCTAAAAATGCCACCAGAAAACTACTAGAGCTAATCAATGAATTTGGTAAAGCTGCAGGATACAAAATTAATGCACAGAAATCTCTTGCATTCCTATACACTAATGAAAAATCTGAAAAAGAAATTATGGAAACACTCCCATTTACCAATGCAACAAAAAGAATAAAATACCTAGGAATAAACCTACCTAGGGAGACAAAAGACCTGTATGCAGAAAACTATAAGACACTGATGAAAGAAATTAAAGATGATACCAACAGGTGGAGAGATATACCATGTTCTTGGATTGGAAGAATCAATATTGTGAAAATGACTATACTACCCAAAGCAATCTACAGATTCAATGCAATCCCTATCAAATTACCAATGGCATTTTTTACGGAACTAGAACAAATCATCTTAAAATTTGTATGGAGACACAGAAGACCCCGAATAGTCAAAGCAGTCTTGAGGGAAAAAAACGGAGCTGGAGGAATCAGACTCCCTGACTTCAGACTATACTACAAAGCTACAGTAATCAAGACAATATGGTACTGGCACAAAAACAGAAACACAGATCAATGGAACAAGATAGAAAGCCCAGAGATAAACCCATGCACCTATGGTCAACTAATGTATGACAAAGGAGGCAAGGATATACAATGGAGAAAAGACAGCCTCTTCAATAAGTGGTGCTGGGAAAACTGGACAGCTACATGTAAAAGAGTGAAATTAGAACACTCCCTAACACCATACACAAAAATAAACTCAAAATGGATTAAAGACCTAAATGTAAGAGTGGACACTATAAAACTCTTAGAGGAAAACATAGGAAGAACACTCTATGACATAAATCACAGCAAGATCTTTTTTGATCCACCTCCTAGAGTAATGGAAATAAAAATAAACAGATGGGACCTAATGAAACTTCAAAGCTTTTGCACAGCAAAGGAAACCATAAACAAGACGAAAAAACAACCCTCAATGGGAGAAAATATTTGCAAACGAATCAACGGACAAAGGATTGATCTCCAAAATATATAAACAGCTCATGCAGCTCAATATTAAAGAAACAAACAACCCAATCCAAAAATGGGCAGAAGACCTAAATAGACATTTCTCCAAAGAAGACATACAGATGGCCAAGAAGCACATGAAAAGCTGCTCAACATCACTAATTATTAGAGAAATGAAAATCAAAACTACAATGAGGTATCACCTCACACCAGTTAGAATGGGCATCATCAGAAAGTCTACAAACATCAAATGCTGGAGAGGGTGTGGAGAAAAGGGAACCCTCTTGCACTGTTGGTGGGAATGTAAATTGATACAGCCACTATGGAGAACAGTATGGAGGTTCCTTAAAAAACTAAAAACAGAATTACCATATGATCCAGCAATCCCACTACTGGGCATATACCCAGAGAAAACCATAATTCAGAAAGACACATGTACCCCAATATTCATTGCAGCGCTATTTACAATAGCCAGGTCATGGAAGCAACCTAAATGCCCATCGACAGATGAATGGATAAATAAGTTGTGGTACATATATACAATGGAATATTACTCAGCCATAAAAAGGAACGAAATTGAGTCATTTGTTGAGACGTGGATGGATCTAGAGACTGTCATACAGAGTGAAGTAAGTCAGAAAGAGAAAAACAAATATCACATATTAATGCATGTATGTGGAACCTAGAATAATGGTACAGATGAGCCGGTTTGCAGAGCAGAAGTTGAGACACAGATGTAGAGGACGGGCGTGTGGACACCAAGGGGGGAAAAACCGCGGTGGGGTGGGGATGGTGGTGGGATGAATTGGACGATTGGGATTGACATGTATACACTGATGTTTATAAAATTGATGACTAATAAGAACCTGCAGTATAAAAAAACAAACAAAACAACTAATACTAAACTTTCTTTGGGTTATTTGTATGGAAATATGTTAATATAAATGTTTCAGACATTACATGAAATTTCTAAAAATCTTTTATGTTCTGGTATAATGTTATAAGTCATAATTCTAGTTATTACTTTAAAATGTATATCTCAGAAATAACTAAATTTCCTTGCCAACTGCATTATTATGAACTTTCATCAAATCTTTAACCGTGGTCATTTTTAAGTCTTTTGTCATTTACAGACAGTTCTGGGTGTACTCTGATGCTTTTGCAAGTATGTTCCTATAAAAGGGTTTCATCGTCAAGGAATTCATGGAAAAGACTCTGACAAGTACAGGTTTCTGGTAACTGACTATACTGCTGAACTGAATGAATAAGCATTTTCAGAACTCTAATGGAAAACTGATGAACTCATAAAAGTGCTAACAAAAGATCAAGATGAAAAAAAAAATTAATTACATGGGAGTGAGTGAACTGTTGAGGATGATTATAATTTTTGTGACTTTGTTTGAATTTAAAAAAAAAATCCCACAAGGACTCAGAGGCAAAAAATATACAAATCAATTTTCACTGCAAAGTCAAGGAGCTGTTACAGTGGAGGATTACTGGACTGAATGTCAATATTATGACATAGTATGAGTGTGTTTCATGTTTGGTAATTGCAATCATTGTTGCTTTTGTTGTGGTCATCCATTTACAATGCTTGGTGTCAGTCTATTTATCTCTTGTAAAAATAAAATAGTGTGTGTGTGTGAAAAAAAGATGGATTATGTAAAAACATGCATAAAGCTAAAGATTCAAAATGAGACAAGAAAGGTAATTTTCTTTTGTACAGATGATAAAATATTTAGATTTCCTTTACAGTTAAAACTTATTTCTACAATTTTTAAGATAAGGCTTCTGTTCTGATTTATCAATAGATTGTCCAAGAAGCTCTGGACAAAGCCCGAGAAGGCCGCACCTGCATCGTGATCGCTCACCGCCTGTCCACCATTCAGAATGCAGACTTGATAGTGGTGATTGAGAACGGCAAAGTCAAGGAGCACGGCACACACCAGCAGCTGCTAGCACAGAGAGGCGTCTATTTCTCTATGGTCAATGTCCAGGCTGGGACACAGAACTGATGAACTCTTGTTATAGTGTATCTTAAAAATAAATTCAAATCATTCTACAAGTTTTTCTGATTTAGAGACTTCTTTTCTAAGTCATCATAAAATATAGGTATATCTTATTCCATGTCAATTTAGAACATCCAATTTGGGGTTGGATATTACAGCATTTGAAATTTAGGAGTTAAAAGTAACATCTGGCTTGATGAAGTATGAAAACAGTCTAGCTCTGAGTTACCAAAAACATATGGAGAGAATATCACTCAACCATAAAAAGGAATGAAGTAACACCATTTGCAGCAACATGGATGGACCTAGAGATTATCATACTAAATGAAATAAGTCAGAGAAAAATACCACATGATATCACTTATATGTGGAATCTAAAAAAGAAATATGATACAAATGAACTTATTTACAAAACAGAAAAAGTCTCAGAAAACAAACTTATGGTTAGCAAAAGGGAAAGGGGGAGGGGTAAATTTGGAATTTAAGATCAACAGGTATGCACTACTATATATAAAAATAAACAGCTAGGATCTACTGTATAGCACAGAGAACAACATTCAATATCTTGAAATAACCTATAATGGAAAAGAACCTGAAAAAAAAAAAATATATAAAACGGAATCACTTTGCTGTACACCTGAAACACTATAAATCAACCACACTTGAATAAAAAAATTTAAAAATCATATGGAGAAAGTGAAGAGCAGAGTTTAGGTATATAAAACTGTAGAATTAAGATTCAATGCGATCCCTATCAAATTACCCATGACATTTTTCACAGAACTAAAATAATCCTAAAATTCATATGAAACCATAAAAGACACAGAATTGCCAAAGCAATCCTGAAGAAAAAGAACAACCCAGGAGGCATAACCCTCTCAGACTTCAGAGAGTACTACAAAGCTACAGTAATCAAAACAGCATGGTGGAACTTCCCTGGTGGGGCAGTGGTTAAGAATCCACCTGCCAATGCAGGGGACACGGGTTCAAGCCCTGGTCTGGGAAGATCCCACATGCCACAGAGCAACTAAGCCCGTGTGCCACAACTACTGAGCCTGCGCTCTAGAGCCCACGAGCCACAACTACTGAGCCCACGCGCCTGGAGCCCGTGCTCCGCAACAAGAGAAGCCACCACAATGAGAAGCCCACGCACCGCAACTAAGAGTAGCCCCCACTTGCCCCAACTAGAGAAAGCCCACCTGCAGCAATGAAGACCCAATGCAGCCAAAAATAAAAATAATTAATTTTAAAAAAAGTACTTAAATGTAAATGTTTAAAAAAAAAACAGCATGGTATTGGCACAAAAAGAGACATATGGATCAATGAAACAGAATAGAGAGCTCAGAAATAAACCCACACACCTATGGTCAATTAATCTTTGACAAAGGAGGCAAGAATATACAATGGGAAAAAGACAAGTCTCTTCAGCAAGTGATGCTGGGAAAGCTGAACAGCCACATGTAAATCAATGAAGCTAGACCACACCTTCACACCATACACAAAAATAAACTCAAAATGGCCTAAAGACTTAAACAAGACATGACACCATAAAACCCCTAGAAGAGAAAATAGGCAAAACATTCTCTGACATAACTTGTACCAATGTTTTCTTAGGTCAGTCTCCCAAGGCAATAGAAATAAAAACAAAAATAAATGAATGGGACCCATTCAAACTTACAGGGTTTTGCACAGCAAAGGAAACTATAAACAAAATGAAAAGACAAGCTGCAGAATGGGAGAAGGTATTTGCAAACAATGCGACCAACAACGGATTGATTTCCAAAATACACAAACAGCTCATACAACTCAACAACAAAAAAACAACCTAATCGAAAAATGGGCAGAAGACCTAAACAGACATTTCTCCAAAGAAGACATAAAGATGGCCAACAGGTGCATGAGTAGATGCTCAACATCACTAATTATCAGAGAAATGCAATTCAAAAGAACAATGAGGTATCACCTCACACTGGTCAGAATGGCCATAATTAAAAAGTCTACAAATAACAATGCTGGAGAGGGTGTGGAGAAAAGGGAACCCTCTCACACTGTTGGTGGGAATGTAAATTGGTACAGCCATTATGGAGAACAGTACGGAGGTTCCTCAGAAAACTAAAAATAGAGTTACCATATGATCCAGCAATCCTGCTCCTGGGCATATATCCAGACAAAACTCTAATCCAAAGAGATACACGCACCCCTATGTTCATAGCAGCACTATTCACAGTAACCAAGACATGCAAGCAACCTAAATGTCCATTGACGAATGGATAAAGAAGATGTGTAACAGATATACAATGGAATACTACTCAACCATAAAAAAGAACAAAATAATGCCATTTGCAACAACATGGATGCAACTAGATTATCATACTGAGTGAAGTAAGTCAGAAAGAGAAAGACAAATACCATTATGTTATCATTTATATGTGGAATCTAAAATATGACACAAATGAACCTATCTATGAAAAAGAAACATAATCATGCACATAGAGAACAGACTGGTGGTTGCCAAGGCAGAGGGGGTTGGGGGAGGGAGGGAGTGGGAGGTTGGGGTGGGCAGATGTGAGCTTTTATATACACAATGGATAAACAACAAGGTCCTACTATACAGCACAGAGAACTATATTCAATGTCATGTGATAAACCATAATGGAAAAATATATATATAACTGAATCACTTTGCTGTACAGCAGAAATTAACATTGTAAATCAACTATACTTCAATTAAAAATTAATTAATTAAATAAAACTGTAGAATTAGAAGAAGCCACAGACATAGGGAAAATTCTTATGGTCCTGATTCGTTGGGTAGATGATAGGGTAGTTTGGGAACAATTTTCCTTGTTACAAAGTTAAAATATATTGTTCAATAGCGTACTCTCTTCATCGGTAAATTTCAAGTTATTCTATTAGAGAATTGAGGTTTTAAAAAAAGGAATGTATTCCCAGCTTTATCATCAAATTCCAAGAGAAAATAGAATTGTCCTTAGACAAGCTAACTGTAGGCACACATTTGTTCCATATAAAGCAAGAAAGAGGCATATTTTTTAAATGTTTAAAACACATTAATAAAAATTGTACATACTATCTCAGTGCAATTTGAAACATTTGAAAGAAACATCAATAAAATGCTGTTTCTATAGAACTGCATTACTTTTACAAGTAATTTTATTTTCCCAGAAGATTAATCCACTTCAACAAGAAGGAATATGTTTAGTTGGAGACCAAAAAGAAATATTCTAGGCAACCCTTGGAAGTTAACCACTCTGAAATGTTTTTTCCTTAATTTACTGCAGCAATAACCATTCTCACTGCTGTGACAGGTTGTTTAGGTCAGTAATCTATCCAAATCAGGTCTTCTATATGTAATAAATCATATATACCAAGGAATTTTTCAAATGTAACCATGTGTAGCAGTAGACTGAATTTCAGTTAACCAAGAGAGGAGTGGGGCAAAGGGTACGTTACCACAGTGACTCAAGGTGAGAATTCAACCTACTCTTATATAATTATTCTCAAACTTGCCTGATAAGGATCATGGGGCATTTGCTCCTAGAAATTCTGACTCAGCAGGCCCAGGAATCTCTTTGTAAAAAGCATTCCAGACGATTCTTAACTTCGGGCAGGTTAGAGGAACATGTTAAAGCATGAGTGAAAAGAGGTTCCTCTGCAGGAGGCGATCAGCTTCTAAAATACCCAATTCTTTAGATATTATTTAAAAACAACCAAAGAGGCCTTACAACTTCTACCTTTCACTCTTGGAACATTCCCACTGCCCAGTATGAAGTGCAGGCTAGAATCCTGAATGATCAAAGACCATGCAGAGAGAGTCCCAGCCAGTAAGTCCCCAGGCGGTGGTGAGGCTGTCTCAGACTTCCCAGCCTCACCCAGCAGCCTGGTGATGGCAGCGGCGTAACTCACTCAGGCAAGACAGAAGCAGAGCCATCCAAATGGGCACAGCCAACTGACACAGTCACGAGAAATGATCATAAGACAGTAGGTTTTGCATGGTTTATTACACAATACATAACTGATCAGAAAGTACAAGGTCAAACAGGAATGAAGCACTTACTAAAACACTAAACAAGAAGCTATATGATTTTGAGAATTTTATTTTCTGAGAATAGAAACTACAAAACAGAACAAAGGAAAAATAAATCCTGAGAATCTGATTTAGTATTTAATCCTTTTAAAGTCACTGATTTTAAATATAAATGCTTTAATTTCATATTCACAAAACTAATTATAACAATATACTATAATAAAATTTTTTAGGGTTTTTCATGTATGTCAGAGGGTGTAAACCTCCTTACTACAACCTAATTCTTTTGTCTGTTCAACATAAACTTTTTTTTAGACTAAATTGTAGTGGTCTTTCCCAAACATAGTAGACTTATATCCCTGTGGTGACTGTGGAATCATTGATTTCAGGGAAATTAGCATCCAATCCTGTATTTCATATCCTTTGGCAACTAGAAAATGTTAAAGTGCTTGAAAGATAGAGTCTATGATGATGTTCAGAGAGAAGATTTATTACCTACACAGGTACCAACAAAGATACTTAAAAGTTAGATTTGCATTGTTAAAATCTGTAGATTTGCATTGTTGAGGCTAACCTTCAAGTTTGCATAGTTCTATAGTCATATCATAATTTGCATTGCTGCTGCATCAGAAGAAGCTTAAAAATATTTCTACTTTCTATGTCAGAATAAATTTAGAGAGCATAATTCTACTAATTTCTACATTCAACAAGTTTCCTTCAGTCAACATCCCTTCCTATCTCACATCATCAACCCACTCCCGGCATCCAGTTTTATGATGTTTTGTTAAGTGCTTGCTAAATGATTGATTAGTCTCTAAAGATGAGCAATGTCCATCAGTTGCATCATATCATTGAAAGCACGAAAAGTCTGCTGAACTAGCTTTTCTGCATCAGTCTCTGGACATGATTTCCAGGCTGTACAGGCCACAATAAACCTGTGAAGCACAAATAATAAATGATGAAGTACAACACAAAAATCAACACAAAAAGGCTCCAAATAGTGATGGTGAATAGAGCCATGACCTTTATTCCATCTGGCTGTTCACATACGAAATATGATTTATTGCTCACATTAGGTAAATGTAAACTGACACAATAGAAAGTATAGCCATATTTATATATAATGCTAGGAACACTTAATTTACTGCGTGACTAGAGCCTAAGGACAAAAAGGAAACAAAAAACTAGCCAGAGCTCAAGAGTGCTCTGGAGTCACGTCTTATTGTGTTAAACAACCTCACCTCTTCCCATAGAAGACCTTCCCAACATGCCCCAAATGGAGTGAGTTAGAATATGAATTCATGCCACTGTCTGCAATAAAACTTGAACTATTTTTAAAGAAGAAGAATACAGTGAAGAGAGTAAAAAAATAATAATAAAATACAGAAAGAAGGGTAAGAGGAGAGAAAGGCTGTTTCTAGAAAATCCAGAGAGAAACTCTCCTGAAACCAAAATATGCTTTCCACCACCACGTCCTTCTAGATCCTCCTGATGAAGAAATCCCCTATGTGGCAGGTGATAAAAGTGGTCCCAGGAAGCTGAAACAAACAGGAAAGAAGCGTGGCTTCTGGTGGGCTCAGAGCCGAAACCTCGCTACTAACACTCCTGGAACTAGCCTTCCCCTTTCCAGACACACAAATTTTCTACAGCAAAACATGCATTATGCTCAAGTTAAAATCAAAATGTTGTGTAATGTAAAGCTTGTGGATGACCATGCAATCTTCACATCACTAAAAATTAAGACTGGAAAGTACGTATCTTTGACATGTACTTTAGATTAAGCAGAACAAAATAAAAACATGTTCTGGTCCAGTATATAATGATGAAACCAATGTTTGAGTGGATTATATTTGCTGAAAGATATAGAGCAACCTACAGAAAGTCCTGCCTTGTTTTCACGTAGTGATTCATGATCAGTAGGCATTTTCTAGCTACATTGTGCGTATACTTCTCAAATATATAGCAAGATCTAAATATCTCTTTGCAAAGAGCAACGATTTCTATTTATGTGTTAAATTTTTTAAAAATTCAGTTATATTTTTAAATTATAGAAAGAACAATCATTCCTACATGAACAATTCACAAAAGAATATATACAGATGCCAATAAACAAAGAGAAAATGTTTTGCTTTATAGAATTCAGGTTAGGTTATTTTTCCCTCTAAAATTTGTACAGACTGCTTCATAATGTCTAAAGCTGGCAATGATGTGATGAAATAAGGAAAGATATAATATTATCATTATTTGTAATGAGAAAAACTGGAAATAGTATGGAAGTGGTTAAATTATGAAATCCATAACACTAGACATTACTCAACCATTAAAATACCTCAAAGGATATTTAATGGCATTGGGAAATGCTTCAAGTAATATTAAGTGAGAGTGCAATTCACAAAAAGGACACTAAAATATGTACAATATGATCTAAATTTGTAATAATTACACACAATCTATGTATATTATAGATTAGAAAGATAATGGTCTTATGTCATAATGGAAATGTTAACTTTGTTCCTATATTTTTCCATATTTTACAAATTTTTTTACATTGAGCATGCAGTACATTTAAAATAAAATGTTGCACTCCCTCTTGCAAGAGCACTGGAATCACAACTAACTGCTGAACAATCATCGACAGGAAGATACTGGAACTCACCAAAAAAGATACCCTACATCCAAAGACAGAGGAGAAGCCGCAGTGAGAAGGTAGGAGAGGCGCAATCACAATAAAATCAAATCCCAGAACTGCTAGGTGGGTGACTCACAAACTGGAGAACAATAATACCAAAGGAGTCCACCCACTGGAGTGAAGGTTCTGAGCCCCATGTCAGGCTTCCCAATCTGGGGGTCCAGCAATGGGAGGAGGAATTCCCAGAGAATCAGACTTGAAGTCTAGTGGGATTTGATTGCAGGACTTCGACAGAACTGGGGGAAACAGAGACTCCACTCTTGGAGGGCACACACAAAGTAGTGTGCGCATCAGGACCCAGGGGCAGGAGCAGTGACACCACAGGAGACTGAACCAGACCTACCTGCTAGTGTTGGAGGGTCTCCTGCAGAGGCAGGGGTGGCTGTCTCTCACCGTGAGGACAAGGACACTGGCAGCAGAAGTTCTGGGAAGTACTCCTTGTTGTGAGCCCTCCCAGAGTCTGCCATTAGCCCCACCAAACAGCCGGGTAGGCTCTAGGGCTGGGTTACCTCAGTCCAAACAACTAACAGGGAGAGAACCCAGCCCCACCCAAGAGCAGACAAGCAGATTAAAGTTTTACTGACCTCTGCCCACCAGAGCAACACCCAGCTCTACAACCACCAGTCCCTCCCATCAGGAAGCCTCTTAGATAGCTTCATCCACCAGAGGGCAGACAGCAGAAGCAAGAAGAACTACAATTCTGCAGCCTGTGGAACAAAAACCACATTCACAGAAAGATAGACAAAATGAAAAGGCAGAGGACTATGTACCAGATGAAGGAATAAGATAAACCCCCAGAAAAACAGCAAAATGAAGTGGAAATAGGCAACCTTCCAGAAAAGAATTCAGAATAATGATAGTGAAGTTGATCCAGGACCTGAGAAAAAGAATGGAGGCAAAGATCGAGAAGATGCAAGAAATGTTTAACAAAGACCTAGAAGAATAAAAGAACAAACAAACAGAGATGAACAATACAATAACTGAAATGAAAAATACACTAGAAGGAATCAACAGCAGAATAACTGAGGCAGAAGAACGGATAATGACCTGGAAGACAGAACAGTGGAATTCACTGCCACGGAACAGAATAAAAAAAAAAAGAATGAAAATAAATGAAGACAGCCTAAGAGACCTCTGGGACAACACTAAACACAACAATTCACATTATAGAGTTCCGAGAAGGAGAAGAGAGAGAAAGGAGCAGAGAAAATATGTGAAGAGATTATAATCAAAAACTTCCCCAACATGGGAAAGGAAATAGCCACCCAAGTCCAGAAAGCACAGAGAGTCCCAGGCACGATAAACCCAAGTAGAAACACACCAAGACACACAGTAATCAAACTGACAAAAATTAAAGACAAAGCAAAATTATTAAAAGCAACAAGGAAAAAACAACAAATAACATACAAGGGAACTTCAATAAGGTTAACAGTTGATTTCTCAGCAGAAACTCTACAAGCCAGAAGGGAGTGGCATGATATATTTAAAGTGATGAAAGGGAAGAACCTACAAGCAAGATTACTCTACCCAGCAAGGATCTCATTCAGATTTGATGGAGAAATCAAAAGCTTTACAGACAAGCAAAAGCTAAGAGAATTCAGCACCACCACACCAGCTCTACAACAAATGCTAAAGGAACTTCTCTAAGTGGGAAACACAAGAGAAGAAAAGGACCTACAAAAACAAACCCAAAACAATTAAGAAAATGGTAATAGAAACATACATATCAATAATTATCTTAAATGTGAATGGATTAAATGCTCCAACCAAAAGACACAGGCTTGCTGAATGGATGCAAAAACAAGACCCATCTATATGCTGTCTACAGGAGACCCACTTCAGACCTAGGGGCACATACAGAGTGAAAGTGAGGGGATGGAAAAAGATATTCCATGCAAATGGAAATCAAAAGAAAGCTGGAGTAGCAATACTCATATCAGATAAAATAGACTTTAAAATAAAGAATGCTGCAAGAGACAAGGAAGGACACTACAGAATGATCAAGGGATCAATCCAAGAGGAAAATATAACAATTATAAATATATATGCACCTAAAATAGGAACACCTCAGTACATAACGCAAATGCTAACAGCTATAAAAGAGGAAATCGACAGTAACACAGTAATAGTGGAGGACTTCAACACCTCATTTACACCGATGGACAGATCATCCAGACAGAAAATTAAAAAGGAAACACAAGCTTTAAATGACACAATAGACCAGTTAGATTTCATTGATATTTATAGGACATTCCATCCAAAAACAGCAGATTACACTTTCTTCTCGACTGCACACAGAACATTCTCCAGGATAGATCACATCTTGGGTCACAAATCAAGCCTCGGTAAATATAAGAAAATTGAAATCATATCAAGCATTTTTTCTGACCACAACGCTATGAGACTGGAAATCAATTACAGGGGAAAAAACGTAAAAAACACAAACACATGGAGGCTAAACAATACGTTACTAAATAACCAAGAGATCACTGAAGAAATCAAAGAGGAAATCAAAAAATACCTAGAGACAAATGACAATGAAAACATGACGATCCAAAACCTATGGGATGCAGCAAAAGCAGTTCTAAGAGGAAAGTTTATAGCAATACAATCCTACCTCAAGAAACAAGAAAGGTCTCAAATAAAGACTCTAACCTTACTCCTAAAGGAACTAGAGAAAGAAGAACAAACGAAACCCAAAGTTGGTAGAAGGAAAGAAATCATAAACATCAGAGCAGAAATAAATAGAAACAAAGAAAACAATAGCAAATATCAATAAAACTAAAAGCTGGTTCTTTGAGAAGGTAAACAAAATTGACAAACCTTTAGCCAGACTCATCAAGGAAAAGAGGGAGAGGACTGAAATCAATAAAATTAGAAACGAAAAAAGGAGAAGTTACAACGGACACTGCAGAAATACAAAGCATCCTAAGAGACTACTACAAGCAACTCTATGCCAATAAAAGGGACAACCTGGAAGAAATGGACAAATTTTTAGAAAAGTATAACCTTCCAAGACTCACCAGGAAGAAATAGAAAATATGAACAGACCTATCACAAGTAATGAAATCGAAACTGTGATTAAAAATCTTCCAACAAACAAAAGTCCAGGACCAGATGACTTCACAGGTGAAATCTATCAAACATTTAGAGAAGAGCTAACACCCATCCTTCTCAAACTCTTCCAAAAAACTGCAGAGGAAGGAACACTCCCCAACTCATTCTACGAGGCCACCATCACCCTGATACCAAAACCAGACAAAGATACTACAAAAAAAGAAAATTACTGAGCAATGTGACTGATGAATACATATGCAAAAATCCGCAACAAGATACTAGCAAACGCACTCCAACAACACATTAAAAGGATCACGCACCATGATCCACTGGGATTTATCCCAGGGATGCAAGGATTCTTCAACATACACAAATCAATCAATGTGATACACCATATTAACAAATTGAAGAATAAAAACCATATGATCATCTCAATAGATGCAGAAAAAGCTTTCGACAAAATTCAACACCCATTTATGATAAAAACTCTCTAGAAAGTGGGCATAGAGGGAACCTACCTAAACATAATAAAGGCCATGTACGACAAACCCACAGCAAACACCATTCTCAATGGTGTAAAACTGAAAGCATTTCCTCTAAGGTCAGGAACAAGAAAAGGATGTCCACTCTCGCCACTATTATTCAACATAGTTTTGGAAGTCCTAGCCACAGCAATCAGAGAAGAAAAAGAAATAAAAGGAATCCAAACTGGAAAAGAAGAAGGAAAACCGTCACTGTTTGTAGATGATATGATACTGTACATAGATAATCCTACAGATGCCGCGAGAAAACTACTAGAGCTAATCAATGCATTTGGTAAAGCTGCAGGATACACAATTAATGCACAGAAATCTCTTGCATTCCTATACACTAACAATGAAAGATCAGAAAGAGAAATTAAGGAAAGAACCCCATTCACCATTGCAACAAAAAGAATAAAATACGTAGGAATAAACCTACCTAAGGAGGTAAAAGACCTGTACTCAGAAAACTATAAGACACTGATGAAAGAAGTCAAAGACGACACAAACTGATGGAGAGACAGATACCATGTTTTTGGACTGGAAGAAACAATATTGTGAAAATGACTATACTACCCAAAGCAATCTACAGATTCAATGCAATCCCTATCAAATTATCAATGTCATTTTTTACAGAACTAGAACAAAAAATCTTATAATTTGTATGAAGACACAAAAGAGCCCGAATAGCCAAAGCAATTTTGAGGGAAAAAAACGGAGCTAGAGGAATCAGACTCCCTGACTTCAGACTATACTACAAAGCTACAGTAATCAAGACAATATGGTACTGGCACAAAAACAGAAATACAGATCAATGGAACAGAATAAAAAGCCCAGAGATAAACCCAGGCACCTATGGTCAACTAATCTGTGAGAAAGGAGGCAAGGATATACAATGGAGAAAAGACAGTCTCTTCAATAAGTGGTGCTGGGAAAACTGGACAGTACATGTAAAAGGATGAAATTAGAACACTCCCTAACACCATACACAAAAATAAACTCAAAATGGACTAAAGACCTAAATGTAAGACTGGACACTATAAAACTCTTAGGGAAAACATAGGAAGAATACTCTTTGACATAAATCACAGCAAGTGTTTTTTGACCCACCTCCCAGGGTAATGGAAATAAAAACAAAAATAAACAAATGGGACCTAATGAAACTTCAAAGCTTTTGCACAGCAAAGGAAACCATAAACAAGACGAAAAGACAACCCTCAGAATGGGAGAAAATATTTGCAAATGAATCAACGGACAAAGGATTTTCTCCAAAATATATAAACAGCTCATGCAGCTCAATATTAAAAAAAAAAACCACCCAATCCAAAAATGGGCAGAAGACCTAAGTAGACACTTCTCCAAAGAAGACATACAGAGGGCCAAGAGGCACATGAAAAGCTGCTCGACATCACTAATTATTAGAGAAATGCAAATCAAAACTACAGTGAGGTATCACCTCACATCGGTTAGAATGGGCATCATCAGAAAATCTACAAACAACAAATGATGGCGAGGGTGTGGAGAATGCAACAGTGCATTCCCACCAAATGCACTGTTGGTGGGAATGTAAATTGATACAGCCACTATGGAGAACAGTATGGAGGTTCCTTAAAAAACTAAAAATCGAATTACCATATGACCCAGCAATCCCACTACTGGGCACACACCCAGAAAAAAACCGTAATTCAAAAAAGACACATGCACCCCAATGTTCACTGCAGCACTATTTACAGTAGCCAGGTCATGGAAGCAACCTAAATGCCCATCGACAGACAAACGGATAAAGATGTGGTACATATATACAATGGAATATTACTCAGCCATAGAAAGGAGTGAAATTGCGTCATTTGTAGAGACGTGGATGGACCTAGAGACTGTCATACAGAGTAAGTCAGAAAGAGAAAAGCAAATATCGTATATTAATGCATATATGTGGAATCTAGAAAAATGGTACAGATGAACCGGTTTGCAAGGCAGAAATAGAGACACAGATGTAGAGAACAAACATATGGACACCAAGGGGGGAAAGTGGGGGGGGGGGGGCGGGGGATGGTGGGATGAATTGGGAGATTGGGATTCACATATATACACTAATATGCATAAAATAGATAACTAACAAAAACCTACTGTATAAAAAAAGAAATGAAATAAAATTCAAAAAAAAAATTATTGGCTGAATATCCACATGCTGGGTGTTCATTAATTCCTCTAACAAATAATTTCACTTCACAATAAACATGGCATTGTAGTTCTAAAAATAAAATAAAATAAAATGCTATTTCAAAAATAAACCAATATTCTTTAGGTCACACATTTTCAAGCTTAACAGTGAATGAAAAAATTCCTTTCAGAGAATTTCCATGTATTGTTATTTCATTTGAAAACTATTTTGGGTGTATACATAGTAATGACTCATAAATGTACACTTCGAGATCTGACCTCTTTTCTGAGCTCCAAACATATATCCAACTGCCTACTGGCATATTCTCTTGTATATAAATTATAATAAATTCCTGTATTAGCAGAAATCTTGAAGTCACCATGTACAAAACAAAATTGTTGATTCTACCCTAACATGGCCATTGCCCCCCTAATTTTCTCCATCCCAGTAAATGCCACCATCGGAATCAGCAATCCATCAGTAAATCTTACTGGTTCTACCTCCAAAATACCTCTCAAATACCTCCACTGCTCTCCACCCTCAGTATCAACTGCCACGTTCAATGTATCATCCATGCTTCCTGATTTCCTTCATCTCATTCTTGCTCACAGTACGGTCCACCTAATTTATATTGCATGTAACAGCCAAGGATCCTTTTCACATGTAAATCAAATGTAACTTTCATGCTTAAAATTGGTAAAACGCTTCCCATTTTTAGGAGAAAATCCAAACTCCTTAGCATGTTACAAGGCCCTACATCAACTGACCACCCCCACCAAATCAGTATCTCCAGGAGTGCTGTTTTTAAAGTTCTCCAGGTGATTCTCATGTGCACTCAGGGCTGACAACACTGCCCTCCCTACCAGATTTAGCTCCTGTCTACCGCTCTTCAATCTCTTCTTCTACCACCCTCCCACTCAACTGTTAATGTACAGCCATAGTGCCTCTGTCCCTTAGAATTCCAAGCTCTTCCCTACCTTCAGACCTGTATGCTTATGTTAAACAACAAAGTGATTGTGAAACATTTACTGAGTGCAACACATTTATGAGGTATTGTTACAGAGCTGGGGTTACAAAAACAAAGACCATGTTTGTAGGATTGTATTCTAGAAAGGAAAGATAGGTAACATGCAAATAAGTACATATACACACACACACACACACACACACACACACACACACGGTGGTTATAAATGTTAAAATGCAGCAGGTGTGTGTGGGGAAGGGGGGAAAATGCTATTTTAGATGGTCAGGGAAGGCCTCTCAGATGATAGCAAATATCTATCTGAAATAAGGGAGTCATCCTTGCACGTATTTCAAGGAAGAGACTACTAAGCAAAGGAAATCATGACCGTGAAGGCCTTGAGGAGGGCGCTTGCCTGGCATGTTCAAGGTACAAGGGAATCAGGAGCAGCCTGGTAGGAGACAAGGTCAGAGAGGTAGATGAGACCTAGATCATGTAGGGTCTCTCAGGAGGACTCTGGATCTTACGTGAGTGAAAGAAAAAGCCCTCAGAGGGTTCTGAGTAGGAGAACAATATGAGTTGAGTTCCATTTGGCCATCAGGGCTGCTGTGTAGAGAATGGTCTCTAGGGAAGGACAGGTGGAAGCAAGAAGACCGCAGAGAACCTGTTGCAGTGACCTAAGTGGGAGAAGACAGTGGCTCAGCCAGGGTGGCAGAGTTGGAGACAGCAAGCAGAGATCAGATTCTGGAGAGCTGTCTTCCTGGCTATTCGTATGACGAATTCCTTCGCATCCTTAACATCTCAGCTTCATTATCCCTCCCTCACACACCTTCCCTGACCACATACTATATAAAGCAGTGCTCTGTCTCTCTACCAGTTTGTCTCTATTACCACAACAATTTGATTATTTGCTCTACAACATTCATCACTATTTGCAGTTATCCTGCTTATTTGTTTGCTCTTGTTCCTGTTTCCCAAGTACAAAATACTATCTTTAAGACAAGGGTTTTGTCTGCCTTGTGTCCTTAGCACCTAAAACAATCCTTGGCACATTGTAAGTTCTCATTAAATATTTCCTGAATAAGTGAATGGAAACTGTCCCAGGATCATTAAAAACACATTTTTCAAAAAGTCAAAGAGCTGAGGCATATCTGGCTTAAACTCTTATCACTGCATGCAATGTAACATCCATGACTTGTCAGAGAATATGTTAGAATCCTTAGCTATTCTCTGTATATGATGATGATTTTGGACCTGGTAAAGGATAAACATGGCTAATAAGATCCATGTTTAACCTTTATCATTCAACCTTTAATTTGTAGATTAATGTATAGAAACTGAATACTATGGGAATACATCATCTAAGACTTAGATGCCAACAAATAAAAGCACCCCTGGTATGCACAAATCACGCTTGACATGGAGACAGATGATAAAATTTTGAAAAAATAACACTGACTATAAACTCTTTAAAAAAGGAAAAATAGAAAAACAGTACCTTAGAAACTGAACTATGTCACACTTTTTTTTTTTTTTAAACAAGATAGAATTTATTAGAGGGAAGGGTCGCTGCCAGAACAGTGGGCTGACTTCCTATTCCGAACATGTGCTATTAGTCAGTTTTTATAGCCAGAGAACAAAGGAATGGTCCGAGGTGAAAATTTCATTTACTGATTGGTCGAGGCACATATACGTTCCTTCTATAGAGTGGGAGTGGGACAGGGCAGATGCCTTTCCTTATTTGGGACAGGTCCCATCGCCCAGGTGGGCTCAGGAATTTCATAACCATCGCAACATGGTGGGGAGGGTGATTAAGAGTCCAGTAGGGGGTGTGACGCTGAAACGTTTTCAGGCAGGGTGGTCCTTTGTCCTTGAAGTACCCTTGTCCTTGGAGCACCACAGCACAGAGTCTTGCTCACTGGACCACCAGGGAAGTCCCAGGAGGCTGATATTTAGAGAGGAAATTCTGATGGAACATAGATGTTTAAAGGGAATTGCTGTGATGTTTGCCACGTGGTATGCAATGTCACTCTTCTTCCACACCTTCTCCAAAAAATCTTCAGTAAAACTTTATCGCTCCATCATGTACAGCAGACTGGAACTGGTCTCCTAGCATGGCATTTAAACACTGAATGCAGCCTCAGAGTGGACCAAGGGTGAGAGCTCTGGTTACCGTTGGGGGCCTTGCCACATCTGGCCACATCCGATTTTTTTTTTTTTTTAAACATCTTTATTGGAGTATAATTGCTTTAAAATGGTGTGTTAGTTTCTGCTTTATAACAAAGTGAATCAGTTATACATATACATATGTCCCCATATCTCTTCCCTCTTGCATCTCCCTCCCTCCCACCCTCCCTATCCCACCCCTCTAGGTGGTCACAAAGCACCGAGCTGATCTCCCTGTGCTATGCGGCTGCCTCCCACTAGCTATCTATTTTACATTTGGTAGTGTATATATGTCCATGCCACTCTCTCACTTTGTCCCAGCCTACCCTTCCCCCTCCCCATATCCTCAAGTCCATTCTCTAGTAGGTCTGCATCTTTATTCCCGTCTTGCCCCTAGGTTCTTCTGACCATTTTCTTCTTTTTTTTTTTTTTAGATTCCATATATATGTGTTAGCATATGGTATTTTTCTCTTTCTGACTTACTTCACTCTGTATGACAGTCTGTAGGTCCATCCACCTCACTACAAATAACTCAATTTCGTTTCTTTTTATGACTGAGTAATATTCCATTGTATATATGTGCCACATCTTCTTTATCCATTCATCTGTCGATGGACACTTAGGTTGCTTCCATGTCCTGGCTATTGTAAATAGAGCTGCAATGAACATTTTGGTACATGACTCTTTTTGAATTATGGTTTTCTCAGGGTATATACCCAGTAGTGGGATTGCTGGGTCATATGGTAGTTCTATTTTTAGTTTTTTTTTTTTAATTATTTATTTATTTATTTTTATTTTTGGCTGTGCTGGGTCTCCGTTTCTGTGTGAGGGCTTTCTCCAGTTGCGGCAAGCGGGGGCCACTCTTCATCGCGGTGCGCGGGCCTCTATCATGGCCTCTCTTGTTGCGGAGCACAGGCTCCAGACACGCAGGTTCAGTAGTTGTGGCTCACGGGCCCAGTTGCTCCGCAGCATGTGGGATCTTCCCAGACCAGGGCTCAAACTCGTGTCCCCTGCATTGGCAGGCAGATTCTCAACCACTGCGCCACCAGGGAAGCCCTATTTTTAGTTTTTTAAGGAACCTCCATACTGTTCTCCATAGTGGCTGTATCAATTTACATTCCCACCAACAGTGCAAGAGGGTTCTCTTTTCTCCACACCCTCTCCAGCATTTATTGTTTGTAGATTTTTGGATGATGGCCATTTTGACTGGTGTGAGATGATATCGCATTGTAGTTTTGATTTGCATTTCTCTAATGATTAATGATGTTGAGCATTCTTTCATGTGTTTGTTGGAAATCTGTATATCTTCTTTGGAGAAATGTCTATTTAGGTCTTCTGCCCATTTTTGGATTGGGTTGTTTGTTTTTTTGATATTGAGCTGCATGAGCTGCTTGTAAATTTTGGAGATTAATCCTTTGTCAGTTGCTTCATTGGCAAATATTTTCTCCCATTCTGAGGGTTGTCTTTTGGTCTTGTTTATGGTTTCCTTTGCTGTGCAAAAGCCTTTAAGTTTCATTAGGTCCCATTTGTTTATTTTGTTTTTATTTCCATTTCTCTAGGAGGTGGGTCAAAAAGGATCTTGCTGTGATTTATGTCATAGAGTGTTCTGCCTATGTTTTCCTCTAAGAGTTTGATAGTGTCTGGCCTTACATTTAGGTCTTTAATCCATTTTGAGTTTATTTTTGTGTATGGTGTTAGGGAGTGTTCTAATTTCATTCCTTTACAGGTAGCTGTCCAGTTCTCCCAGCACCACTTATTGAAGAGGCTGTGTTTTCTCCACTGTATATTCTTGCCTCCTTTATCAAAGATAAGGTGTCACACATATTATTTTTCCCATTTTTCACATTCCACCTGAAATGCCTCTAAGCCTGCTCTCTTCTTATTCATACAGTGCTATATGTAGCCCCATTATCTTAATTCCCAAGGTCTGACAGACCCCTGTGAAGAGACGGCCAGACTCTGTGAAAGGGGACTTTCCATGCCTTTCTGTCAATTTGCTATTACCTTGTTCTCCACCTCTCTTTCCCCTACCAGGTTTTAGTATTTTCTTTCTCATTCTTTCCACAAATTTAAGTCAAACCCCATACAACCAAAATGAAACGCATCTGAATTGGTAAAACATCCTTTTCTGAACATAAATTAATTTACCTTGTCTCATGTCTTGGTCTCATTAGTATTGTCTATGACTGCACTAACCACCACATATTTACAGACCATCAAATTTTATCTGAACTTGTCATCAAATACCTTGGGTAGAACAAATATGGTACTATGTGTACTGATTTTGGAGGATGATGATGATGTGATCACTGAGTCAACCTGAAACAGTGCTCTGCACAAAACACCTAAAGGACTGATTTGACAAATGTCTCAAAAGCAGGAAAGAGAAACAAATACGCATTAAACGCCTAAGTGGTAAAAAATAATTGCCCATGCAGCAAGTGACAGATGACAACACCATCAGAATCACACTGTAGGAAAGACAAACAAAAGTGAGCACAGTTAAGAATAATAAAGATGTTAAAAAAATAAAATAAAATAAATAAAACACTATTCTAAAAAAAAATTTATAGATGCAAATAAAATATACTAAACTAAAAAATAACAAATAAAAAAATAAAATAAAATAAAAAGAGCAGCCTCACCTGTCATCTCTGATATGATAGAAAAATCCATAGCCATTGCGTACCATGGGAACCACCACTCCCTGGACTCTTAAATAACCAATCAGACTTGTTGAGAGAACAAAGTTTCCACCTCCTCCACTGTATGGCACAAAGAAAGGATATTTTACTAGGCTTACAGAAGCTTACATTGTTTCTGAAAAGCTTTTAACATTCAGGAAGAAAGAAACTGATGAGGTTATAAAACACTACATTATATTACCTTCTGGAGAAAAGTGGGTCTGTAAAGAGTTCTGGAACAGGGAGACATTCCTCTTTTGCTATGAGTGAGAGACCTAACAGATGACGGTCAAATCCTGCAATAAAACCCCAAATCTGAAGTTAGAAAAATGTTTTCAGCACAAGAGAATTTTTTTTTAAGTCAGAAAAAAACCAGTATAAGTACCTTTTCCAGTTGAACAATCTTTCATCATTTTATTATGTTTTGCAAAAGCTTCTAACATCCTGTGCTGCTGCTCAAAAAGCTGTGTTAAAAATCAAGAGATACTTCAATAACAAACTGTACAGAAACCAAACAAAAAACCTGAGCTCAAAGTAATTAGAATTTGGCAGGATTTCCCTTGGGGCACAGTGGTTAAGAATCCGCCCGTCAGTGCAGGGGATACGTGTTCAAGCCCTGGTCCGGAAAGATCCCACATGCCGTGGAGCAACTAAGCCCGTGCGCCACAACTACTGAGCCTGCACTCTAGAGCCCGCAAGCCACAACTACTGAGCCTACGTGCCACAACTACTGAAGCCCGCACGCTTAGAGCCCGTGCTCCACGACAAGAGAAGCCACCGCAATGAGAAGCCCACGCACCGCAACAAAGAGCGGCCCCCACTCGCTGCAACTAGAGAAAGCCCGGGCACAGCAACGAAGACCCAACGCAGCCAAAAAATTCATTCATTAATTAATTTTTTTAAAAAGTAATTAGAATTTGGGTAATTTGGGAGAGAAAAAAGATTCTGAGGAAGACCTTGAGATGTATAACTTTTCTTTTTCCTCACTTCTTCCACTGCCTTTTTTTTTAATTTTTATTTTATATTGGAGTATAGCTGTAAGTTGTTGTGTTAGTTCCAGGTGTACAGCAAAGTGATATAGCTATACATATACATTTATCCACTCTTTTTCAGATTTTTTTTCCCCATTTAGGTTATTATAGAATATTGAGCAGAGTTCCCTGTGCTATACAGCAGGTCCTTGTTGGTCATCTATTTTAAATATAGCAGTGTGTATACGTCAATCCCAAACTTCCAATCTATCCGTCCCCCCTACCCTTACCTACCCTTACCTTTTCCTCTGCCTTTTCTTTCCTATATGCCCTGCAACTTGATTATTTCTTTCCCAGAACAAGAAAATAGAAACTTGTGGGCAGCACTGAAGTGATATTAACAAGTGTAAAGACAGAAGCAATTACGATTTCAAAACTAAAGCATAGTTGTACAAAAATGATAATGAAGCAGCTCTATGAAATTAAAATAAGTTAACATACATAACTATGTCAATCAAAACTAAAGAAACAAATGCAATACCAAAATAGCAGTGGGAAGGAACTACCCTTTTGTGTAAATGCTTAAAGTATAAAACAAAACATATAAAGCTGTACTGGTTCTAATATACAAAAAAAAATCTGATTTCAAAAACGTTCAACCACATCAAGAAAAGCTTCCTTTTAAAGGCACTTTGGGAGAGTCTACATTTTATGGGTGTTATCTAAAGGTAGATCAACAGTAGTGAAATACTCAAGGTGTTGAAGTTACTTTGCCTAGAAAATGACACAAATGGGTTTCTTATCAGGTCTTCCCTGTTTCTTATTCTTTCCAAGTATACACTTCACTGGCAAATGAAGAAATGTTTGAAAGTTTCCAGAAAAAAAAGGTTTGGAAATATTTTACTGACCCAGGGATTTGAAGAAGTTAGTTATTTAAGAGCCAAGTTTCCTTTAGAACAGACAAATTCTGTTAATTGTTTCTTTTCAAATACTCACACTGGTAGAAGGATCCTGCATGGATTGGCACCATCTGACTGCTTCTACCGTACACGATCGCACAGTCTCTGTACGGCCATGATAAAAGTATCTTGTCATAGCTGTTTCATAGCAGCAACCAGGGCTACAAGAAAAAATGAAAATAAGAGAATGTATCAGGAGAAAGAAAATGCTCTAATGTTATTACAAAGAGAGTTTACCTAATAAAGCTGGCTTTGGTCAGAGACTAAGTTCTACAATACAGACTACGATTGAGATTTTCAATAACAAAGAGGCTGTTTTCAGCATCAAAGAGCAAAAAGTACTGCGGCCTGGTATAACAGGAAATGTTTCAAAGGCTTGGCTGCTGTCAGGTTGTGTACATTGGCGTCTGTGGCAGGTGGCCTCTGAGATGCCCCCAGTGATCCCTGCCTCCTGCAGATGCCCTGGTATAACCCCTCAGGCTGCGTGTGGGATGGATTTAGTGTCTTCCTTCTAATGAAAGGAATATGACAAAAGTAAAGAGATGTCACTTCTGAAATCAGGTTACAAAGAGAGCTCTCTCATCTCCTTACTCTGAGGAAAGCCTGCTGCCATGCTGGGAGTTGCCCTGTAGAGAGGCCCAGGTGGCAAGAAACAGAGAGAGGCCTCTGGACAACAGCTTGGGAGGAAATGAACCTTATTAATAACCATGTGAGTGAGACTGTACGCGGATCCTCTTTAAGGGGTGCCTTCAGATGAAGACATGGTCCTGGCTGACACCCTGACTACAACCTGACAAGAGACCTGAAGCCAGAGGCACCCAGCTAAGCTGTGCCTGGACTCCTGACAGACAGAAAATGTGAGTTGATAAATGTTTGTTGTTCTAAGCTACTAAGATACGGGGTAATAGAGTCCTTGGCCCTTAGTTTCCTCCTACAGAACATGAATGACTCTAGAATTAAGTAAAAGCATTATTTAAGAAGTTCCCTAGAATGATGACTGTTTTCCTGGGGTGGAAAATGATATAACAATTTTTGGTACAAAGCTCTCTTACTTTCCTGGTGATAGGAATTTAGAGTTAAGGCAATCAAATGGAAGAGTAAAAGGTCTGAACGTGGGCACTAAGAGTGCTCAAACAGTTTTTTTTCTTTTGGCCGTGACATGCGGCTTCTGGGATCTTAGTTCCCTGACCAGGGATTGAACCCAGGTCCACGGCAGTGAAAGCACCGGGTCTTAACCACTGGACCGCCAGGGAATTCCTGCAAACAGTTATTGAGCCTCCTCTGTTCAGTGTTTCTATAAGACTGTCTCCCTGAGCTGAAATAGTATCCTTTCAAAATGTGAAGGAGAAAGTGTAAATAAAAATTTAAACCACCACTAAAATAGCATTCTTTAAAAAACAAAGATAAAAGCAGTAAGAATGAATGACAAAACATCACTACTCTGCAACCTGTAATGAAATAATAGATCTTGGTAATGATCATCAATGGCCACTAAAACCATTAGGTAAAAAAATCAGGGAGGAAACTTTATAATGGATGTTGGCTAACAACTGAACTCAACCTCAATCTGAACAGGATGCGATAGGAAACAAATAATATTAACTATTTGATTTACTGTTATAAAAAATAATAAAAATAATCGATTACTAGTCTCAAGTTGCCAAATCTAACTACCAGTTTATAGGAAACATGGGAGATAGAACAACAATGTTTAACAGTTTTTTTACTTAAAGGGCAAATACATAAAACAGTAATATAAATTTACGTTAATGGACACACAACGTAAAAAGATGTAATCTGTGATAAAACAAAGAGGGTGGTACAGAGATGGATAAAAGCACAGTGTTTGTATACTATTAAAAGTAAGCTGGTATTATTAAAACTAGGTTGTTATAAATTTAAGATGTTAAATGTAATTTCCAAGGTAGCCATAAAGAAAATGGCTTAAAAAATACAAAGAAAGAATAGGGAAATCAAAATGGTACACTACAAAAAAAAAATCAAAATCACTACTACCAAAAAAGAAAGTAATGGAGGAACTGAAGAACAAAAACATGTAAGCCCTACAGAATACACAGCTAAATGGCAGAATTCTCCCTCCTTATCAGTAACTCTCCAGTCAAAGGCAGAGATTGGCAAGATGAACAAAAAATATCATCTATATACTGTCCACAAGAGATTCTGTTTAGAAACAAAGACAGTAAGAGGTTAAAAGTAAAATGATGAAAAAAGATAGTAACCAAAAGAGAGTTTGAGTGGCTATACAATTTTTTTTCCATTAGGAGTGGCTGTATATATATCAGACAAAATATATTTTAAGTAAAAAGGCTGAATGAGACAAACAGGACATTATTTACTGATAAAAGGTTTAATTCATCAAGATATAACAATTATAAAAATATATGCACCAAACAACAGAGCTATAAGATATATGAAACAAACACTGACAGAATTGAAGAGAGAACTAGACAGCTCTACAACAATAGTTGCAGACTTCAATACCCAACTTTCAATAATGGATAAAACACGTAGAAAGAAGATCTAATAAGGAAAGAGAAGACTTGAACAACACTATAATAACTACACCTAAAAGACATATATAGAATATGCCACTAAGGAACAGCAGAATACAAATTCTTCTCAAGTGCACATAAAACATTCTCCAGGATAGACCATATATTAGGCCACAGGATAAGTCTCAATAAATTTAAAAAGATTGGAATCATACAAAGTATCTTCTTCAATGGCAATGGGATGAAGCTAAAAAGCAGTAACAAGAAAAACTGAAAAATTCACAAATATGTAGAAATAAAACAACAAACTCTTAACCAACTGTTCAGGGAGAAATCACAAGGTAAATTAGAAAATACCTTGTGATGAATGAAAAGTAGAACATACCACAATTTATGGAATAAAGCAAAAGCACTGTTCAGAGGCAAATTTATGGCTCTAAATACTTACATTAAAGAAGAATATCTCAAATCAGTAAACTAACTGCACACCTTAAGGAATTAAAAAAAGAAGAGCAAACTAGCCCCAAAGCCGGCAAAAAAAGAAATTAAGATTACAGTAGAGATAAACAAAATAGAAATGAAAAATAAAGTTAACTAAACCATAAGTTGGTGCTTTGCAAAGATCAACAAAATTGACAAGCTTTTAGCTACAGTAAGGAAAAAAAGGGAGAAGACTCCAATTACTACAATCAACTGTGAGAAAGACGGCATTACTAATGACTTTACAGAAATAAAAAGGATTGTAAGAGAATATTATGAACAACTGTATACAATAAATTGGATAGCTTAGATGAAATGGACATATCCTGAGAAACACACAAACTACCAAATCTAACTCAAGAAAAAATAGAAATCTGACTAGATGTATAACAAGTAACAAGATGAATGAGCAATCAAAAACCTCCCAACAAAGGTAAGTCCTGGACCAGATGGCTTCACTGATGAAATCTAATACTTACAGAATTAACACCAATCCTTCTCAAACTCTTCCAAAAACACTGGCGAGGAGGGACCATTTCCTTACTCATAATATGAGGCCAGCATTACCCTGATACCAAAACCAGGCAAAGACACTGCAAGAAAAGACACTGCAAAAAAAGACACTATAGACCAATATCCATTATGAATATAGATGCAAAAATCCTCAACAAATTACTAGCAAACTGAATTCAGCAGCAGATTCAAAGGCTGATACACCATGACCAAGTGGGATTCATCCCAGGAATGCAAGGATGGTTCAACAAATGAAAATCAATGTAAAATACTACATTAATAGAATGAAAAAAAGACCTATATGATCATCGCAACTGATATAGAAAAAGCCTTTGACAAAATCCAACCTATCTCTATTCACAGATATGTGGTCTTATACATAAAACGCTAAAGAGTCCACAAAAAAACTGTTAGAGCTAATAAACGAATTCAGCAGTTTCAGGATATAAAGTCAACATGCAAAAATCAGTTGCATTTCCATACACCAGCAATAAATAATCTGAAAAGAAAATCAAGAAAACAATTTACAACAGCATCAAAAAGAATCAAATACTTAGGATTAAGTTTAACCAAGGAGGCAAAAAGACCTGTACACCAAAAACTACAAAACATTGAAAGAAATTTAAAAAGACATAAATAAATGCAAAGGGGCCCCATGTTCATGGATTAGAAGACTTAACATTGTTAAGATGACAATACTACTAAAAGAGATTTACAGATGCAACGCAATCTCTATCAAAATCCCAACGACATTTTTACAAAAATGGGAAAACCCATCCTAAAATTCATATGGAATTTCAAGGAACCCAGAGTTGCCAGAACAATCTTCTTTTCAAGAACGAAGGTGAAGGGGACTTCCCTGGTGGTCCAGTGGTAGAGAATCTGCCTTCCAATGCAGGGCACGCAGGTTCAATCCCTGGTCAGGGAACTAAGATCCCACATGCCCTGGGGCAACTAAGCCCGTGTGCCACAACTACTGAGTTCACGTGCCTCAACTAGAGAGACTGCATGCTGCAAACTACAGAGCCCGCGCGCCCTGGAGCCTGCACGCCACAACTAGAGAAGAGAAAACCCACATGCCACAACTAGAGAGAAGCCCGCGTGCCACAACGAAGAGCCCACGCACCTCACAGCAAAGATCCCGCATGTGTCAATGAAGGTCCCGCATGCCGCAACTAAGATCCGACACAGCCAAAAATAATAAATAAAATAAATAAATAAATAATAAATAAATCTTAAAAAAAAAAGAACAAAGGTGAAGTACTCATTAGTTCCAGATTTCAAAACTTACTGCAAAGCTACAATAATCAAAACAGTGTTGTATGAACACAAGAAGAGACACACTGAACAACACATTGACCCAGAAACAAACCCTCACATCTATGGTCAATTGATTTTGGACAGGAGTGTCAAGACCACTCAATAGGGAAAGGACAGTCTCTTCACAAATAATGCTAAGAAAACTGGATATCCATACGCAAAAGAGTGAATTTTGATCCTTACCATACCCCCTACACAAAAATTAACTCAAATTGGATCAAAGACCTAAAGTAAGAGCTAAAACTATAAAACTCTTAGAAGAAAACATACGGGGAAAGTTTTGTAATACTGGATTTGGCAATGATTTCTTGGATATGACACCAAAAGCACAGGCAACAAATGAAATAAACAGATAAATTGGACTTCAAAATTTAAAACTTTGTGCATCAAAGCATACTATCAAGAGAATGAAAAGACAACCTGCAGAATGAGAGAAAATATTTGCAAAACACCTATCTGATAAGGGTTTCGTATCTACAATACATAAAGAACCCTTAAAACTCAACAACAAAATGACAACCGAATTACCAAATGCACAAAGGATTTAAATAGACATTTTGCCAAAGAAGATATACAAATGGCCAATAAACACATGAAGATATTCAACCTCATTAGTCATTAAGGAAATGCAAATAAAAACCACAATGAGATACCACTTCACAAGTACTCTGGATGGCTTTTTTTTTTTTTAAACAGAAAAGTAAGTGTTGGCAAGGATGTGGAACAATTGTACATTACTTTGTATATTGCTGGTGGGAATGTAAAAATGGTATCCACTGTGGAAAACAGTTGGGCAATTCCTCAAAAAGTTAAACAGAATTACCACACAGCCCAGCAATTCCACTCCTAGTTATTGACTCAAAAGAATTGAAAACAGGGATTCAAACCAATACACGTATGTGAAAGTTCACAGCAGTGTTATTCACAGTAGCCAAAAGGCAGAAACAACCCAAGCGTTTATCAACAGATGAATGGATAAACAAAATGTGGTATATTCATACAATGGAATATTATTCAGCCATAAAAGGACAAACATTGAAAATACTATCCTAAGTGAAATAAGCCAGATACAAAAGAACAAATAATGTATAATTCCACTTAGAGGAAATATCCAAAACAGGCGAATTCATACAGACAGAAAGTGGATTAGAGACTACCAGGGGTTGGGATAGAAGACAGAATAGGAAATTTTTGCTTAATGAGTACAGAGTTTCTGTTTGGGGTGGTTAAAAAAAAGTTTGGAAATAGATGTGGTGATGGTTGCACAACACAGTCGATGTAATTAATGCCACTGGATTATATACTTAAAAATAGTTAAAATGGCAAGTTTTATTTTATTTATATTTGACCACAATAAAAGAAGATAATTGACTGTTGAAGGCAAAAATAGTAGTGCATCATGAGGTTGTTAACATATGTACAAGTATAATGTATGACAACAATAGCACAAAGAATGAGGTAAGCATAATAGAAGCATTCTGTTTTAAGGTTCTTTCATTATACTTTAAGTGGAAAATATTTGAAGGTAGATTGCAAGTTTAAAGATGTATTTTGTAAAACCCTACCAATAGAAGAAAAAAAAACAGTGTAGCTGATAATGGAGATAAAAGGAACAATAAAAAAACCTAGGAATTCAAAAGAAGATAAAAAAACAAAGAAGAAACAAAAAATAGATGGGATAAAGAGAAACAGCATGACTGTAGACTTAAACCCAACCTTATTGATAATTATATTAAATGTAAATGATCTAAACACCCCATTTGCAGATACATATTCTCAGATAAAATTTTAAAAAGGAAGATCAAGGAGCTTCCACTTCTGCTTAGGATGTAGAAAGTCATAACATACCATCTCTCCTATCCTAAAAATGAGTAAAGACTGTCTAATCTATAAAACTCTTTTCATGAACCCACTTGAAAACAGGCTGCAAGAAAACCAAGTGATCTGAATTCCAAAGAACGACAAATCTCTCTCAGAAGAGAGCAGGCACTTCAAAAGTATCAAGGTAATGAAAAACAAGGAAAGACTGTTAAAGTGTCACAGATGGAAACTCTAATAACACTGTTGATGAAAGTACAAATTAGGGCACAGTGCCAACTGGGAAAAACGTAAGAAAAAACACTGGGGAGTTACGACAGAATAGCTACAGTAAAGACAGCCTTGGACTTCAAGACTCTGAAAATGGAAAATGAATGGTTCTCACCGTCCATGAAGTCTATAATAGGCCAGCTGAAGTGCCAGCTGAACAAAGGTATCAGGGTGAAGCTTCTTCTTCTTGGTTAGCTTCTTGCCAAAAGACGTAAAGGCATAGACCAAAAGCTGCAGATCAGATGCCTAACAAAAAGAATTAAATACAAACAGTGAAAGAACACCTAAGGAGAATACCCCAATGATAACCAAAATATCATTTGCATTAAAATAATCATCAGACATAAATAAAGGTATTAAAGTTGTAATTTTTAAACGTTTTATGCTGTCATACTTGGATGATAGCCAAATATTCATATATAGTAGTTATAAGATAAAGTATTACTATCAAAGAGAAAAGTGAAAAATCTACCTGCTTGAAATATTGGGCTTTAGCTTGGTTGATGTCATTTAATACTTTTTCATCCACAGTGAAAACAAGCTCCTCTGGAAGTGGTATATCCCGTACTTTATCTGAACCCTGAAAATAGGGAAAACTTAAAAATATTATATCTATAAAAATATGAGGAGGGCTTCCCTAGTGGCACAGTGGTTAAGAATCTGCCTGCCAATGCAGGGGACACAGGTTCGAGCCCTGGTCTGGGAAGATCCCACATGCCGCGGAGCAACTAAGCCCGTGCACCACAACTACTCAGCCTGCACTCTAGAACCTGCGAGCCACAACTACTGAAGCCTGTGCGCCTAGAGCCCGTGCTCCGCAACAAGAGAAGCCACCACAATGAGAAGCCCACGCACCGCAACGAAGAGTAGCCCCCACTCACCGCAACTAGAGAAAGCCCGCACGCAGCAACGAAGACCCAACGCAGCCAAAAATAAAATAAATAAAATAAATTTATAAAAAAAATTATGAGGAGAAAGGGATGAAATATTTGTTCTAACATACCGTCCATCTTCCTTCACTCTCAAAAATTTTCTGATCAACATAATAGCTGATGCTTACGATAACCATTGCATCATAAGGAGCATGCTAAAATGAAAATACACAAGATTTTGAATAAGTTTTGTAAGTTAAAACTTGACCCATCCTTAAAAAACTAAAAATAGAAGTACCATACGACCCAGCAATCCCACTACTGGGCATATACCCTGAGAAAAGAATAATTCAAAAAGAGTCATGTACCACAATGTTCACTGCAACTCTATTTACAATAGCCAGGACATGGAAGCAACCTAAGTGTCCATCGACAGATGAATGGATAAAGAAGATGTGGCACATATATACGATGAATATTACTCAGCCATAAAAAGAAATGAAACTGAGTTATTTGTAGTGAGGTGGATGGACCTAGAGTCTGTCATACAGAGTGAAGTAAGTCAGAAAGAGAAAAACAAATACCGTATGCTGACACATATATATGGAATCTAAAAAAAAAAAAAAAAAAAAAATTGGTTCTGAAGAACCTAGGGGTAGGGCAGGAATAAAGACACACATGTAGAGAATGGACTTGAGGACACGGGGAGGGGGAATGGTAAGCTGGGACGAAGGATGAAGTGAGAGAGTGGCATGGACATATATACACTACCAGATGTAAAATAGATAGCTAGTGGGAAGCAGCTGCATAGCACAGGGAGATCAGCTCAGTGCTTTGTGACCACCTAGAGGGGTGGGATAGGGAGGGTGGGAGGGAGACGCAAGAGGGAGGAGATATGGGGATATATGTATATGTGTACCTGATTCACTCTGTTATAAAGCAAAAACTAACACACCATTGTAAAGCAATTATACTCCAATAAAGATGTTAAAAAAATTTTTAAATTTTAAAAAATGGAAAAGTAAATAAATAAAAATTAGAGAAAATAAAAAATAAAAAATAAAGTATCTCTTTAAATTTTTACTATATAAAAGTGGAAGACATTGAAGGGTTATGAACAGAGCACTGACATGATTTGTCTTACAATTTAAAAGGATCACTCTGATGGTTGTGTTGAGTTAAAAAGATAGTGTAATAGGAAATGAACAGCATTATGCATTTGGCAAAACCATGAAGTTGTACAACATAAATAGTGAAACAATGTAAACTATGTAATTCAGTTAATAATAATGTATCAGTATTGGTTCATCAAATGTAACAACCTATACCAATGCAAGATATCAATGAAAGGAAAAATGGGGTGCAGGAGAGAGAACAAGTGAGCACTTTGTACTTTCTGCTTAATTTTCCTGTAAATCTGGAATTTGCTCTAAAAAGTAAAGTCTACTAATTAAAAAAAGAACAACAAAAAAACGTGACCCAATATTTTATTTTCACCTTCCCTCCACTCTTAACACATAATAAAATGCAGAATTCTCAAATGCCTCACCTTGTAATGATAAAGGGATGGATATTCCACAGTATAATAAGTAACTGATGTATTTTATTTTCTGAGAAAGAACAAATATTTAAAGTCGGAAGCACCTAATTAGGGCTCTTGAGGTAATGGGAAGGGATGTAAACATGAATAATCTAGAGAAAATAATTGCTATTTGTATTGGAAGTCAAAGGAGGTATACATATGTACATATACAATGCTAAAATGTCCTGGAATTGTAAAAGCACTATGGAAAAGCAGATGGGGGTGGCAGACTAAATCTGAAGGCTAAATGGAGGACGGGTACGAACTTCTTTTGGTAAACACACAGTCCACTAGATAAGTATTTAAAAGCATAATGATTTTGTGTACATATCTATAAGAGTGTTCAATGTGGCAGAAATAATTCTCAATGTTTAAGGAATGTGGGAAAGATGCGCTGCGTTACAGGGATGTCATAGTTTTGACAGCTGTATTTAGAGAAAGGAACTGTGGCTAGTGAATTTTCCCATCATTTATTCTGGAGGATAAACTTTTTGCCTTATCTTCTCCATGTTCTTTTGATGACAGTTACATCACATGGGGTTTTTTCCCCTCTGGGTTAAGGCTACCACTTTACATTACACACAATTACCATTCATGAACTGAAAGCGACACCGCTAGCCTTGGAGAGAAAGAAGGGAGGTTTAAGATATGAATCCAGCACACTTGGGCCCAGTTTCAGAGGGTGTAATTAGGTGTCTTAAATATCGCCTTAACACTACACAGCTTTGCTGCCCTGTATTACGGCCCCATGGAGCCTAGAAACACGGTATACCGTTACCAGGTAAGCAGCTACCAAAGCACCAGGAAGGGCTTACTAGGGAGGTCAGTACAAGATGCAAGAGCGGTTCATCCCGCCTGCCAGCAACAGCACATATAACAAGACTCAAAGGTCATGGACAAGACCCTTTTCTAACAGCATCTCACAACTGTGTAGTACTTTGTAGCTTTACAAAGAACTTTCACAGATATTGCATATATTATTTCATTGAAGACAACAGTATTATACTGGAACCAGTAAGAAAGAGCATGACTGAAAGATATAAATCTCTATGACTTATAATTTTATCCATTCATCTCCTGGCGGAAAGTTAATCATCAATTTAAAAAAAAAAACGTTAGGAAATAGAAAAAATTCAAACGCTTTCCTGATGCTTTATTTGTTCACGTAAGTTTTATCTTTTTTTTTCATTTATATGGAGGCAATATGTGTAATATACTGTTTAATAATGTGGACTTTGGTTCTGAGTCCAAACCTTACTACTTACTAGCTACATAAGTAAGTTAAGTTCTCAAGTAAGTTACTTGAGAAAGTTACTTAATTCTTTAAGTAAACTGCCTCATCTGTTAGTAGGGAAAACAATACCTAGTCGCATACAGCAGCTGTGAAAAATGATTTTAATAATGCTTATAAAGTACTTACTACAGATCCTGGCCCACAGCAATAATTAGTAACTACTGTTATTAACAACTAATGTTTATTACATGCTTCCTATGTACTTCTACAAAAGCCTACAACAAAGCCTATATAAGGAAGACAAAATAGTTGACCCCAGGATTTTAAATCCCAACAGGGAAATGCTATTATGTAATATAATCACAGAAGTATATATACAAGCACCAATGGAAGAGAACAGCAATATGAATTTGGATTAAGAACAACTTAACTTTACAGTATATATACTTTACTAATAATGTTTTACATTGGTTAAATAGCACTTTCAGTAATCATTGTAGGTTGCAAGGGGAACCTACATGGAATTTTAAAAGCATACTGTCAAGTGGAGATCATCAGATCAATCTGATAAGTATATGGGTGACAATGCATACACATGAAACATGTCCATACACTTTACTACAGGAAAGCATTTCAGTTGTGCAAAGATATATGCTCATTATGGGACCAGTATTTTTATTCAAAGATAGAAACATCATTAAAGTTATTTTCTCCTTAATTTGAGCAAACAGCAGGATGTTGATGCCATCAGTAAAAATCCAAGTAGTGCAAGGCGGTTTTTTTAGGGGGTTGGGAGTGAGGGAGGAAAGCAAGATGATGAGAGTAACTAACCCTTACGTAACAATGTAACATCATTTTGGACAATTTAACACATGGTGAAACAAAACTCACAAGATGAGAATAATAGGTAAAAACTGGAAAAATATAACTGCAAGCTACCTATGTAGAAATGGTCAATGAAACTATTAAACCAGAGAAAAGAGCAGACACAGGGGAAAATGGTTATGAATAATATTAAGCTCAGTTTTAGAATCCGGAGACAGGAAAAGGCTGTTAGGAGGTTGAAGGCAGTGTCAGATGCATATGAAGAAGAGGGTAACCAACTGCAGCTGACAAGTCAACGAGAAATGGAGGGAAGAGGCCAGAAGGTAGTTAGCTACTTTACGAAGGACAGACAGGGAATAGTGAGGCTATGAACCAAACTGAGGAGGTCAAGAAGAATCAAACAAGGAGCTGAAGAGAAAAAAGCTGAGGCAAGTAACACAAAATCTTTTGTCAACACTGGACTCGTAAGGAAGAGGACAGACAACAAATCTTCAAAATGACTCACGGCAACCTTTCACCCTGATGATTTACTGTAGAAGACATTCTATTACCTGCACATTAACCACACCACCTTCCTCGGCAATAACAGCTACTTTATTTTTCTTTAGGCAATCAGCACACATCTCTGTGGTGGTTTGAATGAGTGATTCTACCAGCTAGGTCCCAAGGTTTGGTATGTGACCCAGGCCAGGCGAATCAGAGCAGCTAACTCCCTGGAATGTGCATGATTCACACAGGCCAATACAACCAATGAGCATTATTCCCACGTCTTTTGCTGGAACCACTGGGGTTTAAAAAAAAAAAAAAAGCTGGCTATTTCCATGGAGAACACTAATCTACGAGGAGAGCTGTGAAAACATGAGACTGTAGGTACAACCATCACATGGTGTAGTCTACATAAAAATAAAGCCAAACATAGGAAAGTAATGCCAAAAATTGGAGAGAGAAATTTCTAATGAAAGCATCTGGACACTGGAAGTCAGCATTACCCAAATTTAGCTGTACCCCTATGCCATAAATACCTTTGTAAGCTAATGCCAGTTTGACTTAGGTTTCTATCACCTAAAACTGAATAAATACTGATTAATACAACTATTGAACCCAGATCAACGTAACAGGATTTTTTTTAGTATCTTACAGTCCCTAAATATCAATACTTTGGAGGAAAGCCCCCAAATACAAACAAAAAATCTTCCTCATACTACTTTATACCAAATCATATACTTTATGAAAAGTATTATAATGAGGTTATAAGTATATATTGCAATTCTGACTTAGGTTGATTTTTTAATTTTCTTGGTTCATAGACCTCCTGAATGTCCATCAGAAAATGGCAAAGTAGAGCTAATGAAGACAACCATGGGAGAACAGAAAAGAAACAAGAAAAGTTGTGTGTGTGTATGCATGTGCTTGTTTTATGAAGAAGGTAAAAAATGGTATTCAGTACCAGACATTTTAATATCCAGAAGTAAATAATGTTCCAAAGATCATGTGTCATTTTTTTTTACAAGGTTACAAAATTACTAGGTAAATGTAGAAATATAATCACAAACATTTCTCTGTGCATAGAACATATACTAATGCTATATCTTTTAAAATAGGTTGTAATTTTCAACAACAGGTAACAGTGGATTTTAAAAGAGCTTATACTACATAAAAATGCAAGCAAATTCCACTTTACAGATACACACCACACTGTTATCCTGACTACAGATGAAAATAATTTGTCCTATACTCTATTTTCACTGAGAATTCATAACTAAACCTTTTACTCTAATGCCATAAAGCTAAATAAGTGTCTGCTTATTCTACCACAGGACAGCGTAAGTATTCTAGATTACTGCCATTAAATTAACCTAAAAGAGTAAAAGGAAAAAATAATTTCAGTAGTTTACTTACATCACAATTACAGCCAAATACTCCATTAGAAAAGGAAATCAAGTTATAAGATTTGTCACCCCAGCGTACTGTTGGATCTCCAGTAAGAACCTTTGTAGCAACCTAAAATAAATGTAATATTTCCAAATTTAAAGGATTTTAATATTGGTTTTTAACTATTTATATCTTAAATACACACAAACACACACATACACACACACACACACACACACACACACACACACATGATCTCACTTTTCCTCTTCAGGTAAACCAAATTTAATAAAATGTTAGTTATACTCAAGAGATAATAATTCTGGCCCTGACTTTAAATAGTACTCAAAATCCAAGAAATTCTACCAGAAAAGAGAATTATGGTACAACATTCATGAATGTTTAGAGAATATACAATTGAAAGGACAAGGCTTTTGCAACTTGAACAGGATAAGAGGCATTGATAAGTTTAGTCATTAAAGTCTAGTTACAAGAAAAATATTTCAAGAATTCATATCCTACTAAGCCAGTTTCTCAAATGGTAAGTTTTGGCCACAAGTGAGTCATGAAACCACAGTAAACATTCTTTACAAGAAAGAATAAAACAGAACATAAATATCAGAGTACATCGCAGATAGTCAAAGTAATTATTACTGTTTTGTGAAACTTCTATTATGTACGTATGTGTAAGTGTGCACACGCTTGTGTGCGCGCGTGTGTGTGTGTAATGGGCTGCAATCTAAATATGCCTAACTGTAGACTGCAGCAAAAAAGTTTGAGCAACACTTCATTAAAACACATTCTTCCTCAAGAAGCTTGTTGATTCTACTTAAAAAAAAATGCAGCTAAGGAAGAGGAAAAATTGTTTTCTAGCTACAAGGTTTTTCAATCCTATATTATTTTATTTCTATCATTTAATATTGATGAATGTATTATGAAGTAACTTCAGTGTTTCAAAAGACTCTGAGATTCCTACAAATATGACTACTACCTTTTATTTTTTTCCCAGGAAATGATATTGCCCCAGAAAAAAAAAAGTAGTCCACAATTACCCTTAAATTCACTAAAGTCAGCGTGTTCTATAAAACCAAATGATAAAATAAATCACAAGAATGATATAATTCTTAGGACAGACCTCACCAACTAAGGTATCAAGGCCCACCGTTGTGGGTTATAGGTAGGTTCTCATGTCACCTTTGGTATGAAATCTCATTTAGCCCAGCATCTTATGCAAATTTCCTGTATATATAATCAATGAAAAGGTTGGGAACCACTGACATCTGATAAGCAAATAATAGACATACTTCTTTAAACAACATATAAGATATGTCTAAATGGAGCTAAACAATGTGGCAAGAATTTACAGAGCATTATTTATGTATAATCTTCATTTGATATGTGTGTCTCTGTGTGTGTGTGTATATATATATATAGCTAAGAAAATGTTTTAAGAGCCTGCATTAAATATTTATATTTTATGACTTAGTATTTGCACTTTCTTTTCTTAGCTGCCCCATTCTAAGAGAGAAGATGTTTCCAAGATGCAGGAAACAACTGTCTTCACAATTATGTTTCACAGTGGTTTTATGGGTATATATTTCAAACTCAGTAAGTTGTATACATTAAATATGTACAGCTTTTTGTATGTCAATTATACCTTAATAAAGTGGTTTAAAAAAAAAAAGCTTGTATGTAACAAAATTCTTCTCATGTTCAATTTACACAAGAGTCCTCCAGAAAAATCTGTGGGAAGAAATAACAAAATAAGATAGTTGAATACCTGAGAATAATCTTCCGGTGTTACACGTGGACTGCCATCATCTAAACAAAATACCAGTAAACTGCTCTGAATTTTTTCTAACATAGTCAAGTTCTCTGGATTAAGACTAATCAAATATTCTCGTGCCTAAAGGGCAAAGAGATAATAATAAAATGTTACAAATTAAATACAAAATATCCAGAAAATCTCAATAGGTTCTCAAAAAGTTACGGAAAAGGTTCATCAAGAAAAGTGTGAATTCAAGGACCTCTCTGTTGACTCCTGAACAGGTTTTTCCTCCAACTGCATCGCTGGTCCCTATACTTGTGCTACTAAATGCATAAAGGTATAAAGTTATGCCACCCCCTAGATTTTCTCTAATAGTTTAATATTGTACAATGTATTTAATGCTGCTTAAAGCTGTCTGTCCATTCATCTTTATTTCAAAAATCTGAACAAAGGGACAGCATATACTTGAGCTCAGTGTTTGAAATTTAAATGTAAATAAAATAAAAATAGCATACCCTCACCCCAAAAGTGTAAATTATAGTTAATAATATTGTATTGCATATTTGAAAGCTTCTAGAGAGTATATCTTAAAAGTTCTCAGGACAAAAAAATGTATTTTTTAGTTTTCTGTATGGTGATGGACGCTAACTAGACTTACTGTGATGATTATTTCTCAATATATACAAACATTGAATCCTTATGTTGTATAGTTGAATATAATTTTGTAAGTCAATTATACCTCAAAAGAAAAGAAAAATGTAAATTATAACCTTAGCCCATCGAGTTCGCTCCTCACTAGTTAACGCTGCCACCCCAGGTCCATCAGGTTCACGACGGCACTTCTTTTGGATGTATGTCAATTGCCTTTGGAAGATTAAATAAAGAGGATTCAAAACGAGCACAGGCGGGATCACTAGCTACTTTGGCCTCTAACAGGTTATAAAGTTTATACGTATTTAAATGTTTTGATATATTATCCAAAGAAAGAGGTTATGGTCTCAACAGCAATGGAGTTATTTCCTACCCATCTTTTTTTTTTTAAGTGATTATGTGACCTGTTAATACCGTAAGTATACTTGACAAATCTCACAAATATTATGTACATTTTATCTAACTAAAAACTATGTGTATATATTAACAGAGGACTTATTCTATACCCAATTAATACTTAGGCTTAACCCCCAAAATAGAAATACCATGTAGTTAGTTTTAAATGTTTTCACATATGCCATTCTTACTTAAAGTCATTACAAAGACTATTAGCTAAGGATAAATTATTTCCCCCCATAGCATTCTATAATCCTAGTCTGATGAGTTTCATGTATCTTTAAACATATAGCAGGTAAATAACAGGGTTCTTCCACAAAGAAATTTTCATCAAAAATCCACAGCTTATTTTCATCCCTACCCCATAAGATATGCTAAGAAATTACTTCAATTTAAATGCTTCCACAGGTTTCTTAGAAAGTGAGCTAATGTAGCTTAATAAATGGTCAAAAGGCACCACTAGTAGCCATCCCTTATTTGTGACTTTATCATTCAAGGAATGAATTCCTTGCTGCAAAATTCCTCCCTCTTTATTTGAAACTAATGGTGTCCTGTGGAGCAGATGAGGCCTTCTATACCAAACAATCTGCATCTACGGTGGGAGCAACTTGCCTTATCTCTTCCTGCTTACTTGTCTTTGCTAACTCTGATTTTGCTTCAATTACAAATAAAGCTTACAGAGTTGGTGGTTACATGGCGGCCATAGTAACTAGGATAAATTCTGAATGCTTAAGGAATTAAATCTACCTCACTGTTTTTCTCCATATGGTATGAGTTGCTGCCCTTCCCTTACCACCTGAGAGCACCAGTTTTGACTATGAGACTTTTCCCCACTCCCTGATATAGCCATTTTAATATTCAGTGGGAAAGGACCACGTCATAAAAAAACAGTCATTATCAGAGAGAAATCACCAGGAAAAATGTATCAAACCTGAAATGACATTTTAAGTTTGATAATAAAAGTTCAGATAGTAACTGCCAAATCTTCACCATTAAGAAGTCCATCCTACCTAAAGTGATCTACAGATTCAAGGCAACCCCTATTAAAATCCGATGGCATTTTTCACAGAAACAGGAAAAAAAATCCTAAAATTCATATGGTGCCACAAAAAACTCCAAACAGACAAAGCAGTTTTAAGCAAGAAGAACAATGCTGGAGGCATCACACTTCCTGGTTTCAAAATATATTACAGAGCTTCAGTAATCAAAATAGTATGGCACAAATAACAGACATACAGGTCAATGGAACACAATAGAGAGCCTAGAAATAAATCCACTTACATACAGTCAACTGAGGTGCCAAGGAAGCCAAGAATACACAATGGGAAAAGGATAGCCCCTTAAATAAACAGTGTTGGGAAAATTACCACATACAAAAGAATGAAACTGGACCCTTATCTTACACCATACAGAAAAATCAATTCAAAATAGATTAAAGGCTTAAATGAAACCTGAAACAATAAAATAAATAAATAAACCTGAAACAATAAAACTCCTGGAAGAAAACATGGGAAAAAATGCTTCTAGACATTGACCTTAGAAAGCATTTCTTAGACATGATACCAAAAGCGCAGGCAACAAAAGTAAAAACAGACAAGTAGAATTACATCAAACTAAAAGCTTCAGCACAGTGAACAACTAAGTGAAAAGGCAACCTACAGAATATGAGAAAATACTTGCAAACCATACATCTGATAAGAGGTTAATATTCAAGGAACTCCTACAATTTAATAGCAAAAAACCAAACAACCTGATTAAAAAATGGGCAAAGGGAATGAATAGACATTTCTCCAAAGAAGATATAAAAATGGCCAACAGGTATATGAAAAGGTGCTCAACATCACTAATCATCAGGGAAATGTAAGTAAAAACCACAATGAGATATTACCTCATTCCTGTCAGAATGGCTATTAACAAAAAGATAAGCGATAACAAGTGTTGACGATGATGTGGAGAAAAGGGAACCCTTCTGCACTGTTGGCGGGACTCTCAATTGGTGCAGCCACTATAGAAAACTATGGAGGTTCCTCAAGAAATTAAAAATAGAAATACTATATGATCCAGCAATCTGTGTATATATCCAAAGGAACTGAAATCAGGATCTTAAAGAGACATCTGCATTCCCATGTTCCTTGCAGCATTATTCACAATAACCAAGAGGCAAAAGCAACTTAAATATTCAACGATGGGATGAATAGATAAACGAGATGTGATATACACATACAAACGGAATTTTATTCTACCTTAAAAAAGAAAGAAATCCCACCACTTGCAACAATGTGAATGAACCTGGAGGACACTACCCTAAGTGAAATATGCTAAACACAGAAGGACAAATACTGCATAGTATCACTTATATGTGGAATCTAAAATAGTCAGACTCTTAGAAGCAGAATAGAATGGTGGGTGCCAGGGGCGGATCTAAGGAGGAAATGAGGAGGCATTAGTCAAAGGACAGAAAGTTTCAGTTATATAAGATGAGTAAGTCCTAGAGAACTACTGTACAGCATAGTTCCTGTAGTTAATGATACTGTACTGTACACTTAAAAATTTGCTAAAAGGGGAGATCTTAACGTAAGTGTTCTTACCACAAAAAAAATTATTAAAAATAAATTAAGAGGGCAGGACACCTTTGGAGGTAATGAATATGTTTAGGATATAGATTGTGGTGATAGTTTCATCAGTGTATACTTATCTCCAAACTCATCCAGTTGTACACAATAAATATGTACAGCTTTCTGTGTGTCAATCATACCTCAAAAGTGGTTTAAAAATAACTTCTCTATTCATATAAAAAAAGAGGTACAGATTTGGTAACTAAAATAACCCCTCTTTTCCTTTAATTTGGCTATCTATGTACCTGTTTTCAGCTACACATGCAATTTTTGATATTTAAAAGCACAAAGATTTGTATTAACAATATTTATATTTCAGAATCACACACTTTTAAAATATTCTACCCTTGATATGTCCTCACAATCTTGTTTCTGCCTTCATTACTTCCCACTCATTCTTTAATTTACCGTAATCGGGTTTTGTCCTCCAGTGATTATCTTGAAAGTACGTTTCTGAATGTTACCAATGGCATCCCATAAAACATAGCAGCTTTATCTCAGTCTTATTTTCCTCACTGCAGAGTGTTTAACACCCAGGAGTCCATCTTAAAATTCTCTCTGCCTTGGCTTTTGTAGCACTGTTCCACTGTGGTCTCCCTAACTCACCGAGTACTGGGTCTTTTTCACTAACCATTTGTGCTCGTTCCACTGTCAAATGTGTATTTCACCAAATTTCTCTCACTGCCCTCCCCCAACCTCTTCTACAAGTTTCTCCTTTGGTAATTTCATCCACTACTTTAATAGCTTCAACCATTGCCTTTATATAGGACGCAACGAAATCTCTAACTTCAACCCCATTTTCTCTCTAAATTTCTGGTACCAAATTTCCAAATGCTTATTGGATATATCTACCTCGATTTCTGTCAACATTCCCAATTAAATTTGGAATTTAAAAATTATCTCTCTGACCCCTCCTTATTAATACAAATTTTTAAAAAATTGATCTTAGAGGAACACATAGGTATAAATCCTCATGACCTTGGATCAGGCAATGGTTTCTAAGATATGACACTAAAAGCACAAGTAACAAAAGAATAGATAAATTAGACTTGGTCAAAATTAAAACATTTGTCCTTCAAAAGAGACCATGAAGAAAGTGAAGAAACAAATCTAGAATGAGAGAAAATATTTGTAGTTTATATATCTGATAAGGGACTTCTATCTAGAATATCTAAAGAAGTTTTACAACTCAATAATAAAAAAGACAAATAACCCAATTAAAAATTGGCAAAGGATTTGAATAGACATTTCTCCAAGTAAGATATACAAATGGTCACAGGCACATGAAAATATGTTCAACATCATCATTATGGAGATGCAGCTGTAAACCACAATGAGATCCCACTTCATACCCTCTAGGATGGCTACAATCAAAAAGGCAGACAATAACAAGTGCTGGTGAGAATGAAAATAAATCGGAATCCTCAAATACTGCTGATGTGAATGTAAAATGGTACAGTCACACTGGAAAACAGTTTGGCAGTTCCTCAAGTGGTTAAACATAGAGTTATGATCCAGCAATTCCACTCCTAGGTATATATACCCAAGAGAAATAAAAACACACGTCCACACAAAAACCTATACACCGACGTCCAGGACAGTATTACTCACAGCAGCCAAAAAGTAGAAACAACCCAAATGTCCATCTGATGAATGATTAAATAAAATGTGGTATAGCCTCAGAATGAAATATTATTCAGCCAAAAAAAGGAAGAAAGTACTAATACATGCTACAACAAGGATGGATGTTGAAAACATCGTATATGCTAAATGAAAGAATGCAGACACAAAAGGCCATATATTTTAAGATTCCATTTATATGAAATGTCCAGAATAGGCAAACCCATAGAGATAGAAAGTTAAGTGAAAGATAGAAAGGTTGCCTAGGGCTGGTGGGGTGGAAGTGTTTGGGAAATATGAGAAATATCCGCTAATGGACAGGGTAAGAGTTGGGGAGCAAATGAGTTACTGCTTATGGGCTCAGGGTTACTTTTGGGGCTGACAAAAATGTTCTAAAATTGATTGTGGAGATGATAGCACAATTCTGAATATTCTAAAAAATGCTGAATTGTACACTTTGAATGGGTGAACTGCGTGGTGTGTGAACTGTCTCAAAGCTATTATTAAAAACAACAAAAAAATTGAAAAGGTACCTCCTCGTCTGTTGCCTCCTCCCATTACAATACTATCTGCTTACTCAGTCACATTTAACAGCTTCCTTTCTTTCTAAATCCAGTTACCAATTCATATTAATTTTATCTCCAAAACATTTTCTCCATTTATCCCATCTTTTTAAAAAAATTTTTTTTTAATTGAAGCATAGTTGATTTGCAATGTTGTGTTACTTTCTGATGTACAGCAAACTGATTCAGTTATACATATATATATTCTTTTTCAGATTCTTTTCCATTATAGTTTATTATAAGATACTGAATATAGTTCCCTGTGCTATACAGTAGGACCTTATTGTTTATGTAGAGTGTCCCATATTTTAAAGCCCCAACCTCTTACTTCTTTACTGGATTACTGCAAATTTTAATACATCTCTTTTCAGGCTCCAACTCACTAAGATTCAGAATCTGACCAATCTATGTTACACTTCTAATATGTATCTTATGTTTCTAAATAAAATTTCCTAATGCATAGGACTGGCCTAATCACTCAATTCACTCACACATGCACACCCACACACTTCTGCTTTGTATTAAGCAGAGGGAATTAAAAAAAAAAAGACCTGGTAAGTAGTCTCTTAGAGCTCCATCTGCATGTGAAAACACAGAAATGACTTCAATACAATTTAATAATCAATATAATAAAGATAAATATGAGGCATACAGAGAGTCTAAAGGAGTCTAAGTCCTTGGGCCATGAAGAGAAGAAAGGGAATAGGAAATCATGAAATAGGACATAAAATAGGAAGTAGTGACCTTGTGGTGACCTATGAACAGAAACATAAAGCACGAGGAGGAATTCTTACTTAAAAGTGGACAAGGCAGGAGAAGGCAATCCAAACAGAAAGCATGAGCACAAGCAAAGATCACAGATAACTTAACATGTTAGAACTGCAAGCAAAAATGGGATAGGAGTATAGGACGCACAGGGAGGAAGAGCAGGACAAGGCTGAAGGGACAGACGAAGGTCAAATCCACACTGCCACTAAAAAACTGGGACTTGGGCTTCCCTGGTGGCGCAGTGGTTGGGAGTCTGCCTGCCAATGCAGGGGACACGGGTTCGAGCCCTGGTCTGGGAGGATCCCACATGCCACGGAGCAACTAGGCCGGTGTGCCACAACTACTGAGCCTGCGCGTCTGGAGCCCGTGCTCTGCAAAAAGAGAGGCCGCAATAGTGAGAGGCCCCCGCACTGCGATGAAGAGCGGCCCCCACTTGCCGCAACTAGAGAAAGCCCTCGCACAGAAACGAAGACCCAACACAGCCAAAAATAAATAAATAAATAAAAATTTTAAAAATAAAATATTAAAAAATAAATAAATAAACTGGGAGTGTATTCTAGACCCAAAGAAACCACTCAAGAATTAAGCAAAAGTGAGATACAATCAAATATGAATTTTAAAGTCACAGGACGGATGACTGTAGAGCATGTAGGGAAGCAAGAAAACCACCTGTGAAGTTGAATCAACAGAGAGTTAAAGATCTGAACAACACTTTGATTTACTTTTTTAAAAGAAACCAGAAATCTAAATTTTTGTGTGAATTCAACCAGAAATCCATATGTTTCTCTGAATTCTCCTGATTTTTAAATAGTAATGTAAATTCTCTGTTATCCAAGCAAAACAGGCCACAGGCTGAATTCAGCCCATGGATCACATGTTTCTGGGAGAGTGGCTTTCAGTAATACAATTAACAAGCCTGATCTAATAATTTTATGTCAAATTTGGAAATTTTAAAATATAGCTGGAACGTACAGAAAGATTATCCAAGACACAAAAGCAAAACACCTAAAAGATGGATAATTTTGCCTATGTCAAAATTAACAATGTCTGTTCAATTACCAAAAAAAATCTGTTAACTGGAAGAAAATGTTTGCAATCTGTATAACTGATAAAGGATCAGTGCTCCGAAATATAATTACTACAAATCAATAAGAATAAAAAAATAGCCAACAGAAAAATAGGCAAGCCTACCTCAAGAAACAAGAAAAATCTCAAGTAAACAATCTAACCTTACACCTAAAGGAACTAAAGAAAGAAGAACAAACAAAACGCAAAGTTAGCAGAAGGAAAGAAATCATAAAGATCAGAGCAAAAATAAATGAAATAGAAAAAAAGAAAACAATAGCAAAGATCAATAAAACTAAAAGCTGGTTCTTTCAGAAGATAAACAAAATTGATAAACCTCTGGCCAGACTCATCAAGAAAGAGAGGGAGAGGACTCAAATCAATAAAATTAGAAATGAAAAAGGAGAAGTTACAACAGACACCGCAGAAATACAAAGCATCCTAAGAGACTACTACAAGCAACTCTATGCCAATAAAATGGACAACCTGGAAGAAACGGACAAATTCTTAAAAAGGTATAACCTTCCAAGACTGAACCAGGAAGAAACAGAAAATATGAACAGACCAATCACAAGTAATGAAATTGAAACTGTGATTAAAAATCTTCCAACAAACAAAAGTCCAGGACCAGATGGCTTCACAGGTGAATTCTATCAAACATTTAGAGAAGAGCTAACACCCATCCTTCTCAAACTCTTCCAAAAAATTGCAGAGGAAGGAACACTCCCAAACTCATTCTATGAGGCCACCATCACCCTGATACCAAAACCAGACAAAGATACTACAAAAAAAGAAAATTACAGACCAGTATCACTGATGAATATAGATGCCAAAATCCTCAACAAAATACTAGCAAGCACACTCCAACAACACATTAAAAGGATCATACACCATGATCAAGTGGGATTTATCCCAGGGATGCAAGGATTCTTCAATATATGCCAATCAATCAATGTGATACACCATACTAACAAACTGAAGAATAAAAACCATATGATCATCTCAATAGATGCAGAAACAGCTTTTGACAAAATTCAACACCCATTTATGATAAAAACTCTCCAGAAAGTGGGCATAGAGGGAACCTACCTCAACATAATAAAGGCCATATACAACAAACCCACAGCAAACATCATTCTCAATGGTGAAAAACTGAAAGCATTTCCTCTAAGATCAGGAATGAGACAAGGATGTCCACTCTCACCACTATTATTCAACATAGTTTTGGAAGTCCTAGCCACGGCAATCAGAGAAGGAAAAGAAATAAAAGGAATCCAAATTGGAAAAGAAGAAGTAAAACTGTCACTGTTTGCAGATGACATGGTACTATACATACAGAATCCTAAAGATGCCACCAGAAAACTACTAGAGCTAATCAATGAATTTGGTAAAGCTGCAGGATACAAAATTAATGTACAGAAATCTCTTGCATTCCTATACACTAATGATGAAAAATCTGAAAGAGAAATGAAGGAAACACTCCCATTTATCACTGCAAGAAAAAGAATAAAATACCTAGGAATAAACCTACCTAGGGAGACAAAAGACCTGTATGCAGAAAACTGTAAGACACTGATGAAAGAAATTAAAGACGATACCAACAGGTGGAGAGATATACCATGTTCTTGGATTGGAAGAATCAATATTGTGAAAATGACTATACTACCCAAAGCAATCTACACATTCAATGCAATCCCTATCAAATTACCAATGGCATTTTTTACGGAGCTAGAACAAATCATCTTAAAATCTGTATGGAGACACAGAAGACCCCGAAGAGCCAAAGCAGTCTTGAGGGAAAAAAACGGAGCTGGAGCAATCAGACTCCCTGACTTCAGACTATACTACAAAGCTACAGTAATCAAGACAATATGGTACTGGCACAAAAACAGAAACACAGATCAATGGAACAAGATAGAAAGCCCAGAGATAAACCCACGTACCTATGGTCAACTAATCTATGACAAAGGAGGCAAGGATATACAATGGAGAAAAGACAGCCTCTTCAGTAAGTGGTGCTGGGAAAACTGGACAGCTACATGTAAAAGAGTGAAATTAGAACACTCCCTAACACCATACACAAAAATAAACTCAAAATGGATTCGAGACCTAAATGTAAGACCGGACACTATAAAACTCTTAGAGGAAAACACAGGAAGAACACTCTTTGACATAAATCACAGCAAGATCTTTTTTGATTCACCTCCTAGAGTAATGGAAATAAAAACAAAAATAAACCAATGGGACCTAATGAAACTTAAAAGCTTTTGCACAGCAAAGGAAACCATAAACAAGACGAAAAGACCACCCTCAGAATGGGAGAAAATATTTGCAAACGAATCAACGGACAAAGGATTAATCTCCAAAATATATAAACAGCTCATGCAGCTCAATATTAAAGAAACAAACAACCCAAGCCAAAAATGGGCAGAAGACCTAAATAGACATTTCTCCAAAGAAGACATACAGATGGCCAAGAAGCACATGAAAAGCTGCTCAACATCACTAATTATTAGAGAAATGCAAATCAAAACTACAATGAGGTATCACCTCACACCAGTTAGAATGGGTATCATCAGAAAAATCTACAAACAACAAATGCTGGAGAGGGTGTGGAGAAAAGGGAACCCTCTTGCACTGGTGGTGGGAATGTAAATTGATACAGCCACTATGGAGAACAATATGGAGGTTCCTTAAAAAACTAAGAATAGAATTACCATACGATCCAGCAATCCCACTACTGGGCATATACCCAGAGAAAACCATAATTCAAAAAGACACATGCACTCCAATGTTCACTGCAGCACTATCTACAATAGCCAGGTCATGGAAGCAACCTAAATGCCCATCGAAAGACAAATGGATAAAGAAGTTGTGGTATATATATACAGTGGAATATTACTCAGCGATAAAAAGGAACGAAATTGAGTCATTTGTTGAGACGTGGACGGATCTAGAGACTGTTATACAGAGTGAAGTAAGTCAGAAAGAGAAAAACAAATATCGTATATTAACCCATGTATGTGGAACCTAGAAAAATGGTACAGATGAACTGGTTTGCAGGGCAGAAGTTGAGACACAGATGTAGAGAACAAACGTATGGACACCAAGGGGGGAAAACCGCAGTGGGGTGGGGATGCTGGTGTGCTGAACTGGGCGATTGGGATTGACATGTATACACTGATGTGTATAAAATGGATGACTAATAAGAACCTGCAGTATAAAAAAACAAACAAAACAACTAATACTAAACTTTCTTTGGGTTATTTGTATGGAAATATGTTAATATAAATGTTTCAGACATTACATGAAATTTCTAAAAATCTTATATGTTCTGCTATAATGTTATAAGTCATAATTCTAGTTATTACTTTAAAATGTATATCTCAGAAATAACTAAATTCCCTTGTCAATTGCATTATTATCAACTTTCATCAAATCTTTAACCATGGTCATTTTTAAGTCTTTTGTCATTTACAGACAGTTCTGGGTGTACTCTGATGCTTTTGCAAAAATGTTCCTATAAAAGGGCTTCATCTTCAAGGAATTCATGGAAAAGACTCTGACAAGTACAGGTTTCTGGTAACTGACTACACTGCTGAACTGAATGAATAAGCATTTTCAGAAGTCTAATGGAAAACTGATGAATTTATAAAAGTGCTAACAAAAGATCAAGATGAAAAAAAAAATTACATGGGAGTGAGTGAACTGATGAGGATGATTATAATTTTTGTGACTTTGTTTGAATAAAGAAAAAAATCCCACAAGGACTCAGAGGCAAAAAATATACAAATCAATTTTCACTGCAAAGTCAAGGAGCTGTTACAGTGGAGGATTACTGGACTGAATGTCAATATTATGACATAGTATGAGTGTGTTTCGTGTTTGGTAATTGCAATCATTGTTGCTTTTGTTGTGGTCATCCATTTACAATGCTTGGTGTCAGTTTATTTATCTCTTGTAAAAATAAAATATGTGTGTGTGTGTGTGTGTCTGTGTGTGCGCGCGCGTGTGTGTGTGTGTGAAAAAAAAAGAGGTTTCGTAAATTCTATCTTGAATTTTCTTTTACTAATTGCTAGTATATAGAAATATTAATTTTTATATGAAGACCTCATATCCAGCTTGCTAAAGTCACTTATTAATTCTAATTCTAGAGATCATTTTAGATTCTTTAATTATCTGGAAATAAAGTGTTATTTCTTTTTTTCTATCTTTAAAAAAAGAAGAAAAATAGGCAAGGGACTACCCTGGTGGCACAGTGGCTAAGAACCTACCTGCCAATGCAGGGGACACAGGTTCAATCCCTGGTCCAGGAAGATCCCACATGCCATGGAGCAACTAAGCCCATGCGCCACAACTACTGAGCTTGCGAGCCACAACTACTGAGCCCACATGCCACACTACCGAGCCCACACACCACAACTACTGAAGCCTGTGTGCCTAGAGCCTATGCTCTGCAACAAGAGAAGCCACCGCAATGAGAAGCCCACGCACCGCAATGAAGAGTAGCCCCCGCTCGCTGCAACTAGAGAAAGCCTACATGCAGCAACGAAGACCCAATGCAGCCAAAAATAAATAAATTAATTAATTAATTTTTTAAAAAAGAAAATATCTTCCTAACACTGGGTTAGGAAAAAAAAAATTTTAAACAGTACACAAAAAGTACAATCTGTATGGTAAAAGATTGATAAATTAGACTACATTCAAATGAAGAGCTTCTGTTGATCAAAAAGACACTTTGGGGGCTTCCCTGGTGGCGCAGTGGTTGAGAATCTGCCTGCCAATGCAGGGGACAAGGGTTCGAGCCCTGATCTGGGAAGATCCCACATGCCGCGGAGCAACTAAGCCCGTGTGCCACAACTACTGAGCCTGTGCGTCTGGAGCCTGTGCTCCGCAACAAGAGAGGCCGCGATAGTGAGAGGACCGCGCACCGCAATGAAGAGTGGCCCCCGCTCGCCGCAACTAGAGAAAGCCCTCACACAGAAACGAAGACCCAACACAGCCATAAATAAATAAATAAATAAATAAATAAATAAATAAATAAATAAATGTGAAATTCTTAAAAAAAAAAAAGACACTTTGAAACCCATGAAAAGCTCATATCCAGAATGTATAAGGAACTCCTACAACACTCCTAGTGTTGAACACACTAGTTCAAGTGCTTATTAGCACAACTACTTTGGAAAGCTGGCACAACCACTGAGGCTGAACATACACATACACTATGACTCCCCAAGTCCTCTCCTGAATGTAATCAGACAGAAGTGCATGCATGTATACAACAAAGACTTGTACAGGAATTTTCACAGCAGCATTTTTTGTACTAATAAAAATTGCAAGCAAGCTAAGTGCTTATCCTTGAGAAGGAACAAAAGCCCAGTAACTGGGAAGTGGTATAAGGGGGATTTCTGGAGTAATGGAAACATTCTGTATCTTGACCTGCGTGGTGGCTGCATGAGTAATTAGCTATGTACTTCTGTATGAGCTTGTGTACATGTTTGTAATACTCAATAAAAATAATTTAAAATATATATACCTTCATACAATTCAACATTTAGAAGACAATCTAGAAAATTTGAACAACTGATTGTACTGATATATTAACATATTAAAGAATCCTTGATAACTTTTTAGAATAAGCAAGTCAGTAGGTGTGATAATGGTAATGTATATTTATGTTTTTAAGACTCCTTATATCTTAGAGAGTCATACTATTTATAGTGAAAGGATATTACGTCTGAGATTTTCCTTAAAATAATCCATGGGGGAGTGACGGGAGGGGCACAGGAGGTATAGTTGAAACGAGGCTATGAATTTATAATTGTTGAAGCTAGGAGTTAATAACTGTTGAAGCTGGGTGTGAGTACATGGAGGAGTTTCATTATATAATTCCTGCTACATCTGGAAATTTTCCATAATACTAACTTTAAAAATATAAACATATGCAGCACTATTTACAATAGCCAGGTCATGGAAGCAACCTAAATGTCCATAAACAGATGAATGGATAAAGAAGATGTGGTACAAATATACAATGGACTATTACTCAGCCATAAAAAGGAACAAAAATGGGTCATTTGTAGAGACGTGGATGGACCTAGAAAGTGTCATAAAGAGTGAAGTAGGGGCTTCCCTGGTGGCGCAGTGGTTGAGAATCTGCCTGCCAATGCAGGGGACATGGGTTTGAGCCCTGGTCTGGGAAGATCCCACATGCCGCGGAGCAACTAGGCCCGTGAGCCACAGCTACTGAGCCTGCGTGTCTGGAGCCTGTGCTCCGCAACAAGAGAGGCCATGATAGTGAGAGGCCCGTGCACCGCGATGAAGAGTGGCCCCCGCTTGCCGCAACTAGAGAAAGCCCTCACACAGAAACGAAGACCCAACACAGGCAAAAATAAATAAATAAATAAATAAATAAATAAACTCCAATCTCTTTAAAAAAAAAAAAAAAGAGTGAAGTCAGAAAGAGAAAAACAAATATCGTATATTAACGCATATATGTGGAATCTAGAAAAATGATACAGATGAACTGGTTTGCAGGGCAGAAATAGAGACACAGATGTAGAGAACAAATGTATAGACACCAAGGGGGGAAAGGGGGGATGGGATGAATTGGGAGATTGGGATTGACATATATACACTAATATGTATAAAACAGGTAACTCATGAGAACCTGCTGTATAGCACAGGGAACTTCACTTCATTGTACAGTAGAAACTAACACAACATTGTAAAACAACTATACCCAGGACTTCCCTGGTGGTGCAGTGGTTAAGAATTCGCCTTAACCACGGACACGGATTCGAGCCCTGGTCCGGGAAGATCCCACATGCCACAGAGCAACTAAGCCCATGCGCCACAACTACTGAGCCTGCGCTCTAGAGCCCGGGAGCCACAACTACCGAGCCCGCATGCCACAATTACTGAAGCCTGCACGCCTCGAGCCTGTGCTCCACAACAAGAGAGGCCACCGCAATGAGAAGCCCACGCACCACAACGAAGAGTAGCCCCCGCTCGCCACAACTAGAGAAAAGCCCACGCGCAGCAATGAAGACCCAATGCAGACAAAAATAAAGTTATTAAAGAAAAAACAAAAAACATACAAAATAATACTCTCTCTGTATACACTATTATATGTACACACTATTTGTATATATGTAATATATACTACATATAAAATACACATATATGTTCTTTTTTTAAAATCTGTATGTGCATATAAATTCACTGCAACAGATCTGGAAGGGTAGAATATACCAAGCTGGCAACAGTGATTAATTTGGGGACAGGGAATGGGATGAGTAATATTTGTAATGTTTATGTTTTCTCCAAGGAGAATATATTCATATACATCTAGTAAAATTTAAAGTTAATTTAAATTAAAAATAAAATAAAAACAGATTTTTAAACATTAGCATATATAAAATTCTTATTTCTCACCTTACAGTCACCTTCTAAAAAGGTAATTTTGAACATTTATTTTTTAACTCAAGCAAAAGCTTAAGACCTAATGAGACTCAAGAAAGTAGTTTGAGGGACTTCCCTGGTGGTCCAGTGGTAAAGAATCCGCCTTCCAATGCAGGGGACGCAGATTCGATGCCTGGGCGGAACTAAGATCCCCCATGCCGCGGGGCAACTACTGAGCCCGCGCGCTGCAACTAGAGAGCCCGCATGCCACAAACTACAGAGCCCACATGCTCTGGAGCCCAGGCGCCACAACTAGAGAGAGAAAACCCACACACCACAACTAGAGAGAAGCCCAGGCGCCACAACTGGAGAGAAGCCCCTGTGCCACAACTAGAGAGAAGCTCATGCACCACAACGAAGATCCCGTGTGCCGCAACTAAGACCAGACACAGCCAAAAATTAAAAATAAATAAATAAATAAAATAAAAAAAGAATGTAGTCTGAGGGATGAGGGACTGCCCTGGTGGTCCAGTGGTTGAGAATCCACCTTCCAACGCAGGGGACGCGGATTCGATCCCTGGTCCGGGAACTAAGATCCCACATGCCACGTGGCAACTAAGTCTGCACACCGCAACTACTGAGCCCACGTACTCTGGAGCCCGCGTGCCACAACTAGAGAGAAGCCCGCACGCCACAACAAAAGATCCTGCATGCTGCAATGAAGATCCCATCTGCCGCAACTAAGACCCGAAGCAGCCAAACATAAATAAATAAAATAAATTTAAAAATATATACAGATTAAAAAAAAAAAAAGAAAGTAGTGTGAAAACCTGAGAATCTCTGGTGGGGTCATCAAACATCCTTCATGCATTACATCGAACACAAAAACTCGGCCTCGACACATCACTGCAATGTGACTTGGGCAATGCCCTTCACTCTCTGGAAAAAGAAAAAGAAAACAGAAGACTCAAATCTCTCAAAGTTAAGCAAGAGTAAAGTTGCATATTTATATCCAACAGAAAAAAAAATTCCTCCAATATTTTATCTATCATATATTCATCAAATATGTCACATGAATAAAAACATTTTAATAAGGTGATAAAATTTCAGTTATTATATCATAAATACATGTTCTTGAAACCCGTCCATGTAAAACATCTAGAAATCCACGAAAGTTTCAAATATTTGTACACCTTAAGAATCATACAGGGCTTCCCTGGTGGCGCAGTGGTTAAGAATCTGCCTGCCAATGCAGGGGACACAGGTTCGAGCCCTGGTCTGGGAAGATCCCACATGCCACGGAGCAACTAAGCCCGTGAGCCACAACAACTGAGCCTGTGCGTCTGGAGCCTGTGCTCCGCAACAAGAGAGGCCGCGATAGTGGGAGGCCCACGCACCGCGATGAAGAGTGGCCCCCGCTCGCCGCAACTAGAGAAAGCCCTCGCATAGAAACCAAGACCCAACACAGCCAAAAATAAATTAATTAATTAATTTAAAAAAAACAAAAAACTTCCTATTTAAAAAAAAATCATATAAATTCCATACTATTGCAGGGCTTTCTAGTTTTATTTATGGATAGCATGGGAAGAGAAAAGGGTCGCAGAGAAATCCTGGAGGAGAGCTATTTGCGTTAAGTTTCTTTTGCGGTTTTTCTTTTTTTTTTAACATCTTTATTGGAGTAAAATTGCTTTAAAATGGTGTGTTAGTTTCTGCTTTATAACAAAGTGAATCAGTTATACCTATACATATGTTCCCATATCTCTTCCCTCTTGCGTCTCCCTCCCTCCCACCCTCCCTATCCCACCCCTCTAGGTGGTCACAAAGCACTGAGCTGATCTCCCTGTGCTATGTGGCTGCTTCCCACTAGCTATCTATTTTACGTTTGGTAGTGTATGTATGTCCATGCCACTCTCTCACTTTGTCACAGCTTACCTTTGCCCCTCCCTGTGTCCTCAAGTCCATTCTCTACATCTGCATCTTTATTCCTGTCCTGCTTGGGAATTATTTTAATGTTTATTGATCATCACATAATTTAACTGCAATAGTATCTAGCTGTGATTTCTCAATAAAATAATTTTCAGTAGAATAAGGACACTGTATGCCTGGGTGGCAAGGAGAAAGCATTTTGCCCAATCTGCAGCATTACTTAAGGCTCTGATGACACCTGGTAAGCCACTGATAATTGATTCTATGACTCATTTGGCACATCTTAATTCCCCAAGAACTATTTATTTTTGAGATCTGTACATCTCAGACTACTCTGATTTAGTCCCATTTTTCAAGTACTAGTCCCTTTGACAAGGGTCTTCCTATAAGATCTCTGCTCCTTCCCTCTCAAAAAAGAAAGAAGAGGAAGAATGTTAGGAAAGACATATACTGCCACTGGAAGGAAATTTATTGGTTGACATTACATACAAGGAACTGTGCTAAATGTTTTACACAGATTATCTAATGAAATCTATTCATCAGCTAAGAGGAAGAGCCATTTCCTGATAGCACTATTATTTTTTCTCTTATATCCTATTTCCTCAAGTCCTTGTAGGTGAGGTATGTATTTCCTTTGTCCCTCATGGCTATTTCCAAACCATTTCTTCTTTCTTCCCCTTCAAAAACCTCCATACCCTTTTACATTTACCACCACTACCTTTTATTGCTATCCTCTATTACCTAAAATTTCAGGCTGCAAAAGAAAAAATAAAATAAACCTGATGCCAAGTTAATCAATAAATATTTGGGAAGAGGACGACAGAAGGGTGCTACCACAGGATGAGCATAAGAGGGGATATTTGAGCAGAGAACAAAATGAAGCAAAGGTGTGAATACAGAAATGCCTGCAGGAAGAGAGTTCCAGGTAGAGGAAACAGCAAGTACAAAGGCATTAGGACAAAAATGAGCTGGTCTGCTTAAAGGGAAACAAGGTCAGTGCAGCTGCAGCAGAGAGAAATGGGTAGAATGGTAGAAAAAATTGGGGCCAGACCATATTGGCCTTAGAAAGGGCTTGCAATTTAAAGTATGATGGAAAAGAAGCCAATGGAAGGTTTTAAGCAGGACAGTAATAATGTCACCTAAGTAATACTTTACAAAGGGCACTCTAGCTGCCATATGGAGAAGAGATTATAAGAGGGAAGAAAACATACAGCAAGACCAGTTAGGAGGTAACTGAAGTGGTCCAGGGGAGAACCACCTAAGTGAGAGTTGATGGTGGCTTTGACTGGGGTGTGACACTTGAAGGAAGCAAGAGGTCAATTTTTTCTTTTTAAGAAGGGAGATATTACAAATTGGTACAACCCGCTAAAGAGGGAAAACTGTTAATGCAGCACAGAGAGAAAGGATAATGCAGAAGCAAGGTCCTTGATTAAACAAGAGGTGGTGGAGCCCAGGGCACCTTACAGAAGGGTTATCCTTAGGAGTCAGAACAGTTCCACACTCTTAAAAAGAGAAGACAAAGGATATGAATGTGCAGTAGTGTATTGCAAGGAGGTTACAGAATGGGCCAATATTTGAATGAATGTTTCTATGACTGCTGTAATAAATTACCACAAACTTAGTGGTAAATCACCACTAACAACACAAATTTATTGTCTTACAGGTCTGGGGACCGAAGTCTGAAATGTGTCTCACTGGGCTAAAATGAGGGTGTCAGCAAGTCTGTGTTCCTTCTGGAGGCTCTGGGGGAGAATCTGTTTCCTTTGCTTTTTCAGCCTCTAGAGGCTGCCCACATTCCTTGGCTCAGGGCCCCATTCCTCCATTTTTTTTTTTTTTTTGGCTGCCCCACGCAGCATGCAGGGTTTTAGTTCCCCGATCAGGGATCGAACCTGGACCCTGGCAGTGAAAGTGCTGATCCTAACCACTGGACCGCCAGGGAATTCCCTCCATTCCTCCATCTTTAGAGCCATCAAGAGAGGATCATGACTTTCTCATGCTTCCATCCCTTTGGTTCTCTCCTCTGCCCCTTTTTTCACTTATAAGAACTCTTACGATTACTCTGGGCCCACCTGAATAATCCAGGATAATCTCCATATCTCAAGGTCAATTGATTAGCAAACTTAATTTCATCTGCAACCTAATTCCCCTTTACCATTTAAGGTAACACATTCAGTAGGTTCCAAGGATTAGGAAGTGGACATATTTGGAGGTCATTATTCTGCCTACCAGATAGGTTGGCAACTTTGGTGAGAGAAACATTGCTTTACATTTGTTGAGAAATAAAAAAGTTCACCAGCTGGGAATAAAGAAGGAGAAAGGCGTGATACAGTCTTCTCCGGAAGTGAGAGAACAGCTTGACAAAAGAGTACAGAAAGGTAGTGCTTTGCGTCCACTTGAGGTTTGACTGAGAAAAGTTAAGTGATGTTTTGTGGTTTCCTTTGGCCAAGTAAATTGCTAGGGTAGGTGTCTTTAATATGTGGAGAAAAGACAGAAGACTGAAATTTAAAGTGTTGAGGCGGGGGTGGAGTGGGGAGGAAGCAGGTGAGCAAAGGTTTGGATGTATACGTAAGGAGTGGTGACAGTAAAGAACCACAGAAAGATGTGAAGATGTGGCCGCAGGGAGGGAGAAATGAAACAGTGAAGAACTGCAGACTAACTGAATTTTAAGTCAAGATGTGGTCAAAGAAATGGCTGAGGTGGACCGAAAGGAAGTGAGTTGTGAAGAGAAGGTGGAGGTCAGAGTGAGATGCCTACAACCACAATGTTAGAGGTGAGAGAGTTTTTGATTATAACAAGGTCTATGGCTGGGCCATGGGAGTGGGTTGCTGCTTGAGAAGGAGAGGAAGGAGAGGAAGGAGAGGAAGGCGAGGAAGGCGAGGAAGGCGAGGAAGGCGAGGAAGGCGAGGAAGGAGAGGAAGGAGAGGAAGGAGAGGAAGGAGAGGAAGGAGAGGAAGGAAGGAGAAGCCACGGGTCATCCACAAATGGAGGCTGAAGTCAGCAAGAATGTGACTGAGGTAGTAATGGAGAGACAGACAGTGAGACTGGTGCTAAAGCAATCAATGAATGAAGGAAAGTGATCAAAAGGGAAGTCACTATGACAATGACAAGCAGAGGTGACATAACCTGTTAGCATTTTTTTTTTTTCAAGAGCTCAAATTGCAAGGGAAAAGAAAAAGTGGAAAGGGCAATAGGAAATAAAGAAGACACCAACATCTCCTACTTGCCCTCCACTACCAAAGTGTAAGAGAAAAACAAAATCCCCATTTGAGATGGTTACAGGAAAAGCAGTGTAAAAAAATAACCAGGTTTCATGAACAGCACCTTTCAGAAAGAAAGGGGAAGAACGTTCAGAGAAAAGGTGGAGGATATAATGGATTTTGCTGACCATGAGCTCCATCAAGTACAGCAGAAGGGTTTGGGGAAGGAGTGGAGGGTGGGTCCCAGCAATGGGGAACTTGAGTCAAATTAGGCTATGCACAAATCCATGAATCTAGATGACAAGAGATGACATTCGAAGTCTGAACTTCTTGGGCAAAATGAGGTGCACAGGATGAAAAGCAAAACTGAACTAGTCTTAACGGTCTCTTAAGGTAAAAAACAACAACAACAACAAAAAAAAACAAAACTAGGTCTAACTTGCCTGCTTACTGAGACTAGCCTCTTATCTGCAGCAGCCTGCATGCTGCCGTCCCCCTCAACACACATAATTTCTTCAATTTTCTCCTTACCCAGGATAGATTCTAGAGCCAACATTATAATTTCTCCCTTGCAAAAATCCTCACTCCCTCTTCCTCTGCACCTGCCCCTGTTGCTGAAGGAAAAAACACAACACACCATATAGTCTAACTTTAAATTCATAAAAACACATCTCAACACTGTTTAGCTACCCTAGGTTTCCACAGAATGTTTGCTTTTCCCACTTTCCAAAATGACCATTTCAAACCATCTCCTTCTTTCCTCAAATATTCCATCCCCACCTCAGTTCTTATGTCACCAAGGAAAACGCAAGCAGCACATGGAGCCGCCTCACGTTCCGACAGCAAGATCGGCCCATCTGTGTGCATCTGGACGCACACTTCCTGCGTTGCCTCTCATCCTTGCTCCTGCCAAAGACCAGTCCTTCCACCATTTCTGCTCTTATATTCTCAATGTCTTTGGTTCTTTATCCTTTCCCCTGCAAGATTTTTCCTTCTCTCCTATGTCATTCCTATGATGTATCACCCATCTTTTTAAAAAAAATAAGCACATACACACACACACACACACACAATCTCCCACCGCACATCCAAACCTTTTTTGCAAGAATTATTTCCAAATGCTGCCACCACTTCTTCAGTTTGCTTTCATCTCCTCCAACTGAGCTCCGTTCCCCAACTTCCACTAACACTGCTCTTGGCAGGGGCAGCCTCTGTCCAAATCACTCTGACAAATCCAATGGTCACTTTCAATTTCTACCTCATCTGACCTCATGGGAGCATGAGGTAAAACAGTTCTTTCTCGTGGCTTCTGGGAGACCACCGTTCTTGTTTTCTTCTTGCTTTGGTCTCTTCTGCTGGTTCCTCCTTCTCTGACCACCAAATACTATATTTGACTGTGATAAGGATGAGTACTGGTCCCCCTGATCATCTTCAGCTGTATGTATTCCAAAAGTAATCTTACCTATTTTTATGGGGGTAGAAATGATTTCTATGCCTGCTAATGATGACTCCTAAATCTTTATCTGCAGTCCTGAATTCTCCCCAGTACCCCAAACTCTGTACCCAACTGCCTATTTACATTTTCACTTAGATGTCTAAAAGGCACCTTAAATTCAATGCAGTCTAGGGAACTCTTTATTTTCTTCCCTAAATATTTCCTCCCAATTTTTCCCACCTCATGAACCAACACACCTATCTACCCCGTTAGCTTCTCAAGCCCAGTAACTTGAGGTCATCTCTGATTCCTCTTTTTCTCTCACATCTCACAACCAGTCTATGAATAATTCTGCTTACTCCATATCCAAAATATCTCCAGAATCTAGTAACTATTCACCACCTCCATGCTACCACCCTAGGACAAGTCATTATTATGGCTCACTGGGACTACTAAAACAAGCTTCTAATTCATCTCCCTGCTGCTACATGTCTCTCTCCTAAAAATTTATTCTTCAAACAGCAGGCAGAATGATCTTTTTTAAAACATAAACTGTTCACATCACTCTCTTTGTCAAAACCCACTAAGAGTATCTAATCACATTTTAAATAAAAGCCAAAAAACCTTAGTTGGCTTACAAAGTACTATATGATCCAGACTCTTTTACATCTTTACAATCTGCCCCCTCCTTCTTGCCTACTCTGCTCCATCCACATTGCCCTTCGAACATGCCAAGTTTATTCATGCCCAGAAGATTCCCCCCTCAACACACACACACACACACACCCCACCACCACCTCTACCTCTACCACCAGCAACAAACTGAACTAAACAAAAACAAAAATGAAAAGCAAAAAAACTGTGCCAGATCATCTTATTATTCAGATCCTCAGTGAGGTCTTCCCTGACTACCTAATCTAAAACAGCCACCCAGTTACTCATGTGATTTGAATTCTCTACATAGCATTTGTCACAAACTCTATGATATTTTTTCATGTTTACTGATTCCCTCAGCTTTATCCCTATTTGCACCTCTTCACCTAACCGTAAGTTCAAGAACATGCAAACCATGACAGCTTAAACCACTGTATCAAGAAGTACATTATTAAATTAATGAATCCCCACCTTATGCACTGTAACTTAAAGAACTTACCTTATCTACAGACATGCCTACTAAGCGATAAAAGATTGAATTCAAAACCAGGTCTACTGATAATAGTTCTTAACTAATATGCATATTATTTCTCTTTGCTACTGCTATTCTCCTATCAATTTTCTCCTGTTCATCTTTTTAATTCACATTTGGACGTTCAACTTTATGCCATAAATAACCAGGTTCCTAATTCTTTCTTTTAATTCTTTCTCTTGCAACATCAAGGTAAATGTGTCTGGGCTTAAGGACATTAAATATCTCAAGCTCCTACAGAGTTTTACATGCAAGAAGTTGAGTTCTACATGAAAGTAAACTTATACTTCTCACACTATAAGCAAAATTGGGTATTGAAATTTTACTTTTAAATTAAATTTTATATAAGAAAAATACCCATTCATAATGACATTCTGCACTAATATAAACTATGTTATTAAATTTATAAGAAAAATTCCTGAAGTAACTGGAAACCAGCAGTTACTACAACAGAATTTTCCCTTTGAAGATATGCTAGGACACCAAGCAGAAAGTGCCATTAAACTAACTGTAAAAACAAAAACTTTGATGAGTCAATCTGAACTCATGCGCCTTCAAGAAGATTGGTATCAGGCTCTTACCTCATACGAGGAAGAGGGGTGGGTTGAGGGGAGGAAAGCATACTCACAAAGACAAATGGGACATGATGAGCACATACAAACACTCAAAAAGAGAATTCAGATAAGAAATGAGGGTAGAAAGGATCCAGATCATATGCTCCAGATCTCCTAAAACGGATTCATAATTCTACTCTTTAACTAAAATTTAAACTCTCAAATGATGCAACATAAGCAACAGGTTTGTACAGAACCATGTAAGACAGTTTCAAAAAATCCATTCCCGGGCTTCCCTGGTGGCACAGTGGTTGGGAGTCTGCCTGCCAATGCAGGGGACACGGGTTCGAGCCCTGGTCTGGGAAGATCCCACATGCCGCGGAGCAACTAAGCCCATGAGCCACAACTACTGAGCCTGCGCATCTGGAGCCTGTGCTCCGCAACGGGAGAGGCCGCGACAGTGAGAGGCCCGCGCACCGCGATGAAGAGTGGCCCCCACTCGCCGCAACTGGAGAAAGTCCTCGCACAGAAACGAAGACCCAACACAGCCAAAAATAAATAAATTAATTAATTAATTTATATAAAAAAAGAATCCCTAAAATGATTGGTTTAAAAAAAAAAAATCCATTCCCATAAATTACTTCCAGCTAATCACTATGACTGAAAGAAAAGGTTCATAGCTTTCATAGAAAGCTTCTGATTAGTCAAAATCCAGTAAGAAATATTTTTCAAAACAGTATGTTCCAAATTAAAAAAAAAAAAAAGCATGTTCCACAGTGTCATGGGGATTCCCTGGTGGTCCAGTGGTTAGGACTCGGCACTTTCACTGCTGTGGGCCCAGGTTCTATCCCTGATCAGGGAACTAATATCTCGCAAGGCACGTGGAGCAGCCAAAAAGAAAAAGTATGTTCCACAGCATCACAGAAGAAACTGCAGCAAAACTACCCAAATCCCAATGCTTTTACCAGAAAAAGCACGTGTTTGTTTTCTACTTACCAGTCCTAAAATAATTAATAACTGAATCTCTAGTAATTCCTGGAACCTTGCAGGTGGCAAACAGCATTCGGAATTGATTCATATCTAGAGGAGTATTTCCAACTTTATGAACAGGCAATTTTTCTCTATTAAAACAGACCAAAAAAGTATATTGACCAAGAAATCATTATAAAATTTATAAACCAAACAGTCACACATATAGTATTCATCCCCAAACGAGTAAATTAAGCTTCTCAACATTGTGCGACCTGAGACCTTGGGTAAGTATGTAACCAAATTGACATAACTATCCTTACTTTCTTAATAGCTGCCAGTAGTTCAAGATATGCCAAAGACTTATACTTCCTCTTTCCAATTGTGTGCCTTCCTTTGGAGGCCAGTAGTGTTCAATATGGCTTGCAGGACCCCCAAAGTTGACATGCAGTTGTGATGGTATACGAACATCCAGGTAGGCAACATTCAGCCACCAGTCTTCCAGCTAAAAGAAATTAAGAACGTCAGCCTAATGCTACTGATAATACTTCAGTGTGTAACTGCTGGGGGGAAAAAAGCTCTATTTGTCCTTTTTTCTTTAATTAGTCTTCAACACTTAAAAACATGTTTCGTTTTAAATCATCACAGATATTAAAAAACGGTACTGTGATCGTTTCTTTCTTTCAGAATTATGGGATCCGAATTAAGTACTATTCAGTTCAACTACATTATCAAAAACATGAAACAAGAAAGCACTGAAACAAACACCTTCAGACGGATCATACTGAAATCACCAAGTACTCAGAGTACCAGGAGTACCCAACAAAGTACTCTAGGTGTGTTTTCTCAGAGTACCTGGGGTACAATAGATATTCAACAAATCCTCAATTATAACAATTATTAAGGCACTTATAATTTTCCTATTTCCTTTTTCATAGAAATATGAAAACTTTTCAGTAGGCTTAAAACTAATTTGGATTTTTCACTGACACCACTTTCTATGCGTCCCTCTTTCACGACATGCAATTGAATTTCATGTATAAGTAAGTGGATCTCATCAAATTACCTGGAGCTCTTTTTGAAGAATTTGATGTTATAAACTATAATCAGTCATTTGGAAAAAGATATAAGTGAAAAGGATACAGGCAGAACAACAACTTCTTTACCTTTACCCTAATTTAATTAAAGTCACTCAAGGCTCAAGATTGAGAAAAAAGGAATCTTGAGGTATAAAATTTTATTATTCCATCATAGATATCAAAGGACAATGAGAAGATCAGCTTGCCTTTTATTTCTAAAACTAAATGACAGTTACAATCATTATTTCTAGATTAAGGCAGTATCTTAAATTATGAAAACTCATCCTCTGGTTTGTACTACAGAAGCAGAGTAGTTAAGACGAAAAAGTCAAAGAAGATTCCTTGTGGCAAACTACTGAGATCCTCAGTAATTATTAAACCACTGTCTCCTCAATCTACCTAACTGAAACACAGAATACTCATAACCATTCTCCACTCCAGTTTTGTAATGGCCCTTTTCTCCTACGTACTGTTTAAATATTTGTATGCCACCAATGTGATGCGTATTTTAGTGTTGTGGGACTTTATCTGGGCAAAATGTTTTTCTCAAGCATGGTCTACAGATGACCTGCACCAGAACCACATGGAGTAGTTGTTAAAATAAGGATTTCTGGGCCCCCATTCCAGAGATACTGAACCACAATCACTGGCCCCAGGAACTCTGCATTTTAACAAGTTCCCCAATAGGAGAGGAGCCCACACACAACACTTAAAACTCCCCAGAGTTAAACAATTCACTCATTCTTTTGGATGATGATAAAGACAACAATAACAGTAAGGATTTTACAGTACAGTAATAATTTTAAAAAGAAAGCCAGATACACTCTGATTTTTCATTAAGTATCAAAATTCTAATTCTAAGTACAATAACATAAATACCCAATTTCTTTTTTCTTTTGCCCTTTCAAGTAATTTCTGCTGCAATTTTTCTCCAATACCATTTTGAAATTTTTGGACAATTGCTTCAGTTTTCTTATATTCTTCTTCATTTGCAAATGGCTTTACTATAAAGAAAAAAATATGCATTAAAGTACTTAGATATGAAGTACCACAAACTCACCTCAGTTATTATTACTTACACAAATCTTGACTCAGTTATATAAAACACTTATGTATTAGAGCAGTCCACTAAATTATAATAGAGTTTACAACATGAAAATGGCTGAAAAGCAATAATGCAAAATACTGGAAAAAATAAAACAGTGGATACTATGTAGTCTGATAACTACTTCCCCAAAAATTATTTAAAAATCATTCTAGACGATGATAGTTACTAGCTACTAGTCCAATAGGAAAGTAAATCCTGTTTAGCCATGACTGAGAGAAATTAAAGCTTCTTTCCATTAATGTTGAAGCAGAGCCTTAGACATTATGAATGTAAGTGCAATATGTATGTAAATTTAAGTGTAAAGCCTTCCCAGAGCAGTGTAGGGTCCCTTCTGGCCAATGATTTCCCTTACACACAGACACACACACACACACACACACACACACACACAGACACACACACACACAAAGTATACATGGGTATACTTAGGACTTATACCTAGTCCATGAAAACCAAGTCTTCTGAAAATTAAGCTATAGATGAAAGTAATTTAGAAATCAAGGGACATTAATATCTTGCTTTTGTTTTATCCCTGTAGATCTTCTCCATTCTAGAAAGCCAGGCAACTCCTTCCCAATGGCACTAGAAATCTGAAGGTTTACTCTTAGGAGAAGTTGTACCAAACAAGCATAATACATGGATTCTAGCTGATATTTTAAAAAGAGAGATTACAATGAAAGTGCACACCAGAACAATGAGCCCTCCTGCGCCCCTCTCCACTCAGCTCCCAAAACACTAGCAGTCAGGCTTATGCCTTCGCAACAAAAGATGAGAGAATTCTTCTTTGGGGAAGCTATCAATCAGTCCACAAGAAAGGAGTACTGGTATTTGGATATGTCCCAATGGAACTGCTAGATCTCTGCCCTATTACCCTTCAAGGCTCATTATAAGGCCCACTTGTCGCCAAGGTCTACCCACGCACACGGAGCTCCCAGTCAGCTTCTTAGGGTCTGACTCAAATATGAATGACTAAGGATTGCCAGATATTTGAGGAAAGCCTCTAACATAACAGTCAGAGAGTAGAACAAACCAAAAAAGGACTAATGATATCAAACAGTAAATGGACCAAAAAGGGACAGGTACTAAAAATGAAAGGAAAACAATTTTTTAATTAAAAGCTTCACCCAGAAGGACCCAGATCCAAGTAATAGGAGTTGCTCTCAGAAAGAGAAAAGAAGGGAGGAGAAAACTATCAAGGAAATGAAATTTTAAAAATTTCCTAGAACTGAAGAACATGACTTTTTACATGGAAGGGACCCACTGAGTGTTGAGAGAAATAAATGACAAAACCTACACACCATGGGACATCACTGAGATACTCAGAATAATAGGGATAAAGAAAAGGTTTCCAAACACATCCAGGGAGTGAAAAACAACAGGTCACATTATAGGATCAAATACCAGAATGGCATCAGATTTCTCAAGAGGAGCAAACGAACAGTGCCTTCAAAACTTAAGAAGAAGTCATTTCCAACCCAGAATTCTATACTCAGCCAAACAGTCAAGTATGAGTAGGATAAATACATTTTTAGGTCATAACATTCTTTTCCTCCCAGACACCCTTTCTCAAATAGCTACTGAAGATTTACTTCACCAAAATAAGGGAATAAAAGAGGAAGACAGAACCCAGGAACCATGGAATACAACACAGGAGACAAAGGTGAAGAGAACAGCCAGGATGATGGCTACGGGAGAGCCCCAGGGTAAGCGTTGTCCAGCCAGCTTGAGAAAAGTGAACACTGATTGGAACAAGAAGGTAGGGGGCCCCAGGAGGGATGTCTCCAAGAAGAAATAAAACTGACGGACTATCATATGTATTTAAATGGATTCAGGGATTTTAGGTGTAGTGAAGTATTTGGGAGTGAATTAGTTGTGGATACAAAGCATACTAAGCAAATGAAAAATGAGGAAAAACCGAAAAATGCAGCAAAAAGGTAATCAAAGTACTGTACACTGAATGGGTCTCTTGTGAATAACTGCATAACCACAAACCCTCAATGGTCAGGTAAATCAATTCAGGTAAATACTGATTTAAATCAGGTGAACACTAATTTAACTGCAAATGGTGATTTCTTACAACTACACTGAGAAAATGAGAGGGAAAATGTGGATATGTTAGACTGCATAAACGTTGGGAAGCGAAGGTGGAGGTTAGGGGGTGTAGGACAGCTAAATCTACATCTTTTTAGGAACTAATATATAACATCTACGACTAAAAAAAAAATCCAAGAAATAGTAGTATAAGAATGTTAGTTTAAATCTGGAGGTAAACACAAGAAGCAGATAAAATATTTGAAAATGCTTGCCTAAGGGCATGGGATTGGCAGTGGGGGAAATGAAGCAGAGGACTACTACTTCTTATTGTAAGCCTAAAAGTACTACCTGGCTTTTTAAACTATGGAAAAATTAACGTGAGAGAGAAAGACAGAAATGTTTTGGACATCTTAAGGATAATTTTAATTATCATAAGCCTAGAGGAAAAAGCAATTAGACCCTCATCAACTTCTAATAATTTCGCAGTTTTCTAAGTTGCTAGCAATATTAATATATGCTAAAAGATTACAAACATACCTGATTCAAGGTATTTCTTTAATGATTCTTCAAGTGAAGGAACAGGCAGTGATGGAAGAGAATCCTGGTACTGAAATGTTCTTTCTTCAGTTGATTTAGCCAACTGATTTTCCATGATGCGATCACAATAGGAACACTAAAGGGAAAAATAAAGCCCTCACCTCACAATTCAATTTCATAAATATTCTTTTAGATGCTAGTGTCAACTCACTACATCACTATTTAGTGACCACAGTATATCTAGGACTTGGTCCTAGTCCTTAGGAATTCATGAACTTGTCAGAGAGAGAAAACCAATTAAAAAAAAAAAAGTGTAGAGTCAAAAGTGCTAGAGGTCAAGGAGTGATCAGTGAGACCAGTATAATTATCATTTATTGAGCACCTACTATTTGCCAAGTACTGCAATAAGTGTTATAGAAAATGTGTTCTCTCTCTCATATTCACACTATCTCTGAAAGGTGGCGTTCACTGCCATTTTACATAAGAAGTCAAAACTCAGAGAGATTTAGTAAATTGCCTAAGGTCAAACGAACAACTCAAATCCAGATCTGTTTGACCACAATCTTCCTCCCATACAAAGGCTACATGATAGTGGGTGAGGGGACTTACAGTAGGTCTAAATGGGTAGGTAGAATTCAGATGTGTAGAAAAGGATAATGGGTTGAGAGAAAGAACTTTGAAGAGGAAAATACGAAAAGTTGTGGAAGAGTCAGTCATCCAACTATAGAGTTACAAAATGTTACAGAGTACATAAATCATATGACAGGCTGCTGTAACCTAATCCTGCAGTGGTGTGAGGCCTATACAGAATGATCTCAAGTATCCCAAAGCAATCTTGTACATTTTCCACAGATGTATTAATTTTCAGAAAAATCAAAGTAATACAAAATGTGAATAAAGAGATTCCTCAAAGAAGCCTTTATAAATTATATATTAAAATAGCAGTTGAGAAATGAAGAAACATTAATATTGAATAAGAATTTCCTGTCCTTTCAAATACTACTTGTTAAAACTAATAGCAAAGCCAAATAAAATATTCCACTCAGAAAGTTACAGAATAAAACATTATAAAAAACAATGGTGTGGCAGAGACTGTTTTTAGCCAATATAACTTTCCCCCTTCTTTCTTAACAGAATCCTGAGTTTCAGCTGGGTAGACAGCCATATAGCTGTATCTTTCCTACTCTCCCTTGAAGCTCAGTATGGCTTTGCGACGTACATGTTGCCTCCAGATCATTCCCCTGTAAGGAACTACAGGTGTTCTCCTGTGCTTTCTCTCCTCCTCACTGCCTATCAGGAAAGTCCCAACTGGAACAGCACTTTGGACCCATTTACAGGAGCCACGTACTGAGGCTGTCAGAATCTTCCTACTAGCCCTGGACTCCTTCTTCTAGATGTATCAAAAAAAAAAAAATCTTTTATTAATGCCATTGTAGTTTGGCTTTCTTTGTTAGGGGAGAAGAGCTTAGCCTACACCACTAATATAAAAAGATAACCCCAAAAATGAGGTACAACAAAGATTTCAATTCCTCTGCTTCTTCCTTTCTAAATAGGAAGAAGCACTTCACTTTGACCATCCGTAAACATGCCTTTAGATCGAATAGAAATGTAGATCTGGGTCCAAATACCAACTCGCCATTTTCTAGCCATATGCCCCTGCACAAATAACTTTACCTGAATTTCTTCATCTGTAGAGAGGATACTCAAATAATCAGAGTTGTTGTTAGGGTTTTGGTTTTTTTTTTTTAATACCTGCAAAACTGCACTGTAAAAATAATCTAGTTTTGAGACAACCATATCAGGCTAGGTAGAATTTCTATGAGCTGCTCCCATGATTCTGCCCCCTCTAATACGCAGAACCTGTGAATATGAGATTATCACTTCCTTGACTGTGATGGTGTTATTGCACAACTGACCTTATTTGAAGTAGGGAGGTTATCCAGGTGGGCCTAATCTAATCACTTGAGCCCTCTGGAGCAGAAAGCTTTCTCCAGGAGGTGTCAGAAGACTAGTCAGGGAGATTAAAAACATGAAAAGGATTGGAGGTGCTATCTGGCTTTGAAAATGCAGGTGGTCTTGTGGAACTGAGAGAGTCCCCAGCTGACAGCCAGTAAGGAAACTGGAACCTCGCTCCTACAACTGCATGGAAATTAATTCTGCCAACAACTTCAATGAGCCTGGAGATGGATTCTCCCTCAGAAAGCCCAGACCAACATAACTTTTATTTCAGCTTTGTGAGATCCTAAGCAGCGTACCCAGCTAAACCTACAGAGACCTCCCATCTACAGAGCTGCTAGTTAATAAGTTTGTGTTTTTTTAACTGTTAGGTTTGTGATAAATTGTTATGGTAGCAATAGGAAACTAACACACATATATAGAAAAAATAAGCTATTCTCTGTATACATCCCTGCCACTCACTAGACTCTAGGAATCTGAGACCATACTCACTACAGTCTTAACTCACCAAAAGGTACACAGTAAAAACAGGAATTATCAGATTCTTTCATGGAGGATTGTTTTGAACTCTCAATCACAAAGATTAAATAATACAATTCTAAGCTAACCTACAAATGCATTAAGAAAATGATGACGCTGGATTTAATTACAGTGGGCCTCCTGGGAGCAATAAGATGTAAACTCAAAGTAGAAAACAGAATCAGGTAAACAAGAAACAGAAACAAGTAAAATAGATTATCACATACCGGTACACCAAGATCAATTGTTTAGGACTTCCAAGAGCGTGTTGCAACAAATCTGTTTTGGAATCACAGAGATTTGAACTGGGCTGGTGACTGTGGGCAGGAAGAAAAACAAGTTTAACAATTGCAGGGGTAAAAAATTAACAGAAACTAGTAAAAGAAGGTGGAAGACAAACAACTTAGGGGTTAGAGGCCCCAAGCCTCAAACTTTTGGCAATCACAGCAAACACACGCAAACAGTCCAGCTGCCAGAAAGCTGGATAAAAATTACTACACTATTAACTAGGTTAACTACTAGGACAACTACACTCCCTTCCATGAGACAGTCCCCAGAAACGATGTACCTCCCGGTGCCCGGGTATCTGGTGCCGGCGCTTTGTCGCAGGGCAGCAAGTTCAAAGCTTGGCTCTAGAGACAGGAGGGGTAGAGGGCGACGAGAGGTCGGAGACTCCTCCCACCAACGCAAAGGCAGCTCCGCATACTCCAGAAGCCACCAGGTGAGAGAAATTCAACCAAGCACCACGACGGACCAGCCTAGCGGCCCAGCCTCAAGGATACCTCTCAGACCCCGGCAAGCGAGATGCCTGATGCCACCCTCGCCAGTCCTGACACCTCTGACGCTCTCCACTATTTAACGCTGTTCTAACGCCTTAACTTTTTCCCACCCCTCGAGGGTTAGCTGGGAAGGGAGGCAAGAAGAAGGGAGGGAAGGAGGGAACGCTACTCCGCGGGCCGACCACTCCCAACCCACAGCGGTTGATAAACGCCGCCGCAGCGCACAGCTGCGCAGGCCCGCTTCCCTGAGGCCGCCCCGGAGCGGCAATTGGACGGAGACCCGCGAGGGTCCCGCCCCCCGGGCACCGAGGAACGGGGATTGGCTGGGAAGCCGCGACGGTTCCTCCCCCCACCCCCCGCGTGCTTGAAGGCGGGGGGGCGGGCCGGGCCTGCGCTCTGGTGCGACCTAGCTCCGCCTCCCGTCGTCCGTCGGGGGCAGGGGTCTAGGCTGCGGGCCTCGGAGAGGCTCGGCGGGGCGGACGAGAGAAACGGTCCAAACCCAGCCCGGCAGCAGTCAACTGCTTGCTGCCGGTGGAGCTCAGCGCATTGCCAGGGACACGGAGGGCGCTAAGGGCCGTGCTCCGCTCACGCAGTTACCTAACCCTCTGGAACGGATGTAGGAACAGATGGCCCATTTTCACCCAACTGCCCTGTTCCTCTTCTAGCCCCACCTATGGCTTACCAGCCGCTCTTACCCCGTTCCCAGTGTGACGTTTTTTGTAACCCCCAAGTAAAAATATATACCAGCGCCTTAAAAAGGAATCCTATTTTTCACTCCGTGTCCTAGGAAGGGAACAGTAACCACATAAATCCCTACTTGACCTCTCTTTTCCTTCATCCACCGAGGCTGAAATTTGCCCAGCGTAGAGAGGCTGCAGCGCTCTGCTCTGTCGGGGCTTCCGTACCTTTCCACAGGTCTTCATGCTGCCCAAGGTCCTCGAAGCCCCCAGGACTCAACACTGCAAGCTTGAGGTTGACCTGATGTCTTTTACTATCGCACCAAGAAATGAAGTTTTTAACCAGAGGGAACTAGGCAAGTTTTAGAGGAAGATCATAATATAGTTAACTTAGTTTCACAGGCAAATCCTTTTTACATTTACCTCCTGAAATATACTGTTTCATTTTTCATTTTAAATACACTTTCATTTTTGTGGAATAAAAGACAAATAGTTTACAGTGGTTCTGAACTGGATATCAAATATAAATAACTCGATTCCAAATTAAGGTGTCATTACAGGTCCTTTATCTGTCTTTCCTAAGTCCCTTAATAGTAAAATCTGACCAGAAGGGAACTGAGGCTATGTATAACTGAATATTCATTTGGTGTGAATATTCATAAGTTCTCTACAGAAATATTAATGAGTTTAGTTACAGTGCAACTTCCGCACTTGCTGGAGATGTTACTTAATATGTGGCAGACACACTTCTCTGATAAAAGTTCTGAATTCTGAAACATCAGGCCAAAAATGTTTTCAGATAAGGGATTGTAAAGTTGTAGTAGTAATTTCTGAAGGTGCAGTAAAGAACTTTTCTCTCATAGTATTTAAGTTCTGTGTTCTGGATAATGTTCAAATTGGCTTACAAGATATTATTCTTAAACAGAATTTTAAAAATAGTCAAAAAACCTTCACTGTATTTTTTTTTCCTTCCTAGTGAATTTTGGCATCTCAAAGTTTATGCATGTTTAATGACTGTGGGTGCTTTAGGGTCACTTAGCTTCACTGCCTCTCTCCTAGTCTTAATGTTTATTTAAAGGGAAACAAGATATTTCTGTAAAGATTCCTGGATTCTTAGAAAGAGAAAAACCTGTGGTACTGAGTGAAAAGGAGTGGAACAGAGACTTGGGTATGCAGGGGGAGAAAAGGTGATGTTTAAAAATATACTGATAAGGGCTTCCCTGGTGGCTCGGTGGTTAAGAATCCGCCTGCCAATGCAGGAGACACGGGTTCGTGCCCCGGTCCGGGAAGATCCCACATGCCGCGGAGCAACTAAGCCCGTGCGCCACAACTACTGAACCTGCGCTCTAGAGCCCGTGAGCCACAGCTACTGAAGCCCGCACGCCTAGAGCCCGTGCTCCACAGCAAGAGACGCCACCAAGATGAGAAGCCCGCACACTGCAACGAAGACCCAACTCAGCCAAAAATAAATAAATTAATTTTTTTTAAAAAGTACAAGAATTAAGAAAATTGAAAAATTATAAAACAGAAAATATACTGATAAGCAGATGTACTAATAATCCCCCGAAGCATATATTTTAAAATGATTTTTCTTCAAAATACATAATATGTGTTTTATTGGCAGATTCCAAATTATGTTCTGTTCAGGTTAAATTTGAACTAGTTTTCACCTCTTAGAGTGGAGTGGGTGATAGTGGCTAGTGAGGAGGCACATGACATATATTGATAACAAGAAGTTGTCCCAAGATTAAAAATTGATTGTTGAGTCAAAATATTTTTCTAGAGAAAAACTTGTATTACAAGTGGTGATAATAAGGTTTTTAAGTTGCCATAAAAGATCTTTCATTTTTACTCCCATGAGATCTTTCATTTTTATTCCTATGTAGCTCTTTCTCAGTATACCACAAATAGAAAAAGCTCTTTGTAGACAAGTCTATAGACAAAATCTTATAGACAAGTCTGGATAAGTTCCACTATAATAAGTATAAAAAAACCAGGAATTTACATTTTGATCTGCATAGCTAGTTTACTGCTAAGACTTGTGGCCCTAAGAAGTAATGAGTTGTAGTATAAATAGCTCTAATCTATGAGACAGATCTTTAATCTACTTTCATCCCAATGTATAAAATGAACATATTGAAGAAATAATTCTGTGATATTTTCTTATTTTTAATGAGGGGATGGGGGCAGTAGACAGATAGTCACTTCGCAAAGCAGCTAACAGCAAATTAAAATATACTGGATGCCAAGAACTCCACCACCAACAGCAGATGAGCATACAAAGGGCCTCTTCTTAGTACTAGTCAGTGGTTTGGACTTGCCTTTAGTGATATTTACTGTATATAAAAATTTACCACCGAAATCTTAGGGAAGAGTTAAGATAACTATTATGTCTTTATATCTCAGAAAAATTCTGTATTACTAAACAGAACATGAATTAACAGCTTTGTCAAGATATAATTTATATACCATAAAGTTCCCCCATTTAAAGTGTATAAATCACTGGCTTTTACTATATTCACGTGGTTATGCAATCACCATAAGCTAATTTTAGAACTTTTTTTATTTTAGAATTATTTTTTTTAATGAATTTATTTATTTTATTTATTTATTTTGGCTATGTTGGGTCTTCGTTGCTGCTCGCAGGCTTTCTCTAGTTGTGACGAGCAGGGGCTAGTCTTTGTTGTGGTGCACGGGCTTCTCGTTGCGGTGGCTTCTCTTGTTGAGGAGCTCTAGGTGCACGGGCTTCAGTAGCTGCGGCACACAGGCTCAGTAGTTGTGGCTCCCGGCCTCTAGAGTGCAGGCTCAGTAATTGTGGTGCATGGGCTTAGTTGCTCCACGGCACGTGGGATCTTCCTGGACCAGGGCTCGAACCCGTGTCAGGTGGATTCTTAACCACTGCACCACCAGGGAAGCCCCCTAATCTCTTCTTACCAGGACACTAGTCATATTGAATTAGGGCCCACCCTAACAGCCTTATATTAACTTAATTGTCTCTTTAAAAGTTCTGTCCCTAAATACAGTCACATTCTGAGGTAATGGGGATTAGGGCTTCAACATATGAATTTTAAGGGATAGAATCGGTTCATAACAACATATAAATAAAAGATCCATAGGTCCACTAAAGTACTGCTAGTACTTGACTAGTACATGAGTACTGCTTGTATTAGTGAGGAAGAAGAAAGGATTCTATTAAGGTTTCTTTTTAAAAGACCTTAAGTTTGGCAAAGGATTCTTTGAAATGACACCAAAAGCACAAGCAACAAAGGAAAGAAAAAACCAGATAAATTGGATTTCATCAGAATTAAAAACATTTTTGCATCAAAAGACACTATCAAGAGGGTGAAAATATAATTTACAGAATGTTAGAAAATATTTGCAAATTGTATATCTGGTAAGGGTCTAGCATCCAGAATATATAAAGAACTCTTAAAACAGTGAGACAAAATTTTTAAAAAATCTGTCTGATTAAAAAAATGGGCAGAGGGGGACTTCCCTAGTGGCACAGTGGATAAGACTTCATGCTCCCAATTCAGGGGGCTTGGATTCGATCCCTGGTCAGGGAACTAGATGCCGCATGCATGCCGCAACTAAGAGTTCTCATGCCACAACTAAGGAGCCCTAGAGCTGCAACTAAGGAGCCCACTTGCCACAATGAAGGAGGCTGCCTGCTGCAACTAAGACCTGGTGCAACCAAATAAATAAATAAATATATTTTTTTTAAATGGGCAGAGGACTTACAAAGACATTTGTTCAAAGAAGATATACAAATGGCCAAAAAGAGCATGAAAGGATACTCAACTCATTAATCATTTGGGAAATGCATACCAAAACCACAGTGAGAAACCACTTTATACCCACTAGGATGACTATTTAAAAAAAAAAAAAAAGCAAAATAACAAGTGTTGGGGAAAATGTGGAGAAATTAGAATCCTTGCCTATTGCTGATGGAATAGAATAGTGCAGCTATAATTGATTTACAATGTTGTGTTAATTTCTGCTGTACAGCAAAGTGATTCGGTTATACCCATATATACATTCTTTTTTATATATATTCTTTTCCATTATGGTTTATCATAGGATACTGAATATGGTTCTCTGTGCTATACAGTAGAACCTTGTTGTTTATCCATTTCATATATAATAGCTTACATCTGCTAACCTCAATCTCCCACTCCATCCCTCCCCCAATCCCCTCCCCTGTGGCAACCACAAGTCTGTTCTCTATGTCCTTGAGTCTGCTTCTGTTTAGTAGATAGGTTCAATCGTGTCATATTTTAGATTCCACATATAAGTGATATGATATTTGTCTTCCTCTTTCTGACTTACTTCACTTAGTATGATAATCTCTAGTTGCATCCATGTTGCTGCAACTGGCATTATTTCTTTCTTTTTTATGGCCGAGTAGTATAGTGCAACTACTTTGGAAAGCAGTTTGGCAATTCCTCAAAATGTTAAACATCGAGTTACTATATGACCCAGCAATTTCACTTCCAAATATATACCCCAAAGAATTGAAAATAGGTACTCCAACAACACTTACATACAAATGTTCATTGCAGCACTATTCACAGTAGCCAAAAGGTGGAATCAAGTCAAAAAGTCTGTCAACAGACAAATGGATAAAGAGACTGGAATAGAAAGGAACAAAGTACTGATAAAACATGGATTAACCTTGAAAACATTACATTAAGTGAAAGAGGGCAAACAAAAAAGTCACATACATGAGATTCCATTTATATGATTCCATAAATATTCCATTCGTAGAATAAGCAAATCCATAGGAACAGAAAGTAAATTTGTAGTTACCAGGGGATGGGGGGGTGAGTGGAAAGGTGAAAGACTGCTAGTGGGTATGGGGTGTCCTTTTGGAGTGATAAAAATGTTCTGGAATTAGATAGTGATGATGGTTGCATAACCTTGTGAATATATATTTTTAAACACTGGATTGTATAATTAAGAGGGTAAGTTTTATGATATGTGAATTATAGCTCAAATTTTGAAATTTAAAAAATGGATTATTAAATATAATCACATGCACAATTTGTTTCTTCTCACAAATTCTTATTTTTGAGTGTTAGAAATACAGGATAAAAAGAATGAAATTTTAAACTGATTAATTATCAGACACATTTATAAACAATCTGATTCATAGGAGAATATAATTTAGATAGCAATTCCTCTTCTGCAGGGAAGAGAACATTTTTAGGATAATAAAAGGAGGTTCAAAAAAAAGGAGAGAAGCAGCCTACATCTCTTAAAGAAAAAAAATAAGGTAACTGTACAGAGTTTGAATATGAAAGGAACACTTGGGACCAGAGATAGCTATTTAATTAATAGGAATTTCTAAAACTTCAAGGGATGTTTCCAAAGCTAGTCAAGCTTTCAGTTACAAGACGAACTCATTCTAGGGATCTCACAACATGGTGACTATAGTTAATAATATTGTATCGTATACTTGAAATTTGCTAAGAAAGCAGATCTTAAGTGTTCTCACTGCCAAAAAAAAAAAAGAAACAAAGAGAAAAGAAAGTAACTATGTGAGGTGATGGATGTATTAATTAACTTGATTGTGGTAATCATTCACAATGTATACATATACTAAATCATCAAGTTGTATACTCTAAATATATACACTTTTTTTTAAAATTAATTAATTAATTAATTTATTTTGGCTGTGTTGGGTCTTCGTTTCTGTGCGAGGGCTTTCTCTAGTTGCGGCAAGCGGGGACCACTCTTCATCGCGGTGCGCGGGCCTCTCTCTATTGTGGCCTCTCGTTGCGGAGCACAGGCTCCAGACGCGCAGGCTCAGTAATTGTGGCTCACGGGCCTAGTTGCTCCGCGGCATGTGGGATCTTCCCAGACCAGGGCTCGAACCCGTGTCCCCTGCATTAGCAGGCAGATTCTCAACCACTGCGCCACCAGGGAAGCCCGAAATATATACACTTTTTATTGGTCAATTATATCTCCATAAAGCTGGAAAGAAATGAAATAAAACCAGTCATTCATGAACAGTTTTGCTGAACCTTCAGGATCCATGTTGGAACAAATTTTCATTTTGAGAGGAGCTTAAAAATCAAGGCAGTCAGGTCATTTTTCTAAAGGTGCTTCTGAAAGAATAAAGAAATCCTGTTTCCATGGAAACAGAGAATTAAGCCTAAACAGAAGATGGCGAAGTAGAAGGACGTGCGCTCACTCCCTCTGGTGAGAGCACCAGAATCACAACAAACTGCTGCACAATGATCAACAGGAAGACACTGGAATTCACCAGAAAACATCCAAAGGCAAAGGAGAAGCTGCAGTGAGACGGTAGGAGGGGCCAGTCACAATAAAATCAAATCCCATAAGCGCTGGATGGGTGACTCACAAACTGGAGAGCAATTATACCACAGAAGTCCACCCACTGGAGTGAAGGTTCTGAGCCCCACATCAGGCTTCCCAACCTGGGGGTCTGGCAATGGGAGGAGGAATTCCCAGAGAATCAGACTTTGAAGGCTAGGAGGATTTGATTGCAGGACTTAGGACTGTGGGAAACAGAGAATCCACTCTTGAAGGGCACACACAAAGTAGTGTGTGCATCGGGACCCAGGGGGAAGTAGCAGTGACCCCATGGGAGACTGAACCAGACCTACCTGCTAGTGTTGGAGGGTCTCCTGCAGAGGTGGGGGGGTGGCTGTGTCTCACCGTGAGGACAAGGACACTGGCAGCAGAAGTTCTGGGAAGTATTCCTTGGCGTGAGCCCTTCTGGAGTCCACCATTAGCCCCACCAAAGAGCTGGGTAGGCTCCAGTGTTGGGTTGCCTCAGGGCAAACAACCAACAGGGAGGGAACTCAGCCCCAACCATCAGCAGACAAGTGGATCAAAGTTTTACCGAGCTCTGCCCACCAGAGCAACACCCACCGCTACCCACCACCAGTCCCTCCCATCAGGAAGCTTGCACAAGCCTCTTAGATAGCTTCACCTGCCAGAGGGCAGACAACAGAAGCAAGAACTACAATCCCGCAGCCTGTGGGATGAAAACCACATTCACCAAAAGATAGATAAAATGAAAAGGCAGGGGACCATATACCAGATGAAGGAACAAGATAAAACTCCAGAAAAGCAACTAAATGAAGATGGGAGATAGGCAACCTTCCAGAAAAAGAATTCAGAAAAATAATAGTGAAGATGATCCAGGACCTCGGAAAAAGAATGGAGGCAAAGATCGAGAAGATGCAACAAATGTTTAACAAAGACCTAGAAGAATTAAAGAACAAAAACATAGAAGAATTAAAGAACAAACAGAGATGAACAATACAATGACTGAAATGAAAAATACACTAGAAGGAATCAATAGCAGAATAATTGAGGCAGAAGAACGGATAAGTGACCTGGAAGACAGAAAGGTAGAATTCACTACCTTGGAACAGAATTTAAAAAAAAGAATGAGAAGAAATGAAGACAGCTTAAGAGACCTCTGGAACAACATTAAATGCACCAACATTTGCATTATGGGGGTCCCAGAAGGAGAAGAGAGAGAGAAAGGAGCCAAGAAAATATCTGAAGAGATTATAATTGAAAACTTCCCCAACATGGGAAGGGAAATAGCCACCCAAGTCCAGGAAGCACAGAGAGTCCCAGGCACGATAAATCTAAGGAGAAACACGCCAAGACACATAGCAATCAAACTGACAAAAATTAAAGACAAAGCAAAATTATTAAAAGCAACAAGGGAAAAATGACAAATAACATACAAGGGAACTCCCATAAGGTTAACAGTTGATTTCTCAGCAGAAACTCTACAAGCCAGAAGGGAGTGGCATGACATATTTAAAGTGATGAAAGGGAAGAACCTACAACCAAGATTACTCTATCCAGCAAGGATCTCATTCAGATTTGACACAGAAATCAAAAGGTGTACAGACAAGCAAAAGCTAAGAGAATTCAGCACCACCAAACTAGCTCTACAACAAATGCTAAAGGAACTTCTCTAAGTAGGAAACACAAGAGAAGAAAAAGACCTACAAAAACAAACCCAGCATAAATGTGGAAAAATAGAAATCTCTTATTATGCTCCCTGCCTTGTGTGGATCCTGGGCTTGGGGCACTGTCCCCTGCATCCTTAGAAACCACTAAGAATGGAAACTCATGCTCAGCTGGGTTAAGTTAAAATCCTCAAGGTGAAAACCAGTTTTAGTTCTTTGCATACTTCTCTTACTTTTAGTTTTACTTAGCTTTTTGACTCTGAGAAGTCCTTTCTTGCTTGCTAACCCTTCAATGCATTTTAACTTTTTTCCCTTATTTAATTCAGCATAAAAAAAAAACTAGTGGAGTGTTTCTTAAAGATAGCTTGGGACTTCCCTGGTGGTGCAGTGGTTAAGAATCCGCCTGCCAATGCAGGGGACACGGGTTTGAGCCCTGGTCCAGGAAGATCTCACATGCCACAGAGCAGCTAAGCCCCATGCGCCACAACTACTGAGCCTGTGCTCTGGAGCCCGCGAGCCACAACTGCTGAGCCCAAGTGCCACAACTACCGAAGCCCACACACCTAGAGCCTGTGCTGCACAACAAGAGAAGCCACCGCAATGAGAAGCCCACGCACCGCAACAAAGAGTAGCCCCCGCTCGCTGAAACTAGAGAAAGCCCGTGCGCAGCAACAAAGACACAACGCAGCCAAAAATAAAATAAATAAATAAATAAATTTTTTGAAAAATAAGAAATATAAAAGATAGCTCATCCATAATACTGCTGGGAATTGATTTTCATGTTCTTTTAAAAAGATTACAAGAAATCATATCTGAGATTTGCTTTAAAATAATTCCATCCAAAAAATAATAATACAAGGTTGGCAAAATGTTGAAGCTGGGTGTTAAGTACAAAGGGGTTCATTATACTACTCTTTCTACTTTTGTGTTTGAAATTTTCTTTACCTTTTTTTCTTAGTTTTTTTTGAAGTATAGTTGACTTAAAACATTGTGTTAAGTTTCAGGTATAGAGCATAGTGATTTGTGGTTTGTTTGTTTGTTGCAGATTATATTCCATTATAGGTCATTACAAGATATTGGGTACAGTTCTCTGTGCTATACAGTAGATCCTTGTTGCTTCTCCGTTTTATGTATAGCAGTTTGTATCTGTTAATCCCATACTCCTAAAATTATCCCTCTCCTCCTCCCTCTCCCCTTTGGTAACTACAAGTTTGTTTTCTATGTCTGTGAGTCTGTTTCCATTTTGTATACATATTCATTTGTATTTGAAAATTTCTTTAATAAAAATTTTTTAATGAGACATAGAGAAAAAAGGAGAAATCAGATGTTTGATCACAAAATGTCTCCCTCCCTTTTCCTTTTCCCTCACGGTTGTCTAACCCTCACCACTTTTTAACCTCCAGCCACAATGTTGAACCCCTTCAATCCTTGTATGGGAGCGAGTGGGCTTCATGCCCAGATACCAATGCCGAGGGAATGGTCTTTGCAGGGAGAAGAGGCTTTATTGCAGGGCGGCCGAGTCAGGAGTCAGGAGGCAAACCTCAGATCCCTCTCCCCATCTGGGAACCCCTCACCCGTTACAGAGTTAGGCGAGGGGGTTGGTATGAGGAAGTGCTGGCGGGCAGGTTTTGATTGGCAGGCTTTGGAATGGCAGGCCATTTATGGTCAGGTGCGGGAACGGGGCTTCAGCACCGGATCTTCCTGGACAGCGGACCGTTCGTTTTTGAAAGGGTTCCAGTGCTCAGGTTCAGGTCATGTCTGGTCCTTTGGTTCCGTGAGGGGAGAAACTTTGGTTCCAGGTCTTGTTTGAGGTCAAAATTGTCACCTCTGTGCATACTTTGGTTGCATGACTTACAGTTTTGTTCTGTTGTCTCTAAAGAACAACTCAGAATAGGGCTAGTTCTGTGGTTACACTCTCAGTACATATAAAAATAGAAATACATGAAAATAATAATCATAGTTTTACCAATAGCTATTATTTATTATCTTTGCTCTGGGTGAATATTCTCACAAGGGCCCTAGTCAGAAGGTTTCATTAACATCTCCATTTACAGATGAGGAAACAGAAGCGTAACTAGATTAAAAGTAACTTCCTGATCATCATCCCTTCCATCAGTGGTGGAGCCACTAACTAAAAATCTATGACTAAAAAGCATTCTATGTCTGTCTGACTGCAAAACTCCTGCCCGAACCACTGTCAGAGATCACCTCCCACTGCACCAGACTTTACTGAAAAGAAAGAAAAAGACAAAGGCGTGACCTCCTTCTCCTCCTTTTGAAAATCTTCCTCAGCTCAGAGGAAAAAGTGTTTCTCCTCCTTTCCCCTCCCCTGTTTTGTGATTCCACTGTCTGCCCTTCACTGGACCCTTTCCTCACCTCCTCCACCTTCAGGGTCTGTGTCACCAGCTTCCTGTGGGGAATTTTCTATCAGCCATTCCTCACAACCAGCTCTGGTAGCCATAACTTCTATTTCTTTTTTCTAATTTGTTATTTTTTTTATTTATTTTTGGCTGCATTGGGTCTTCGTTGCTGCGCGCAGGCTTCGTCTAGTTGCGGCAAGTGGGGGCTACTCTTCGTTGCGGTGCGTGGGCTTCTCATTGCAGTGGTTTCTCTTGTTGCAGAGCGTGGGCTCTAGGCATGTGGGCTTCAATAGTTGTAGCACAGGGCTCAGTAGTTGTGGCTCACGGGCTCTAGAGCGCAGGCTCAGTAGTTGTGGCGCACAGGCTTAGTTGCTCTGTGGCATGTGGGATCTTCCCGGACCAGGGCTCGAACCCATGTCCCCTGCATTGGCAGGCGGATTCTTAACCACTGCGCCACCAGGGAAGCCCCATAACTTCTTCATGTTCACTACCAGGACCCAAAGTTAGGCATGAGGCCTTGAATACTATAATAGCCTCCTAACTGACTTCCCTCCTCCGATCTCTTATTTCTCCAGCCTACTCTGTATTTCCCCCAGGTTAGTTGCCCTAAAACACTGCTCTCTGTTGACTCTGTTCAAAAACCTTCAAGTCATCCCAGGACTCATAGCTGAAATGACAAACCCGTGTCACAGAAGAGCCCTTCCATGCCCTGCTGCCCCCTCTCACTCTCACCCGACCACATGCACGAACAGACCCACGCATGCTCCTTTCTCAACCCGGTGCTCCTGGAAATCCTGAGACACTCTTCCTGCAAGTGGCCCGCAGCCCCGAGGGTGAACTCCTGCGCATGGTCACGGCCCTCCCCCATAACACTTTCATTCTTCCAGTGAAATCTCAGTGAATACTTGCACGAACCCTCTGTTCCAGCCAAACTGCTCATTCTCCTTCTGTGGATACGTCTGGCGCTTTTTCACCTTGGCTTTTGCTCTTTGCTCATGCTGCTTCCCCAATTTTGCTTCCCACACCCTCTTCTCTACTGGCCAGGTCAGCTCAGATTCTAACTTCAACACAAATCCCCCTCGATCGCCTCACCTGGACATGCCCTTTCCCCCCTTTAAGCCTTTCTCCCTTGCCTGGCCCTTCTCTCACTGCCTGACAATGACCACTTAGGAGTCTTACTGTGTCTCTCTCATCCCATCCCTGTACCTCTTATACCCTATCGCTCGCAGGAGGTTGTTAGAAACACAATTGCATTGTTCTTAATTTCCCAGGTAAAGAAAATAAGTGCAGAGAGGTTAAGGGACTTGCCCAAGTTGACAAAGTAAGTTGGAGCTGCCTGGGTATTGCATGTCAATTTCTGGATGCCCTTTAGCATCATTCTCTCTACACTATGTTACTTCCTTCACCAACTAAAGGCTAATTTCCTGCAGGAAGAGCATGTTTTTTGTACGTTGTACACATACCCATTCCTGCCTTCGCTCACGCGCACACACACACACACTCACACTCACACACACCTTTTCCATGCCTAGCACACAGTAGTTGCTTTATACACATTTTTTGATGATGAAAAGGCCATCCCATTTGGAACTATAGTCTTTTCATAGTCTCACAGATGAAAACAATTCTCTTTTCTTTGAGAAGGGGAACATTTGGACAAATAACCCCCAGAGAGAAGCAGTAATACAAAAGAAATGTATTTAAATGCTCTTATGTAGTCATCCAATTCTCAGACACACAAAGGAAGGACACCACCTCCCTTTGCCCAAGGCCATGTTAAGATAGTTCAGAGTAGATCAATCTGATGTTTTCCCTTTTCTGACTGCTAGAGAATTCTGCTCAAAAATCCATTGCAGAAATCAGATGTGGTGACTGTGATACTTAATTCAACTAAGATGTATTGGGACCAGTTGTGTGCAGGACTTGTGCTCAGCTAGAGTGGAAGATTCAAAAGTGAGACTTTCACAGATTAATGGGGACATAGTCACATGTAAAAGTAACTCAACATCAAGACACACTCTCAACGTGCTCTGCTGGAGAGTCAATATAAATGACGAATAAGCACTTGAAAAATTATTCTACGTCACTAAGGATCAAAGAGAAGCAAATTTATACAATAATGGATATCATTATTTCCCAATCAAATTGCCAGGGCTTTTTGTTTTAAATCATAACACCTAGTGTTGACTAGAGTTTCTGGGAAATGGGCTCTCAAACATTGGTGGTAGAAGATCCTGTCAGGTAGATAATATAGCAAAATTCTTAATAAACCTGAAAAATGTACATATTTCACCTAGCAATTTTATTTCCCTAAGTAGACTTAATAAAGTCTGTTTCCAAAGATTTCGCTACAGAAGTATTCATTGAATCAATGAATCACAATTACTTGTAATTGTGAAAAACTGGACACAATTTAAATAATGTTAAGCGCTAACATTGAACTGAGTATTTACTATGTCATAGACACTTGTCTGAGCACTTTACGTTGATTCATTCAGCCCTCCCAGACAACTCTGAGGGGAAGGTACTATTATTATTATCATGCCCATTTTACAGATGAAGGACTGAGATACAGAGAGGTTAAATCACCTGGTCACACACCCAGTAAATGGAAGAGCCAGGATTGAGCTCCAGCAGTTTATCTCTAGAGCTCATGCTCTTAACCAGCCCACTCCACCACTGCGCCAATCTAAACAGACAGTAATAGGAAAATGGTTAAAAACAGTAATGCTCAATGTGTGTGTGTGGGGGGGGGGGGGGCGGGGGGAAGAAGGAGGAGGAGGAGAAGAATGGAAGGAAGCAGGGTTGGAGAGAATGAATGTGTGTGTCACATGCAGGAGAGTTGTGTCCTAAGAGTGTATCCAAATCACTTAGGGCCTCTTGTAGTGGCGGGACTGTTTCGTATTCCTTGGGAGTAAAGAGGAGGGAAAAATAAAAAAGAGACAGGACCACTAGGTTGCATGAATTATAGCACATTTGTACAAATAGGACGCACTCATTAAAATTTTGATGTATAAATTTATTGAGCTCTAGAACAGTGTCTTTCAAATTCTTTTGACATGACTGATATTAAGAAATAAACACGTTTATCACAACCATGCCCATCCATAACAGGTTGAGGGTCAGCTGTCTCCCACCAGTTCAATTGTACTAGTTATTTACGGTGGGTGTCTATTCCTGTGTCATACCAGTTTGTAGATTTTTTTGAATATCATATACATTGTTTTATACACACACACATCTGAAATAAGTTTCATGAAACAATACTCAATCATAGGAAGTGCGATGCACTCATATATTCTGTTCTATTCTATGCTATACTATTCTGTTTTGTTCCTTTCTGTTCAGTTCCATTCTGTTCTGTTCCATTCCATTCCACTCTATTCCATTCTTAAAATTCTGGTTGTCAGCCTCTAGTTGATTTTATCATCCTAAATTAATGCACCCATAATTTGAAAACAATTCTAGAAGAAAATTATGGTGACTGTAATACCTAAAGTTTCCACAACAGGGCACCACAGCTCTAACCAGAGACATTTTATAGGAAAGGATAAAGCGCGGGCCGTGGGGCAGGGGCAGGACACAACCAACCACACCAGGAGTGGGCAGGCATCTGGCCCGAGGACTGCCAGTCTCTTGACCATTAACGTATCTGAAGTCCTGACACAAGAGTCCCACCCTTAAGGAGACTATCAGGATCTATCAGAATCTCAGTCTTGTGAACCTGAAATGGAAACTGCAGAGAGATTTAAGTGGTTGACAGAGTGAGGCTAAAGGTGAAACTCCACCAGATAAGGAGAGGCTAGAAGGGTAATAGTGGGTCACGAAAAAGCCAAAGGTTTTGATAGGTTGAAGTCATGGGAAAGAAGAAACTGAAAAAGCAGAAGCTATAATATGGACCTGAAAAAGACACGTATGGCAGGGAAGCCTGTCGATATAAAGAAGAGAGCGCCGCCCCAATACACATTGATGTGTAGTCACTTTAGCGGTGGAACCCTAGAGGGAGCTTCGCAAGCTCCAGCTGCCAGTGTCCCTTCTAGGGTCTCATGGATCCTGTATCCCTTAGTGCCAGGCATACTTACAGTAAACTCTTCTTCCTTTTGCTGATCTAGCAGCTGTTGAATCTCTTCTGTTTATTCCTGCAAAGGAATCTAATTAAAAAAAAAAAACAAAAAAGAAAGATGTTCCCAGTATATTAAGTTTTAAAAGGATATCATTTAGTAGCACTTCTTTATAATGTAATTTTGTTTTAAAATCTATAATAGAATATAAAGTCCAGAAGGATAGACATCAAGATATTAACAGTGGTTATAGATGAATATAGATGATATAGTGAGCATACTTTTTTCTTTTTTATTGCACAAGCTCTTTTTCTAAAATAAGCATATACTAATTGTTAAATGTTTTAAGTGCAATGCTCATTCAAAAGGAAATAATTTTTTTTTTTTATAATTTAAGATTATTGTATTTCCTTACAAGGGGAATGTTTTAACAAATTTTACAGGTGTCAATCAACCCTTGTTCAAACCCACCTCAAATCTAGCATTATGGGAGTTTTATTTGGAAGTGAACTTTTAACTATCAATACAAATGCCAAGATACTATACAAAACATCCACAGGAACCTTTTTCATCTTTTTTTGAATTGTTCACAAACATTTCCTACATGATCCAACATACAACAGGGAAATGGTACATCTTTTTCTTTCAATTTGCATACAATGGAAAAACAAGAATATATATATATATTTTTTAACAAAGTTTAACTAATAGACACTACCAAGCTGATGGTTTAAGTCTATAGGAGAAAAATTATCTAATAAAAAATAATCAGAATTTATTTAGCATCAGTCACTTCCATAACCAAGTATTATTCTGATTAATAAAACTTGCCGCCATTAATTAGGCTTCTGGTATATACTTATACCAACTACTCCATCTATTGTATTGCTCCCCACCTTGGTTCTTCACAATTACAAACAGAAAATCATCGCAAAGTAGGGGCAAGCATTTGCAAAAACAAACAAAAATCCCCAGCTTATTATAAGCATGAATGTGTGGTGGAATTTCCTCCCAAGCAATGGACTTTGAAATCACTTAAGAAATCACCGGAACTGAATGTGTCAAGATATTTTGCCTAAGTCCAAGAAGAGATGCATTTATTTATATCCAACAGAGGACTGAAAATTGAACTTAGTGTTTAGTTTGGGGGCAGGTTGTGGGGAATTCAGTCGTTTGAAAAATGACCGTCTTAAAAAAAAAATGACCACCAAAAATAGGTTCACTAAATTTATTTTAAAAATCATAAAACACTTCTTACAAAAGAGCATTACATTGTGCACACTGCTCTGAATAGATGCCAGGGACATATGGACTATTGTTACTTTTCCTCCCTGTCCCCCCCCCCCAAATGTTACAGTGACCACAAAGCAAAGAGTTCACAATAATTACATGGGGGGATTTTTTTTAAACCACCAACAGTGAACAAAAATGAAAAGTCACTCACTCTGCCACTGTTTCAAAATTTCAAAGTTAGTTTTTGCACACTCCCCCTCACCCCCCAACCCTGTTAGTAAGGAACTAAAAGATTACATGTGGTGAACTGCAAAGATTTCACTACACCTCAAATGCAGAACACGTATGAAGCAGAGGAATGTTGCCTTTTTAAACAGAAGCAGATAAAAAAAAATGATGCAGGACTCCTTCAGTTCTTCACTAGTCTTAGAAAAACTTTCCAGAATACTGCTTCACACTGTTCTGCAGCAAATACTATGCATTCTGTATCTGGGCCTGTGTTCCTGTAATGGTAATGATCCGATCTTTGGACCCTTCTAAAGGCTTATCAGTTTTGATCGAAGCTCCTGACTCACGACGGATTTGTTTAATCCGCTGACCACCTTTGCCAATAATAGATCGAGCCAGATCTTTGGGAATAGTTACTTGTGTAGTAATAATAGGTCCACCAAGATCACCATATGAGCCATGACCCCCAGCATAGGAATAATGATATCTAGAGCCACCCTGTGGTTGATAAGCCATCTGCCACTCTGATGGGCTCCATGCATCTACTGCAGGGTCCCAGGTTTCATCAGCACTGAAACCAACCATGCCATCATAACGGTCTCCAGGTCTCCCTCTTCTGTCATAGGCCATTAGCTCTCCTCCTCTAGGTGGTGGTGGAAGAAGAGGAAGATTCCGAGCTCTGCCACCACCCCTGCCACCTCGTCCAGGAGGAGGTCCTCGATGAGGGCTCATATCATCATAATCGCTTCTGGATGGAGACATGGGACGCCCACCCCGACCAGGAGGCATTCTGTCAAAACCACCTCTTCCCGGCATGGGAAATCCCACAGGACGTCCACGGCAGTCATCGAACATCATTTTAAACCACCACACTCATAGGTTTCATCGTAAAAATTGGGATCATAAGGCTGAGCACGTCCTTTGATGGGAGACTCTGATATAAGATCAAGGATGATCTTTATGCACTCTACAACACTATCAGGTTTTCCTCCAATAAGAACGACTCTGTCAGTGGATTGAGGACAACATTCCTGGAAAAGCTTGATTGTTATCTGAGCGTTCCCTCGAAGTTCTTTGATTTTAGCACCTTTGACCCCAATAATTCCTCCAGCCAGACTCTGATGAATCAACAGTCTCAACTCGCAGTCAAAGTCGCTTCCTTTATAGTGTTGGTAATTTAAGCATTCCACAGCTTCAGATTCGAGCGGGAGCTGGCTGGTTGCCGTGGGTGATGGCAACTGCAGCCCCTCTTCCAAGGTAGGGATGATTTTCTTCAGAATTTCTCCAACTGTTTCAATATCAGCACTGATACTCAGTATGTGCTCGGGGCCACTGCTGTCTGGGACTGAAACACTAGCATTGCAGTCTGTACGGAGAGCCTTAATATTCTTGCCTCCTTTTCCAATCACTGCCCCAGCATTCTTGCTCTGAAGCAGAATATGCATAATTCAACCATCTCATCAGTGTTTCTATATCTTTTCAAAGCTTGTTCCTCTTCCATATCTTCAGCAGGGCGTTTACCAAATTCGCCATTGGTTTTGGTGTTGGGGAAGGTTTCCTCTGGCTGTTCAGTTTCCATTTTCTTGTATTAAAGGGACACACCAATCAGTTATTAAATATATCCTTGCAGGGCAGAACTGAAGTGTTCTGGGCGGGACCAACTGACACCCTAGTGCTGCAGTAGCCGGGCAAAGCTGCCGTCCCTATGCCGCCGCGCCGCCTCAGCCGGTCACAGCTAGACCTTTTTTAAAAATAAATTTATTTATTTATTTATTTTTGGCTGCGTTGGGTCTTCGTTGCTGCGCGCGGGCTTTCTCTAGTTGCGCGAGCAGGGGTTACTCTTTGCTGCAGTGCGCGAGCTTCTCACTGCGGTGGCTTCTCTTGTTATGGAGCACGGGCTCTCGGCGCACGGGCTTCAGTAGTTGTGACTCGCGGGCTCTAGAGTGCAGGCACAGTAGTTGTGGTGCACGGGCTTAGTTGCTTCGTGTTATGTGCGATCTTCCTGGACCAGGGATAGAACCCGTGTCCCCTGCATTGGAAGGTCGATTCTCTTTTTTTAAATTAATTTTTAAAAATTTTTGGCTGTGTTGGGTCTTTGTTGCGGTGCGCGGGCTTCACATTGTCGTGGCTTCTCTTGTTGCGGAGCACAGGCTCTAGGCACGTAGGCTTCAGTAGTTGTGGCACGTGGGCTCAGTAGTTGTGGCTCGCGGGCTCTAGAGCGCAGGCTCAGTAGCTGTGGCGCATGGGCTTAGTTGCTCCGCGGCATGTGGGATCTTCCTGGACCAGGGCTCAAGTCCGTGTCTCTTGCATTGGCGGGCAGATTCTTAACCACTGCGCCACCAGGGAAGTACCAGGAAAGAATTTTTAAAACCAAGATATGTTTAAAGATAACAGTACAAGGTTGCTATCTGCAGGAGGATCATGTGATGTGAGCTGCGCCCCAGGGCATTGCAAGGTACAGGTGTCTGGCAAACTTTCCTTAAAGGGACCACTCTGGTAAAGCCTGAGAGGCCAGTGCTTCCAGGGAATGCTGGGAAAGGTGGGGTTGGTGGGGGGAGGACTGGCCTTAGCTGAAGCAGAGAGTACCCTGAAATCATAAAAGACATATAAATTTGAATATATTTGGTGGAGATTATTTTATTTTTTCAACTTTTAAAAATTATGCACTATTTGACAGATATTTTAAAAGACGTAATTTATATGTAAGTTATAAAGCATAATAATAAAACAACAAAAATATATCCACTACCCAACTTAAAAAAAATAGAACATAACTAATACCTTTGAGACCCACATATACCCATCTCTGAACCTATCAAGCTCTCTCCCTTCCAAAAATAACCATTGTTCTGAATATTGTGTTTAAAATTTCCCTTATGGTTTTATTGCGAATGCAATAGGAAGAGCTAACAGTCTTTGGGAGCTTGGTCTTTGTAAGGCACTATTCTAAATTCGTTACATGTTTTAACTCTAGTCCTCACAACAACCATAAAAGGTAAATATTGTTTCATCCTCATTCAGCAAATGGGGAAACTGAGGCACAAAGAGGTTAAGAGACTTGCTCAAAGTCACACAGCTAGTAAGTGGCAGACTCTGGTTTCAAACCCAGGCAGTCTGCTCTAGCTTCTGTACCCTTAACTACCTGCTGCACCTGTTCTTTATTTTTTTTTAATAAATAAAATAAATAAATAACCGATTAATTCCATCATGACATGAAGGAATTTTATTCTAGAAAAACTTTTAATTCACTTCTCAAGTTTACAAAAGACTGATTTCTTTCCTCCTATATTTCAAGCAAAACAACCTATTTTCATAATACAAGTAGCAGCTTAAAAAAAAAAACTGTGTAAGAAGCTGTTTACTTTGCAAGAAAATGAGACCTAAAAATCAGAATTTCCCCTGTAATTTGGAAACGTTTGGTAACAATCTCAGAATATTCTTGGTTTTAAGAACTTAGCTACTGAAGTTTTTGTTTTTATCCAGCAGAAAAGAGCTCACATTCAGCTTTGTTATGATTCCTTTCCTAACTAATCAAAATTAAAACATGTATCTATTTCTAAATCATAAAGTAAAATATTTACATTTGGCTCCTTTAGTGAACTGCCCCTTTACATAAACTGATTCAGGTCAATACAGAAGACATATGAAGTCAGTACAGTAGGTCCTCCGGATGTGAAACCCACAGACACAGTGGGCTGACTGTACTACACCATTTTATACAAGGAACCTGAACATCCAGGGATTTTGGGATCCACTGGAGGTCTTGGAATCAACACCCCCCCCCCAATCCCTCCTGCACTCTGGGATACCTAGGGACGACTGTATAAAGCCACTATTCATCTCCTACCTTCTTCAACTACCATCCCATCTTTGCAGGCATACAGGTTAATGAAATACTCCAAAACTATCCCACTGTTTTTTCTTGTTTACTTTCATCTCCTAGGAAAAGCATGACCCACCACTAAGTCAGTGTAAGTAGAAGCCTGTTATTCCTCCAAATCAAACACTGTTTAATGTGATTTTCAATTAACAGAATAAGATTATTTACATCAGGAATCCTATATGGAAACCTTATGAATGAAAATTAATAAAGACATTTAGCTTAGAAACCACTAACTAGGTGTGTAGCCTCAGGCCCTCGTTACCGTTCTGTGGCTTCAGTATCTTCCCCACAAAGGAGGAAATTCTATTAGTTCAGAGATTACAAATATATGACACGTGTGGGCTGCTACTTCCCCTCTGAACAGCCACTACTAATTGATCAGAGATCAAATAAGAAATGGCACCTAAGGTGAAACTTGCTAGACAAGTGATCTAAGCTTCCTTCCCCTTCTAACATTCTGTCTGTGACCTACTTGCAAATACGTTTGCAGTGAACAGCTCAGACACAGATAGAAACAATATACACAAGCTAACTTAAAGAGTTAGAGCCTCAAAATACAGAAATTCTTTATCATCTTTAAATGTACAGACTTGTTTTTCTTTTAAAGAATAAGTCACTATTTATACATTTCTCTATTTCAGATGTAAAATTCTGGAAAATAATCAAGTCTAAGTGGAAAAACCTTAAAATACTATATCTTTCTCAATTTCCAAATTGTGTAGAATAGTGTTCTTTATCATGAACTACATTCTTGATACTCAGGCATGCTTGAACATGCCTGAAGAGCTCCCTATGGAAAGAATATTGAAAAGCTTCCTGAAAGTCAACTAGGAATGTTTGCCTTATTACTTTTCTCAAGTAGGATGCCTAGCCAGTTACAGATTTACACACAACTCATAAAGGTGAACACCCTGACAGATGTTTAGACAATTACATAATTCTGTCAAAGGGTTATTTCTAGCACCTTCATGTGGCCTTCTGAATGTCTAAAGCTTCCTCCTATAAGGCCCTTCCCCCTATGTGCTCCACTACAAATTTCCAGTTCCTCCTTCTTGGTTCCTATCAAACTCTCATTCCCTCAGCCTAACTTTCAACTGTTAGAAAAATATTCTGACTCAAGTGAAAAAAAAAATTTTCTTTTGCTTTTGTTCAGCGGAGAAAGTTGAAGCCAGGGAGGGGGAGGGAAATAACAATTGTCTGGTACCATCAAAAAGTGAAAATGTGTAGAGAAAGGGTGATTCATCAGTCCAAACAGAAAATAAGTGTTTACTATGGGCCAATTATTGTGCCAGGCATGGGAGATACGGTAATCAAGATAAGGCCCACTCCTGACAGTAAACTAGCCAGGAAAAATAAGTAAAGTAGTATCAGTGAAACATAGGACCTGTGCCATATGGTCATAACACAGTCTTAGAAACCAAGGAAGGCTTCCTATGAAAAGATTAGCCAATAGTACAGCAACATTTGAGAGATAACACGACATATTCGAGGAACTGCAAAAACTATAGTATACCTGACATACAGAGACAAGGAATGAGGCTCAGAGATCATGGAAGACCATGGAAGTCACTTTAAGGAACTGAACCTTATCTCAAAAAGTAAAAGTCTCTGAAGGAGACTTATTTGAGGAGCATAAGTATACCTTTACAGAAGTCTCTATCAGCCCACTTCACCCATTGTTGTAAAGGCGATCAAGAAGGGGAAGGTGTGGGCTTCCCTGGTGGCGCAGTGGTTGAGAATCTGCCTGCCAATGCAGAGGACACGGGTTCGAGCCCTGGTCTGGGAGGATCCCACATGCCGCGGAGCAACTGGGCCCGTGAGCCACAATTACTGAGCCTGCGCATCTGGAGCCTGTGCTCCGCAACAAGAGAGGCCGCGATAGTGAGAGGCCCGCGCACCGCGATGAAGAGTGGCCCCCGCTCGCCGCAACTAGAGAAAGCCCTCGCACAGAAACGAAGACCCAACACAGCCAAAAATAAATAAATAAAATTAATTAATTTTAAAAAAAAAAGAAGAAGAAGGGGAAGGTGTGAGGAAATAACAGAAAGCGAGAGACCGAACAGTGCTTCAGAGACTTCAGAGTATACTCAGACATCTTAGGTTAGAGCTACAATGCTTGGAACACAGGTGCTCAATCATATACCTCAATATGTACTACATGCAAAAAGGAATTATGGAGATGAAGAAGAATCAAGAGCTCGAACAAGCTTACATTACTGTCTTAACTGAGAGGTCTTATCAAGAACTGTATTTTTGTAAAAGTAAAGATACAGCTCTTACTGTTTTTTGTCTACTATTTTTAAACACTATTCGTTGGTAAGTTTTGTTTTTAACTCAGTTCAATTTAAAAGACACTATTCACCTTGTTATACATATACCTAAGCATGAAGTCCAGTAGAAATGATTTCCCTTTACGAAAAGCTCCTGCCACGGATACCACTACTGTGTTAAGATCTCCTATGTGCTCCTGTAGAAATATCTGCTCCAAAGCTTCTTCATCAAGCTCAGAGTTACGGTCATCTTCATGTGCAAGAACAATCTGTACTGGACATGGTTTCTTCATAACCTCATCAGAGTTTACTAGGTCATCATCTTCATAATTCTCACCGAGGAGGGTCGTGGACGAGACATGGTTAACCCCAGTGTTTGGGTCGCTGGTTCGCAGCCCTTCGTGCGAGTGCTGTCCCCGCGCTGCCTCGTCCCCCTTCGCCATCTTGTACCGATTTACAATTAACTCCCCCTGCTGCACCTGTTCTTAACAATATATTGTCATTCTACTTACTTTTGAATCACATACAAATAGAACCCTACTGTCTGAGTTTTGTTTGCCCAGAAGCACACTCCGAGACATGGATTCTAATACAAGTAGTTTAGTTGGGTGGCAAGCCACTGTATTAGTCAGGGTTATCCAGAAAAATAAAACTAATAGGATATATATAGATATATATAAGAGGAGATTTGTATTTATTATAGGAATTGGCTCACGTGGTTGTGGAGGCTTAGAAGTGCCACCATCTGCCGTCTGCAAGCTTGACAACCAGGAAAGCTGGTGGTGTAATTCAGTTCGAGTCTGAAAGCCTGAGACTCAGGGCCCAATAGTGTAAATCTTGTTCTGAGTCTGACAGCCCGTGAACCAGGAGCGCCAGTGTCCAAGGGCAGGAGAAGATGGGTTTATCAGCTCAAGCAGAGAAAGCAAATTCGCCCTTTCTCTGCCTTTTCGTTCTGTTCAGGTCCTCATCGGATTCGGTGATGCCCAGTTGCATTGGTGAGGGCCACCTTCTTACTCAGTCTGCCCATTCAAATGCTCATCTCTTCCCAAGGCATCCTCCCAAACACACCCAGAAAGGGTTTACCAGCTATCTGGGCATCGCTTAGCTCAGCTGACACATAAAATTAACCATCACAGCCACAGAAGGCCAGCAAGGCAGTGGGGAACTGAGACAAGGAAGAGAAAGCAGCCAACAAAGAAGTTACTAGGCCTGTGGGCGCCTATATCTTAATCACACTGAGGAACTGGAGTAGAGTATACACTTTGGAATTAATCCTCCCAAGCATTTATACACAGGTCCTGTGGATCATTGGTTGAGGGCTGGCTCCTGGAGGGTGTTAATTCCCTGGCACTCCTGGCCTGCCACATGTGCAAGCAGAGTGGGCTTTGCAAACAAAGGAACCCCTCTGGCAAAGGGTTGAAATTCCTGACAGTTAGGGGTTGGACTGGCCTGTGCTGAAATGATAAGGCCTAAGCGTTTATAAGCAGGGCGCTTCCAGTGTGTTACATACTCGTGAGCATTCTGCAACTTACTTTTTTTGGTTACTCTTCACCATTATGGTTGTGAGCTTCATCCATATTGGCATGTTGATACATGTATATAACTGGTTCACTCACTTTGAGTGCTATATTCCACTGTATAGATCTGGTCCACTGACTTATCCATTCTTTTGTTAATGGACATTTGGGCTGTTTCCACTCTTTTGTTATCACAAATAATGTTACCTTGAAACTTGCAAGTCTCTTGTTGCATTTGTGTAAGAGCTACTTCTACACACCTAGGTTTAGAATTATTGGGGTGAGAAGTATAAAGATGCAGGGTGGCACCTGCATCTTTATGACCTACTGGGTATAGCAGTTCTTCCGGTAGAAGTGCCAGCAGCAGAGATGTAGATGTCCTAAAATTTTATATCTTTGCTTAAAAATGGTATTGTCGGACTTCCCCGGCGGTCCAGTGGTTAAGGCTCCGCGCTTCCACTGCAGGGGGTGCAGGTTCGATCCCTGGTTGGGGAACTTAAGACCCTGCATGCTGTGTGGCATGGCCAAAAAAAAAAAAAAAAAAAAAAGGTACTGTCACACTTTTAATTTTTGCCAGTCTGGTTGGTATAAAATTATAAATAGTGAAATTTCTTCATCTTTTGAGGATCTATCTATCTATCTAATTTTTTAAGTTAAAAGTCATGTGGATTCAAGTTCAGTATTCGTTCCTTTAATAGTAATTTAAATTGCCTAAGAAGAAAGATTGGATAATAACATTGGAATTGTGACTATAAATGAATGGTATTGTTTTGCTTGCATAACTTGTATGATGCTTAATTTTAACTGTCACCCTGACTGGGTCGTGGGGTGCCCAGATATTTGGCTAAACATTATTTCTGGGTGTGTCTGTGAGGGTACTTCCAGATGAAATTAGTGTTTGAATCAGTCGAGTCAGTAAAGCAGATTGCCCTCTCCAGTGTGGGTGGGTACCATCCAACCTGTCGAGGGTCCAAATAGAACAAAAAGGTGGAGGAAGGAAGAACTTGGCCCTTCCTGCTGATTACTTGAGCTGGGACGTCCACCTTCGTCTGCCTTCAGCATGCCTGGTGCTCAAGCCTTCAGATCTGGACTAGAATCTACATCATCAGCTCTCCTTGTTGTCAGATCTTTCGACCAGACCGAACCACACCACCAGCTTGCAGATGGCAGATTGTGGGATTTCTCAACCTCCAAAATTGCATGAGTCCATTCTTTATAATAAATCAATCTCTCCCTCTCTGTCTCTCTCCCTCCATCCCCATATATATATATATATATAAAATTTATTTATATATATATATAAATATAAATTACTGGCTCTGTTTCTCTAGAGGACACTAATACAACTTCCCAACAGGTTCTAAAGTCAATTACAAAAGAAGACTTTCAAAAGTGTGAGTGAAGGTAGCAACTTGAATTAGGTGTAGCGTGTAAGGATAGCCTTGTAGGAAGACACTAAAGTTCTCTGTGTCTATTAAAAATTCAGTGTCCTTATTTTATAGGAAAGTGTCATTCTCTACAGGCAATAGGTTTCCTTCTCTGTACTCCTACTTAATGGTTTTCTTAGGACCCTCTTCACTTTGGAACAAGTGGTTCTTCTAGGGGACTTACTACAGGAGAAAGCTTTGCCAACCTTATTAAATTCTTGCAACATCTCTAGTGAGAGAGGAAGCAGTTCCCAGTAGAAGTGTCCAGTATTAGTTTCGTAGGACTGCTGTAACAAATAACCACAGACCGGGTGGCTGACAACAACACACATTTATTCTCTCCCAGCTCTGGAGTCCAGAAGTCCAAAATCAGGGTGTCAGCAGGGTTGTTTCCTTCTGGAGGCTCTGAGGGAGAATCTGTTCCATGCCTCTCTCCCAGCTGCTGGTAGCTGCCAACATCCCTTGGCATCCATTGGCTGCATCACTCCAGCCTTGGGCTTTCTTCACATAGCCTTCATCTCTTACAAGGGCGCTTGTCATCGGATGTAGGGCCACGTTAATCCAGGATAATCTCATCTCGAGATTCTTACCTTGATTTACCTGCAAAGATCCTGTTTCCAAATAAGGTCACCGTCACAGGTGTTTGGTAAACATATCTTTTGGGAATCCACAATGCAACCCACTACAGGAAGGAACAGAAGACACTGTTGGCAAGAGAAGCTAATTATATCAGATATTCAGAGGTTCTGCTCAGATCGCTCTTTTAGGGGATGGGGTTGATTGAAAAATACCATGCTGGGTGTTATAGATGAGATTTCTTCCTTTGTGTATTCTGAGCGTTAATACCTTTTCCCTAAATAGAGGCTCAGTAACAGATGTCTGCTCTCACTGTAGGGAGTGTCAAGGAATCCAGCCAAGGGGAAGTGGTGCTAATATTTTCACGGGGGAGAACATAAATGACTCTCGAAGAAGGAAAAATGGGTGTGCTGTTGGATGGACATGTTGTACGAGAATTTCTTTACCTTGGTTGTTATTTATTTAATTTTTTCTTTTGCATCTTAATGTGTTTCTTTAAAAAAACAAAAAACAAAACAAAACAAAAAACTTCCCCAAAGTTCTTCCCTGTAAAATAAACCTATTCTGTAATGTTCTATTTATTTTATTTAACAAGTCAGAAGTAAGAATGACAAAAGGTTAACTTTTTCCTTTTTTTAAACTTTTCTGTATTTTTGCAATTAAAGTTAATTTGATAAATTTCGCATTATTAACAGGAGACATCATAGATATTTTTTTAAGCGATACTATTTACTTCTTCAGATGTTTTTCACTATGAACCTGGATTGCTAAGCAATGAGATAGTTGGATTCCTGTCTAATCTCCCTTAAAAAGATTAAAATGACATTATTCTAAGAAAAGAAGTGTGATTACCCCGTTGTTAGGTCTATTTAGAGAACAATTTAAGCCACATGGGAAGGGCACCCTCAGAAAGGCCAGCAGGTTAGGGCTTGAGCGTGTGCGATGCTGTGCTCACGGCCCTAAAAATATCTAATTGTCACAGAGAAAATACCTTTGTGAAAAAGGATCTTAACTCTGACCCCCCCAAAAGACCAAAAATATCCAATGTCACTATATAAAAAGCTAATACAACTACACTGCATCTGTGAACTGCATTTATATTTTTCTTTCTTTCTCCTCTTTAACTTCAGGGCTTCCTCTCTTATGGCCAAAGAGTCACATGATGTTAGTGCCACAGATCTTTAAAAAGCGCTCTGTTCCATCGTTCTCATTTATAATGAGGAAACGAAACCTGTAAGGTTAAATAAATAACCGAACGTGACACAATTAGTGACAAAGCCAGGGCATAGTACACACTTCTCCTAAAGCTAAATGCCTGAATTTTAAATAATCTACTCAAAATCATTATCAGGAATATTCTAAATCTTGAATGAAATGGTAACAAAAAATAACTGCCTAATGTCATTCCCATCATTTTTTCCTGAGCTTTCTTAAGAAATGTATTTTAGTTCAAAACCTAAAAAATTCTTTACCTTGTCCATGAAACTGTGCTTTCAAATTTCTAAATCATGAATTTGATTAGTTAAAAACAATATGCACACGCAATTTAAAACTCAGAAGTTACAATATTATAGGAACTTTAGTAAACTGTTCATCGGCTAAAAAAATCTATTTGCTCCTATTCAAGAGGACTGGCTTAAATTAGCATATTTGTTTCTTTGTTCTAATTTCTCTGTGCAAATTTTGCGCTTTCACATTGAGAACAGTGTTTCAGCTGTGGGCAATAGACCCTGTTTCAGATTTTATCCACTTCAGGAGCACTGCTAAATCAATTATTAAAGCACCTAAAAATGTCTTTTTGTCCTGTGTGACTCATTCCCGTGAATAGCACTTCGGAGTATAAAAATCAATTTCACCTACCATATCTCATTTAATTTTCACATCCTCTGGGGAAATTTATTGTCCTTAGTTGTTTTTTTTTTTAAATAAATTTATTTATTTATTTATTGTTGGCCGCACTGGGTCTTTGTTGCTGTGCGCGGGCTTTCTCTAGTTGCGGCGAGCGGGGGCTACTCTTCGATGCGGTGCGCGGGCTTCTCAGTGCGGTGGCTTCTCTTGTTGTGCAGCACCGGCTGTAGGCGCTCAGGCTTCAGGAGTTGTGGCTCGCGGGTTCTAGAGCGCAGGCTCAGTAGTTGTGGCGCACGGCCTTAGTTGCTCTGCGGCATGTGGGATCTTCCTGGACCAGGGCTCGAACCCGTGTCCCCTGCAATGGCAGACGGATTTCTAACCACTGCGCCACCAGGGAAGTCTCTTCCTTAGTTTTTATTGGATATAAAACTGAGCCTCTGACAAAGCCACAGTTCTGTACTACACAGCAGCCTTATTTAAAAACAGGAAACTCCAAGTGTGTGATTTAGTTAATAGTATTATAGCAACGCTAATTTCTCAGGTTTGATAAATGTGCCATAGTTGTGTAAGATGATAACATTGGGAAAGCTGGGGGGAAGGGTATGTACTAGAACTCTCCGTGCTACCCTTAGAAGTTTTTTGTAAATCTATAAGCATTTCAAAATAGAAAAATATTTTAAAAATAGATCCTCCAGTTATTCTCATAGTTTGTTAGCATTTTAGATCTGTCAGGGTAGAATATAATGTTTCCTTTTACAGTTGAGGAATCTAGTGCCCAAGCGGACTTTTTAAAGCTCAGACCAGGCAAGTGACTCCCGATCACTGAGCTGGCTCTTTCATGACACCTGCCTGATTTGCAGGGGGTGTGTGGAAATCTCATTCTTCTATTCAAAAAAATGTTAGCAATAAACCCACAGATCCTATCCACTCCTGGGAGCACATTCAGACTGAAAGGTGCAATCTGCTGCAATGCCTAAATTCGTTATATTTGTGAATCCATTTTCCTATCACATGACTGTTCAAACTATGTGTGCCTTGTTAAAATTCAGCCGAGTAAATTTAAGGCTCAAATTGGCTTTATTCAGTGATTCATGAATCAGGCATCCTCCCATGTAGCAACAGAAAGGAATGTCACCAGGTTGTAGAAGAGGAAAGGTTTTTCACGGTGGAGGAAAAAGGAAATTATTAGCAAGGAATGTGTTGTTTCAGGCAAGGTCGTCTTCCTAAGGGGAAGCCGAGGGCCTCTGGGGGGATTACCTCACCAGTGCTGACCAGGTTATTCCATGTGGACTTGCTAAAGACCACACTCCTGGGGGTCGAAACTGCAATTAGGTTAAGTATCAAGTCTTGGTTTGTTACGTGGAGTTTAGTACAGGTGACTCCACTAGGGGCCTGTTGTCTCCTGTTTAACCTGAAAAGGCCCCCAGAAGTTATTTCCATCTGGTCCCCCGTGTTGTAGGAAGACACTTTCTCCCTCCTTCTTGTTCTTTTGTTGCTTTTCTTTGGTACTGCAGCCTTTATTCCATCTTGATTTGTTTTACCCCCTTACCTTTTTTCTGGAGTCAGCTGACTGAGGCTGTGACGGTCATACTCAGAGCAGAGTTTCGAAGATGTGTGCTTCTCCCACGCCCTGCCCTTAAAGGGACATCCAGTCCCACCAGACTCAGGCACGGATTCCCTGCCTCGCCCTCCTCTGGTCCCTGAGCCCTGGGAACAGGGAGAAACACATCTCTTCAAAATGCTGCTGGGCGACCCTTCCTCCATCCGGTTCTCGAAATCATTCTATATACCATAAAGATGGCCTGGGGGTAATTACTTCATTCCTGCTGTAACCCACCTTGCTGACAGGTACTGGATTCTGATTTTTTCCTAGTTCTCACTTCCTGGACTGACTTTGGACGCTGCTTCTTGCCTCATCCTTTCCTGACTTCTATCTAGTTTCAGTTTCTGAAAACTGTTGCCCTTGGCTATGAAGGAGCATATGATGCCCCTGTTTCTACAGAGCATATATTAAGGGAAGAAAGGAAAACAAGAAAGAAGCACAAATGCATTATTTCCAGTGTTCCTGTCTTCTCCAAAAGCCTGGAACTTCACGACCATTCAGGAAACCAGAGAAAGATGAATTTTAAAAAACTGTTTTTATGTTTTCCATGTTCCTTTCCAGTCTTGGTTCACATGCAAAGATATTTTACACAATTAGAGTTGACCCTTGAACAATTCGAGGGTTAGGGGTGCCACGCCTCTGTGCAGTGGAAAATCTGCGTATAAATTTACAGTTGGCCTTCCTTCTGTATCCCTGGTTCCACATCTGAGGATTCAACCAACCACAGATCGTATAATATGTGTTTATTGAAAAACATCCACAAATAAGTTGACCGGTGCAGTTGTTCAAGGGTCAACTGTATACTATAAAGATTCTATTTTATATTTAGTTTTTCCCTTTAACATTGTCATATTTTTTCCATTTTGCTTCATTATGTTCATTGTAGTAACTGTGTAATATGCATAATTTACACAGCTTTAACTATGTGTCAGGTGTTTAAAATATTTTATTTAATTCTCACAGAACCCTACAGGGCAAGTATTGTTTTGCTGATTTCACGAAAGTCCAAACTGAGGCCCAGAGGGGTTAAGTAACTTGGCTCAAAATCATGCATCTATTCTATTTACTTAGAATCATTGGACCTGATGTTATGACTGCCAATGACCCCTCAAGTGAAGTTCCATCTCAAACCAGTTCACCAATTATGTAAATGTCACTGGCAAAGTCCATTAACAATTCTCAGGAAATAAAAATAGAATTGGTAAATAAAAAAAAAAAATCATGCCAGGATTCAAACCAAGGTCTGTCAACTCTACAGGCTGTACTATTGACTTGTCAGATAATATAATAAGGATCCACAGTGAAACCCAGGCCCAGATTCTGAGCCCAGTACTCTGTTCTTAAACCGTGATTCTCTACTTAGCCGCACACCAGAATCATCTGGAGAGCTTTAAAAAATACTGCTGCTGAATCTCATCTCCAGAGATTCTGATATAATTGGCCTGGGGTGTGGCCCCAAGCATCAGGGTATTTGAAAATCCTAAGTATTTTAATGTCCAGCCGGAATTGAGAGGCACTGCTCTTTAGGAGAGCTTTACTGTAGAGACAATGAAAGAGGAGAAACATGGTTAAATCATACCTGAAATGAATGAGTTATTTAACTTCAAAAGTGGCTTTCTTCATAAATTATCTATCTCCTGACAAATTGCCGAAGTCCATTCGTATAGGTTTGTGTGTCATTAGCATAGAGATATAAATTGAAGCCATGGATATATGTGAACTGGCCCTTGCAAAACATGTAGTGAGAAGAGAAAAAGAGCCCTGGGGGATAATATTTAAGAGACATGCAGAGGAAGCGCAGAAGAGCTATAGTAAAGGCTATTTCCAGAATTTTAAAATGCAAAGTGCTGCCGAGAGGCCAGATAGGAGGAGGCCTGAGAAGGGTCCAGTGGATTCAGCAATAAAGTCCCCATGGGAACCTTCATGAAAGAACACTGGGGAAGCAATGCTGCTAAACCAGATTTCAGTGACTGAGGCAAAGGTGGGAGGGAAGGAAGTGAATACAATCTCTATGGACATTTTCACAGAAAGTTTGGCTTTAAAAATGTGTCAATATGCTTTCAGCTGTGAGCATGGGTATACCCAAATAAAAATGATTTAGACAATAGAGACACTCCCATTCAACACACACACACAGACACACAGACACACACACACACCCCCCCCCCCCCCACATATAAGAAGCCCAGAGGTGGGCGGTTCACAGTTAAGATTCTAGTTGGTTTCTCTGGGATACTCTCGGCCGCCTTTCATGGTCATAAGACGGTAGAAGCATCCCTAAATACCACATCATCAAATGACACTGTCTAGAGGGATAGCTCTCTTCACGCGCCTCTCTCCTTTTATCGGGAGGAAACCTTCCTAAAAGCCCCCAGCAGATTTGCCCTAATGACTCACTGGCCCTAAAACTCACATTCCTCTCCCCCAGCTACAAGTGAACATCTGGCGTTCTTTCCCTTTATAGTGGGAGGTAAGCTTTGCTGTCAAGGGAGAAGGGGGAGGGGTAAGACGGCTACCAAGGCAACCAAGAGTTCCAGGAGGGTGTGGAGAAGGAGTGTGGTAGCCAGAGGGAGACACAGGCTTCATGCGAGGTTCTTGCTTGTTTGTTTTAACATGATTGAAACTGAGCATGTTTAAATGCTTTTCACAGAAAAAATATAATCATAACAGTGAGACCCCTATGACTGTGGAATGGAATGGGGTGTAAAACACAAGAGAAAGACAGGCATCTCTTCCATTCTCACTGGACGGAAGGAGGAGTAGGAGAGGGTGGACAGAGGTGAATGTGTAGGTTTGCTGGGAAGTTGAGGGAATTCTCGTGGGATGGCTTTGGTTTCTTCCCTGTGAAGTAGGCAGCTGAGTCATCTGCTGAGGGTCAGGGGAGTAGACAACACAAAAGAGAGTTGTCCAGGCAACACAGGATTTCCAGATGGTTCTAAGGGCACAGTTGAGGTTGACTGCCTTAAATCTAAAATTACTCTAATTAGGGGCATTTATGATTTTTTTCCCCTCCAGCTGGGCTAGACACCTGGCCACAGGTGTTGAGAAAGCAGAAGGATTAATATCTCAGGGGACTTTCTGCCCAGGTGTGGTAAAATAAATGGGACCAGGGAACTGAAGATATCAAAAGATCAATTGCAGCGATAGAACACAGAATTTAAGCTGGAAGAAAGTGAAAGTGGGAGAGTAGATCCACTGAGAAAAAGTCAAGAGACCAAAGGATCAGAGACACTAAAGTGACCAAAGGACTGATATATTGACCAGGAGTGAAAGATTTAAAAGGATTGGAGGAGAAGGCTTACTAAATGGTGTATCTGGGCTTATTTCAAACATGGGTGTTGCCAAAGTCCAGAATTTACATTGGAATGGGTGGCTGAAGCACAATGAAGATCAAGAAATAAGAAGTGGTGGTTATTGGGAGGGTCATCTATGTGGCCTGTGGCCCAATTTGTAAAAATAGAGGCATATGAAAGAAGCGCTTTTCACATTTCAATGTGACTACGAATCCCCTGGGGATCTTATTAAAATGCAGATTGTGATTTAGTAGATCTGGGGTGGCTCTGCATTTCTAAGAAGTTACCAGGTGATGCCATGCTTGTGGTCCAGGAACCACACTGTGAGCAGCAAGACACTGGATAATCCTATCATTGACTTGATACATACGTACTCTCTTCTTTATTTAAACAATCTTCTATCCTACCCTCCTCAAGGGGGTGGTCCCTAGAAAATATGTTCTACTTGGTCCCACCTGTTGGCTGTTTGGGGTGGAAGACCTCATGCAACTTGAAATCAGTCCATCATCTGGACTCAGCCAGTTGAAATTTCTCGTGAGAATCTGAACTCAAAGATAGAGACTGAGCCCACTGAGCACTGGTGGGCACTGGAGTGGTAAGATCCATTTCCCCCGAGTTTAGCACCAAAAACAAACTAAAGCCACTGGTATGTTATAGTGTGGGGTGAGTAGTAGTCACGAGGAAGCTGGTTTTTAGGAAAAGCAATGGAACAGAGGCACAGGAAATTGATGAGACAAGAGAATAAGCAGCTCTTGAGCAAAAGGGTCACCATTCCTGACTCAACCTTCCTCCTCAAATACAACCTACACGAATATCTAGCCTCTCTGACCTGTCTTCTTGACTCTCCTCCTCACCTTGGCTAACAAATGCTTTTCTTTGGGGGTCTTGATTTAGAAGGCTCCTCCAGGAAGCTTTCCCTGCCACCCGAATCTGGTGGATGCCTTCCCATATATCTCCATAGCGCCCCTAGTGTCCAGATCACAGCACTCGTCACCACTGATGACAACTACCATTTGGATACTTACTTGCCAGGTGTCTGAAATATTCTCTATTAGATTATTTAAAAAAAAAAACGGTTGACGTTAGATATTCTAGTTCCATTTTTTATTATCTTCACTTTTTACATAGGAAGGAGCTCAAGAGAGTTTAGATGTTCGATAACTTTCCCAAGATCACATTGCTTGTAGATGGTGGCATCAGGGTTTGAGGGCAGACATGATCAACCTCAAAGCTTGCGCTATTAGTCACTCCACTGTACCTCCTCCTTTCTCTACACTGTAATCACGGGTCTGTATCTGCACTCCAGCCTCAACAGTATGACCTTGACTGTCTCTTGATTACTGTATTACCCTGTCTGGTGGTTGCCTGGTACAGAGCAGGTTCTCAGAAGTATTTGTTGAATGAATGTGGCAGCATGTAAGTGACTTAAAATTATTTATTGGGTCAAACTTCTAATAGAACTGGGTGCAAGATTGTGTAGCATTCCTCTTAGAACAAAAAGTCCTGAACAAAGAGAAGATCATTTATAAAATATGTAACTGGTAGATCAGATAGTCACCATGCCCAAATCTACTCAGTGTTGCAAATTTCACATCTGTAGCTCTGTGGCTCTTAGTCCATCCCTTGTCCTAATCCTTTGTCCCAAACTCTAGAGGAACCACGTGGAATCTTTGCTTGGATTCTAAGTGTCACAGGGCTACAATGTTGCAACACGGGCTCTCCTTGCCAACAAATGTAGTCACGGCTTTCTTCAGTGTAGGAGCCGTAGTGTCCAGGGTACCTAGCGTGGTTGCATTTGTTTCCTAATACTTATAAATGATCCCAAATGTAGAGTGACGCTATGTTGCCTAGGGGGCCTGTCCACCTCCGGTTCTCTACGTTCTCAAACCCGAAGAGGCTGACATAACGACGGGTTGGTTCTCTGTGGCTGCATATATATGCTTAATCAGCATCATCAGCAGCAGGATGAGTGGACAAGTCCAAGACATACCTGAGCACGTATTACCTCCCGACCGTCACTGTCCAGGACATAGGTTCCCTATCACAGGACAAACATACAAACAACCCTAAACCATATTTATCAACGACCCCCTTTCCGTCCTAGTGGTGCAAAGACTGGGGTGGTTAAAGCAGGCTGGTTGTTTTTAAAAAGTTTCAGCCCACTGCAAGGCTATCTTCCGAAATCTGCTCAGCCCACGTGGGTCGCGCAGGCTCTAATTACTAAGAGGCTAAGAAGCAAGGAGCGGAGGAGAGCGGCCGCCCGGCGGGGAATAAACTGGGACCTCTAGAAATAAAGCTCCGCAGCCAATGCGGCGCCTCGGCACGCGGGATTGGCGGCCTCGGCCGTGACGTGGCCTGGGCGGGCCCAGTCAGTTTGCGACGGTGGCCGCGGGTCCCGGCCGGGGGAGCGGAGCGGGGACCCGCCGCGCACCGCCCGGCCCGCGCGCCCGCTCTCTGCCAGCAGGGAAGGCCTTTCGCTCCGCGACGCCCGGGAGTCTCTGCTCCGCCTTCCGGCGTCGGCGTGGACCGGGACCCGTGCTCCCTAGTGCGGCCGGGACTCCCCAGCGAACGGGCGGCTGGGGACGCCGAGGTTTGGCCTGCGGGCGCGGGGCGCTTCCGGGAGGGTGGCCGGCCCGTGTCGGGCCGAGGCGGGATCCCCTCCTTCTGCCCCGAGAGCTCCAGGGGAGCTGCGGGAGGCGCGCCGGCCCTCGGGTACAGGCAACACCTGAGCGGGGATCCGAGTCGCTCGGCGCCGCCGCGACCTGATCCCAGAGCGCTGTGGGAGGGGCGCGCGGAGCGCTCGGCTCTGCTCCGGCGGCTTCACTTCTCCGGTCGCTGGCCACTGGGGCGAGAGGGGTGGAGCGGTGCAGACGGCTGGTAATGCCTTCTCCCAGGAAAACTCCCCCCCCCCCCCTCTGATCGTGAAGGGATCACCAGAACATTTAGAAAGCACGAGAAATTACCGTGTCACGGAGAGGAGTGGCGAGAGCGGGGAAGCGGGGAGCTCCGGGGAAGCCGATTTGCTCCGCGAGCTGCGGCGCGAGCCCGGCGGCCCGGGCGCTGAGATTTGGGGAAGCGGGAGCCGCCGGGCGGGGCGGCCACGCTGTGTTTGTTTCTTTTCACTTCCTGCGGCAGCTGCTCAAGATGAGGAGGGGAGCGGGGCTCGGGCGGAGCGGCCTCGTCCCGTGGGTCTGAGCGTCCACCCCCGCCGCCGGGACTCCGGCCCCCCTGGGCTTCGGCTATGAGCGCTCGGTGACCGGCGGCGCCGCGAGTCGTAGACCCGGGACTTCGGGAGGCAATGCTGGCTCGGCTTTGAGTGGCTTCGGGACAGTGAAGAAACCCTAAAATGGAGGACTTTTCCAACAGGACCTACGGCACCAGTGGCCTCGACAACAGACCACTGTTCGGAGAGACGTCGGCCAAGGTGAGTGCGGCCCGGGACTCGGGGCCTGGGTGCTTGTGTTTGTGGGACTGTCCTCACCCTCCCCTTCCCCGCCCCCTCCCGACCCGGAGCCCTGCTGGGTCCTTCTGCGGCCCCTGAAGGCCCTTGGAGCAAGAAAGTGCCTTCAACCCCGCTTCATCCCTCTCAAGATACTTGCGCTGCCCCTCGGCTTCCTCTTTGGTACAGGGTTGGCCAAGAGCCTTGAAGGCTGGGAGTGGAGAAAAGTTAAGAAAGTTCTGGGCTGCTGGGGGTCCTAAACGGGATTGCGGAAGCCCTCTTCCCCAAGGCCAGGTGGTCATGGTGTTTGCACATCCGCTGGTCCAGCTGGAGTGCTGACCTTCAAGAGGCTTCAGGTGTGCACCTGAGGCTTCCGTAAGAGCCCAAGAGAGGTGCTTCTGATTCGTGTTTATCTAGAGCCCTTAAGAGTTTACTGCTGAGGCAGCCGAGCAGAGAAAAAGAGAGGCGTGAAATGAGGGTTTCTTTGATGGGACTCCATTCCAGGAAGTGATCAAAGTGTCTCAGGCCCAAACAAGCTAGTAGTACATTATTTTAGGCTTTTAAAAAGTATAATGTCTTCTTACAAGCTTAATCATGTGGTGTCCTGGGCCAGTAATTGAAGAGAGCTCTTTTCCTGTCCCCAACATTAACTTTCTGAGTCATTTGGGCAAGATTAGCTAGTTTTGTTTGTTTTTTTTTTTCACCTAGAAAGTGGCATAGGTGATCTTTGACCCCTGAGAAAGTACTTTCAGCCTCTCAAAAAGTAGGGCACATATGGAGTCCAGAGCTTCTTGGGTTTCTCAGCTTCGTCAGGGACCTCTTTAGCAGAAAGGATAGGGAACTTGTACACCCGACAGCCTGGGGCATGACCCTGAATTTGGAAGCTGCCAGCCTGCCAGGAGGCTACTACTTTATTTCTTTTTTTTTAACTCCATGTGGATTTTGCTTTCTCAAAGGGACTTTATAAGAAAATGTTTTAAGCTTTATGTCTAGGAAGTTGCTCCTTGTTTATCCTGTGACTTTGCATAATCCCAGCCCACAGTACACCTGGTTTTGAAAAGCACGGCCCTGGTCCAGTAGATATTCCTGTTTCTGGTAACATTTTTTATTTACTTATTTTTTAAAATTTATTTTATTTTATTTATTTTTGGCTGCGTTGGGTCTTTGTTGCTGCACACGGGCTTTCTCTAGTTGTGACGAGCGGGGGGGGGGGGCTACTCTTCGTTGCGGTGCGCGGGCTTCTCCTTGCGGTGGCTTCTCTTGTTGGCGGAGCTCGGGCTCTAGGCGCGCAGACTTCAGTAGTTGCAGCACGCGGACTCGGTGGTTGTGGCTCGCGGGCTCTAGAGCGCAGGCTCAGTAGTTGTGGCTCACGGGCTCTGTTGCTCCACGACATGTGGGATCTTCCTGGACCAGGGATCGAACCCGTGTCCCCTGAATTGGCAGGCGGATTCTTAACCACTGCACCACCAGGGAAGTCCCTAACATTTTATTATTTTTAAAAATTTAATTTAATTTTCTTTGGCCGCATGGCTTGTGGGATCTTAGTTCCCCACCAGGGATTGAACCCGGGCCCTCAGCAGTGAAAATGCCAAGTCCTAACCACTGGACCTCCAGGGAATTCCCGTCTGCTAACATTATTGAGCATTATGTGATAGGCCCTGGGGTGTCCAAGGAACCCAGGTAGATGGGGGAAATATGTGAGCAAACGTGATGCGGTTGGATCTGTGCTCTGAGAGGGCGTAGAGGGGACATGTTGGGGTACAGGGGAGAGAGTGGTCACTTTGTTTGGGAAGCTTGGGGAAGATCTTAGAGGATGGATTCTACATTCAGAGTGTCTGGTAGCCTTTGCCTTTCAGATATGGATGCCCCTAAATTGGGGTTTGATTAGGAGAGGATTTGGGGCCTGGAGAATGGAGGCAGCTAGCTGCTTGAAGGGGTCGGACTAGGGCATCTGGCTGCCCAACTGTCCTGAGAGCCAAGAAGTTCAGTGTCTTCTCTACATACCTTGGTGCACAGGTTGGGGTTCTGGGTGATGCAGACCTCTGACCTCCTTTGACTCCTGAATACTGAGGTAGATGACTCCATAAGGGACTTGTTGATTTATAGAGACACTTAGAAATATTGATGTTTCTGACTCACTTGGGCCCAAATAGTCAATGACTGTAAGTTTCCCTGTTGCCTATGATCCATTTGAAACCCATCCAAGAAATTGACTATTCCAAATGTATCTCTGTTTATCGCAGATTTATTTAATCCAAGAGCATACACCCCTAGCATTACTTAGGCAATTTTAGGCATCATAACAGTAGAATCAGCTACTCGGAGGAAAAAAAAATAAGAATAATATGTATTTCCAGATCTCTCAGAATTGCTTCCTTGAGCTTCCTGTGTGGGGCTGACAGAATGATTGGAGATACAGAAATTGTACAGAATGGAGAAAGGAGAGAGACTTCTGGTCTGAGGATGGGAAGAAGCATCATGTTTTGTATAAATTGAGATGCCGTATCTGAGGAAGGAGAGGCGTCTGTCTTTATTTATTTTTTTAATTTATTTTTATTTATTTATTTTTGGCTGCATTGGGTCTTCATTGTTGTGTGCGGGCTTTCTCTAGTTGCGGCGAGCGGGGGCTACTCTGTTGTGGTGCGCGGGCTTCTCATTGCTGTGGCTTCTCTTGTTGGGGATCACGGGCTCTAGGCACGCGGGCTTCAGTAGTTGTGGCTCGCGGGCTCTAGAGCGCAGGCTCAGTAGTTGTGGCGCACGGGCTTAGTTGCTCCACGGCATGTGGGATCTTCCCGGACCAGGGCTCGAACCCGTGTCCCCTGCATTGCCAGGCGGATTCTTAACCACTGTGCCACCAGGGAAGCCCGAGGTGTCTGTCTTTAATGACAGCAAATGATTTTGAAGACCTGAGTGGGCAGCACACAGGGATGGGGCCTCAGTAGTGAAAGGATAGGACACGTTACAGTGGAGCCATTCCACTGGAGGACGGTCACTGCCAGAGCAGGGAGGCTTCCCCGGGACCCTGGGAAACCCTTCACTGGCCCCTGCATGTGTGTGCTCCCAGCGTGCTTTCGCCTCTGAGGAAGGGAATTCAGAAAGGGGAAAGCCCACTTCCTGTCCTATTCTGACAGGTCTTCTGAGCTTTTAGTAATCTTATTTGCCTTTTAACAACTGACCAGAGATAGCCTCTTAATTTTAAGCCTAGAAAGGACCAGAGCTTTAGGTCCAGCCTCTCCCTCTATGACCGAGATGACTGAAGTGCACGGAGCAGAGTCTGGAGGGAAGTTGTGTTTCCTCAGTGCCAGGCAGCATGCTCTGCATGCAGCGTTCTCTTGTTTGATCACCCAGTTCCTCTGTGAGATGGGTGTTGTTACTGCTATTTCACACGCAGGGAAGCTGAACTACAAAGCAGGCTACATGTTTAGTCGCACGGCGATGTTTCACGAGTTGACTAGGATAGTAAATGGTGAGGTGACTTACACAGTCTGGGTCACACGCTCCACAAGGCGCTGTGGACGTTCACATACTTGGCTCTTCCACAGGAAGTAGGTGAAGTGGTTTGCCCAAAGTCATGGAGTGAGTGAAAGATACTAGCATCTGCTATAGAAATACACAACCCAGTGGGCCTGGAGCAGCACCCTCGTGGGCAGTCCCTGAAGGATACCAAACTCCAGATTTATTCAGTCTTTAGCGTGATGTTTAGGAATAACTTTACAGACACAGCCATCGAGCGAAAGGTAAAGCAGAACAGTTTTCTGTTGTTACATAAACATCTAAGGGATAATAGACAAGAAAAGGAAAGATATTCATTCCTTGATACCTTTGGAATTACATATTGCTAGGTGGGCTGTCGCATCAATCCTGGTCAGAATATCCAGATGCTTTTTTCGTCTGTTTTTATTCCATCCCCAGTTCTGGGATGTAATACATCTCTTTCAGGGGGAAAACAAATGTGGCACAAATGCCACGATAATACGATGTATCTAAGGTTTCTGAGCATGTGCTGTTGCTTAGCACTTTCTGAAGGAGCGCTACCCAGTAGAAATATAAGATGAGCCATGTATGTGGTTTTAAATGTTCTAGTAGCCATATATTTACAAAGTATAAACAGATGCAGTTAATTTTTTTTTTTTTTTTTAAGCTCAGATTGGGACTTGAACCCACAGGCTGACACTCAAACCCACTGTCTTTTTTTTTTTAAAATTAATTAATTAATCAATTAATTAATTTTTGGCTGTGTTGGGTCTTTGTTTCTGTGTGAGGGCTTTCTCTAGTTGCGGCAAGCGGGGGCCACTCTTCATCGCGGTGCGGGGGCCTCTCACTATCGCGGCCTCTCTTGTTGCGGAGCACAGGCTCCAGACGCGCGGGCTCAGTAGTTGTGGCTCACGGGCCTAGTTGCTCCACGGCATGTGGGATCTTCCCAGACCAGGGCTCGAACCCGTGTCCCCTGCATTGGCAGGCAGATTCTCAACCACTGCGCCACCAGGGAAGCCCGATGCAGTTAATTTTAATACTATATTTTATTTAATTCCATACATCTAAAATACTATCATTTCAATATGTACTCAATATGAAAAGTGGAGATATCTTTCCATCCTTTTTTTCGCACTAAGCCTTTGAAATGCAGCGTGTATTTTCACTTACAGCCCATCTCAGTTTGGACTAGCTACTTCAGGTGCTCAGTGACCACATACAGCTGGTACTCCCGTGTCGGAGAGTGCAGTTCTAAAGCAAGTGAATTATTAGTCACGGTGGTTGTATAGTCATGATCGTGAAACATTTTTCTTTGTTGCGGGACTTCTCAGAACCTTTAAAATTTGCTAATTTTCACTGAGACTGTGGTTGGAGCGGGAGGGTGAGTACTACTTCCTGTGCTGTTTCGGTGGCTGGCCTTTTGTTCACTGGCACAGTCAGTGCCTTACTCCGTTCTTACCTTGCACGCCCCTCGCCCTCAGCAGGTCTGAGCTGAGTGTCCACGGAGCCCGCTTCAGGAAATGTCACTCTAGGAATCTATCCCCTGCTCCTCCCTTCCTAGTACAAACTATAACCTGGAGGTATTCCCCCCCAACTCTTGTCCATGGCTGCGTGTAAAATTTCCTTTGGGCCGTCTTTCTGTCTGGGTAATGGAAAGGCTTTAAGTTATCCTCAGGGCTTGTGAGTCGATCTTGATTTCTTGATTTGCTGGCTGGCTGCGGAATCATCCGAAATCAGTTTCAGCCAGTGGATTGGTGAACCTAGCAGGGAGAGGGAGAATGGTTCTCTCTGGGGAAGAGGGCAAACCAGTATCCAACAGCTACTGCGAATGGGCGAGGGGGGAATACTTCATTCCTTAGAATGTAGTGTAAGCCGGTTCCTGGACCAGCCTCTTCTGTTGATTTTCACTAATAATAAGTGATTCATCCTCTGAGAAGGGTGGTGACCATTCTTGTCCCTTTATTCCTACTTGGATGTGATGTAAGAAAAGTGAGTGACATTGGAGGAAGGCGCATACACTGGAGTCAGATAATATAGGGGGACCCTCCGTTTTAGGGAGCAAGTTAGTGGGTCCCGAGGCTCAGATCTTTGGTTCCAAAGGCGGAAGTTCCATGTTCTAAAGCACTTTCCTGATCCTTACCTCCCCTCCCTGCAAAAAAAAAAGCGAATAAACAAAAACAGTGAAAAACAAGGTCTTTTGATGACCTGTAGTCGAATTCAGACCATTCAGAATTGGAGCATTTGGCTTCTGCAAATAGTAGTGTAAGATGAGAATGCTACTTCTTGCCTTTTTCGGGTTGGAGGTGAGGGTTGTTGCTTAATTAAGAACAAAGCTGGGGTTAGGATTGTTGTGTCTGCCTGCCGCCCCTCCCTCTGCACAGAGCCCCAGAGGCTGTCCTCCGAGGGGTGCGGGCCTCCGGCCTCTTGACACAGCTTCTGGGTGATTCTCTGAGCACAACACCTGTCTCCCTCAAAGCAGAGCTAGTCGCCCAGGGGATCGGATCTGTTGTCCCCTTGCCTCTCATCCGGGCGGCCAAACCACTTTTAGTTGCCATTTCTTGTGCTGGAGAGACGGTTCAGGATGATAGACGCCAGGACTTTCTTCTTTCCTGCTCTAATAAGTCTTTTCCTCCCCCACCCCTAGACCAGAGGACTGGGGATCTCTGGGGGTTGCAGTCAGGCATTTGTATTTTGAGAAGGCTCTTGAGAGGATGCTGGCGCATAGGGAGGCTGACATCCCTGGTCTTCACCGTTGCTCTGTGGATGCCCAGTCCAGACTGGCACCTCTCCACGGATCCCTTTCCTTGAGCTGCCTCCCTGCTCTTGGCAAATGCTCTTCTTCTTGCTGTAGCACCCTCTCTTCCCCACATATCTGAATCCTGCCCAGTCTAATTTCCCACCTTCGAACCTCCCTCACAACCCAGCCTGCATCCATGCTTCCCTCCTACGAGCCTGGTGGTCAGAGACGTCTCCTGGTATTTACTCCTTGTGCTGTGAGGGATTTGTATAGATCTTGCCTCCCCGGCCAGCTTCTAAGCTCCTTGAGGGTAGGAGCCAGTTGCCTTATTTCTCCAGCCTTTCTAGCACTCAGCACAGTGCCTTACCTAGTTCTGGATTTTATATATATTAAGTTTTTTTTTTTTTAATTGAAGTATACTTGATGTGCAATATTATGTAGGTTACAGGTGTACAATAAAGAGATTTACAATTTTTAAAGGTTGCTGTCCATTTATAGTTATTATAAAATATTTGCTATATTCCCCATGTTGTACAATATATCCTTCCTTGTAGCTTATTTTATACCTAAAAGTTTGTACCTCTTCATCCCCTGCCCTTATCTTGCCCCTCCCCGCTTCCCTCTCCCCACTGGTAACCACTAGTTTGTTCTCTGTATCTGTGAGTCTGCTTCTTTTTTGTTATATTTATTAAATTTTAAGTGAAATGAGCATCTGGCATCACTAAAAAGTAACCTGCTTTCTTGGGACATCCTAAACCATCAGGAGAAGGTGGGGGCTCGTGTTCAGAAACCTGGAGTGCTGGGTACCAAAACAGGAAGGGGTGCTTCAGGCTCTCGTGCAGTTAAGGGCATCACTCTCTCCTCTCCTTGCTGAGCTTCAGCAAAGAGGCCATAAACATAACACAGTACTGTATAAAAAACTTAAACTGAGGCCTGGTCTCTCAGAAGCTGGTGGTCTGCTGAGGTTTTCCCTCTGTAGACAAGGTTGTTGCAGCTCTGTGGTAATAGACTGGGTCTACTAAACTGAGTCATTTTTTTTTCTTGGGGTCCATAGTTCATGTGTAGGTATAATGACCATATTTTCTGCACTGCCATAAGGATACGTGGGTTGACAAACTTGAGTGTCCCTATGGGGATGATGGAATGCGTTTGAAATTGGGCTGCCCTAGAAATGGGGGCCAGGGTCTGGGGCCCACTCAACTCCCACTCATCTCTGAGGACCTAACCTTGTTGGTAAGATGCCCCAATAGATGAGGTAGAAATAATACTAATGTGAGCAGCCGTTTACTGACTCTACTAAATGGCACTCTGTTCTAGGGCTTTACGTGTATCATCTCCGATTCCTAACAGCAACCCTGCGTGTTCGACCATTGTACAAATATGGATTTATTTGTACAAATATGGAAACTTCGGCTTCAGAGTTAAGTGACTTACCCAAGGCCACAGGCAGGGATGCGGCGGGAGAATAAGTGTAAATTAGGTCTGTCAGGCTCCTGACGTCCTAGTCCTTGCTGTAGGCCTCCCAGTTCTGAAGGTCGGAGCACATAAAGATCCGGCACTTCCTGTGGTACCAACTCTAGGGATCATTTTGGTCCTTAAACATGGGGAATGGACTTCCCTGGTGGTCCAGCGGCTAAGACTCTGTGCTCCCAATGCAGGGGGCCCAGGTTCGATTCCTGGTCAGGGAACTAGATCCCACGTGCAGCACCTACGAGTTTGCATGCCAGCAACTAAAAGATCCCGCATGTGCAACTGAGAGATCCCACGTGCCGCAGGGAAGACCAGCACAGCCAAATAAATAAATAAATAAATACTAAAAAAAAAACAAAAACCAAAAAAAAAAACCATGGGGAATAGGTTTGTTTTGTATTTTTACTGTGATCTCATTTCCCTAAGTGATGCTTCAATGAAAATAATCTATTTCAAATATGCCTAACTGTGAATAATATATTTCAAGTATTCTCCTCCTGTGGGGAGGAGAATCTGGCAGGATGGGTACGACAGAAATATTCACAACTGAAAGATGCTTCAGAACGTGAATCTGTGAAATAAGGGAAATGTTTCAAAGTGTCCATACATGTACCTTCTCTGGAGGGACCCGAGGGAGAGGTCGGTGTTCAGAGCTACAGGCAGCCGTGGAGGCCCCGGTGCATTTGAGAGCTCAGAGCATGAGAGTGGGCGAGTATGGGTGTGTGTGAGTCTCATAAGCTTTCCTCACGTGCTGCTACTCCTAGGGTTCTCTGCGAAGCCTCAGGACAGCAGCCCCATGATCCGGGCTCACCATTTCGCAGAGTCAGCCAGGGAGGCCAGCTGTCTCCTCGCTTCACCCCGGGGACACTGTCTCCAGGGCTGCCTCCGGCCACGGCGTGGGGGGAAGCTCCTGCCTGTTCAGGGCCACGCAGCTCTGGGGGAACTGAGGGGACCCACTGGCAAGGCCTGAGGGTTCTTGCTTCTGAGGGGCCCAGACCTCCTCCCATGTGTCACGTCCTCTCACTGTGTCTGTCCCAAGACAGCTGCCCCTTAGGCTGCTGACTGGGCCATTTCCAGAGCTTTCCTGACAAGACGTTTTCCACTGGGACTTGGAAGAAGAAAAGGAAAATCATTTCTTTTTCTTTTTCTTTTTTAATAAATTTCTTTCTTTCTCTTTTGGCTGCATTGGGTCTTCGTTGCTGCTTGTGGACTTTCTCTAATTGCGGTGAGCGGGGGCTACTCTTCGTTGCAGTGCACGGGCCTCTCACTGTGGTGGCTTCTCTTGTGGAGCACGGGCTCTAGGCGCACGGGCTTCAGTAGTTGTGGCACGTGGGCTCAGTCGTTTTGGCTCGTGGGCTCTAGAGCGCAGGCTCAGTAGTTGTGGCGCATGGGCTTAGTTGCTCCGCGGCATGTGGGATCTTCCCGGACCAGGGCTTGAACCTGTGTCCCCTGCATTGGCAGGCGGATTCTTAACCACTGCACCACCAGGGAAGTACCCTCCTTGTATGTTTAATACATGCTGATTGGATTGCCTTTCTTCTCTTTCCCTCACAAGAGAAGATAATCACTGTCTTCAGGGACCTGAAGATCTTGTGCGCAAGGAAGATAAACATGGGGTCGAGCCCTTTAATGAAAGGAGGAGCAAAGTGCCAGGGAGCGTGGAGGAAGGGGATAATTCTACTGGGGGCGTCGGGTCAGACTGCTTTTGATTTTTAGACCAAGAAGCAGAAGTAAGATTTGACTGGAGGAGGTGACCGGGAATCCCAAGCAGGAGGTCCAACTGTGTTGAAGAGGTGGGAGCAGGAAAGTGCCGGGAAGGGGGAGGGAACTGTGAGTGTTCCATTGCAAGCAGACTCTAGAACTTGGGAGGGATGGTCAGAGGAAAGCCTGGGCCGGGGGAGGAGCCTTGAGTGCTGTGCTAAGTACAGTTGTCTTCTGGAGGCTGTCGGTTGTTGAGTGTGCATGTATGTGTGCTTTGATTCAATGCTTAATTGTGTGTGTACTGCATCCTGGGGCATGTGCTGTGTGGTGGAGAGGGCATTTTTTCTCATGGAGCATATATGTACTACAAGGAGGATAGAAAGGCACTACACAAATCCTTGTTCTTCCCTCTTTTCCTTACTAAGCTTCAGTCATCCTAGCCTACTTTGTCTTCCAGTTTCTGAGCTCACTCCTGCCTCAGGGCCTTTGCACTTGCTGCACTGCCTTGTTTGCAGTATACTTCTCCTAGATCCTTGCATGTCTCATTCCTTTTTCTTTAAAAGGTCCCTGCTCAAACAGGAGGATTCCTTGACCTCCTTTTTAAAAATAGCCCCCAGCTCCACTCTGGTCACTCTTCATTTACCCTGTTTTATTTCGTTCCTAACTTCCTCACACTTAGCATGTAAAAAAGGGTGGAGAATGGATGCCAAACATCAAGGTGGGAAGCAGGATGGAGGGAAGGCTCTTCTGATGTTGGAGGGGTTGAGATTTGGGGGCCAGAGATGGACTGCATGAGGAAGAGATTCAGCATAGATATGAGGACAGAGATAACTAATAAGGCCAGGGAATGGGTGCAGGATTGGCAGAGGAACAGGCTGCCCTCCGGTCCTCTTCAGGCTGGAAGGAGTGGAAATGGGGGGGAGTTCCTCCTTTTCTCAGCATCTTTTTTTTTTTTTTTTTTTTGTAAAGATGTCTGCTGACGGACAGGCTTCAAGAGTGAGACTGGGAACCTGAGTGGAGGTGGAGCTTCAAACCACTTCCTGGAGAGCGACTGCGAAAGTCAACTCAAAATAAAAGGCCATGAAAATACAGTGAAGGCCCAGCTGAATACATGAATTTGTAGTAACACAGTTAGTTTGTTCTTTCAGCTAATATTTGAATATCTCATATATGCTGGGAATATTTAGAGGGTTGGCAGAAGGAAATGACCGGTGTCCCCCCACCCACTGGTACGGTGGCACCTTTGTAGATTCAGAAGAAGAGTCTCTCCACTCTGGGTAGTGGCAGCTCCCACAGCCGCGTGGCTTGGCTTTGTCTGAGTGAGACAGAGGTGCTTCTGCCTCTGGGTGGACGCAGGCCCTGTGGGGTACACAGCTTGGAGAGTGCAGCATTGGGCTGGGTTTCAGCCATGGGCAGTGGCCCAGAACCCAGCAGTGAACAAGGAGGACATGGCCCTCAGCCTCCCATGCCTTGCAGTGTGGAGGAGGAGACAGACAAGTAAACTGGCAGTTAACAGGTAGGATAGTTGAAAGCCTTCACAGCAAGGCTTAGCACCAGAGCCTGGAAGTGGCTGAGGGTTTGGGAGTGACTCGGGACTGGGTTTTCAAAGCATCAAGAGCAGATGAACACATCCACCAGAGAGGCTCTGGGCATTGCTGAAACTGCCAACTACTCCATGGTCAGGTTAGGGCTTTGGTGTGACAGATTGGGAATGATCTAGTCAGTGGATGCCGGGGAAGACCAGGCTCAGGGGCAGTGGAGGAGAGGGTTGGAGGAGAGAGATTTGGCAAAACGGGTGCTGAAATAATTGAGCTTGCTGAGAAGAGGAAAGGAAGAAGTTGGCATGAGACTGCCAGGGACATACATCTTAAAAATAGAGGATGTTTTTGTCTGTCTGGGCTGCTGTAACAGAATACCACACAGACTGCGTGACTTACAAACAACAAACATTTCTTTCTTTCAGTTCTAGAAGTCCCAGGTCAGAATGCCAGCATGGTTTGATGAGGACCTTCTTCCGGGTTGTAGACTTCTGTTTGTGTCCTCACCTGGTGGAAGGGGTAGGGAGCTCTCTGGATCCTCTCTTTTAAGGGCACTAATCCCACTCGTGAGGGCTCCACCCTCATGACCTGCGAACCTCCCAAAGGCCCCACCTCGTACTGCTGTCAACATTAGCCATTAGGATTTCAACTACCAGTGTTGGAGGGACACAGACTTTCAGACCATAGCAGAGGATATTACTGAAACTGCCATCTCATTCTGGCCTGGGGAGCAGGAAATGCCTTGCCCACCACCCCACCCCTCCCCACTCCTTCCTGGCCCAGTGACCCTGGGATGCGTATGTGGGTGGCACAGGCTCTGTTGGGGAGAAAGTTGAGAGGCAGAGGCAGCAGGGGAAGTCCAGGGTGCGGGAGAACTCTTTGTGTGGTCCAGGAAGTACTTTGATCACACTGAACGGGTTTCAAGGGGTCGTGGGGTGGCTGACGGAGAACTCGAAGGTGCGGAGGGTGAAGATTGACCCGGAGTGCACTTGGGGAGGGATGGGGTCTGTAGGGCTGCCTGTGATGTTGTCTGAGGACTTTGATGGAGTCGCAGAGGAAGGTGGAAGTAACACAAAACTGGAATTCTCAGTCTTCCCCCGCCCCCCGCCCCTCCCTCCAGGGCGTGTAAGGGAATGTTCTCCTGCTGTTGTCCATGCAGGGTTTTCCTTTCCCGCAAGGAGCTTTCTGTTTTGCATGGCTTCTCCCTGGGAGTGCTGAGCAGCACTGCGGAAGGACCGGCTCCTGGGCGGGAGTTGCTGTCGTGCCTCTGAAACCAGTGCTTGCTGCTGTGGCAGGAAATGAGTGGCTGGGCTTCTGTCCTCAGGTTCGGGAAACCCCGACCTGGAGGTGCCCATGGTTTACTCCTGGTATTACCATGGGGTCATTGGCCTGGGAGGCACCGTGAGGGCTCGGGCCTCCGTGGCTGGTGAGAGCCCGGCCTCTTGGGCTGCAGGGCCAGGCTGTGGCTTCTGCGGTGGTGTTGCGTGTCTGTCCTGGACCAGTGAGGCCAGGATGTCTTCTGACCAGAAGCTGAGATTTCTGACAAGTCAGGCCCCGGATGAGTGGTGAGTAGCCTCTCCTGGTGAGAGGCGCTCTAAGGAACATGCCGTCGGTCACCTCCGTTTATGGTTCTGTTATTTAAGCTTCATTCACAGAGCACCGGCCGGCAGTGTGCCAGGCTCCCGGCTGCCTTCCCCCATGGTTAATTAACTGCCAGTCTTCATGGAGGAGACTGCCAATGAATCCGTAAGTGTAAAGTCTGGGCCATGTGACCCGGGAGCCCTGAGGCAGGGGCATCTCCCGTCCTGAGAAGTGCCCAAGAAAGCCGTCCAGAAAGGGTTTACAGTGGAGGCGATGTTTGAGCTGCGCCCTGAAGGATGAGCAGTTAAATTGGGTGTGTGACATTTCAGCCATCCTACTTCTCAGCCCGCATCTCACTCTTCTGGGGACATTATGCCTTCAGCTATTTTTACGTGTCAATGTAAGAAGCAATTATGTATGAAGTAGCTGCACTTTCTGCCTCCCAGAATTTGCATAGACCCATGCGACAAACTCTTCTTAGATCCAGGAGAAGTTTGCCTGTTGTAATGATGCAGTGTGCTTACTGTCATTAGTGAGAGCTTTGAAACCCATTGTACTTCCTTCTTGGCTGCCAGGAATCTTAGTACTAACATTTGAACTTAGAAAAGTTTTCTTTACTCAGACTTTTCCTTGTAAATCCTTTGACTCCTTCTTTCTAGTCCCCAGATCCCTTTAGGAATTTTGCCATGCTCTTTTTACTGTTGCTTGAATGGGTTAGGGTTTTGCTGTGATAGCCCAAGCTTTAGATCCATTTTGGAAGCAGGCAAAACAAATTACTGTGGAAATGGAAGCGTGATTTTACTTGTTAGGGTTCCAAGCTGTCCAGAGCCAGGATTTTTCCTGGTTGCTGAGGACAAATGCCAGCTTTTGGTTATTTGGGATGTTCCCAGAACCACGATTACCACCGGAGCATTTGAAATGAATTTGGAGCTTTGTCTTGTATCAGGATGCTGGTTAATGACTGACCAAGCAATCTGGGGGGCTCCTGTGCTTTTTAATTGCTGGGGAATAGGTCTTCTACTCTGGCCCAGGTGCAGCCTGAAGCTGCTGATCCAGAACCATAAATTGTTAAAACTGGAAAGGACCAGATATCAGCCCAGTCCTCTCATTTGATAGATCCAAATGGGTTAAGGGATCCTTTTGAAGTCACCTAGCTAGTCAGTGAGATGAGAACCTTGGTCTCTTAACTCTCATTTCAGGGCCCATATGTATTAGTCTAAGGATTCTTAGACCTTTTGAACTGCTCACTAGGCTTGCGTTTTGCAAAGAGCATTGAATAGGAGACTTCTGCCATTATCTGGCTGTATGACCTTGGGCAAATCGGTCTGACTGAACCTAGTTACTCATTGGTAAATGGAGATAACATATTCCTTACTGCTTCACAGAGTTAACCTTCTCTCATCCCAGGTACAGACACTTTATAGGCACAACCATCTTTTTCTCCTTCCCCATTTCAAAGGAAAACAAAGACGTGCCTCTTTTGGGCTCAGGCTGCTCTCTCCACCTGTGCATCGCATCCCAGCCCCTTCCCTCGCAGCTTCTTTTTTTTTTTTTTTTTTACATCTTTATTGGAGTATAATTGCTCTACAATGGTGTGTTAGTTTCTGCTTTATAACAAAGTGAATCAGCCATACATTTACATATATCCCCATATCCCCTCCCTCTTGTGTCTCCCTCCCACCCTCCCTATCCCACCCCTCTAGGTGGTCACAAAACATGGAGCTGATCTCCCTGTGCTATGCGGCCGGTTCCCACTGGTTATCCTTGCAGCTTCTTGACGTTTTTTCTCCCCAGGGTCTTTGTGGAGTCCCTTCACTCTGAGCTCCCTTTTCTTTCCTCCTTGCCCACCTGGTAGTCCTCCCCCTCCAGGTTTGACTTTCTCTCATAGTCTCTCCCTGATTGCCCAAGATACCTCTCCTTTCTCCTTCGTGCCCGCTTGCGCTGTGCGTTGTGCGAACTTCTGGAGGGTAGAGATGGTTTTATTTGCGGTTGTATTTGCATCTGGGATATAGTAGATAATTTTTTTTTCAGCTTTATTGAGATAATTGAGATAATGTTTAAGTGAATAAATAAATGCCTTAAGAGGTAATATATGCTGAGTCCCTCTTGAAACTATGTTTGTATATGTATGTTGTTATGTTCAAGTGCTCACACATATAAATTCATGTACATGAGGTAAGACTGTCTCTCAGCCTGTTGCTGAGTAGATGTCTGTGGGAAGACAACTAATCCCCTGTCCTGTCATCTCTGCGGGTAAAGATTAAGGCTGATTCTGATCCTGCTGAACTTCCTTGGGGAGTGAAAATAAGCAGCAGTACAAAGTATAAAGCTCTGGTAGGGAGAATGGTTTTGTTAGATGGAAATAGGGCAATAATAAAACTGGGGAGGAGACAGCTAGTTTTTCTGAGACATAGAGAAACTGAGTTAATAGAAACTAGCTTCTGATGTGGAGATAACTCTGGTTCTGACTTGGAGCGTATTAGCTCTAACACTGCCCTTTGAAATGCTAATTAACGGGCGATTTAATTATTCTCTATTATTCTATCTTTGGAGACTGGGAGCAGGGCTCCCAGGGCTTCAGCTGCTAAAGCCCTGAAAAATCATCTCTGGGCCTAGAGAGGGGTCTCCACTCTGTGATTTGAACTTAGCAATATTCAAAATGGTTTAGCTTAGACTCTAAACTTTAGAGCAGTGCTTCACAAATTTAAACGTGCACACAGATCATGTGAGGCTCTTGTTAAAATGTAGATTCTGATTCAGTAGATCGGGGGCAAGGCCCAAGGTTCTGCATTTTTTACAGGCTCTCATGTGATGCCGGTGCTGCTGGGCCACAGACCACTGCGTAGCAAGAGTTTAGAAGGAAGTAGGAGGTCTTCCAGGGTTAACTCTGCTATTTCTTTGGTCTGGATTCCTGGTTACTTCAACAGCAGAAGGCCTAAAGCCAAGGCCTTGGCTTGGAGAAAGGAGACCCTGTGAGAAACAGTTCTGCCGTCTTCTAAATAGTTTGTCCCATCTTGGGAGTCCCAGAGAGACTGTATCCTAACAATAGAATACCTGATACTCATGAAGATGATTTGGGATTCTAGACAGTGGGCTGTCTAGAAGGCAAGCAGAGAAGTATTCATTAAAGATTAGATATATTTTCATGAATGATTGAAACCAGTTAGGCTTCCATGGATAAGTTCAACAATCTAAAACAACCACTTACGAGGAAGTCTTCATTCCTGAAAGGTAAACACTTTACTGTAGTACTTTGCTAATGGGGGTGCTCTTTGCAACTTGATTTCTTTGTCTAGACCAGCAGTTAGCATGCTAGGCTGCTGTTTCACTAAGAAGTATCAGTGGAATCTGCTGTTGCATTGAATCCTGTTTCAGTCACTTATTGGTATTGAGATTTTGGGCAAGCTATTTCCCCGAGCGTGTGTGGCCACCTGTAAAATAGTCATAATATCATTTCACCCCAGGATTTTTTAGAAGATATACAAAAGCTTTTGGCGTAGGCACCATCTGTTCACCATTATACCCCTCTCCCCTCCCCATTTCGATCCTGGTTGGCAAACTTGCTGTACCATTTGGAGAATAGTGATTCATGTTGGCTACCTCTCACCTGAACCTCTTCACTGGCCTCTTTCTATTGGTAAGAGCTCTTGTGAGGTATGCAGACCTTTACAGACTGTTGCAAATACCTGGAGCTCATAAGGAGATGGGAGCAAATACTCTTGGCTTCTTAGAATAGACCAGAAGAGTTGAGTTGAAACTTTTTCACAAGGCAGAAACAATGGGGTTCTCATAAATGGATTGTCCGTTAACACATTTTATGTTAAATACACATTTGTCTTGTGTGGGAATAAGTTAACAGTGATCAGTGATTGGTCCCTGGGTCTCTTGCCTAACAAATGGTCCTAGTTTCAGGCTCTTGTGTCTGCTGTGTTGTCTTATCTAGCTGACGTGGTGATAAGACCTGTTCTGAGCCCTCAAGTTTAGTAAGGGTGTGGCTGGAGTAGTTCAGCTTCCTTTGTCCTGTATAACATTTGAACTGCAGTGGCCTTGGTCTGGAGTGTGGTTTATCCCTGGTGAGGTCAGAGACACCAAATATACTTGGCTTTGCTTCACTCTTCCCTCCCAGCTTTGCCTGCCTGGCTCTTCTTTGGATTCTTATCTTTAGAAGCAGACAACTTGGAAATGAGTGTTCAGTTGCTCTGTGCAGGTTCCTGTGCCCTTCCCGTCTCTGAGCTTTTGTTTTCTGGCTGCTCATATTCCATATCCTGCTGTTCTTTGCTCGGACGTTACCAACACAGTCTTTAAGACTGATTCTTTAAAGACTTCAGCTTTGACTTTTCAGAACTAAGATTACTTGATATTCACATTGGCCATAAGGTCGTGTTTCCTAATCAGGTCTTAAACCCTTACCACCTTATTCTGTAAGCTCTGTAAGTAAGTTCTGTCAACCTAATACATATTATACATATAATATTAGTATATACTACTACTATTTATATATTATTGATACTTTAACTTTTCAGTTCCTATAACTGAAACCATCTAACCAGTGACCCTGTTTTAGATATCCTATTTCAAAGTTGCTTCTAACTTGCTGTATGATTTTAGGCAAATAATTTAACAACACTCACTGGACCTAAATCTACCTTAACCTGTAAAATCAGGATTGGATTAGATCAGTTTTTCAAACCATTCTTTGGAGTTGGTTGGGGTAGGGATGGGAATAACAGGAAATCTCGATGGGTAGAACCCAGGCTCCTCATTCAGATGATTCTACGTTGCATTTACTTTTAGATTACATTAAACAAGGACACCTAAGCTGTATCACAAATAGGTCCAAACTCATGATGGCACTTGACACCATCTAAGTCTGGTTTCTTATTGTTTTCAGCGAGGCTCTCGGCTGGCCATCCCAGGGCTCCTGTCCCTTTGCTTCGGCTCATACTGTTCCCAGCAGCTTGTTTTGTGGATTATTTGTAAGCCTCCCTTCCCCATCCAGGCCTTCCCAATCTTCAAAAGGCCCTAATGTAAAAATGTCCTGTCCCTTCAAGAAACCGTCTCCAGGGACTTCCCTAGTGGTCCATGGTTAAGACTCCGTGCTCCCAATGTAGGGGGCCCGGGTTCGATCTCTCGTCAGGGAACTAGTTCCACATGCTGCAACAAAGAGAGCCCGCATGCCGCATTTAAAAGATCCCACATGCCGCAACTAAGAGACCTGGCGCAGCCAAATAAAAACCGAAAAACTTCTCCAGTTAGTTGTCCATCTTCCCCAAATACCTTTTCTACTGTGGTGGCTCAGTACACTCTGCCCTTCTGCCAGTTGTTTGTGTGAAGCTCAGAGGGGCAGGATCCTGGCTCCTCCATTCTAAAACACCATAATGCCTTGCATTGTATCTTTCTAAAGTGCCATGGGTTTATCATATGGCTCAAAAACTCTTTTCTCTTTCAGGATAGAATCATCAATTTAGTTGTTGGCAGCTTAACATCCTTGTTGATTCTAGTAAGTATCTTTATTTGTGTCTCACCCAGGCTCTTAGCCAAAGTTTTGAAAACCTTAATATTGTGGTTCAATCAACTCTCCAAAAAAAAAAAAAAAGTTAACAGGGGCCAGTACATGAGCATGTGAAATATTCCGATCATAGTTAAAGTAATGCTTTCAATTTTGTTGACACTTAAACAAAAACTGCACTTGGTAAGTGGAGTAGCTAATTGATTTCCACTCTTACCCCCTGGTTAAAGGTGAAATAGCACAAGTCAAATAACTTGGTTTTCTGGGTTTGCCTAGTAAATCTGTACTATGTCAGTGGCTACCAGTAACTCTCTTCTGTACATAACCCACAACTTCCCCATTTCTGCTAATGCCTTTACTTTTATTTTGTTCTTGAAGCATGTTCATTATCCTTTGGTTTTAAAAGATTTTAGTTTTTCATCCTGTATACTACAGCTTGGTGCTATCACAATAAAATAAAACAAAGCTACATTTCCCAGTCTGAGAATGACATTTCTTTGGCACATTTTCATTAAATATAAGAGAATTTTAGTGAAGTTTGTTTCCATGACTTCTTAATAAAAAGAATGGGTATGGGCTTCCCTGGTGGCGCAGTGGTCGAGAATCTGCCTGCCAGTGCAGGGGACACGGGTTCGAGCCCTGGTCTGGGAAGATCCCACATGCCGTGGAGCACCTAGGCCCGTGAGCCACAATTACTGAGCTTGCGCGTCTGGAGCCTGTGCTCCGCAACAAGAGAGGCCGCGATAGTGAGAGGCCCGCGCACCGCGATGAAGAGTGGCCCCCGCTCGCCGCAACTAGAGAAAGCCCTCGCACAGAAATGAAGACACAACACAGCCAAAAATAAATAAATGAATAAATAAAAATTAAAAAAAAAAAAAAATGGGTAAAATGTTATATCTAAGGTAGAAAGAGAACTATAGGATATTAGAAACCTATTTTTTAGAATTTTTCATGTTAAGCAAAAACAGCTTTGGTTATTTTTTTGCTGGAGTATTCAAAATAACAAAAAGTTTAGAACTTTTCAGTATAGTCGTTAATCCTGGGGATGAGGTTTAAATGCTATCTAATCTTTGATAAAGAGGTTATTTTAAGGTTAGCCAGTTTTACTGTTCTGTGGTGGTTTGTCTCCTTTCATAAAGGAGGAAAAGGTTAGGAAGATTAAGTAGAAATACTGAAAGAAATAACACAATTGAAGGTATTTTAATATTTTATTAAATATTAACATTCCAGAAGGCAAACCTGGTGGTAGATATCGTTTTACAACGTGGAGCATTTTACACTATTACATTGCCTAAATGCCAGTCTAACCAAGTCTTAGAATTACTCCTGAGGCCTGACATAATTTCTCTTCATACAGGTAACGCTGATCAGTGCTTTTGTTTTCCCTCAACTACCTCCAAAACCGCTGAATATATTTTTTGCTGTCTGCATCTCTTTGAGTAGTATTACTGCCTGCATACTTGTGAGTACTATTTAGAATTTAAATTCAGTATCCTTGAGGGCTGAAGGTGCCTAGGGCAGAATTCCCAGCTCTGGTAGACAATCTGTATAAAAGGGTGTCTCTAATTATATGCCATCCCTCTCCCCCAAAGCATGTCACAGTTCTCAATGTTAAATTGCAGGGGTTTTTTTGAATCTGAGTTTACTTTTCTCCTAAATCCCAAAGTTGTAACCTTGTAACCCTAAAAGGAAACCCTGCTCCCTTGATAGCAAAAAAAAAAAGACTTAGGTCGCCAAAGATTTGATGTCATGTATTTAATTCATCTTCCTTCAAGAACTACATACAGAGCCCAACAGCCTTTGGGAAATGCCATTACTCCTCTGTTTCTAATAATTACAAAACTAGTCTGTTTTAATCTTTGAGCTTTATCTCCCCAAATGAAAGTAATTAACACCAAAATCTCTTTGGAAACCTAAAGCTACAGTTGTACCCTTTTCACAAGAATGTTCAATTTTACTACAAAGAAGCCTTTCTTTTAGGTAAAGAAATAAAGATGGTGGTGGACTCCCAGTTGGGTATTTGCCAAGTGTTCGGTCATTTCATTAGTTGGCTGTTGTTTTCATTTCCCTTGAGGAGAGGCAGAATCAAAACAATAAACTCTTAAACGTAATTGTTCTGACTCACATAAGGCTTTGTGCTTATCTGAGTTAAAATTAAACCAGAGGACATTTCCCAGATTCAAACTCAATGATTCTGCTATTTTCCTATGACCTGAGGGAAGAATTGGCCCATCCCACTTTGAGAGCCTGGGGAAAAAAGCTACCAGAGATGCTCTCCTCCCACTGCCAGCCGAAAGCCAGAAGTGACTGACAGTCATCTAGTTTAAAGCAAATATATGCACGTGTGAAGCCCTAGTTTTGTTGGCAGTTTGAATCAGTTAAAGGAATTAAAAAGTTGTCCTCCCTTCCAGTACCTAAAAGAGCTGTACGTTTTACTCAAATATATTTAAAATATCTGTTCTTGGATGACCTGCCAAATGACTGTGGACTCTTGGTTTAAACATTGAACAGAGTTAACTGAGAATGCAGGAATCAAGTATGGTCTTGGATATAGAAACTCAATTGGTACCACTTGAATTATAAAGAATAAGAATAAAATTCTGGCTGCATTAGTCTCAAAATTTAGGGGGAAAAAGTATATATGGATGAAATTGGTCACAGTGGAAAAGAATTAGTTGTATTTAAAATTTTTAATATTCAGCCCAGTGCTATTACTTAAACTTTTATTTAATTCTTCTTCTTTTAGATCTACTGGTATCGGCAAGGAGACTTAGAACCGAAATTTAGAAACCTAATTTACTATATTTTATTTTCTATCATCATGTTATGTATATGTGCGAATTTGTACTTCCATGATGTGGGAAAGTGAGTCTGCCAAGGAGAAATACTTACCAGGTCTCTTCATCAAAGCTATATATTTGGACTTGAATAAGAACTGGATAAGGTATGCTGAACAATGTCCTGCATAAGTCTGATACATGATTTTCATGTTAATTGTAAATCTAAATTCCCTCTTGCAGGGGAGACATATCCTAGATCACTTTGCTTTTTCTTTAAGGAGCTGATGTTGCACTTAAACATTCCCCCTTAAAGCTCAAACAGCACAAGTCATTTTCACTTTTGAAATTAAAATTTTTTATAATGGAATTGCATGGCGAAAGGCTATGTAACAAACAATCTTGCATTTTAAGACAAATACTCTTTTATTTCTGTTAAACTGAATATACAATTATTGTTCCCTAGGCAACCAACTTTTGCTTTTAACTACAATTTCACGTTAACAAAAAACACAGACGGTGAAAAGACAACTTTGATTGTGTAGATCTAATTACAATAATAAATAAAATAATTTATACAAGTTTTTTTTGACTTTTCTATAGGGGTCATATTCATTAAAGCCCTAGAGGCTAATTTTGGCTTAACCTTCTCCGGTATAGGAATGACTCTTGATTTGTTTCCTTTCATTACAGAAGCAAATTTTGTTTTTTTAAATTGCCTGAGAGGGAGAAGTTATATCAAACCCCCATCAGTTAATGCACTAAGTGAACGGAAAACTCTGATCCTCTCCTCACCTATTTCCTGGGTAACTTACTTATATAGCAAGACATGTCATAAAAGGTCATGGCATAGGACAGGCAACTTTACTTCCTTTCCCATTTAGTTTTACTTCAAAGTGCTAACTTTGTAAACTGATGACAGTGGGTTCTGAGGGGGTGAAAACTCTTAGCTTCTCGTGAATTTTGTCTTCCTACTCTCATCCGTATTAAAACAAACAAGCCTGTAGTGAATTTTCTTAACTCTCTTAATGCTTTCCTCTTTGCCCAGCCTAAATCAGCTCCCACTGCCAGCAATGGGTAAACCAAAAGTAACCACCACACCCCAAGTCTCAAACTACTTAGAAGATAATCTTTGTGGAGAAGGTCACTGGTAAGCTCTAGACCATGTTGATGTAACTTCTCTGAAATATAAACAGGCCTATCTGAGACTGGATAGAGTGCCATGTCTGATCTTTAGAGATGAATATTACTGCTTTTAAAACAGTAGTTAAGCTTTGGTGATTTTAAACCTCTCTCAGCTAAAGTGAATGAAATTCCCTGCTGACAAGTAACACTGATCACTAGGATCTCTACAGTTAAGAAAGACCCCAGTGCTCCACTCAACTACACTCTGTCATAAGACTAGACCTCAGATGATATATTTAAAGGAGGTAAAAAGTCATAGCAGCAACACTGTATGTGGCTTGAGCACTGCAGCTATTTAAAAGCCAGAGGAATGGTAAATTAAGCCTCTTGGGGGCTGCTCCTATTTCTTTGGAGATGTTGTAATTAACAGTGTGGCTTCTTTGCCTGAACTACCTGTTTCTAAGAATTACCTAATGACAGTTTACCAAATCCTCAACATCTTTTGAGTCTTCTGAAACAGGACTGCCCAGAGATGATCCAATGATGTTTGATTCTTCTCGATGATGTTGGAATATGGGATCTGTAATGAGATAAGTTTCAAGTTAATCTTAAATGTATATATCCTCTAATCCATGTCAAGAATTTAGAGTAAGTGTTCTTCTACCAAAGTGAAAATTTAACAAGAAGATTTCCACCTTAAGATTTATCAGGCACTCGAAGGAGTTACAGTACCTGTTAGTGTTGTCAAAGGCAAGACAGATTCAGTATCTATAACATCAGATGTCTGGATAAAGCCATGTGGTGAAGGAACGATAAGTATCGTTTCATCATCAATTGTTGTTTGATCAACTTGTTCTTCTATGGTAGGAGACCCTAAATCCTAAGTAATAATAATTAAAAAAATGAGATTCTGTCTCATATTCCTTATTAGTTTTCCTTAAGTCCCCAAACACATTTAGGCTTGAAGGGACTTAACTTTCAAATATTATCCCACTTTAAAGTTAAAATTAAAAGAAATCAAAGTTAAGGTCTTAAAATGGACAAAAGTAATAACCTCATACTCCAATGTATTACATACTAGCAAAAAATAATTTAAAAGAACCAGTTCAGTTATAGGTCCTGAATACAGAAGAAACAATGCTGTAGCACTGTGGGATGAGGTTCCTACACTGAACCACAAAGACCTGTTACAGACCACCCTCAGGGAAATGCTTCCACGGGTTCCAACAAACATTTCTCGGTCTATAGGGGGTGGAGAAGGAAAGGTTTTAGTGAGGAACTGTGGTAAGAGCAACACTGCTGGTGGAATGATACTTCAGGTCAGGTAGGGGTTTGTGCTTTATTTTGTGTGTCTAAAGAAAATAGGAGGTACTGAGGGCATCTTTCCATAATTGATTTCTAGTCTTTTCCCAAACTGCAGGTTTGAGGCTTAAGGCTATTTCCTTAAGTGCAACTTACCTCAGTAACATAAGCCCGGGCTAAAGGGGAGGGTGCGTCCTCTTGTTTAAGGTGGGTGTCAGAGATTTCTTCTTCTGTTCTGACCATAACACTGTTCATCAGTTCTGTGCTATTTTGGTCACTGAATCTGGATATATGAGCATCATTAAACGACGGCTGTACAGTAATCTTAGGCTGATGAATTTCATCTGGGAAAGTGTCTGCTTCTAGGGCATCTGGAGGCTCAGGAAAATCAGATGAGTGAATATCACCATCCACTGTCAGTTCTGCTTGGGATATGGAAGAGGTGATGTCTTCTGTGGCAACTGTCTGAATGATGACTCTTGGTGTGTGACACTGCACTGTGACGTTGTCACTTGTGTTCAACAAATGTTCTGGCTATAAAATGTTAAAGAAAACGATCAGTGGCAAAATGAAAAAGTACCCACCAGACTAAAGTTATAGACAACAAATGATATTATAAGTGGTACCCTATTGTCCCCTCCATGCTTCTCTCTCACCTCTGGAACTTCAGTGTTCTTATCACTGTTTTTCTAGAACCCGTATTCTTTACACACTGGGGCCTCCACTCTCATAATATCCCTTTTCCCCTAATGGAAGTCCATGTCATGTAAGGAGACCCAGGGAAGGAGGGATGTACCCCAGTGAAGGTGTAAAACATTGCTCCTGGAACAACAGTGGTAGGAAGAATTGTTTAAATAAATGGACTACATTAGTATTGGCTCTCATATTTTGTATCAACTAATCCTGGTCCCTAACAGGTATCGATACTAAAGTGTTTGAACGGAGCTCAAAATTTATTTCCCCCTCCCCCAAGATACTGTAATTGAAGGCACATGAGCCCCTCTCGGGTGGTACTTATCAGTTAGCGAGTCTTTTCTACAGAAACTAGAAAACTCAAGGAGTTTATGTAAGGTGACCTACAGATAAAGCATGAACAATGATCTGTTCAGGAGAGGCGGGAGCAGCAGCCGCCAGGGTTACTGTGGGGCCAGCAGTCAGAGTTAGGGGAAGACCTTGGCTCGAGCTTGTCTGAAGTAGGTAGGTGCCTGGAGTGCCAGTGGGCTGTAAATGGAAAGACTGAAGGAAAAAGAAAAACAAGATCAACACAGGTGCGCCAAACCACTGAGTACCCATTAAGTCTAGCTTGACATCCAAAACGGGGACTTTAATTTACTAGCCACAAATGTACTTACCAATCATGAAGGGGCAAATAATAAAATGAAGGGTATAATATTCTGGACTATTCATCTGTTGTAAGTCATTTCTCGGCCTGCAGGTTTAACAAAGGAAAGGCTTGATCCTACTCTTCACTCCCTGTATGTCTATGGTCTGGTCTCAGCTATCTGTTTCAGGTCCAAGACATGGTCTCATAAGCCATTGTTTCTAGCACAGTAATTCAGCATGCCTCGTCTTCCCTCTTTATCCCTTCTCTGTAGCACATAAAAACTAGCAGTCTCCCAGTTAAAAAAGCTTCACATTTTCCAAAAGGCACTATGGCAGTGTTTACTTACTTGAATAGATTTTTTTCATAGTATAATTTTAGGAAATTTTTTTATGTTCAGAGAAAATGTATAGAAATAGCAATTAGTGTTCGTTGAAAGAAAAAGCTCCTAATTGAAAAGCTGGTTCACTGACAGTACGTTTATCTTTTGAGATCTTTTATGAAAGTGTAACAAAACTATTGAACAACAACACATGTTTCACAACCATAAGCTTCTACGTGATCATCTGAGTTTGGTTTATCCTAACACTATGAAGGAAAAGTTTTTGCACTTAGAATAGAGCTGGAAGTTAAAGTCATGTAGCCTGGGTTCTTTAGTCTGATGTGGTCTTGTGGACTTAGGCCACAACAGCTCTCCTGGCTACTGACTCACTGAATCTAGGTTTCTTTAATGCTAAAGCAGAGATAGTAACTACTTCTCATGGAAAGGTTTGTTAAGGATTAGAAATGATTGTGACTGTGCCTGGCACACACTGGGGACTCAACTCACTTTTTTCCCTCCCTCTCTATAAAAGTTTTCCTAAAGGTTTTATTTATTAATAAATAAAAGCTAAAGGTTTTCCTAAAGGTTGTATTTATTAATCACATATGATCAGGCAGTATAATAAATACTTTACATGTACATGTATGTCATATACATGTATTTTATTTAATATGCTTAAATACATTTAATGTTCATAATTTTTTGAAGCTGAGGCACTATTATCACGTTTTATTTATAAATAAGAGTCTCTAAATATTTGATTGTGACCCTGTAAGTTAAAACCTGAACACATACCCTAAATATATATGTATATATTGTTTATTTGGCCGGGGGAAAGGGAAGGTGAGGTGGCAAAAAATATAAAGCGAAGTTCTGTTTTCTACCTGTGGCAAATGGTCTTCTTACACATCCCTATTTTGGAGACCAATGGATTAGGAAACCGAGGCTTAACTTAAGCAAGTGGCCTAGTAGGAGTTCCAAAAGAGAACCTTTTGCTAGGTGGGCCATTCCTATGAGATTTGGCTTTGGATAGGATAAATAAACTCTTGCACTAATACCCCTTATGTTCTTCACAGCAAATAAATCTTGACATAATTTAAATAAAATATACTTTATATTTTCTTCATGAAAAATGAGCTAGTAATTCTGGGTTTACCTATTTTAGAAAGCAGGGAAAGAACTGGGGCATTTTTCTTTTCAATTTTCATCACCACCCCTCCAAGGAATTACGTTTAAATTAGCAGTCATGCCCCATCTCTCCCCAAAACGTCTTAGCATAGTTAACCCCTAATCTATTTTCTGTCTCTACAGATTTGCCTATTTTTGACGTTTCAGATAAATGGGAGTCGTACACTATGTATTTTGTGTCTAATTTCTTTCACTTAGCATAATGTTTTCAAGGTTCATCCTCGTGGTAGCATATTTTTTACTGCCAAATAATCATTTGTATGGCTGCAGCACATTTTATTTACCCATTTATCAGCAGATGGACATATGAGTTGTTTCTGCTTTTTAGTTGTTATGAACATTCATGTACAAGTTTTTATGTGGACATATATTTTCACTTCTCTTAGGTATACCTGGGATTAGAATTGGTAGGTCATATGGTTACTTTATGTTTAACCTTTTTAGGGATTGCAAGATTCTTTGCCTAAGTGGCTATATCATTTATGACTAGGACTTTTAAATCCTGTATCCCCCAATGGGCTAGTACAGTGTTTACTGACTGTCGTTAAATAATTCATTCCATAAACTTTTCCTCAAATAACCAATATGAACTTTTTGAGTATATATTTGTTTATGACTCAATAAAAATACATAGTATGTACCCTACTCGTTAGCACTGTCATTTTCATCTATAAAAAGAACATATTATTGGTTTATATACAGATGAAAAAAAAAGACTAATTATAAAAGTGGAAGTCTGATTTATGTTGTCTTCTAACCATCTTGGCTTTCAAAGCCATGGATATAGTTACACTTAATGACAATCACGTTAACTTTTACATTTCATTTGCCTATATAACATTTCTAAAACTGATACCAACTGATCTTTCTTATGCATAAAATGGCCAATATCTGCTTTTTAAAGTAGTTACTCACTGGAAGAATCTCAAATGTCTGTAGTGTTCCACTGTTTAGTGTTATTGTTTCCGAGTCAACAGTAGCAGCAGGGGAGTCTGCTGAAGCTGTGGTAAGAACAAGGACGATAAATAAACACTTTGTAAATTTAAATTTTCTTAGTGTACTCAATTAATTATGAGGGCAATCTCATATTGAATAATTTGCCTGGAAACCTGAAGTCATTTAAATTTCTTATAAGAGATAAGAAATCTAATGGACTTGTCTGGGATGGCATAGATATAAGAGTCAGCCAACCATGACCCACAGCCAAATCCAGCCCACTATCAGTTTTTATAAATCAAGTGTTATAGGAACACAGTCATTCCTGTTCGTTTATGTATTTTCTACGGTTGCTTTTGCACTACGAGGGCAGTTGAATAGCTATGACAGAGACAATATTTGCTAACCCCTGCTATAGATCATAAAATATTTCTAATGTTAGGAAGTAAGAGGAATACACTAAGGCTAACCTGCAAGAGACAGGAACTTGATAAAAAAGTAAGTTTTACTGGACCTTCTGGTAAGTATAAATGTCTGGAATATATAGGTGTCCTATAACACTAGGCTTTAGTTGTAGTGACATCACTTCTGGCAATGTAAACCCGGGCAAATAACTTACTTTAACCCAAACTAATGTTCAGAGACTTAATCTGCCCTGTCTACCTCATATAGTTGCTGTGAGGATCAGAAACATGAAATATATATAGTTTCAGATGACCGTACTAGGGAGACTAAATAGCACTTCAGAGATCAGACAGTATAATCTCTTTACAGATATGTCAGCTGAGGCTCAGACTTGATCAGTGTCTGCTCAAGGTTATACAGAACTAGGGCTAACGAGAAGAACTGTGATCTCTTTTGGTGTTTTCAGTCCCACCTGTACGTAAATCTATGTGAAAAATGATCTGAAATTGACTTTTAATGTATAATGTTTGTTAGTTTATTATACTCTGACTATAATGCTTCTCAGTTTAAAAGAAATGCACTGAATTCATGTTAGTTCTGTTACTATTTGATGGATTCTTAAGATCATACCTAGAATAATTTGAAGTGATTTCAGATAAATAACCTAAATGAAAGGTAAGCAAATTATGGCTGGAGACAAATGTGGCTCAAGGCTAAGAATGGTTTTTACATTTTTAAAGGATTGTTTAAAAACAAAAAGAAAATTCCATAGAGATCTATGTGGCCTGCAAAGCCTAATATATTCATATTTACTGTTCTGGCCCTAAAGTTTGCTAATCCCTGACCTCTAACCTAAAGGAAGAAACAATCGTGAGATTTTAGCCCGAATGCCAAGAATAATGGGTATGTTGTTAAACTCTTAATATACTCACATTTCTTGCTGGAAGAAATAAAATTATTCTAGTACTTTAAAAAAAAAAAAAAAAGCCATGCTGTGAACGATATTAAGGTACCATTTATAAAATGTCTGCTATTTTCCCAATAAGTATTGTCAACCCAATAGCCAAGGAAAATTGCAACATTCTCCATGCACAAAAAATTTTAGCCAACAGGAGCTCTCACATTTATGGTGGACTAGTAATTTCAGTTGCTTTGCAATCCTCAAGACTACAAAACAAAACAAGCAGGGCTAAAGCAAATAAATTCTTCATGCTTTACTGCACTGGTAGAAAGCTAAAGCAAATAACCAAATTTAAATTAGAACTTTAAGAATAAGACAAGTATAATTAATTTAAACATCAGAAATATAGGTTTTTGGGGCTTCCCTGGTGGCACAGTGGTTGAGAATCTGCCTGCCAATGCAGGGGACACGGGTTCGAGCCCTGGTCTGGGAAGATCCCACATGCTGCGGAGCAGCTGGGTCCGTGAGCCACAATTACTGAGCCTGCGCGTCTGGAGCCTGTGCTCCGCAACAAGAGAGGCCGTGATAATGAGAGGCCCGCGCACCGCGATAAAGAGTGGCCCCCGCTCACCGCAACTGGAGAAAGCCCTCGCACAGAAATGAAGACCCAACACAGCCATAAATAAATAAATAAATAAATAAAATCAAAAAAAATATATATATATATATAGGTTTTTTTTTTTTTTTTTTGGTCCGTTTGTTTTTTGCTGTGCTGCGCAGTTTCTGGGATTTTAGTTCCCTGACCAGGGATTGAACCCACGCCCTGGGCAGTGAGAGCACGGAGTCCTCACCACTGGACTGCCATGGAATTCCCAGAAATACAGTGTTAATAATGCCAATAATTGGCCCAGTGATTCTCAAATGGGATCATAGAGTATATATGAAAATCTGCAGGGTATTTGTATTTGTCATACTGACTGGAAAGCATGGTTGGCATTTTGTGGGTGAGGTCAGGGGACTCTAAGCATCCCGCAATGTGCAGGAGGACATCCCTGCCAAGAAAGAACTGTCCCACTTAAAATGCCAATAATCCCAATTGAGAATAACACCAAGTGATTGATAAACTCTTGGCAATGGCCTTTCCATAGGCAAATAACATTATGTAGGGGAAAAAAAGTGAGGTAAAAGTGAAAAATAATATGGTTCAGAGAATTTTATCCTCATTCCTTTTCTGTCCCTCTGTAATGGAAAGGTAGAAAGATCAACTTGGCTTAGATCTTAGGAAATAAATTTCCTTTCCCTATAACAATCACTGGGCTCTCATCTCATTAAGCACAAAAAAAATGTCACAGGCTAAGGAGAAGAGAGGGGTAAACAGAACAGTTCCCGTAGGACACAGGTTTTTTACTCTCTGAAGAAAATGTTTTTCAACCTCACCAAAACCCATGTCTTCTACATTTCACTTCAAATGCATTCTTCATTTGTGTGTCTTCTGGTGAATTACTACAAATGATGTGCCATCCTAGGGACTCTATTTCTTTGCTTAGTTGACTGTATTTTAGGTAGTTTTCTATTAACCATTAATTCTTTATAACACCTAGAAAGTAAGATGATTTAAAATGGTTTATAATGGCTGGGCAGTGGGTTATCAGTGTTTCCTGTCACACATTCATCCTTTGTGCAAATATTAATCAAGCTAATAAACATAAAATGCCTTAGATCTCCTTTAATTTCTCAACTTGGATAAATTTCTGTCAACATTCTAGAAGACTGAAAGGTGTCAGAGCCATTAACGAAATCATATAGTTCAAACAGCATGGAGTCTGGATGTTACTTACAGACATGGGTGATCTGGACTGGAATCTGCAGGGCCGTCACGGGGCTTGGAGAGATGGCTGTATTGTCTTCCAAGCGGGCAACTCTGATCTGAACATGCTGTACGCTGGAATTGGAATTACTGTTTGGAACTCCAGATCCTGATTTATTCTCCAAAAGCGTTGGGTTGTTTTTTTGATTCTCATGTAACTGTTTAAGACCTTTTATCAAGACTGAAGGGAGATGGGTAGACAAAAAGAACATTGATTCTCCGACAGACCACCATCTAAGCAGCAAGGGAGGTGGGGGGTAAGGAGGGAAAGTATTTGGAATAAATAATTGTATACTGGATATGTGATCTTACCAAAATAACAATAAAAATATTTAAAAACTACAACCTGTCTGGAAATTTTTGGAAACATCTGTCAAAAGAGATTAAAAAAATTCATAACATGATATTGTTTTTGCCATCAAAGATGAATTAATAGCCATTGTAAGGAACATGGAAATAAGACATTTTCTATGCCCTAGGACTTCTTGATAAAACTCTTACTATTTAGGGAGAATATTGGTAATGCTAATTAACTTATTTTCACTCAGCAATGAATAGTCTACTACTCTCCCTCCCCCAACCCTGGGCACTTTTTAGCCACTGCAAGAACATAATCAGTTGGCTGTGAGTCTAACTTACAACTCCAGAGTAGCAGCTGAGCTTTTCCAAACAGTATGCAACCGCCTTGAGTTCTTGTACAGGAAAGCCAACTCCTCTACTAATCATGATAAACTACATCAATCCTCTCAGGTAATGCTGCAATCTGGCTGGGTTCATGTTACATTAGTATTCATTCACTCTCCTGGTTATACCAGAATTCATAATTTTTAAAATGTAAAATAAATTTATAACTGGGTATTTAAAGAAAAAAAATCACATTTTCATCAAGCCAGATTCCTCAGCATTTAATTTTCCTTTGCAAAAATGGAAGTTGGAGCACTATACCAATGGGAGGGAATCTGATTACCTAAATCACACAGACTCTACAATTTAGTTCCGTGTCTAAGAACAAAGCAGACAGTGAAGTGGAAAGTATGCTATATCTCACTTAAGCAAACCTAAGATATCTAGATTTACGTAACAAATGAAATTAGAAATTTGCAAGCTTTTGTTCTACAAAATAAATCACCACAGAATTTCTCTAACCCAGTTAAGATATTTGAAATTATTCAATTCGTAAAAGTTGATTTAAATGTAAGTTCTTACATCTTTGTATACAGTGAAAATATACATGTAAAATTTATTTCCTCTTCATAGTTTATGTGAGAGGATAAGAATGTGTGTAGATGTGTATAGTTTATCTTTGGTGCTTTGAGAATTATAAATCATATCAACTCTTCTCAGGGGAAGACAGTTACCCAAAGAAATAGGGCAGAGGTTGAAGTAAAAACCTACTATAATTCATATCTCTTCAGCTGAGGCAAAGAACTTCTAACCTCTAATTCCTTGAGGACTAAATACAGTAAGACAAAGGAAGGACTTAAGAAGCAAATAATACATTACCAGGGAATGAAACATCCTTATGGTTTGCAATTTGCCTTTTGATGGTCCACCATTTACTTCGAAGCCATTGTGGTGAACGGACACTGCTCCATCCCTCTGCTAACAGATCCCAGTTTATGTCATTTTCATCAGCTACATCAAGCTCTGCTATCCTACAAGTTACAAAATAAGCATCTGTTAGATGTTTGTTTCTCCATAAGAACCCTCCTCTAACTACGGGTGATGGCACTGGCAATAAAGGGAATGGCAGGTTGTGTCACTGAGATGCTACTGTTCAGGTACATAGGAAAGGATGGATTGCAGGAGTGCAGACCTGCTTCCAGAGCTAAGAGCTATGACATCACAGTAGCAGCCTTGTTAATGGTACCACCAATGGGCTGTACCATAAATGGTCAGAACCAGAGGAAGCACAGTGAAGGAAAGGGAATAGCTAAAGGTTAGAATAAGATAAGGACAGGTTTAGTTGTATAGTGTTCTACAATGTTTTATAGTGTGTTATAATAAGTTATTTCCTAGATCTGAGCTTTTCCATTTGTAAAATAAAATTATTTAGAAAGGAACTATTTATAAAGATGACTAGCTGGAAAAAACTATATTAAAAACGAAACTCAAAACGAAGTGATAAAAAGATAAAAACAATACTCAGGCTGCAACCCAAAAACCCACAATCAATACAAAATAGTACAACTAAATTTGGGGTTTTAATGTCTATTTGTTTTCTAGTTTTAACTGTCACGATCTTGATTTTCAGTAGGGTGTAGCCACAAAAGCAGCTTCTACTACTTAAGTGTCTCAGATATTTTCTTGCTGGTATTTCTGCTCATTTGAGCTTCTGAGTCTTAATGGTTAAACCAACTAATGTAAAAAATAAACTTGGGATTATCTTAAAGCTATTTTTGGATATGTATGAAATGGAAGTGTCTAATTTGGTCCAATTTGAAGGTGTGGGGTAACTGTAGACTGGGCAATCTTAGCATAGTAGCCAAAGATTGAAGGGCATGGAGACTGATAGCCCTCTTACCCTCAACATGGTCCCTCTTGGCTAGGACTGAGGCACATTGGTGGGACAGTGGAAAAGCTGCACTGCCGCTGCCTGTGCCACACCTGTTCTGCGGATATAGAGAGGACTTCAGTCTCCACGCCTTCAATCTGGTACTTTACACGAGCACTAAATCCACTAAAAAAGGAACAAACACAAAACAAAACAAAAAAGAGCTCAATATGAAATATTTAGGATTTTAAACAGTGGCTCTCTATGGAAAGGATGCTTTTCAGACATTAGGCATCTATGGAAACCAGAAGAGGAAAGCCAATCTAGATAGCCACAGCAATTAAGCAGCTTTTGTTATTAAAAGATTTAGGACACAAACCTGAGGATGAGATTGATTTCATCTTCCTTGGTCCACTCAGTACCTCCACTCTGTTTCCAGTTCAGGTAGTTGAGCCACTTAGAACGACACTGCTTTTCTGAGCGAGTACCCACTCGTTCTGCCACAGCTGCCCAAGACACACCCTGTGTGACTATGTCACCTGGCTCAGTGCTTGTCAATTCATGAACCACCTCTGCAAGTCTCTTTTCTTCTTCTTCTGTCCACTTCCCTGAAAGAAGGAAATCATCCAGACTACCACTGCTACCTTCTCCTTATTTTGCAAATCAGATTCAGCCCTGTATTTCAAAAGACTGATGGGAAGTATGCAGTAGTATTAGAATTATTTCTGAATGAAACATGGAAAACCTGCATATACCTGCTAAGACAGTTACTAACCCAGTAAGGTTCTTAGTACTACAAAAGAAAATATAGAATCCTAATAGCACTGACTGACTCTTTAAGGAAAGAAAAACTACTCAAAACATAGCTAGAAAAAATTATATTTTCTCAAGTTATACTAAGTCCTAACTGGGAAGTGTTCCATTGATGGCTTGATGGACACAAAAATTCATACTTTTTTCTTAGTCCCACCTAAGATTCCCTGCTCTGCAGAAGTGAAGTAATAAGCTCAATAGAGACCATTATTTACAGGAATGAAAGAGGAGGGACAAGTAGAGTAACACCTATGGCTTCCCACCCATTTCAGTAAAAATAAAAACTAGGTTTATACCATCTCCTTTCCCAACTCCAAGCTACTGTGATAAAATATAAGTCTGAGACTGGTAACCAAACATATTTCTATTTCAGTTTTTTTGAACCCATAAACCCACTAATAATATCACATGTTCCTATTAGTCTTTTTCTTAAAAAAGCTTAAGCAGAAAAACAGGAAAAAAAAAAGAAAACCTCTTAAAAATGTCTTCCACTCTGTTTCCATTTTGTTACTAGTAGCTGAAAACTTCTGGAAAATTTCAAAAAGGCTATGTGCTTGCCTTTCAGGCATTCATTCATTCAACAAATATATACTGAATATCTACGTGCTAGGCACAGTTCTGGATATCATGGATTCAAGACAAAGTCCTGCTCTCCTATTTTAGCATGGCAAAAAAGGAAGGGGAAACTCAGACTGCCATCTCATGGCATGGTCCAAAGAGAAAACTCCTGATCCAAAAGGATACATAGCAACAAGGCAAGTTAACAGGCAGAGCATTCCCTGAGGCTGGCAATCAGGGAATGGCATAGTGTTTTTCCATTATGCTCACAAAAGGGGTTCTATACTCAGTGTCTTACATGAACCTCTGGGGTCCCATCGTAAATCTAAAGCTCCCATTCCTGCTTCATTCATTAAGCTGTCATTCACTACAGAATTAGAGTTGGTGGAATTTATGTTTTCATTGCCTTATAGGTAATAGTGCTGGTGGAGTGGTTAAGGAGGAAACATTCCTGACTCCACTTCAGCAGGGTAGGGGGTGAAGACAAAAATTATATTCCCTGGAAGCTCAAGCCTAGCTTGAGAACTATTTTTCTAATTGAAAGACTGAGCATAGATTATGGATCCTTCAGAAAAAATTAGAGCTAAAAAGGGAACTATGAAATCATCTATTCTAACTTCTTCATTTTATAGAGGAAACTGAGGCTCAGAAAGGTAAGTGAGAGTTGGTGGTGGAGCCTAAATACTGTTGTTGGTCATAAAGGTTAGGTTTAACAGCATCTATCATCAATTAGTACATCTGTATACATTACGAATTGACTGGGCATCTGTGGTCTGAAACACCAATCACGAGTTTTTTCTATGGAAAAATGTACTTTGAATTTGAAATAAGCAAAATACATACAAACCTCTGGAACACAGCTTCTTCCTAAGTTGGGACCTGCCTGGAACTACAGTTTTTCATAAATATGAGCTGCTAAGCTGTTACCAACATAAGTTCAATAGTTAGATGGGCTTAAATTAAAATTACTTCCTACATATATGCCTTAGAAGTACCTATTAAACTTAAAAATAATTACTTCCCCAACTGGAGCAGTTCTGAATTGCTACAAAATGGAAACATGCTAGACCTAAATAAAACCTTTGAAAATGAGGAGATGTGTCCCTGTGAAAAATATCACCGTACTACACAGAGCACAAAAATAAAGGATTAGTTGGGTCTATCTGAAGAAAAAGGACACTAGAAAATAAAACCTCAACTACAATGAATGGCAAATCTCTTTCCAGAACAGAAGAGAAAGCAGTATCTGAAGGGGCAGGAAGCTCAAATGGTGACAAAAAACACCAGTGGCACTCACAGTACCTGTGTTGCAAGTGTCCTTCATCAGTCGGCACCGATCTTTGACAGAAGAGGCACTCCTTCCTAGCGCCGCCCCTATTGTTGCCCAGTCATTGCCATGCTTTATCCGGAGCCTAAAACAAGAGTCTGCCAATCAGCATTTGGTTCAACTGTTTTCTCCCTTTTAATTTCATCATTTATTCTTCATTCTTCTTCTTCCCATTTGACTGGTTTGGAAGTTGTGGGCAGCAATACTTTGAGAGCCAAAGTTTGAAAGTGTGGCCTTTTTTTGGGGTCCACAGTTGTCTGTGGGTGAAAAAAAAACAGGCAGCAATTGCCTTTTTCCTGGGTCAGAGAAGAAATAAGTAACTTGGATATGTGTTCAAAAAAGACCAAATTTCCCCTCAGGTTATTGACACAATCTCCCAGGCAATCCCCAGATTTTTCCCTTTTGAGCACTCCTAACAAGCTCTTCTCAGACACCTGAAACAGTTTCACAAGTCCTTATTATCATAAACAGGATCAGCCTTCGGGTTTTTTTTTTCATGATCCATACAATCCATTAACCCATACTTTATGGTCCCAAAATTATGTTTCCTGCAAAATAAGACTGTATAAGGTAGAGTCAGCCCAGATAGCCAGTGAAACATTTGCCAACTCGCCATTCTAAACTAAGCCATTAGCACAACCCTGGTTTTGATCCTGGTATGTAAGTTCCCCAGACTTAGTCTTCAGGTCACCAAGAATGGTGATCTAATCTCTTCTGTAACCCCTATTAGTGGTCTAAGGACACATTTCATTTAGTTACTAACAACAAGAGAAGACAACTTATGGACATGGCTACTCTGTGCAGATATAGATTTGATAAGTTCTTTACATGGTCAACTATGCTTAACAGCAGGATTAAATTATACCAGTCTACCAAAAATCTCTTGACATTTTCAAAGTAAAACTTTAGAAAACACAAAATATTTTAAAAAATTAAAACACAACTATCAGAATTAATGAAAAAAAGAAAGTTAAACTTACTCCTTGAGCTTTTCAATTTCTTCAGGTGTGTATCTAGAAATTTAAAGAAATTTTTAAAAGATCAATTAAAACAAAGAATGCTAAAAAACTTAATAAAAATCAGAATTTCACTTAGGGAGCCAAATGTTAAGTCACTTAGCATATTGATAACATTTTTAAAGTAACCAATTTCAAAGTAGATTAATAAAAATCAAAATTAATGCCTCTATTAAAAAAAACCCCAACAAATACTTTAAGCTATAATAAAAGTGAGCACTGTAACAATTTTCTCTAGGAAAATTCAACATTTAAAACATATTTTCTCCTATGCTGCCTAACTCTTGCATTATTTCAAGTTAGGTTTAGGTACTCTAATATCATAGCTATTCTGAAAGACTTATGGATGACATGGTAAACTGGAGCTAAAAAGAAAATCTATGGTCAATTCTCACAAGTCACTGAAAAATTTTAAGTTCTCTTTATTTTCTCTACCCATGCATGGACAACTGACATATTCTTGCTCCATGTAAAGGCTTCCTTTTTAGTGGGTAAGTACTCAATATAGCCAATGCAATGTTCTTTTTAAAAGCAGTATCTAGTAAGCCACACTACTACCACCTAAAACTCCCAAAGAGAAATTTAAAATATGTCAACAACACCATATTATCATTGCATTGAAGATATGATGGCTTCCCACAGATATTACCGATAACAGAAATCCACGCATTATATCCAGAAATTTAGTTATTTTCTACTCTGGTTTTATTAAAAAAAAAAAAAAAGTCACTGACCTAGGAAATGTTATACTATAGAAATGAACAGGAAAAATGTTACCAATGAATTTAGAGTTCTTTTTATACTTCCTAAATCTTTAACCACTACTATACTTTTTATAATGTTACTTTACTACAAAGCAGACTTTGATGTATTAAGTCAGCTAGGTCTTAAACATATATAAAGTAATTTAGGGCTTCCCTGGTGGCGCAGTGGTTGAGAATCTGCCTGCTAATGCAGGGGACACGGGTTCGCGCCCTGGTCTGGGAGGATCCCACATGCCGCGGAGCAACTAGGCCCGTGAGCCACAACTACTGAGCCTGCGCGTCTGGAGCCTGTGCTCCGCAACAGGAGAGGCCACGATAGTGAGAGGCCCGCGCACCGCGATGAAGAGTGGCCCCCGCTTGCCACAACTAGAGAAAGCCCTAGCACAGAAACGAAGACCCAACATAGCAATCAATCAATCAATCAATCAATCAATAAATCTTTAAAAAAAAAAAAAAGTAATTTAGATTCTAATTTCTAAAAGAGGCCTTATTGTAATGAGGTTTCACTGTATTTACAACATGGACCTGGACAATAAAAATACTAACATCACTCAACAGTAATTCATAACTATCTTCAATTAAGGCTTTGATCATAATTTTATTTAAAAAAATAGTTCCTTAAATATTTCCCCTAAATTACACGAAAACATGCAGCATTACAAGTTTTCATACTTTCCCACATGGTTTCTGTCATCATACATGCGAAGCACTCTTCTATAAACTGCAAACAAAGGCCGGTTCAGACCCCAT